>NC_134950.1:10228100-11478100 GCF_965638725.1 Aptenodytes patagonicus | reverse complement strand
TTGGAGGTGACAGGGTTTGAGATTCTCTTCTCGTCAGCATTTAATAGGACTGAGAATGAGGCAATTAGTTTCAATTGAGCACATATAAAGAGGGTGAGAAAAGATGAGTGCAGGCCCTCTTTGATGAAATATAGCAAACTTGTTTCACTAAAATGATAAAATAAGGCAGAGTTTAAAAGGTAGATGATAAAGAGTTGGAGGGAATAACAACCCTCCAAAAAAAAGTTCTTTGAAGACTTGGGTTTTATTTTCAGTTCTTTCCTTAGCTGCTTCCACGATGCTCTAGAAATCACCCCACATGTCTGCACTTTCTAGGTCCTTGGGATGGCATCCTTAGTCTGACTGCCTGCGCCTTAGGTCTCAATACATGCAGGGAAGATACCAACGTCGATAGGGATCTCTAATAATGAAGTATGGTATAGAGGTTAATAGGATGAATAATCAATTGTGTTCCAGTTCTTACTTTATATTATATACTATATCCCTTTGCCTCCCTTCACAGGTTTTTCTTTATAATATCATGGTGCCCTTGTTCTTCAGACTCACTTCAGCTCTGTGTTTGGAAACCACCTAGCACAGTTAAAGGAATGGGACAATATGAATAATAAATTCCGTAGGTATGAAAGGATATGCTGAACAAATGCATGTACATTTTCTCTCTTTGCATATATTTTCTTTACACTGTGTACTTCAGACTGATCAAATATTATAACAGAATTCATTGGATAACTTATCCCATAAAAAGAAAAGATATTAATATTTGAAATATTACTCCTTTATCATATCCACTCACTTTTTAAACTATATTTGAATTACATTATGAATTTTGGCATTGAACTTTCTGGCATTTGCTAGATGACTAATCAGGTCAAAATCTCTTTATTGCAACTAATTTGTGGTGGAATGATCTGTAATGCCATGGCAGAATTGGTTTGTGACATAAATACATGCATCTGCATCTGCATACAAGCATTTTCAGTTCTGCCATCTGGCACCTCCTTCAACAGAAAGTTAACTCTGCTTATTCCTTAAAACATTGACCTGTGGCCTGTTCAATATTAAACAGATTTGCAGTTGGACTCCTTGAGACCACACCTTCCCTCTAAAGTAAGCAAAATTCAGCTTCTTTGAAACAACTCCTTTGGGATCTCTGCCACCTCCCTGTTGCCTTCCAGAGTGGTTTCTTCATGATGGGGTTGTTACCAGATATTTTGGTTTTAAACAGTGATAAATTGGATGAGAAATGGCAGGCCCATTTGAAAAAACAAAACAACAAATGAATTTATAAAAGTATGTATATGTAAGAAAATCACCAACCTTGATAATGTCTCTTTAACGTTTTACTGTGATATTTTTGAGGTAGTGCTTTAATTTGTATCTGCACAGTGTCTGCTCTGACAGGTCAGCCCTTACAAGTTATGATGAGCCAAATTTGAGATTAGTATCCAGTCACTTAATTCTGTGAACGGCAGTAAATATTACCCATTAACTACAGATGAATTAGTGGCACTATTGAACTAATGTGAACTGAGATTTCTGGGAGATATACAGTTGCACAGGAGTGGCACCGCTGATAAACCCATTTTCTTATCGCACTTTTCAGCAAAGCACAACTACTTGAATTCCTTGGGCTTGGCTTGTCAAGCAATTACGTCACCAAGCAGGTCTCTTCATGCCTTGGATATACCAAAACTTGGGCAAAAAATGTTGTTTATAAAAGAGTGACAATATGATATGTGATTGCATGGTTCTTAGAAGTGATATAATGCAGGTGGTTGCCCCTGGTTTTGTCTCCAGCAATAACTACAAGCCGAGAGGGCTGTGTGCCCTGTTGCTTGAAGAGCTGTTATTGGAAGGGCAAATTCCAGCCTAATACCCTTGGATGTCGTTAGAGTGGTTTTTTGACCCCAACATAAAAAAGTAAATAAATTATGCATTACCTCAACATGGATTCATGTTTTATTCTACTTCCAGGCGCTGTTCTTTCTATCCCTTTCACTGGTAGACTGAAAGTCTTTCTCAAATGGAGTTACGATCATGCATACAGGATGAAAGACCTCTCTTCTAGTTTTAACCATTTAACCATAACCATAAAAGATCCCACAATACCTGTTGCGAGCAGGAGACTGCCAGCTGCCATGCCCTAGACAGGATCCATCAGGACTAATTACCTTACTGTCCATAAACCTTCTGATTAAAAGTTTTTCTATATTT
The DNA here is from genome assembly GCF_965638725.1 of Aptenodytes patagonicus. Taxonomy (NCBI): domain Eukaryota; kingdom Metazoa; phylum Chordata; class Aves; order Sphenisciformes; family Spheniscidae; genus Aptenodytes; species Aptenodytes patagonicus. The sequence continues at coordinate 11,475,886 of NC_134950.1, read as the reverse complement.
CTCCTAAAATCTGATTGTGTTGTGACAGCATCATTTCTGTACTCGAATCAAAATGTTCTTTAATGTTGTGTGAGTTATCGCCCGCATACGCAGCTGTTAAGAAAGCACTTAGAAACCTTATGGGAGGAAAAGCACATAACGTCACACACACAAACACGATTCCTTGGTGAAATTATCACAGAACAAAGACAATAAGCAACTAGCTGGTTGTTACAGGATATGCCAATAAGGTTTATATATCTCTGTATTATCACTGTATCTGAGCCTTATTGTGGCAGGCAGCATGCAAGCACGGTATAAACTCCTCTGATCCCTGTGTCTGTAGAAGCTAAAAGAATTCTTAACTGCTAGAGGGTCTTGACTTTTGGATTTGGCCTTTTCTTCAACTCTTTTATAATAACAATGTTCTATTACTTTTTTGCCCAAATATTGTTCATATTCAAAGATGATCCTGTATGCTGAGAATGGAAACTATAGTCTGTGTCTCTGCCTTTCCTGTAGCGGCAGATGGGAAGTTCTTCTTTCCCCTGGGTGAGAGAAGTTGTCGTGCACCAGAATCTGGAGAAAAATAATGTCCTGGCAAAGACTTGATCTCACGAAGAGGGATTAGCCACACAACAGGTCTGCTGCCGTCAGCCAGACCATTCAAAAAGACCATCTCCAAGGGTCAGTCTCACAAAAAATATGTCTTCCTACCCATAAAGTGGTTTCTGCTATTTGTAGCTTCTGGGCAGAAAGCAAGATCAGTGAGAAAAAGACTGTTCAAATGGGGGAAGAAAATGCTCTGCATTACTGCATGACTTCCTTTCTGAGGAGGAAATACACTCATGGGGGAAAATTACCTCCAGCTTCTCTTTCTCAAAAGTTGCCAAATTTTCGGTGAGCAAAAGCAGAGGAAGCAATAACTAGTGATGAATCAAGAACTATTGATGCAGAAACCATGAACACGTGAAACTCTCAGGCCTTTCCCTTCTGATTCTCAAGGATTCATCCTGCTTTGAGCTTCTGGAAGTAGGACTTTTTACAGTGTCATAGCATGTTTTCATCTGGTCATGCCTCACATGTGAAACCAGAACTCTTACCCTTTTGTCCCTCTTTTCTCCCAAATGTCTTCCTCTAAATAGTGATCATGAGACTTGTTAGTGACTCCCTTTCTTTGCCTCCTGAAATTTAGTTAATACTTCCAATTTTTTCTCCTTAAGCCAGTGGGCCACAAACTTCCACCTGGATCTCTGTAATTAACTGAGTCCAGGAAATAATTTTTTGGTAAAAAGTTTTTTTTACTGACAATATCCTTTTTGTTAACAACATCATCTTTGTTTAGGAACGTTATTAGCCTTTTGAAGATTTGCGGCTTTGTTTAGCACTGCATTGCAATGCCTTTTGACCATGATTCAGAAGTTATTTGAGGACATGCCTACAGCTCTGTGACCTCACAGATTCCGTATGACCAGGCTCATCAGTAATGCTTATTCATATGAATAAATGAGTGCAGGTCTGTGTGCCTATAATTAGGACTCTGTTGAAGGATTCAGCTAAAAGGATGTTTCAGACTAATATAACCTGAGTAATGTTGACTGGCCAGCCTTGGCTATGCCTTTTCATGCTATTTTTTTCTTTCTACTAAAGGTTAAACTAGATATTAAAGACTGATTGCAAGAATATAGAAAACAAATGTGGAAAATGAGCCAGCTGGAAAGCTAAACTGGTAAATTTTCAATAAATTTTGATTCTTCATTAGGTGAGGTGCAGTATTGACCCCAAATATGAAATACTATAGCCTAAACTGAGTCATTTAAAGGAGAAACGTATGCCCAGTTATCATTCAGACATTCAGGCATCTCATTACATTGCAGCAATTTTTCTTTTGTCATAATTCAGCAGAAAATTCTATTTGCAATAGAAAATTAATTTTCCTAATTATGATCTGCTACAGGCATTATAATGATTTTTTGTCAACATAAATTATCAAGAGGTGTTACGTTGTGCAAAATTATTTAACTTGTAATCATACTTTATAGAAAATACAGGATCTTCTCATATCTTTTACCTCTGTGTCCCTCTAAGGGAATGTCATTTGGTTGATTTATAGTGGCAGAGGGGAGATGCTCACTTTTGTTATTTTACTTTCAGGTGCATTGATTCTTGCCTATTAACTCTTTGAATGAGATTCTAATGCTTTTTTTCATTTATTTATGCCTTGCCAGATCATGCCAGATCCTAACCACATTTAGCTCTCACCTATTTAAGGATTTAATCTACTGGCATTTTTATCTGGCAGAATATTTCCCTTGCTTTTCTGCTGGTAGATAATCTGTAAATAAAATATAATCCAAATATAATTAATGATTAAAGTTGTCATTTGAAAGGCAAAAACATTTAGTCTTAAGAAAAGCAACTATGCCAGCAATTCAGCAAAGTATTTGAGTGGGCATTTAAGTAATGAGATAGATAACCTAGGAATGTGATGGAGTCCTCCTTAGTGAAGGCTTTTAAGATTGATGGTTGAATAATCATGTGGGAATGATGACATGGAAGTAGCTGATTCAGGCTGAAGGCAGAGAGCTTAACTAGATGATCATTTTGTCCAGCTGACATTCTCTACTGTCCAGGTTTCTGTATGAATAAACTCCAGTGCAGAAAAAACAACTAGGCAGTGTCTCAAAGAATTTGAACTAAGTCTGGGTCAGGAAAGCAAAGTGAAAAAATTTGCTACCATGTAAATGAGTATTGTTTAATGTGATGCACACAGTGTTGAATATGACCTCAAAAGACGGAAAAGCCTGAAAATATTAATCAAGGAAGTGAGATCAAAGGATATTATGAATATCTTGCATTCAGTTTATATTAACCAAAAAAAGGGAGAGGGAAACTGTTTTTTAATCTTACAGGCAGTGTGTTTATTTGTTCACTAGCGCCTGAAAAGCAGCAAGTCCTGAATAAACGGATGACATGAGGAAGAATGAGTGAAGGGTTCTTGTGTAAAAGGTTATAAATTACATGGATTCTAATTTAATAGCAGAATAATAGGAAGCTTTAGTAAGAATTGATTCTTGTTTGTTATACGTGTTATCCAGACATAAGAGTAAGATACGGTCCTCAAGGAGCCATCTGGAAAATAGTATGCACCACAATGGAATATTCATGGATCATGATAACATACAATTCTGTTTGCTAATTTTTTATACTGAAAGCAGTAAAGCTATTTAAAAACAAAAGTCACAGCTGATAAGTTTCAATCCTTAATTCAGTTTCTTTTAATTAAAAGCTCAATAGACATAACCCTGCAGTAAGTTTATCTTCTGGACTAATGGAGCACAACTTTTCATTTGTTAAAAGTAACTCAGAGGACTGCAAAATAACAATAATTAAAAATTTGAAAGTTAAAAAATGAAACAAGTCTGTTTGAAAATGTTTGCATTCAGATCAATCCAAAACGGTGAAGTATTTTGTATGTTTTCCATAGACCTTGAACCAAATCCCTAATCAGTGCTTAAACCTAGCATCAATTTTGTTTTCATGGCTTGCAGCTCATTTTCCACTGGCTGCACTGATCATGAGAAGCTGGGTGGCATAAATCAGTAAGTCTTCTCCACCACTAAGGAATATCAACCCAAACCTGCACACCCTTGATTGAGTGAAAATATGGGCCAGTGAAGAACTTCTAATCTCCCAGGCAGAGAGCGCTTTTGTCTGTTATTTCTGTTCTTGCTCTTACACAGAAGGTCAGGGTTACATAGCAGTAAGAAGCCACCATCAAGGACAGGGGCCCAAATCTGTTAGCGATTGCACAGACTACTAACACAAAAACTAATCAAAGCTTAATTGTAAAATTAGTGATTTCAGGCAGAACCAGGCTGAGGATTGCAAGGAATCTGGGACCTTTTTGATTAACAGAGTATTGTCTAGCTACATGTACTGTATAACATTGGTTGTCCTCATCGCACATCATTTCCTTGCTCCTCATTCCTAGTAGTGATACTAGTCTGTAGTGTTATAAAGTTAAAAGTAAACTGTTATAAATATACAGGTCCATAGTAGTATAAAGGGTTTTTTTAACATTAATTCTCTCACTGTTTATCTTTATGCCTCTTTCCCATCCTGAGAATCCTTTATCAAGCGATAGTAGACTTCAGAAAGGTCACAGGGCACATAGTGTGGCAATTTTCATTGTAAAATCAAATGTTCCACAAGCTTATTTCAAGACTCATGAGCAATTTTCATAACATCTTGGTGATTTGTGCTAAAATCAGTGTCCATATTCAAAAGAAATACAAAAATGTTGCTTTCAGTTAGAGGTCAGACAGTGAATATGTGCAAGTATCCATTAAAACCACCATAGCTCAAAAAAAATGCAAACATTACAAACCCGAGTTCAGGTTCCCAGCAGTTGGATGCCCTTGCTACTGCTGTGCTAACTGTGGGGAGCAGACCAGCAGTAACAGAAAGGTGGGTCTGGATGACCATCACCTTGTTGTTGGAACAGCACTGATTTAGTTTCAACCATGAGCAGCTTCAGCCTGTACCCTTTGCACACCTCTTGTGTGAAGGCCCCCAGGATTACATAGAGGCTTCTGCACATGGCTCCAGGATTTATTTTCTAGAGGTAGAATTTTGGTTTGGTCACTTTGCAAAATGCTTATACAACTAGAGAGGGTAGGATTCGTAGTATGACAGTGTCCCAGCTGCATCCACAATGCCTATGGTAGATTCTCAAATGTTATATCAGTAGGAATTGGGCGACTATTTTTGGATACAATGTTTTTTAAAAAAAGAAAAAAAAATCAATTTTCAGGGTGATATAAACAGTTCACAGATATTTTTAGTTGGAGACTAGAATGAGGTGGGGACGAGATGAAGTGGAGAGTGTAGGTATGTACATTCACACAAAGAGATCCCAGGGAACTGTTCTCAGTAAAGACTGCTTTTTTCCCCTCCAACACAAGGGGAAATTGCACTGAATCATTACTAACAAAAGAAAGGAAGTGAGGCTTAGCTGAACAACTCTTTTTTGCCTTATGGAATGCATGGAGAAAAATCATTTTACTAATTTTGTAAAATTAATCAGTAAATTTTGAAGACAGTTCTCCTTTTTTATGGAACAATCATAAAGACCCCACTGTAAGTATTTGTACCACGCAGATTACAGCTGAGTTGGTTAATGATAGACACCCTATACATGTTATGTAGAATCATAGAATCATTTAGGATGGAAAAGACCTTTCAGATCATTGAGTCCCACTGTAAACCTAACACTGCCAAGTCCACCACTAAACCATGTCCCTAAGTGCCATGTCTACACTTCTTTTAAATACCTCCAGGGACGGTGACTCAACCACTTCCCTGGGCAGACTGTTCCAATGCTTGACAACCCTTTCGGTGAAGAAATTTTTCCTAATATCCAAACTAAACCTCCCCTGACACAACTTAAGGCCATTTCCTCTCATCCTATCGCTTGTTACTTGGGAAAAGTAACACTTATGAGGAGTGGCTGAGGGAACTGGGGTTGTTTAGCCTGGAGAAAAGGAGGTTGAGGGGAGACCTCATCACTCTCTACAACTACCTGAAAGGAGGTTGTAGCGAGGTGGGTGTTGGTCTTTTCTCCGAAGTAACAAGCGATAGGACGAGAGGAAATGGCCTCAAGTTGCGCCAGGGGAGGTTTAGATTGGATGTAAGGAAAAATGTCTTTACTGAAAGAGTGGTTAAACATTGGACCAGGCTGCCCAGGGAAGTGGTTGAGTCACCATCCCTGGAGGTATTTAAAAGACGAGTAGATGAGGCGCTTAGGGACATGGTTTAGTGGGCGTGGTGGTGTTGGGTTGACAGTTGGACTTGATGATCTTAGAGGTCTCTTCCAACCTTAATGATTCTATGAATCTATGATTCTATGATTCTATAAAAAAGACTGACACCCACCTCTCTACAACCTCCTTTCAGGGAGTTGTAGAGAGCGATGAGGTCTCCCCTCAGCCTCCTTTTCTCCAGGCTAAACAACCCCAGTTCCCTCAGCCACTCCTCAGAAGACTTGTTCTCCAGACCCTTCACTAGCTTCGATGCTCTTCTCTGGACATGCTCCAGCACCTCAACGTCTTTCTTGTAGTGAGGGGCCCAAAACTGAACACAGTATTCGAGGTGCGGCCTCACCAGTGCCAAGTACAGGGGCACGATCACTTCCCTACTCCTGCTGGCCACACTATTTCTGATACAGGCCAGGATGCCATTGGCCTTCTTGGCCGCCTGGGCACACTGCCGGCTCATGTTCAGCCAGCTGTCAACCAGCACCCCCAGGTCCTTTTCCGACAGGCAGCTTTCCAGCCACTCTTCCCCAAGCCTGTAGCGCTGCATGGGGTTGTTGTGACCCAGGTGCAGGACCCGGCACTTGGCCTTGTTGAACCTCATACAATTGGCCTTGGCCCATTGATCCAGCCTGTCCAGGTCCCTCTGCAGAGCCTTCCTACCCTCGAGCAGATCAACACTCCCGCCCAACTTGGTGTCATCTGCAAACTTACTGAGGGTGCACTCGATCCCCTCATCATTGATAGATCCCAGATTGATAGATCCCATCCCCATATCATTGATAAAGATCTTAAACAGAACTGGCCCCAATACCAAGCCCTGGGGAACACCTGTGCCCCCAAAGACACAGTGAGTGCTGTTTCTCTTCTTTTCTTGTATGAAAACAACCCAGTTAATTAGGAAAAGGATCAGAATAAACCTGTGGGGAGAGAGAAGAGGGAGCAGATAATTAAGTATAGCTTTCTGGACTGAGATCTGGTTTGGGGCAGGCAACCACTAAAAATGTACACATTGTCAATAGGATTTTGTGTCCTTCCCCTGGCAGAAGGCGAGATGCTTGTATCTGGGGCTGAGGAAGAGACCTGTGTTACATTTCAAACCCTTAAATGATTCTGTTCAGGATCTTCCTCCTCTAGACCACTATCACCCAATGATAATTTAATATCCCTCAGCAGACCTTTTTCCCTGCTGCCTGTGGAGCCATTGGTACTGACATTGTTAATTATTTTTCTACCTTTAAACAGTGAAGGGAGGGAAAATGCCCCCAAACCCAAACTGAACTGATGCTGGTGCAAGCATCTTATCCACTGCAGACACATTCGCTGGGATGTTTACTTGAGCGTTTTGAGTCCCTCCATTCTTTCATGCCTGACAGGCTTATGAAGCCAGTTGGGTACAGCTTTCTCTGTGGCTTGATTGCCTCAGTAGCTCTTCAGGTAATGCTGCCTCTCTCCAAGTTTCGAACCATGAAAATATTAATTACTCATTCACAATGTAAACAACCTGTTCTTATTTTATTCATTGCAAATTTGCCACCAAATCATTCTATTTCTGTTGTCTTTTAGTGTGTTTTTTTATTCTGGCACAGGAAATAATTGGTAAGCTGGCAGAGTTGAAGGTGACTCACAAGAACCAAGAATTGTTTTCATTCTGTTTTTTTCTCCCCAGCATAAATATTTTTACCCTTTTCAGAAATCTGCTTAGTGGGAGCACCTCCCCAATTGCTCAGTCAGTACTGAAGGTACATACAATACACCCCACATTATAGATAATAAAAAAAAAGAATGCCTGTGACATTTCATCGACTTATTTTAGTGTCTGTGGTGTAAAACTCACTGATGACATCCAAGGTGTCTTGCAGAGATAAGGTGATACTGTTTGCTTATATTTTGAAGGAAAATTTTGCTGCTTTCAGTTTAAATATTTACAGTGAGTGCATTCATCAGGACAGCTGCTTTCTATAGAGAAGCACAGCTGGAACTATGTGCTTGCATGTTGGGTAACTTATTTTACATTTCACAGACCATAATTTAGGAACAGAATGCTAATTTCAATCTTAGTTTTCAGGGGATTGTAGGCTTGCAGGACACATGGTGTCCTTGACCAGCATTACACAGCCAGTAAGCAGATCACTTAGGCAGAAATGTTGTTTTAGGGTTTCAGACTAAAAGGAAGGAGATTTTTGTCCCTAAAGTTTCTTTGAAAGAAAGATAACTCAAGATACCTCAACAGCTTTTCTTCAAAGAACAAAGTTATATTCTTGTTCCAGACTCTATCTTCCAAAGTTAACTAGTCAGACCAGAGAGAAAAAGTGGGTTAACTGCTTTCACTTTACTGCTAATTAGAAAAGTATTTCTGTGCTTTAAATGAACAGAGCCTCCTCAGCAAGCCATGCCTCCTCCTGCAGACCTTGGCTCATCCTGAAGGGAAGGAGGTCCTTCCGCTACTTCTGTCTGCAGATGTGAACCAGCAACCAAGATGAAATGTGCTGCATCAGAACCTTAGTGGTGCTTCTTGCAAACTTCTGGGGTGCTACAGAAAGGTTAGGATGGCTCTTTAACTGGATGGGCACACACTGGGTGTTGATCCTGAACTGATCAGAGAAGCTGTGCAGTGAAGAATGGAAGCGCAGGAGCTGAGGACTCGGTGGTGCTCTCTCCAATCCATCCAATCCAGCCTACAGGCATGAGTAGGGCACAAATGCATCCTAGATTTAAATACATGGCCCCTTGGAAGGGTGCTGCCAGCAGGACCTTTGTTTTCTTGACTAGAGGGTGGTGGTGTAAGGAGGAAGAGTGCCTAAGAAAAATGGGAAACAGTTCCCTCCATTACAGACTTCTTAGTGAGGAAAGCTATAAATAAGGCTGATATTGTTACAGCCCCAAAGTGTGACCTAGATATTGCTAATTAGGAAAAGGTTAAAGGAGGAAGAAAAATAGTGAGTCAGTCTGCTGAGCAGGTGCAAGAAGCATGGGGAATAAACAGGAGAATCTGGGGATCTTAATTGTAAGATACTGAACTGAATTGGCAAACCAGAAAGCTGGAGGAGGCAAGTGCAAATAACTGGAAGTATAACTGCATCTGCAGATGGTTGGTACCTTTTTCTGTAGTGGCATTGCCATTTCCAACATATTGCAAGCTTAAAGTTTCCCCGCAACCAACTGGTATCCTTTCACCAAACCATGTGCTCCAGGAAAGGCTTTGAACTGGGGAATACCTCTCAGGCATTTTTCTCTGAGAAACAGCAATGATTACACAATATCCTACAGACCAGGTTCCTGGTACTCCCACATGTAGTGCAGAACCACAACGCCTTGAGGCCCACTCACATAAGAAGCTACTCCTAGCAGCCTGTTTTATATAGTCATGACTTTCCTTCCTTCAGAAAGAATTTTGCACCTTCCTTTGTTGGGTTTTATATGAATTAAATAAATATCAGTGTTGATATTTGAATTATCTTCATTAGATTTCGGAGTGAGCAGGCTCCTGAGGTGAAGGAAAGCAACTCAGACTTTGCAGAGTGCTTGCCTTACCTGTTCGTAAATTCAGACTGAACAGCTTTCAGAGATTGGATTGATTTGTATTTAGAAAATAACCTTTTCAACCACAAATATTAGGGAATGGTACACAAATTTTCAAACACTGATCTTTAAGCACTTAAATCCAAAAACAGAGGCTAAGCATTTGAAGTTTGTACTGCTCCTACCCATTCCTATTAAATGAGAGACCACTTCTGAAAATATGCCTTTTGCAGCATGTAGATTCTGGAGTACCAAATAGTGCCACAGAAAAACATTATATTATTTTCCCGGTGTGATACAGGCTTGTTTTAGCAAGTCTATCAGCTGTGAATCAGTTCATTTCTTTAAAAACCTGAGAGTGGTATTCAAAAGGTAGGCATTGTTTGTGGACTGACTTCCTGAGCTAGCCTGTTAATGCTGCAGTTCATGTGCATGCAACATCAGTTTGGAATTTAGAAATAAAAAAGGCATTTATGTAAACTTGACATAACGAGCTCTAGCCTGTAGCAATCTGGAGCAGATAGCAGAAGAATAATGCTAATGGAGATGTGAGTGTTCCTTTAGACAACTGATAAAAACACTCATTGAAAGCATATGTTCTTATCTGTCTCACTCTCATCCCTGAGAAGGTATTTCCAGTTGATTCTTAGAGAAATTTTAGATGGTATCTTTCTAAAGAAAACGTTAACTATTTTTTTCTTTCTATATCTAAGCACTTTTGCAGCTGTGTTTCTTCCTTCACTCTTTATCTTTGGCATTGAGTTGACAAGCGAGACACCAATCGTATGTGATTGAAATATCTATCTCCATGCCTTATTACTGTGTCCTATCAATAAAGCCATATTTCATGAGGGAAATCAGTCATTCCTCCATTTTAGCTCTTTATCAACAGCCAAAGATTCCTTTTGGTTTGCTTGTGCGACAGCTCTGTCTGTAGCACAACATCCATCTGCAGCACACTTTTTAGTTAATAAATGTCTAGATGAAATGAAGTCCAGAACTCATCTTGGGAATAGTTTTCTGAATGTTTCAGCTTCAAAGAGATCACTAGGTTGTCACATGATCTGATTGTTCGCATTAAACAAATCTAATCAGTTACCATTGCCCTTGTTTGCAATAATGCATAATATCTCAGATACCAGTTTTACGAAGGTTTTAAAAAACCTGCCTTTGTTTTGGGCGCTCAGAATGAAACAAATTTCATTGAGACGGTTTCCTTACATGCCGAGCATGCGAATCAGGATTGCTCTAAAATGTTTACTGTTTTTAAAGCTTGGTCTAGGTTAGGACTGGGGAGGAGTCTGGTTTCCTTATTAACATATCATGTAGCTAGGCCTGCCTCAATCTTTGGTTGTTGTTCAGCCAGAAAATAGAACTTCTGTAGAATCATATAGGGTCATCTGAAGGAGGCGTACAGTAACTTAAATACAGGCCTATAAATCTTTACCTTATGGCTCTTATTTTGTTTTCTGAAGTCACTAGTATGTTTAGGTCATTCAGAAGCACATTCTCTCAAATCTGGTGTTCGTATGTTTTTCATCTGCATGCACAATAACTAGTTAAAATATTGAATGGCTGTTTTTTATTACACAGGGCCTTCAATCCATGTGATTTTTCCTATGCGTAAATTATCCATTGTCAGAGCAGGGACAAAGCAGCACCATGAAACAATTCATAACTGCTAATTCAACTCATTATTGACCTAACCCAAATCCCATTCAAGGCAATGAAAAGATTTCCAGGGATTTGGGGGGCATTAGTTATGAACCTAAGGGTTACACAAAGTCTTTTACCTTCTTTTTACAATAAATGCAGAAGACTTGCTTGTCTTGCTTGTGCTAATGTTTAAAGCGCAGTGGTGAGGGAAGGGAGAGGGGGCAGAGAGAGCATTTAAGATAGATAGAAAGATTTCATTTGCAACTTCAAAGCTGTCAGTAATGTCCTACTCTGTCAATTCAATTTTATATATGAAACTTTTCACTCAGCTCACTGAATACAATTGTACCTCACAGTGGGATCTCCCTATAGACAAATGCTTGGAAACATTCAGCTCTGCATTGGAAAGACTCACAGGAAAATAATACCTCTGATTACTCTGCAGACCTTGGGAGGGAACAGCAGAGCTACAGGTTGAACACAAGGCTGTGGCAGGAGGAGCTGCCAAAAGAAAAGATCAACTGTTCAGTGACATTGTAGCATCTAAAATTAGACTCAGGAAAGGTTTCAGGAGCACACAAAGCGAGTCTTTCTCTCAGGATGTCTCATGAACCATGAAAAAGTTTCCAAAATGGAAATCCAAGTTAGTTAGAAGAGACATATTTAACATGGGGCCAGAACATCTGCAGCACCAATGGTCTAATTGTGTAGCCCCAAGTGTTTCTACTCTTACCTGTGTGGGACACCCCTTTCCGATCAGTGAATTTGATCAAAAAATGTAGTTGTTTTCTGTTTGGGTTACTCACAGAGGTGACACTGTTCCTAGATGGAGAGACCAACTACCAGGTGTGTGTGGCTTTTATCTCAGCACCTCCCTGCACTACATCTTCCACCAGTAAAGGCAGGAAAACCTTCCCCATGGAGCCATGTGTCCCTCGGAGGTGTAACCCACTGAACCAATGTTACCCCTCTTCCTCTTCACAGAGGATATAGTGAATCTTTTGGGGTTGTAACTGGATGATTTGAGTGCGGAGTACAGCAACTTTTGCTTTTCAGTCTGGCTCAGCCTTCAGTGCCTCAGAACAATGTGCAAGTTGTGACAGAATGGGCATCCGAGCAGCTGGGGGCCTCCAGCACGCAGGGTGACTGTTCTTTGATCAGAGGAAATGCCCAGCGATCATAGCAACCGCTATTTGATTTTATGGGGGCTTGTACTGACGCAAGGAATGTTTACTCAGCTCAGTTTGGAAAGCTTCAATAATCACCATGAGATTTAATTTCTGTGTGCATGGAAGCGTAGCATGCGATGCCTGTTTTAAAAAGTGGCATTCAGAGCAAAGCCTCACTTATCTGGGTTCTTTGTAATCAGTAATACAAAATGCCCAAATACAAGGTTTTGTTTCTCCACTTTTGAAAAATAGTCTGGGTCACATAAAAGAAGTAATTTTGTGATGTTTATGATTTTCATTACATTCAAGACTGGGCATCACAGGCCTTCTTTCAAACTGGAATTTGCCTTTTTGTCACAAGAGAATCAGTAAGGTAATGCTGGAACCGTGAATTCAAACACTAATAAACCCCAAATTTTTGTAGCTTCTTAGCTTACCCTGCTTGAAAGATAAAATGTATTATTTGACCCTGTGACTAGACAATTGTTGAGACTGGATATCTGCAGTGGGTGGTATCCATCTGGCCCAGGACAAGCACATGCCCTCCACTATACAGTTCACACATCTCTCTAGTTAGCTTCAGCTGCAGCATGATGTACTCATCCGTGAGTGTGCTGATGAATCTCCCATACTGCACTGTAGCCTGCCCTTCATGCCTGCCCCGATGTCATGGAGGGATCTACATCTGGCCAGTGCTCGTTCCAGCTCTCCCTTTTCCAACCACCATATGGACTTGTCTATGGAGTGACCATGCTGTATAGTCTGTCTCTACTAATGGCCCTGTGCCCTTTCCTAACAGAAGTCAAAAATGAAGATGTCTGCAGACTTCCAGGTTTAACAAATTTGATCTGGCTAAGTTAGGTCATCAGCTTGTACCATGGGACTGTGGCAGTTTTGATTCAATCTTACGTGCTGGATGTAAAATCCAAATTCCATCTGACTATGGCCTTAACCTTCAACAGAAATGGTTAAACTAATGAGTTTCATGTTATAATTCGCAAAGACTATGAGCTTTCTCAAGGTCAGCCATGACAGCTCAGTTAATGAGCTGGTTAGGCCATGAGGCTTCATCTGAAGAATTGCCTTATTAGTATTTTATGTTTTTTTTAAGAAGAAAGGTTTGAGTGTTCTGCTTGGAATAACTCAATTTCTTAAGCAAATACCCCTCCTAGACTACACCTGTGAAGCTTCAGTATTACAAAATTATTTGAGAAAGTTTGAACTGCTCTGCAGCTTGAACATAGAAGGAAGACCCCCTTCCTGAAATCTAGTATGTATGTGTACATACAGTTCCACCGGCTTCAAATGGACCCTATATAGTTGCAAGGACCTGATTCATGGATATAACTGTACAATTGAAACTAAGGTTTCAACACAGTATTTCACTGCTCTTAGCAGTTGTTTGTGGTATCTCCAGTTACTCATATTTTAGATAAGTTAACCCCTGCAATCATTAAGTGGGAGTTACCATCAAAAGTATGTGATTAGTTAAGTAGTGGATGTTCCATAAACCATTATTCGGAAGATTTTTATGAGAAAGGATTTTTCTTTCTTCAGAGTTCATCAGAAAGTTTTGTATTCATTCGTACTTGAAATATTAAAAAGATGAATATCAAAAAGTGTGGAAGCTCTAGCCGAATAAGCCTCCTGCTCTCTCCTCCCAGGTGCATGCACTTATCAAGGTACAAATCCCATGTCTGTATTGTCTTTGCTATCTGTGCAAGAAAACACCCTGAAGTTCCTGATCCTAGAGCCTGGCATCAAATACTGTGGGAATCTCAGGGCCTTTCAGGTCAGATGGGTCATGTTCAAAATTTGTTTTGGAAAGATGCTCCACATACTGCAGCTCTCCATGCTTCAACAAAACTTGGTGAAGGCACCTTTCTTTAGCTCAGCTGCCTCATGCAGAAGTTGTAATTGTTGCCACATGTTCTGTAGGTGGGATCATATCCACCTCAGACCCTCAGACTCTCCACCAGATTCACTGCACAGTCATTCTCCCTGCTGAAGGGGTTTTAGTGAGAATTATCTTCTAGGGAAATCCAGCCTCTATCAAAAAGGGTAAAAGAGCTAAAATACAATGGATTCTCAGATGCATATTGTGTCTTAGTCAGTAAGAAATAGGTCTGATCCACCTGAGATGTTTTTCTCTCTTTTCCTATTACCTTCCCAGTACTGTTGTGGTCCAACCCACCTCTCTCTTGTCAAGTGGTTTCTTGGAAGAAGGAAGTCTGATTTCATCTGTGGGATTGCATTATCCTCCGGACTAAGTGCTAGATAGAGGGTGGCATTTGGCTGATCACAGAAGCGATGAAGTTGGGAGGGACTTCTGGACCTCTAGTTCAATCCGCCTCCTACAAAGAGGATCAAGTAGAACAGGTTGCCCAGGGCCATGAATGATATTGCTTTGCAGGCAAATAAAGGACATTCAACTGTGGACAGTCCTTCAGTGTGGATGTGACAAGGCAGGGTGAGATAAATTGCTTCAGACTTTCTTCAACCTTTTGTCTGCCAGAGCCTGTCCAGAGTATATGACTCCTAACTTCTGCCTGTGTATCCCTTCATTTCTCCTGGAGCACCCCAACCACCATGGATGTTAATATGAAGGCACTGGAGCTTGTCTCCTGCACCTCTTGATGTCTTCCTGAAGGCAGTGAGGAGGGGCAGTGTAGGCCCCAAGTGTTGCAGGGCCTATGTATGGATGCTCTCACCTGAGAAGTGACCCATGAAGAGCTTTCTAGTGGTCTCTCTGCTGTGACCTCATGTGAAGCCAGCTCCCCATGGACTTGGCACATACTTTACATTGCATCCGAGGACAATCTGCTCTCCTGTGGCTTGCAGTGTTAATGGCAGTGCTCCTGCATTCATGTGAAGCCAGCCTATGTAGCTGGCAGGGTGTGTAAAACCATGCAAAGAGGCAAGATCACAACAGCTACGAGTCAGGACTCTGGTGCCCTCTGAGCCTCAGGTCATAGTCTTCTGCATACACACTATCTCCTCAAGGAAGCACGATGATGAGGAAGATACTTTGTAGGTCACAAGAGGTGGCTTTTGGAGTGTGACAAAAAGATGGGGTCTGTGGGCATTATGGCAGAGGCAGAGACAACTGTGCAAGACTACATAACTTGCAGGGAAACCTTTGGAGGACTGGGTGGCTGAGAATAGGTAATTTTGTCATTAGCTATATCTATATTGCAGATAGGGTTTAGGATGGCCACTTATATCACAACCAGGAATCTATTCCCAGGGAACTACTTACTACATCCCAGTGTTTCCTGAATTATATATATATATATGTCCTGGTTTTGGCTGGAATAGAGTTAACTTTTGCTGTATTTTGGATTTAGCATGAGAATAATGTGATAACACACTGATGTTTTAGTTGTTGCTAAGCAGTGCTTATACTAAGTCAAGGACTTTTCAGTTTCCCATACTCTGCCAGCGAGGAGGTGCACAAGAGCTGGGAGGGGGCACAGCCAGGACAGCTGACCCAAACTGGCCAAAGGGATATTCCATACCATGTGACGTCACGCTCAATATATAAGCTGGGGGGAGTTGGCCAGGGACAGCAATCGCTGCTCGGGGACTGGCTGGGCATCGGTCGGCAGGTGGTGAGCAGTTGCATAATTTTTTTTTTCTTTCCCTGTTTTTTTTTTTTGTTTGTTTTCTCTCTCTCTTGTTGTTTTACTTTCCATTACTATTACTATTATTATTATATTATTATTATTTCAAGTATTAAGCTGTTCTTATCTCAACCCACAAGTTTTCTCACTTGTGCTCTTCCAATTCTCTCCCTCATCCCACCAGGACAGGGGCGGGGAGGGTGAGCAAGCAGCTGTGCGGTACTTAGTTGCTGACTGGGGTTAAACCATGACTATATATATACATATACATAAGCAAATACATATCTTAAATATATATGTGTGTGTATATATATATGCATTTATGATGGGGTGACTGAGATCCTGCACAAAAAGGGAAGGTGCTCCAACGTGATTTCATAAGCATGCTCTACAAGAGCTGACTTTCCCCCTCTCTTTCTTAATTGTTTGCAGAGCTTCACTCTCAAAGACCACTGAAACATCAGCGCAGTGTACGACCTGTCTCAATCAACAAAGCCAGTGGACTTCTGCATAACAGAATTGGTAATGCAGAGCTAAATACAATAAAATGAGATGGACAGTAAATGACAATACTGTTTCTCAGATAAAATATCTCCGTTTCTTCAGGGTATCTCTGTTCTCTGAGAATGAAATATGCTAAGTAGTGGGCTAAAAATGTGTTGTTTGATAAAGGAGAGGAAAAAAAATTCTTTTGTTAAACTCTCATCTTCCAATTCCCACCCATGCAGATATTTTTATAGTAAGATATAGATACACCAGTTTGATCTATAGTGTAGTTGCAATAAGGAAACATAATATAGACATAAAAGTATAAACTGGCTACCCCACTGCTGAACTGGCCTTATTTGAATTTAATTTACATGTTACTTTAAAGTAAAAAAATAGAATTGTATATTAGCACTGGATTACTTCTGACTGTAATTTTTCATAACTGCTGAAGGATTTAGCAGTAAAAATCCCCTTTGAGGAACTCAAGTGTTCCACAATAAGTGCTTACAGTTGGCTGACACCAATTCTACTTAATACCAGTAGGCAAAGAAAGTAATCTGCTTTATTTCATGTTATCTGGTCTCTATTGTGCCCTGCTTTTAGGGCTCATATTGCTTTCACAGTGCCATTAACTGTGACTAGTGTGCCACTCACTGTGCATAGCTATGTCTGCCAAAGTGACTGGGTGACATATCAGAAAGATATATGCACTGGTGGTGTCATGGTTTAACCCCAGTCGGCAACCAAGCACCACACCGCTGCTCACTCACTCTCCGCCCCCCTGGTGGGATGGGGGAGAGAATCAGAAGAGCAAAAGTAAGAAAACTCATGGGTTGAGATAAGAACAGTTTAATACTTGAAATATAATAATAATAATAATAATAATAATAATAATAATAATAATAATAATAATAATAATAATAATAATTTGTAATGAAAAGGAAAACAACAACAGAGAGAGAGGAACAAAACCCAGGAAAAACAAGTGATGCAACTTGCTCACCACCTGCCGACCAATGCCCAGCCAGTCCCCAAGCAGCAATCGCTGCCCCCCAGCCAGTTCCCCCCAGTTTATATACTGAGCATGGTGTCATAAGGTATGGAATATCCCTTTGGCCAGTTTGGATCAGCTGTCCTGGCTGTGCTCCCTCCCAGCTCTTGTGCACCTCCTCACTGGCAGAGTATGGGAATCTAAAAAGTCCTTGACTTAGTATAAACACTGCTTGGCAACAACTAAAACATCAGTGTGTTATCACATTATTCTCATGCTAAAACCAAAACACAGCACTATGCCAGCTACTAGCATGAAAAGTAACTCTATCCCAGCCTAAACCTGGACAGATGGCAACCACCTTAATGAGGAGGGACAGCACAAAGCTTAATTCTTTAGGAGGGTGGCACAGTTAACATCCTAGCCATCATTTTAGATCCTGATTAAGGTGAAATTTAAGTTAGATTTAATTAAAGTGGTAGCTAATGGGGTCGTTCAGTCTTTCTCATCTGTTCTCATAAGCACCAAGTTAATCTCTAGGTGTTCAAGTCCTATTTGTTTCAAAGTTGTCTCGTTTTCTTGCTCTGGTGACCCACTGTTCATCAGTGAAAGGAAACAGTTCTGGTGAGCTCTTGAAGAACCTTCAGGCATTTTCAGTACAAAAAATATGAGATGCCTGTGACCTGTGAGAAGTTCAGAGGGTAACAGAGAGGGAGAGAGTTATTAGAATATTCTGACTGGAAGAAAAAAAGCTGCTTCTTCTGTGTTTTAATCACACCTTTATGCCACAACCCTTCCATCTTTCATCCAGGGCAATTGAAAATGTGGAGATACTCTCAGCCAGCCATCTTATAGTGATGACGAGTTTTCAGCTCATCTTTCCATTCCCTATTTTACTTGCCTTCTTCCATTTCTTTACCAGCTTCTTTCCCTTTCTATGTCAGACTTAACTTCTAATTGTCTCTTCGGACTTTTCACGTAGCCCTGAACTGCTTTTGACCTCCTAGCTCTCTATCCTGTTTTTCTTGGTCCACAAATAACTTCTTTGTGCCATACCTGATTTTGCTTTCTACTGTGCTTCTTCCTATGTGTCAAACCACTTCCCTTCCCATCTTATATTTCTTAAAGTACTCCCTAAAACAAATACCTGTCTCAAAACTCACAGGTGTTCGGAAACCTCATGAGTAAAAATCCTTTTTTTTTTTTTTGTCACTGATAAATTACAAGGAAAAAAAATACAGCTTTAGGTATTGTTTTTGCAATAAGAAGATCTCTGATACAGATATGATATTCTCTTCAGTATCTTTCATCATCTCAGTCATTCCAGCAGCAGTTAAAAGTGACATGTTTTGTTTCTTTATGGTGATATCTGGAAGGAGTTTACGCTTCTTTCTTCCTATTATCTTCACAGAGTGGTCTACCCTGTTGTGCTGATGTATCATCTTGGACTGACGCTAGCTGAAAAACCTGCACCATACTTCACCACATAATGTAGTTGTACCCTATACTTGCTATGAAGTTAGAGTCAGAGGCAACACTGCAAGAAAGAAAAAGGTTCACATGGCTGCCAACAGGGAAAGCATGGGGAAACCGGGCTTGTTACAGGAGAAGAGAAGCCTGAGGATATAACACTGGCATCTGAACACAGGCTCCACGATAGTTAAAGTGTTTTGATTTTTCTGCTTAAAATTACCCCCACATACACACACACAAGCACTTTCTTTTTGTGGTGGGTTGACCCTGGCTGGCTGCCACGTGCCCACCAAGCTGCTCTATCAGTCCCCTCCTCAACAGGACAGGGAGGGGAAATACGATGAAAAAACTTGTGGATCGAGACAAGGACAGGGAGATCACTTACCAGTTACTGTCACAGGAAAAACAGACTTGACTTGAGGAAGATTAATGTAATTTATTGCCAATTAATAACAAAGTAGGATAGTGAGAAATAAAAACAAAAGTAAAAACACCTTTCCCCCACATCTCCCTTCCTCCCAGGCTCAACTTGACTCATGACTCTTCTTCCTCCTCCCTCCATGCAGCACAGGGGGATGGGGAATGGGGGTTGCAGTCAGTCCATAACGCTCTGTCTCTGCTGCTCCTTCCTCCTCACGCTCATCCCCTGCTCCCGCATGGGGTCCCTCCCACAGGATACAGTCCTTCATGAATTGCTCCAACATGGGTCCTTCCCACAGACTGCAGTTCTTCACGAACTGCTGGAGCATGGGTCCTTTCCACAGGGTGCAGTCTTTCAGGAATGGACTGCTCCCGCGTGGGTCCCCCACAGGCTACAGTTTCTGTCAGAAAAACTGCTCTTTTATGGGCTCCTCTCCACAGGCTGCCGCTCCTGTCAGGAGCCTGCTCCAGCATGGGCTCTCCATGGGCAGCAACTTCCTTCAGGGCACATCCACCTGCTCCAGTGTGGGGTCCTCCACAGGCTGCAGGGGAATCTCTGCTCCTGCACCTGGAGCACCTCCTCCCCCTCCTTATTCACTGACCTTGGTGTCTGCAAAGTTGTTTCTTTCACATATTCTCACTCCTCTCTCTCACAGCTGCTGCACAACATTTATACCCTTGCTTAAATTTGTTATCACGCTGATGTTACCAACGTTGCTGATGGGCTCAGCTTTGGCCGGTCTGTCTTGGAGCCAGCTGTTGCTGGCTGTGTCTGACATGGGGGTGTCTTCTGGCATCTTCTCACAGAGGCCACCCCTGCAGCTCCCCGACTACCAAAACCTTGCCACATAAACCCAGTACAGTTTTCAAGTGAGAGGGAAAGCAGAAAATGAAGCATCCTTAATGTAATGACTCCTTTGAAAATGTTGGCTCAATACCCAATGGGGGTATTGAGTTTTGGAAAATCAGACCCAAATTGCTATGTTGGTATTTATCTTAAAGTGACTACAGTTCAAATTGATCAGATATCTACATCTACAATTTCTTTGATTTCAGAATGTTTCCTGTTTTATCAGCAGGCTGTGGCCCTAAATTATGCTCACATTTATCCAGTTACTTGTTCATTTATTAACTGTCCATTTAAAACCAGTCCACACATTTTGAAGTGAAAGCACAGAAAAAATGTGATTATATGCATTTGCTTTTCTCACGGTTGTTTCCTGTTTTCCTTCCCCTAAGAGCAAAGATCTTCAGTGAGTGTGGAAGGAAGATAAAATTTCTTCTTGAACTCCCAATTAAATCTCTCCGGAGAAAGTTTGCAAGTGGAGAAGGTGCTGTAGACCTTCCTTTCAGCCGTGATGAGCTGTACTAACCTGCTCCCTACTCACCATCACTGGTTCTGCCAGGGGTGCTTGCTGGGAGCTGCCCAAGAACTTGGCTAATAGCAAGACTGCCGGTGTGTTTGGGCTCATGTCTGGCTGCACTGGAATAGATAATTTCTGGACCATAGTCATTGGCACCATAGAATTTCTCAGGCCTGCAAAAATGTCAGTATCCATCATCTGTATTTTTTTTTCTCTCTTTGCATTCTACAGAGCTATCTCAACAGTACAGAAAAGCTGGAGGAATGCTAGTGAGAAACTGCGGGCAAAGCGTCAACACCTTTCAGAAGCTGCCCATTACTGTGGCAACGGTTTAATTCCATAGACAGGTCAGAAAGTTTTGTGGAAAGCTGGAATAAGCACAGAGCTGGTACATGAAATTCTGCAGTGCTGATTTTTGCCCTCCTCGTTCATCCTAGAGAACAAGAGGATTAAGGCACATTGCTGTGGTAGCCCTGCCTGAGATTTACCTTTCTTGACATAGTCTGAAGGATTTTTCTTGTTATGTCTTTTTCCTTTGAAAAATAAAAGCACAGAGTTGTTTGAGTCAAAGGTGGAGTATTTTAAAGAAGTGTTTTTAAACTGTTGAATCTGGCTCACATGCCAGTGTGGATGACCTAGAGTGCTCTGAATATCACAAATGTGTGTCTTATGTTTTCTCTGGTTAAGAAGAATTCATATTTGCTAGTGTGGGATGGGAGAAACAGCCTGCTACTACAGATCCTCATGTAATTCCCATTAAGTTAACAAGGCTTGTACTGCACAGTTCAGTAAGAGTACGGACAATGTCTTACAGGGAATATTATGTCACTCTTTAGCAGATGGTGTAGTAATTTCATTTGCTGAGTGTTACAATACAGTATAAGTATTTAATCCTCCTTAAACTATAGAGAATTCATTACATATAAATTTGACACGTCTTGTTTTCCACTCTATGATGGTAATAGTGCTACATTACTACAATATTTGGGGTTTTTTCCTATGGCTTATGTGAGAGATATGTCCTATGCAGTACTGGAATTGAGTGTAAGTTTCATCAACAAAATAAATAGAATCAGACTAAATAAAGCAGTCTCACCAACATTATCTTTCCAAAGAAAGAATTTTTAAATATAAAACAATTGCTTGTGGGTTATGGCCAAGAGAGATTAGTTCATCATTCTAGAAACCAAATTATGAGGATATAATTCAGTTCCTTTTCAGTCAAAACTCCTAAGGGATCAGATTTGGAGGCTGTTCAATTCAATCAAGCTCTACTGAAGTCAGTAGACTTGCTTCTATTTAAACCAGAACCAACTTAGCTGAGAATCTGTTCCCGTGCATGTAAAGAGTGAATGGGAATGTCCAGATGGCTCATTCATCACAATTTATGTAAAAAATAAACTGTGTGAACTCCTTCTATGTGCTGGAGGAAGATTACTCTTCTCTTTCAGTTTCTTCACCTTCTCCAGCCCTCGTTAGCAAAGGCCCTTAGCTTTAAAAATGCAAACCAACCAAGCCTCTAATTGTCTTGATCATCTTGAGATACAAACTGGATGGACCTCTGCAGCTAAAAGCAAAGCCTGATGCAATTTCAGATTAAACTACTTGTTTGAGAACTGTTAAAAATTCACAGTTGTTGCCAACTGAGGACACAGAAGAGGCCCTCTGATACATACCATGCTGCAGGTCAGAGTATTCATAAATCTGTGCTGAATTTGCTCAGCTCAGAAAACCAGGCTGTGGCACCTGAAGAATTCATATCCACGATACTCAATTCAAACAGAGGTGGA
The DNA here is from genome assembly GCF_965638725.1 of Aptenodytes patagonicus. Lineage (NCBI taxonomy): Eukaryota > Metazoa > Chordata > Aves > Sphenisciformes > Spheniscidae > Aptenodytes > Aptenodytes patagonicus. Next base: position 11,453,594 of record NC_134950.1, on the reverse strand, counting down.
TATCTAACTTTCACAGGTTTCTTTGGTAAAGGGGGCATTCAGGACTCTCTACCTTCACTGAACAAATTGTGAGTGAGCTCCCAATCTCTGCTGCAAGGGCAGTCTTGATAATCCTCTGAACCTCTCCCTCCACCACTGGGAGAGTCGCCTTCTTGGCTGATCTACCAGATATCTTCACTGCTAAGAACTTATTCACTCATTGGGCTTGCATTAAAGGTAAATTACTGAAGATCCAGTCTTTTTGATGATCCCCCTCCTTTCAGAGTTGAGTGCTCCCCATCTAAACCCTAGTCCACCTTCAGCATTCCTTCATTTTCCTCTGAAGGCTCCTCTTAGAGCAGCTTCTGTGAAGGCAACACACCCTCTCATCTCAATTGCTCACTGGAAAACTTCTGTATTTTCTGTAGCTCCTTTCTTCAAGCTGCAGTAGGGAAAAGTGACAGCCAAGCACTCAGATCTAGTCCTTTGTTCCCAAGTGCAATTGTTGTAAACCTGCACTGTGTGCTACCTTGTGAATTCACTTCTCTAGCTCTGGAGGTCACCAGGCAGCTCTGGCAGCACTCAGAAACAGTTTGCATGTATAGCAGAGGGAGGCGGAAAAGTCCCATTTAAAGAAACTGTGAAATAGTCAAAGTTATTAAAGTAAAACTGAGATGTATTTAAGAAGGTTACATGTCAATGCAAAATGTCTGTGATATAAATTGTCCTTCTCTAATGTGTCTTCAGTCATTTAGCCTTTACTAGGAAAGACACATCTTCAGAGGGAATTTTTTCTGTTATACAGGCAAACCTCAATGCAAATTAATTCTAATCATAATTTATGGTATAAGACAGTGCTTGTTATGGAAAATAGGCTGATGTTTTAATTTAGGGCAAGAGTAATCAAATAGATCTGGCTGAATTTGTTTTAGAAAGTATAATAGATGGAATGTGGGTTAGGTAATATAGAAAATGTTGACAATGTGCATAATTTTTGAAGTGTATTATTTACCAAACAAACAAATGTAGCACTAAAGGCCAGTTTATTTCAAGGGAACCTGATGATAAATGTTTAATGATGAAACAGAGGTTTTATCTTTCTTTTCCCACCTCATCTGAAATTAATGTTCTAAGTGATACAGCTGTGACTGCAATCTTGGCAGTGTCGGGGACAAGCCTCTACTCGGGATACTAGGGAAAGAGGGAGTTACACACTACCAAAAACATTTTTTAAAGCAAAATGCTGTTTCCCTGCTTATTGCATGCTATGCAAATTCCAGAATAGAGACTCCTCTTTCATTTAAGCTTCTTTAAGATAAATTTTTTAGGGGTCAGAACCTAACTAAGCACCTTAGATCACTCCACAGGCCAATTCACTTTTCCCAGCCCAACCGTATTTCTCCTACTTTGGAGGAAATCGGAATGCGTGGTTGCCCTACTGCTCATTATATCCTGGATGTTCAAAATGGAAGGGACTTCCAGAGATGTCCTTTTCAGCAGGTAGATATCCAATGCTATATTAATCACCAATGACTGTAGCAGATAAAGTGTGATGTAGCAATTGAAAAGGGAGATAAATAAAAGTCAGTGGATGAATGGTGTGTAATGTCACCCACAGCATCATAATCAAACCTTATAGAGTTTAAGAGGATGACAAGAAATCCTTCTTGATTTCATGTGGAGCTGATGGGCTACTGTTTCCGTTGGTTTGTCTACTGTCTGTATGGTTTTTTTTTCTGGATTTCGTGATTTATTGGATTCAGTGTCAGATCCTGGGATCTCTATTTTCTAGGCATGGGCACACAAGAATAGCAGATTTCCTTCAGATGCTTTAAGCATGAGAGCATTCGATGTATCAGTGGAGTTTATTTGCTGGTGTATGGACATTGCTTTTCCCTACATATAATCAGTATCTTGTATGTTTAGCTTACTCAGCACTGCTGCTGCTGCTACAAAGTTGACTTAAATGGCTAGCACTTGTGCTGAGAAACTCAGCTCCCCATCTGTCTTCTGGAACAGGCTTTTGTCTTTTGTTTGCTGGACACAAAAGGTACTGTGTAAAATACATGATGTGTTTTATCTTCTGTAGGTTCTTATCTTGGCCTTGACGCTGCCACATCTGAGTGCCTTCCACTACTGCCTTAAGCAAGGGGCTAATGTGAATCCTCTGTGTGAGGCTCAGTCATCCTCTTCATTTATATGCAGCACAGCCCTTTGTTTCAGGAAAAGTGCAGCTAAATTTGCATGTTAGGAGCATGTGTGTGATGTGCTTTTACATTGTACTGCTGTTTTGACTAATGACTGTTTTGCTTTCCCTTCAAAGCCCTTTCTGTGTCACAGAGTGTAATGCACAGGGCAGGTTAGCAGGATGAGGAAGGTCAGTGCAAATCCCCTGTGAATAATGTTTTCCCTGTATGAAACACCTTTATTTCAGAAGCATTTGAAGCATTTCACACACCAAACACACAGCAGCCAGATGGCAACACAGCACTAAAAGCGCACGAAAGCAACCAGGCAGTTGCTACCAGTTAAGAAATAGGGACAAACCCCTGCTTTTTGGGTATGTCTTATGGCAGCAGAGGCCCCACATTAATCTCCCCCAGGGGTGAGGAGCTGCAGAGCAAAGCAGGAGTGTCAGGCTATTATGAGGACTGCAGGGACATTTCCCAGGTGCTTAAGGGTGTGGATCCATGAGTCAGTTCTCTTCTGGTGAATTTCAGGAGAACTTGTCTGCAAATTGAGGCAGAAGGTGAGAGAGAGGAAAAGGGTGAGCTGTGAAGCATGTGGATAATGTTGGAGAACTCTTCATGGATCTCTGTCATAGCCACATCCTGGCTGCAAAATGAGAGGTTATTAGCATGAACGACACTTGAACTAGAGTTCAATGTATTGCTACACTCAGACTATTCAGTTTCATGCAAAAAAAAAAGATGGGAACTAAGAGCAAAACCGTGTATGAGCCTGAATTAACTCTTACAGAAGTGGGGTAGCCTCCAAACAAAAGTTTGTGGAGAGTTGGGCAATAATACAGTCAAAATGAAAATGAAAGGAAAAAACAGGTCAAACAAACTAGCAGTTTTGACAATATTCAGGTTCAAGTTGAAATGTTTTATTTATTCCAAAGGAAATTTTAATTTTCAGGCTATTTAACCCACTTTTGATCTCCAATGCCTTTTTGTTTTTTTAACTTTAGATTACCCAAATGAAAAAGGCTGTTTCAAAACAAAATCTCACAATGTTTAAATTTGAAAAACATTGAAGCAAAGCATATCAGTTTTTCAGAAATGAAATAGTTCATTCTGAAAATGATGAAAGAGGATAATACTTCTAAGAAGCAGCTTCTGACTGCATCTGCTATGAGATATAGTGTATGGGATAGAAAATCTGTTTAACAATGTTGGTAGAAATGCATGTGTCTCTAATCTCCTTTCTTTTGGCATGATTAGCATTGCTACGTTAATGTGCTATGTCTTGGGCAGCTGTCTAGCATCTCTGATGGTTCTGAGTCTAGAAACAATGTCTCTTCCAGATGTCATATTTGGGGATGGATGAGCTTACAAGGAAGACGTTAATCAGGAAACTTGTGTTTCGTGAGATGATGGTGTCAGACAAGGCTGCTTCATTGAAACTCTTCAAATACATGTTACACACAAAAAAAATCAACATTAAAAAATAAAAACAACAGAAGCTTGCAACGGCATTCATCCAAGCATTAAGAAATGCTAGATTTTAATTTTATTTGGGAAACCTTAATCCACTACCCTTGTGCAAATAATCAAATCTTTACTAACTTATTTTAGACTTTTTCTACAGAATTTAAGCTCCACAGGACAGGCTGTGCTCTGTTAATGATCAGCTCATCAATATTTTGTATGATCCCCCACACTCAGTGGGTGACCTTTTTTGCACTATTCTTTGCTGCTTAGAAATGACTCAGAGCCAAGAAGCCTGACAGAGGACCAGATTCCAGCTGATCAGTACAATGTGAGCCCCTGCATAAGACAACAGGTTCCCACTGACTGTGACAGCTGCTTAAAGTTACATTTCCCTGCTCCCCAGCTCTTGCTGAACGTGAGTCAGACCTCGATCTGAGGACAGAATTATTAATTCATCTCTGCATCAGTGTAGTATCTGAATACTGCACAAACATTAATTACTCAGATCATTAATTTCTACAAAATACCTGCAATGTGAAGACAGATAGTTACCCCAAGTTTACAGATACAAGAAAATTTTGAATAAAACTTCCTCTGATTTTCATTAAATAGCGTCAAATGTTCTATGTTACCATTTGCTCCATGCAAGGCCCCCGAGGGGGCTGGGTTTCATAACCCATTTAGGTTGTCTTCATGGATGCTGACACCTCCCATCTCTCTTTTACATATCCCCCTTCCTCTGGCTCTTCTTCCCCATCCTTTTTCTTTGCCTTCTGCACTTCTTTCTCCACTTGGGGATCTCTCTGATTTCCCATACCCTGTCCCCAGTTTGTCTTAGACTTTTCTGAAGACCACATTGTCTGGGTTTGCATCTCTCCCCTTCTGCTCCCTGCTAACCTAACCATATTAAATTTTTTCTTGCAAATTCTAGGTCTTCTCTTTTCCAAAATCCTTGTCAAAGTGTCTGCAGACTCTTTACATACCCTACTGGTTCACCACCTACTTTTGTTTGGACGTCCCTCTATATATTTCATCTGATTCTAGTGTCTGTCCACCTTTGCCCACTTCCACTGTCTTCTTCCAGCCCTCTCACTGCATTTGCCTCACTGAGAAGCAGTTGCAACTCCAAGTCCTGTGTCCTCCTCACAAACCTCCTAACTGCAGACCCTATCACTTCTGTGGCTCCGTTTTGATTCTCTTGTGCCAGGAGCTCATGGCGGTGCCTGGAATTATCCTGGCAAAGAGGAGTTGCAGGCAATGCCCTAAGCCCCTGATTTTGCAACCTACTCCAGCCATGGTGAGGAGGGGTGAGATAATGCTCAGGGCTTCAGAACCACACAGAAAAGCTCGAGGCTCAATCCCTGTCCCAGTCACTGCTGGGGGTGCCATTAGTGGCCTCTTCTCCAAGAAACAGAGTCAGAGACTAGAACAGATGAAACCAAAATGTATCAGACATGGCTAAATCTATAAATCCCTTTATATCAGTGCTGTGTGCACTAGTGCTTTCCACAGGGTGAAAGAAATGCTGCCCTGCTCTTCAAGAAGGGAAATACAACCAGTCTTTGTTTCTTGAATGGCAAAAAGAGCCAGGCAGAAGGTGGAAAAGCCTAGCCTGCGCGAGTCTGGTATTTGCAAATGTTCATTTTCAGTACAGGTACCAGTCCTTTGTTTAACTGGTCACTTCATTTAGCATAATCGTGTGAGCCAGTTATTACATGACTGTGTACATACTTGTTTAAAAAGAAAGAAATATCAGAACCTGAAGTCCTGAAAGAAGAGAGAAATAGCACAGTGAGTGCACAGCAGAATAGTCTGGGTAGCAAAGACTAAAACTTACTGTATAGTAACAGTGTCCTGGAGAAAGGAGGGATGTGGTGGTTCCATGAATAGCTGTCAACAGCTTTCAGTGGATATAAGAAAAAAGTGGAAAACGTCTTTTTTGTTGAAGATCTTGTAAGGCAAATTCTGAATAGGAGTTCTGTCATCAAGGCTGGAGATAAGCTTATAAAGATGTTTATGTGTAGGAAATAGAAGTTAACCTTTCCTGAGAAGGCAGTACAGAGGACTCCTGAGAAGGACGGTTGTCACTGAGAGAATAAAAATGTACTGAACTACTGCTGCTGTCATAGGAAGGAAATGGGGATGACAAATGAATTTCTCTAATGTGTCTGCAAGTGGTGTTTTGTTCTGTCTTGGACAGAGTCCTTTCTTATGCATATTTGGGTTAAATGCCTTTATTTCTCTTTGTTTTGCACTGTGCAAATGTTTGTCTTTATAATTGTGCACACATGAGCAGCATTTTTTAAAAACGCTATGTGGTAAAAATTGAGTGATTCAAAGCTAAAGATGACAGCTTATCTGTCTGCCTGGAAATGCAGGGTATAGTCCTGCAAATATTTCCATTCTTGTTTGACACTTGTGAGTCGTCCTTGAATAACTTGCCCAGGGTCACCCAATAACAGCACTGCCAGACCATAAAGAATTTTTTTCATGTGTATTTGTAGGATCCTGTCTGCCTAGAATTAGCTGAATTCCAGAGGAAATAACTTTCTAAAAAGCATGCAGGAAAATATTCACAGTGAGAGATTTACTGTATATCTTTAGCCTTTTTTCCTCAGGGCAAATTTCTGTTTATGTAGGAATAAGACTTAGGCAGCAGCAATCATGGTAGTAGTTGTGTAGTGAATGGCCAGAAGCAGACTGCTGTTGCTGTAAGTCTGCCTGAGCTTTAAATGCACTTGAAATATCTAGAATTTTTCATAAATTTTATTTGATCATCTGTTCAAACACCAGCAGCACATAGTATCCAATTTATGATTTATTTTCTGTTTTTTATTAAATCATGAATATTTCTCTGGGCATGGGTTTCCTCATACAGAATCATACAGCTTTTTGAATTTGTAGATGATCTAAGATACATGGGAGTAGAATAATGGAAGTCTTATTTTCTCATAAAGCAAAAGATGGAAATTGCTATACTTGAGCAAAATGTATCCTGAATTGCAAAATGTAGCCTGAGTCACTGGTCAATATTCAAATCTTGCAGGTTTGCTTTAATTAAGAAGTTGAATTGACTTGAGAAGTAATGTAAATTCTTGGTGTAATCTTGTTTGTGAAAAAACTCTGTAGAAATAAAAAACAGCTTGAAATTTCCTTGCTCACAAAACGTCAGGCCTGTCTTTCCAGGGAGTTCTTGGCTTAAGAAACACTGTCCTGTTTCTCATTCTGGTTATGATACTGTGGCTTTCCTCCTCCGGTGCACACATCCTACAAATCAGTATCCTAACCCATGCACTTGCAGCTAGGGAAATTGCTGTGGTTAGGTCTCCTCAGGCTGTCTCTGCCGTTAAATGTGTCAGGGAGCAGATTCTTTGTCTGTGCCTGTTTCAGTTCAGGAAAGGGTTTAATTGCTTGACTCTGAAAGAGGTGCATGGCAAATCCATCAATTCCACTGAGGTCTGTGTTTGTCTTTGGGTCAGCACCCTCCATAGCAGACATTAAAATCTTTCCGCATAACTATATGGCCAGAAACAAATTTCAGCAATTGCATGAAGCTAAATGATCTGATCCATCTGAACTTCTGGAGTCAGCAAACCAGGACTGGGAAAGCCATCATACTGTCACATTTCTGGTAGTTACACCTGCTTCAGGCAAAAAACTACCATAAGGACAACGCTTCACATTTTAACACTTCAGCTTCAGAACCTGGCAAACATTAGGAAAACAGAGGCAAAGGGGATAAAAAAACCTCAAACAGTAAAAGACTAAATGCGTAGTCCCGTGCTCACTTCAAAAAGCACTGTCAAGATTTAAAGAATGGATATCCTTCTGCAATTTATGAACACCCTTCTCTTGCTTCCTTCTCATCCCATCAGCTGAGATACTATATTATCTCTGTGATGCTATGAAGGTTTAATTGAACCCCTTTCACTTTGCACCATGTCCTGGTTTCGGCAGGGATAGAGTTAATTTCCTTCCCAGTAGCTGGTACAGAGCTGTGTTTTGGATTTAGGGTGAGAACAAAGTTGATAACACACCGATGTTTTAGTTGTTGCTAGGTAGTGTTTACACTAGTCAAGGACTTTTCAGCTTCCCATGCTCTACCGACTGAGAAGGCTGGAGGTGCACAAGAAGCTGGGAGGGGGCACAGCCAGGACAGCTGACCCAAACTGGCCAAAGGGATATTCCATACCATGTAACGTCACGCTCAGTATATAAAGCTGGGGGAAGAAGAAGGAAGGGGGGGACGTTTGGAGTGATGGCGTTTGCCTTCCCAAGTAACCGTTACGCGTGATGGAGCCCTGCTTTCCTGGAGATGGCTGAACACCTGCCTGCTGATGGGAAGTAGTGAATGAATTCCTTGTTTTGCTTTGCTTGTGTGCGCAGCTTTTGCTTTACCTATTAAACTGTCTTTATCTCAACCCACAAGTTTTTCTCACTTTTACCCTTCTGATTCTCTCCTCCATCCCACCGGGGGGGAGTGAGCGAGCGGCTGCGTGGTGCTCAGTTGCCGACTGAGATTAAACCACGACACACCATTATCCTCACAACATCACTCAGGCTGTGATGTGGTGATGAAGTGTGCCTCTCCATAAGATCCTCTCTGCTGGATTAGAAACTGTGGCCAAATATAACTAAGTGCTCATACAGTATGAATTCATGCTGTTGGCTCAAATTTGTGCAAATGGATGCAGTTGGGTTAATTTTTTTCAGCATATTTTAGGCCATATCATTTTTTTTCCCTGCACCATTCCCAGTCATACCTGTACCTGTCTGTACCAGGCTGGATTCTGTGTTATGTCTGCTTCCACAGCTGGTATGGTTGCATGGCAATGACTGATTCAGATCAAATCTGTATTGCTGGCTGATCTATCAGTACACAGGTCTGGTACTAATTGTCATTATCGAAGTATGAGCTTTCATTTACAGAACAGGAAATAAATGGTATAGAGAGTGAAGATCTGTGCTTTGTGCTTCTGTACTTCAAGAGCACGGGAGAGAGTTCAAGAATCCCCCTGGGTAGTAGTCTTCTCTAGTTAAAATACTTGGAAACTAGGAATATGGATATGAGCAAATATTCTGGTAGGTCTAATCAGGTTAACTTCCTAATCAGTGCAGGCCACATTCAATAAATTGCCACCAGTCAATGGCCGGGGAGTTAAGGACACTGATCCCAGTTCATGGGTTTAAGTGGTATTTCCTCATTCAATTGTAAATATGTGTCATTCACTTTACCTGTATATCTGAGGTGCAAGTATGATTATTGGTGTCATTTTTGGCCTAGCTGCAAAGGAAATATTCTTGTCTCTGTTAAGATTCTTCTACTTTTAATACAACAGTCTCTAAAAGTCCCTCACTTGGAGATGTTCACTTGTGCTGGTCCAGCGCAACAGAAACAGGCTGAGGCACGCTAGAAAAATTGTCCTGGCCAATGGAGATGCAGCTACCTTACAAAAATAATCTGATTTCATATTTCCATGTAGAAAAGGTCCCCATTGAAATGTTTGTTATGTTTTTCTTTGAGAGCACAGATTCATAGTTATCTCTTCTCCTCTCTTCCTGCATGAGATATGTGACATTTCAGTCATTCAGCTTCTTTGACAGAGGTGCAAACTGACATTTCGCATGCTCTGCTGCAATCTATCCCTCTGTCTTTTGCAGAAGTGAGGAACTAGTTGACTTTGTGATGTTTATGCTGCCACACAGCTCCTTTAATTCAACAACAGAATTGACTAGACACTGAATGTATCACATTATGGGGACTGTTTGTCACCAAGAAGAGCCTCTGATTGACAGTTTACTTTCTTTAGCAATATGATTGAATGTTTGACACGAAGATACTGAGCTGCCAACTTAGAGTCCCAACTGTTTGGTGTGATATAGCCCCACTATTTTAGGGAGACTGAGGTTAGAGGATTACCATGTATTTGCACTGTCACTAATGACCATAAAAAGATTTGGGGGTTAGTGTTCAGGGCAGGGCTTGGGACTTTCACTTTTTGCTTTCCTCTTCAAACCTGGGAGAAGAACCTTCAAAGGCTCCCAAATACCTAACCTTTTTGTGTCTTGCAGCCTACTGATCTCCAGTTGTTCATTCAGATGTGGAAAATCAAGAGGAACAGTGTTGCCAGGGTTGTGGAGGTTTAAAGACACAAAGGAATAGAAATTTGTAGTGAGAAATAACATCTTCTGTTAGAGCTGTTAATATAATTTGAACACAAAGACTAGCTTTGGGGTACAGACTAGCTTTGGTGTGCAGACTCCCTTCAGGAGAGGAAATTTAGGTCTGTAAGAATGGGCGTCACAGAAGTGAGTGTTTTGGCCAGGGTACTGCCTACACATATCAGTGGGATATACTACAAGGAGTAAATGAATTTTATTTCTGATCTTTTCAGGCATTTAAACCCCTTCCTTCTAAACCAGAGGTAGCAAGGAGATCTTTTGTTCAAAATTGGAGCGTACGGGCACTCTCTCTGAACCCGTGGGATTCCAAATCCAAGTCCCTGCTTTATCTAAAGGAGTATGAGTACATATCCTACTCCTTTGTGAATACCTAAACACTTCAGCTGCTTGGAGATTGTTATGCAATGGGCTTTTTATCAGTTTCTTCTTTTTATGCTTTTCCACTTTACATAAGGTAGCCAAGCCCACATCGTGAAGCAGATTTGCTCTACTCACCAGTGAATGTCCAGACTACTAGATGATAGATTTTTTTTTCTTGTCTTTTGATTTAGGAAACACCCTCAAATGGACGTATCTGACATTTCTAGTTCTTCTGATCAATCCTGGCTGTAATCACTGCAATATCTCTAAACCAGCCTACCAGAGATTTGATCTAATAATGGTATGGTTATTCCATTACTTCACATATTTGAACTAAAACATATTTTTTAATATGTGGATGACACCTGAAAAAGTGTTGTATGTACAACACCAGAAAACACAACAAACTCTTGGGTAAGAAGTGCAATTGGCTAAAGCCCTATTTAACAACTTGCTGTTCTCACGTAAGACAGTTCTTTTCATCCTTGATGACTGTAGCTGTCCCAGAGCATCCAGGAGCAGGGCATGAGAAGTGAGGAAGGCAAATGAACTTACACTCAGTTCCCCTTCTAGCTCTTTGTCACCAGAAGGAGTGGGTAGATTTGACTGAGCAATTTTAGCCCCTCTTTAATGAGAAAGAGAACATTGTGAAGTCAGGAGGCTTGAGAACTCGTGGAATTCTACTGGTTGCCTGCAGGGAATTTGAAGTACAAGCAACATAGATTTTATTCAGAGTTTTCCTAATTTAGGACTACATTGTGGAGTGGAATGCTAAGCACTGAGTTGTGCTTATGGACCTGGAGGCAAATTGGAGTCTTGATGGAAAGGGATGAGAATGGCTAATACAATTTGAAAACTGCTTACTCAGAAATTAATATGTTTTTTCTTGCCTGTTCCCTGTTGCTGTTACCAAATCCCAGAAAGGTGCTTTTTAACAATAAGGACTGAAATGCATTTCATATATGTTAACAGTGTCCCAGGGGGTAGTGAGATGTTGCTGTGCTCCAATCATATTGGAATGAAAAAAAGCGAGATGTAATTATTTAAGCAAACACTCCAGTAGCTGGAAAATTCCTCTGTCATCCAGCCATTCACTGAGCCCTATCCCCCAGCTGAGGTAAAGTTGCATATTTCTGTTAACTTCAGTGGAATAAATCTGTTTTATTTCAGCTGTTGATTTGGCCTTTTACCCAAAGAACTTGGCTGTAAGTCAGCTAGCAGAAATGAGTATCTAATGGGAGGAAGAGTATGGCAAGTTGACAGGGACAAGTTTTACCAAATATATGTAGAATGAAAATAGTCTTTTTAGTAAGTTAAGCACCAATGATGCATGGATCTTGCAGCAACTCTTAGGAATAGAGCTGTAAATCTCATTTTCTCTGAGTTTCAAGAAATACAATATCTGATCAATAAACTGACCAAACACTGATTATTTGTAGTGGAAAATTGCCTCCCTGGCTATTAAAATTGTGGAACAAAGGTTGTTTCCAATTTGAGGAGACACTTTATTATATGTGTAGCCCAAAGAAACAGATCAATCTCCTATCCCTAAAGTCAAGGAGCCTCATCTGGCCTGGAAACAGTGAGACATTAAACCAGGTCTGTCTTCACAAGACCTGTATTTATTTGGCCACAGTAAGATGCATTCCTTACAGCTTGATAATCATTTGCCTGCTCAGGGGTAGGAGACACGCAGTTAAGTGCTACATGTAGGCAGAATATTTTTATTCAATGCATACATTCTGCTAATGATTTCCCATTAAAAAAAAAGGCAAAAATTAAAGTACTTACAGGTGACTTAAATATGGTTCTTTGTTATTTTGATAGTGATGATGATGGTAATGCTGATGATGGTATATTTCTTGAAGTTCATTTGCCCAGTTTCAGAGGAAATTGGAACTAGGATCATTCAAAGTTTCATCAAATGGAGAAGCTGTAAAATAAAAATTACTTCCTGCCACAGTTCTAATAAACTTCCCCTTCCTGCATCTCCTACCCTCCATGTATAACATTCCCCCGGTAGGTTCATAATGATAATTTAATCTCCTTCCCCCTTGCTTTATGGGAGCCAGTAGCTGGAACTCTATTTAGATTGATTGTTCTTCTCTTGTTATTAACAAGTGGCAAATTAATGGAGATGAACAAAAATGAAAGAGGAGATTCAAATTCAGCTTCCTCTGCACCACAGGATTTTGATTTCAGACAGTTTACTCCTAATTTGAGGACAGTGACAGTGAATTGATAACATTCTGGGTGTGTTAGGATTCGGTGTGAAAGCTGAATAAGTATCTCATGACCTTTTTGGTTCAGATTTAATTATCCCCCAAAACAGCTCTTTATTATTCCCTGCTGATGCTCCCCCTGGTCTCTTTCCCCTTCACTTGGAAAACTTCACAGAGGCTGGCTAGATTGCAATGAATAGTGCTATAATTTTTCCTCATATGCCAGTTGTAGCTTTTGCAATTGTTTCATAATTGGCACTCCAGACAATTTCTCTGCTGTTCGCAGTAGAATAAACTGGACATATCAGTTTATACAAAATTTTTAAATGTTTCATTTTCCTCTAGGGTGGTGAAAATTTCCTGTAGTAGTTTTCTGGCAGAGGGCAGGGACTTGAGGGAGCTCTGTTCCCAACTCTACTGTTGATGCAATGGGAAGAAGCCAAGAAACCAGCATCTCAGCGTACTTCCTTGCGGGGTAGGAGGAGAAGCCTCATGTGGGGCTGTGGGATCCGGCCCCAGGACTGTCTTGGAGACCCAGTGTGCTTCCACAGGAACCTGGGGCAATCTCCCTGTGTTTTGCTTCTGGCAACATCAAAACTGACACCTTTGAGCAGCTTCCTCCAAGCAATGCCCAGTAATATGTATAGATATTGAAATACAAATATTTTGGTTTTGCAGTACCTGCAAACAAAGCTGTGCTGAAACCATCCGTGCTGCTGCTGGAGAGGAGTGAGAGAGAGTGTCAACCACATACAACAGAGGTTAGCTACATGGCCTAGTAACTGCTGAAGACTACTTAGTGGCTGAGGACTGCCTAAAAGACTCTAAAGAATCAAATAAAGAATGGGCTGGTTTTCCAAAGATGTCTAGAGTAATAATAATTATTATTATTGTTGCTGTAACCAAAATACTAGGTTCTTTGCACCACATTTTAAAATGTGACCCCTGTCCAAAGCAGCCCTATTTCAATTTTTGGCTTAACAATCTGCTTAGAAAAAAAGTCAGTGAAGAGCTTTTTTCTGGTCCCAGATTGTTCATGAAAGGAATTCTGCAATTTTGAACATAAGGAGTCAGCAAAGTACCGCACCTTCCAGGGTGGTGGTGTGCTTTGAATAGGATGGATTTCAGCCTGTCATTAGATTTTCATATTCCTTTTCAGATTGCTTCAGCCACTTCTTCTTTATCCACAAATTTGAAAGCTCCTCCTTTTTCTTGAATAAGGAGGGGGGCAATGAACTCCTTGATTTCTATGGGGAAACAATGTATATGGATGCTTTCACAATACCCAGTCCACTTGTAAGTCAGCCTCTCATGCTAACTGTTGGCATTCAGGTGCTAGCAAAGAAGATTTAATAAGAGTTAACAGCTCTTTAAAGAAGACTTTTTCAGATCTAGGAAAAGAGTATAAAAGCGATCGTGACAGAAGCATCTCATTTCTGTCCTAGCTCACTTTAAATATAAACATTTGATTTACAAGTTCTTATGGGGACTATAATCATGGCATGGAACCTGTTACACCTGTAACTCTAATGAAAGATTTCCAGCCTGATTGACCATTTCCAGGGTCTTTCTAATCCAGCTCCCATTAAATCAGTGAGGATCAAGACTATGGCAGAAACCATTAGATGAGGAAGACAAGATGTAATTCAAGTAGAAAGCAAACATTACTATCTTGCATACAGCAAACTAAGATGAATGCACAGCAAGTGAACTGTTGGAGAATACCACAAAATTTGAGAAACCTACTTTAGAATCACTGTTGCTGGAGCAAGATACTGAGATAGAAGCTTCCAGCCAAAAATGTTCTCAGATACCTTGCAGGAGTGATTCAGCTGAATGTTAACCCCAATATCACTTTTCCACCTCTCACAGCTGTGGGATTATAATGGATCGTGTGGGTACTCTTTATCTGGAAGCTAAGAAAATTAAAATGTTTATTAATGGAATGGAATTAACAATAATAGTTGAAACTCAAGCTGAGTGCAAGGAATTCATTAGATCCTCAAGATACTGTCTGTGCTATAAAAGGCAGATGCAATTCAGTGCTGATAGATAGAAGATAAAGCACATGGAAATACACATATATACCATCATGGGCTCTAAATTAGCTATTGCCATCAAGATGGAGATCTTGGAGTCATTTTGTATAGTTCTCTGATGGTCAACATGCAAGCAGAACGTTACAAATTGTTGGGAAAAGAATAGAGAATAAAGCAGGAAACTTCATAATGTCACTGTGTTGTACACCCGTATCTGGGACTGTGTCTGCACATACCTCAAAATCAGCAGAGTAAAGCCTCAGAGGAGAACTGAAAAAAGGGAAAAGAAAAATGCCAGCTATTGTGAGAAGTGGGAGTGATTTTGATCTGAGACCAAATACCCCAGAGTCCCTCAGACTGAAAAAGAGAAACCTGAAGGGTTATATATTTAGGCTTTTTAGCATTGGAAATGTAGCAGAGACAGTGAGATGAGAATGACCATTCATAACTAATCATAACACAAGTGCTAAATGACACCAAGAAAAAATACAAGGCTGTTTTATAGAATAAACAAAATACACACGAGAGGAAGGATCACTCTGTATTTGCACTTATCTTAAGCTATTTCTAAGTGTCTGCTCCTGGCTATTGCCAAAGGAAAGGTGAGTGAAGGAGCTGGACCTTAGGTTAGAGACAGTAATAGGCCCTTCTTATAATCTTTAGTTGCTTGCATCCATGCTCTTCAGATAGGTAAATATCTCAGTATATCCATGGGGTGTTTAACATACAGTCTTAAGGCACTTCAGCACTTACTTTCCTTTAAGATTTTTGGTTACCTCATAAATATAGTAGCAGGTCCTAACTAGTCTCCAAACATAATGCACAATCCTTCTAAGCTGGTTTAGCTTGATTTTTCAGAAAAACACATAAAGCCAGATGAGATTACGGCTCACACATTGTATGATGCCCCTGGCTAGGAACAATGCCAGATATATGTCTCAGCAGACTTCATGTTAAATTTCAACAAAAGAATAAAGCATCAAGTGTATCAAATCACTCTAATATACATCCTTCTGCAATAAAAATTAAGAGATTTTATGTACTATGGAATAATATGTATACTGGGTCCTTTTTCCTATGAGAGATGCTGGACGCATTACATATATTACATATAGTGTGTGTATATATATTATAGAGTATATGCATTATATAGCTCTTTGTTCTGAACTCTGAAAATATTGGCTTACATTCTTTGGAAATGCCATTGTTCAGCTTCATTATTTCTTTTCTTTTTCTCATTTTTTTTTTGATCCTGATTTTTTTGTTTCTACTCTGTGGTTAGCCTCTGTAGTGCCCCTGACATGACACTTTAAGAACAGATGTCTGAACTAGATAAATATGCTGTAATTGAGTGTTAATAGAAAAAATATACACAGGCTTTATGACAGACTTGTCAAGGAAACCGTGACAAGCTTTCCTGTCTTGGCATCTTGATATCAGATTCCTAATGCTTAATTCCTTTTCCTTTTCTTAACATGAGACTAAATTGTATATATAATCAGTTCAGTTCCTTCTGCCAACATTAATATGGACTACATGTACACAGAAGTAGGTAGATCATATGCTCTAATTTATTTGAAGCAATGAGCACATTGTGCTGGGAGCAGGAAAACCCTCAGCAGTAGAGAGCTGGTGATCCTCAGTTGGGTTTGCTTGGAGCAGAGGGACAACCTTTGCATGGGTCCTTTTGCGGCCAGAGCGGCACCTGCTGCCTCATAGGCTTTAGCAGAAGGGCAGTTTCAAAAGCTCAGTGCAGCTGTACCTCCATCCAGCACAGCTGTTTGCAAAGGGACTCTATCAATGTCTTTCACATCATTCCCCCATAAACAGCACCCATTTTGCATGAGCCTGTGCAAAAGAGCTTACCAAGGCCACATTCTCATAGGATGTCCTCTTTGGAGGCAAAGCCAGCTGAAAGACCTGCTCTCCCCTCCCCACCTCTCTCCTCTGCCTGCTTATTCGTGTCCCAGATTCCTATCTCAGCTGAGCTCGCTCAAGTGCTTTGGGGACTGTTCTGGAAGCCAGATAACCAAAAGAGCTCAGTTTAGAATAAATCCCTTCAAATGTTTAATTCTGGAAAGCTTTAAACACAACCTTCAAGGAGTTGTCCCAGCACAGCTGAGGGGGCAGCCAGCTGGGGAGCAAGGGGAAGGCATGGATGACTGAGGGGAAAACTAAGGGGAAAAGACAGGAAAACTTTTAAAGCTGGTCCACAGCTAAAACTAATATCTGGCTGCACTACACCTGATTGTTGCAGGAATAAGCCAGCAGCAAATTACTGTTCTCTGAAGCAAGGGAGAGTCACAAAGATAATTATTACTTCAAAGAAGTAATTCTTCCTTGAGTTCCTCTTGTAACAGTGCAGTTTGGTTGCTGCCGCTTGCACCAGGCCCTTGTGGAGGCTGCAACTGTCCCTCACAGGGCCCCACATACGTGTAGGAACTGAGGTGTGGGGCTGATTTTTCTGTGGGAGCCCCCTGGCAGGTTTGGTGTGGGGCCAGGCAGAGCATCACAGTGGTGCTGCCTGCATTGCCTATGCCTGTGCTGGTGGCTGAAGGAACTAGCTGCCTCTGCTGCCATCACCAAGGCATGGGTCAGGATGAGCTCCCACATGTCTCCCACTGCAGCAACTCAAGGCAAGGTCCTCCACTCCACCCCAGGATTGCAAACCTGTCCTGGCCATGTACCCCACTCTCCATCTCAGACCTAGCCTTTCCTCCCTGTTCCCTCCATCCCCATTCCCCTTCTCTGTCTATTCTCTGCTCCTCTCTTTTCCTATAAGACCTGGGATATGATCGTCCCATCTGGTGCAGCACTGATAAAGCCTCAGCCAGAGTACCACGTCCTGTATCTAGTGAGTGTCCAAGAGAAGCAGCAAGGGTGATCAGAGATATAGAAAACAAGCCACTAAGAAAAAAATGGTGTCATTTAGCCTAAGAAAGAGAAAGATGTAGAGGGAACACGACATCCCTCTTCAAATATATGAAAGCATGCTGCAAGAAGAAGACCCAATGTCCATGGTGGAAAGCCTTGACCTGCAGCCAGCCTCACAGGCGCTTTGCTGTGGAGCAAAAGAAAGGCCTGAGACGCACAGCCTGGATGAGAAGGGGGGAGGTGCCCTGTGCATCTTCTCTTCTTTGAAATTTTTAAGAACAGGTTTGGCCACAGTTGCTGCTCTGCCTCCCTGCACAGACGGCAGGCTCTATGCCCCTTACTGCTTCTCAGGCTGCCATCACAGGGAAGGAGGAGAGTGTCAGGAGAACCTGCTCCAGCGCGGGCCCTTCCCCGGGCTGCAGCCCTTCAGGGACAACCTGTTGTCCTGAAGGGGTAAAAGCTGTAAAGCCCGCCTGGGCTCTCCACGGCCGTGGCTCCTGCAGGAAATATCCCCCTGCTGCAGCCTGGGGCCCTCCCTGGGCTGCGGGGTGGGTCTCTGCTCCAGCGGGGTCTCTCCAGGGCCGCAGGGGATCCCTGCTCCGGGCCTGCAGCACCTCCCGCCCTCCTCCTCCTCCTCCGGCCTCGGGGTCCCTCTGCTGCTGCTCCCTCCTTGGCTTCCTCCTCCTCTGCCTGTGCCGCCTTTCGCCCTTTCTGGCACTTCTTTTCCCCCAGGTGCCCCCAGCTTGGCCAAGGGGCTCAGCCTTGTCCTGCAGTGGGGCCCTTGGAGCCGGCTGGGACCGGCTGGAACTGGCTGTGTCCGGCATGGGGCAGCCCCGGCCTCTCCTCACAGAGGCCACCCCGGCAGTCCCTGCTGCCAGCACCTGGGCATGGGCACCCAATATGCAAATGTAGAGCTGTTCCTGCCTTGGGCAGGGGTTTGGATGGATAACTTGACCTCTCGTGGTCCTGTGGGCAAATGAGGTCCTGGTGGGGAACATGGGTGTCTGTACCCGACAGGGTTGGGAGAGGAGCGGGAGGGCTCCGGAGGAGCATGAGGTGAGAAAAGGGCCTCTGTCCCATGAGTAGGTGCAGGGGTGGGGAGGAGGGGGCCAAGGGACCCGTGCAAATCCTCCCTCAGGCCCCTGAGATGCCGATGTCCTGGAGCGCCTTCATCCTCATGTCCCTGCCATTAGAGGAGCAAATGGTTAGTCCTACAGCCTCAGGTAACAGACCTCATGAGGGAGGAGGGTTTAGAACGAGAGTCGGTTGGTTATTTGGCGTCTCTGCCTCAGTGCCACACACACTTCATTTAAACCCAGATCAACACATTGTGGGTCTTCACTCCATTCAGTCACCCTCCTCTACCCTCTCTGCATGGGAGTTTAAACCATGCACTGCTTGGCCATCGTCTGCACACCAGATTTAATGATGAGGGAGAAATCACCCTGACAAAACGTGTATACAGCTCCCCACACTGAATCACACAGACTAAATCACACACTCTGCCAGCCATGCTCAGGATGAAAAGTAATTCACTTCATGAACACTCCCCTTGATTTAAATAGAGGAGTATGCTAGCTATTTTTAATTTACAAGTGCCCCACGCTTCTGCCGGTGGCCACTGTTCATGGTATATTGTTGTGATGCACTAAGTGTATATTAAAGCTCCCCAGCACATCCTATAACATAAATTCTCTGTGTCTGTGCTGTTTGTAACTTTGACAGCCGTCAGACGTGTGGGGTCTAAAACTTGCCATTCTTCTTCTTTTCATGACTGAATTTCAGCAAATTTGTATTTGTAACTAGGAGGTTGTAATCTTCACTTATTTTTGCAGGATACACTGATGGCATAAACAGCATCTACAATAGTCTAACCACACTAATAATGTAACCATGTTCTGTATTTAAGAAAGCTAGAAGGTGAGTTCCCATCTCAGAGAGGTATGTTTTTTTTTTTTTCTCTTTCAGCTGCTAGTCTATATAATGGTATTTTCAGCAAACGTTTGCTTGTTAAGGACTGCATCTCAATTAACCTGAATGGTTTTCAAATTGAAACAGAAAAAGAAGTGCATGAAAAGGCCACCTATAAGCAATTCAGAGCAAATTGCTGCAATTTATTGCCAGCTTGAAACTCTGAGATGGACCAAAGGTAAATCACTGCATTCTGAAACCAAGCAAAAATGATCCACGATTTTTTCCATCCCTGTTGAATTTGAAGATAAAACAACCTAGCTTCTGAATACACAGGAGTGAGCTGTTCTACAACCACAGAACGTTTTTAGCTGTGTAAAGACAAAGCAGTGCTGTATGATTTTGTCCTTATGCCCATAGCCCTTCCCATCTTGAATCAAGGGCTGAGTCTCTTTAGAGACTCTTTATGGCAACCTAGCCTATGCTGAGCTGAAGACCCATCATATTCCCTCATCAAAGCAGCAGGAATTCCTCCTGCCAGAGCTTTTACGTAGGTGCCTGGCTATAGCACTAGATAAGATTTGCTCCAGCAGAACAGACCGAGGTTCCTCTTGTGAGATGAGACTGCCCAGTGGAAGCCGACACTCAGAGAAAAGTGCAAAGACAAACTGAACTAATTTGATGCACATAGGACAGTCTCACACCTAGGAAGATCACCATTAATAAGAAACACCCTTCAACCATAAAACAGTTTCTTCTTAGAGTCTTGCTGTGTTCTTAGCATCATATGCTGTGACAAGCAGTCCCCTGTGTGCATAAAAGCCACAAGTAAAGGTCATACAGGACCATCAGAGCAGGGCAGCTCCTACTGAAGGGGAACCTGGGAGGAGCAGCTGGCTCAGTAGCTCCATTCCAATAGGCAAAGTGAGATCAAAACATGCAAGCAACTGCTCTCTTCTTTCAGTTTGAAGTTGGGCAGAATAATAATGCTCTAATGTAACTGTTACACAACTTCATTATTGTTAAATTAGGAGAAGCAAAGCACCTCAAAATCAGAAATGTAAAGCTATGATTTCTGCACCAACCAGAACTGCATTAAACATGTTAGAACATCTCAAAAGAAAATCTTTAATCTAAAAAGCTTCTTATCTGGAAGACTATGAATCTAAGGTTTTGCACGTTAGCTGTGGTCAGGTTTCACATTGCCTGATATTACTTGAATTGCAGGAAGTCTGTTTTCAAAGCGTGGCTTTATATCCAAACTTTGCAGATGAGTCAGGAAGGAATGCCTGTGTCCTAAACTTGGGAGAACTGGACCAGAATCAAACATGAAACAAAATGCACGTACCATATTCAACATACAGCACGCAACCCTGCATGCATGCAGTGGAGACCTCTTAGGTGGGGTCAAACTGGAATTTCCTGACTTTGTTAAGAAGTCAATGCTAACCCATGGAACTTCATTAATAACTTTTGTGCTTTCAAGAACAAATTGCCACAAAGTGAGAAATCGATTTTCTCTGATGATGGGACAGCTTTTCTTTAGCTGTAGCACTACATTTGCTCCACAGGTCTTTCTTGGTCATAGAATCCTCCTCACTAAGGACTTCCAGACTATCAGTTGGGTAAAATTCAACCCTCATTCTCTGGGATCCTAAGCAACATAATTTTTTTGGATGACAAGACACCGCTGTTTATTGCGAGTTACTCCCTGAGTTCCTCCTTCACTTTCCCAAAAGACTAACAGATCCTTGCGTTGAACAGGAGCTACATTATGTGACTGCTTTAAAAGTGCTCTGCACTGCAGTCTACTCCACTTTTGCTCCAGTTGTGTAGAGTTAAGGCAAAGGAGACGGTTATGCTGCATGAGCAGGAAATGAGACAATAACAAAGATGAAATATGACTTGAGGAAATTCCAGAAGTCCTTGAGGAAACAATGGGGAAGGTATTAATTAGGGAATGCCTGTTTGTCTGGCTCCAGTC
The DNA here is from genome assembly GCF_965638725.1 of Aptenodytes patagonicus. Taxonomy (NCBI): domain Eukaryota; kingdom Metazoa; phylum Chordata; class Aves; order Sphenisciformes; family Spheniscidae; genus Aptenodytes; species Aptenodytes patagonicus. Next base: position 11,432,386 of record NC_134950.1, on the reverse strand, counting down.
AGGTTAGTAAATAAACCTCAAACCTTGAAGTTCCTATCTAGACAGGAGAAAGGAGAGAGTACAAGTGACCGTGGCTGGAAATGAATGTCTGATAATGAGACAAACATAGGTACCATTGGGTGGGATGTGACTTTCAAAGAACTCAGGGTGAGGGAATTTACCTAAGTCAATGAGCTAGGGTGCATGAGGCTGCTGGGATTTTTCCTTCTGTTTTTTTATATATACTTTAAAGAGTAGGTGATGACTTTGTTTGGAAGTGGTTTTTTAGCCTCACTCTCAGCCACTGTTCAGACATTCTTGAGAACAAGCTTTTGGTAGTGATGAGAGCTGAAGAACCAATTATGCTCCCACAGCTGGAACTGTCTGCTGGGTGGCACTGAGGGTATTTGAACCTTGGGATCGCAATTGAGGATGGACATAGTGATGAATGAGGCTGCACAAAAGAGAAATGCACTCCAACTACCCTGAATATTGGTCCTCAGTGCTGCTCCTGAAGACCCTCCAATCATGCTGAGTACTCCTTGCTTTGTAACTATCATGCCCTACTTCATGTTTAATTTCTGTCCTCACCACCCTTCTGTCTGGGATTAAGTGAAGGAAAGGGAGTGCCCTCCATGGGGTTTAGTGCATAATCCTAAACTGCATAGCAAGGAACCAATGTTTAGGAATCATAGACAAAACATGACCTTTCTAGGTGATCAGCTATGGGCCCAAGAGAAACTTGGGTCATTGTGGAGCAGCTTGTGATCCTAGAATTGCTATTTCCCCTGCACTCACATTGCTGATTTCAGCAAAGTTTTGAGACACAGTTGAACCTAATGAATGTATCCACTTTTCTGCACAAAAAGAAAGTAACTTCAAGTCAAATCTGATATTTGCTGGAACTTATCACACTGGAAATTTCTGTCCTCGCAGCAGTACAAGTAGCTCCTTTCCCAACCACTGAGACATCTGTTTGTATTGTTTCCAGGTTTGGGCAAATGACTTACTGGGTTTTGCATCTCATAAAATTTTCCGCCTATATTTCTGCCCATGAAATATATTCTTAAGGATTTAGGCAGATATGGGCACAACTATGCCTCCACTATGTGACAGTACTTAATGACACGTAGCCGCTTCTAATTTTTATTAAAACTCACTACATCATTGAAAAACACTTACAAGGCACTATAAAACGAGACAGAGGGGAACACCAATCCTATTTTGGCTGAGCTTTTTTTCTGCTCAGTTTTCTTTCCCTCATGTTGCACATCACTAACATTTCTAGCAGCAGTTGAAAAAGAATGATTAGATTCCCCATCCCACTTTGCTTCCCCCTCTCATCTTCTCTCCTTTGTTCTCCTTCTAGAATCGCAAATCTTGTTCACCCTAAAAAACCTGAAAAACATAACTCCTAGCAGTGTCTACAGTCCAGAAACTCAGAGCATTCTACCTTCTTGCTGCCCCTCTGTTACTGTTGGTGAGTGAGGCATTGTAGCAACCAGATTCTGGAAAGCCACTGCAGGGAGTGGATTCTTCCCTCTTTCCCATTGTTGCAAACTGGGAAGATACTTCACTGATTTTGCTGAAGTGAGAGAAGAATCAAGCACCACATTCACTATTCAGCACAGATCATCCACTGTCTATTATGAGCTGAAAATACCATTATAGGAAGCATTAAGATGGCATAGCTACTAGTAATGAGCATCTGTGTATCTCTATTATATTGGTTTTTAGATAACAAGGCGTAGTGAATGCAAAGTGCCTCACCCAGGCTGCCAAAAAAAAAAAAAAAAGAAAAGAAAGAGAGAAAAAAAGAAAACCTGCCCTAAGTAGTTCTTTTTCTTCTTGAAGGCTGTTAATGAAAAGGGAAAAAAAAATAACACTTGAAATGAAAGATGTGGAGGATCTGCTTGTCCTCACGCACATTCACTGTGTGCTGAAGCCTGTAACAATGAAGGGAAATGATAGCAGAGAGCAGCATTGCCCTCCCTCAGACTGAGAAACTTTCACTGCAAAAGCATTTTAAAAGAATAACCCAGAGTACAGTAATTAAAGCTGATTCGGCTTCTCAAAAGACTGCTTCAAGCTTTTGTGCTGAACCTTCACAAATTCCACAGGGCTTTATTATTAATTGTGCTCCCCCCCACACACTGCTCTCTTTGGGATGTTTCTGCTGTCACAGGTTCAGTATTTCTCACAGGCTTTCTGTACATAACTGAGGCTTGTCAGGAGAGGGAAATGTTTTTCCAAGCATTTTTCCCCTTTGTCCTCCCTCTCTTGTGCCTTGTTCCCTTGGTAATTTTTTGTTTGCTTTCTTTTTAATTTTCTTCTACATTTTCTTTCAAAGAGTCTCTGGTGGAAAGGAGTGACATGGGGGCTGGATGCCTTTCTTTCAGCACTCCGAGATCATATGTCAAACCCACCTGGGATCATTGCTCCTGAACCTCTGAACAACTGATGTCTCCCAGGAGCTGGTAGATTCACTCCTGTCCCAAGGCAGGCAGCCATGAATGCAGCTGTGGGTGCAACACACACATCTGGCCTTGGATCCAGATTCCTCCAGACATCAGGAGAGATAGATACAGAATTTAAAGGTTCCTGCTGGACAAGGGAAGCTGGGTTTGGGAAGCAATCTGTGCTAGAGGGGGGATCAACCCTTCAGGCTGGAATTTGTCTTGCAGCCATTTCTCTTATGTTTCTCTGTGGTGTTTTGTGGTTGTTTTTTTTTTTAACTTGGAGAAGTGAAAGGCTAATTTTTGTATAGATTGAAAGGCAGGCTGCCTAGCCTGGAATACAAGTGAAAGGCAGCATTCTTTATTGTAGTCAAAGAGAGTATAACATGAATGGTAGTCACCCACTGCCATTTAAAGGATACCCCTAAGTTTCCAAACACACTGTTGCTACTTTCCAGATAAAAGTCCACTGCTAATATTTTTTGCTTCTTTCTGTGATCACTTATAATAGCTTAAAAGCATGGAAAAGAAACAGATTCCAATCTGACTGGGGCATTTGCTTCTTTAACACTGTCTTCTGGGGCATTTGCTTCATTAACACATGACGTCCATTGCTCAAGGATAGCCAGCAGATCACCTTGTAGGGCTAGCAAATCTGCCACAGCATTTCATGGATGTCAGCAAAACAAACAGGATAGCTTAAAAAGAAGAGGACCTGACTGTGGACTGCAGTCCTTTCCCTCTGAGGAAGAACTGTTTAAACCAAAAGAAACAGAACGCCCCTTTGCCATCAAATATATTGATTCACCCATCTAATTGACCTGACTAGTATCTGACTCTGCTTCAGGAGGTGGCTTCCATTCATGGGCAAAAAATGAACTTGTATTATCATCACCTGCTTGTCTTTGTTGGGAAAGTCAATGGTCCTCTAGATTCTATGGATTTATTCAGCCAAATGTAGGTGTGCACATATAGGCATCCTCTTGTGACGTAGTCATCTGTCCTTCCTTTATGGTCAATAAGAGAAGACATTTCTCCTGCACTTTCCTTCATTTTAAAACAAATATCAAACAAAGTTCAGCTGGATCATGCCCTAGAAGTGCCTTTTTGTTCCCATTAACTCCTCAGAGAGGCAGGGTGACCAGTTTAGATAGATAGATAAAAAAATAAATGTCACTCCCTATCTTGAAGAGGGGCAAGAGGGAGGATCTGAGAAACCATGGGCTGCTGAGCCTCACCTTGATCCCTGGGAAGGTGATAGAACAAATAACCCTGGGAAGGTGATGGAACAAATAACCCTGGAAACCATTTCCAAACGTATTAATGACAGGAAGGAAGGTTACTGGGAGTAGTCAGCATGGATTTATGAAGGGGAAATCATGCCTGACCAACCTGATAGCCTTCCACAATAAGGTGATACTGACTCCCATAACATCCTCATAGATAAACTGATGAAGTAGGGACCAAATAACAGAGTAGTAAAGAAGACAGAGCCAGACTCTTCTCACTTGTGCTCACTGAAAGGAAAACAGGCAAAAGGCACAAACTGATATGCAGGAAATTCCTTTTAAACATTGGAAAAAACTTTTTTTCATGATGGTGGTCAAACACTGGAACAAGTTGCCCAGAGATGCTGTTGAACTTCAATCCTTGGAGATACTCAAAACCTAACTGGACACAGTCCTGGGCAATCTGTTCCAGCTGACTCTACTTTAAGCAGGGAGATTGGACTAGATGAAGAAGAGAAGGTGGCTGCACTATTTAACCCCAGCCGGCAACTAAGCCCCACACAGCTGCTCACGCATTCCCCCCCAGGTGGGATGGGGAGAGAATAGGAAGAGTAAAAGTGAGAAAACTCGTGGGTTGAGATAAAGACAGTTTAATAGGTAAAGCAAAAGCCACGCACGCAAGCAAAGCAAAACAAGGAATTCATTCACTCCTTCCCATGGGCAGGCAGGTGTTCAGCCATCTCCAGGAAAGCAGGGCTCCATCACGCATAATGGTTACTTGGGAAGACAAATGCCATCACTCTGAACGTCCCCCCCCTTCCTCCTTCTTCCCCCAGCTCTATATGACGAGCATTATGTCCTATGGTGTGGGATATTCCTTTGGTCAGTTGGGGTCAGCTGTCCCAGCTGTGTCCCCTCCCACCTTCTTGTGCACCCCCAGCCTACTCGCTGGTGGGGTGGTGTGAGAAGCAGAAAAGGCCTTGACTCTGTGTAAGCACTGCTCAGCAATAATGAAAACATCCCTCTGTCATCAACACTGTTTCCAGCACAAATCCAAAACACAGCCCCATACCAGCTACTGTGAAGAAAATTAACTCTATCCCAGCCAAAACCAGCACAATGGTTTTGGTGGGTTGACCTTGACTGGCTGCTAGATGCCCACCCAGTTGCTTTCTCACTCCCCCTCCTCAACAGGACAGGAAGACAAAATAAGAAGAAAAGCTTGTGGGTAGAGGTAAAGACAGGGAGATCACTTACCAATTACTGTCATGGGCAAAACAGACTTGACTGGGAGAAAATTAATTGAATTTATTGCAAATTAAAATAGATTTGGGTAGTAAGAAACATAGACAAAAACTAAACCACCTTCACCTAAACCCACCTTCTGCTGCTGCTCCCTCCTTGGCTTCCTCCTCCTCTGCCTGTGCCGCCTTTTGCCCTTTCTGGCACCTCTTTTCCCCCAGGCGCCCCCAACTTGGCTGAGGGGCTCAGCCCTGTCCTGCGGTGGGGCCCTTGGAGCCGGCTGTGTCCGGCACGGGGCAGCCCCGGCCTCCCTTCACAGAGGCCACCCCTGCAGTCCCCCCCTACCAATGCCTGGGCACATAAATGCAATGACCTCCATAGGTCCCTTCCAAACTCAACCATTCCATGATTCAGTGGTTTTGTGGTATGGTAGTTGATGCTGCGTATGGAGGTGCTAAGTTCTTGTTGTCTGCTCCCTTATTATGGTTTACCTATTGAGCCAGGGTGTTGTCCTCCTCTCCTTCTTGCAGAACCCACAAGTTCCAGCAGATAAACCTATGACCAGCTCACTGCAAGTAGCTTGCAAATTCTCAGCTGCTCTTGAAATTTTCATTTGCTTGAACCAGAGGCAAATTTCTTTTCTCTCCAGTTTAAAGCAAATCCTTCAATACAATTTTCATCTTCATAACAGAAAATTAGAAAACAATTACCACTGCACAGCTCTTTCTTGCTCTTACTTTTCTATTGTTTGCAAAAGTATTTGAAAATTCCTTTTCTTTCCTAATATACACTAGTAAAAGAATCTATGTTAATGTCAAGGCAGAAATGTCATTTTCTTTTCTCCCACACAGCATGTTTTTCATTTACTAACCTACCAATGATTGACCCAAATGAAACTCTAAATTTTAAGAGTGATGTGATATGTTTTAAAAATCCAAAGATACCAAACACATTAAAATGTTGTTTGTTTGTTTATTTCTTAAACCTAAAATGCTACCAGAGGACAGCCAAATTCTGGGAAGAGACTTCTGAGTCTCTATCCAGGTTATTTGTTTCAGCTCCACTGTAGTGGAATCAAACCAATGCTCTCATTGATGGCAAGCTCTGCACCTAGGAGAGTTTTAAAAAAAAGAGCACCAAAGTGGGTGGCAGTGTCTCGGATTCTTCCTGGCTGTGAGCATGTACAATATAATTTGGTTTCTTTTTTAAAAATTGACTTCTGAAGTATCAGGTTAAGATCATGACATCTGGAGTGTTTATAAGTCTAACAGGTGTTGGCCAGGAAGACAGAGACACATTAGCATCACATAGACGTGTCTGGGTTTGTGCATAGCACCAGTGACAGCATGTCTAAGAGAGAATAAAAGTCAGAGCATATGTGGGGCTAAACAGCATTTGTTCATGCCTGAAGTTAATTTTGAATTTTCTCACTTGTCTCTAGAAGAGACCACTAAGCAGGAGAGTTTAACTAGTTTTTAATTTACCAAAGTTTTTTTCTTCTCAAGGCCCAGAGCAAAGGCAGACTCCTATAAAGTGAAAAGAACTTGATCATGATGCCCTCTCCAGGGAATCTGCCCTCATCTCTCCCATAGCCTACCTCATTTTGAGACCTGGGGCTTCTGGATGCTCAGAAAGACACATCAAGAAAAATATTAATTCCCATTGTGCCTGGGTAGAAAATAGCATCCTGTGTTCTCAGTAGCACACCTGGCTACATGGACCAGCCTCTGCAACCTCTAGGCTTCAGTACTGAGAGTCACAACAGCGATGAAACGCTGCCTGCTAGAGCTTCAGCTGGTACAGACTGCAGGAGCCCATCTCGCTTTGTCTCATGGGTCACTTCCTCTACACGAATTTCTGCCCCTTTCCCAGCTCCCCAGAGGCTGCAGGGTCCATTTCAGTGTCTCCAGAGCTGAGTTTGTGCCTGACATTCCAGCAGGGCTTGTTGCTTCCGAGCAGTCACTTAGGCTAAAACAAAAATGAATTCCAAAGTGACAAGATAGCTCTAGACACACCAGTGAACTAGAAATAAGTGGAAAGGTCAGTAAAATATTCTTCTGCTGAATCAGAATGTCTGTTATTAAAGAATACATGGAAATAGAGCAGTAGTTAATGCTTTGCCGTTGCACAATATATTCTACTGAATTCCTTATCTCATTAGCACACTGAATAGGCATTTGAGGTAGGGATGCACCCAAAGGCCCATTCTCATCAAAAATAAAATATAAGAAAAGTACAAATAAAAATGTCCCCAAACCCAAAGACACAAAAGTTTCTTAAAGATTCTTTTATTTCTCTTTTTTTTTTTTAATTTCAGATCATAATCTTTAGGAGCAACATTTTGCAAACTTCCTGTGTCCTAGAAGCATTATTAATGGAGCACTGAAATGTTCTTTTGAACACGCATCAGGTGCCAGACTTTTAAAATCAGATCATTTCAATTACTACTGCATTTTCCTCTTTTTCTTACTACAGCATGGACATCATTTGAACAGACAATATTTTATGAACTGACCCACTTAGAGACAATGCCATGCAATGTTTGAAGCTGGTATTCTGACCCGGCACATACTTGCAAGTGTTGGTGTCTATTCTAATAGCTCTCTACATCTACTGAAATCACTTTGCAATGGAAATGGGCAAGAAAGGCAAGTCTGAATGTGATAAAATGCCTCTGTAAGCACAATGCATAGCTCAGTATACTATTGTGCTCCATCCCTTAACACAAAAGTTAATGCCAATGGCTCCAGATGTTGTCAAAATAATTGGGAACAACAAGGCTGGAATGGTTTATTAGGAAAATTGCCCTAATGAGAGGGTGACTAAACCAGGACTTGGGTTTACTTTCCCTTCCTTGGTAGATCTTAAGTCTTCCTAGAGGCACCCCTTCTTTGTGTCCCACTTTCCCACCTGGAATATGTGGATCACAGCACAGTCCTACCCTCTGGAGCGATGACTGCAAAGTTTTCAAAAATGGTGGTAATGATAGGATTGGTAAAATACCTATATCAGTTAGAAAGGGGTCGGGGAGGGGGGTGTAGCAGGTATACTGTATTTCTTCATCAGGTGGTTTCAACCTTGCAGGAAGCAAGGGATTCTTCTAAGAAATCTTTAGCTGCCCTTCTGGAAGCACAACTGCTCCGATGTTTGTCTGAGGGTGACATTCAGGCTAGCTGCTGTCAGAAGCTCTGCTGTTGCTTAGACAGCACTTGAGATGGTGAAGTAAGGAGGGGGGGCAGCAAAACCGCAACCATGGACTTCTGGAGGGCGGACTTTGGCCTGTTCAGGATGCTGGTTGAGAGAGTCCCCTGGGAGACAGTCCTGAAGGGCAAAGGGGTCCAGGAAGGCTGGACGATCTTCAAGAAGGAAGTCTTAAAGGTGCAGGAGCAGGCTGTCCCTGTTCGCCGTAAGAAGAATGGGCGGGGAAGACGACCGGCCTGGCTGAACGGGGAGCTTTTGCTGGGACTCAGGAAAAAAAAGAGAGTTTACCGCTTGTGGAAGAAGGGGCAGGTGACTCAAGAAGAGTACAGGGATCTCGTTAGGTCGTGCAGAGAGGAAATGAGAAAGGCAAAAGCCCAGCTAGAACGCAATCTGGCCGCTGTCGTTAAAGACAACAAAAAAAGTTTTTACAAATATATTAATGACAAGAAGAGAGCCAAGGAGAATCTCCATCCTTTATTGGATGCGGGGGGGAACATTGTCACTGAGGATGAGGAAAAGGCTGAGGTACTCAATGCCTTCTTTGCCTCAGTCTTTAACAGGCAGACCAGTTATCCTCAGGGTACTCGGCCCCCCGAGCTGGAAGACGGGGACAGCGAGCAGGATGAACCCCCCGTAATCCAAGAGGAAGCAGTCAATGACCTTCTACGCCACCTGGACGCTCACAAGTCTATGGGGCCAGATGGGATCCACCCGAGAGTGCCGAGGGAGCTGGCAGAGGTGCTCGCCAAGTCACTCTCCATCATTTATCAGCAGTCCTGGTTAACGGGACAGGTCCCGGACAACTGGAGGCTTGCCAATGTGATGCCCATCTACAAGAAGGGCCGGAAGGAGGATCTGGGGAACTACAGGCCTGTCAGCCTGACCTCGGTGCTGGGGAAGATTATGGAGCGGTTCATCTTGAGGGCGCTCACAAGGCATGAGCGGGACAACCAGGGGATCCGGCCCAGCCAGCACGGATTCATGAAAGGCAGGTCCTGCTTGACCAACCTGATCTCCTTCTATGACCAGGTGACCTGCCTAGTGGATGAGGGAAAGGCTGTGGATGTGGTCTACCTGGACTTCAGCAAGGCCTTTGACACCGTCTCCCACAGCATTCTCCTAGAGAAGCTGGCGGCTCACGGCTTAGACAGGTGCACTCTGCGCTGGGTCAAAAACTGGCTGGACGGCCGGGCCCAGAGAGTTGTGGTGAATGGAGTTCAATCCAGTTGGCGGCCGGTCACGAGCGGTGTTCCCCAGGGTTCAGTTTTGGGGCCAGTCTTGTTCAATATCTTCATCAATGATCTGGATGAGGGGATCGAGCGCTCCCTCAGGAAGTTTGCAGACGACGGTAAGTTGGGTGGGAGTGTTGATCTGCTCGAGGGTAGGAAGGCTCCGCAGAGGGATCTGGACAGGCTGGATCGATGGGCCAAGGCCAATTTTATATCAACAAGGCCAAGTGCCAGGTCCTGCACTTCGGCCACAACAACCCCATGCAAGGCTACAGGCTTGGGGAAGAGTGGCTGGAAAGCTGCCTGGCAGAAAAGGACCTGGGGGTGTTGGTCGACAGCCGGCTGAACATGAGCCGGCAGTGTGCCCAGGCGGCCAAGAAGGCCAATGGCATCCTGGCCTGTATCAGAAATAGTGTGGCCAGCAGGACTAGGGAAGTGATCGTGCCCCTGTACTCGGCACTGGTGAGGCCGCACCTCAAACACTGTGTTCAGTTTTGGGCCCCTCACTACAAGAAGGACGTCGAGGTGCTGGAGCGTGTCCAGAGAAGGGCAACGAGGCTGGTGAGGGGTCTGGAGAACAAGTCTTCTGAGGAGCAGCTGAGGGAACTGGGGTTGTTTAGCCTGGAGAAAAGGAGGCTGAGGGGAGACCTCATCGCTCTCTACAACTCCCTGAAAGGAGGTTGTAGCGAGGTGGGTGTTGGTCTCTTCTCTGAAGTAACAAGCGATAGGACAAGAGGAAATGGCCTCAAGTTGCGCCAGGGGAGGTTTAGATTGGACGTGAGGAAAAATGTCTTTACTGAAAGAGTGGTGAAACATTGGACCAGGCTGCCCAGGGAAGTGGTGGAGTCCCCATCCCTGGAGGTATTTAAAAGACGAGTAGATGTGGCGCTTAGGGACATGGTTTAGTGGTCATGGTGGTGTTGGGTTGACGGTTGGACTCGATGATCTTAGAGGTCTCTTCCAACCTCAATGATTCTATGATTCTATGATTCTAAGTTTTCATCCAAACTATTCCACTTCAATGCAAGGAAAAACTCTGCAAAACAGGACTTTGAAAAGCAATATTCTCTCCATTTTTGGCAGTTTCCATTGCAAGCCATTGGGGTCTCAGTAACTGATGCCAACTATCACTGTAAAATACTGTCCTCCCACTGCTGCAGATAGGAAGCAGAAACAAAGGATGTTGCTCCATTCTGCCTTCTGATAAATAAAGGGTTATTTACCTAATTGTGCCTTTCCAATGGCAGGAAGAAAACAGGAGAAGGATGATTATATCACCTTCATCCTGGTAGTCCTTGACTAGAAGTCTAAGGTTTAACAACATTAGAAGGTTAACCGAAAGTCAGCAACCAGTTTATCAGTATGTAGTCATTTATTGAACATGGGATCAATTTGATGACCCCAGAAATTACTACCTCGGGATCTATTTTTGGTAGTTTGATTAAACTTACTTAAGTATGACAAGAATGGAAATTAATAAAGCTAGTGTTCCAGAGGGGACTCTGTAGTACTATATCATTTTTCAGAACAGTAGCAAAAGTGCTTGTAATCTATCCATAAAGTCAATTAAAGCAAAATGCAAAACTTTCAATTGTTTCTGTGTAGTTTCTTTCTGTAAATTGTTTTTTTACTTTGTAACATCATGTTTTTTCCAGGTTTGTTAACCGAGTATCGTCAAAAAACAAAAGATAGATCTTGAAATTCCTGAGATGGATTAAAAATAATGAGAGTTTAAAATGTATATCCTTTTTAGCTGCCCTTTGAACTGCTAGAATTTAGGATTTTGATCCTTTTGGATTTGGTATTTAATTTTTTCCACCACAAGCAAGAACTATCTTTCTCAAGAATTCACAGGACTCCAGGAGACAAGGCTTCTGTTACCAAGCACCAAATAAGATGAGAATACAAATGGTGTCAGGACTGTGGTGGGCAAACATTTCTACTAGTGGAGGATTCATGCTTCTGTAACTTGAGAATTGCAGACAAGAAATTTCTGGTGTTCCATGATCATAGAATCACAGAATCATAGAATGGTTTGGGTTGGAAGGGACCTTAAAGATCATCTAGTCCCAACCCCCCTGCCATGGGCAGGGACACCTTCCACTAGACCGGGTTGCTCAAAGCCCCATCCAACCTGGCCTTGAACACTTGCAGAAAAAGATGATGCAGAAAAAGAGAATTTCACAGGTTTCTGACCGTTGAAAAGAAGTTATCCACATATTCAGAAGTGGCCTTATTCACCTTCATCGCCATTTTTTGCTTTATTTCTATATGAATGTGACTGTAAATACTGAAGACCTGTACCTTATGTTGTACCCCTGTTTTCATAATGTATTTGAAGCGATTTGGAAATTGCAGTTGGGTGAATCCTTGCTGGTATTAGGCCTTAGCTCTAAAGAGGTGCTGAGAAGTAGCTTAAAGACTTATTTTTATTGGGACCCTGGTTTTGTTCGTTAGAACTATGCATTAAAACCTACAGTTTTAATAGAAACTTGGGAGTAAATTGCCATGTCGCTTCAAAACTGCTGAAGTGTAATCTCATCTAGCTGCAAGGACTGCTTGTCCACAGCCTGACAGCTCTGCTTCTCAGATTGCTTTGGACTTGTCCATTTTCTCTCCTGCTTAGCATCATTGCTCCACAGACAGCCACTCGGACGTGCAGCTCCCATCGTTCTGTCACATAGCAAGCGTTAGCATCAGTCTCTGCACTGAAAGACTGATAATGTGGCATCTTATTTTAACTCTGTAGGGAATACTAGGTAAAGGGCTTGCCTTTCAGTGTCATCTTGATTGTTCTCTGAGTCATTTCTGTAGAAGGAAAAGGGGGTTGATCCCCCTTTAAGGTCTTCTGAGGTCAGATAGAATCCTGCAGCCTGGATTAAGACCATGGACCTCCACCTGGGCTCTGCCATGAAGAAAAGATTTCAGCCTTCATTCTCCTAGTTTTAAATGCCTTCAGGGAAACAACATCAAAAGGATTTTCCCACCACCCATAACAGCTGGTTTGAAACCTGTGTGTTTCGATTGGGGTCTTTAGTCTGTATTTTCTCCCTGGTGGTTGCACCTCCAGATATTGATTTGGTATTTGACCACAGAGATGCTGAGCTCCACAGTCTGAAAATACAGGGGCATTACTGGGGCAGACTACCTGGAACACTACTCCTGTCCATCACTGTCCCATGCAATGTGTTTGTCCTTGCCTACGCAGTCACTTGTCCCTGCATCCCAGCCCTTCATTAATGGAATAATTGCAGTTGATTATCAGTAGAACTGCAGGGGGATGGGGACCTATTGGCTTGCCCTTAAAGAAAATCCTTAGTTTCAGTCTCAACTCTGAAACTGATGTTTTCTGGGGGCCTACTAAGATCCCTTAAAAGTTTTACTGCATTTGGGTTGAATAAAAAAACACAAGACTATTAAATACCAGAAAATACTGTGGGATTAGTGTGACAGTTTATTTGTATTTCCAAAACTCCTCAGAGAAGTTTTGCAAGTGTTCTTCATGGAAATTTAAAAAAAAATGCTATCAGACAGTGCAAGGCACACAGGGTAAGGAATAGAAGTGTCAGAAAACAGAAGCATCTTTCTCCTTTGAATTCCACCTTAAAAACTTTTACACTTTACCAGCAATTCAATCCCAAGGATCAGGCAGTTTCTGTACTATGCTGCTGTCTGTAACAGTGACCATCACAGTGCCAGAGAAACATGGGTTTCTGTTCCTGTCTATAGCATCTATAGCCTTTGCCAGTGAGGTTAAGCTATTTAGGGCACTACCTCCTCTAGTGTGCTGATCTTGCTAGAAGAATTTTTTTTTTTTTCTGATAAAATCAACACTGCTGGCTACTTTATTAGCTGCTTTTATCACAAGGACATGGGGCAACAGGACAGAAGATTGCAGAAGTCCCTGCTGAGGGGGGCCTTTGGGAGGTCCAGGGAAGCTGGGATCAGCACAAGTGATACAAGAAAAGTAGCCCGAATTCTTCCTCTATTCTCCTCTTGGGGAGAAAGCAGTCTCCGACTCATTAGCCCTGGAAGTAACCATCTAATTTACATTACACATTATAATTTTCCTCCTATTTTTGATTCCTGATTTCAACAGTCTGTTGTTTAGAAATATTTTTCGCTACTACATTCTGAGAGGGCTTAATTTGGAAGTTTTTACATATATGTATTTTTTGCCTGTACCAGATTCCCATTACAGACAAATATAGTGTCCTGTAAAGTCATCCAAAAAGAAATTCTTTTGATAAAGCATTCTGTAGTGTGTACTTACAAATACAGTTGGTTTAATTACCTCTCTAACTGTTTGACAGTCGCAATATTCTTACAGAGCACTGGAAAAGCACTCCTCTCACCCTCTTCATTTAAACTACCTGAACAGTTCTAGTGAGAAAAGTAAAAGTTTGGAAACTTGGGATTTTCAGAGAAGTTTTTGAACCAAGGAGCTTTTTAGAGAGTTAATGTATGTTTAAAAGAGAATTAGAGATTGCTGGAGGGATCCACTGGGCATAGCAGTCAGTGAGGGATAATTCTTGCCAGTTCCCAATGCTGGTAATCAGGTCACTGGAGGTTTGCACCCTGGGAGGAGCCATATCCTGGTTTGGTCTGGTTCAAGAGAACTAGCAAACAATGGGGCCAAAAGACGGCCCTGTGCTAGAATGAGGCACTATGTCTTGCTCCTTGACAGGTCTTGCAAGGAGCTTTGAAGCAGTATGGGCAAAAGTGGCTTGAGTTTAAAGCTTTTGTTTGTTGGTTTGTTATGTGTTTTCCAAAGAGAATGCTTTTTCTCTAAATAAACAGCATTTTGCTTTGCTAAGCTGAATTATCAAAGGTTAAGCCCTGTTCTTCTCCCTGAGGAGAAGTAGTGCACCAGGGCTTGAAATAAACCCAAAGAATGGCAATAAATTGTGAGACCTGGAGTCACAGGATTAATCCTGGAGGGAAATACCACTCCTTAGGAATAATTCAGAAAAGGGTCTGCAAACCCTGCGTTCTGCATTCTGCATGGGCTCTCACAGGGGCCAGGCACTGCCCCTCGCTGTGTGACAGACACAGCAGAGCTCTGGATGTAGGCCCAGCACCACCCTTGGCTTCAGTGGAGTCAGCTCTGCTCACAAGAATCAAGTTTAACAAAATCAGGCCTTAAATTTGAAAGAAGATGATTATAGTCTTTATTCAAGCAAAAGATATGAACATAAGCTGAACTGTGAGGGCGCAGTTAGTCCACCAACTTCATTGAACTGCATATACTTCAGCTTTACCTACAGGTTTTATGCTAAGGAAAAAACAAACTTACCAAGCATTTTTATTTCCACAATGTCATTCTGTTTTCCAGTTCAGTGAAAAGAAAACACCCTGACTTAACAGAGACTTCCCCTGAGCAAGCAATGCATAAAAGCAACATAAGGCTATATAGTGCATGGAAAATTATGGTCTTCCATGCTGTACCTTGGATTTCTCTTTTAAATGATGATTGATGGGTTTTTGATCAAAGTTCAGTGGCTTGATATCAAAGACAGCAGCTCATAAGATCAGAGAGAAATTATGACTGTGTATTAGTGGCTGGTTATTATTTTAAACCAAAGCCTAAAACATATTGGTTACCCCTTCATCAGACACAGTTTCGTGGGTATTCTTTTATGATTGTTCCATTTTCTAAGTCTCACAAAACCATTTAAAGTTAAGCATAGCAGAGCTTATTCTGCTTAAGATATCAAGGGAATTTACATAATGACTAATTTAAAAGCACACGCACAAATTAACTAAATTCACACGTAAAGGAATATGCTTCAAAAGTTAGCACATTTTTTGCTGGCTGGGATTCAGTGGATAATTAAAAAACCTCAACCCTCTTGCTGATCATCAATCCAGAAAGCGTAGAAGTAGGTTTATAGAACAAAAGGCAAAGGCCCTGCTCTTGGCATCCTGTCTAGACAATGAGTTGACCTTATTTAAACTGGTGCACTGGGGGGCATCTCCTGGGACTTGAAATCTATGAAAGTGAAGGGGCTAATTGCTTGAGATCAAATCAGAGATGTCTGAATCATAGTGTCCAATAGAAAAGGTGTCCAAAATTTGTATGTGCTTTGGGAATATTTTCAAAGAGGGAATAAAACTGAAGAACCTAGGAAGGAAGGCTGCTTAAACGGGTGCCTGCAATTGCTGTCTCTGTTGCTCAAGCCTGCTTGTTTTTCTTGTGCTGTGCTAGAGCAAATCTTTGCCCAGTTGTGTTGTGAGCCATATTGGGGAACTAAGCCAGTTGAAAGCTAAAACTTTTTTTCTTGGGTTGTTTTCCAGACAGATCAGTTCCTCAGCCTGATTCACTGTTGGACCACCAAAAGGTCTTGCATAGGCACAGCCTGAGGAATGATGCTAGGACAGGAAGGAATAGCAAAGAAATCAAAGTGTAATTATCCCTTTACTGACCATTGAATATACCATTCATGTAATCCCATCCTGAGAAATACGTTTATTTAGAAATCTGATGTCTCCTTGTCTTTCAAGCTGACAGGTAACTATTCTAATATGCCGCTATAGGGTTTAACTCCTTCCTTCTCCCCAGCCTAAATGTAAAGACCAAGATGTTCAGCATAGTGCCAGGAAAACAGGAGACACTTAAAAAATTCTGCCAAAGTTACCTCATACCTCAATAGTTACCTAATTAACCTGTTTAATTTGATGAGACTAAAACCATGATCACATTGGCTGTCATCTAATTATGCTCTTTTCACTAATATTTTAATAATATTTCTTATTTGCATGGCATATCTCATTTAGTGTCAATTATGTTGGTTTTTTTTAAAAAAGCTGTGATTGTGGGAACGTGTAAAATGACCTTTTTATGCTTTTTCACTGTATCTTTCAGTCTGCGTTTCAAAATCAGCTGTAGATTATGATTGTAAGGAAAAGGAAGTGTTTATTACAAGGATTTGGGCTGCTTACAATTATTCTCTGCTGGGTTTTGAGGTACAGTTAACCCTCTTGGTGAAAGCACAAGTCTTAGGATGATCTATAGTACCACTGTGAAGATTAAATATCAACAGGAAAAGTAATAATCAAAAGCTCGACTTGAGGAAGGTCTGCATGTTTTGACTCAGCAAAAAGCTGCAGCACACAATTTGAAAATAGGATACATTTTAATATCCTGAAAAGTAATTTATTGCACAAAGCGAACACTAAAGCAGTGTGAGTGTATATATATGTATATGAAAGTACTCTGCTTATATCTGAAGTCTTGTAGCTATTTCAGATTAAGTCTTCAGAAAATCTGAGTGATTGTTTTAATCAGTATTTCTTGAGATAACATTATTCTCTATGGGTTAAGTAGCAACAGGAAAATTCTGAAAACACAAAGGTTTGGATTTTAGACTACTAAACCTTGATTTTGTGGCATAAATTCCATTAGTGTGGAATTGTGGATGAATTTAAATTTGTAATGAAGTGCTTGTTCTAGACTTTTGAGTTTTAGATTCTTCTGGAGATGTATCATCTGAGTTGGCATCTTCAATAATATTCTATCTTTAAAATCACTTCTTTGAAAGCCTGATCTTTACCTGGTGTTTATCCTGTGCCTCCATATTGCTGCCTTATTCTACTTATATGGCTGCAATAAGAAATTCTCTTACATGGGAGATTGCTTCCTTCATAAGCAAAAGATATTAGGATTAATGCCCACCCTCTGAGAAGTGAGACAGCCTCTGATTTCAGAGACTTCAGTTCAATTCTGTGCTCTGTCACAGACAGTGGAACTATTTGCCTCTGTAAACAGGTATTAGAGTACTCCCCTAGCCACTGAAATGGGAATATAACAGGATTAAAAAATCCACCCAATCCTCTTTCAGTTTTTTGTTATCTAATTGAATAGGAGGTGGAGTGCTTTGGGACCAGAAAACAGGAAACTCAGCTCTGCTTGCCTTAAGATAAAAACTCAGACCTGCTAGTGACAAAACACCTTTAATTCAAGGACTCTTTCCTGCAATGGGACACAGAGCAGCAGCTACCCGTGAAGCTGTGCCAGGTCTTTGTACCGGCTGGGATCACCACCTCTGTTCTCCCACTTCCATTATGTCTTCTTTTTCTCTGCTCTGGCTGCTGTCTTGGCTTTGCATGCCCTGCGGAAGAGTTGTTTCATACATCCTTGTATCATTTACAGTGTAGCTGGACCCTTCCAGTGGCTGAAGTCCTTGGGGGATCTTCACTGCATGACTTGAAGCATCCAGCTGAGATGTTTAAATCTGAAAGCTTTTTTCCCTTGACTGTGTGAGCAGTCAGGGGAGGAAGAGGAGCTCTTGCCTTTCCAGGCTTACTTAGGCATGTAGATTGAACTCTTGGCTGATTTGCCCTCTCTCTCCATTGACCACATAGGGAGACTCATGAGATCTATGTCCTGCCTTAGGCATCTAACATCAGATGACCAAAAATTGGCTTTGTGTGCTATCATGATTACAGACTTTTTTCCTCTCCAGCTTTATTTATAGCTTTAATAATTTCAGTTATTGTTTGTGTAGTTTCTACGATCTCTCTTTTTGATAGCAAGATGCAATTTTAGGTTTTTTACCTTGGCCATCTAGGCTAGTTTTCTTATTCTAATAATAATTCACATCAGAGAGCCTTCATCCACAGTTTCCAATCCACTTTGCAAGCTGCTCTTAACTACATCCTCCAAGGCCCCTATGAAGTAGGAAGGGAACCCGTAAGACCAACACTGAGAAGATCCCACTGAAATTACCTACATCTAAGATGGAAAGTGTTGTCTGTTAAATGAAAACACTGTGAAGCTGCAATTTCACTGAGTCCTGCCAACTTAAAAAACATCAGTGGAGTGAGAAGTGGGTTTAAGCTGATATTGCTGAGAAAGTGAAGTCATAGTTAAAGCTAATCTGCAGGAGTAGAATTAACTTGTCTTTGCTTATAGGAATGCTGTGGGAGCTTCACTGACTGGAGAGCCAGGACATCCCAATTCTTGTTTGACGGCTGGTCAGCAAATTGTCTGTAGACAGAATTTTATACGATGCCTCATTTGCCAAAGCTGTCCCCAACTTCCAGTCTGCTTGACTTTTCAAACCTGTGTAAAATAAATCCCCCCAGGTTTCTTAGCACAGTGGAAAATTATCTAGTTTTATACAGTAGCCATTTTTAATGAGTTTTGTCCATGTGTTTTAGTTACTGTTTTCTGGATATAAGCCTGTATTTAGATTTTTTTACTTTAAGCAGGCAAGTTGTACACAGTGAAGCTAAGCTGGTGTTAGACATTAAATGCAGCTCCTGAAATTAGTGACTACCTATCAATACAGCCCATTGTCAGAAAACCCGAAAAGCAGCAAATGCCTAAACTGCTTGACATCAAAAAGGTGTTTGCAACTAGAGTTATCAACTGATCTGTTATTTTATTAGGGATTGTCCGTTCCAGGAGGGACTACCTTCTACCTTTGTGTTAGCTATTTCCCTGGTAAATGAAACAAGAACATTCTTCTTCTTGAACTCAGTCATTTTACTATCCTTGAGAAACAGGAGTAGATTTAACCTGTTAAAAGCGATGTGTGATTCATATCATTACATTCTGGATAGGATACATTCAAATATTTTTATTTAAGGTCCAACCAATGCCAATTAGCTTCTTTTTTGCACAATAAGGGCTTACATCCTTTACATTTTTGTATTATTTAAAGTATGCTTGCAAAACATATTTAAAAAGTACCCACGGCTTCCAGTGTATTTGAAACAAAAATGAAAATTTATTATTTTCACGTACATTTCATTAAAATTTGAAGACATTTAAATAGCTGCATGAAGTAGATTTCTACTGCAACAGAAGGCAAGAAAAAGAAAAACCTCTTAGATGCAGCAGAAAATTTTTTTATGTTCCTACAATTCATACTTTGTCTTTCATTTTTCTATTATTTTTAGAAAGTGTTCTCTGGCATATAGTTTCTAATTCAGTAATTATTAGAAGCACGTTTCTGTTCATATAAATCTTTAACTAAAGAAGAAGAAGTTAGCCACCTTATTCTGATCACTGCTGACTTTGGGGGCAGCACAGTCCCTACACCAGACCTTGTCATTTAGCCAAGACCAACCCAAAATTCGGAATATTTTAGAATCCATTAATTTATTATATTAAAATACCACAGCTTGACTTTGCTTCTAGTTTTAAAAATCTTCGTTACTGAAATAAGAGTTAGAGATGAAATCTACAGTGTGAGAGACCTGCTCTGTTTCTTCAGCGTTCAATCTGTCGATTGTAACTTCCCTCAAACTTATAGAATTATTGTTTCAATATGAATAAGTGATGGATTTTATTTTCTTCTTATTAATTTTATTTTTTACGAAGTGTCACTGCCAACATGGGGTAGTTTGTAATGGCCGCTAGTTTCATCATGTGAACTGCAAAATCTTAATTTGTGATGGCGATAGGATAGCTTTTAACAGCCAGATCTGTTTGCAGTTCCCTTGAGGTATCTTTTTATGCCCCCAAACCCTGGCACTGTTCAAGAGAGAGGGTCATTTTCAAATAGTGTTCTGTTCCAAAGATGTATTTTAAAACTGTCAAAATGATATTTCGTATTTCAATATTTTGATTTTTTTAAATGAGAATGTTTCTCTTTTTTGGTCAAAATGATATAGCTAATTTTTTTTTTTTTAATATAATGAGGGTGAAGTTGAAACAAGACATGCTTGACTGAGACTAGCTGTCAACCTTTTTAAAGGTCCGTGGTCCTGAATTTTATTATCAATATGTGATGGGAAAAATTATCAGGATCTCAACAATCAGTTACAAGATGGGAAAAACAGCTAACCTGTCAGACTGGGTTGAGCTGACAAGGTTAGAAGCTAGGAAAAGTTGGCCGGGTGGGGGCTGTTGATTAAATACACTTAATCTATGAAAAGACAATAAATGTGTAATGTTATCATGGCATTTTTATACACTCAGTTTTAAAAAACTGTAGTTTAATGAGATCTTAATTTAAACAACAGGCAAAGAACTCTTCCTCTCCTTCTTCCCTTCCTAAATTTACAGGAGCTAAATAAAACTAGAGCCTTTCTTTGTACATTTTAAAGATTTTACTACTTTGGACTGCCTGGATGCTTGCTTTTATTAATATTTTATCCCACCTCTTCTCTTGAATTACATTTTTTGTGGCAACGCTTTAATTAAAGGAAGCCGAGAAGTAGAAGAATTGTTCTTCAAATCTTCAATTGAAATAAAACTGCTTTTGGTGCTGTCAACTTGAGACTGGATGGTTTACTCTTGAGATTTAATTTATATCAATTTTAATGACCATCCTGAGAGTATAACACGGATAAATGTTAAGCAGAAAATAACTGCTATGATTTCTCATACGCAGGTGTCTATAGTTTGCAGAGTCTTTAACACTGGGTAGCTAAACAGATATTAATATCGTGTGATAACAGCCACCTATTTGACTCAGATTGCAACATGCCATCCTTACTAACTCCTGTATGTCCTTCTTGCATGAGAGTAAAATGGAGGGAACATAAATATATCTGACAAAGTCATCAGGGATTAGAAAACAGAATCCAGCAATAAATATGGTAATTAGGCAATTTGAGACTTAAAGCACAGGGTTCTTTGAAAATGCAATTTCAGGACTGAGAACCAGCACTGAAATTTTCACCATTAAGGAGAATTATGATAGAACTGAAACTTTTTAATGACATTTAAACATTTTTTATTGGGTATTTAATAACTTTTCTGCTCATGCTAGGGAAATTTTAATGATGAAGCTATGTATAGAGAGTTTTCTGTGCACACCAGTCCTCCCTACTCTGCCTGATCTCCAGCAGCTGAATTCGGACTCCTCCAACATTCTTCTTTCTATTGCAGCATGACGATGGGGGACTACTTAGTTAGCAATGAGAACGTGGAGTTTCTTGATTAAAAGTAATTTTGGACAGATAATACCATAACTAATTTCATGGATTTGATAACTTTAAAAAAGTTTTGCTATTTTACAGTATTGTGTTCCTCATTAATACGTACATACATTTTTGTGGTTGGTGTTTTCCATTATGATAACATGTTAATAAAGCTAATAGTTTGAGGTTTTGTAAGTAGGTGTTTCCTATTAAAGAAGATATGATGACTTTTTAAAACAGAGGTCAAATAACCAAAGATGCCTAGTCTAAATGCATGATAACAACAAAAGTTTCTTTTAATCCATAACATTTTTCTGCCATATCACTGTATTCCTTCCCGCTCTCCAGTCTGCCATCGGCTGCAGAACTGCTCCTCAGCCCATGGGGAAATCTCTCGGTCTTTCAAGCAATGGCAAAACTCAAATAGGAAACCTGTTCATGGCACCTTTGGGGAATGTATGATGGTAATTTGGTCTTGGTGATGAACGATAAATTCTCTGGCACACTTGTGGGGACCGTACCAAGTATAATTGCAGACTTATACCCTTTCAATACTCCAGAGTATGAAGGGGCGGTGGAGCCTTTTTGAACAGTATCTGCAGCAGCATTATGTTTAATTAGGATCCATTACAGATGACTAAAAAAACCATAACTAAGCAAGCCTCACTGTAACTTGCAAAATTATTAAAACTAGCCTGGAAAGCTGAGGTGGAGGGAGGCCTAGTGGGTAATGAGCTGTGCTGTGCATCAGTTGCATTTCCCCTGCGTTTGGCTAAACATAATGCAAGGTGCTCCAGCCCGGGGAGCACCTGCACTCAGCTTGGCAGGGCAACTATAGTCCCACACCACCATCTTATTTTTGCAGGAACCTCTGTCTCACACACTAAATGCAGGTGTTATGGTATAAAACGTGCATATGTGCAGGTGAGGTGTGCTGTGCTGCTTTTGCAACTGTGCAATTAAAGATGAACACTCTGAACTGCTTCCTAGACTCTAAATCTGTACACAGAAAATATACAGGTACTCAAACAAATAGTTCAGGCAGTTTTGAACCCTTCCGCCAAGGACAGGGTAATCAATATATCTGTTTCCCCAAAATATCTTTTCCTTCCATCTGGTTGCAGTGCAGGAGACAGGATGGAGAGAATTATGTGCTGGTAACAGTTAATGAATACTTTGTGTATGCCTCAGAGAACAGACCCCCTTGATTTTTAAATCTCTTCTGTGTCACTTCAGCTCCCCAGACTGATCAGTATCTCTCAGACAAGGCTTTGTCATCAGATTGTGGCCAAAGCATATTTTGGCGTATGCAATACTAACAATCTGCTACTCTGAGGATAAATAAACATTTGCATCATTGTGTGTTTAAAAACTAATCCTGAAAGGCATTAGCTTGTATTTGCAAATGTCCTCAGTGCCAGTCTGGGTATTCCCGATGTCCTCAAGACAGTTATACACTGAGCTCCCTTTCCTGGCATTTCACAGCATGCATGATTTCTGTCTGAGCGCTATGCGATACTCTCTTTTCTTTTGCTTTTTTTTCATATAAAAAATCCCAAACTGAACCATGTCTGTGTAATTCAGCTATCTTTGCTGTCACCACTTTGTGCAAAGTCAATGCCAAGTTAGTAATGATCTCAACGGGACAGCAAATCTACAGTCCATCTGATATTTTTGGACTGCTCTTTTACATTAAAGTGCAACCCAAAGCAGGTGGAATACAGTGATGAAAGATTTTTGTTATGTATATATCTATTGCACCATTGCAATTTTCAAAGGGGCAAGCGAGGCTTTTCCATTAAAAGGGATCATTGACCTTGACACCTCAAAACCTTCCAAAACCCTAAATAAACCCATATCCATTTCCAGCCTGAGCTGATGCATGGGTATCCCCTTGAAATCATGGTGCCTTGTTTTGATGTTTATAGGTAAATGTTTTACAGTAAGGATAATGAACCCAGAAAGGAGGGGAGCAACAGCAATCCCAGAGTACATTTGGCTTCCTGAAATAAATCCTTATAAGCTGGTAGCACTGTGATCTTGTGTTGCTTTTTGTCCCTCAATTTTAGCAGCACTGCAGTTTGGATTGCCATATCCTACTGTCTCTGTGGGACTGCAGGTTCATAAACCAGTGAATGAATTATATTCACCCATTTGTTTAGTTTTATCGTCTGTGGCAGATATGATAAGGAAAATAACTTTGTGTAATAAGGAATCTGTGACTGATGCTGTGTAAGTTGGAAATCATATAAGTCATGGCTGGTCCTGTGTGTGTAACCGAGCCCAGTTTGCTGTAAAGAATTCATATAAATGCACTGGATTTGTGACATTTCTGCAGCCCAGAACCGCGGCCACATTTTATGACTGTTTCCTTGTTCTCAGTGCTTCCTAACTGCTTCCCCCATTTCTCTGATGCTGCTGGTTCCTACTTACCCTCTGACCACATGTCTGCAGCTGCTTCCTGGCTGTAGGTGAGGGCAGGAGCTGCTGCAGGACCCAAGCACACATGTCCCCAGCCAAGTGTCTCTTGCCCCAGCTTTCCCGTGGAGCTGGATCCAGGTGCAAATGCCTTTTCCGTGAGAGGCTGCACTTCCCCTGTGTTTTTCAGAAAGGGTTCTGAAGTGGTTTTGTGGTATAGCAGGAATGGTCACAACTGGTCCCTGGAGAGACCTCGCAGCCCGGGGAGGGTCCCACACTGCAGCAGGGGGATATTCCCTGCAGGAGCTGTGGCCGTGGAGAGCCCAGGCAGGAGCAGGTTGTCCCTGAAGGGCTGCAGCCCGGGGAAGGGCCCATGCTGCAGCTCTCTTCCCTGTTGCATGCCACAGATTACTTCTGTGTGTTGAGTGCCTTGAGAATAATCAGCGGTGATCAGTTACTGTAGAGACCGTGATGCCTCCAGTGGGCACCCCTAGTGGCATTTGGGACAGCTATTTCTCTTCCTGATCACTCTCAACGCACTTACATATCACACTAATGAAAGGAAAAGAAAAAAGTATTTTAGGGAAATACTGAGGTTTGGGAAAAGTCTCAGGGATATTTTGAAGTTTTTAGTTTCCATTTGGAACATTTTTGCTCTACTTAATGTTACTTAATTACCTAATAACAGTCTTTCCATCCACAGAGCCAAACTGAGCTAGGGCAATAGCAGAAAACACACAAAGGTCTGAAAGTGAGGTTGGGAGTTTGGCCATTATACATTGAGAAAGGTAAGTGCATTGGAGGCATTTGGCTTGTTTACACAGTTTTGACTCCCTGAATGGGATTTAGCGTGAATTCATGTCGCTATTTGACCCCTGCATACTGGACCTGAAAGGAGGTTGCAATGAGGTGGGTGTCAGTCTCTTTTCCCAAGTAACAAGTGATAGGACAAGAAGAAACAACCTCAAGTTGCGCCAGGGGAGGTTTAGATTGGATATTAGGAAAAATTTCTTCACCAAAAGGGTTGTCAAGCATTAGAACAGGCTGCCCAGGGAAGTGGTGGAGTCACCATCCCTGGAGGTATTTAAAAGACATGTAGATGTGGTGCTTAGGGACATGGTTTAGTGGTGGACTTGGCAGTGCTAGGTTAATGGTTGGACTCCATGATCTTAAGGGTCTTTTCCAACCTAAATGATTCTATGATTCGATTCTATGATTCTATGACGTTGCGCCATGACTTTGCTATTGAGGGCTGGCTCAGTGCTGGAAAGTCAAACCTCGAACTCTAATACTTGGGCTCTAAAGAAATAAAAAATTTATGTGCTAATACAATGTATTTTACAGCAGTTCTTGGAATACGACAGCTTGGAAGCATGGTAGCCTGCCTGCAGGCCAGTATCCCTTTTAGTTCATATGATATCATTAATCCTGCGCATTTCGCTTGGTCTTTGGGCATTACTCTAGCTGTTTATCATGAGGAATCTTAGAATGGTTTGGGTTGGAAGGGACCTTAAAGATCACCTAGTTCCAACCCCCCTGCCGTGGGCAGAATAACAACAGTATCCCTTTTGACCAAGCCCAAATCATCCAAGATTTTATAGGCTAAGACCAACACCTCAGTTTCTAACTGGAAGGTAAATGGCAAGCAGCGAGGACTGTGGATTTCTAATCTTACCATGTCCCCAGTGAACCACTACATTTAATAATCAAGCTGCATTCTGCCTTCGCTCCAGTGCCTGAGCAGTCCCAGAGCAGGGCCCCGTGTGGAGGGTATTTCAGCAACTTCACTAATTTAGTTAAACTGGTGGAGGAGCTGGTCAGTTAAAAAAAAAAACCAGCCCACAACACATATTGCTGTATATGATTTGGATGCTAAGGATGGGATTAGAATTTACAACAGCTAAGACTCTTCAATACATTGCATATATTATGCAAATGTCCTTGAAAATGTATTGACATATATTAAACATGTGACCTCTGTAATTTGTGCTACAATCTCTTACACCAGGGGGAGTTTCTAGATGGATGCTAGTTAAGTTTAGTTTGAAAATGTGCATGGTAAATGTTTATATAATTAGCCAAACACACAAACTGTAAGGCTAATTATTTTAATTGATTAATTTCAGTTGTGTAGACCAATTCTTAGAGTAATTACTTGACAAATCTTAATTGATTAGTTTACTTTTTTTGAAGGCATTATTAAAGCTACCGTTCCCTGGGGGGGTCTTCATTTCCAAGAGAAATATATATCATATAAGCTAATGTCCCAGGCACTGTTGCAGTGCATGCTGTTCAGGGATAAAGCACTGCCAGCCCCGGGAGGCTTTCTCACCAGCCAGTGTTAAAGGTGTTCAGCCGAACAGTGTGGAAAACAGCTGCTCCTGCAGTGAGTAATTCTCAAACATCCAAGTGCCCGTCTGGGCTTGGAAATGGCTGAGCGAAGAGCAGGAGCTGCTGCCGCACGAGTATGTGTGCAGAGGATGTGGTAGCAGGGAAGGCAAAAGCTGTATTTTTTGCGTAGGAGCAGCCTGAGCTGCATAACTTTACTTAAAATGTAAGGTTGCAGGGAGCTTCACCAAGGAAACAATACTTTTCCCAGCAAAGTCAACAGGAAAATATTCCAACTATTTCGGTGGTGGTAGCATTTTGCCTGAAATCTTTGGGTCATGGCTGCATATCTTTATAAAATAAGGCTGTATATCTGCTCCATGAGTATGTGTGTGTGTGTGCGTGTGCGCATATACTAGCTAAAACTTCCAGAGGCAGGATATCAAAGTTTCTGTTTTGTATTTTCTGTGGTGATATTAGTTCCAAGTTATTTTATGTCTTTAAATGAATTGTTCTAAAAACATAGAGCTCCAAAGCCAGTGCTACACAGGCAGGTACATCCTTTGTTGACAGTTTTTATTGTTTATGAGATTGGCTCATGGATTAAAAGTTGTGAACCTGTTAATTTAATTCACTCCACCACAACCTTCCTACTAAAATGCAACACTCTTGTCTCACATGCAAAGACCTTACAAAAAGGAAATTAACATTAGGAAATATATTTATTTCTTTTTTGATTCTCAGAAGTAACAGAATAATTTTCATTGAAAACCAGTAAGAAAAAATCAATCTGAGGCAAGAAGCAAGCATGAAATGCTTTAGTCCAAGTGGATAAAATGAGATATAAGCAACTGAAAACAGAGACTTATCATGGAAAACGTTAAGCAACCTTATCTCTCTGTTGCTAGCAGCTCCATCTGTTATACGCGGTAAAAATACTGAAACCAGAAAAGCAAACACAGCAACAATCAACTTTATTTATTGAAATAAAGATGCATAAAACAACACTCCTATATCAAAATGTCCTAGAGGAAGAAAACCAATCTCACCAGGCAAGGTTTCCCAGTACTGGAAGAACTACGAAGGGAGTTGCTGGAGGCAAAGAGCTGCTGTTTTGCTGGAAGTGATATACCCTGAGATACAGAGGACAGAAGGATTTCTAACACAACGAGGCTTTCTAGAAAATATTCCAGTTTGCATTTTCTATGGCGATTATATTCTCTTTTCTTGAAACGAGCTGTTCTGAAAGTATACTGGTCAAAGTGATTTGCCCTTTCCCTAGGAGATTATAAAGTGGGAATCTATTTTGGTGGTTAATCATTAAATGGAGTCCTTTCCATTTTCAGGAACAGAACATTTCCTAAAAGAAATGGTGACTGAAATGAAATGCTGTGTATTCAAGCAACCTTGGCTTGCAAACAAGCTGACGGTTATGTAAGCAATGGCACATGTGAATCAGGTACTGTCTGAATAAGCAACTGGAACCATTTTTTTTGCAAAAGTGAAATGGCACCAATGGCACCTTAGGAAACAGACAACTGCTTCTGTGCAGGATGTTATCATCCGAGTTATCTAAAACATGTTTTCTGCTGCACTTGCTGCAGATAACATTTTTTTGTTCTATGCATTCCTAGACAACTTACCTAAATTGGAAATCCACTTATGATGTCAATAATAATACAAAAGTATAATTTTTTGTTTTCTTGGAAAGAAGTAGACACTTCAGGTGAACAGACTGATTCATTCTCCAGCATTGCTGAAATGAGGCTGCAGAAACTGTAATAAGCATTGATACTTTCATTTGCAGCATATATTGCAGATTCCCTAAATCAAGGATTTAAATCAAATCAAAACTTTGCCCAAAGCAAAAATCGGTCCTACAGAGACAAATACATCACTGCGTTTGACTCAGGCAACTGCCCATCTTCTGATGAAATACAAAAAACATCTTCTTCCTGCTAAGCAGTTCCTTTCACACCCAGACATTATCAGTGTTTTTTATAAAATACTGTACATAGTTATGCTAAAGTTTATAGCCATCTACTTAGCTGAAGCAAATCTTGTATTTTTTGTGAAATTATACACCTGAAGAAATGTATGTGACTTAAGTGTTTGCAGGACTAGTGCTCGCATGTCAACGTTTGTATCCTTGTCCAGAAAGCTTTTAAAAAGAGCCCCTGAAATGATCTGAGTTCCAGTGTAACACACCAGAATATGCTGAATTACGTAGCTGCATCACCAACTGTGGCTGGTGTGTGTGGATACATACATGTTTGTGTGTGTAGGGAGCAATTTCTATTAAATTAAAAACAGGAAATAACAAGGGTCGAGGCTCTGCTCCACCATCCATCTGACTAATCTGTGGGATGTGTCTCTGAAGACACACCCTACTTCCTCTAGTCTTCTGGCACTGGCCCATGGTGTCGTGGTTTAACCTCAGTCGGCAACTGAGCACCACGCAGCCGCTCGCTCACTCCCTCCCCCCCCGGTGGGATGGGGGAGAGAATTGGAAGAGCAGAAGTGAGAAAACTCATGGGTTGAGATAAAAACAGTTTAATAATTGAAATAAAATAAAATCGTAATAATAATAATAGTAATAGTAATAATAAGAATATACGAAGCAAGTAATGCACGATGCAATTGCTCACCACCCGCCGACCGATGCCCAGCCAGTCCCCGAGCAGCGGCCCCCCCCCCGGCCAGCTTTCCCCAGTTTATGTACTGAGCATGACGTCACATGGTATGGAATGTCCCTTTGGCCAGTTGGGGTCAGCTGTCCTGGCTGTGCCCCCTCCCAGCTCCTTGTGGGACAGGACTGACAGACTGAGGGCTCTTTCTCAATTCCGTGGGTGGTGGTGCATGGCCGTTCTTAGTTGGTGGAGCAATTATACTGTCTCATTTATGAGTTTTTCCTCTTCTTCCTCCCCAGGCAGAGGCCGGCCCTCCTCCTCCTGTTCTCATGATGGCCCTACTCCGGGGTAGTCTGCCTCGTACACTTCTTCCTCCGGCTCCCTTTTAGAAGAAGCTTCTTCCTCCCTTACTAAATGAGCCGACTTCCGCTTCCAAGATTTCTTCTTGTGTACAGGGGCGACTGATACCGGCACAGGTTGGTTCTTTGGTTCAGCTGCAGGGCCTGTCGCCAGGGTCGGAGTGGCCGCAGGGCCTGTCGTTTTATCGTCAGATCCAGAGACCTTCTCTTCCCCTTGAGGGTACTGAATAGTGTTGAACACGGGCATGGGCCAGGCCCCAGCACGTTGCAGTGATCTGTGTCTCTCTGGAGTTGCCAGGGTGACAGCATACTTTTTCCAAATATTCTACTGACTTTTCAGGATTCTGCATTTCCTCAGGGGTGAAGTTCCAAAACACTGAGGGTGCCCATTGGCCTACGTACTTGCCCATTGTCCTGGTTTTGGCAGGGATAGAGTTAATTTCCTTCCTAGTAGCTGGTACAGTGCTGTTTTGGATTTAGTATGAGAATAATGTTGATAACACACCCATGTTTTAGTTGTGGCTGAGCAGTGCCTACGCTAGTCAAGGACTTTTCAGCTTCCCATGCTCTACCGACTGAGAAGGCTGGAGGTGCACAAGGAGCTGGGAGGGGGCAGAGCAAGGACAGCTGACCCAAACTGGCCAAAGGGACATTCCATACCATGTGACGTCATGCTCAGTACATCAACTGGGGAAAGCTGGCCGGGGGGGCCGCTGCTCGGGGACTGGCTGGGCATCGGTCGGCGGGTGGTGAGCAATTGCACTGTGCATCACTTACTTCGTGTATTGTTGTTATTATTATTATTATTACATTATTATTATTGTTGTTATTATTTTATTTCAATTATTAAACTGTTTTTATCTCAACCCATGAGTTTTTCTCACTTCTGCTCTTCCAATTCTCTCCCCCATCCCACTGGGGGCGGGGGGGGAGGTGTGAGCGAGCAGCTGTGTGGTGCTCAATTGCCGACTGAGGTTAAACCACAACACCATTCTATCCCACACACCCTGCCACTCATAACTATCCAGCCTTGGGGCAGACCTCTGGATGATATTCTTAAATTGCTTAGACAAAACCGAAACAATATTCCCAAGAGATACCAATAGAAGTATCTTAACTACCCAAGGATGTTCAAGATACTGAAAAGTTACTGTAATGAAGGAGGAAACATCATAAAAGAAGGTAGTGACACTGCCATTCTGTATTTCCTCCATAAAAAAACCTCACAGAGGAAGAACCATAATTGCTAATTGTCTCCACAAAGTGGTACCTGAAGTACAGTAATGGCTTCAGTACAAAGCTGAAACACCAGATTAAGCTCAAGGCCAGTGTTTTAATAACAAACCTCCCAGGCAAAACATCAGTAATCACTGCAGAGCACAGCAAACTGCAAAAGCCAACACTATTCTTTAACATGTACAGCAAAAAAAAGAGCATGATGCAGATCAGATAAACTAATATCGAGAACAGATGAATCAATATTGTGACCCGCAACTGTTAACAGATATAAATTCCTTAATGCGCTCTGGTTAATCTGCTCTTATCTCAAACCTTTTGTGCCCCATGTTGGGTGCCAAAAAGGACAGCTGTCCTGGCTGTGCCCCCTCCCGGCTCCTTGTGCACCTCCAGCCTTCTCAGTCAGTAGAGCATGGGAAGCTGAGAAGTCCATGACTAGTGTAGGCACTACTTAGCAACAACTTAAACATGGGCGTGTTATCAACTTTGTTCTCATCCTAAATCCAAAACACAGCACTGTACCAGCTACTAGGAGGAAAATTAACTCTATCCCAGCCAAAACCAGGACACATGGTCATCATGCAAAGGCCTCAAATACCATGTTGCGAATGAACTCCAGTTTGATTTCCCTGTAATGTGATCACAGCTTGAAGAGGCTCTAAAGCTACCTCGATGCTTGTCAACAAAACAGCGTAATGGCACAGGCTGTGCTCTGTCCTGCAGATATCCATACTGTTAAATGATTAGCATGCTCCTTAGCATGGTTTTGGCCCACACCAATTAGTGGTCACCCACAGATTGCTCTGGCATGGTTTGGGGCCAACATAGAGCAGCTGTTGTGGGCTTGAATATCTTGTGCTGGGGACAGGGGCTTGGAGCTTGGGAACTGGCTGTATGGCTATAAACTCCATAATACCACTTACTCTACTTACTAGCTCCAGAGAATGGTCCCTAGCCTGTTTTATTTAGAGACACGATCTGAAAGACATGAGGCCAGCTTTTTTCCATGCAGCTTCTGCATCACTAAGCCTTGAAACTTTAAAACCCACTTTAAACAAGAAAGTTGGGGTTTTGCTCCCGTAATATTACCCCTCCTCGCCAGCATGAATAAATCCAAACGAACTCTTACCTTCCCTCACATCAACACTTGGGCTGCACTCACTCCCGTCATAATTCGAGTGACTGTTCTGTATTTTGGAACGAACACAGCTAGTGAACTAGCTTTGTTGACAGGGTTTCGTTAATCATTTTGAGCTCTAGGAAAATACTGGGAAATGTGAATGTGCCATGTTGCTCAAAAAGTCTTTATGCTCATAGAATTGGGTGCCCTGTTCGTGTCAAGTACTGTGGTTGGTCTCTGGCAGCAAAGATCTGTCTGAGCTTGCACAGGTTGTGGAGGTTGTTGAAACCTTCACCTCTCCTCCCCATTTCAAATGTGAAAGCACATTTTGCTCATGTCCGTCTGTTATGCCTGAGCTCTACAGATAACCCTGCTGCCCTGGCTTTAAGAGTTTGAATGATTTGTTTGATGTTTTGGGCTTTTTTTTTCCCAGCTATCATTGATGCCTGGTCACCATAAAAGAGTGAACCAAAGTTGTCCTGTGAGATTGGTGCTCCATGTAAATCTTCCAGGAGTTCATCTGACTGAATGATTTACATAATTTCCTGCACTCACCTATGTATAGCCCACTCCAGTTTCATAGGGATTGGTTTAAACTTGCCTTGTGCATCCATATTAGAGGGAAATGTTCCTTCAGGTGTTGATGAACCTGTGGTGATAATTTAATATAAGTAACTTTGCTGTGGTGGGAGTGAGGCAGGCAGAGAACTGATGCTTGTGACTTTGTCCCCGTGTTGAACCTGTAGTGAGGTGCCTGAGGGTAAACATCTCCGGTGCTGAGAAGTGCATGGGATCCTGTCTGTCTGTGATGAGGATAATCTCAACCCAAGTAAAATTTCAATGAATCTTCTCTGTTTCACTGGAAAACTTCAGGTTCTTATGATACCCCAGTGGTAGGAATCCCACTTAGCATTTGCACAGGCAGGGTCCCTCACCCCAGTTATCACATCCACCATACTACATTTTCAGAATTTTTGGCATTTACCTTCCATTTCCAGGAAACCTTCAATCTGGGGACTGCAGTGTTTGTCAGATTTATGGACTTGTACCCTTGTAATTCTCACAGAGGTGGATGGTCTTGAGTTGCTCTGCTCATGAACTCTCCGGGCTTGGTGCATGGAAAAAGTTTGTAAATTGGTTCCTTCCTTTTCCACTGGGTTTAAGTTTGATTTCTTGAGGACACCATTAACTGATACAGTATGATTTTGGCTCTTCTGCTGTGATGGGATGAACACCAACACATTCACATGGATAACTTCCACCTGGGTAGGAACAAACCTGTCTATGTATGTGCCTGGTTCAGCCTGGTGCTCTGATATGAATGTTTACTTGTGAGAGAAACTGCAGCTCCTTTAGAGCCTCCATTAGAACTAATTAGTTCCACCACTGCTTTGTTGGTTGTGGTTGCTTTTATGTACAATATAGGGTACATTGACCCCTCTGTCTTTCCTCCTCACAAAAAAAAAATAAAATTGACTTTCTCCTTTCCCTGTGTTCTCTGAGGGTGGAGACCACCCTCAAGGCAGATGCTAGTTAGCATCTACCAGCTATGGTCCTGCTTTTAACACCGATGTGATACTTGTAGATAATTCACATTTACAAGTTCATATAAAATGAACTCTTGCCCTAGAGACAGAGTAACCTTGGGCAGGACTCATGATCTTCAGACCTGGTTTTATGTTTTGCTTTGTTTATTGAGTCAGTCTGTGTGTCACTGAATTCTGACTGCTGCTTCTGTCATTGCTAATCCAACATCTGTGGTCAAAGTCTGTTTCCCTCCGTCACATAAAGCCTTTGAAGTCTTTCATCACTAATACTGTACAGCAGCACTGAAGCATGGTCTCCAAGACATTTCTAAATACATGTTCATTTTGCTTTTTAGCTGTGGTATTAATCTCCTCTTTAACTTCCTTATTCTGTTACAAAATTTGAAGATGTCTACAATGCTGCCTAGCTTTGGGCATGCAGTACTCTGCTGAGGTCTTTTATAGGTCTTGTAGACGTATGGTTCCTGGTTTCTGAGATTGCAACAAGGTGCTTCATAGGGTGTTAACTTTTACTGCCACAGATAGGGAGGAAAATTGCTTTCTGTTTATCTTTATCTATAATCTTATTTGTGAGAAAATAGTGGCTCAACCTTTTTAACCTTCTGAACTTCTGTATGCTTTCAGACGGCTGCTATGTTTCACTGTCTTTCTTTTTTCTAATCAACCTGTTCATGAAGTGTTATCTTCTGTTCCCAAACAGAATTTCATTCCTCAAATTACTGGGACTGAATGCAAAATAGATAATATTTAATCTCTGTCTGTATGAGTAACAAAGAGAGTATTCATCTATCACTGGTCAAAGTGAGTGCTGGATATGCAACATGAGGGTTTCTTTTAAACAATTGATCTAGTTTGGGGAATGTGAAATATCTGTTATTTTCTTTTCACTCTCAACTTCTGCTTGGGCTCACGCTAAGTCAATCAACTTCACAGATTGAATGATGGAAATACCAGTAAAAATGCAAAAAATAAGGCATTGCTGCTCATATACAGAATTTAAAGTAGGCTATAGTTAGGCTAATCTTTTTTAGTGTCCAGCTTTTGTTAACCTGTTTTGCCACTCTGTCTGTTTATATAGTTATACCTAAAATGTTAACTAATGCTGCACCATGCTATTGTGGCTTGTGTACATCATAGTATATCACAGACCAGATGCTCTACAGATGTAAATCAAGAGAGATTCAGTGGCATCTACAGAGCAGTATTGGTTTATTAATCAATATATCAACTGGAGATCCGTCAATTTATATGTAGAGGTACATTCATACATAAAAGAACTATAGATAACCCTACATACCCTATATATCTATGGTCACTGAGTTGTCAAGTTCCTTAGACTTGAAAAGGAGAGTTGATAGATGAGGTATGATGAGTGTCCAGGTGATTATGTGGAACAGTGCTTTTATTTTAGAATTGACAGCACAGATCAACGAATTCAACCAAGACTCTGCTCCACAAAAAGTTCAGTCCTGACAAGGGATGTGTGTATATATATTATATACGTGTGTGTGCGCGCGCGCGTGCGCGCATGCAAATGTGTCTAGAGTGATGGTGTGCATACATGTACATGTGTGCTATGCAATATATGCATAGTATCAATTAGTGTATCATCAGCTTCACATACAGCAGAACTGGGAACACGAGCAGGAGCAGAAAAATCTGTGAAAACACCTGTCTCCAAAGAATCCCTTGCCCCTCCTGACTGCAGGTTGGCAGTGTTTCCTAGAGACGGCACAAGCTACAAGGTTGTGCATTATTAAAGAGGTAGGCATATAAATCCCTCATGAGGATTCGACACGCATGTGCTCTTTAAAGAGAGAGGTTGATGATGTCTATGCTTGGATGTGTTATAAAACTGCGCATGTGTTGAAATCTGGCACTTTTCTGTGCCAGCACAGTACATGCACTGAGCAGTCATTCGATGCCTCAAAAACATCTGTGGCAAGATACCTCATTCAATTTAATCCTTCACCTTGCCAGGATTTTTGCAAGGCATTTCATGTTAAATACAATGTGCCCTTCAACTTCCTTCCTGAAACCATCGGCCAGCTCTACCAAATACTCCACTGCCCATATTTACTGAAGGATATCAGCTATAATGTAGAATACATGACAAAAAATACTGTAAGAGTCCTGATCATCCACACAAAGCAAGTATGGACTTGATCTGTTAGGAGTCTTTAGCATTTGCCATATGCAAGGATATTAATGGTATTCCTCCAGGCTGTGTATGGTGGTGGAGGAGGTGGGATTGGGGCACCGAATTTAAAGACGCCCAGGAAAGCACGTTCACCACAGCCTGCTACAGACACAGCTATAGCTTAGCAGCCCTTTTATGGTGCTGTTTAACATTCTGCTGAGAAAATTGTATCGCCATTTTGAGTCTGCCAGAACCCAAACTTTACCTTCAGGGCTGAGAATTTTCTTGACTTACAGGATCTGTTTGCGGCTAGTGTCATTGCTTGTCATGTGCGGGTGCAATTATAAAGGTGTTTTCTGCCTGGCAGTTACCAAGACAGGTGAGTTTCTGAAACTGGTTTTTTTGTACATTTTGTGCTTGGAGATTAAGCCGAGCAGAATGACAGCCCTTGATCTGCTCTCTGTTCAACATGAGGGAGGCAAATTAACACACATGTGGGTGGAAGAATCAAGAACTGAAGTCTAAATCAAGAAGAAAGGCAGATTTTGCAATGGGCTGATTAACAAGTGATACAGCAGGTTATGAGCAGTTAGGGAAGGAGGATGAAGTAGAACAAGAAAGGCCATCTTGTGTTGGTCAGTGAGCGCCTACATTTTTTTATTTTGGCTTGTTACGACCACCTCTCGCTGCTGCCTTGCTAGGATATCTCAGAACAGACATCCAGTTCACTATCTAAACTACTAGATTTGATGTCTTAAAGCCACTGAGCACCACTGCATGTCATATCACGTTTATGTGCTGGACTAAACATTTCCATGTCCCCTAGAAACTGATTTACCTGCAGAGGGAGAAGAAAAAAAAGTTCATCAGCATTGCAAAGGTGCTAATGGGCTACAAGAATAAATAAATATCAATAGAGTGAAAGTGGATCAGGCCTGGACAAAATGAAATACTCCAGCAATGAGTTTGAAACATTAATAAAGACAGAGGGCAACACATGAAACCAGCTTTATGGAGTAAGGGAGTTAACAGAGAAGTAACTCACTGGGGACACAGATATAAGCCACTTAGGCTGTCAGCTCATGATATATTCATCAAGCCATCTCAGTTTAGATATGCTCAGTAAACCTTTACTTCTTAGAGCTTTTACCATCTATGCAGTCTGTTTTGGCTGTTTTTTCAGCTCCTCCTAATTTCAGAGGAGTCAGAGAGAAGGATCTACTTCAGTCTGTGACCTGGCTGTTTATTTTGTAGCTAGAGGTCACCTTTATACCTGAACAACATCCTTATCAAGCTAAATGATCTTTTTTTCTCAGGCATCAAAGCTTTGGCATGATAAGACAACCTGAGTTGAAAGTTCATATTGAGGAGAATGACACAATGGGCAGCACACAAACAGGAAAAATATGTAGTAACTATTTTTTTCCCATGACTAGAACCCCATTCTGTTTATGGTCACTGGAAGTAACCAGCACCACTCAGTGGTAATAGTAGTGATGGCTCTTCTAGCATCCAAGCACAGCTACTAGAGTGTAAATCTAAGTACACACACCAGGGTGAAAATTGCTGTGGTGTCTATAGGTTTCCACAGCAGATATAGGCTTACCCTGCAGTAAAACAAAGCAAATATATACTTACTTAATAACCTAGAGCTGTCTCCTTCTGTTGGAGCGTATTAAAAGGATGAGGAGAACTGCACCTACAAGTAGTGGAAATATTATCTACCCATACTCCGATATTTACTCTCCATTCTTTAGGTGACTTTCTGAATGGAGGATTGGACATAATCTCTGAGGCTCAGCAGTCATGTTCATATGAAAGGATGAGGGGGTTTATTTTGGCCAGTGCTGCTGTGGCTTTCTTGTATTCTGGCTCTCTGTTACAGTCACTCAGTGACAGCAAATGCAGTCGGAGCTGCTTAAAAATCACTGGCTGCCACATGAAAACTAGGGACTGTGCTCAGGATGTGGAGCTGACACTTCAGGGATATGTGTGTCACCTAAAATTTGGTGCTCTCTTTCAGCCAGCCTGCTTTGGATTTTTGATTAGAACATGAGGGGAAGACAGCAATCACTTTAATGTAATATTAACCATTCTTATTGGGATAAAATGTTGTGCAGCTACAGAGCTTTCTACTCAAGAATCTCAGCCATCACCAGGAATTCCCTTAAAACCCGTGAGCTGCATTAGGATTCAGCTGGATAAGTGTTTGCAGTAAGATAAGCCCAGCATTGTTGATGTGCATGGTATTTCTTATGTGGGGAAGAACTGCAGACGCAGAGTTTACCTGTTTATCTCTGGTTATATTTGGTAATCTTGAAAGATCACGGAACTCAATCATAACAGTCACGCTATGATAATCGTAATGTTACTACAAGGTAAAATGTTTTGTGTTTATCTGATGGAGAGATGGAATAGCTCCAGCCCCAGCTTGTCTGTAACCAGCATTCAATAGGATATATATTTACTTTCTGGCATAACTCTTGCAGTGACCTCCAAACAAGAGTCAAGTATTGTTCCCCTGCATGTGGGAGGCCAAGTCTTCTTCCCTGAGCGCTGAGCAGGGTGCATGTGCCTCAGTAATGTTCATGCATTTTACATCGGTAACAGCAGAGTTTTGTTTCCCCACTGTGCTCAGAACAGAACTGAAATGCACCCACCTCAGGTCAGGGAGGACTCACGTGCCAGGGCACAGCCCAGCCTGGAGGAAGAGATCTATCTCGTCTAAGGGCATTGCAGAGGAAAACCCCATGCAAAATCGTCCCACAGGGGCATGCAGAGAGATCCAAATGCTGATCAAGGGAGGCTCTGACCAGTCCTTTAACTGGTCTATGGAGGGCCGAGGACTTGGGAGCTGTGCTAATTTACGTGAGCTGAAGATGTGACTACGTATCGCCCAGATATTTAGTCTGCTGAACCATGTATTAACTCTTTAACTACCAGCTTCTACTTAAAGCCATATAAATATTACTTGGATATGCTTTATTCTCAAAGCCTTACTCTGGTATGAAGTAAATCAGTGTAAGTCAGAAGAAACTCCCTTATGCAACATAGTTGTAAAAACAGTGAAAGAGCAGAATCATAATTTGCTCTGTCAAACTTCCACGCTTGGATTTATCCCACGTAAGTGTGGGTGAGGGTCCTGGGTTCAGAGTGCAGCTTGCTGGGGACTGTTAGCACATGCACACACACTTGTTACACACGTAAATGTGTGTGCAACCTGTACACTCACAGAGACATATGTGTGTATACACATACATATCTTTCTTTATGTGTGTGTTTCTGTGTGTCTGTGTATGCATATATATTTCTATAGAGAGAAAGAAAGAGATTGAGTACATATGAGAAAATAATTCAGTTCTCCTAAGATCTGAAATGCCCTCTGGATGTGCTCACCTCTCTTTACTAAGTACAGAGGAAACCTAGGGAGACTGAAAAAATGCTATTTTTAGTAATAAATTTTCTAGCTTGTGCTACTCACACCGTTGTAACTTATTACACTGAAAGGTATTTGGAATTTAATTAACTTGGCTTTTAATCCTGATTGTTTGCTTTGTTCTTTCTTCCACTGTGAGCAACGAAAATGTACTAAAGTACATTTTTTGTTGTAAGTACAAAAGTACTGTGTACTCTCACCTTTATTATCGATCAGTGTCCAATCACTTTCACTTGTACATTCTCAGACACATACACAGTGGTGCTGTGTGAAAATACAGACATTTCTCCTGAAGTCAACAATCCTTTTTGTTAGCAGAAAGAGATGAATAAATAAAAATTCAGGGAGCCTTTTTGCTGTGTAAAACAATATATTTTGTACTATCTTTGTTGACCACAATTCAAACTATTCCAGCTCAATTCTGCCTTTAAAACTTGTTGTTTAAAATATCCCTGGACTTAATCTGGGGGAGACGCTAGTCTGAGGGCCACGCAGAACACTTCATAACTTCTCCACTAAAATGGTTCTCATGACTGTGGCTCAGTGCTGCAAGTCTGAGTCAAACAAGCGAATTCACACCACCCAAACCTCCTTTCAACTCCAGCCAGTCCAGACTAGTTTTTGCACACTTTGGCAAACCCCAAATGTGGAAGAAGTTGGCTTGTCTTTCCACAACAGGCACAGTGACCCCAGGTACACAACGGGGCGCCTTCTAAATGCTCTTTCTACTTCACCAATTGAACATTTTCTTCTCTTAATGTAAAGCCTGCATCTGAGATGACTGCTTCTCGAGAAAGAGGAACATTTTCCCAGTTCTGCCAACAGGTGTTGTTATTTAATGTAGGAAGACTGTACTGATAAAACATTGCCTAAACCAATGGCAGTGTCTACCTGTTGATAAAGCTATTGCGGTAGTACCTCTCCTTAAAAGAACAGGAAAAGTGTAATTGCATTTAGTGACTTATTGACACATGAAAATAAGGGTTTTTAGTTGCCCCCTTTGCCTGGTCCCTGAAGCAGGGCAGAATCTCTCAGGGCTACCTACAGCCACAGGAGTTCAGTGCAAGAGGCTGAAGAAAGCACTTACTTCTCTGCTCCTTATTCATAGCACTCAGTTTGTTATTCAGAACCTGGTACGTTTCTGAAAATACCTGTTGATGAGCATTTCAGTTCTGTTGAGTTTTAGCCAGGTAAATTGTGTTGAATTTTATAACTGTTAATGCTCAACTGAGACAGCCCAACTTCTCCCAAATCTGAGTGTTGGAACTACTTCTTGATCTTACATCAACACATCATAAGTGATTTCTATGTATGAATGGCACAATGCTGCTCACGTTATCTGTGGTGACACTTCCATGCAGCCACTGGCCTGCTGTGGAGGACAGGCCTGACACTTCCTCAAACCAGAATTTTATTTCTGTGTACAGTTCTGCCTCTTATTTGCTCCCCATTCCACTTTCCAATTTGCAGATGCTCCTTCTGCAAGGAGCTGGAAAGAAGAAAATCTCAACTTCAAGACTGTACTGGATTTAGTTCACATCACTATAGAATCTTTGACACAAAAAGATGAAATAGTGAATGCTGCTATCAATAAATAATCATAACTTCCAAGCGCCCTTTCCTTGTAGCCGTAGCTTCCATTTGGCCTGTATTAGAACGTACCACCCGTGTTTGGCTATGCTGTATTTTTGTTTCCCCATCAGAGATACTGATGTGTACTTTAGTGCTTGAGCGGAAATCCCACTCAGCATTATTTGAAAAATGCTCTGTTAACTAAACAGTTTGTACTAGTTATCACAGAGTCTAAAAGGATATCAGACTTTTGAAAATTTATCTAAGGCAAAAACGGCTGCTTGAGATCAACGTCCAGATCGCAAACATCATTCATTGTGCTTTTATATACCAGGGATAATGACTCATATTCTCTATCTCCGTTTCTTTGCATGCACCTCAGTAGGATGGCTCATTTGCAGCCAAAAGAGAATAAAGACCAATGAATGGCAAATTAAATTCTTGCAATTCAGTTTCATCATCCTTTCCTCAAATTTGCAAAACATTTTTGCTAACACAATGCTTTAAAATCTACAATATATATTTCAGCCCATTTGTAGGTGGGCTCCTTTATTAAATCACAAAACCCTAACTGCAGTATCCTATAATAACGGCCCTAAGAATGGCAGGGAAATTACTGTAATTTCCCTCCTTGAAAAAATGGGCAAAACCATCCACAAATTCAAAACATGTTTCTGTGAAAATACCAAAACTCCTTTTTTTCATTCAAGAGTTCTATTTCCCATACTAACTTTACACACCACTTATTGGCATTACAGTTCTTTTTCAGGAGCTATACAGTATTATAGTTTAAAAATATGAACCACAAGTTTTGTATAAATTTATGAAATTCTCTGTAGAATTACATTTCATAATACAATGTAATCAATAGCCCTATTTTCATATTTCAAAGTAACATTCCAGCCTGCTACCACATTAACCTGTACGAAATATATAGGACATCAGCCAAGCTGCCAGGCTGCTGTGACCATGCTTCCTCAGTCTGCTTCCTTACACTTTAAATGTTAACATTGCTTTAACCTTCATGCTTCTGCAAAAGTGCATGAGGGATTTGAAACCTCTCACACCCTCCACAACCACATCATGTCAGCGCACTGAAGTCTTTGCTTTTCTGGTTACCAAGCTAATGGAAGAGGAAAGAGTGGGTGAATGAGCCCTCTGCTCAGATTTGGACACCAGGGAAGAAGAGGAAAATGCCTTGTCTCAGGAAGAGTTAATCTCTCCTAGCCAGGCTTTGCCAGCGGCATGGCTGGCTGCGTCACGGTGACTTCCCTTTTGGGCTGTAAAGTTTGACACCAGTGTTTGCTTAGGGTTGTGTCCAAAAGTACAGTCGCACCCTGGCAGGAGCTGCAAGCGTCGACAGCCTTCCCTCAGTGCTGGCTCTCTGTGCAGCCCCTAGGGACCAACAGGGAGCACAATACCCCGGTGAGGTGGAGTGGAGCAACAGCAAACACTGAGAGGCTTTGTCACTTAATCGTTCATTTACAGACTTTAGATTTAGGAGCAATTTTTTAGGTGTAGGCTTACAAATGAGCAGTAACTTCCGCAGAGTGTCAAAGGGTGTTCTTTCAACCTCACTTCCCTCTCTAATAGGCTTACGAATTTCCTGTCAGGTTGCTGCTTACTTAGCTCTGAAATTTGTTTTGCTGTAACAAAGTGGAAAAATTAAATTTGCCTAAAATGAAGCGCTTCCAGGCCTACCCACATTTTTAAGACCTTGATACTGCAAAGCCATGACTCCGCTACAGCTGTTGCACTTTATGTGCACGTTTCAGTGTTTGTAGAGCTGAATTCTGTGTCTACAAGCAGCCTGTTTTTCAAAGGCATGCTGTGGAGACAAAGGTTGAAACCCAAATCACTTCTCAGCAGTCTGCAAGTCTGCCTCTCTCTTCAGAAGTTGTAAATGTGTCTAAGCAAAAAGTAACAGTTCGCCTATCTGTAAATAATGGGCTTGGGTGAAATAGCGCAAATACCTGAAAAAATCCTTGTTTAAAACAGAGAAGGAAATTCTGGTTCTGGGCACCAGCCTGGAATACTTTGGGGCTGGATTAGTATGCAGGAAGTAAATAAATGAAAAGGCGAACCGTGGCTTAAAAATGTCATTGCACAAACATGCATGCATATTCTCTCAGGCCCTGCCTGGTGGTTCAGTAATGCAGCAGGCAATGATAATGATACAATTTCATAGCTCCACTAATCCCAGGGGATGCACAAAATGCTTGACAAACTGATGTTCTGTATAAGCAATAGGCTGGGCCTTTCCTTCTTATCTGTAGAGGAGCGGAAGAAATTACAGTACAAATATAGCAAAATCTGTCTCGTAAGCTCAGAAGCAAGTCGAAGCGTAGTATATTCCATTCAATGAGCACATTAAAATTTGTATTAATAAAGAAAATCAGACAACTTTATACTTAATTAGCAGACAAGCTAGAATAGTGCCATTTTGTTTTGGGGGAAGCAGAGTGGTGTAAATAGGAAACAGAAATCACCTAGAAGACACATAGGCCATTTGTGTGCATAAATCCCTGATTCAGAAGAGAATATGGAGGTCTCTGATCTCATTATATGGGAGAGAGAGAAAAATCCAGCCCTGGCAAACTTCATTTATGAACCTTGTTGTCGAGATTTAATTTCCCCTACTGTTGTCTTTGCTTTTTGCAGTTTGCTTATGATTTTATGAGTAGATATAATCCTAGTTTATTAAATGACACCGTGTTAGAGTCATGTAAAAATTCTCCTGAGTAAGAGGTCACCATGACTGAGCGATGGGTTTTATTTGGGTAGAAAGTTGAGGTCTAGCAAACTAGGCATTGTTTCTGGTTGAAGCCCCTAAAGACAGACTGGCTTTGAGGGAGCCTCGTTTGGGTGATTGGATTCATTCTGAGAGAAGTCAGTCCTTTTTCATAGATAGGGAACCCTGTCAGACCTGGTGTATCATTTGCCTGCTTAACATTAGGCTCACAAAGTACTCTCCTGCGACGAAAATGACCAAATTCAGTTAGCTTCTTGATTTGTATTAAAAAAA
Organism: Aptenodytes patagonicus; assembly: GCF_965638725.1. NCBI lineage: Eukaryota > Metazoa > Chordata > Aves > Sphenisciformes > Spheniscidae > Aptenodytes > Aptenodytes patagonicus. The sequence continues at coordinate 11,389,362 of NC_134950.1, read as the reverse complement.
GCTTAATTTTTAGTGCAATGTAAAGTTACATGTTACCAGGCCAAAAGTCGTGTTCACCAGCTTAATACATTGAGATACGTCAGCTGCTTAAAGACAAGAACAAAAGATTATTTAATAGGCCATCAAAAGCTTGCCGAAAACTTCTTTCAACCCCTTACCATCTCTGGAACAAAGCAGTCTAAAAGGCCGAGAAAGGACATTTTGTGCTTTGAAGATCTTGACACAGACAACACAGCTGCTTTTCAGTGTTATCATCTGTTGTTTCCCTGTGGCGTATTTCTGCAAGTATCTTCAAGAGGTGTTTATAATCTCAATGACAATTTCTCCTGAGAAAAAAAGAACTCGTAAAGTGTTCTTCGTGGTCACCTTAACTACGGTCTATTCCAGGAATATGAAGTAGCAGCTAAAACAAGCATATCTGTTTCACACAGGAAGGGTGCAGGAGTGGGATGCTGGCACAGATTGCCATGCCCAAGGAATGGTATCTCTGAGGAGGAACCCGCAAGACTGTGAGGCTGAGAGTGCCCAGTTCAGCAAGGAGCAAGGTAAGTGCTTGTGCTGGGTGGTGATTCCTCACCTAGCCCTCTCCCAAGAGCAGAGCTGAAATCCCAGGCTGAGCACACATACAACAGCAGCTCCACTCATCAGAGTGGCTTAGCCTCATACCTCTAAGAAATCAGGCTAAAAATATTCATCATGGGAGCACCTGTGACGGTTGCAATGTCACGGATTATTCAAGGTCTATCAGATAGCAAAGGGACAGGTTCTGTGGGCATCTGCAGCATTCACAGACTGTTCATCAATATTATGAATTTATATATCTCCTGCAGGTTCTGCTACCAATTGTATTCCCAGTTAAATGGGTCAGACAAGGAGGTACACTCACTAAAGGAATTGCAGTTTCCTAGACTTCAGAAACTTGATTTCCACAGGAAATATCCTATATTGATTTGATGTGGTTCAAGAAGGTAGCAGGGAGAGGACTAGAAACTTTATAGCAAGACCAGCTTGACTCAGAAGAGGGGCTGTGTGCTGCGGATTCAAGACTCTTACGGGTGAAAGAGCCCTGGAGAACAGCAAAGAAATATTCTTGGTCTCCATGTAGAAGTTGTTAAAGGTGTATAGAGTGAGACATTCTGATAATCTCTTTATTATTTGAAGAACTGTTTTTTTTCATAATGCTCTTATTCCAGCAACAATGCTACTGTTCCAATAGCTCTGTCAGAGCTACTGAGCTGTGAGTTAATCCTGCTGTTGCCCCGAAAGAAGAAGGTGGAAGCTGCTGAGCTAAAGCAAAGCCTGTGGATAGACCTTTTCAAGCTGCAGAAACCATCGGCTCAGGGGAGAGGAAGTGACTGAAAAAGGAGGCTAAGGGAGACCTAATAATGATTCCTTGAGGAAAACTGCTGGTCAGAGCAATTAGCTATGAATCTAGGAAAAGCCATAATTGAAAGGAGAACAGAGGGTTTATTTTAATTCCTCAGTGTCTGGGAGCACTTTAGGTGGGAGCTAAAGGAATACTTTTCCTTTTAAGCAGACCCCTAGAAAGATCAAACCCATGATGTCCCTAGGATGTTGGGGCCACTTGATGGCCACAGGCACCTCCCAGTCCCAGCTCTTCATTCCTCATTATGGCACGTTATGGGACAACTGGAATGTTAAATATGCTAAATTCATTATGGAGAGCTATGGTCTATAAATGTGACTGCATGGGATACCTGGTTTTTAATGCAGGCTGTGAAGGGATGTCCCTTTTTATCATGCTCAGGGAGGAGCTGACAGGCTCATCAGAGACTTCAAAAAACCTCAGCCCTTCAGTTAGCAAGAAGCCCAGGGCTCTCATGTACCCACTTTGTCATAAGCGGAATGCCATGCAATATTGCTTAGAGTAGTTATAAGGCATTAGCTGCCATCTGATTCCAAAAAGGTCACTCGTTTCTCTGCTGCAGTTCACCAATGATCAGCTACACACAATACGTCCCCGAAAAACTGTCAATGGAAAGTCTCCTTTTGATTTCACTGGGCTTTAGATTTAGCTTGTGAGAGGCCAGGCCAGTTAATAGAGTAATGTGCTTTAAAATGAAACGTGATTATTAGTGACTAATTTCCTCCGTTGAAATCAGCAGGGAAGTTTACTTAATTCTTTGTCCTTTAATCATAGCAGTAAAACATTTCAGCAATCTGTAAATCTGGCTGTATAGAGTTACAAAACAGGAGAAATTCACAATAGTGCCGTTTTTCTTCGCAGCTCCTTTATCTTAGTGAAAGATATTTAAGCAAACCTGTCACAAAACACACTGCTACAATCATGTATAAATTGACTGATGTTCCTGTTAGGAATCCTTGCCATAAGTTTTGCATCAGAGGGGAAGGGCAGAGCAGAATCATGTTGAAAAGCATTGGCTTTGGTGGTTAAAAAATCACTGTTCCTTTTTAAAACCCCATCTTCTGTCTTTACTAGGCTGTACCATGAGACACTTACAAGCTGTGTTATATTAAAATGTTTAATTAGAAATATGAGTTACACCTTGCATGGTAACAGGAAACCACCATAAAATATCAAATAATGTATACTCTGATAGTCTCAGACTATCAGAGCAGTCATGCATAACTTCAAATCCCTTTTCAGTGAGACATTGATTACATTCTTTGATGAATCTAGGCCCATGCATTTAGCAGCTTCTTCCTTTTCTCAGCGTGGGTTTAGTTATGTGAAGCCAGAAATGGCCTTTGGATGTTTAGACTTTGGGAGCACGTTCAGCTGGAATCTAGCCTTGCACCTAGGGTTAGACCTCTGCAGTAATTCAACTCTGCTTGTTCCGGCTTTGAACAAAGATAAGCAGGGCTATGGAGTTATGTTACTCACTCCAAGTTGAGGAATCAGCTTTCCACATGGCATTATACTCCCACCCCCTTTCCCACAGGAATTGTGCAATGTAAGTTAAGCTTGTGCCTTTACCGTTATCTTGCTCTAGTGGCTCAGTTCCAACACGCGGCTGTGTACCACCTCATTATTTATATCCTGCTAGCATCTTATTTAGTACCTCAGCTTCCATCACAAATGTATTGGGATAACTGCTTTTTCCTGGGTAAGAGACTCATTATAATTGCAGCTTCTCTGCAGGGGTCAGCACCTCCTCCCCATGAATACGATAAGGTGCTCTGAGTGCCACCTCACCTGCAAATGGTGTTTTTCCCTGCAGAGTCACTTCCCACAGGCTACAAGCTGCTATTGAATTTCTGCAGTAATATTTTAATTTAATAACTTAATTTAAGATTTAATGGCTTTCTTTCCTGTGCTTTGTAGTATAATTAATTCATGTGACGGGAACTCATTAGACTTGGGGATCTGAGATGCATCTGGGCACGCAAGGGCTGTAAACATGTAAACCTGCGTTAGGGCCTATTGAAGGTGGGCAAATGCAGAGCTGTGCATGGAAAGAATAAATTATTTTGTCCTTAGGGATAATCAGAAAATACTTTGTTAATAGTTGGGTATGTCTTTTAATCATATCTGTAGTCTGTAGTAATAATGGTAAAACCAACAAAAGTCTGGTCCACTGACACTTAAGGTGGCTAAGTCCTAGGCTTCCTGGGCCTAGAAGATCTGGCCCAACACCTCTAAACATCATCTTGCATGCATGTGTGCATGCCCAGGAGCTGTGGGGTCTTCTGCTGCTTGAAAACGTAGCTCAAGCAGATACTACAGAGACCCTTTGAGCCTGACATTGAACAGTCCACCGTGGGACTTGGTCTCCTTGGCTTACTTAGAGCTGTGGTGCTGTGCATATCACATGGAAGAGATAAGACCTGTCACTGTCATTGAAAATCCTGAATTGCTGGAAGAGCTGAAGCCTTGGTGTTCCTGTCCTCCAGAGAACACTGTAACTGCAAGACTGCCAGCTACTTGAAGGCGGAGGTTTCTTGTTCCCTGCTGGTAGTGCTCTTCTGCTTTGCTATGATGGGTCAAATATTCACTGATCCAGAGAATACAAATGGCTCTGGCCCTAAGCATTGGTTAGAGCGTTTGCTCAAGTTCTATGTTCAAGACCATGCTCTGAATTAGGCAGAGCAGAGGTTTGAAACCACTTTCCAGGCAAACAGTTGAGCTGCCCACTTATCTGCAATTCTGGGCGTGGGTATCCCATTTCTTCCGTTTGCAGTGAGGGCTGAAGAACCCAGCTCCAGGAGACAGGTTGTAGCGCAGAACACCATGGCTAGATGTGCACACCAGTCTGCCCCACAACTGTACATTTCCCTCTTCTGCACATCCCTTTCATAGGTGCACTGCTTTCTTGAGGAGCTGAGGAACAAGAGCACAGAAAACACAAACAGGAAAAAACACAGCATCAAAGGTGTTTCCAAGGAGTAATACCTTTGGGTCTCAAGGATATGCTCCTCACTGCGTACGCAGTGCTGAGGTTCCCAGCAGAGCACCTCTTCCCCATTGGACATGACCAACAGCTCTAGTGAAAGCATTATAAAGAAGACTGCTGCCCGCTGCCTTCTATGGGAGCTGGATGAGTTGTGTATGGAGGCCTGTTCTCCACAGACATGATTTACTGCACACCTTTCTCTGTGTGCTGTCAGGTGCCTTGATCCTTCTCTCTGGAGGCTCATCTTCCTCTGTACAATTTCTGTCGTGAGCCAGGTACACTTGTGTACCTGTTTTGCTCAATTAAACCTTTTCCAGGGATATGAGTCATCTATTTCATGGTCCAGAACATCCTCATTTCATTTCCTCTGCCCTCTGGTGATTGACTTGATTAATACTATGTAAAAACCTTGAGAGCTCATTGCACTAACTACTGTACAGAAAGAGCAGAGCTTGACCCAGAATGCTTGTTCTGAATAGGACAAATGGAAGAAGCTCAGGAGCAAGAAAAAATTAGAGAGACCAGCCTTTTATATGATCCTCAGTTAACTTGGTTCTTAACAGTCCCAGTTAATTTCTGCTGATGAACTTGATATGGGCAATAAATTCTGGTTCCAACACAGAGATTGACCACAGTCCTTAGTGACCCAGCCTGAGACAAATGAGTCCCATTGACCGTTTGACGTGAATTTCTAGCAAGCTCCAAACCCTTCTAACAAGCTCTGCCAGCTCTTCCTGATCAAAGGGTGCTTTGAGTTCTTCATTTCTATTTGACTCCCAATCAGGAGGGTCAAGCACCCTTTCAGCAGGTGTTAGGGATTGGCCTACGTAACTGCTGGCCTGGCATACAGCTAGCAGCATGTGGCTAACAGATGCAGCAGTTTGCACAAAAGGGGACAGAAACTCTGCTGAGAACAACATACAGAGATGCTCAGCAATGGTGGTGATGTGCCATAAGGCATGGTCCCCCACACCCACTGGAGCAACTGTCCCTGCAATATCAGGGTATCTCTCAGCCGAAGCTCCTGAGGGGCTGTACAGGGCGTCTGTGCCCAGGCGTTGGCAACATGGGGACTGCAGGGGTGGCCTCTGTGAGGAGAGGCCGGGGCTGCCCCATGCCGGACACAGCCGGTTCCAACTGGTCCCAGCCACCTCCAAGGGCCCCACCGCAGGACAGGGCTGAGCCCCTCGGCCAAGCTGGGGGCGCCTGGGGGAAAAGAGGTGCCAGAAAGGGCGGCACAGGCAGAGGAGGAGGAAGCCAAGGAGGGAGCAGCAGCAGAGGGACCCCGAGGCCGGAGGAGGAGGAGGAGGGCGGGAGGTGCTGCAGGCCCGGAGCAGGGATCCCCTGCGGCCCTGGAGAGACCCCGCTGGAGCAGAGACCCACCCTGCAGCCCGGGGAGGGCCCCAGGCCGCAGCAGGGGGATATTTCCTGCAGGAGCCGCGGCCGTGGAGAGCCCAGGCGGGAGCAGGTTGTCCCTGAAAGGGCTGCAGCCTGGGGAAGGGCCCGCGCTGGAGCAGGGAGAGGTGAGAGGAGGGAGGAGCAGCTGAGAGGGGCTGTGATGGACTGACCGCAACCCCCATCCCCACCCCCTGCGCCCCTCGGGGGGAGAGGAGTCGGGAGTGAAGGGGTGAAGCTGGGCATGGGGAAAGGGGAGGGGGGAGAATGTATTATTTTTTTGTCTTTCTTTCTCACTACCCAAATGTATTTTAGCTGACAATAAATTAAATTAGTTTTCTTAAAGCTGAGTCTGCTTTGCCTGTGAGAGTAGTTGGTAATTATCTTCCTGTCTGTATCTTGACCCATGAGCTTTTCTGTCTTATTTTCTTCCTCAGTAGGAGTGAGAGAACAACTGGGGGGTTTGGGCCCTTAGCCAAGATTGACCCACCACAGGAAGGATGCAGCTGCAGGGAGATCTGGAGCATATCACAAATGACTACATGACTCTGGTGGCCAAGAGCATGGGGGCCCAGGTGGTTTTCTCCTTGATCTTGCTGGTGAGCGGAAAGGGCTTGAGATGGACTGGACAGATCCTGCTGGTCAATGACCGGTTGTGCAGCTGGTGTCGGCAAAAGGGATATTTGGCTTCTATGACTGTGGGACCTTTGAGGTTCAAGGACTGCTGAAGAGATAGGATCCACCTGACCAAGTGGGGAAAAACATCATCGCCAACAGGTGGTCAGCTTGGTGAGGAGGGCTTTAACACGGGAATGATGAGGGAGGGAGATCAAGACCTGCAACGAAGTGAGAACTGGCAAACTGGGTGGTCAAGCAAAGTGTGCAGATTGATGTGGACAAGAGAGAGGCCTTGAAAACAGCAGAATTGGACTGAAGGGGGCTCACCCAAAGTGCATGCACAGAAATAAGGCAGTGTCGATAGGACAGCTCTGTAGGGCAAGCTCTCTGGGAAATAAGCACTCTGGGGGCCTCTCTGCAGTGCCTCAACATTAGTGCATGCAGCATGGAGATTACAGGAATTTGCATGCAGTTGCAGGGTTATGATCTCACTGAGATCACGGAGATGTAGAGGGATAACTCACACAACTGAAGGCTGCAATGGATGGATACAGGCTCTGTAGGAAGGACAGACCAGGATGGTGAGGAAGTGAACTTGTCATTTACATGAAAGCAGCAGGAATACGTGGAGGTCTGCCTAGGGATGGGTGATAAGCCTGCTGAGAGCTTATGGGTCGGGGTTAGAAGGCAGACCAATGTGGGCAACGTTGTGGTGGGTGGCTGCCACATACTGTCTGACTGGAAAGAAGTAGATGAGGCCTTCTTCAGTGGACGGATAGAAGAAGCCTCATGACTGGAGGCCCTGCTCCTCATGGGGGACCTGAACACCCCAGTATCTGCTGGAAGGGCAACACAGCAGGGCACAAGCAGTCCAGGAGATTGATGGAGTATATTGACGACAACTTCCTGACACAGGATCAAGGAGCCAATGAGGGGAGATGCTCTCTGGAGCACACTTACAAGGAAGAACTGTTAGGGGATGGGAATGTCCGGGGCAGCCATGGCTGCAGTTACCACAAGATAGTGTGGTTCACGATTTTCAGAGGCAGGAACAAAGCAAATAGCAGGATCACAACCTGGACTTCAGGAGAGCAGACTTTGGCCTGCTCAGGGACCTGCTTTGAAGAATCCCATGGACACAGTCCTGTAGAGGAGTTCCATAACACCTGGTTGATTTTCATCAATCACCTCCTCCATGCTTCAGAATGGTCCATCCCTACATGCAAGAAGTCAAGGAAAGGAGCCATAAATGATCGAGGATTTCTTGACAAAACTCAAACATTAAAAAAAAAAAGCATATAAGAAGTGGAAGGTTGCTTGGAGAGGTCATCCGTCTCCATCACTGGAGTTATTAAAAATCTGACTGAATGCAGCCCTGAGCAACCTGCTCTAGTTGCCCATGCTTTAAGCAAGGGGGTAGATTAGATGATCTCCAAAGGTCCCTCCCACCCTTAAGGATTTTCTGCGATTCTGCAAGTCTGCTGTTCAACTCCCACCCCCCGCCCCATGCTTGGGCACCTTACTCTTGGCTAACAGGAACTGCCTTCTGCCGCAGTGCAGAGCTCTTCGGAAAAAAGTACACGGCAACCACTCTTGCAAATGAAAACTTAGGCTGCCTTCCTTTATAAAGACAAAGGAGGTGTTAGTGGTGGGCAGCCTTCCTTTATACCGTATCCTAGAGACCTGAGCATAGTTTCAGGATGGAGGAAGACTGAAAATTGATTTCCTCTTCTGCCTCGGGATGACGGGGATTCAACCTTCCTATCACTTCCAGATTCTTGCGGGGTGAGAACTTTCAAGAGTGCTCTGCTGGAAGTGATCCACAGCACAGAAAAGAGGGAACTGAAGATAAAACCTCTCTGCAGAAGTCGAGGAGCTCAGAGCAGCCAGCCAGGAGTGCAGAGAACTCATCACAGTCCATGTCCCTGATAAATGCATTTTACATTAACCTATTTCTAGCTCGGGTGTGTTCTGAAATAAAAGGGCAGTGCAAATGTCCTTTTTAAGAAGCTCCTCTGGTATTTGAGGTCACATCCATTCTGGGAGCAGCCACTGGGATGTGAGGCAGGATCCTTCTTGCTGGATCTCCCTCCCTATGGGCACAGGCTGTGAGAGAAGTCACGAGCTGCTTTACTTCATGTAAAGGAGAAGCTTCTGGGTGAGAAAAAAGGCCCAGAACCCATAAATAAAGAAGAAAAAAAAAATTAAGCTTCATTGTTTAGTGGCCTCCAGTGCTAGGTGGCAGCTGAGCAGGGATTTTCAGGTGCTGATTCAGTCACCCAACTCACATTTTTGGTTCTTCATGTTCTTTTTCAGATCTAGTATCAGACACCTGAAAATTCAGGCACTCTTGCAGTCACATAGAGCACAGCTGGGTACCTCATACATTTTGTTCAAAGTCACCTAAGTCCATACCAGAGCTGGAAATTAAATGTTCTGGTGGAATCCCACCTACAGCCCTGAGCCTTGAAAGCTGCTGTCTCTGTTGTAAGTATTTGTCTCACTGTCACACCTGTGAGAAGGCTGTCAAGGACAGCTGCAACCCACAGAAGAGCTAAGATATCCACTAGTACTTTCAGCAGAAGTCTCATCTTTTAACAGCTAAATTTCCTCAGGATGGTTTCACTCAAAGTATTCCTGCTTGAGCTGACTCAGTGCTTTTGTGTGAGATTCAAATAGCTTTATCTGGTCAGGATCTCAGAGAGAAGTACAGTTTGTTTGTTGTATCGCTGTTTTTGTCATTGTGGATGCGTACACAGTGGAACGCTTTGACGAATTAAGAACCATTACCCTATACATATAACGTCTTACTACAATGAGTGACCCTCATCACCTTCAGTAAGAAACGTCCCTGCGCCTGGTGCGGGTAGAACATAGATCCCACTCCATCCCTGGAGCTTCTATGAGACAAAACATCACACAAACTGAACAGTTGTACAGATTTTCCAAAAACTCCTTGCGAGTTCTGATGTTCTCTCGTTTCTCCCCCTCGCAGACACTACATCTGTTCCTTTAGCAGTTGCTGGCAGACAAGACAAGCCTGGGTGCCAACTAATACTATATGATCTTCTGCTGAATTCATTTTCCACTTTGAAAATTAAATTATGGGCCAGATCCTCATCAGATTTAATACAGCTATTGCCTATTAAGCGCCTGATGGTCTGGCCTTGTACAGAGATTATTCTTCCTCTCTCTTTAGAGCAAGAACACAACCAAAGAGTGAGATTTTGATCTGACATGTGAAGTCAGTGAAAACATTGATTGTTTTGTGTCTGATGCATCCGTCATGAGGAATCATTAGTTTTCCAAAAAGCTGGGGTAAAAACCATGCCATTCAAAAAACAAACAAAAGAAAGAAAGGTTGTAAAAGATACTATAAATCTTTTATTTCTTTTTAGTTACTATGCAATGCCCTTCATTTTGAAGGAAATGGTACAATCAATGATCTGTACTTCTTTCTCAGGAAAAGAAGATATTTGCACTAACAATTCAACATTTACTGACAAAAGACAGCTTACAGAAAACGCTCATGGTGGAAAAAAAATCATATTTTGTGATTACACTTGTTATTGTGGATGATTCCATGAAGTGTTACGATGTCAGGAATTTCAAGTGTGCATTTAAAGAAAGCTTCTAATTCAATATTAATGCAAAAGAACCATCTAAACCACCGGTGTTTGAAGTCACCCTGATTTCTTCCTATCCACAGTTAAAAAAACCCCTAATCTGAAAGTCTAAGCCCATTATACAATACACCTGGCCTTATCACTGCACATTGATTTATAAGAGTAGTCAACACATACTCAATTAACAGTAGATTTCTTACAAATAGAAACTGCTGTTGGAAACAATGTATTTCCTACCTCTACTTAGTGACTAGTCTCTGATCTGTTATATAAAATTAAAATTTTGCTTTCAAAAAAAAAATATTTGTTCCTACATGGCTGTTAGAATTATGGTTGGTGCTGTTAATTGTCAGAAAAGCACAGGTGGGAAACCACTCGACAACACACTTCACACACCCAAGGACAGACCTGTAGTAAAACTTAACCAAAGGAGAAGAGAAAAAAGAAAACCACCATTATATTCAAAATCTGAAATATATTCATCACATAATATTACCTATTTTAGTACTGAGAGTGGAATATTGACTTTAAATGAACAAAACTTAAGGAGTTTGCCTAGGGTTTCATTTATACAAAACAATTGAAAGTTTACTTCCATAGTCTAGGGTCCTTCAGTCTGAAGAATATATTTTTCCAAGTAAGAAAATATAGTTTTTGAATTAGCTTCTGGGTATTTTCTCTGCCTACCCTGCAACTGCCTACTGTGTTGGCCAGGTAAGCTCTAGCGAGTTGCTGTAATCAATACTTTGCATTCACATAGAATCAGGGATAACTTGAAATAAACTTCAGTTTACGTCCTTGTTCACATTCACATGGAAGGTGAACGTCTAAATTGTGTTTTTAAAGTTACTCAATCAAGGGATAATTGTAGGTTTTACTATAAAGCCTTTTCCAGGACATTATTTGCATCAAACACACCAATACTCTGGGGAAATAAGACTGCTTATCTACATTTCCTAGCTGAAGCTACGTTTACACATCTGGGGCTCAGTCTTGCCAGCCTTAACATATGCATAATGATATTCACAGCAGTCATCCTATCAGCAGCGGTAGGTACGCCCAAATGAGTAAATTCATATAGATGATTAAGTGTTTACACAATCAAAGGGCTTTTAAGACAAATGATATTAACTTTAAATATTAAAAACGCAAGGGAAAGTTCAAGCACGACAAGACAGACCAAGATACCAGAGAACAGTCTGCAGCACGGTCATCAGCTTAGTTTACAACTGCTGTGTAATACACCTCTCTCACCAAATCAGTGCAGCTCCGGGATTTCCAAGGGGAAACTGAGGCCAAAGTTTGGGCTGGATTCTACGAGCCTTGTTTGGACAAGAAGCCCTCTGAGAAACAGCTTTCACAGCACTACTTGTTCTCCTCCAGTGATTATGCAACCTCAGATCCTCCACGCTTCCACCAGAGACCTCAGATTGAAATTCCAGGCCCTTATTCACAAAGAAATGTAAATATACACTTAACTTCAAGCACACGTATAGTCTTACTGATTTTTCAAGTGGCTCAAGGTAGGGTCTACTCACAACTTCAAACTTCAGTATAGGCTTAGGACCTGCAGAACTTCTGGTTCAGCAAAGAAGGATCACACCTGAATTTCTATACGTTAAAGAAGAAGCTGCAGAGAAGAGCGCTTTTACTTATTCTTTTCCCCCCTCTCTTTTGTGATCTACACAAAAGTCTTGAAGTCATCACATACACAAAAAAGTCTGTTTTCCTGGGAGATGTTTTTCTTTAAAAATCAAGCTCTAGAAATCCCAGCCTAGTTTGCAGACAATAACTGAGTAAAGTACAGCAAAGACAAGAACCTAAGCAGTTGTGATGTGCTTCTACAGCAATCCCTGTTCTCACACCCAGCTCATTGCAGGTCCGTGGCTTTAAAACCAAACCGCTTAGAAAACGTTTGCAGTGGTGTTTAGTAGCACCTATTAAATAACACTGCCCAATCAACAGGTAGGGAAAAAGGACCCACCTGTTAAAAGATTCAACAGTTGCATCTTTATCTGCTGGAATAAGAAATCCCTGTATGGAAGCAGCACTCTCCCAGACTAAATAAAAAAATTCCAGCTCCCCCCCCCTTCTACTTCTACACATAATGGAATGCCGGGAGACAGAATAAATCCCCAAACATAGCTTGTAGAGAAATTTAAAGATTCCAAATACCTATGTTTCAAATACTGAACACCCATATCCCAGGTGTCAGAGGATCATATAGGTTTTCTAACGCAGCAGAATGCATGCCAGACTCTGCTTTACTGTGAGGCAAGCTCCCTCCTTCACTCTCTGTCCTAGCAAGGCAGTGCAAGCTCTGGGATTCTTTGCTAAGGCCCTATGCCTGTGTGGGAATTTATCCCAAAAGGCATGACCGGTACAGAGAAGCACCAAGATCAGCACAAGACACGATTTCAGTTGGTGAAAGAAGCTTTGCTCTCCATTCCCAAGCAGATTTGGTCCTTTTTTAAAAATCAAACAAAAAGTGAAAAAAAGAACAGAAAACAAAGCCAGACTATGCAGGGTATCTCAGAAGGAGAGAAATGGCTAAGTGTCATAGTTCTGATGTTTCAGACAAGGGAAAAATATTTTCACAACTAGTTTACTGTTTAGTACCCTGTAGATACATAATATTTGACATTTATAGCTGTTTCTATACTTTATGACCTAGAATATACTTTAGATCACTAATGAAAAATAAACCCATTCAGAGGACTGGAAAATAATGTGCCTAACGACTTACTTTCAAATGCAAGGTTATGAAGGGATTATTATTTTTTTAGCTTTCAAAAATATCTGTAAGAAAATACTATTTTACATACCTATATTACACAGTGAAATAAACTTTGTTATGTACAAGGTTTCAGTATGAAAGAAACCACAGCCAGACATTTACTCATGGTCTAGATAATCTCAGTTGTCTCCTATCAGTCAGTACAAGACAGACTATCCTTCACTCCTTTTCGGACTATTTCAGTGATTATTTTAGCTTTTAGTAGTTACTAGTAGTTGTATAAAACCTATGTGCAGACATCCACATATTAACCCTATTACCGTTAGATATGGGTAGTTATTACGCTCTCAAAGCAAGGTTGCACATCTGCTTGACAATCACAGTAACTTGAGTATAACTCCATTGCATATTGGAGAAAAAAACCAAACACTTAGTGCAGACACCTGAGCTATAGCATTCTAAGGGAGCTTGGTGTTAAACTCTCCTTTGGATTTGGGTATTTCACAGCCCAAAAGGAGAGCATGGGAGTCATTAAGGAAACAGTATATGGTGTATTTGCATAACCCTAAAAATTATTTTCCCTCCTGAAGTGAGGATGAAGTAGTCTTTCACAGCTTTTTCCTAGCTTGTGTATTTTAGACAAAAAACACACCACCATAATCTATTTGGATCACATTGGCAAAGTTGCTTCATGTAGTCTTAACTAATCAAAAGCTGGTATCTACCTACACTGAAATGACAAACTTTGCTCCCGTCTCAGGGGTGGAAAGGACGTGGAGTACTTTGCTATTTGTGGTATAACCGTAAACAACTGTGGGAAAGACTATATTAACTATGCTTCAAGTTTACACCACACTGTTAGTTTCCATTATTTAAATGAACTCAACCTTATCTTCAAGTTCACCTCATCACTATTGTGCTTTAAGGGGAAGGAATTTTGCATTAGAAACTGCCTCCAAATCGGCGTTTGCTCACACACTTCAGATCTCAGGACAAAGACCTGACAGTGCTGCCTGTGTGGGAGACCAGTTCAAGAGTTGAAAACAAGTTCGGGAATATTCGAGGCAGGCAGCACCGTGCTCCCCCTCCCCTCCTGTTTAATAAGGGACTTGCACAACAACTTTGGAGGCATATCCTCTCCTTTTCTCTAATGCTATAGCTCAGCTGCATACCATAGAAGTTAGCAAAAAAGGAAACATGAAATCCCTAATGAAGCGGAAATTGGTTTGTGGTAAGGGAGGAAAAACTCCCTGCCTGCAATGCCTTCCAGCCTGTGCTCCCTCGCATCGCTTCCCATCACAGCTGTGTTTACTGTGGTGCAGAACCTGTGACATGCTCTACGGCCAGGAGCACCCAGCCGAGAGGTCACCCTCTCGAGGGGCAGCTTACTCAAGACATACTCTTGCACATGAGCAACCTGCTTCTACTGCCTTGATGTGTGCCACAGATGTAATCGGGAGCTCTGCCATTTGCTTTAGGGGAAGCCAGGCAGCCTATAACAAGCACTGGCATAGCTCGGTATCTGCCTAAGAGTCCCAGCACCAGTGCACAGACTCCTTAATCAGGGCTACAAACTTCCTCCTTCCCTGGGACCAGTCAGCAATAAATAAATCTTCTGTCCTCAAAGCCACACACTGATAGCAAAGGAGGGGCTCCCCCAGCGCATCTGCAAGTTCCTATCAATTAAGGCTGCACCAGGCACATCAAACCCATTTCATTAAAATTAGTGGAGATTTCTCCCTTACATCTACCAGGGGGCTGGCTACCGATCCATGAAGCCTTGCACCAGGCAAGCAAGCAGCTTGTTGCAATACTAACAGGAGCCACAACTGAAGAGAAATAGGGGCAGAGAAGGAAAAACAATATCCTCATGCTTCTCAGCTACCAACTAATCACACACTCAGAGCTACGTGGTCATGTCCCGAAAGTTGTTGGCTCCTTCTTAATAGTATTACATACTCTTAACTTCTGCTGATAAGAGGATGTCAAAGGCATTTAGCATCTTGTAGGGTCAGGCCTACTGGCAGATGGTTGACGGAAAGGCTATGCACAAAGAGGGCAGAGAGGAAGGGAAGAAGTGGGAGTGGAGAGGGGTAGAATTGCCCTGAGTTTGATCTTCTACAAGTAAGTCAGCGGTTTTACCATCAAGCACTGAAGGAGTTAAGCACTAAAGCACAGACACTTAATCAGCTTTCCCCCTTCCTTTCACATGTGATTGGAATGAAGCTGCACCTAAGCGGCCCAAAGGGCTTATAACAGCTCAATTTCGCAGCCTTCAGTTTTAATCCCCATCACCCAGGCCAAGCAGCATGGTGATGCTGGGGCTGCTACTCCACAGCAGTCCGAGCACCTGGATGATGATGGTCTTCATCCTCTTCTTCCTCCTCCTCTGCAGCCTGCAGGTGACTGGAGAGCTCCTGGATCACAGCAGCCCTACCAATCTGGTCATTTCTCCTCTTCTCCATAATCAGATCCTCCAGGCTCTGAAACTCCAGCGTGTGGCTGCGCTTGTCACCCAGCCGGATCTGCAATCGGTAGGGCTGCTTGCCTATGCGCAGCTCCCCACCGATTTTAAACTCCCGCTTGCCATACCTGCACCAGGCAGCGAAACACTCAGAGTTTCTCCAGCTCAAGTCCCGGTCCTTGCAACCCACCTGCTCCAGGGCATTGCGCACCACCACAGCTGGGCTGAGGGGTTTGTAGCGGTACAGCTGGTTGGCAATGCGGCCCCGTCTGCCCTGACTGGCGTCGGTGAGGAAGCTGTTCACCACCTCCAGCCTATGCAGGTGCACAACTTGAAAATCCCCGACATAGACCACCCAGTGCGGATACTGGGCCTGGCACACAAACTCCACCAGGTCACCTGGTTTGCACCTATTCAACAGGTTCTCCGGGGTGTAGGTGCTCAGATGCCCCCCACTTCCTTCATCACCCTCCTCTGGCATCGTGTCCTCCTCAGAAAAGCTCTTCTGGTAAATACACTCATCCCGGTAATAGACCGAGCACTCCACCTCATGCAGCTGGGGATCGTAGGGCTGCAGGGCAGGGTGCTCACCCCCCAGGTCATGCACCGAATCCTGCTGCTGCTCCAGCTCATCATCGTCATTCGAAAAGATGTAGGAGACCCCGATCCTGGGCCCTTCATCTCTGTCCACACCTGTCGGGTCTGCTGTGGGAACTTCCTTGTAGTTCAGATGGGTCAGCTTCTCCACCTGGTTCCCCATGCCCGCTGCAACGACAGACATACAGCGGGGCCATGAAGGCTGGCAGGGGGTGAGCGGCTTCCAGAGAAACAGGGGGGTGGCAGGGCACGGCTTCCCCCCCACACGCACCCCACCTCTCCCCGCCGCAACACAGACCCTGCGAGAGCCCCCGGGGGCAGCAAGAGCCCTTTGGGGAGGGGCAGCGGTGGCCGCAGGGGGGTGCGGACCCCCCTACCTGCACGGAGGAAGGCGAGGCGGCACCGCCACCTGTTAGGCGGCAGCGAGGAGGAGGAAGGCGCAGGAGCCGCCGGGGGAGCGGGCAGGCACCGAGTCACCTGTTAGAGGAGGGCTGCAAACGCCGGGGGAGGTCCGGGGGTCCGAATTGGGGACGGCCGAGTTGCGCTCCCGGAGAGCCACACAGGCGCGCACCTGCCCGCCGCCGAGCCGAGCCGCCGGTCAGGTGCGCCTCCCCCCCCGCGCCCTCCCCCGGCACCGGGCGGCTGCAAACTTACCCGGCGGGGAAGGCTGCGCGGCGCCGGGAGCGGCTCTACGCCGAGCGGGCGGCGGCGCGGCTGCTGGGGGTGGGCGCGCAGCGCGGCTGGATCATGGCCCCGGCCCGGCGCGGCTCCGCGCTCCCCGCGCAGCAGCGGCGCCCGTGCGCCGCGCTGCCGGCACTGGGGCTGTGCAACAAGCGCCGGAGAGGCACGGCCAAGGGGAGGGAGGCTGGATCCGGCTGCGGACGCCCCGGCGACTGCTCAGCCCCCAGCATTTAAAGAGGCAGCCCTTTTTTTTTTCTTTTTTTTTTCCCCCCTCTCCTTCTTCCCCCCCTCCCTTTCCTCCTCCCCGCACCTTTTTCCCTCTCCTCTCCCCTACATGCCAAGCGCTTTGCTCCCCGCCGAGGCCGATTTGCAAGCGGAGGTCGGGCGGCAAAGCTCTCGGCGCCGCGGCTGCAAAGCTCTTCGCCGCGCTTGGCAGCGGGAGCGGGTGTGCAACACACTCACACGCAAACTCGCACACACACGCTCACACGCGGCCCCTTTAAGGGAACGGTGCCATAAGGCAGCCCAACCCGCCAGTTTGGTCAGGGGGGAGTAACCGGGAGCCGGAGTTTGCCCGGGACAGCACCGAGAGCTGCAAAACCTCGTTGCGGGGCCGTGGGAATCGCCCCGCTGCACCCCCAGGGGCGCGGAGGGGTGCGCAGGGGTGCGCAGCTGCCCGCGGGGGAAGCGCCCGCCGCGTAGCCCCTCTCCGCGCAGCCCCCGCCGGGGCGCCGGGAGGTGCCTCCCGGGGGCCGCGAACAATAACAGGGAAGTTGTAAAGTGAACAAAATGAAAGAGCCCGGCTCTCCTGGGCTGACTTAGTGCCTTCGATTCCTCCATGAGCGGAGCGTGTAATTATTTTTATTAATTTCTTTTCTTTCCGACTCCAAGAGCTCACTCTCTTTTTCAATATAGAAAATTATGATTCTTTCCCCCTGGAAAGACATTATCAGAACTGGTGGGAATATTTTTCTGTCTGTGTTTTGGAGAACACAAAACAATATTCTGCTTTTTCATTAATGCCTAGTTAGTCTACTAGGTGGGTTTATTATTTGTACTATTTTAACATGCACTGGTAAATCCATGCTGTTAAAATAGACTACAGAGATAATTTATGGGAGCTACAAGTAATGTCTTTAATTTTGTCTCATGTATTCCCTTTGTCTGTTGTCTTGTAATTTATAAACCCAACTACATACCGCTGTTTTGAGGATTCACTAAACAGCGGCGAATGAAGGAACAAATGTAGTGTTACCAGGGTGCTGGGCACTGCCTACGGACTCAAAGAATACTGTTTCCATCAGATTATACGCCTCTGTGGTTTCAAATATAGACCTGCCCTTCGGGGTGGGGAGAGGAGCTGCTGCTGGGGCTGGGGAGACGCGCGCTGTGCCCTGCCTGGGACAGCGGGGCAGGGACACAGCCTCAGCACTGCAGCAGGTGACAGGCAGCTGGAGCAGGACCTTTTTGTTTTGAATTCACCTGGTGGCTCTGTCTACTGGAGCATTTTAGAGAACTGAAAAGCACATCAGGGGTGTGCTTTTGAAATGAATCTCCCAAACACCCACCCCCCCAACACACACACACTTCGGTTTGCATCCCGGTGTGGTCTCAAACAATGCACACACATTCCTTTCACATTCAGCTAAGCTAGATGTACTTCAGCCACGGGATTGGACCAAGGCTAGTTGAGTAAACCTCCAAAATGTGTTTAATGTAGATGTAATTTTTCAGCATTGCCTATTTCACTCTACAGTTCCTCTCTTCTATAGCTGTTGTTGGACAAAAGGGGGCCTGCTTCATAGTCAGAGCTTTGTGAAATTGGTTCAGTAATTAAGGATGGGCATGTGTAAAGGTAAGAGTATCCTAAAAGGAGGAGCTAGACTGAACATAGAAGTGACTTTTTCATGTTCTCCCATTTGTATTGGAAGCTGTGGCTCAGCACCATACCTTACTATCTTTGGAGCAGTTTTATTTCTTGGCTAAAATGGTTTGGCAGCCCTGTGTTGAAGGCCAAGTTTCCTTTTGAATCTGCTGCAATGTGTGGAAAGTTGTGTCTGTGCAGGAGTAGAAACTCAGTATTGTGCAGAGGAGTCACTCGTGTGTGTGTGCACATCCACACGTATTTGCAGCTCTCTATCTTGTTCTCTCATTTTTTCCTGTCTGCTTCAATTCACCCCAGTGCTTAATTTTCTGCACCTTGTCAGCTGCTTTGATCTCTTTGATCGCTTTGAGTTTCCTTTCAATGACTGCTTCTCAGAATCCACATTCTCTGATCAATCTGCTGCTTTCTAGGATCAGAAACTATGGGCGTGTATTTTTGTGTCATGAAACACATACACAATGGCATACTGCACCTGCAGATAAGACATTGGGTAGAAAATCCACAAAGGACTTACAGTGCCTATATATCACCTGGGCTGGTGCCTAAAATTATGATACTTAAAACTTCTGCGTGCTTAACCTCTAAGCCTCAAAGCAGCTAAACTCCACAGGCACAAGGGATGGGGGCTGGTGGCAGTGATATGCTGCCTCGGTGACTATGCTTTTAAGGAGAGCATTGACCTTTCAAAACCGGCATAGCTTCTGAAAAAAATTACTTTGGTACTTATCTGCTAAAGATAATCCAGTCTGTGGATCTGGAGTGGAGGGAGGAATGGTTGCGCAGTTGCTGAGCTTGGAACCTAAACAGCAGGGCAGAGTTGAAGACAGACCTCTGACCTTGCTATTGGAGGCTCCTCGATTAGGTGACTTCTTGCTCAGTGTGCTGGCATTTGTTATCCAATTTTGAGATATTCAGCTACTGTGCATATGTCACAGAGGGAACGCTGTGGATACCGCAGTTACAGCTGTGCTTGAACACTTCCGAAAGTCAACAGGGATGCCCACACTGTTAAATATGGTACCTCCCTGGGGTCACTCTCAGGTCCCAGTCACTTGCTCATCCAGATTGCATAAGTATTTGTTCCTTGTAGATTCTCTTTTGGAGTGAAAACTCCACCCCAGACAAAAGCCGGGTGTGACTGTGGGGCTGGTCCACTCCAGACAACTCCCCCATCTGAGTCCCCGCAAAGACTGCAAGGAAGCAGGGGTGAATCTGCATGAGGTCTGGCTCCCTCTGCTCTACATAGGTCTCCTACACTGTCCCAGCTGAGTTTGCACAACCACATGCTCTCAATCTATTGTTGAGTGCAGCAACACATATCTACATTTTCAGGTCATAAAAATACCATTCTAGTGGGTTGCAACATGGCTCATAGGATATTTGAGATGCTTGAGACTTTGATTGCCCATAACACACACTCTAAATAGTAATTTCCCTTTTAAGACCAAAAAAACCGCCATGATGCAGGGCTTTTTGGAAACCCAAAGCTGCATGGCTATATAGTCCATTGATGTATACAGAACACAGAGGGGACTGTACCTCTTGGCTTAGAGACTGTGGACCATCTATGGAGCTGGTGCATTTATTAGTCTATCTGACTATGTAGCTGATATGATCCAGGGACCTTTGTAGTGCTAGCTCTGGTTGCTTTAAACTTAAGCTCTTTAGTTTTGAGAATTAGGTATCAAAGATATTTTGTTGCCCCAATGCTACATCATCTTGTTGCTCCAATGCTATCTTATCTTTAACCTTACACATCTTACACTCAGAGATTAAAAAGGTGATGTTGATTTGAAATCACTATTCATCCTTACTTGGATGTGAAATGCTGTGTTCCCATTGTTATTGTTATTAAAAGATACCCAGCATGAGAAGAAATGTCTTCTTGGAATACATTTATTTTTTTTTCTCAGAGGACAGTGCTTCTGAGTAAGACAAGGTTTAGTATCATGTTCTGTGAGCATGTTGTGTTTCGCAGGTATTCAGCCACCTGATGGCTATGACACCCTTGAATTATTTAATAGATTCCATTTCTTTTTTCAGTAGAGTTTTATGAGAACTGAGATGAACTATGCTTCATTTGGCATGTGAGCACTCTACTGCATCATAGACCTGGCAAACTAGAGTGCTTAAACACCGTGGTGGAATTAGGGACACCGGAGGAATAAACCACTTCCTAGTGAAGTCCATGGAAGTTCTTCCATGGAGTTCTGTAGAAATCAATCATGCCCTTATTTGATGGAGATGTGTGACCTGAGAGCTCCTTGATGGATGGTGTCCTTCCATGACAGCCATAGCTAAGTCCACCAAGGAAATTTGGATTCAGAATTGTAACATTTCGTTCGTTGCCTCTTTGTCCTCCAGTGGAAGTTGCATCCCTGAGTCAGGCACCAAGTTCTTGTAAAGCCAGGAATGCTGCCTAAAATGAGATTCATCAAAGCTGGCACGCCTGAGGTAGCTGGTGGGGAATAGGACATAGAGTTAGCATCCTGACAGCTGTTGGAAAATGGCGCTTCCTTTCACTGATGTTACACAGCCTAATACTCTCCCAAGGTTAAGTGCTTTAATGAGGTTCGCTGTTTCTCACACACAAGAGGAAATGGTGCCACGTCAGTTAATAAAAAGCATTAATATTTCATATTGCTTCCTTGGGGTATGAAAGACCAAGGTTGAAGTCTCTCATCTCACTGAAGGAACTTGAACCGATATCTCCCAGGAGAGTACTGAAAGCCACCAGACTGTAGGCTATTTTTGAGCAAGTCGTGCTCTCTCTGTCCCACTGAAGCTGTTCAGTTTTGTATGGGCTCATTAAATACCCATTCAGTCAGTCAGGGAAAAAGAAGAATGACAACAGCTCTTAGATCAGATGCAGGAATGGGATGAGAGTGCTTTGAGGTCCTCTCTAATGAATATTTACATGTCTCACGATCATGCAATATCTTAATCAGGAATCATTCAGACAGACCCACCAGAAAGATCTGAAAGTTTTGCTTTTAGGACGTGCTCATGGAAGAGTTTTGTTCCTGTCTTCTGAGGAAGACATTGGACCTCTGGGTATCATATCCTGCATGACTGGTGTAACCCAGATGCTATTAGATATCAGCTCCTCTTGGTTTCTGTTGTGTTAGAGCCATACTGATACCTCTGTTGGACCAGGCCTCATGAAGTGACCTAGGAAAGGGCACAACTAGTTTGTGACTTGTGTTTGGGCTTATATGTGAAATAAGCATGGAGCTGTCACTACTCGCTGGCTCTGCTTGTGTCTCCAGGAGAAATATTGGGAATTCAGATAACCAGAAAATTTATGCACCTCAAAATGTTGACAAATATGAGAGTCTTGGTATTTCTAAAACTTTAGATTCATGATATTTGACATAACATGAGAGATATAATGAGCCTCTGGTGTCAGGAAGGTTTTATCTGCATTTAGCCTGTAAACCTTTGATGACACCAAGAGGTGATTCTGAACATATGATCTTTTGTAGTCCATATAGTGTAGCATGGCCCACCATCTATTCAAGAGCTGAAAGTGAGGGGAGCTGCAGATCAGAGAGACACCTGCATCTTGAGAACAGAGAGCGGAAATTCTAACTGCCATGTCTATCACATCAGCAAACTCTGTTTTTTTCTAAAACTCGCTAGAAGATTATGGCTCTGTTAACTACTTTCAACATTGTAATTTGTGATTAAATGTGATCCGTGGCAAAATAAATTGCTGAGATTGCCAAAGCCACAGAGTTTTATACTGAGGCATCCAAGCTGTATCTCGGAAGAAGCTCTTCTACTGCGAGATTTTATTTGGTGCATTCCAGCAAATGAAAATGAAGTAATTCATATGTCAGTAGAGGCCTGGATTCTTAGGAATTGCTATCAAACTGACTTGAGCAGCAGGCAAAGCTTAATTAAAATGCAGTCCGTTTTTTCTTCCAGAAAATAGCAACTATATTTCAAACATAACAACAGGGAAGGAGGTACAGCACATGCATCTTTCCAGCATGAGAACTACTAGTCCCTTGCATCTCTCATCTCTCTCTCATGCTGAGTTTCTCCCCCAGAATCTCCTCCTTTAATGTGTCTTTTAGCACGTCACTGGACTGCTGGCTGCCTTGGTAGCACAGCGTGTCCTTTCGTATGCAGCCAGGAAAGGCTGGGACTGCTGCGTTCAGTGGAGAAACTTATGATGATTGCTTCTGGTGTGCAATACCTAAGCAGAAGCCCTTGGTAAAGGGAAGGAGTCTTTTCTTTGGCCGTTGCCATGCTGCTAATAAAATATCTAAGTATTAAAAGTAATGTGAGGTAAACACATCACTCCTTCCAGCAAATCTATGATGTGACTACAGGTTGCCCAGAGAAGTTGTGGATGCCCCCTCCCTGGAAGTGTTCAAGGCCAGCTTGGATGAGGCTTTGAGCAACCTGATCTAGTGGAAGGTATCCCTGCCCATGGCAGGGGGGTTGGAACTAGATGATCTTTAAGGTCCCTTCCAATGCAAACCATTCTATGATTCTATTCCATGATTCCATGATTCTATGACTATGTGCTCATGCCTCCATTTTAAACGGGGAGGAACAGAGGAACAACTGAGCAAAGTGGCTCCTTCTGTGACGCCGGTAGTGTCTGTGCCAGAATATGAGGCTGATCATGTCAGAACACGTGGCCATCCACAAAGTGGTAACACATCTGGGGATCTGTGGGGTCTGCTGTCTTTATCCCGTCTTTGGATGCTTGCTGATTTGACCCAGAAGTACTGGCCACAGCTGCTCCCCACAACCATCTCTGCAGGTCCGTGGCAGGGTAGAGGAGCAGGAGCCAGGCAGGTAATCCACCTTGTCATTCACCCATTAGATTGGGAAACAGGTTAATATTTTTCTTCCCCAGCCAATGGAAAGCAACAGAGATACAAAGCCTCAAACCACCTGCGAAGGTGATGTTTAGGGCTTTCTGCTGGACCTGTTCCAAATCCAGCAGAGCAGGACTCATGCCCTTGCTGGTCTCAATTGCTGAGGCTGCAGTGCCGCAGGGGGAGCAGCTGTGGAGTTTGTACACAGCTACCTGCACCGGGGAAGGCCTTGGGCTAACCTGGTTCACAGTGTGTGGGTGGAGGGTGGAAAGGGAACGGTGCACAGCTTGCTCTCTGCATGGGGCTCTCACGAGCTTCATGTCACATTTCTTACTGCCCACAGCCCTCACCACAGATGGATGCACAGAGTGAACCTGCATCTGCCCCACGTGCATCTATGGGACAGGGATTTGCTGAGCAAGACAAGGAAGGAACAGGCAGGATCTGCTTTAGGGCATTAGCGTTGAGGCAGGGCTCGGGGAAGCTCATGGGCTGGAGGTTGCATCAGTCTGAGGCAGCTTTGCACACACATCCCCAGCAGACTAAGGCACCAGCAAAGTTGGGTGAGAGCAGTATGACACCCTTGAGAGCACCAAGGGTGCTTTAGCAACGAATTTGGACTTCTAAAGAAATTAAATGGGAGGATCTATGCTTTCAGGCCTCTGGTCTCCATTTGTGAATAGAAGCTACTCCTACCTGTTGCACTGATGTGCTGCAAAGATACATAAACCCATTAAGGTCCTGAGGTGCTCAGAGTGCCTCCTAACAAGGCCCATGGAGACAGAGAGGAAAATCGCTAGGTAGGTGCTACGTTTTTCCAGGCAGTAGGAGTGTCCGAATTTGAATCAGCCTGCTGATGTCCACAGTGCTCAGGGAGGTCCTTGACTCCTTACCCAGGCTTGCCTCTGGAAACGACGTGCAGCAAACTACCTGCAGCACGCACACTGAACACCTTCCATGGAGGTGATTTTCAGTGGGCTGCAAGCATCCCTCTCCCATAACTCACTATTGATGCTGCTGAGACCTTGGAGGCTGCAGGGGAGCAGCTGAGCCTAGGTAGGCTGAAGTGACTCCCGTGGATTTGTTCATTACTGTCTGCAACCAAGAACCATTTTCTACCTTGGTTAAACGCATGCCTTGAGACAATCTGCTCAGCTTTGTAGACAAATAGCAGGTACGGTGGCTGCTGTGTTAAACAATTGCTGCTCCTTTGCAGGAGGCACATGAGCATGAGGAAATGCCACTGTGCTGAGCATGAGGAAATGCCACTGTGCTTCTTGTTTAAGAAAGCATCGGTATTATCCTTGTCTTCCACTAAGCCCTTTCTGTTAGTGCCTGTGGGAGGAGATCAAGGAGCAGATGGTTATTCCTTCAATCCTGTGAACTAGTTAGAAGAAAATCACATTCCTAGTAGAATCTACTGTCAAGGAAGCTTCTGGCCTGCTGGATGGCACTGTTGGGTTGGATTTATAAAGTGCTCTCTGGATAATGATGTGTGTGCTCATAATAATGACTTTAATACCTGTTAGAACTGACAGCTGTATGTGTTTGCCTTTCTGGAGACAGATGTTCTCCTGCGTGGTTATGTGGGTTGATTCCAACTGGGGAAAGAGGACAGCGTGACAATGTGCTGTTCATTGCTGTTTCATTCCTTTTCTTTTTTTTCATTTCCCTCCCTCTCCTCTTTCCTTCCCTGGGCTGTCTGCTAGGCAGGAGTTTGACGCGATCACATCAGCTGCTGCAGGGAAGCCCCTTGGCCATTCCAGTTCATCCTCCTCCACTGGCTGTCAGAGCATAGGAGGGAGGCTCAGGGCAGGGCTCTGAACTCGTCTCAACTCAGCAGCACTCAAAGCGGTTTGAAGATGCTTTCTGTCCTCACATGTGATACCAGCTGCAGACTGGGCTTGACGCTCATGCTTACAGGCAGCGCTTAATTTCAGACAGTCCCTGTATGTGTTAAAGTTGTCAGCGCCACACCAAATCCCTTTTTTTGGCTCTTTCTGTGCAGCATGGTGTTCTCTTGCTCTGATTTAAGTGTTTTATGGTTCCACATGAAGGAGATAACAGCATGAGCAAAGCTGTGGGTAAAGATAAATCATCTGTAGGGGAAAATATGAACACTGTTTTTTGGAAAGCAGGAAGGCCACCATGCCAAGGGACCAAAACACTTACTGTAGTAAGTGTCTGCAACAACTAGCTTAAATCTCCGCTGCCTCAAATTCAAAGTGATTTTAATGCAAAACCATTTTGCAGTGCAGTTTTTGTATTAGAACGAGCAATATAAAAACACTCCTCTAAGGAAGATGCAGATTCCCATTTTTTGCCTGAAATGTCTTTCATTTGTGGTTATAAACTAAATCTGATTCATAGTTAAGTTGAGGGAAAGACTCCAACTGACTTTAAGGGGAGATGAATGGAGTTGTGTGCATCATGCTCTTCCAGGGATGCACTGATTCAACTGTCTAATTCTACTGGGTATTCCCCTTTTTAGCATTTACAGTCTACTGATCTTAAGAGTATCTAATCAGAAGCAGGACAGTGTTATTTTGCTGGTATAGCGTAGAAGATCAGGCAAAACAATCCCTACAGTCTGTGCCATTTCTTCGTTCAAAGGTCTAACAATAAAATCCAGGTGAAGGTAATGTCTTCAGGATAAGATGTCATTAACTGTAGCTTGGTTACAATAGGAAAAATGAGAAATTATCCTCTAAAGAAGTACCTGCATGACTGTGTCACACAGAACAGTTTTGTGTATTAATGAAACTCAGCAAGATTCACAAGTCTTGTGAAATGTTACTCCTTTTTCTTTTTTCTTTTTTCTTCATTTCACTTTTCATCCATGAGGAACTCTGAACAATTCGTGGCCTTTTAGAGTCTCGGTTGCACCTTCTTTTATAAGTGTAGAAGGGAAACATTGCCAGTTCTAGGTTTCCAGTGCAGACTAATTAAAGCCATATAATAGCCATATTTCAAGCATGTCCCTCCAAGGCCAACTGCATCCTGGGCTGTATTGATAAAAGCGTAGCCAACAAGTCCAGGGAAGTGATCTTTCCCCTCTGTTCAGCACTTGTGAGATTGCATCTGGAGTGCTGCTTCAGTTTTGGGCTCCCCAGTGCAAGGACAATGACAGAGCCAATAGACACAAGTTGGAATCTGGAAAATTCCATTTTAAATATTAAGATATGGGTTTTTTTTACCAAGAGGGTGGTCAAATACTGGGATAAGTTGCCCAGAGATGCTGTGTAACCTCCACCTTTGGAAGTGTTAAAGACTGGACTGGATACATCTCAGAGCAACCTGATCTAAGTAGACCTGCTTTGCACAGAGGGTTGGATTAGATGACCTCTGCAGGTCTCTTTCAGCCCAAGTTATGATTCTATGATTCTCACAGGACACAGTACATCTGCTTATTGATAATGCCTACTAGATCCAGTAAATCCAATTTACAGCTTCTTTCAACTCCATCCTGGAGTCTGATTCAGGAAGAACTAGATAAAATCTTCTGCTCAATTTGAAACTCTATGAAGTGATAACACCCCTCAAGGCTCTCCTTGCCTAAATACTTAAGTTCTGATTTTCCTGGATTTCAAAAGCAGAAACACGTTTCTGCCTGGAGATATCTCTGTCTATGGATGCCTGAGAAAATAAGTTTTCTTATCCTTGCAGATATACTGGGTCATCTGAACGGATGACAAATCACAGAACTGCTTCCCTGATTCTCCCCCAGCTGTATGTACTTCGTGGGACTGTGTGTGCACTCTATCCATAGCGAATAGCACCCTCTTAGTTACTTTGCAGTGGTACCCAGGGGACCTTGTCACTGCCCCATGATGCGACTGACAGGCTTGAGCGGTGATGCTCTTCTTTTGGTCAAGGTTTTCATTAATTCCCTTCCCCATTAGAAGTTGTGACATATTAGTACTGATGGGCTAAAGTCCGAAACCCAAGCTCAACACAGTACTAAAATGACTGCAGCATCAGGTCTTATGAAAGATGTGCATTACAAATGCCAAATAAATGCATACCTTAGGCCAGAGGTTGCCTCCATTCTTTACTGATCTAAACAGGATTGTGAGAAGGTGCTACTCTTGTAAGCAAGACTGTGAGAGCTTGGCTCTCAAGCAATATGGTCTCTTTGGTACTGCTGCATTCAGTGCTTGTGAGGAAGGGCAACCGGGTGGCATCTTCCATGCTGGAATGAAGTCACTGAGTGCCATGCATGTCTGCGATGCTCTAGCGTTCTTGAAGCTAGCCTTATTCATTCCACAAAAGAGGCTTTGAAAAGTTGATTGCTTAGGTTTTAACTTTTCCAAAAAGGTTTCTTTGTTAAAAGCTTCTGGTTGGAAATACCAAACCCTGTTGTTGCTAAGATTAAGGTATTTGTTTCTTAGAAATGGCTTATAAGTAG
The DNA here is from genome assembly GCF_965638725.1 of Aptenodytes patagonicus. Classification (NCBI taxonomy): domain Eukaryota; kingdom Metazoa; phylum Chordata; class Aves; order Sphenisciformes; family Spheniscidae; genus Aptenodytes; species Aptenodytes patagonicus. The sequence goes on along the minus strand of NC_134950.1, from coordinate 11,361,737 downwards.
AGACCAGCACATGGATTATTGCTCCTTCTTTAGCCAAGTGGAGCGAAGGTGCTTCAAGTAAATTGTGCTTCCAGTAGGGTCAGTTTTGCATGTGATTTTAATAATGGCTTTGGGGAAGGAGGGGTCAGATCTAAATTTTTATATTTGTAACTCATATGGAAAAAAAGAAAAGCAGTACTTGCCAGTAACATATCATGGGTTTTAGGCTGTTTTAAATGCATATAGAAAAAACAGCTACCATGTTTCAGTAGACATTTAGAATGTGATTTATTTTTGCGTACTAACAAAAAATGCACCATGATCAGACTTATGGGTTTTGCTTTTCTGGAACAGGAATTTTTCCCCACTTTGTTCCTGTGTTGTTTTTTCCCCCCCAAGGTTAATGTCATAAGCAAAATAAAATCTGACTAATTAACTCGGCCTTGGGAAGATTGTAAATACCTGTCAGGAAACAGAAGATTTTTTGCTGTTGCTAAACAATGACTTTAACTGTGACTTGGAAAGATCGTGCTTGTAGTTTGTGAATGAAGTCAGTAACTGTGCTGTGGTACTTCTGGCCTTACTGTGAAAAACACATCACAGATTGTGTCTAATTGCACATGGTGGTTTTATGATATCTGTAGCTACTGAGCCAAGACTCGGATGTCAGATATCAGCATTCTTGCTATAGTTAAATGCTGCTGCCATGTAGTAGGTTCTACTTATCTCTCCTCCAGCTTCCAAATTGCTGTGTCTTGGGTCAGTGCTCTAAGTTAATTTTTTGTAAATTCCTGACCAAAGTTATTAGCTTTCCCCTTTAAAAACCAGGATGAATTAGTGCTGCATTATCCCCCATTCTGGGAAGCATGGCCTCAGTTTTTATCATCATCACTGGGCTGACTTGTGCTAGGTTTCAGCAAAAGGAGATTGGTGGAATTACTTCAGTAGGGGATATCCAGCCCTTTGCTTAAATGAAGAGAGGGGTCTTCTGCTGGTGTTCACAGAGGTTGTGGGATTGCTTTATCTCTTTTGAGACCTGGCAGAAGGTAGAACCATGACTGTAGAGAACAGATCCATCCTCATTTCCCCCAGCCTCAAATATATGTCCCTGGCTTGAGCTCGAGATGTACTTACAAACAAAATGTGCAATAAATAATAGATATTCATGTTCTGAAAAGTTCGAGGGTGCGGTGCTGGTGCCTCAGGCAACATTGCTATTAGCATGCTGACCTTAGTCCTCTTGGCCAGTCCTCCCTGTGCCTACCAGATTCCAAACACCACGATCTGTTTCTGTAGTGCAAAGGGGCTCTTGTGGTGCCTGTATAGAGCCTACTGCTATGGCCTCTGTCTGTCCCTCTCCCCTCTGACTTTCTCAGATCACGCATGATGCCAACAAACAGGAATATTTTTGCAAGATCTTTCCACCAGTGACACCAGAATAAGATACTACTGAGAGCGATTGCGTGGCATGGCGCTCTGTCCCGTGACTCTTTTTCAGACAGTCACCACAGCCTACAGCTACTTTCTGTCTTTGGCATATATGGTGTCAGCTGCCAGGAAAAGAGCTAAAGTGCTGGGCTCCTTGCTGTATTTCATCTTCATGCAGCCCTGTACTGCTCCCAGTTTCCAGTTTCATAACAGTTTTTGCAGTGTGTTTTGTTCCTCTCTTATGCAGTTGGTACTGGCAGTAAAATGTGGGTTGTTCTCAATGTTTAGCATCAAGTCCTACATATGGAAGCGATTTATCAACAAGATTACAGGCTGGAGGCCTGTGGAAATTGGACTCCAAGGTCCCATAATTCTTTGGAAAAATGCCAGCCATGGTAGGTTTTGCCTCCCAGCGGCTGTCCATTATTGATAGCCTTATTCAAATGTTATGTTCAGATTGTAAACAATGACCAGTTTCTCAACTTTATACTTATACAGGTGCAGCTAATTCAAGTCTTGATCATCACACTCACCTCTGTTCTTTCATGTCAATCCCCTCTTCCTTTGCCCTCACAGACTTTGTTTATTTTCTTTTATGCAAGAAAGGTAACATCTCTTCCCAAAAACTTTTTCCATGCAAAGTACTGCCATAAGAAGTCATCATCACTAAGGTATTCTCCTGGAAACATGGAAATGTCAATGTCTAGAACATTCTGACGTGGCAGATGAGATAGATAGGCACTTGGGACAGTTGCATAGTACTATTGAATCTCCACGTCTTTTGCAGCTTGTGCTGCTGCTCAGTGGCTGAGAGAAAAGGATGGTGTAGTTCTCCTGAGGCATTTTTTAATTACTGGACCTATAGCAAGGGAAAGGAATAATTAGTAAAAATATCCTGTGTAAGATATCCAGCCATTGGGTATTTCTTTCAAAGGAGGACTATGGGCTGCATTAAGAAATGTGCTCAGTGGGGTAGTGTGGCTGTTCTTGAGCCTGACAGCAGGGAATGAAATGGTATTTCTGTCTATCTAACTGCCACCGTTTCCCCGTGCCTTCTCTTATCTTCTTAGCTCCACACCAGAACCTGCTGGCCCGTGAACATTGGTGATGCTCATGGTTGCTAGACAGCTGGCCCGCTGAGCCGGAGGTCCTTAAACTCCCCTGGGCAACATCAGAGGTCTCAGAGGCAAAGTCAGCTGGAGGAACAAAGAAACTGAGAAACTTGAGATGTGTCTCCCGTGACCCCATGAAGCTTACAGAAGTGCTTGTCTAAATTGCTCTTTACCTTTATTGTTTTATATCCTTTTTTATCTGCCTGTCAGGGCATTGTCTCTTTCCCTGAGAAAGTGAAGGACAGCAGGCACTGAACAAAATCAAAGTGGTTGATGATCATCTCAGTGAACTGCTTGGAGACTGCAGTCAGTGGTCGCAGTAAAGCTGGTTGGTGGGGAGGGAGGTACGGAGACTTCTGACTAAGACAAGCTGTTAACTAGAAGCTGGAATAAAATACCTGAGAAATGATCAAGGGTAAAATTTACCCCTAACTGTGCCAACCCCATTTTAGACTGGAATTCTTTGATATCAAAATAGGCATCACAGACTATCCATAAATATTTTGGAACCAGCAAATTTAGGAGGCTACTGAGATATAAATAAAAGAAATTTTGAAGGTCCTGAAGCAAGAGAGATTAGCAGAACTCCTACTGATTTCAGCAGGAACAAGTTTGGGCCTTGAGTTATTTGGCTCATAACTCTTCAGCAAGATTGAAAGAAGAAGGGTCTGGCATTTTTTTGGTCTAAGATTTTATTAATGTCCAACCAGGATGCTGTTTAATCTTTAAAACAAATGCCAGCACTCAGAACACATAAATTGTTTGGATTCTGAGCTCTGTGTTACCCTTATTCTTGGACAGGCAAATTACAATGAGAATAATCATTGTCAGAATACTAATGTGATGTAAACTAATGTAGAGATATTTATTCAATGGAATGCAATTACCAGCAATACCCTATTTTCTGAACAGTGTGACTGTAATCCAATTTAGGCTGTTTAACCCCTGGTGATTTGTTTCTGTTTGTATTGTGATAGGCTGAAAACAGGCAGGATTGCTGGGGGCAGCAAAAGGGAGAGTGAGGGGAAATAGCACCACATGTAATCTGAGATCTTAATGACTTTACTAAATCTACATAACCACAGGGCTGTTCATCATGGTTGTGCTGCTAATTGAATTTTAAAATAAGGGTAGATCCTACACTCACTTTCTTCCAACATAATTTCCTTTTCTGATGAATGCTTAGTCACCAGTTTAAAAAAATCCTTTATGGCTTTAACCTAAAGTTACATTAGGACCTTGGATTTCGTACAAGACAGGATTCTGAGCTACGTGGTGGCAAGTGACAAAGAGGATGTACAAGGTGACTTTCATGACCAGCTTCTCTTGCAGAAGCGTTCTTGACTGGAGGAGTTGCAGCAGGATCCCATGAGTAGAGGACAGCTTCTCTCCTTCATAGAGAGGGGGATCATGGGAAGGGCAGAGCATGGGGACCTTGCTGCAGGCAATTTCTGAAGACTAAAAACCTTCAGCTAGATACTGGTACATTCATTAGCACAGAGGAGTCCCCCTGAAACTAGCACAGTTTCTGTGCTTCTGAAACTAGCACAGACTATGTTGTCAGCACAGATAGAAGTCTTGAGATCTGGTCTTTAAATAAAAGAAGTGCTAGCGTAATCTAGTTTTAAGTGCAGGGAGATAGTTTGTAAGCACACAAAAATGAGTGGGGAAGGCCTCAGTGTCCATCTGGTGCAGTTTGCTAATGGTGATGGCAATTCTGACATTGAGCTGAGTGCAAGCACACGCAGACTGCATCCTGAAGGGTGGAGCTGGACCCATTAAGGGGAACTGGGGGTCTGGAATATTCTGCCTCTCCCCAAACACCAGAGAAAAGTGTTGAGGGATGAGGATCACCATCACTGGCAGGAGGATGGGCCTATTTTCCAGAAAGCTACACACAGCTCTGACGGCTGTTCAGGTTGGAAGAGCCTAGGGAATAGCTATTCTGACCTTTTGTTAGTACCACATCATCCCCCCAGCAACACCTCCAGTGAAATTAGGCCCTTTAGTTACAAAACCCAAAAGGGCCAGAGGTGCAAGGTTTCATCACAGCGGTAGGTCAGTATGGAACGGGCTAGGACATGCACACTTCCAACCCTGCCTATCTGCACAGGACAGGGCTCTGGGTGGGTTTTCAGCTCTGCCTCCATGGTCACCATAGCTGAATCTTTCAGTGGAGGACAGCAAATAAAGTGGGAGGAATAAGATAGGATGGAGGCTTTGCTAATGGTTTTGGACATGCATTTCTTGAAGGTCTGGTGATAAGATATATCAACATTTGATTGCCTGGTTGGTTCTGTACAGAAGGATGTGTTCACCCCACAGCAGGCTTAGGAAGGCTTGGATCCAGTATATCCCCTGGGTTACCTTAGCAAATGAGTTATACTTTATGTCCCCTGTGCCTGACCCCTGCCAGAGAGATGATGCCAGTTCTTGAAGGCTCACTGATATAACCACCCATAGCTGTGGAAGCCCTAGCTTCCTACCAATTGATTTGAGAGTTCAGTATTATTAATGATGTGTATTGCAGCAGAGACCAGAGGCCCCAGCTTTACCGTGGTCAGCACAGTGTAAATACAGCATAAGAAAACTATGCATGGCCAAAGGAATGCATGACTAAGGCCATGGCTATCCAAAGGTAATTTCCCCAAGACAGGAAGCCTTCAAGCAGAAACCGTTGCATAACTGCTTCCAGACTACAAAGCACAGAAAAACAGTTCTTTCAAGAGAAATGGGCTGTGGATGGGAACCTAAGATTTCCAGCTTTAGGGCATTTGCACTTTCATTCAGGTTTTTGTGTCATGTAAGCACCTATCTTGGGGAAAAGATGCCAACTGGGGCTTGCCCACATATGCTGTTGGTATGTCTGTAGTCTTGCAGTGGTAAGACGGAAGCAGAAATACAGTGAAAAGAGCAGGTAAGAATAGCGCAGTTAGGACAGAGTGGTCCTAACTCCCAGGGATTCTGCATACGAGAGATTTGCCAGATCAAACCCTAGTATTTCCAACAGCCATTCAGCCATAAGAACTTAAGCTGTGAGTGAAAAGCACAGAGTGCAGCTATTATTCTTTCAAGTCCCAGTCGAGCTGTTTGCTTTTTCACTTTTACTTTTTAATATAATTTGTCTTGTGAGTTTGCATGAGGCGTCCCTCCCCAGTCATTTACCATGAGTGCTGTGGGGACTCCTGACAGAATGCAATGAGGGCTCACCACATCAGTGAGCTAAGGAAGAATGCAGTTGTGTTTCTTACAGCAGTCCTTACTTAGGCCCAATTGGATTTTAATTACATGCCGCTAGGGGCTTTGTACAAGACATCTGTAATAGCAGAAACACCTGCAGAGCGGAGTTTCAGGATGACAAATTTTCTCTCTCTCTGGACTAGCTCTTTCTCTCTTCTAAGCTGGATTCTCTTTGCTGACTTGCACAGTCCATGTTATTTACACTGGTGTAAATGAAAGAGGAATCAGAGCCTTTCTTTCCTTCTCTGGGAAAAAGTTACCCAGCACGTAGCTGCAAAGCTAACCTGGCTGCACACTGCCCAACCACCTCCTCTTGGAAGTGCCCATTCCCACTAAGCAGTCTGCTCAGCTTTGAACAAATTGAAGCATATGGCCTCTGTGAAAAGTGAGACCCTCTTTGCCACTTCTCGTACCACCAAGCTTGGAAAGGCCAATGTTTTACAGCGAAGCTGGGTGTTGGTTTCTGTTCAATACATATGAACTTTGAAATGAATCATGGTTTCATCTGAGCCACTTTCCACTGATGCTAGACCTTCATCATTCCTACAGATTGATGGTATGGATTTTACTTTGTGAAGATTCAATGCACAGATTTTGAGGTAATGTTTTTGGCTATGAAGAGAAAGGCCAGGATCAAGACTGTGGGAACAGTTAGCTCCCCAAGTGCAGACTGATCCTCACTGGGCTCAGATTTCTTCTTCCCCTGACATGCTTTTATGCTACTCCAGCTAAGAAAGCGTTGTTCCTGACTCAGTACTTAATACACAAGAACGTTGACTTCATTTGTTTTCTACCTCCTGTTCCACTCGTTCTGACATGAAGTTTGACCCTGACCTTTGTCTGTAAGACAGAGATGGATGAAACCTATGATCTAGCATCTTTCATACATTTGTGTATCAGTCATCTGACTACAAGAGCTTGTTCCTTGTGTAGCAACCATCTTTAGCCTGTATGACTTGAGACTACATCCTGTAGTGGTTGGCACTGCTTTATTCATTGCAGCAGCTATGTAATTTTTGTCACCTGGAGCCCTTGACTGTGATTGCCATTAAATGAACAGGAACAGATTACTGTATGCAAGGGAAGAGGGCCTTCAGGATTTGAAGAGGTAGGATTTTTTTTTATATATTTTTGCACAGGAAAGAGGAGTTCAACAGGATTTGTTTCCCAGTAACTCCCTGTCTTTATCCAGCCTGCACTCTCCATTTTGGGAAGTCCCTAGAATGATACTAAGGAGACCTGCCATGCACAGACGTGTGTAATAACCTCCCAGTAGTGTCATCTAGGGTATGGTATAGTCAATGGTAGACTGCGCTTGAGCAAGAGATTTGGTTGAGAACAGGCCTACAGTACCCTTAGACATCTTGCGTAGCCATGGGACTACGCGTTTTATTTACTGTTGTCATTACCCAAGGCACATAATGATTCTCTTTTTACTTGCCGTCCCTTCTCTATTTATTTGCTATATCCATGTATCATTGGTCATCACAGCCCGTGACTGGACACTTCAGAGTCCTTTCTGGACAGTTCAAAAAGCTGAACTGTAGAAGAAAACAGCTTCAAATGTTTTTCAGCCTGCAACCTTACTGTAATTTCCAGTGATTAATTCCTATTTTTAGAAGTAAACATAGTGGCTAAAATCCTCGTTTGAGGGGATGGTAGGAGCCAAAGAGCCACATTTGGCACTCAGTCAGATCTCAAAGTTTTGCAGTCCAAGCAAATTTTGCAGCTGGGCAAGCCAAGTGCTCTGCAGAGTCTTAAATGGGCATGCGTGACTAAGAGAGCCTATAGAGAAGGAGGTTACTAGGCAGAAGGGGAAAAAAAAGAGACATATTACTAACATTTCAGATTGTCCTTGCAGAAGCAAAATAAGGTGGGAGATAAGATTTTTGTATACTGTTCACCACTGTCATGGTCTAACAGGTCCTGGTGTGTGCTCCAGGCCATATGAGGGAGCTCCCTCCATCTGCATCCAACATCCTGTTCCAAGCACAGTTCCTCCTCATCCTCTCCCTTGTTACTGATGGGTGTAATGCTGCAGAAACAGCTGCAGGGGAAGTGTTTGTCACTCATTTGGTGACGGTGTTGAACATGGAAGAATCCCATACTTTTGCACCGAAAGGGCCAAACAAGTACTCCCCATCTCTTCCTCCTTCAGCAGAAGCAGCAGCTGAGGAAAGTTGAGGAGGGACATAAAGATGAAGAACTACTGAGAATTTGTGCGTGTCTATGCCTTGATACACACCTATTTGCTGGAGATGTGGCCATGAGCTTTGGATCTTTGCTGCTTTAGCACTGGGGCACTTTTCATCAACCTTCCCTCTAAGGCTCCATTCATAAATTGCTTATGGAGTGTGAATAAGCTGTGGGGATGCTTTAATAAATGGTTCCTCACATAAAGTTTTATTCCCCAATAATAATTAGCTTATTAGTAAATCCCTAATGGCATTACTAAGGAGGTCATTATCATTATCCCTGTTTTATATCTGCAGAAACTGAATCAGAGAAAGGGAAAGTCACTCACTAAGTAAGATTTGTGGATGCAAACTCCTGAGTCAAGGCAAATGCTTTATTCAGTAGGTCACAGGACTAATAGGTACTTGAAATAAATGGTTAATCACTGGTGTAAACAGAATGTAATAGGACAGTGATACCTTCTTGGAAAATGTTTAAAACCATCTGGAATAGTTACTTGTGTCTGTGATTGGCTGTCAACATTTAATAGCATTAACTGTTCATAGAGGCCGTCTAAATATACGTATAGCAAATTGCTGTAGTGTTCACCTTTAGGAATCTGCATAGTTTGTGTACCATCAGAATTTGTGCTATGGTCTCCTGAATTGTTAAAAAGAAACTGGCATGCCATTTATTAAGTTTTTCACTGAAAGATCCTTTTTATTCAGCTTATTCCTGATCATTTTGAAAATTGTGCTAGTATACTTGATTGTTTTCTTTAATAGTCCATTACTGGCCATAGAAAAATCTGCTGCTGTCTCAATATATGGGACAACAAAATGCAAAGTGGAGTTAAATCAAAATAAATGAAAGCTACTGCAGTGATTGCATCATACAAGGCAGTATGCAATTCAGTGAAAGATTTTTGCATGCCTTTTTCTGACAGCAACCAGGGTGGATTTCCAATATCTAGGGATTCCCCTTGAAATGAAAAACTATACTATGCCCAGCTATATATGGGGGACCTAAATACTCCTTAAGTTAGAGGAAGAAGTTTTGACAGACAGTGCTTCATGTCAGGATTGTATGATGATGCTGAGACTGCAGCTCCTCCAAGTTTGCTCACAGCTCTGGGATTTACAGTATTTTAAATTCAGTACAGTAAAATTAGTGTAAATTCAGTACATTACTGATCAGCTCCTCAATTCCCTGTGTAATGAATGGTGGGGAAAATAGATGCTTTATCATGTGATTTACGACATCTGATGTGCTGAGCACTGGGTCCTCCAAGCCAACCAAGAGGCAAACCAAGAAAGAAGTGTGTGAGACTGTCATCTGGGCTTATCTGCCCTGCGATTCAGTCTGAAACTTCTCAAACTAAGGTCATATATTTGGAGACTCTTAAAATACTTCTGCCTCCATTTTGCCTGCTGACCTAGTGGTGAGAGCACCCACTCAGGAGGTGGGATTCGAGGGTTTGAAGTCCTTCTCCACCTGAGGAGATTTGACTCTATGGCTTCTGCACTCCATGAAAACTTTGAACACCAGAGTGTGACAGAGTCTAAGAGAACGGTGGAGCGAGTAAACGTGCCCCCTCCTCATCACCAAGTCGCAGGGTAGCCAGGGATTCATTGCTGCAATGGAAAGACAAGTGCAGAGAGGGCAAACTCTATAGCAGCCTGTGCCAAAGCTCCTGCCCGATTCCTGGAGCTCTGCTTGCTGCTCCTAGATTTTTTTCCTGGTTACTGTTTTTATTCTTTCAGTCCAGGCTGTCTAATGAGGAATGTGTAAAGAGCTGTGGGAGCAGTGTAGATTCCTCAGGCTGTCCCTTGACAGCTGAATATGCAGAAAAGCTCACACACCATCCGTGTTGCTCAGGGGAGCTGGTTAAGGTAGGATTGTGTGTATAAAATGGGCATAGTTAATGCCTGTGAAATAGTTTAAAACATGTAAGGACAACTCAGACTTGTAGTATCCTGCTCCAGAGTGCTGTAGAAATCTGCAAGACCCTTGAGGGGATTTTTTATCCCCCTTGGTTTAAAGACTGCCTGTAAATTGATCCCTCCAGCTGAGGTGATAGCTGACCACCCCCTGCAACACTGAACAAAGGAGTGCAAGGCAAATACCAGCGCTCGGAGTGTGACATGAAGAGTTTGACGTGCTGGTAAGGAAGCCACACATCCCCATAATTACTTAAAATTCCATGCCTGGCAATGAGGTGCAGGGGGTTAATTAGGCTCATAAGCTGGGGTAGCAGGGAGACCTTTGGGAAAATCTTGTAGACAAGCAGCAAAGCATGTGACCTCATTTGAATTTTACTATTAGGTTTCCTGCAGAGATCTCAAAAGCATCCTCTGATCACCGCCTGAAACTTTGTTTAGGTTTCATGTTTGCAAACACAAGGCATCTCTATTAGATTCTGAAGCTGCTGCACATGCTTTAAACCATCAAACTGGTGATTAGGACAAGCAAATAGATCCCCCCCGCCTCCTTTTGTTTGTTAGGACTAATGACTCTCCTGACTCTTGTGGCAAACAATCTCCCATTCTTCCATTAGAGCCTTGTGGTGCTGCTGGTTGGAGCTGAAATGGTTGAGACTGACACTGCCGGACACAGGGCTATTCTTGTGTGAGGCTTTCTAGTCTCCAAAAAAGCTATAATAGGAGCCTGACCTGTGTCTCTGCAATCTGCAGCTCCTTTGGCTGCAGTGGGCTTTTGCGCAAGTCCTTGGCGTTTCTCTCCCATTCATAACTCGGTGTATTGTTCTTCTCCTCCCCCACCAGTTTTCTTCCCAAGTCATAACTATGGTGCCAGTACGGCGCATTTCAGTCCTGCAGCCTTTTGATCGGGGTGGGGGAGATTTCCCCAGACTACACTGAGACTAAAGGGCAGCTAGTCTGTGGCTATCAGCCTACACAAGGCTTTGCTGGAGAAGGAAAGGGAAAAGATAGGATGGGGTCATAACTTGAAAGCCAGAGCCAATCCATCTCCTGACCTCCCTCAGTCCTTTTTCCAGCTGATGCAAACCCACTGCTGCTGATGGGGGTCTTTCCACTGGCTATAACAACGATTGGTTTCACATCAGCAGCAGCTCTGGGGGAGCGCGGGAGAGAGGGGAGGGGGATTAGTCGTTGCTGTGTCCAGCTGCAGCACGTCGCAAAAGAAGTGTAAGGGAAGTCTCATTTGAGTGCCCCAATCCCTCCTGCCCCAGACGTACGGTCTGCTCCTGCACATTAAAGAAATCCTTGCTTTCAAAGGGAGCAGGTCCCTAGTGTCAAGACAGGAGCAAATAATAACCTTTACATCCATCCGGGCAGAAATCATGCTTGGAATAACTCACTCTGAGGGTTACATTGAGTTTCATTATTACCATGGTACCTGTTTCTTGAGACAACAACATCAAGAAATTCACCTTCTGCCTTTTGGGCACTGCTGTGATCCTAAGTAGCAACCTTCACCATGGACTGCATGCAGCCCCCATGGAGCAGAAACGTCATGCTCACCACGTGCTGCTGTATTTCCATTATACGTGTGTAAGTGAAATCAAACCTGGGGGATTTCTTCGTAGCGCTCCAGACACGCAACCGCATCACAGAATACAAATGTGAGAGCTGGGCTGATGCACGTGCAAGGAGTTCATCTCTCAGCCCCAGGGACTGGCAACAGGCGGGCAAACCTTGAAGGGCAGGATAGCTCATTAACTCAGTGCTTTAAATAATAGCATTGGTGGGGATGCTGGTGATGTGTGTCCCTCTAGTGTGTATTTGTGTGTGTGTGTTGTTTGACAACAGGCATGAAACAGCACTTGCTTCTTTGCTCCTCAGGCAGCAACCCTGTGCAAAAACAGCAAGGAGGGCATAGGAAAGAGGTTAATTATTTTTTTCTTCTCCTTGGAGATTTTGGACTGATTAAAAAGCTATTTTTGCTAGGAAAACAACAAGGAAAAAAAATCCAGCCATACATGGCAGGGATAAAAGCATGCTTGACTCTTCCGATAAGTACAATAGTATTTAATATCTTTGCTGCTTGGCCCAATATTGTATCACAGGCATCACTGGAGTTGTGCTTCCCAGCATGCCCTAGCATTCCTTCAAACAAGCATTCGCTGTAGCAGAAAGTCCAAGAAAAGGCTTACTCCCTTGAGGATCAAGAAGAAAGCAACAGTGAAGAAAGGTACAGTAGCTATTAATATTAATGTTAAAGGAAGAGGGGGGAGAGAGGACATAGGAGCAGTGAAAAAATGACTACTTATGGCTTTGATGTGTTCATTTCCACAGGACCGATAGCAGCATGGAGAATACAGAAAGCAGATAAAGAGGAAAATGAGGAGGTGGAGGTGAGCAGAAGGCAGCTCAGAAAATTGCACAAGCTGTGGGGAGTTTTTTTGTCTAGACACTCGCACACAGCAAAGGGAGCAACTCTGCCATCTGCATCTCCTCCAAAAAAAAGAAGGGAGAAAAGGGACACAGCTGAGACAAAAAAAGAAATCCACCTGCGGGCCCCTCATTTTGGCTGTGATATGGCTGATCCATGCTGAATGCCTGCTGTGGGAGGGGAGAGAAAGCTAATGGAGGTATTGTGTCTAAGGAGGCACAACATCAGGGAGCATGTGAATCCTCATGCGTGGCTCTGTCCTACTGACACAGTGAGAAGAGGAGGGAGGGAAGTATTTTAGTCCTGTTGAGGCTGCTAAAGAGTAAAAATGGAAGTAATTAAAGGCCTATTCTAGTCTCACTTAAATCTCTCAGTCTTCAGGCCAGAGTTATTTTCGTTACATTGCTTTAATGGCATTGCATTGATGTTTAGACTTGGTTGGATTTTTTTTTTTTTTTAACCTGAATTTAGGAAATGAACCTGCACTTTCTGTGGCAATGAACTCACTTTGCTGAAATTTTGCCTGCAAAAGTTTGTTCCAGTCCCAGGAGGAATTTTGCTAAATCCCAAGCAGCCCCAGGATAGCCAGTGTTTGGGCAGCTGGGTTACTGCCTTACATTGTGGAAAGGGCAGGCTTGAGTCCCAGTGTTAGCTGGTTCAAAGCTAAACTGGAAATAAGAATGACTCCTGCACCTTAGGTGAGGTGATTTCCTGGTAAACAATGATCGTAGAGTCTTATTCTCCCCTGTGTTTTCACTGAAGAAAACCCCATTCTTCAGTGGTTAAGAACAAAAACAAAATCCAGAGCAAGAGCAGGAAAGGTTTTCTGTGACAGGACTGCTGTTTGCTGCCCATCTTGTCCTTGGTGAAGGCTGCTGTGGCTGTAAGCAGTGACAAGAACTGCCTTCTCTTGCTGCCACATTCATCTCCAATGAAACTCGTCTCATCTCAGCTTCACTTTTAATCTTTCTGCTCTCAGGTCCCCCTGTGCAGCCACTGCAGGCTTATGTGGTGTCATGGGAGGTCTGATCTCAAGTTTCCTGAGCCTGTGAGTGTATCTGTGTCTCCTTGGTTGGCACTTGTCTGATGTGGGACTTAGCCCATGTCTGCATCCTTGCGTGGCCTCCTGATGGTGTAGGGTGTCATCAGGAAGAGAGGGGGCTCTTTTCCAGCACAGGTATCTGTCCTGTGCAGGCTGCCTGGATCTCACCACAGATCCTGCAGGGGAGTCGATATAAAGAGCAAAGAACTTGATGCTTGGTTTTCCAAAAAAAGCAAAATCAATGTTGCTAGCCTCCTGCATTAGACTTCACACGGCTTTTTAAGAACTACCAGTTTGTATAAGCAGAGACACAAAGTCCTCTGTTGTCAAAGTCAAGGAGGAACCTCAAGCCACTGTCCATTAGCTCTGTTTGGTCACAGAAAGCAGAGCACGGCAGGAGCCTGGCATGGGAGGACTGCCATGGGAAGGTTTCTCGCCTCCCTTGCAAGTGGGGGTGAGCATCACATCCCAGGAGAAACTGGCAGCCTGCCCAAAACCTCTCAATCCTTCACTCTGGAATAACCATTGAGGATAATTTCCCTTGCAGACCAGTTACCCCAAGCAGGGGAATGATGCATTTAACCAGCCCCAGTGAGAGGTACTGACTCTGTTCCTGTGCTCACAGGGGGCACTGGAAATGCCCATGGTAGTTGTGCCCTGGTAAGGGTACCACATGCTTATTTAGTGATGGGGAAAAAGCATCTCCCCATCTTCCCAGAAATAAGCAATAGGGATCGGAAGGGGCTGAGCCATTGGAGCAGTGGCTCAGGTCAACACAGAAGGAACTGTTTGGGCACAGTGAGGCATAATGAGGGGGAGGATAATTTTCTGGTGTGTAGGAGGAAATCAGGTCAGGTACTTTGAACCCCAGCCTACATATTTTCACCTGTAAGTGGTATTAACTGGTTATATTCATTTGCAGTACTGACTCAATGCTACAGATGTATTTTAGACCTTTGATCATTTTTGTTACTCCACCTTGAATTTTCTGCAATTCCTCTTAGAAAGCTGCTTTTCCAACTGGATACTGGAAAATCACTGAACTCTGGCACTGAGTAGAGCAAGAGAATTACAGAAAATATGTCTACGGATAATTCGCCCCTTGATTCATCTCAGCAGGGGGGTGGATTATGTTACATCTCAACATCCCTTCTGAGCCCATTTTCTACAATTTATACAATTCTTGTAACCCCTCCAGGGATACCAATCACTATCATGTAAGCTCATCAAACTCGGTTTCTTACTATTGCCGCTCTGCATGTCTCACACTTCCATAGGTGTAGTGTGAAATAAATGACCTTGCTCTTTTCCTATAGCCGCAGTCTACCAGCTCCATCTAATTCATCTTTATAAGCACTTGGCTGGCAAACAATGCCACCAAATTCCCATGGCTGGCCATGTTCAGGTTCTCTTTTCTCCCTGTGTGTTGTTTGAGAGCACAGATGCGGCATGGCATGGTGAGCGTGCATGGAGGTGGGAGCTTTGCTGGGTTATGGATGCCCCCCAGGCTCCCAGTGGCATCAGAAAGGCCAGCAGGGCTGCTCGCCGTCTCTCAGCAGTCACTCATTCCAGCCGATTAAGGCTGATTATTCCCTGTTTTGGCTCATGGAGTTACTCGTCTGTTCTCCCAAGCATGGGTATTTACAACAAGCTAAGCAAGAGTTTGAAGAAAGAGGGCAGCAGGGGCACTTCTCCTAGTCGGGGGAACTGCTTGAGTCAGTTTATTACTAATGAGCCATTAGTGTCAGTTACCCACTGACAAGGGCACATGAAGTACCCCGTGGGCTTGCTGCTTGCAATGGCTTGCCCTTTCCATAGGACGAGACTCAGCAAGATGTTTAACCTAAAGCAGGTGAGTAATCATGTGTGTCTGTTTGAAGGCTGGGATCAATGATGAAGGCATATGCTCAGATACTTTTCTGAATCAGAGCTACAGCTACATTTGAGACCCTCTTTAAAATTCACATCTGGCTACGTTCAGCTGCAGGGCTGATACAAAATGGTCTGTTTTTCAGTACTTTGTATTAAAAGCAATGCTTCTGTCCTGCCACTGGAAAAGTAAGACACAATACATGCTCATCTCTTTTTTGTAAAAAGTCTTTTTAGATCCCTGAATGTGCAAGTGCCAGCACCTTGTTGCTATCAAAACCCAATTAACATAACTGATGAGTGAAAGGAAATCAAAATACAGTCAGATCTAACAGCCCCAGAGTCAGGAATGTAAATTACACAGTCGCACATTTTTCTGTATGACTCGGCTTGTTCTCTTTCCATTGTAATCAAAAGTGAATTACAATCTTGAAAGGTTCTATCTCTCCCAGATAACTGAAAAAAGCTAATTAAAAACAAAAGCCACAGATGTAATCATTGCTTAATGCTGTAAGCATAACATGACCTAATGCTATTATGAGTTCTGAACAAATTTCAATTAGAACTCCAGCTGGTAAACAGATAAATGTGATAACAGCATTTTAATGTTACATAATCACTTGTTAGTAAAAGTAATTTTTATTTCAGCCATTCATAAGTATCAAAAATGGTTTTAGATTCAGATACATTTTTCAGTATAATTAGAGGACAAAAAATATTTGAATTAGTAACATTTGAGAAGATCCTCCTCAGGGGTGTGTTCTGTGTTTTTAAGTTAGTTAATTTTTTTATACAGTCACCACCACTTTGTAGCGTGCTAGTGATTTACACCATTACCAGATCAGAAAAGTAATTCAAACACGTACTCCATACTCTGCCCTGGGAGGAATCACTTCTAGGTTACACTGGCCTTTTGTTGCTCAAAGTACTTTGTTATTTCTTGTCTCATTGAGCTTTAGAGAATGTGAAAAGTCATGGCCCGTGGCAGGGAGTCAACGGGATTTCAGAACATGTGGAAAAGCTGGGGGTGCAAAACCGCAAGCTCTTTGCAGCAGGGTATGTATTGATGTGGTTCTGAGATGAGGATAACCCCGAGTCCAACTGGATCCTTGTGATAAGTAAGGGTGGTCCATGGCCAGAGTGCTAGCGTGGCTTTGGAGAGCCAGGACCAGTTCCTTGCTCTGCCAAATTCCCAGTGAAAGGCAAACAAAATACTCAACTTGTGCCTCAGTTTCCTTAAAAAAAAAAGTACCAGGACAGTGACTTGAAGTGGCTCTCCTGACAACCAGGAGTGCGCAGGGAAACCACAGCCAAACTCCTGCCTTTTTCTTGAGAGGCACAGGTGAAAAGCAGTGGCTCTGGAAGGATGCTCTCTCCTGCCAGGCTGGCATCACACTTCTCTGCTGCAACCAGTGCTCAGGCCCAGCATTTGATTTCAAGACAGGTGTGGAGTAGCTTCCTGGTAGGATGGTGACAGCTTATTCACCTAATCAGCATACAATTCCTCTCTTTTGTGGTTTAAAACACGGATAAAATAAATTCCATCACTGGAGGAGCATACTGGCCTGACAGCACCAAGGGAGGAAATCCAAAATTAAGACAGCGAGAGAAGGTGCCGTGCAAGGTTCTCCCTGTTGTGCCGTTAACCAGCCTTAACCTTGTCCTCACGGGACCATCTCTGATGGGGGGAGCACTCAGCATCCACCACCTGGCCTCTGTGCTGAGGGGACTGATCTGCTACTCTGATGAAGAAGAGGCACATGATGTGGACACCTATATTTAATTTGACTGCATTTGCATGCAGCAGTCCTCCTGAGTTGAGTTATTTGATGGCAGAGACAACAGAAGCTGTCACTACCCTGAAATAAAATTTTTGCTATCCCTCCGTTACATTATTTTTTTTTCCTTCCTTCTTCAATTATCCATTTTAAATATTTATTAAATACCCTGTAGGGTTACTTCTACTCTGAAAAGAGCAAGGGTTAAGCTTCTATTTTTTAAACAAGAGAAAACATGTTGAAATAAATCACGTTTTTCCAGCAGCAACAACAATAACAAACACAAAACAAAGAAATCCAATAGGAAAACAGAATTGTTAGTTAAAAGGGCAGTCACTCTTGGGACTGAAAGCTCTCCTGACTAGCTGCCATGGCTTCTCCATTATTTACTCATACCACAGTAGCAACTAGAGGTTTGAAACAAAATACAAGATTGCATGTGCTAAGTCCTCTAAGACACAGTAGGAGCTTGCTGTCTACATAGGTGAGAGAACAGTCCGTGAAGCGGAATGTCATTCTGTCCATGTGAGATGCAAAGGTGTAGAGCGACAAAGTGACTTGGTTACAGAGGAGGTGGCAGATGAAGTTTGTGGTGAGGTCAGGACCATTTGTATAGCTGTGAGTTTGTCCTTCCTCCTGGAAGTTTATGTGAACCTCCCAAGACCTGGGTTATCACTCTGATCCCCACATGTCACTTTACTCCTCCTTATTACGGGGCATGTGGCATGGACCCAACAGTGGGATGCTGTTTTTTGAATCGAGATTTCTAAAACATAAGTGTTTACCTTTGAGGCAGATATCTGGGCTTCATCTATGTTTACGAAGAACCAGTCAGTACCATCCATAATACCTAGGGCATGATTCATCTGACCTAAATGTTGGTGTCTACTTTAGAATAAACTGACTGATGCCTTACGGCTGTATTGACCAGATCTCCATCGACTGTAACGGGAACCCAGCCAACAGAGACAACTTAAATTAAAGAGATGAATAGCACCCCATTCAAGTCTGTGCACAGCGATGCCTTTGCAAAAGCTGTCCTGTCTTGACAAACGCTGGTGTGTATGCCTGGTACACTTTAGGAAGTTGGGCAACCATGGTGCTGAGATTCTAGGCGAATGCAGGGATCTAAATAGACTGTAATAAAGTTAGTTAATGGGAGACGCTTACATTTTGCCAGAGCCAACACACAAGTTGGAAAATCGACAAAACAGCCTTTAGGCTGCTGCAGTCTGAGTCACAGAAGTTGTCTTCTGTGTAGTATAGGTGTATTTTTTATTGTCTGCATCTGAAAATGGGCTTGGCTGTCTTTGAGCGTGCCCTAGTGAAGCATGCTGTCCAGACAACCAGAAGCAATTCAACACAGCTTGAGGTGGAATGGCAAATGGAGGTTATTCATCATTTTGACCATCTGGCCTGTCTCAGCCAAACTTGCCTGGCTTCAAGTAAAATAGGGTCCATCTCTGCTGAACGTCCATATGACTCCAGTGTTTTGAAAACCTGAAGGAAACGCTTGCAATGAGTCATGGTACTGCCCACAGCTGCATAATGGACAAATATTTCCCC
Organism: Aptenodytes patagonicus; assembly: GCF_965638725.1. Lineage (NCBI taxonomy): Eukaryota > Metazoa > Chordata > Aves > Sphenisciformes > Spheniscidae > Aptenodytes > Aptenodytes patagonicus. Next base: position 11,343,174 of record NC_134950.1, on the reverse strand, counting down.
TCAGACAAAGAGAAGCAGCCCAATGGCCTCAGCCATGAGAGTTGGATCTGGTCTTTGGTGCTGCCCAGAGCCCAGGACTGGCAAGTGTTATTCATGGACGTCTCGGAGCACGGGGTAGCTCCAGCACAGTTGTCCTAGCAGTAATTTAAATAGGCTCCCATGGCTGTTTCCTTCTTCAGCTCTCAGTTTTATTCTTCTCTTGCTTATCCTCATTTTACTTCTCTGGTGAAGCCTACTGAGGTTCATTCATGTGAATCATATCGCACATTCCTGGAGGCAGCTAATTTCTTAAGCCTTCTTCTCCACTTTGCTCTCACTCATAACTGTCCATATCAGATATCGCATATCAGATAAAATATAACCAGAAGTTCCTTCCTTCAGTAACTCTCTTTTTATCTAAGCCCTACTGCTTTGTTTACTGTCACCACCCCAACCCATTGGCTGTTTTCGTTTTCTCCTATTCTCATTCCCTCCTTCATGCTCCTTCTCCTCTCAGTGACATCTTTTTTTTTAAATATAGCCCTGCTTTAGTTTTAATTTATCAAAACCCATTGCTTTCAAGCCTACACACGTTAAATGCGGTACTTACAATCCACCTCTGGAGATCCCAGACCCTTCCTAATCCCTTCCTTCAGCTCCGCTGGCACTGCCCTAACCAAAGCAACTAATGATCTTTTCCCAACCAGCACTCTACCCTCAGCTGTCTTTGACACCATTTGTCATATCTTCTATGACCCAATTCTCTCATACTTTTCTACCCATCTGTAACTCTTTCTTCTCCATCTTTCTCACTTTTCCCCAAAGTGGTAATTCTGTTCTAGAAATGAAATATTTATATCCCTCCTCCTGCCCTGTTTATTTGTCATAAAGGTACAGTAACAAATCTATTTTCATAGAATAGAATATATACAATATATGTAAGAATATAGAATATGTTATTGTATAGAATATATAACTCATCTGCAGTGGCTGTATTTGTCCTTACAAACATTGCTGTGCCTTGAATGTCTTCTAGAATTTTTATGTGCTTCTTAGAACATTTTTGATGCTTCATAAAACCCCTGAGTATGTGTGTAACCACTCAGTGACCATAAACCACAGACAGAAAAACTCTGCACACTCCCTTATTCATTGAAGCCGTCTTACTACAGATTAGGTTCCTTAGTTCAATATTTATTAGGGTTTTTTGCCTATCCTCACATTGGTTTCTGCAAACCCTAATTAACTGGACGTCCTTTAAATGCTGTTTCTTTGCCAGGGTATTCACACAGCCCTAAAAACACCATATTAATTGATATTGTTGAAAAACTGGCTTTTTAATGGTCAGCAATCCTTCCTCCAATTCATCCTTCCAATCTTTCAACAAGGCTGTTTTTATACCCTGGCAAATGGAATAGATATATTAGTATTCCTGTTGTTAAATTGCTCTTACATCAGCTGCTTCACACACCAAATGTGGAGGTAGGCAATTATTACCATCCCCATCTTTATCAAGGGGGAAAGAAAGGGCAGTATTCACAGAGCACTGGGCATCTCCCTTAGGTTAGTCTCCCCAAGCTCTCTGTACAGAGAGAAGCTCCTCCAAAGGGCAACATTAGAAGAGCCTGCTGAGATGAGCCTACTGAGATGAGTCAGATAATTCAGCTGGCTAAATTAGACTCTTCAAATGAGTCAGTGGTAACATTCCTAATGGCTTCAGAGGATGCATATTCCAGCAATTAGCCACGATATGTAACTGTAGTTCTATATAATTAGCTATACAAATTGCAGCAATATACAATAGGTTGCTATGTCTTAAATAAGCAATGAATAAGTACAGTGTGACTGGAGCTCAAGGTTATTCTTGTCTTCATTTACCTCACTACAAGAAGCCTGCAGGGCTTTGATTTCCAAAGGGAGATGAAGTTTGTCTTTGTTAAACCTGTTATAACCAAGCGATGATTCTTTGGGTCTGTCTCAGTATTCAACTTAGGCACGTCTTTTCTGTCTGCCTTCAAGAATCTCCTTGATTCTTGAATCTCATTCTGTGCCATGACATCTCTGATTTTCTCCCTACACCTCATTTCTATTCTTTTCTAAAATCATACAAAGATACAATTTAAAGGGACCTCCAGAGGCCAAAGCAAGGTAGTGTCAATGTTAGATCAGGTCCCTCGGGGCCTTTGTGTTGTCTTGCTTTGAATATCTCAAAGGATGGAGACTGCCCAGCCTCTCTGGGTCTCTGTTGTAATGTTTGACCACCCTCACCGTGAAGATTTTTTCCTTTATAGCTAACTGGTATTTCTAATTTCTGTTTGCTGTACCTTGTATCTGTCACCTCTTAGTCTGGCTTCATCTCTTCTTTAAACTTTCTTTAGGTAGTTGAAAATACGAACCTGATTCCCCTTAGCCTTCTTTTCTTGCAGCTAAACAAGCTCAGCTTCTGGAGCCTCATCTTGTACATCATATGCTTTGGTCCCTAACCATCTCAGTGGGTCTCTGATGAACTTGCTTTAGCTTGTTGATAACTTCCTTATACTGGGAAGCCCAAAGCTGAACACAGTAGTCCAGACATGTACTCTTCACTAGTGCAAAAGAGAGGGGGAAATCAGCTCACTCAGACCGTCAGCTGCGTTATTGCTAATGTAGCCCATTGTGCAGTTGGCATTTGTCACTGTAAGGTTGGTTTGCAGACTCATGTTCAATTCCTTGTCCGTCAGCACCCCAGGTGCTTTTCTGCAGAGGTGATTCCTAGTCAGCCAGGCCTCAGCCTGTACTGTTGCCTGAAATTATTCCAACCCATATGCAGGACTTTGCCTTTGTCTTTGTTTCCGGGAACGATTTCTAAACTTGGTTTTAAGGTATATCTGAAATATGCAGGTTCTGAGACTGCAGGTCAGATCCATCACTAATGGCTGTTGGCAGGGTTCTGCTGAAGCATATGGAACTGACAACATTTATAGAACGAAAGATCTTGAACTTGCTTTCTTTTTAATCCTGACTATTTTTTCTCTGAATATCCTCCTTAATGGTATAAATATCCAATCTTCATTTCTGTTCTTACTGTGCTTTTAGCTTCAGTATTAACTTGTGATAATGATTTAGTTTTGCTTCTTTTTTAATCTAAGTGAGAGGCTTGATTCATCTTGCTTCGTTCTTTAACAGGATCTTTATTTCCCTCTGCATGTTGTAAATATGCTGATAAATGTGTTAATTGAGATGACTGTCAGATGTACTGAAAATGAGTCATTTCAGGAGTCCTACCTTGAAAGTGTATTCATAGTGAAGTCTAATGCATGAAGCTCTGCAAGTTAGACTGTTTTTTACACTATAAAGAAACAGCAATGAATAATTTACAACAAAGCACACAAGCACATGTGCATATGGATTCACACACCAGTGCACACTCACAAGGAAATAACTCTAGGTAGATTAATTATAATGGTGGACAGAGTGGGCAGTTTTGTCAGTCAACTGAGCTCTAATCAATCTGTCTAGTGCCTTTCACAATATCATTTCATTAGAGGCTCGGAATAATCATTCACTCATCTGCTCTTCAGCTGCTGGGTTTGATTTGTGTTCTTCTATTGTGGGAACTAATGCGTATCCCATAAGATCTGGTCTTTTTGAACATTTCCTGTTTATTGCTTATGTGCTAAGAATATGTATAGCCTTTATTTTATAGACATTAGAGGATGAAAGCCAGTGGGAGATTTCTACAGAGTATGGTATGTAAAATAGTTAAGTTCTTGTAGGGTTGAAATGGTTAGAATATTCACTGAGTTATCAACCATCTTCCCTTCATGAACCAGGTTAATTGACATCCTGCAGAAGCCATTAGGCATTTTTTATTACAACTCTTTAGGATGCATTCCACCTTTATTTAGACCTCAGTTTTCAATGAGCTTAAAGGTAATTTGAATGAAGAAGTGGCTAGCACAAAAATCTGCCTTCCACTTTCAATGGTCTGTGTCCATGTAGAGAGATCAGGGTAGAATGGGACAGGAGATGAAAGCAGAGGTGGGGAAAGTTCCCACTGATACAGAGGAAAGCATAAAAAGAGCAGAAAAATGGAAAAAGCAGCCCCCAGTAAGGAACAAGGAACCCCTTGAGCCAGTGTGTCCAATATTCCTGTTATCCCATGTTAGCTCCTGTCCTTTAACAAATTACCTTTTTTTTCCCTTAATACTTCTGAAACGTCATGCTAGAATCTTGTCCACCTTGAAATGTTTACATTTCCCTCTATTTACATGCTACATTTATTCACATCGAGTTTGTATTTATTTGTTTTCATGTCATTAGCTGGCCTTATTCAGACAACACACTACAGCTGCCTTGCTGAGACATCACGGTACCTCCATAAACGATGTGGGTGTTTTGCATGACTGAGTGACTGAAGCTCCCTCTAAACTGTGGGCCTGTTGAGGATCCTCCCCACGCTGGTTCACTGTGTCTCAGATCAGGGTAGCTGTCTGAGGAGCCATAATCAGGCTTTTTGTGGATCAATGGAACAAAATGACCTTTCTCCATTTTCATCAAGCCAAATACCGGACCACGTACCCCTTGTTGTCTGAGGAAACATGCCCGATGGAGAAGGAAGAGGAGGAAGCATCTGCAGCTGCATTTTGCCTGTTGTCTACTGGCTAGAACCCATGTGTGAAGGAAGCAAGTCTGGGACCAAGACCTTCATCTGCCTGAGAGAGGTGCTGCAGCTCTTATTTTCTAGGGATGCTTTTCCACCAACTGTGATCTATAATCTTGATGGGACTATACTCCTCTCTGCTGAAGATGGGCCACTGTGCAAAAAACAAATGCATGATCTGTGAAGCCAGAAGGAAACTGATTCTGTAGCCCATTTAATGGGGCTCTGGGAGAACAGTGCTGGGTTCTGGGACCTATTTCCAGTGCTTCTGTGTGTATTTCATGTAATGACTTTTCTGGGTGAAAAACACACGCCGTTTCTGAAGCAGGCACTATTGCTGATTGCAAGGTGGTTGCTCTTCAGCTAAAGGAATGTTCCCCACCCGTGGAACGATCACAGGGTGGTTTAATCACTCCTGGAAGACATAAGAGCACTATTTACACCATTTTTGGTGGAAAACTGCCTAGGATTTGTGTTTCCACCTCATCAGTCAGTTGTGTGACCCCAGGCTCTACTGCAGGAGATGCACCTCTCCTGTGCTCTCAGCTCTATTCAGTGCAATTTGAGCTCTCCTAATGGATTAGTCTTTCAGAGGCTTTTGGTGGCTCTCTGTCCTCCTCTGAATTGCACCTGGGCAACTTAGTTCTCCACAATGACATGGCAATGCCACTTAGCTACTGACAAGGACTGGTAGCAGTCCCAGTGCTTAGCCTTAACATGGGCCTCAGTCTGTGTCTTAGGTACTTTTTATTCCTTGGTGGTATTTACTGCCTGGCAGACTTAGTAGGGAAAACATTACTCTCTCCAGTACTTTTTTCTCCTCTAGGAAGTCAGGTTCCCTTGGTAACATTAGGAATCCTTCTCTGTGCCCATCCCAGTTTGAATTTAGCATTCCTGAATGTGGTTAGCTAGACTTACATACTGCATCCCACGCGAATTTCAGCAGAGCCCCACATTAATACTTCACTATCTCTCCTGATATAACCAGTCATCTACTACAGTCTCTCCTGTCACTTAAATCTCAGGAGAAAAATGTGCTTGTATGAGCAGGTCGCCCAAGTCGTTTTAGATTATACAGCTAGATGGTAGCCAACAGATCATAAAGGGTTTCACTAACCTTGGCAATGCTGAACACCTCGAGTTATTTGTCTGATCTGTTACTCACAAAAATACTTAAAACCGAGTTTCACACTTGCTATTTACAGCACCCAGGTTTTTTGCCTTAGCCATTTTCTGTGGATTGTGAGGGAATTCTCTCACTTCCATCCGTTTCCAGCTTCTCTGCAGTGGTGATACAATTTGTCATTTATTTTGTACCTACAGAGCTTTCTTGTTTTATAAGGGCCCTTGGTGATGCTCAGCAACTGATGTCCAAAGCATTACTCAGTCACTTGTATCCTTGGTGTGAGGAGATATAACATTAGGTTGTCCTCTACCCCATTTCAAGGTCATCTGCTGATTTTAAGATGTGTAGATGTGAAACGGTGGTACATATAAGATAAATGATTAAAATTCTGTACCAAATGAATTTATATTACCCTAAGTATAACCTAAGAATCTTATATTCACACTCATAAATGTCGTAAATTTGGGGCATAACATCCTGGGGCAAGAGGGGTAGCAATAACCCTGATTATCGATCTTGTGCCATACAAACTTTTGGTTATCAAACTGATACCAGATGGTTAGTGCCTCTGTGGACTTTGTTCTTTGGTCCAGATCCCTCTTATCTTTCGGTCAGTCTACTGTATTGTATACAACAATGAAAAGACAATGAGTAGCACTTGAGCATTTTTCAAATGATTTAGAATAACCTGCAGCCAAACCAGCTGATATGATGTAATTTCATCTCAGGGAGCAAAGCAAAGGTATAAGACCTGCAAGGTAATTCCTGTCGCAACAAGCAATGGTGGCCTTTAAGATTCATGCTTCAAATGAAGTCAATACTTGAGTTTTGCCTAGGATGAAATTTTGAAGTCAATGCATACATTAAGCTGGAAACTATCAAGTTATTTTTTCACTTACTCAAATGCTGATAGAAAATTTCCAGTCAATGTTTTTCCTTAGTAGTACCATTTTGGTGCAGCTCTCAGCAAAATGAAACAGAAAGGGTGACGAGGGAAGTTTCCATGTTAGGTCTTTTTCTTTCTTTCTTTTTTAGTTTCAGACTGTAACATCTATTCTTCAGTAGACTTTGTTGATAAAATGCAGCTGAATTTTTCAGAGAGCTCAACTCTCACTACTGAGTCCAGAGGCTCCAAATAAATCAACACATGGGCTTTTAAATTCCATCTAAAAGGATTATTGTGGCAGCTATTAAGGCATTGGGCACTTTTGAACATCTGACCCCTACACAGGGGCTTAAAGACAGTTGAGCTCTTCTGAAAAACTCATTCATATCTGAAGACTCCTGGAGGTCTGGCTTCTCCACTTTTCAGTGGCTTCTTGTTCTTTATCCAAAGACAGGATCCTGTTACTGAGGCTGAGACCTGCAAAGTCCTGAGAATCAATATGAGAGAGGCTAAAACATGGTAAGGGATTGCTTGCCAGAAGGCTAACTGCAGGAATGATTTATAAAATGCAATTCTTGTACAGCATCTATGATGCTGCTGAATTCCCTTGCTGGAGGAATAGCAAGGGTTACATGGAACAGACTGAAATCTGGCAGGAAAGGAGGGGATTATGGCATGCAGTGAATGACAGCAGGGAGACAGCCATGTCAAAAGTTCACATGCAATATGTGATATCAATAATTTACAAGGTACTTCCATTCCATATTCTTTATCAACAAAGCTGTCTACAAGCTGTTTGGAGGGTTTGCCTAGTTCACTGGTTTTACTACACCACAAAGGGATGAGATATCCTTACATATAACATGATGTTATTTCATGTACGTGTATCTTCACCATGTCTCCAATGCAATGCAGCAGGATCGATTAGCTGTATTCAGCTGCACCAGGTATCGTCCCCTGACATCAGCATATCTGTGACTGTCATCATCGCCATGATCTCTTAACACTGTCTTTTTTCATCTGCCCATCCTTATGCATCAAGTGATAGGAGAGTAAACCCCTTTGAATGTGTGTGTTTGTGTGTGTCTGTGTCAGAGATTGCTGTGGGGGATCCTTGGGAATGTAAAGAAGTTGCATTAATTGCCTAAGGCCCTGGAGAAGCAGCCCAGTTTGATAAGTCTCCTAGAGATGGTTTTCAGTGAAAGGGCCTGGCATGCAGGTTTGCACTGCTTGATTCCCTATGGCACAGAGGTATGAGGTAGAATAGATTATATTTCCTATCTTTCCTTCTGAGTACAGTACTTGCATGGTGCACAAGACGAGATATTGATAGTCTAAGGGCAAGGCTCTCCCAAGACTGTCTCTTTGAAAACCTTATCAGTGCTCTTTCTGGGTTGAATAACTGAAGAGCAGGAATTAGCATCTAGATATAAACTGGGAAGGTAAAAATGGTAAATCACCAACTTGATCAATTGTGGAATGTTTAGATACATTCATTTTGAAATAGAAATGAGAAGGATAGTCTGATCCATTCTGATCTGTATAGACTGCCACAGCCTGGGCTGTTATAGGTAGTTTTAATTAGGAGGAGAAACTGGGGTTAGGGGTCTTGCATGCAGTTCTGTGTATTTACAAGAATGTGCTAAGCCTGTTATCCCTGAGCATGGGAGCAATTAGAGACGGTTCCCAGACCCAGCTCGGCACCCCCAGCCCAACTGCTATGTTCTGGGGCCCTCTCTGCCCTCTTCCCATCCTAGTCAGCTTATTCTAGCTGACTAACTCAGTTTATTCGGTTTTCCTTATTATATTCCTGTGCTGCACTCTCCTACATACACTCGCACACAGAGACACACACCCACACACCTTTCCCATAATAATAGTCACTGAAACCTGTCTGCTTAGAGCACCGAAACTTTGTGTTGGATGGATATGTGTGCTCTACTCTCCTACCTTCATATCTGAAAAGAAGGAGAGTCATAATATCTGTCAGGCTCTAAAAGGTTCAACCTGACCTAAAGCGATTTAACCTGCAAACCTTAGCAGGGAGCAAGTAGACAGGTGGGAAAACCGTCTGCTTCCTCCTTCCTTCCCCCGCTTGTGCAGCTACCTTGCACGCAAGGCAGCCATCCCTTCTTTAATGAATTATTTTCCCGCTGCAATTACAACGTGAGGGGCTGACCCTTGGGTGGTCCCAGGGAAGAGGCCACCTCTATGAGAAGCCGATAAGCGGGATGAATCGTGCACTTGTTCAGGTATTACAGGATTTGGGATTAGCTCCCAGAGTTGTCCCAAACTCTTCTTGTTACTCGCATAGATATGTTTGGTGTCGCTCTTCAAGGGCTCTTCAAAGGCAGAGGTAGTTGCCTATGTATCTCTGAGGCTCTGGACCTCTGTCCACTTCTCAGTGGATTAAAAGGGGGTGATGGTGTTTTTCCCAGAGCTGTTGCAAAACCCAGTGCATGAAAAACAGTGAGACATGAAAAGACTGTGAGGAGAGGATCTCTGTAAATAGGAAGCAGTGTTTGGTGGGAGTGGGCAGAGTGGATGAGCAGGGTTAAACAGCAAATACCAATTTCCCAGGAAAATAATATTCTGCCTCCCTGTACAACCATATTATGGCATCACTGTTCTTTCTTCTGCCACACATATCATATCATTACCTGACCACTTGTTTCCTATCAAAAGATGACCTTGGAAGAGTAAAAAGAAAGAGGTAACTAACATAAAGAAAAATCAGAGAGGCTTTCTGGCCAGCAGGATAAAAAATTACGCATATAATAATCCACTCCAGTCCTGATGATACAATCTGTGAAGTGACTTAGACTGGCACTGGTCTGCTTGCTGCCATGGAGCTACTGTAGCTGAGACCACATGGGGCCTGGCCTTTTGCTCCCAGCATCTGCTGGTGTGACACAGACTGACAGGGAGGACAAAAAGAGCATTCAGGCAAACATTCAACACCTTGCTCCATACTCACTGGCATGGAGGTCCTGGCGAATTCATGAGGAGTTTAGGAAAGTCGGGAGGAGTGGGGTCCCTGGTGTCCATAGACCTGTTTAAGACACTGAGCCTTGATTTCTGGTTAAGTTGATTTAATAGTAAGTTCAGAGTAACTGGGTGTAATTGAGACCTGGCCTTCTGGATCTCTGTTTCTGAAACCAAGCAGAACCATTTTTGCAGCAGTTTGTTATTTGTAAGGAGTCACCAGAACATAAGGATGAGCAGAGCAGGTCAGCCCCAGCTGCACGCAGCCCATGCCTCTGTCTCTGAAAGTGGCCCAGGGTAGATGCATAGGGAGAAATGTAAGACAAAGCAAATAATGTTATTTTCTTCCCCAGGACACCCTCCCAACTTCCATGTGACTTAAAGTATATACACTGATTTCGGTTTCATTATTCCATTTGCTCACCTCCCCAGGAAATTTCCAACTGAAAAGCATCTTTTCTGACAGTCAAGACGTTAGGCTTATAAATGAGGCAGATCTGGCAGGCTTGTCCTCCCTGCTTACTGACCTAAAACTCCCCGTGGCATTTGCCACTTTGCCATCATTGGTTTTTTAGCTTTTTTTTTCTTATGCAGCATTAATTATTGTTTCACCAAATAAATAACGGTCTCAGAGATCTGTGTCTGTGTGGCTGCTTTTCACATTGAGATAACCGACTTACATGGTGCCAGAGTGAGGATGAATTCCTCTGCTAGTGACTAATTGTATTACCTAGTGCACATTACAAGCCAGCTGTGTTAGACTAAACCTTGAACTATTCATAGTCATGCCCTCTAATGGGGTCCCTAGCTATTGCAGGCCTCCTGACCTAAGGAGGTCATTAATTAATGTCTACATTTCTGCATGTGTATAAATATGCATAAAATCTAGTCATTCTGAAATGAAAATCCAGTGTCTTTCACCAGCATATATTTGCACTTAATGCTAGATAGAAAGATATGCGGTAAAGAGACCTTTTAAACATACGGATATACTGCAGGTTAGGTTTAATCCTTTACAGTTTGTCTAGGATTTAATTTTTTCCCCCACGTACTTGATTCATTAATAGTTTTGCTACATATCATTGTAGGCATTGCTGATGTGAGTGTTTTGAGTACAGGAAGTTCATGTTGTTTTATGAAAACTAGTTTGCTGGAAACAATAGATGCTATTCTTCAGCTTGGACTATCACCAATAATTATCTCCTGGCTACTATGCAAATATCTCGTGTTCTAATTTCCACACTTGTTCATTTAACACGTAAGCTCATTACAGTTTAGGTGTTTATTTAAAGGCGCTGCAAATATCTGAGAGCAAGTTGCTCAAAAGCTTTATAAATGAGAAGTTTGCTTCACTGGCAAATGCCACTTTCTGCTGCAGACATGATCTGCAATCCACAGCTATTTTTTCCTCGGTCTGTTCGGAAAGGACTCCACAGCTGGGCACGAGGCCAGATTTTGATCCCAGTCTCTTTATTGGTTTCAGCTGAATAACTTCAGATCTCAACTGGTTCTCTGGCAAACTGAGCCTGTCCTTTCAACTCAAGTGTCAGCCCAGTGCTCAGCTGCTAAGGGGAAAAGCACAAGGAAATAACCCTTGGTTGCATTTGACACCTGACTTGTTACCTCACTTCGCCAAGAAAACTAAAATCAAGAAGAATGGCACATATCCCCTCTCTATTTCCAGTCACTGTTGAGCACAAAGGCGTACTCAAACTTCATCACATGATTTCTGTGTGTTTTAGAGGCTTGTGAAGTGTACCCCTCACAAATCGCTTGCAGGTTTAGAGCACACACAGAGGGCCCTAAAGACTGCGATGTCTTGATACAATACCCAAGGGTTGGCCTCAGTCAGTCACATGAAGTTAGCAGTGGTCTATTTTGCACATCACCTTTCTGGCCAAGTCCTGCCTTCATTTACATTCATACAGCCCTAATGAGGTTTCATGCATGTGACCAAAACCAAAACTCGGGCTGCAGCAATGGTGCCTGCACTACAGTTTTGAGGAAATCATGATCAATTTTTGAGGAAAGCTGATCGTAATGCTCCAGTTGGATCTTCTCAGTGTTTGGAGCAGGACCTTGCTGTCCATGCAAGGGGATTTGCAAAGCTGTTTGGCATAACGTGGTGCACAGCTGACAGCTTTTCTAACAAAGACTCAGTAAGCAAAAAAAGAAAGAAAAAAGCAGTTCACACATTCTTATGTCTTTTTTCCCTCCCTCCTGGAAATACCTAAACACAAGAGTCACGACGAGGGCAGCATCCCCTTTGCACTGCAGGGCTGTGCACTCAAGTGTATCCGACCATTTGTCTGAGCTGCTGAAATGATAACAGGGACAGGAATGTGGGGGGAGGAAACTAGCCCGTAGGCTCCTCCAAAAACCCTCCTCCGGTCACTACTAACAGGCAGACCTGCACTCCCTTTCTGGATCAAACAGTGAAGAAATGTCAGCCAGAGGCCCCAGAGCAAACTGAGTTGATGGCTTCTTCCCAGTTCTTATCTTTCAGGAATGGCAAAGGTCTTGTGCAGTGATTTCTTTGAATCAGTCTAAGTGCAGAGCTTGAGTTTTGGGAGGCAGCCTGATGAGAAACCCACTGTAGGTGTTACTTTGGCTACCATAGCCAAAACAGGGTCAGTCTGTTATTTCCTACAGGTGATGTGCTTTCAGATTTCCAAAGTCAAGTTGGCAGATAAATGAGAACTAACTTTTCAATGGTTTGTGACAATAATAATCCTCAGATTCTTGATTTTCTCTGTGCTTTCCTAACCAGCTTGGATAATTCAGCCATGACTGTCCTTTCTTGCCACACTGCAGTCAGGCTGGTAGGGCTGGAGCATCAGACTGGGGGTGCCAATGGCAACGTCTCTCCTGGACACTACCACACTCCAGAGATGTCAGCTTTAGATACAACTCTCTTCAATCCAGATTCATACAGGCACAGAGGGAACTGAAAGGTGCTTTCTTCCAGCACTAGGAGCTGGTTTGGGGTGCAGCCCTTTTGTGAGATGGGCAGCACCACAGCTGACTCAATCTTATTCAGCACTCGGGCTCTAAATCTGAATTCAGAGGTTGTTGCCATTCAGTTTCCACTGCTCAGAGTGAAGCAGAACCACCCCTCAGTGCCTTTGGCAACTCTAGGTGTATGACCCTGCCCCAAAGATTATCTGCCTAAATGTTAAATATGGCAGAGATACCAGCAGCCCAGGGAAAGTGATAGCCCATTATCAGTGATGCCAGAAGATGCTGAAGGGAACGCTCAATGCAGCATCATTTGGTTTACAACAGCCCTTCTGCAAGCACAATGATCTATCGCAGAGTGACTATCTCTGCTCTTGAGTGGATCAGCACAAAGAAAGGTTAAGGCAGCACGGTTAGGTAATTGGCTGGTGTCACATAAATTGAAGCTTAGAAAGCTGGGAGAAGAAAAACAAAGCCAGACCAGAACACACAGCAAGTAAACCCCAAAGAATGCATGGAATAAATACTTACCCTTCTTGCAATCCTAATAAACCTTATCAAAATTAATTACTATGTCTTACTTTAAAATTTTTCCCTGCCAAATGTCCATTTTTTTTCCTGACAGATTCCCTCCTGATATACCTATATAGCTGAGGCAGCCAGGTTTCAAAGCCAAAAGACTTTTTCTAACACAAAAATCCCCAGCACAATCAAATAAAAAAAGATCCTGTATTTTAGCTTCAAACATCTCTTTCCTGGTTGATTTTGAGCCCCACTAAACACATTCATGTGAAGGAAAACAAATACCAGTCTCTGTTTGTTTAATCCATGGCAGCAAACCAGCTGAACTGGTTCTCACTGCAATCTCTGGACACCAAACTGGGCCTTTCCCAGGATGATCTCCCAGCACTTTGGAGGTGTCAGTGTGGTCAGTCTGACAGTAAACCCACAGATCAAAAAAATGATAGGGGTTTGATTCCTCCCCTGGAAGGCAGGCTTCCTATGTTGGTAAATCCAGCTGGTAAATGGGCTTCAGAGGAAAAAACTATCTGCACCCACCAGTGCCCAGTGGTCCTGTCCTTGTTCAGTGCTGACACAAAAGTACATGTATGCGCACGTAGAATTAGTACAGATTGAGCAAAACAGAGAGGCAAATGAATGCTTAATAACGAGACTTTCCTGGGCAATTGATATTAGAGGAGCTTTAAGGAACTCACAAATTCCTTATTTCCAGTCCTGTGATTAGCCCTCTTCTCTATCTATGCAACAGCCATCTCCAACCTGCAGAATTCAAGCTAACAGTAATATTAAAGAAAACATTTTGGGAAGTGAAGTCCTTCAGTTGGTATAACAAATATATTAATAAAAAATGATGTAAGGAGATTTTTTCCTCAGGCAATGCACAATTAGCCTGAGGAACTCATTACCATAAGATACAAACTTTAAAGAGTGTCATGAAATTCAGAAACAGATTGTTTGTACATACAGAAGACAGTAATATCCAGTATTAATGGCAAACAGTTGCTTTAGAAGAGATCAAACCTAATCTTCATGCAAGTCATATTTTTTCCCTAAATATTGACCCGTAGGAACCTTCCTTCTGGGCAAATCTCTTGCTCCTTCCCTCTGAAACTGATGGTGCTGGCTGCAGCTTTTGCTAGGATACTTGGTTAAGCGGACTGCAAGGAAAGGATTGCTCTCATCTAATTTTATCCCTGTAGTAACTGGTATCCAGTCTAAGCTGGCATTCTGGGTGTCCTCTCGAGTCAGCGCACAGATGCAGGTACCTCTGGACAGTGACTCGCCCAACTTCTCCTAGATAGCAGGTTGGGATGAACCATCCCTTGGTGCCCCCATGTCTCTCCTGATAAGAGAGGGAAATTGGAGGTGGGAGACAACTCCAGATTACCACATCTACAGGTGGTGTCTCCACATGCATTAGATGTTGGAGCTCCCACTGCAGGCAGAGATCTAGTCATTGATTTGCATCCCCAGGCAGAAAGGGCCATGCAGGTAGTGGCAGGATTGCCTTCCTCTTCTCTTCATCCTGGGCCACCCATCAGTTTTGTAGGCATGCCAGGCGTAGCTGAGAGCACACTTCTAGGCAGAGTAGACTTCTTCACAAAGGCTGGCCTCCTTTCACTGAGGTTGCCGAACGGCTTTCAGATGTTAGCCGAAAAGCAACTCACCAGCTGGCAAGGCTGGGTTGTAGAGGCTGGTTAGAAATGACTGCTTCAGAGCAACAGCAGACTGGCCCTTGCTCAGGGCCGATTTCATCAGCGGCACAGCACCTGTGGGTAGAGCAACCTAACAACCAGCGACGGTCATGAGAGCTAGAAATCTGCATCGAAGGGCTTGCTCTCAGCTCTGGCTTCGATAAACATTTTCCTCCTAACCCAGACACAAAGTCAAACTAGCAACAACTTGAAAGGATAATATCTATCAGAACTAATAAGCACTAATCTAGCATGGAAGAGATAGCAACCAATTGAGTTGACAGGCAGAGAGAGGAACAAAGTCTGGCTACAGCACATTGAGAATCTATACAATTATAAATCATAAATAATAAAACAGCTCACTATGGAATAAGGATACAGCTACAGTAACAATTCTAATAAATATTTGAAACAATGCCTTGATTTGGTTAGTGTTATAAAATCTGACTACAAATCAACTCCTTATACCTTCCCACCAAAAAAAAAAAATCCTTACCTGAATCTTCTGTTACTAATCAGAAAAGCTTCCTTCTAGACAATCAGTTTATTTAAGGAATTGGCAGACAGTTGGCTGCGTGTGTGTGTCAGAATTTTGAAACTGTCAGAGCTGCACTTATTCTTATTCACTAATCATACCCATGTACCTACAAGCTACATTTTTAAATGGTATGGATGAATAATCTCTTTGCTCTTGTAGAGGGTTTTTTATGGCTCTTCTAAGCTGTGCATCTATTTTCACTTGACTTTAAAGCAATCAATATGCTGGCACAAAGGCTTTGGGATAATTCATAGCAACAATCTGTGGCAACTTACAGACTGATTTGTTCCTTTAAATTGTTCTGATGAAAAAATTACTAGAAGATTCCGAATGCCTAGAGTTACCAAAAAAAGAAGAAAGAAAAAGAAGAAAAAAGAAAAGAAAAAGGAAAGAAAAAATTCTGTATGTTATAAAATCCTCAGGAGAGAAATTCTGTTCTCCTTAATAAGGATGTAAGTCAAGTATGACCCTTTAGTTTTCATGGAGGCCTTCCAAATTTGCTCCAGGGTGGCAAGATGAGAATTTAGCCCCAGAAATAAACCCTGCTCGATGGCATGGATTTCAAAGACATAGGGAAATGGGTACGAGCTCTTAGGTCAGTTGCTCTGCTCACAAAAAAAGGCAAAGAGGGGCACAAACTCCTGTATTCGGCTTGTATTGGTGCTTCTTTGTACTGAGTGTTTTGCGAGCTGCCTTGGCAAAGACAAGCAGCTCCTGTTTGTGGTGACTCTGAAGGTGGAGGCTCTGCACAAACACTGGAAAGGGAGTCACAGCGGAGTGCTCCCCAGCCTACTGCTAGTGGGACACCTAGCAACTGATATTTCTATATACGGGAGATTATTGCACTAAACCCACTGGCATCTGCCTCATAGGCGAGGATTAAACAAGACACATTGCTTTTGCTATTACCTCAGCCATTGCAAGGCATAAATTAGTCGGTTGATGGATTTTGTTGACTAACGTGAGCTGTAAAGAAGCAAAACATTGCATCTGTGTTGGCTGCGTAACAATGGTTCTTTGTAGAGGCGCTGTTCTTGCCAACATCTCCAGCAGTCATGACACAGTCATTTTGAAGCGTGCACCAGGAGGAGAAGGCAGGCGTGCTTTGAGGCTCTCTGGAGTTTTATCGGGGTAAGCAAGTACTGGGCAGCACAGTCGTCTCCCTTACACCGAGTGCAGTGAGGGATTCAAATCAGTCCTGCTGAAGACATGGGCAACTGGTGTGAGGGAAAGGCTCTGTTACACCCATAGTATGTCAGACCTTTCTTAACTGAGCTCTCAGAGCATGGCCAGACATTGCAAGAAATCCAAGCAGTGAGGAGAGCTGATCTTCCTTCTTCTGTATATGCATGGAGACCTCCACAGCTGCTTGATCCCCTCCCCTTCTGCATCCTTTCTGCTTGTCCTGGAGAAGAAGAGGTGGAGCTGAGAAGGGAGGATGAGGGTCAGAGATCTGGCATTTATACACCATCCTTCACCTTGAGCTCCACTGATGTTGTGCAGCAAAGGTATTTCTGGCCCTCTGGAGGTACATGGTAAACAGTTTCCCTACAAATGTGAAAGAAAGAGGTTTTTTTTTTTTAAACACTGAGGAAGTTGAGGATTTTAGTGCAACTGGTCTTGGATTTCAGCAAATTCCTTACTGATTCATATATTCAAGAGCATTGGCTGTCCTGTGACCTCAGAGAAAATTTGTGCTGCCAAACAGTGCCATGCAGTGTGCACATGGTCCACACAACTTCTCAAACACCACAACAATAGTTGGTAGCAGGCAATACAGCTTTGCTTTTGCTTATTTGTGATTTTTATCATTTATTACTGATATTGGCACATCTGAGATAAAGCTCAGCTAGGCTATACTCTGGAGGAAGAAACCTGGCATTTGCTATGGGGATAGTAGCAGGGGGAAATAATGAGCAAAACAGAGGTGGTCTGTGCCTGCTGGAGCTAATGAGCTGAGTGAAGACGAGTTGGTGATTTGCTCCATTCAGTGAGGGCACTTTAAGACTGAGGTAAGGCGCTGGTAGGTCCCAGATTGATGTGTAAAACCATACTGGATATTAGTCTTAAGAAACAAGGAGATATAAATTGGCAGACATAAAGTTTTGGAAGGGGGAGCCAGTAAACCTTTTACTGGAAGCAAGATGGACTGCTGCACAGAGTCCCCCTTGCAACATCTGCAGGTGCTGAACTATGGGGCTGAATGTCGGCTTAGCAAGAGACTGAGCTGGCTTCCTCCCCACAGGGAGCAAGAAGGCAAGGACAAACAAAGGTGTAGATGAAACCACAACCATCCCAGGGGCCTAGAATGAGGATAGCAAGAAAGTGGTGTCCCACCTGTCTGGGAAGCAGAGGAGTTATTGCACAGTGTGAAGCTTTCCTGGGCACAGCGGTTACATCAAGCTTAGTAGATTGATTATGTTGTATTGTTGGGCATTGAGAACAACTGGTGTGGGACATTTCACATCCATGCTGCTGCTGTCTTGGTCCCTAAGTCTCTGAAAATGCATGGCTCCATGTACAAAACCTGCCAGGAATGGTCCCTGGCTGGTGCTAACTGCTGAGCTGCACCTGGGTATGGTTTGGGAAGGTGTTAGTTGCCCCAGATCTGAATCAGGCCAGGAGCTATTGTAATCATTTAACAGCACAGACAGCTCCATTCCGGGCTGGAGATATTCTCTGTATTGTTTATTTTTCGAATAAAGTAATGATTCCTGACGCTATCCTTGGTTTGATATAACCAGCCTCAAAGTGAACACTTACTTCTATACAGTTTACTTCTATACAGTCTCGCTTTTGCTATCTGTATGTTGTTGCTACTGCTCTTAAAAAAAACCCCAGACCCAGCAACTAAAATGGACACAGAAGCAAAACACATCCCTGTTTGATCATGGTGGTTAATAAAGGTGCAAAAGCAATTTATTCCTAAGAACACGCGTTAGAAATATCTCTTTTTGGATTAATCAGCTGTCCACTAACTGGTCGTGATCTCTAGAAAAATCAATCTGTTAGTCACAGGCACCTGACAAATAGTTTGCATACAATAAAGCTTAGCATGGGGGATTTGTCAGCTGGTTTGCACACACAGTTCATTATTCACTGTATCGTGTGACTAGCCACTTCTAACATGTGATACAATTCCTTCTTTTTATTTACACAAAGAAACTATAAACAGGAGAAAACCAAATGGATACATATCTATATACATACATATATGTTAGTAACAATGCTAAATAACTAACTAATTCATTTTTGTGAATCCCCAGGTATCTTTGAAAAGACATCTGAATAATTAACAGTGATGACTCACAGCACATGGTCATGAGCATGGCCTTCTATTTATAGCAATATTTCTAAATTCATCTTCTTCTTAATAACATCAGTAGCAGCTGAAAAAAAAAATCACCACGTTAGGCATCCCTTCGGATAAAATCATACATGTAGTAGCACTTTTCTTCATTGTCGCTGCTCTCAATCCATGAGAAACTCATGGGAAGAAAAATGCAATATCAAGATTCCAAATTTTTCAGAGTCAACAAAGGTAGTTAGCCACTAACATGCTCATTGAAATTAATGACTTGTGTGGCTAAATTCCCTAGTAAGCTTTGAGACTAATTCTGATAGACTGGCTGAGATCCTCAACACAGAGATTTTTGTTCCACATTCCCTCCTGTTTCTTCCACTTGTCTAACCTTTCCATGCTCTGCCTCGGCATTCTGTTCATGTGCTAAATAATGTGTTTTCTTATATCAGATGCTGCAGTCTTGTATCACTTTATCTCAATTCTAGGGGCAATCAATTGAAGTTACAGAGAGATATAAGGCCTCTACATCACCCCGCTATCAGATCCACTTTGCTGTTTATCAATTAAAGGTCAGACACAGGTTAGTGAGAAAAAACTCTCTGAAATGCTGGTCTGATAGCATTATTACAGCTTGTGCTTTGGCACAGGGTTAGCAATATGTCAGCTGTGTAGCACAGTGTATAGAAATGGAAGAGAAATGGTAGGTTTCAATGCTAAGAAGTAAACTCTGGAACTAAAATAGGCATAGATAAATATGCATTTCCAATGTTTTGGGGACAATTCTTTTGTTAAAAATAGGGAATTCTGCTTCCACTGCTTCCACTGATTTTACTAAAAGGGGCAGATAAAGATTTGTGTGGAAGTGTAGAGGTATTTGGCTTTGCTGGTGTTGTCAGGGCTCTGCTAGATTAAAGCGGCTGGAACAGCCCCCATTGTTGAAAAATTTGCCATGGGGCTCATTTGCAAATCTCACTCGATCTACAGGGAGGCCAGGGCCATCTGTACGGAGCACAGATGCCTCTGCTGCAGAGTATCAGCAGCTCCGGCCTCATCCCTGGCAGCAATGCTGCCACCATGTTGTCCTGGCCAAAATTCCCTCAGAAGAGGGAACTCAGTCCATGAACAAGAAATGAGAGGTTGTGTCACTTTTTCCTCTTAAACTCCGTTACGTTGGTCATGTTGGTGAATGCTGGACTCAAGCCCGCACCATTGCCCTAAGCCTCGAGCGCAGCCTTCGGGGCGAGTCCTGATGGTCATCTTTCACCGTGGAGCTGCAACAGTGCCCAGGACACTTCATGACAGCCCTTTAAATCATCTGTGCCAGGACTGATCATGATGAGCTCCCGTCCCTCTTCTTCACACGCTGCCTCCTCAGCCTTCTCAAAACACCCTAAGAGGCGAGAGAGGCGTGATTTACCCTTACGAGCGCTGTGTTAGTATGTCCCTGTCACATTAAACACATCTCAGTGCTTTACAGCTCTGCCTTCAGAGATGTTAACAGCTATTTCTCCTGGTACTGTCAGAGCTGTAACGACGAGCCTGGCACAGGGTTGTACACTGCAGTTTTGAGGTGTAGTAGCTGCTGTTAATGATCCACTGTGTACTGGAGTGTTGCAGCTTTGGTACTCCAAGCTTTCCTTCATCCCTGATCCTCAGATAAATAAACCATCCAGTTCTTGTGGTTTATTGCAGATTCTCCTTTACTGTAACAGATGTGATTGCAGCTTGGTGTGAGAGATGGCTCCTGTTTGTGTTCGGTGGTATCAGAGCCCTGCTAGGAGCTGGGGAGCAGCACCAGGACTGTGGGCAACAGAAGAGCAAATTCCTTGCGCTGTGTGTCAGTCCATCCTGTTACCAGGTCAGATGCATGGAAACCCTACCCCATGACTCACTCTCCGCTAACTGTGCTGTAGACACAAGCAGAGTGGATTTCTTCACCAGAGGGCTCAGTTTGAAGAAATAAAGACCTTAGGAACAACAGACAACAGAAACATCTCAGGTCATGGGTCATGTTGGGGAATGCCATCATCAGAAAATGCTGCCTCTGTCCCTCCCTTGTGCCTGACTGAGGGGCTGTGCTGTAACTGGCTTATTGAACTGACTGGTGCAAGAAAAAATATATTTTCCCAAAACCGTGCTGACTGGGAAGTCACTGAACCAACATTGCTGCTGAATCCTCCTTCTTATTGTGAAACTGCTGCCTCAGGTTGCCCAGTCTTTTTGCCAGCCTAGTGCGTAGTTAATTTGAGGACCAAGCAACAATACACTGTGGAGATATTTCCAGCAGGGATAATAGAGGTGGCGTTCACAGGCCCTTCGCTATCTGCTGTGGGAGCTGGGGGAGGTATTTGCTGATGATACCTGTCTGGTTATGTGCACTTAGTCACTAAGCCTGAGCTCCATCGTGCATGACTATGCATGATGTGATATGTTCAGTTGGGCCCTATCTGGCAGATGTGTTGCCATGTAGTCACCATGCTTAGCTTTTTGGAAGTAAGGAAGAGGATCTGGGATCCTCTTGTCATCAGTGGATCTGGACAGAGACTTTTCTTGTCTGCAGACCCAAGACATCACAGTCTTTCCCTAAACAGGCTTGTGGCAGACTGCAGGAGGCTTACAAAACCAGTAAGAAAACCTGTGAGGACCCAATTATGGCAAGTTATTGGCAGACAATAAAATGACTCTGAAGAAATTCCTCTTTCCCTGATGTAGTTGAGGAGGAACACTTGGATTTATGGCACTTAGTATCAGGTAAATACTTATAAAAGGGAGGAAAGGGAAAAAGAAGGATGCTCAGGGAAGAAGCATCTGACAAGTAGGCTGGGGAGTGTTACTGTGGGTAGTTTGCTGTGTTAAAGGATGCCAGCTGTGTAAATCGGGATTTAGCTCTGCCAAACCAGGCAAAGATGATGTCTCACTGTTAGTTTGTTTTACATTTTTTATAGAAGCAAATCAGTAAACACAGCCGTACGCATGGGGAAATCTTTTATTCCAGATGAAAAAAGTCACAGTGTACATAACTGTACCTCAGCCCTGTCTGGTTCTTGATGCCTTTTATGTTAAGGACTGCTATCGCTTTGAAAAGAACCACCTAGATTCCTAGAGCAATTCACTTTGGAAATAATAGAAGAATATAATGGAGATCTATCAAAATTACTTGAAAAAGTCTAAAGTACTAAATGGAAAACATTATCCTTTCTTCAGGACTTTTGAACCACCCCTACAATTCTGCAGCAAGAAGATAATTTTCTATTAGATATTACAGATAAGGCTGTTAAGTTCCATCACGTCACCATAATGGCGTCTTAGAGTGAATTATTCTGAAATGTTCTCAGAATTATTCTTAAGGCAAAAGTTCATGACAAGAGAAGGACCTAGCATTTTATTTTTCCTCTTTTGAAACCATTTTTTCTGCCTGCTGCCTTTAGTAGTTAATCACCTAAAAGCCTTTGCTAGAAACCTGTTTTATGCTGTGCTGGGTCTATTGATAGCACTTGGGAGAGTTTTCAGAGCTGGCTGGTGGGATGACTGTCATGGTGTCCTGGTTTCGGCAGGGATAGAGTTAATTTCCTTCCTAGTAGCTGGTACAGTGCTGTGTTTTGGATTTAGGATGAGAACAAAGTTGATAACACACTCATGTTTAAGTTGTTGCTAAGCAGTGCTTACACTAGTCATGGACTTTTCAGCTTCGAATGCTCTACTGACTGAGAAGGCTGGAGGTGCACAAGAAGCCGGGAGGGGGCACAGCCAGGACAGCTGTCCTTTTTGGCACCCAACATGGGGCATGAAGGGTTTGAGATAAGAACAGATTAACCAGAGCGCATTAAGGAATTTATATCTGTTAACAGTTGCCGGTCACAATATTGATTCATCTGTTCTCGATATTAGTTTATCTGATCTGCATCATGTTCTTTTTTTTGCTGTACATGTTAAAGAATATTGTTGGCTTTTGCAGTTTGCTGTGCTCTGCAGTGATTACTGATGTTTTGCCTGGGAGGTTTGTTATTAAAACACTGGCCTTGAGCTTAATCTGGTGTTTCAGCTTTGTACTGAAGCCATTACTGTACTTCAGGTACCACTTCGTGGAGACAACTAGCAATTATTGTTCTTCAAGGACTTTTCAGCTTCCCATGCTCTACCGACTGAGAAGGCTGGAGGTGCACAAGGAGCTGGGAGGGGGCACAGCCAGGACAGCTGACCCCAACTGGCCAAAGGGACATTCCATACCATGTGACGTCATGCTCAGTACATCAACTGGGGAAAGCTGGCCGGGGGGGCCGCTGCTCGGGGACTGGCTGGGCATCGGTCGGCGGGTGGTGAGCAATTGCACTGTGCATCACTTGCTTTGTATATTATTATTATTTTTTTTTTTATTTTTATTTTATTTTATTTCAATTATTAAACTGTTTTTATCTCAACCCATGAGTTTTCTCACTTCTACTCTTCCAATTCTCTCCCCATCCCACCGGGGGCAGGGGGGGGGAAGTGAGCGAGCAGCTGTGTGGTGCTCAGTTGCCGACTGAGGTTAAACCACGACGCATGGCAAGGTCCTGCTTTGGCTTTCGTATAGGTACAAATGAGGATTAAATCTGGTGCACCAAATTACTTTGGTACACCAGTTTAAAACCAGGAGCTGACTTGAATGCCATGAAGTCATCTCTACACTGATTCCCTAGCAGATACTATCAATGACGAATGTCTGTTCTTCCATTATTCCCCTTACTGCACTGATAAGGATAGATAGGCAGGTATTGTACAGAACTAAATCCTGTCATTTATCAGCAAAATTGTTGGTCTTCTTGTGAGGGGCTGACAGAACATGTTGGCATTTTTGAAGACAATTTCAAATATTTACAACAGAGAATATGAATATCTCAGTAAAGGATACTGAAAAAATCTTCTATATAAGGGACCAGTTATGAAAACACCACTGTCATCGTTTAACCCCAGTCGGCCATTAAGCACCACACAGCTGCTTGCTCACCCTCCCCCCCCGGTGGGATGGGGGAGAGAATTGGAAGAGCAAAAGTAGGAAAACTCGTGGGTTGAGATAAGAACAGTTTAATAATAGAAATATAATAATAATAATAATAATAATAATAATAATAATAATAATAATAATAATGTAATGACAAGGAAAACAACAACAGAGAGAGAGGAACAAAATGCAGGAAAAACAAGTAACACAAGCACTCACCACCCCCCATCCGATGCCCAGTCAGTCCCCAAGCAGTGGTCACCAGCCCCCAGCCAGTTTCCCCCAGCTTATAAACTGAGTGTGACATCCTATGGTATGGAATATCCCTTTGGCCAGTTTGGATCAGCTGTCCTGGCTCTGCCCCCTCCCAGCTCTTGTGCACCTCCTCACTGGCAGAGTATGGGAAGCTGAAAAGTCCTTGACTTAGTATAAGCACTGCTTAGCAACAACTAAAACATCAGAGAGTTATCACATTAGTCTCATACTAAATCCAAAACACAGCACTATACTAGCTACTAGGATGAAAATTAACTCTGTCACAGCCGAAACCAGGACAACCCACTTCAGAATTGTTCAGAATAAAATTCGTCCTCCCAAACAGCCAAGTTTGGCAGATCTACCCCTGGAAAAAAACACCTCCCAGTGCTCTCAGCAGAACAAAAGATCAGAGATGGAAGAGATTTATCAGGTCATCCAACCCATCTTCCTGATAATAAAGCATTGTTTTCCTAAAGTGTATTTTTTCTAGTGCTTTGACTAGTTTTAGAAGACCTAAGTGATGGATGGTGTTTTTATCATTAACCTTGGGAAACGATTCCAGAGCCTAACAAATCTCAGTGTCAGGCTTCTCCACATTAGCGCCTCTGCTTTGTCAGTAATTTCATAGGTTTATACTGGTTGCTTTTTCCCCAAAGCATAGGCTCCTGCTGAGTTTAAGAACAGGATTAGATATTGTGGATAGATTTTGACTATCCATCCTCATGAAGGTGGATTACTTCTCCTGCAAAGCAGTTTCTTGGAAATCTGAGAGTATTTCTTCACCACAGTGAGCAAGGGGAAATTCCAGTCTGGCCCTGAACTTAAAATTATTACCGTGCCAGCTGAGTTGCAGAAAACGACCTTGTCCATGATCCCAGTGCATTATAATGGGAAATAAAACTCGGGATAAAGCTTAGCTTCTGCACTCACGGAGGTGGACCAACTTGGCATTGCAAGGGACGGGGAACACACACGCTGCCAGAGATCAGCTCTCAGCTGCCAAGGTGGGAACATTTTACAACATGGCAATCATAATGTCTGACTGTCCTTTGCCTTTTTACCATTGATTTAAGCATTTGCTTATCTTTTAAGAGCACTCTTCATTCCAAGGGATTTGGACACTCTCTGATAGAAAAGCCAGTCACTCATCATCAAAAAAGATGAACGCAGCCTGGAAAGGGACAGAAAAAGACTGTGGAAATAGAGAGCTCACGTGTGCTCTGCAGGCACGATGAAGGCTGACGGGGTACAGTTTCTGTCCATACATGCAGCATGAAGGCAAGCATCAGGAAGAAGATAGGTGCTGCTTTGCCTTCAGGACAACACTGTCATGAAAAAAATGGGCAAAAGCTGGTTGTAAATAAATTAATGTTGGAAAACAGAAGTGTTCTCTTCATATGGAGAGAGGACAGAAAAATGGTTTTAAGAGGCAATTCAGCTACTTTCTGAAAGGGATTGCCTGATCTGTGAGAAATGGGAAGGAATGCCCTGTTTAGCCAGTTAAGTTAGTTGAAGGACCGAAATTTCAAAGTTAGTCTCCCTTAGCATAACTCAAATGGAACAAAACAAAGATTCATGCTCCCCTCTTTCACTGTTTCACAGATCAACTGACATTAGTAAACACAAACTTCTATTTAATTAAATCCATTTGATGCAAAATTGTTTCCCTGTTGCTCAGAGGCAAATACAACAGTATTAACAGTATGCAGGCTTCATTTAACATATCATTTGCATCAAGGTTTTATTTTTGTAAAGTAGAAGAGTTCCAGGTGGATTGTCACAATTAATAAAAAAAAAGCAACACTCCTGCTGTGCTTACAATGTGTGCAGAAGACATCAATGAAAATTTTAACTCCTGAAGAAAACCAAAAGAAATATTTTGGACCCACCAGCTCATTTTATATTAACAGTTTGTTTTGTGGTCCTTGAGTTTCCCATTTGCCTTTGCATTTGTAGCTTGTAAGTAAGGTAACCCATAGGCAAGGGGAGGAGCTCCCCATAGTTTCTTTTATTATAACATTATTTGTACCTAAGACTTGGGTTTGAGATGCATGTTGAGAATGATGCCTCTGCACAGGGAAAGGACAAGCAGAATCTCAGCTCTCCCTGAGCCAGGAACCGGACTCCCACTGATCTGGGAACCATGCATCTGCGCTCCTTCCATCAATTCAAGCATTGCTTTATGGTGCAAAAGAGAGTGACGTGCATGGGTACACTGCAGTGGAAAAGCTATACTCTTCCACCAGAGGAGAAAGAAGTTTATCTTTGGCCTGCATCTACTGATAGTAGTGATGTTGTGAGGAGAGAGGTGTGACTGAATTGTCTTCCCTCCACTCCAGATAAAAAGCCAAACCCAAATGGATTTTGCCTAGAGTGAATTTAACAAATGAAAAGGGGAGAAGGGGAAATATTGTGCTCAGTTAAGATGACTTAGTTGACTAAACATAAGCGTCTGTGCTATTTGAGATGCCCTTTGGTGTCTAAGACATCCTCCCGGGGCTGACCAATATAATACAGGATATACAAGACACCTGTGTTTTTCAGAAGCCTGAGTTGGAAGCTGAGAGGAATACCCTAGGGCATCTCAGATGGCAAATATGTATATTTAGGTAGTGAAATCCCATCAACATTGTCCTGGTATGCATCATTCAAAGCATCAGTACAATAGCAAATGTGAGATGGGAGAGGTACATTACCCCCGAAGACCAAAAGGAAATGTAGCTGTGCCTTATGTTAGAGAAACCCCAAATATGTCTGCTCCAGTTAATCTGACTCCAGTTCTCTCCTCATGTTTAATGTGGTTCAATATATGTCATCTCTACATCCTTAGAGATATGTAAAACTTGGCTGGACAAGGCCCTGAATAACTTGATCAAAGATAGCCCTGCTTTGAGCAGGGTGTATAGCCTCCTGAGGCCCCTTCCAGCCTAAGTTATTCTGCGATACCATGATTATTCCAAAGAGAGAAAGGAGATGGAGAGGAGGATTGTGTTGAAAAGGGGAGGATCTTTATCTTGGGGTAATGCTCACGTGCTATCTGCCAGACTGTCTGACATTTGGATAGTAACCTCTGAGACCTAATGCTGGATCTGTCTTTATTTAAAATTAATATCAGGTAGAAATTAGTGATGAAAATCAACTCTTCTGGCTGACAATCTGTAAGAATGCTCATATAGGCATGAGAATTTCAGCATAAGCTTTCTGACAAAGGATTAGATAAAAGATAGGAAACAGAAGACAGGAATAAACGATCATTTGTCATAGTAGAGGGACATGACCAGTGGAGATCTACAAGGAGATGTGCTATGGCCCATTCTGCTCAACATATTTATCAATGATCTGGAAAAGAAGGGCAAACTCTGAAGAACTGGAAAAGAGACTGCTCTGGCAATAAAATGGCAGATGAAATTCAGTGTGAATAAATAATACACATAGGTAAAAAATGGTCCTGAGCTTTCTGTATGAAATGATGAGCTGATTTGACTTTATCACTCAGGAACAAGATCTCCGGGTCTAATAGATAGTATCCTTGTAAAAATTGCCTCAGTGCTCAATACACTTGGAAAAACAAATCTAATACTAGGAGTTTTTAGGAAAGGGATGATGAGCAGAGTAGATTAATATGTCTCTATATAAATACCACATCTTGGTGTACAGTTCTGTTGTATGTCTCAAAGGGGATATAATAAGACTGGGAAAGGTTCAGAGAAAGGCAACAAGGATGATAGATTTTGTCCTGATAACTGTTGGCAGATAATAAAATGTTCAGGGAGGTAGCATTATATGTTTGCCCCCCATATTTAAAACTTTTCCATAAGAACCCTCTTGGCCACTTGCAAAGGCAGGAAACTGCTGGAGGTGATCTGACTCAGGACAGTGACTCCTATTTTCTCATGTTCTGGTGTTCCTGGAGTCCTACAATCAAAATGCTTAGCAAAATGCTTTGTAAGGTTGTCCACAGGAAAGGTGTCCATGGTAAAGATAGTAAAGTTTGTGTCTTCTCACCCACCAAATTTTCTTAAAGAGCAAAACATGCATAGTTTGGGAAATCACTAGCAGAGCTTCCATATTAAACTCCTCTATATTCAGTTACTAAGCAGGCTAGAGTAGAACTTGCAGTCCAGCCCGGTACAGGACAGAGCCCAGCTGCGCTGCCCGAGGGGCGGGGCAAGAAATAGACTGGCAGTTAAACCTGACAGTCAGAATAGAGCACAGCATGTTTGCTGGATAGAGTCATTATCCCTTACTACTTAAATAAAAAAGGAGGGCACTTTGTATAATAAAGTAGTAGTTAATTGTAGTGCAGCTCTGTTTTCTGACACATATAATCATTACTAATTTGTCAAATTAGAAAACAGGCTCTCCTATGCAAGTTATCTTAAAATCTGCCCTTTTTACCACTGCATGCCTTTTTTTTTTTAGGATAGGTTGTGATAGGTATCAGGTAGCTGAGATCTATCACAGCAAAGCCCCTCTCTGCTTGTGAGAGCGGATGTGCTCTCCTGTGACTGACCTAATCTGTCCTGCCCCTCCCCAGGGGACCCCACAGGCTTCCTCCAGGGATGAAAACTGGCTTTGAATGTTACTGTGCTTTTTGAGCTTTACAGACAAGACAAATTTCTCTCTAGATAGAAAACCCTTTCCTTGGTATGGTTTCCTCAACTGAAAACATCTGCAAGGTTTGTGGCCAAGTATGCCTACCGATGAAGATAAATCATCAGCTGATGAATACTCAGTAAGGCTACTCTGAACCCAACTTAGAGACAACAAAAGTCAGGCATGAGGATAGAAGATGTTTGGTGAAGGTACCTCACATATTTAAGATTTCTCTTGGTGTATTGTAGATTGACCTTGAGCTTTTGAACTTCTCCATGGAAGAAGAGCTTTTTTCTGCCTAAGAAGATCCCAGGACACTCTCACTGGAGGCTTTAAACAATGGTTAAGACAATCTTGTGAGTTTCTTCAATCCTGCTCTGGAACATGAGCACTAGGCTACATGAGTCTTTGAGGTCTCTTCCAGGCCTATTTTGTGCAATTCAAGGATTTTCCAGATCGACCCGTTCAACGTATATTTTAAAATGGAATTTGATACAAATCTGCTTCTGTGTCTCTTCAACTCTGACTATACACTCATGGATTCTTTCTTTCAAATAATTTCAGTTTTATGTGCTTTCAATTAAAATGTTATAAAACATTTATAGCTTCTTACTGCAAAGCACTGAGAACGTTTACATTATAAAAGACACTATCCATACTGAGTTTGTGGTTCTCACTGCTGTATTGCTTGCAGTCTTGCCTGCAGTTCTGTATATTTGCCAGCTGTTTGCAACACAGTCCTTGGATTTCATTGAATGTTCCCATATGGATGCCTTTTGGAGCTGAACCCTCTGAGTTTGAGCTGTTTGTTAATGAGGCGATGTAGAGACTAGAGATGATCTGTATTCCTAAATACAATGAGATGATGAACAGTTCAGTGACAAAGGATTTTAAACAAAGGCATGGGGCACAGTCCAGTGCTTGTTTTGCCACAGCATTTCCATATGGCCATATGTATTTGCACCTTAGTTCCCAATGGGGCTGTTTATGTTCTCCTGCCTCAGATAGGTTTCATGGGGATGTGCATGTCAGGAGCAGGGGCTGGATCTGGTGAAACAGGGATCAGATGAAGACTGTGGGTAGCTGTGCCAGCTGATCAGTGCATGAGTAAAGAGTAATGCAAAAAACTGGCCACCGTGATATATGTTGTATTCCCAGTCTCCCTATACTGCTTGCCTATGACCTTTTTCAAATCAGTTAGGTTCAGGTCCTCAGAAATATTCAGGCAATGAATTGACGGGAACTTTGGCAAGCTCTATTTTAGGTCCCAGTTTTGAAACCTCGACACCTAAACACCTTCTGGTCTGACCATTCACTGGAGATAAATAACAACAGAGATCCTTTCCTATAAAAAACCAAACCTATGACCATTCTGGGATCCCACTCAACTCTTCTCTGACATAAACTCACCATGAGCTTCAGCCAAGAGGCCTCTGTAAAGCTCCATTTGCACATAACAAGGTACTGTGAAGCTGCAGCTACAAATACTGGTTCTCTTGAAAGTGCTTTTGTTACTTCTAGCTGTCATTTTCCTGCCAAACCCACACCATCTAATTATACTCACTGGCCATCTTTCCCCTTTTTATTGGCAATATTTTTCTTGTTAATTGTGCATGCTTGGTTTTAAAGAATCGTGTCTGACTTTCCTTATGTGGCTCTGCAAGGAATATTTCTGCATCCTGGGTAGTTTCTCTGACATGTTTATGCCTTGCTGGTTACTGTAAAAAATGCAAGACATATTATGTACTGCTGAAAACCAGGCTGGCACTTTGCAGTTTTAACGTTGTGCCTTATTGTATAGTTAAAATAAATGTACCTGATATCAGCTTTATTACTCCTATTAGATGGTCTAATGGCTTGATGTGCAGGAGTACTTCCAGCAGGATGTTAAAGGGAAAGCACCAATGGCTTGGCTCAGCCCCCGTACTCAATAGCACCCAGGGAGCAATCAGGGACTCTGCAGAGCGACACATGATGCTCAGCTGGGTCTGTGTTAGGGCTCTGAAGTCAATCCCTTGCCTCCAGATACTACATTTAACATGTGATAGAGTGTCAAAAAGAAGTTAGCACAACAGAAAAAAGAGAGAAGGTCCACAGATGCTGTTTGTAGTCGCTGTCCATTTCTTCTTTTCATTAAAAATATTACATCTTGGATGCTGTAAAGGCTCCCCTCTGAGTGATGCTATAGCAGTCACACAGGACAGGTTTATTCAGCACTGCTGAAACTTTGTTCAATAAATATGCCTGTGTGGTTTGAAACATGCTGCAATCGTTCCTGACTGACTGCTGTATAAAGGAATGAATATGGCAATCCAGAGCTCAGTACAGTTTGGGGTCTCACGAGCTTCTTTCGCTCGCTTATCCTGACTGCCTAGATGGGGTTATCTATAGCTGAGCGAGGCACCCTGGGATTGCTTCACAGACTCAGTGGAGTTTAGGATGCAGTTCACCTCTGTGCATGCCTATGTTCTACGTTTGGTTAGATGAATCACATCAAAATATCTGTTGGCTGTACTGACTAAATCTCCATTGACCATCCACGGACCAGATACTACCTGAGATACAGACACTTGTATCAGAGACACCAAATGTTAGACCAGGTGAGTCCCACACAACACGTGGGCTTTGATTTACGTATATTCACTAAAGATTCACTTTGATCTAGTTGTCCTTGACTCTCTTTGACTTTTTAAAGTGAAGTGAATACACTGGAAACACCCCTATTTGGTCAGAGGAACCCTGCTCTGTGTGTCTCTTTGGTGGAAAGTAAGTGGTGCGGAGGCCTGTTGTTATCAGCGCTGAGGAATATACTGAGGGAGGGTGAGAGAGGGTGTTGAGTTAACTGTTTAGCCCAAGAATATCTCAAATGGGTTGCAATCAGAGCAGGCTGATATGGATGCACCTCAAAATTTCTCCTAAGCAGAATTAGTGGCTTACCGCTACTTCTTAGCAGAGATGCTGAAGTTTCGAGGAAAATGCTCAGGGCCACATGGCAGCATAAAGCACACTCGGAGTCAACTAGTCATTTTTAGCTGATGTATTTTTTTCTGCTCATGCTTAGTCTAGACGTGAGAGGAAAGGTCCTGTTGGCCATGTGAAAAGCCCCATGAATACTCATCCGCATGTGCACATCTGCACTCCCAGGTCTGGGATACTTCCTATGGCAAAAGGAAAGAGGGATCTGCCATGATGTTAGTCCAGGGAAAAGTCTGACTGATAAACAGTAATTTATATTTCTAACTAAGGTCTCTAGAGGTGCCCAGCAAGAAAGGCCCCAGCATTGAAAAGATAAGCTTTGACCATATGGAGCACTGTTTCTGAGCCTAGGTTCTGCTAAGCATCTTTATAAAGAACTAATTTTGTTAATTCTACCACCTTACCCAGGTTTTAATCAAATCCTGTGCTCAGTTGAGCTGTTTTAGCCACTGTAACTTACTGGCCGAGGAGAGCTCAGCTCAGATGCTGCATTTGATCTGCAGTGAAATTGTTCTTTTTGCTCAGTTTCCCAGCTGGGCTGCCTCTGGCACAAAGGGTCAAGTGATTCGAGCGAATTGTCCTTGGCTCATTCAGGATCAAAGCACAGGTTTTGCCTGGTTCCACTTCTTTCCTCCACCCACACTGTTAAGGGATCACTGAACCTTCGGTATCCAGTCTACGATAAGTGCAATAGGCATTGATAAGTGAAAGCAGCAAAATACACCCCCAAGAGATTTCCTTTGGGCATATACCAGCAGATCAGTTGAGGGCCAAGAAAAGATTAGAGGTAGAGGAGGGGGGTAGAGGGGTAGAGGGGGTGCTTTGGCTTCCAAGCCGAAGAAGCAAGGAAAAGCAGCAGATGCAATGTGTGCTTCCTGGCTGGGCATGCTACTGGAGGACAGGGTGTTTGTCCGTGGTGCCAGGGGAAGGTGTAGAAGGAAAGCACCTGCCAGTTGGTGCTATGCAGCTCTGCATAGCGGAGTTCCTTAGCATATGCTAAGGAACTCTGAGCTCTCTGCTTTGGTTAACACTGTTTCAACTTGTGTTTATGAAGGCTATTTATGAAGGAGTGGGTGTATCATCCCAGTTTAACTTGTCGCATTGTGTAATTCCAGGTAAAACATTGTTCTTCTGTAATTCGCTGAAAAGCCAAGAGAGTATCTCCGTGTCTCTGAAGTAATCATTGTCAGTAAGGCATTATGGCACTGTCAGGAGAGGATTCGTTGCAGGTAGTACCCCTATTTATTTTATTAGACTGTGTAGTACAAGCATTGGAAGAACTTTATGTTCTGAACATTGCAGTGGTCACATTATGCCCAGAGAAGGGTCAAGTGTAGAACACTGAGAGGACAGAGTATCTTCAGGAAGGGGCGCGAACACCTCATACCTTCTAAGTACAGCTAGTGCATCTAGTTGAACTTAATGTTAAAACTAGAAAGGCTAGCAGTTTTCAGAAAATTAGGAAGAGAAAATTTAGACGCAGGTATGACTGGTCTCATTTCTGCCATATTCTACTTTATAAATTACATTCTCTGTCTAAGTTGAGCGCCTGAGGGACAATTGAGCTGTTTTACAGCATTCACCTTCTAGGAGCCTTGATACATCTGAATCAGGCACCTATTGCTGTTTTGAAAGTGATACCTCCTTTTCAACCATACCAATAACCACTTGCTTCAGTTGCCATGGATTTTGGTGACATACAGGTCTAAGCTTTCTTCTTTGCTTTCTCAGCTGAGAACATTAACCACAGGCTCTAGCGATATTTCCAACACTTCTTCTGGATATTTAGATAATTTATGCAAGAAACAGTTTCAACAGGGAAGACCTCCTCAAAATGCGGTATTGGCCAGGTTCAGCATCTGCTCTGAGCCGTAGAAGATCATCTCTCTGGACTTCTTTAAGGCCTTTGACACGGTGTTCCACAACATCCTTCTTTCTATAATGGAGAGTTATGGCTCTGATGGGTGGACTGTCCAGTGGATGAGAAGTTGGTTGGATGGTCACATCCAGAGGGTAGTGGTCAACGGCTCAATGTCCAGATGGAGATCAGCGACAAGTGGTGTCCTGCAGGGTTCTGTACTGGGACCAGTACTGTTTAATATCTTCATCAGTGACATAGACAGTGGGATCGAGTGCACCCTCAGCAAGTTTGCAGATAACACCAAGCTGAGTGGTGCAGTCGACACGCCAGAGGGACGGGATGCCATCCAGAGGGACCTGGACAAGCTCAAGAAGAGGGACCATATGAACCTCATGAGGTTCAACAAGGCCAAGTGCAAGGTCCTGCACCTGGGTTGGGGCAACCCCCAGTATCACTACAGGCTGGGGGATGAAGGGCTTGAGAGCAGCCCTGCTGAGAAGGACTTGGGGGTACCAGTGGATGAAAAGCTGGACATGAGCCAGCAATGTGCACACGCAGCCCAGAAGGCCAAGCGTATCCTGGGCTGCATCAAAAGCAGCGTGGCCAGCAGGTCGAGGGAGGGGATTCTGCCCCTCTACTCTGCTCTGGTGAGACCCCACCTGGAGTACTGCGTCCAGCTCTGGAGCCCTCAGCATAAGAAAGACACGGACCTGTTGGAGCAGGTCCAGAAGAGGGCCATGAAAATGATCAGGGGGATGGAACACCTCTCCTGTGAAGAAAGGCTGAGAGAGTTGGGGTTGTTCAGCCTGGAGAAGAGAAGGCTTCGGGGAGACCTTATTGCAGCCTATCAGTACTTCAAGGGGGCTTATAAGAAAGATGGGGACAAACATTTTAGCAGGGCCTGTTGCAATAGGAAAAGGGGTAATGGTTTTAAACTAAACGAAGGTAGATTTAGACTAGCTATAAGGAAGAAATTTTTTACGCTGAGGGTGGTGAAACAGTGGGACAGGTTGCCCAGCGAGGTGGTGGATGCCCCATGCCTGGAAACATTCAGGGTCAGGTTGGAGGGGGCTCTGAGCAACCTGATCTAGCTGAAGATGTCCCTGCTCCTTGCAGGGGGGTTGGACTAGATGCCCTTTAGAGGTCCCTTCCAACCCAAACTATTCTATGATTCTATGATTCTAAGATTTTGGTTCAAGATCTGATCCAAAGCAGAGAAGATCCCAGATCTCAGTAAGAGCTCTAATTCATTAAGTTCCACCTGCAGGGCAGAAAGTCCTGCATGTCAGCCTTCCAGAGAGGTCTGATTCAGTGAGAGTTTTCTGAAAACACTAGTGGAGCTGGCCCTGAAGTCAAAACACTCAGAGGAAGTAGACATCCATCTCCTTTGTACTGTGAGGACTTGGATGGATCCACTACTGTTTCGCAGCAAAAAAAGGCAGATAATCTGGGGAATTTCAGTTCTTCCTGGGTGAGCAGCAGCTGCACAGGGACTTCAAGTATCTAATAAACATTTGAAATAGGTGGATGTGGATTAATATATTCTCCAATTCCAAAGATTTTAAGAAGGCATGCTGAGACTTGCCTACACCAAAAGAGGGTTGTGATACCAAGCACACTACACTTCCAAAGCACAGAAGGATTTTTCCAGTCAGAAGGTAAAATGTTATTAGAGTGGCCTGTCTGAACTGTCAGAGCCTGTGTGCATTTGGTATAGAAAATACCTATGAATACAATATTTCATGACATTTCTTATATTTTCTGTATGTAGTCACTCCCTTTGCAAAAAGAGCCCTCTTTCTGTGGTGGTGTGTATTTCTCTTGACAAAACATAAAAGTAGAAAGGCCCATGACAATGCAAGGAAAAAGGACATTAAAATAGTTTTGACTCTAAAAGTTCACGGTGAGTTTGCAGTGAAAGTTTGTGAGTGGGAAATGATGCATTTCTCATTAAGTCCAAACCAGTTCTCTTGTCCCTGTTGATGATCTGCCCTTGTTTCAAACCAATTAAACTGGAGCTAATCTCTCTGTTGGTTTGAGACAGCTGTCTTTGTTACTTATAGCTCCTTTTGTGCACAAAGTCGTAA
The DNA here is from genome assembly GCF_965638725.1 of Aptenodytes patagonicus. NCBI lineage: Eukaryota > Metazoa > Chordata > Aves > Sphenisciformes > Spheniscidae > Aptenodytes > Aptenodytes patagonicus. Next base: position 11,307,784 of record NC_134950.1, on the reverse strand, counting down.
TGGATTTTTTTGTAACCTACATCCATATTGGAGAATAATCATCTTTGTAGAAACACAGAAGATGTGGTTCCTAAACCAGACAACTTTGAACTTGATTCAGGGCCAAATGAGGGAAAACTGAAAGGCTCCCATTGACTTAACTGCATATTAGATCAGGCTGTCACTGTCTACATTCAGTCAAGGACATATAGTAGCTAATTTAAGGCTTATATTGTGAATGGGCTGAAAAGCACAATGACAATGCAGTACACATTCTTTTTAGCCCCTGCCTTTGATAAAGGGTGGCTGAAAAGCTTTATGGAGGAAGACTTTTTGGATGAAATTCGGAAGAATAAGCATTCAACATCAACTCTAAAGGAGTTCTCAGAAGCACTTTTTTTCTGGGAAGTAGAGTATCGAAGGATTATTTTTAAAAAAACAGGTTGGGGGATGAATCAGATGGACAAATAAATTAAATTCTCTGTGTGTAACTCCAAATAATGCTGCATTTGTATGTACCTGCTGAGAGATACATCTGTTGTTAGAAAAACTCTAGGATATTTTTGACTGGAAAGCCACACAACCTCATAAGCAAAGCAGTTAAGCAGTGAGTATAAATTCTGTGGGCTTAGAGGCTCACGCTACAAGCATCCTTGTAAATGTGCTGTGCTGTAAATTTCCAGCTCCTTTAACCAAGTAGTCAGTTCCTGGGAGTCAGACCTGAACATTGCACTCATGGTGATACATCACCACCATGTGGTCATTGCCAGGAAAATAAACTGCCATTGAATAGCTGGGAGCAACTTGAGCTGATGTTTCAAAACTTGGGAGATGTGTAGTTATTGTGGTAACAGAAGATCTTACAGCACTTGGCCACCAACACTGCTATAATTTGAGCATGTAATAGACGTGTCTGTGAACACCGACACACTGGTGCTTTGCCCAAGCTCTTGTTCCAGGTCTGAAGTAAAGCCAGGCACAGAAAGAGGCACTCATACACCATCAGATGAAGCAGTACGTCAGCATTTTAATCTGTCCAGATGTGCCTGTTGTAGGTTCTGGTATGTCTGAGACATGACTCATAGTGAGTGGTGTAAAGAGATTGTCCCTGTTGCTGGGAATAGCATGGGATATTTTTCTTAAGGCAGAAATTATGTTCTTTGGAAAGCATTCTTTAGTACATGCTTTAGAGGAAAGTACTGCAGAGTATAGCAAAGGAGGACGCTGTTTTGTTCTGGCTTTCCTATAGAGATTCTAATTCATTTTGAGGAGTTTTTTTTGTGGAAGGAAGGTTCCAGTGAGGTATCTAGGACAGTTCAGGGATGTTGCCCCTTTCATTAGGACTGGGTGTGAAGCAGCACCTTAAAACATCCTTTTCTGAAACAGCATTGGGATCACTGTGCAGAAGGCTGAGCACTCTGTTTGTTTTTGTTTGCATAATGGGAGGGATCTCATTCCTTATTCTGCTTTTGCCGTACTATTGGTTTCACCGCCACTCAGATCTGTAGGACTTTCCAGAAGGGAAACAGTCTTTTATAGTAACTTTCTGCAACATTCGCTTCTGTCGGTTCTCTCTCGTGATTAGTAACTAACTGCAGCGGGACCAAACTCCTCTGGTCTTTGAGGGACTGCTCTGGTTGGGCTTTAATTGTCTGTGCAAAGTGAAGGCTGTCGGCTCCTTGTCTTATTCTTCCCCTTCTTCTTCTCACAAACCCAACCTCTTCTTTATTGGGTGTTTTAATGAACCCCCGAATATGAGTTTTGGTAAAATATTTTGGTAAGGCACTTGTATGTGATGGATCCAGATGTGGCTGCAAAGCAGACTAAGGTGGCAGCTGTTGCTGTATTTCATACTACGCATTGTATAAGAGTCTCTAAGCAGAGACCCTGAAGGAAAAGCACTCTGACATGCTATTATGGCCATGCAGCCATTTTTACCTCCTGAAATACTAACTGCTTGTGCAGGTGTATAACAGCAAAGAGGAGATAAGTAATCGTGCTCCAGGAATATGTTCAACTACACCAAGGAATGTCTCTGTCTAAATTATTTATCTGGTCTTTTAATAGCTCATTGCTCCAGAAAGTATTTTCCTCTCATCTTTATCGGCCTAATCCTGGAAGGTGCTGAAGCACTTGGGTTTCACATGCCTGAGGGTGTGGAGCCATTATGAAGCTTTTCTCTGCTCTAGTAGCTTACAATCTCTTTCTCTCTGCAACAGTGGTACAATGTAATAAAAGCACTTAGCCATGGACAGAAAGCTCTTTGAAGGGCAATATCACCTCAGTCGTGTTTTCCTCTAAGTGACCCTCTTAGGAGGATGCTCCTTCATGACAACAAGAACTTCACTGTGGCTTCTCTCTCTGACTCTCTGAATTGTAATTTGTGGTGCCTGCAGATACCAGATATTCATTTGGGATGTAAATTACCTGGGACAGGAACTAGAGCACTGCTTTTGTGTACGGTCCCTCGACAGCCTTCAGTTGGGTTGGAGGTTAAGTGTAAATCCCATGGAAGTAGACTCAGACTATCCAAAATTAATCTCTTTTCTGGGATACTTTCCAGCCCATATATTGAATTTTTGGGAAGCTATGGATCTGATAAACCTACTGTGCAGTAATTGGCTTTCACAGTAGTTGTGACATTTAGGAGTAGGATGTTTGAGTTACCAAACAGGGACCATATCCTCCGCAACAGGCACTCTGGAAAAAAATGGGGAAGAAGGAGGGGGTATTGGGCAAGAAATCAGACATGGAGTCCTGGTGTAATAGTCTAGTATAAAAATACTAGAGTAGGAGTAGAGGCATTTTGCCTCTGGCACCTTTTGTGATGCTACAGGTATCCTGCATTCATTTAAATTGTCGGGGTTTTAAAAAGAGTGCTAAGTGAGACAAGGTAGTAAGGAATCATAAATGCTATTCAAAGGCTGAAGAATGATGCTTTTCTTGACAGACTTGAAGAGCTCTATTTACTTAGTTTATCCAAAAGGAGATTGAGAGTCCTGGCAGAGCATCCTTCTAAAGGGCTCAGTCAAGGGAACACATCAACTGATGCAGGGGCAAGAGGAAGGGAGTGATGTTGCACTTAGAGCTTTCTGTCCATGCCTCTGCACATGTACTACATAGTACCACAGCAAGAGACATGGTTAGAGTGTGTGATCAACTCTCAGGGGAGAAAAACACCCGGTTTAGAAGTCTCTTTTGTAGAAAAAGGCATAGCAAGAACTCATTGTTGAGTGCAAAAACAAGACGAGTTCAAATGATAATTTGACAAGTGCTTTTAATAATGAAGGAGATTTGCCACTGGAATGAGCTGAAGAGAACAGTAGATCTGCCAAATCTAGATACCCTCAAATCCAAACTGATTATCTGGGAGACAGACAGAAGCTGAAGAGAAGGCACTAGAAAAAAATTCAAAGACAGCTGGGAAGAAAAAGCAGTATTTGGATGCCAGATGAGAAGAAATGGTATCTCCTAGCTTTAAACTGTATTGATGCTTGAATATTCTAGGAAAGGGTTTCAACATAGAGCATTTTGAGCAATGCTAAGTTTTTATATTATTGGTAACTGCCAAAATAAACACCGCATGTGCATCTGCTTTTCCTCTGTCTCAGGATTTTCAGGGAAAGAGTTAAATATCTGATTAAGCCGCAGGGGAGATCTACCTTCATTACTGTTTCAGCCACAGGTCACTCTCTCACATGCTCTTTTTCTCACGTTCAGCAGTACTAAGGCAGACAATGTTGGAAGATCTGGAAGATCTGCAGAGCTGTAGGTCTCTAAATCAAACTTCTGACTACCTTTCCTTTTCCTTGCCTCCATGAACAACTCCTCTCTTCCTCCTCCCAGCTTCCAGCCATGGGCGATAGGAAGTCTGTGAACTCAAGGTCTATCATGCTTCCATAGATCTTGATGGATCCATCCTTCAGGCATAGGCCTAGTTCATTTTTAACCCAAAAAATCCCGTGGCAATTAATTTCAACATTTTAAGGGGGGTGGAGGTGTGTGAGAAAAAGGATCGCTTTCTGTTTTTAAACCTGTGGCTTAAAAGCATTTGGTGCCCCTGGTCCTTGTGCTATGAAAACCAGCAACATGGTCTCTCTCAGCTATTCTCTCCACATCTTCCATGATTCTATGCATCTTTGACTATTTAATTGTTGCTTGTATGGAAACTATTCTATGCTGTTGATCATCTCTGTCATGCTTCTCTGCATGCTTTCTGGTTCTACTGTCTGTTGTTGAGCTGTGATTACCAGAGACACAGACAGCTCTAGATACACTAAAGAATTTGAACGTAATGTCATAATGATGTTTTGTTTAATCTACTTTTTCTTCAGTGATTCAATTTGCCTTTTCCAGAGTCACTGCATGAACGATCACTACAAGAGCACTTTTCTGAGTGGTAAAATCTGATTTAGAGGCTATCACTATATGTAGATAGAGTTGTGTTTGTTTCTATTTATGTTCATTGTTTTGGATTTATCTATGCTAAATTACATCTGTTATGTTATCACCCAGCCATTTAGCATCTCATGATTCTTCCACAGCTCTTCCAGGCCTTATTAATTTTAACACAACACCGTGTGAACAAAAGGCATCCTGTTTGCAGTTAGCTTCTGTTCAACCAAGGCACAGAAGGTGCACAGAAACTTGAGGCTACCTGCATTGCTCCATGTGCGTGTACCTTATAAAAGCTCTCAGTATACCCTGATGGTTAGAGAACTGTTGGAGACAACACCACCAGCTTGGGATGGGAGATCAGCAGAAGATGGAAAAGCCTAAATTTACATAAACAGTTCTATTTCTCTCTAATTCTCCATTTTTCCTAGGCAATCTGGCCTGATCAGTGGGCAGTTGATGTGCCTCTTTGAGGTTAACACCCATGATCTGACTCCAGAAAGTGAATGGTTGAGTGATTTCAGGGACCTCTGAACTGCTCATACTCCACTAAATTCTGAATCTTTAAGAAATATACTCTGTAGTTCATCAAATTCATCTACACAAGAGGCATGCACAGGTTCTGCACTGCCCAGTGCTTATTTTGGTCACTGCAGATGAAACATGCATGTTCCCACCATGGCACCAGCAGACTTTTCTGGCAGCATAGGATGCAGCTCAGACAGGGCAAACAGACATAACTCCTGGTGTGACAGAGCTGACAGGGTAGCCATGTCCTCACAGTGTGCATAAAGCTTAGTAGGATCTCAATTATTTGAATTCACGAGATGCTTCAGCCTCTACAAAGCCCAGATGATAAATGGAAATATAAATTAGCCAGTGGGGGAGGTAGGTCCTACCAGTCAAGCGAGCCAACTAAAATAATGCTTGAAAATAAGACTATGCCAGTTGAACTGAGCTTGTTAGCAATGACAGTGACTGTTTTGGCGTTAAAGTGTGTTCATCAGAACATTTTGGTAAAAAATCATCCTTGCCATTAGAGGGCACCAAATCACTTTAAAATCTGCCTTCTCGCCCATGAGTCTGGGATTTGTACCCAACCTATGCAGAGCCTGAGCCCTGAACTGTCCAGCCACAACTCAAATGATTTTGCAGTAATACTTGTTGTGTCTCAGTGTCCCAAACTAGATTGCTACCGTTTTGGCCCCAAATCCCATCAGTGTAGCTGGCAAGTTTTTATAACTGTCAGCTTTCAGAATGGAAGACGTGCAGCCGCCTGCCTGCCAAGGGGAACATAGGGAAAACTTTATTCACATACATTTCTTCCCCTGTCAGGCATATAGCCTTTGGGGATGGAAGCTACACTGTGCAAACAGCAATAAACTTGTGAGTTTTGAAGGGCATGACAGGGAATGTCACCTATTAAAAGATAAATAGGCTGAAAAAATATGGGAGCGGATGGAATACAGCTGTTAGGACACTGCCTTACTGCTGTTATCCTTAGAGTTACCCTTCTCAGCTACTACTCACATTTGCTGCTATTTGTGTTTTACTTTGGTCACCTTACTCTTGGGTGCATTTTTTCTGTTCTATTGTTTTGCTCACCTTACACCTTTTAGTTTCTTCCTGAATAAAAATCAGCTTCAGTTGGAGTGGGGCTACTAAGGGGCTGCCAAAGGAAGGGGTAAGCTGCGCAGAGAAGTTGCCCATGAAAACTTTTCCATCTGGGCCATGGCTGAGGATCTTGGGCTAAGATTCAGTCAAAGCCTTGAGTTAGGATTAGGGTTAGGACAGAGACAAAGCCTAGAGCGGCAGTTGGGATTGGACTGCAGAGGAGCTGCTGAAGGATGCTTAGTTTGTTCAGCATCTTCTGACAAGCGATACATAGGCTCCTGTTAATATTTGATAGAAAAAAAATGGATCTTCAGTCTTTAGGGAAAGTGGAACAAGGCCAAGCAATTAGACTGCTGGGAACCTGGAGTAGCTCCGCTAAAATGAAGTGAGTTGCTGTGGCTGTGATTTACTCTATTTCACAGCCTTTTAATTCTGTTGAGTTTGGCAGGGTTATCCCAGATCTATACTTGGGTGAAAGGTCCTTTGACTCTGCTCTGAGAGCAAAATCTGGTGCAGCTAAGCATAAGGAGAGCAGTGTGTTTTATTATGGAACTGAGTTGTACAACCTCTAAATTATGTCACCTGGTGTGGATCTTCTCTGTAAGTTCTTAAATATTTGAATAAAAAGAAATTTCTGAAACATTTCTGTCTTGCTGTGAGGATCAAAGTGTGACATTGACATTAGTATTCTTTGAAAGGGGGAACTCATCACAGTGTTTGGGAGCTTTTTCCCTTGCTTCCCTTCTTGTGGGTATGTGAGATAAAGCAGTGCCAACTTCTTTAAAAAGAAAAAAGAAGAAAGAGAACCAGCAATTGCATGAGCATCTCTGAGAAACTCTGAAGAACATAGGTTAATCCCAGCTGAATTTGTAGTACTGAAAAAATACCTTTTTGGGGAAGGACCAGCTTTCCTCTTAAAGCTGCAACCAACAACATATAGAGGAGGAGAGAGAAAAGTATGGGATACAGTAGTGTTGGGACTGAGTTAAGTGTACTCGAGTGCAAGGAATGACGGAAATTTACATTTTACCTTTTAATAACAAGAATCCAAATGACAAGCTTTACCCTTGAGTATAGCAAAAGGTTTGTCTAGAAAGTGTCCTTTCTTTGATGTTTTAATGAAAGTGAGATCCTAAGGTGGGATTTATATCTGCTAATTTTAGGTGTCTACAATGTATAATGTGTGTGTGTGAGGTGTCTAAGCTCCTCTGAAAATTGGTGGAGAACTAGCCAATAAAGTCAATTGCATTTAGCATGTGATTCGCTGGACCAGATGTGAGAGTGTATTTTACTATGAAAGCATACCCTAACTTACACTGAGTAACTCACCACTGACTAAAAGCTGCTTAGGCAATGAACATAGATGTAGATGCTTACACTGTAAACACTCACATCTAGTCTAACGAAGCCTGCTTTTTGCATCTCTGAAGCTGCTTATTTGGAAGAAATGCCAATTTTTTTTCAGTATTTCTTACACATCAGTTTTACAACACAGTGTAAATAATAGTGTCAAAAACATTGCTGAGGAAGATCATTGCTAAGGATACTGTGGCTGGAGGTTAGATGTTTCAGAAATGTAGTCTAAATTCAGGTGCTTGGACAGCATTCAAATCAAAGCCAAGTTGTCAAAGGACAGGGTCCCACTTGCATTCAGTCATGACAGGCTCTTGAAAATGGATCTGGTAAGCTCTGAGATCTGAGTAGTAATTATAGCTATAAAGTTCTTTGCAACTGAACAAAAATAAAAAAAAAAAAAAGAGACCTCTTGAACAAAGAGTTTGAATTGGTAGATCTTGGCCTTGAGTCTGACATCTTCATCCTCTTCCCTGCACACTATCAAAAAATTATGTATCTTCAGCAGATCTACACTACTGAAAGCCAGGTTAATTCAACCACCTAAACATCTTCCAAGGCCCAGAGTAGCCATCTAACAATTGTGGCGTATTATACCAAATACCTTTCAAGACTAAGAAGCGGGAATTGAAGTGTTGGCATATTGAAAGTCACACAACATGTGAGGGGTCGAGCACTGTGACTTCAAACTCTTAGTCCACTAAATTACAATGTTATACCTAGCAAAAAACCCAACCACAATACTGGTTAACTCCTAATACCATTGCAAGATGGAAGGGCAAGCTGGCTGTATGATCCTTGTGCTCACAAAAAGGGTTCATTTTTAGGTAAAGCTTGTCTTTTCTCAAGGGTAGACAAAGTTCTGCAGGTGGTCACTTGTCCAACTTGTCAAGCAGGCTAAGTTCTCTCTTTTGCTGCGTTTTTAACCTTCTGACTTTTCCAATACTTTTCTCTACCCACGCAGGTGCTGGTAATGGACATGACAGTTGGTTTCAGACAGAAAGATGATATCTATCAGTTAGTAACTTGAAGCATTCCTTCTGAAGAAAACAAGATGAACTTTTTTCCTGGTATCTCAGGTTTACTTATTCCTGGGAGGATGATAGCTGCACTTTTTCTGCTTGTGCGGATTCCACTTTGAGAAAAAAATATGCTGAATATAAAAAAGCAGAACTGGACAGTCTTGTAATGTCCCATCCCACATCTTATAAATCCTGTAGGCTAGGGAAGAAGTATCTGTTGTCTTGTTCATGTGCAGATGCAGATAAAATTTCCTTTGACCAACTGATATCAATGGATTGGCTCACTTTAGGGCTAGAAATCTCAGAACATGACCTCTGGAATTTATTTCTACACAAACGACTTTGTTGATAAGATAGAACAAGGGTTAAGATGTCAATGGTAGAAAGTGGGGGCCAGTTCAAGGAGCTATTCTAAAAATGTAGGCTCAAAAACAGCTTCTAAAATTTGAGAGAACATGATGGGACATATTGGGATCTATTTTCTAGAAATACTGAGTACCTGCAACTTTTATTGGCACTCTAGAAATCAATGTCTTGAGCTGTGCAACCAAAATCAGGTGCTGTGTAAAAAAATTGTTGAAAATCTCTCCTTGTCACCAATTCACTATCCTAAAACTTATAAACCATTCCATGCTTCAGGGTGATATGTTGTGGCTTCACAAATCAATGTTTTTGAGCTGGGTAGAAAGACAAATCTTATAAACTAGTGACTCCCAACTGAAGCCCCATTAAGATGAGAAAGAGCATGATGAATATCCTTGTGGGCCCCCAATTTTCAGGCATGCTTCCTAAGATGGTGCATACTGAGAGGGTAGCAGTGACACCACCTGTGTGCGGTATGACCAGGTGGATGATCTGCTCGGCCTGGTGGCAGAGCTGAAGGAGGAAGTGGAAAGGTTAAGGAGTATCAGGGAGTGTGAGAGGGAGATAGATTGGTGGAGCCGCACCCTACCGTCCCTGAGGCAAAGGCAGCAGATGGAGGCTCCGCGAGAAGCAGAGGATCCCCTGCCCTCTTGCCACCAGGTAGAAAGAGGGGGCCTAAGTGACGGGGGGGAATGGAAACAGGTCCCTGCTCAGGGTGCCAGGCGAACCCCCGCCCGGCCTCCCTCACCTTCCTGGTTGCCTTTACACAACAGATATGGGGCCCTGGAACTTGAGGGCCAGGCAAACGAGGATGTAGACGGAGTTCCATCCAGGGGGTCGCCTAGGGTGAGGCAAGTCAGCCCCACGCATTATGACTGCCGCTGCTAAGAAGAAAAGGAGGGTAATTGTCATAGGCGATTCCCTTCTGAGGGGAACAGAGGGCCCGATATGCTGACCGGACCCGTCCCACAGGGAAGTCTGCTGCCTCCCTGGGGCCCGGGTCAGAGACATTACGAGGAAGCTCCCTGGTCTGGTACGCTCTTCCAACTACTACCCGCTGTTGGTTATACAGGCTGGCAGTGATGAGGTTGCAGAGAGAAGTCCTGCAGTGATCAAAAGGGACTTCAGGGCACTGGGGCGACTGGTTGAAGGATCAGGAGCACAGGTAGTGTTTTCCTCAATCCCTACAGTGGCAGGGAAGGATACTGAAAGGAGCAGGAAAACACACCTGATCAACACATGGCTCAGGGGCTGGTGCCATCAGAGGACTTTCGGCTTTTTTGATCATGGGGAGGTTTACACGGCACCGGGCCTGCTGGCGGCAGATGGAGTCCAGCTATCTCGCAGGGGGAAAAGGATCATTGCTCATGAATTGGTGGGGCTCATTGAGAGGGCTTTAAACTAGGTTTGAAGGGGGAAGGGGATAAATCCAGGCTCACTAGAAATGAGCCTAGGGGTGGCATGCCAATGCTGGGGGTGAAATCGATAGCCCAGCTCAAGTGCATCTACACCAATGCACGCAGCATGGGCGGCAAACAGGAGGAGCTGGAAGCCATTGTGCAGCAGGAGAGATATGACTTAGTCGCCATCACAGGAACATGGTGGGGTGACTCTCATGATTGGAGTGCTGCAATGGATGGCTATAGACTCTTCAGAAGGGACAGGCGAGGAAGGAGAGGCGGTGGGGTGGCCCTGTATGTTAGGGAGTGTTTCGATTGTCTAGAGCTCAACGATTGTGATGATGATATGGTTGAGTGTTTATGGGTAAGGATGAGGGGGAAGGCCAATAAGGCAGATATCCTGCTGGGAGTCTGTTATAGACCACCCAACCAGGATGAAGGGGTGGATGAAGCATTCTACAAGCGGCTGGCAGAAGTCTCTCAATCGCTAGCCCTTGTTCTCGTGGGGGACTTCAACTTCCCGGACATCTGCTGGAAATATGACACGGCAGAGAGGAAGCAGTCTAGGAGGTTCCTGGAGTGTGTGGAAGACAACTTCCTGACACAGCTGGTAAGTGAGCCTACCAGGGGAGGTGCCTCGCTTGACCTGCTGTTTACAAACAGAGAAGGACTGGTGGGAGATGTGGTGGTCGGAGGCTGTCTTGGTCTTAGCGACCATGAAATGGTAGAATTCTCGGTTCTCGGTGAAGTAAGGAGGGGGGGCAGCAAAACTGCAACCATGGACTTCCGGAGGGCGGACTTTGGCCTGTTCAGGATGCTGGTTGAGAGAGTCCCTTGGGAGACAGTCCTGAAGGGCAAAGGGGTCCAGGAAGGCTGGACGATCTTCAAGAAGGAAGTCTTAAAGGCGCAGGAGCCGGCTGTCCCTGTTCGCCGTAAGAAGAACAGGCAGGGAAGACGACCGGCCTGGCTGAACGGGGAGCTCTTGCTGGGACTCAGGAAAAAAAGGAGAGTCTACCACTTGTGGAAGAAGGGGCAGGCGAGTCAAGAAGAGTACAGGGATCTCGTTAGGTCATGCAGAGAGGAAATGAGAAAGGCAAAAGCCCAGCTAGAACGCAATCTGGCCTCTGTTGTTAGAGACAACAAAAAAAGTTTTTACAAATATATTAATGACAAGAAGAGAGCCATGGAGAATCTCCATCCTTTATTGGACGCGGGGGGGAACATTGTCACCGAGGATGAGGAAAAGGCTGAGGTACTCAATGCCTTCTTTGCCTCAGTCTTTAACAGGCAGACCAGTTATCCTCAGGGTACTCGGCCCCCCGAGCTGGAAGACGGGGACGGCGAGCAGGATGAACCCCCCATAATCCAAGAGGAAGCAGTCAACGACCTGCTATGCCACCTGGACGCTCACAAGTCTATGGGGCCAGATGGGATCCACCGGAGGGTGCTGAGAGAGCTGGCGGAGGAGCTCGCCAAGCCACTCTCCATCATTTATCAGCAGTCCTGGTTAACAGGGGAGGTCCCGGACAACTGGAGGCTTGCCAGTGTGATGCCCATCTACAAGAAGGGCCGGAAGGAGGATCCGGGGAACTACAGGCCTGTCAGCCTGGCCTCGGTGCTGGGGAAGATTATGGAGCGGTTCATCTTGAGGGCGCTCACAAGGCATGAGCGGGACAACCAGGGGATCCGGCCCAGCCAGCACGGGTTCATGAGAGGCAGGTCCTGCTTAACCAACCTGATCTCCTTCTATGACCAGGTGACCCACCTAGTGGACGAGGGAAAGGCTGTGGATGTGGTCTACCTGGACTTCAGTAAGGCCTTTGACACTGTCTCCCACAGCATTCTCCTAGAGAAGCTGGCGGCTCATGGCTTAGACAGGTGTACTCTGCGCTGGGTCAAAAACTGGCTGGACGGCCGGGCCCAGAGAGTTGTGGTGAATGGAGTTCAATCCAGTTGGCGGCCGGTCACGAGCGGTGTTCCCCAGGGCTCAGTTTTGGGGCCGGTCTTGTTCAATATCTTTATCGATGATCTGGATGAGGGGATTGAGTGCACCCTCAGGAAATTTGCAGACGACACCAAGTTGGGTGGGAGTGTTGATCTGCTCGAGGGTAGGAAGGCTCCGCAGAGGGACCTGGACAGGCTGGATCAATGGGCCAAGGCCAATTGTATGAGGTTCAACAAGGCCAAGTGCCGGGTCCTGCACCTGGGTCACAACAACCCCATGCAGTGCTACAGGCTTGGGGAAGAGTGGCTGGAAAGCTGCCTGTCGGAAAAGGACCTGGGGGTGCTGGTTGACAGCCGGCTGAACATGAGCCGGCAGTGTGCCCAGGCGGCCAAGAAGGCCAATGGCATCCTGGCCTGTATCAGAACTAGTGTGGCCAGCAGGAGTAGGGAAGTGATCGTGCCTCTGTACTCGGCACTGGTGGGGCCGCACCTTGAATACTGTGTTCAGTTTTGGGCCCCTCACTACAAGAAGGACGTCGAGGTGTTAGAGCGTGTCCAGAGAAGGGCAACGAGGCTGGTGAGGGGTCTGGAGAACAAGTCTTCTGAGGAGCGGCTGAGGGAACTGGGGTTGTTTAGCCTGGAGAAAAGGAGGCTGAGGGGAGACCTCATCGCTCTCTACAACTCCCTGAAAGGAGGTTGTAGCGAGGTGGGTGTCGGTCTCTTCTCCGAAGTAACAAGCGACAGGACGAGAGGAAATGGCCTCAAATTGCGCCAGGGGAGGTTTAGGTTGGACGTGAAGAAAAATGTCTTTACTGAAAGAGTGGTGAAACATTGGACCAGGCTGCCCAGGGAAGTGGTGGAGTCCCCATCCCTGGAGGTATTTAAAAGACGTGTAGATGCGGCACTTAGGGACATGGTTTAGTGGGCATGGTGGTGTTGGGCTGATGGTTGGACTTGATGATCTTAGAGGTCTTTTCCAACCTCAATAATTCTAGGATTCTATGATTCTAGAGCGCCCCCAGAGTTAACATCATCTTGGAAAGGTGCTTCTTCCTCTTCTGACCCCCATGATACCTGCTTTTTCCTGATTCATGCAATGCTCTTGATTATTGTTTTGACTCTCTGGAGAATGTGCTAGGAGCTGAAGCATTTACGGTTCTCCCGCTTATAGAGTCAATACAGGCCTGGAAGAGGACTGCCTTCTTGTTATCCAGCAACTCTGAAATCATGCGGAACTCAAGATAAGGAAAGGTGAAACACAAATAAATGTATTTCTTCACCACATCCCACATAGATAACATAATTTCAGAGGTGATAAAGAAATGACAGCAATCAAACAAACCAGCCCTCACTTCTGGTCTCCAGATGCTAAAATGCAAAAAGCTTCCTGGTTTTGTCTCTTTTTATCCAGCTGTCTCGTTGTGATTTTCCTGACAGAGGGTAAGAACAAATTTAAAACAGTGTTAAAATTGATTCTTTAGGGCAACGCGCTCCTGCACTGTGCTTAGGTACATTTGTTCAGATCACCTCTGACAGGCCACTAGTTTGTGCCAAGACCCAGTGGGAGGCTAAACTGATGGGCACTGGAAGTGGCCAGCCCCTCCAGGACATCCTGCAGGCAGGCTCCCTGGGAAAGGCACCCCCGTTCCCCTGGCTTGCCCAGTGCCTGCGTATGTATGCATATTCATGACTGGCTATTCTTTCAGGCAAAAGAGAAAATTTCTTTAGAAAATTGCAGCAGCAGAATGGGGCTGTACTTTCAAGTATTTTGTCTTTCCCAAAAGAAAATAACTGATGCCATGAAAAGTTTTGTGCAACCGTAAATGTGCTCAACTGTGCTATAATGTTTCATGAAGGGGGAATTTTCCTTCCCAGCCCAGCTGCTGAATAGTTTGTGCCTCCAGGCTCTATGAGGAATTGAGAAATAGGACCAGGCATCATACTAATTTTTATCATTTTTCACCCCATTTGCAATAATCTGGGACACGGAAATTCCCCTGTGTGACGGAGCATTCCCCCCTTCCTCCAGTCTGAAATCACATGTGCAGACACACGTACACACAAACACACACTTCTGTAACTCAGCTCTCTTTCAAGACATTTTTATGAAGTATTTTGGAGGAAAACCTCCACGCTCAACTTCACACAACAATCCAATCGATTGTTTTTAAAGGGCATTGCTGTCAGCTTGGGACTAGTGCTGACTAAAATAAGGTAACACTATAAAAATGAACATTCACCTGTTTAAGTTTCCATTTTCTGCTTATACATATATATAATGTGGCTTTTTGTTTTCAGCAGCAAAATGCTTCACTCATTAAAAAGGGATCTGCTAATACGGAAGCTGGGAGATTTGGGATTTTCCCCTTATGACCAAGACATCCCAGGAGATAAGGGGAACATTTCAGAACTTAGATTTGTCCTGAAACATTCAGGTCATCTAGTCTGATGTTCAGCCATTAACAATGGAAAGCAAAACCTTCAGGTGTTAGAAGCAAGTGTAAAACTTTTGTAATAGGTAATTAATTAGGCACTTCCATGCAAATAAGAAAAGGCAATTTTCCTAAATTCAGCTGAATTGTATGCCTTGGCCTTGAGGATAAAACTGGTTAAGGTTCCAAGAGTCTCTTCAACAATGGTTCCTTGATTACTTTCATCTTTTTTCTGTGGGGATGATGTTCTACTTCAAGGCCAAGACTAATCCTCCCTCCTATCTGTTCCCCTGCTTTTTGTCATAGTTGTACCTGGTGGCTCTGAGTTGCTCATTGTCTCTGGATGCAGAGGGACAGACAGATTGATGAAAGCCATTTTTAGTGTTATTCTTTGAGTTTCCATGTTACTCTCATACATGGGTGACAAGGCTGGGTGAATCAAAATGTTTATTTTTACCCTTTCTGTATTTTTCCTCATTTGTCATGTTTATCTTGCGTGTCCCTTAGAGACTGCAGGAAGGTGCTGTACCACAGAGCCCAGGAACTGCATCCACTTCCTCACTTTCTGCCATCACCTGATGCGTCCTTACCACTGAAAGGGCCACAAAAGTTTCTCCTTTCTTTTTGGCCTGTTTTGTGGAAAACACTGTTTTGCACTGATACCGATTTTGAAACTGCAGCTGATGTGGGTGATTTCTTATCTCCCTCTCTGTGCTTTGCCCCAGGAGCTGACCTCTCCATGCACTGCAGGAACACGGCTCACAGCTTTGCGAGATCTCCAGACAGGCTGCTGCTCATTCCTTCACACATGGCTTGTAGGGTCTGAGAAAGTCGCTTCAAAGGCTTTTGCTTCAGACCATCAAGATCTCTTTTTTCCATCGTTAGAATGACCTTGGAGCTCAAAGACACATTCCAGGGAAGGCTCCTGATGCTGAGGAACTTGTCTATAATGAGAGGAAGGAATTTGTCATTGCCTAGCTAGAGTCTCCTTTGCAAGTTGAGACTTATTGCTCTGGGATGGTATGTTCTAAGCCTTTCACATTCCCCTACTGATTTTCACACCTAAGAACATGACAGAAGCAACTGTCTCTTGCCTCCAGGATTTCCATCTACAGTAGGAGGGTGATTGCATTTAGGAAGGCTCTAAAATGATCGGAGACCTGCCAGATTATGTCTTGATCCTGACTCTCTGCATGAAGTCGAGTTATATTTTTCCACATGCTCTAGCACTGATCAAGGCAGTTGTATTATAGAACCAAGCTTTATGAAATAGGTCTAAGGAAAGAAACAGATAGGGCTGAGAAATATGTTCTTTATCTGATTTGAAACATCTTGAACTCACACATTTATAATGGCATCAGCTATTACTATAACTTATCAGCGAACAAACACACTAAAATATTTCGTAATACAAATGGGTCCCTTGCTAAGTCTACATCTGCTACTCACTGTTATTGGGACTATGCTCTTTGACCTGAGCTGCATGTATCATTACAGCAGCAACAAGAGGCCAGTGGCTCTGCTGCCTACAGCTCCTCTACTGACTTCCTTCCCTTTACACTGATCCCCTGTAGGAAAGATCCCAGTCCACTGCTCTGCCCTGTATTGAACATGTGATGCTGCTTGCAAAGACTGATGTGATGTGGGAATGAAGGACTCGGCCAGGATGGCCATGGCTGTACCCAGGCTGTGCCCAGGGTGCATTGGCACAGCCGGCTCCAGGCTGAGGGAGTGTGAGAGTTTCTGCTTTCCTCCTCTGGTTACTCTGCTTGAGCAGGCTTCTTTGGAAACAGCATGTATGTGAGGTGAATATGAACTCAGATTGTGCTATGGAACAAGCTTAGCTGACAGCATCTTCATACCTTCAGTGCCGGTGCTGGTACTTCATTATCTGTCGACACAAAAGCTTTCCTGAAGCAAGGTTTGTCTGTGAATACTTAACGTTGCAGAACATTTCTAGGGTGTATCTGCAGGAGGAATATAAATGCCTCCCTGAACAAATAGAAATGACAAATTTGGGTTTAAAAAAAAAAAGGAAAAACTGTTTTCAAGTAAAGTGTAGAAGTTTGTCTGGTGGCTGAAAAAACATAACCACTTTCTTGCTGTTGCAAGATGACAGGAGAACCAGCTGCATCAGGGCCTCCTCAGGTGTCTGGAAGAGAAGATGCTAAAAGATAGTATCAAATATACAGGGAAAAGAAAGCTATCCTGAAGACCTGCAGGGATGGATTTTGGCTGGATCATACATTTATAAACATTGAAGCTGGAATTGAACAAATCCCTTATCTTTCAGTTGTTGGGAAACAGCCCCATGAAAAGGCTGTGATCTACAGGTAGTGAGATTAGCAGGAACTTTGGTCAGGTCCTTGCAAGCCTCGCTTTGTGCCTAATGTTACTGCAAAGAAAAGCACAGATATCTGTGCCGCTGGTCTTCTGAGGACCAGTGTTATCCATGGACCAGAAGTGGTTGCACTTTGGTGGAAGTTTTGGTAGGTATAAGCATACGTTGTTAGAGTGCCATAGGGTAAAAGTCATGCAAGTGTCAAATATATTCATTACTCTGTTTTTCCATAGAGTACTGATACCATCTAGTCTGTAGCTCAAAAGCTTTAGTGTTTGTTTTTTTTTTTTCTTTTTAAGATTTCAATTAGAAAATCAAATAATCTTTGCATAACACTTCTTGTTTGGGAAGGCCATCATGCTACAGGACTTGCATATTCCATCACTAGCATGAAATGCCTGTCAGCTTGGTGGCAAGTGGATAAAAAAGGGAATTGGATATCTATCTAGTCAGACCACTGTGAAGCTATCAAATGTTCTGAAGACTACTGTACCAAAACTGCCTAATCCAACGTTTGGTGTAATCAGTAGATTTGATTTTGGACACAGTCCATAATTAATTTTTCTTAATTCCTGCAATTCTCCATTTTCCCATTTCCACTTTGTCCCAGAGGGAGAACTGCTGAAAAGCCACAAGAAAAATTACTTTTCTGTTCTTTTAGGTACTTGTGGGACAGGAATTTTCAGTAATTTGATAATTTCTTCCCTGTAGTCCTGTATTGGGTTTGCGTGACAAGGTTTTGGTAGCAGGGGGGCTGCAGGGGTGGCTTCTGTGAGAAGCTGGTAGAAGCTTCCCCCATGTCCGACAGAGCCAATGCCAGCCGGCTCCAAGATGGACCTGCCGCTGGCTGAGGCTGAGCCCATCAGCGATGGTGGTAGTACCTCTGTGATAACATGTTTAAGAAGGGGAAGAAAACCTGCACAACAACCTGCAGCCGGAGAGAGGAGTGAGAATATGTGAGAGAAGCAACTCTGCAGACACCAAGGTCAGTGAAGAAGGAGGGGAGGAGGTGCTCCAGGTGCTGGAGCAGAGATTCCCCTGCAGCCCGTGGTGAAGCCCACAGTGAGTCAGGCTGTCCCCCTGCAGCCCATGGAGGTCCATGGTGGAGCAGATATCCACCTGCAGCCCGTGGAGGACCCCACGACAGAGCAGGTGGATGCCCGAAGGAGGCTGTGACCCCGTGGGAAGCCCGCGCTGCAGCAGGATCCTGACAGGACCTGTGCACCCATGGAGAGAGGAGCTCACGCTGGAGCAGGTTTGCTGGCAGGACTTGTGACCCCGTGGGGGACCCACTCTGGAGCAGTCTGTTCCTGAAGGACTGCACCCTGTGGAAAGGACCCACGCTGGAGCAGCTTGTGAAGAACTGCAGCGCGTGGGAAGGACTCATGCTGGAGAAGTTAATGGAGGACTGTCTCCCATGGGAGGGAACCCATGCTGGAGCAGGCGAAGACTGTGAGGAGTCCTCCCCCTGAGGAGGAAGGAACAGCAGAAACAACATGCGATGAACTGACCGCAACCCCCATTCCCCATCCCCCTGAGCCTCTGGGGGGGAGGAGGTAGAGAATTTGGGAGTAAAGTTAAGCCCAGGAATAAGGGAGGGGTGGGGGGAAAGTGTTTTAAAATTTGGTTTTACTCCTCATTATCCTACTCTGATTTGATTGGTAATAAATTAAACTAATTTTTTTCCCCAAGTCGAGTCTGTTTTGCCTGTGATGGTAATTGGTGAATGATCTCTCCCTGTCCTTATCTCGACCCACGAGCCTTTCATTATATTTTCTCTCCCCTGTCCAGTTGAGGAGGGGAGTGATAATGTGGCTTTGGTGGGCACCTGGCGTTCAGCCAGGGTCAACCCACCACAAGTCCCAAACCAATCAGCAAAAATGGTCCTTTACTAGTTTTCTCAGAGCCAAAAGTTTTGAAGAGGTTGGATAAACTTCAGTTATGCAAGTTCACAGGACTAAGTAATAATCCCAAGGCCCTGTGACGAGCAGTTCCTATACAGTCCTGTGCTAGAGTGGTGTGGCTACATACACTATACGATTAACTGCTGTCATAAGAGCAAATCATATGTAGATACTCTTCAAAAGCACACTACCTGTTTTTCAGCATTATGATCTTTTCTATGGCTTTGCCATTTTTTCAGCATCTGAAGAATACTTAAAGCAATTTTAAGTCCATGCTAACCAAAGGTTGCCATCTTTGAATTCTTCTGTCTTTGCTGCCTTGTGTGTTGTTCCTGAGAACTCTTCTAACGTTAAGAGACAGCAATGACATGAACAATACTCATCCTCCTCTGATCATAGTAATTTTCAGGATAACTTTGACTTTCAGATCCATAGATCTATTCTCCTGCTACCTGATGTTTTAAATTATTTTTTCTTTTCTTCTTTTTTTCTTCTTTTTTTTCCTTCTTTTTTTTTTTTTTCCTTATGAAGTGGCTTTTAATTAACTGGTGCATTTATATGGCTATGTGGGTATCAACAAGGTTTGTGGGCCTGTAGGAGTGAATCTGCATAATGAAACAGCTAGTACTGAGGACCTAATGTCCATACTATTCACATTTCAGGGTTATTCTACTCTAAACTAGTCTGGTCTTGCAGAGCCCTTTGTGGTGCAGTGCAATGAGGTATACTCCTAAAGCACACTTTCCACTTCAGTTTCATCTGACAGGAATCTGGCTCACAGTCTGCAAGACAGATTCATGACAGGAACCAAAGCACAGTAAGTGGGGATAATGGGAGATTTGCTTCAAAAGTGTATTCTTAATCCAAACTAAAGCCCTAGTGTAGATACATTCTGAGTGATCCCCTGGAAGGATTTGGAAGGGATGAATGAGGTGTCAGGCCTTAGACAGCTAATGCCCAGGATGGAGCACTGTCTCAAACAGCTTGCATTGCTGGAGAAAACAGACATAAGTTTTATGTCCAATGATGCACTCTGAGAAGCCACAAGGCATCCTACGTATTAACAGCAATGAAGTCCCCGGTGAACCAAAGTTGTTCATCTATTTCCTTCCCCATTGAAAATGCAGTCCATGTTAATTTTCCTTTCTCAAAAGTTCTGCTAGCAAACTGTGGAAAATGCATGGTTACAAAAAGAAGCTCTGCTGGGAGATGCATGTGTTGCATTTTCAACTAGGCAGGCAAATGTCTTACAGTGTAGGGGTCTAATGCATGGTTGGGCAAAGTGATTTAATAAGAATCCAGAGTTTCACAGAGGGAGACCATTCTGAAATAGTAACTGACACGTACAGCAGCTGCACTCTGCTTTTCAGTCATTTTTTTCCACCATTTTAATGAATGTTTTATGTTATCTTTTCTTGCTGCCCGATTGTCCCAGCTCCTGTTACTGAACACAAGGGCCGCCTTTCACAACCTGTATCACTCCAGACTGACATAATATACTTATAATTCTGGAAATTCCAAGGCGCATATACACTTCATGGTAACTCCCAGGCAACTAAGCCCTCTTGGAGTTAGTAATTTTACTGTATTTCATTCCACAAAGGAAACTCTACTCCCAAAGGAAGCAGTAAGCTTTGGCCACCCCTATAGCTGATAACAATCCAAGACTTTCATCACATTTTTTTGACCCATTCTTGGCTTTCAGGAATAACAACAGCTGCTGAAAGCAATACAATTTTTAGTTGTGCTTCTTTACCTTCCCCCTAGCAAGCATCCTTATGAGAGGCTGAAAGATTAAATAGCCTTGGGGTAAATCAATCTCCAACAGCTGTTGCCTCCAGCATTCTTGACTGTCAGTGATTTCATTGAAAACATATGAATGATCTTTCAACATGTTCACAAGTGGAGAAACGTGTCAACTGGGAAATCTCCCTCCCCCCAACCCCATCTTCACGAATGTACATGGATGGTTGAATAGTTTCTCAAAAATCCCAGTGGTTCCATGACATTTCTTTCTTTACCTGCTCAGTTTTGTTTGTTAATCTTTTCTTTAATGCAAAGATAGCTCTAAAAGGGATGAGCATGAGTTATGTTTTGTCAGCCTGAATTTCCCCTTTGAGGGCCATTTGTTTGGAAATGTAAATCAGTTTTCATAATGCAAGAGACTGGGGCAGAACTGACTTCATGAGGACTGACGTCAGGAATGTGGACTGAAAACCAAATACAAAACTGGAGACCACCACAGGCAGTCCCCGTTTCTCATTAGTGTAGGCAGCTTTTACTTTGGTAGTTGCTCTGTAACACCACCGTTCCTGAGTACTTAAGACACAGATGGAATGTGCCCTCTCTTTCCCTAAACATGACCCCCCAGCACTGCCGGCTGACACCATGTCTACTCAACACCATGTTCAAGACCAAGGCCCACGGCTGTGGAAATACCTGCAGCCCATGGTCCAACCCTACTTCCCTCATGCTGAGGCAGCGTCGGCACAGCTGCCTCCACCCTGGCAGTGGGGACAGGAGGGATCATGGAGGCAATGCACCAAGTGGATGGAATGAAGCTGTTTCTTAGCAAGGATGGAAGGACTGCGTAGGTTTGACTCACTAATCCACTCTGAACTAGTGATGTCTGGGGAATCTACTCCATTTGATTTTGCTGCTCTAATCACTCTAGTACCCACACTAGCAGCTGCATACTTTGTGTGTACCTGAAGCTGTCCCTGATCCCATTTATATCTTGATCAAGCTCCGTCTTAAGTTTATTCCCATTTTTCATACTTAGGAGGCTGTTAAACAAACTTACTTCTTTGATGGCAGAAACTTGCTTCTGCTTTCTAACTAAATATATCTACACACAATTTGCCTGCATTTGTTGTTATAACATTATCTTTTAGCCTAAGTCGCTTTTGTCCATCCCTGATTTCTGGTGCTGGCTTTTGTACATCCTTGATTTTTGGTGCATCAAAGATCACTCTTGCTTTGTCTTGTTGCCTTGTGACAGTCCACTTTCAATAGAGCTGCTATAGTAAGTTAGATCTGCAGGCTGGGACTGAGTAGGACTTTTCATGGGGGTGAATCTCTGGCCCAAGAAAGCTTTTCTTTGAACTTGAACTGCAACCCTAAACTTCCATTTAAATTGACAATCTGAGAATTCATTCCTATTTTAAACTTGCTGGTTTCCTCTATGTGGGAAATAGTGAAAACGGTCTTAGAGCAGCATAAACTGGACAGGTTTCACTTCCTGAAGATTTTGAATTGACAGAAAGATTCTTACTCAGTTATGGTTTTGCATCTTCCCTTCTTCTGTTAAGGTGAAAGTCACCTTGTTTGAAATTCTCCCTTAGGCACTTGCTTTTACTAAAAAGCAATATTGGATGAATATTCCCTTCTGAATTCAAGAGAAAGTAAAGGATCTTTGGCTATGTCTTACTTAACCAGCCACATAACTTGCCACTGATATTCTGTGCCTGAAATCCTGGTCTCACATCCATCGGCAGCAAAATACTGATTAGCTTCAATAGAGTGAATATTTAATACTGCAGGTTTAACAGATATGAACACCGCAAGGTAATTATATCTCTCATAAAAATGACCAGTCCCTTTTGCTAGAATCATAACTCAATTAAGGATTTGGAGGATGATTATCTCTTCTAAAGCACTTTTTATCTCTATGTCTTTAAGTAGCTTGAAAAACAGACTGGAACATCATTTCTTCCATGTCGGAGTCAGGGAACTGCTGTGGCCAGTTTTGGGGAGGCTGTGTCAACCAGTCCTTTCACAATGCTTGACCAAACTAAATTTCTGGTTGTGCCAATTTTTTTGTCACCTTGGAAGTGTCTGATGTGATTCTACTGGAATTACTGGGTTATCATATCACACAGAAGCCTGGTGCAGTCTTTGACAGCTGTATGAAGTGTGCAGAATCAGAGTGGATCGGTGCTCTCTTGGCTGAAGATTTACCAAGCTATCATGCTCATCATGCTGCTGCACAGCAGTGAGACTGCAAGACATGCAATGCTGGACAGGAGGCAGATTTGTGAGCTGGGGAATTTCTCTTCAAATTGCCTTTATTTTCTGCTACAGTGTGATGCTGAGGTGAAAAAATGACAAGCTGATCAATGAGAGAGACCTGCACTGTACTGACTGTCCTTTATTAGGAGATTTGAGGTCTTCTGAAGCATTAATAAGAAAGGGTCAGCTGTGTTAATTTATACTTCCAGTTCACAAAACTGCCCAAGCCTCTCCTATACAGTGCTTCAAAAGTTCCCTGAAGGCTGAATACAAATTGCTTGGGAACTGTTTTGACCTCTTCACTGCAAAAGAAAAAAAAAGGAGGAAAGTGTAAACTTTTATGAACAGATATCTTATGCCATGGGGCAGAAGAATTATACTGACTAAATGATGGAGCAGAAGGAAAGGACAATTTCATGCATTGATATAATATGACTGCAGTGAAATTTTGCAGCAAACAGTATTTATTATGCATAGGACTCTACCTGATTCCCCTGCAGCCAGAGCACTGTCATCCTTGACCATAAGATACCTATTGCATGGTATCACAATTACTGGGTAAAGTGAAGTAGAGAGCGGAATTGCCTGGCTTGAGGTCATGCTGCTGATCAGTGGATGTCAGAGTTATTTATAAGAAGCACAAAGAACTGCTCATTATGTTCCCACTAGCACAAAGAGCTCCAAAGGGACTTACAGCTTGCAAGTTCTGCTCTCTTCATTTTGTTAAGCCAAGGGCTTGAAAATTTTGTCCTTGGGATATACATTTACTTTTCATCATTATGGTAGAAACAGGAAGAAACATTTACAAACTTTAGAAAATATGTGGAAGGGCTTCTCACACTGGAGATTTTAATTTTTGTATTTGACACCAATTAAAAAGCAAAGGCAAAGTCTTTGTGGAAAAGAGATATCTTACCTCCATGGTTCAAATGAACTGTCCGCAGTATATCAGCAAACAGTGCTCTTCCCAAGTACTTTCATGAATGTCAAGGTGACGATGTCTTTCACCCAATTAATCCCACAACTCTTATTTGACTGTGCTCCCACTCAAAAGACCTTAGGCCAGCAGGCCAGATTTCTTCTAGTAATTAGCCTTTAACCCTCCCAGTCTTTGCTTTTTCAGTTGCTACCGGCTTTGTGTCAGACAGGAGTTTTATGCTTCTCTTAAAACCTATTTCACAATGGCTCTGGCTTGACCTTTGGAGTATGTGCATTTATAAGGAAATTGTTTGAGAGAGACATTTTAACCACTACTTAAGAAAGTAAGTGCTGGGACTCCCCTAGAAAGGTAACATAATGCTTGCCTGTATCTCCAGATGCAATTTTGTCCTCCTGACTACTTTTTATTTTGTTCTTTTCTTTATGAAGTATAGAAAAATATAAATCTGCTAACAATTGTTATAATCAGTCTGTATATGTTAGAAGAAAATACCAGTCATTTTGCAAGTTCAGAGATAGCATAATGCTGTTCTCTAAGTTCAACATCAACTAGTCACTCCTATGCCTATGTTGTAAATTAACTTGTGTATATGGAGAACTTTCTTCTATATTGGACAGAATCAGAACAATTCAGCTATGTATCCTGCATACTCCATCAATAATGGTTTCCTGCAGTTATCAAAGGACAGTAGCAGATGTGGAACTGTGGAGATGCATTGCCTTTCCAAAGGTCAGCAGTGTAATGAAATTCCAGATGACCGTCAGTTTCAATGGTGGATAAAAATCTTCACTCAGAAATCCCAGTGGCATTTAGGTCTCCTGGATACAGAAACAGCCTTTCAGCAAGAGATTTAGTCTGGCATTTCATAGAATCATAGAATCATAGAATCAATAAGGTTGGAAGAGACCTCTAAGATCATTGAGTCCAACCGTCAACCCAACACCACCATGCCCACTAAACCATGTCCCTAAGTGCCGCATCTACACGTCTTTTAAATACCTCCAGGGATGGTGACTCAACCACTTCCCTGGGCAGCCTGGTCCAATGCTTAACCACTCTTTCAGTCAAGACATTTTTCCTCACGTCCAATCTAAACCTCCCCTGGCGCAATTTGAGGCCATTTCCTCTTGTCCTGTCGCTTGTTACTTCGGAGAAGAGACCGACACCCACCTCGCTACAACCTCCTTTCAGGGAGTTGTAGAGAGCGATGAGGTCTCCCCTCAGCCTCCTTTTCTCCAGGCTAAACAACCCCAGTTCCCTCAGCCGCTCCTCACAAGACTTCTTCTCCAGACCCCTCACCAGCCTCGTTGCCCTTCTCTGGACACGCTCTAACACCTCGACGTCCTTCTTGTAGTGAGGGGCCCAAAACTGAACACAGTATTTGAGGTGCGGCCCCACCAGTGCCGACCACAGGGGCACAATCACTTCCTTACTCCTGCTGGCCACACTAGTTCTGATACAGGCCAGGATGCCATTGGCCTTCTTGGCCGCCTGGGCACACTGCCGGCTCATGTTCAGCCGGCTGTCGACCAACACCTCCAGGTCCTTTTCTGCCAGGCAGCTTTCCAGCCACTCTTCCCCAAGCCTGTAGCACTGCATGGGGTTGTTGTGGCCGAAGTGCAGGACCTGGCACTTGGCCTTGTTGGACCTCATACAATTGGCCTCAGCCCATCGATCCAGCTGTCCAGATCCCTCTGCAGAGCCTTCCTACCCTCGAGCAGATCAACACACCCGCCCAACTTGGTGTCGTCTGCAAAGTTCCTGAGGGTGCACTCAATCCCCTCATCCAGATCATCGATAAAGATATTAAACAAGACCGGCCCCAGTACTGAGCCCTGGGGAACACCACTTGTGACCGGCCACCAACTGGATTGAACTCCATTCACCACAACTCTCTGGGCCCGGCCGTCCAGCCAGTTTTTGACCCAGCGCAGAGTGCACCTGTCTAAGCCGTGAGCCGCCAGCTTCTCTAGGAGAATGCTGTGGGAGACAGTGTCAAAGGCCTTACTGAAGTCCAGGTAGACCACATCCACAGCCTTTCCCTCATCCACTAGGCAGGTCACCTGGTCATAGAAGGAGATCAGGTTGGTCAAGCAGGACCTGCCTCTCATGAACCCGTGCTGGCTGGGCCGGATCCCCTGGTTGTCCCGCTCATGCCTTGTGAGTGCCCTCAAGATGAACCGCTCCATAATCTTCCCCAGCACCGAGGCCAGGCTGACAGGCCTGTAGTTCCCCGGATCCTCCTTCCGGCCCTTCTTGTAGATGGGCATCACATTGGCAAGCCTCCAGTCGTCTGGGACCTCCCCCGTTAACCAGGACTGCTGATAAATGATGGAGGGCGGCTTGGCGAGCTCCTCCGCCAGCTCTCTCAGCACTCTTGGGTGGATCCCATCTGGCCCCATAGACTTGTGAGCATCCAGGTGGCGTAGCAGGTCGTTGACTGCTTCCTCTTGGATTATGGGGGGTTCATCCTGCTCGCCATCCCTGTCTTCCAGCTCGGGGAGCCGAGTACCCTGAGGATAACTGGTCTGCCTGTTAAAGACTGAGGCAAAGAAGGCATTGAGTACCTCAGCCTTTTCCTTATCCTCGGTGACAATGTTCCCACCCGCGTCCAATAAAGGATGGAGATTCTCCATGGCTCTCTTCTTGTCATTAATATATTTGTAAAAACTTTTTTTGTTGTCTCTAACAACAGAGGCCAGATTGCGTTCTAGCTGGGCTTTTGCCTTTCTCATTTCCTCTCTGCATGACCTAACGAGATCCCTGTACTCTTCTTGAGTTGTCTGCCCCTTCTTCCACAAGTGGTAGACTCTCCTTTTTTTCCTGAGTCCCAGCAAGAGCTCCCTGTTCAGCCAGGCCGGTCGTCTTCCCCGCCCATTCTTCTTATGGCGAACAGGGACAGCCTGCTCCTGCACCTTTAAGACTTCCTTCTTGAAGATCGTCCAGCCTTCCTGGACCCCTTTGCCCTTCAGGACCGTCTCCCAAGGGACTCTCTCAACCAGCGTCCTGAACAGGCCAAAGTCCACCCTCCGGAAGTCCATGGTTGCGGTTTTGCTGGCCCCCCTCCTTACTTCACCGAGAACCGAGAATTCTACCATTTCATGGTCGCTAAGCCCAAGACGGCCTCCGACCACCACATCTCCCACCAGTCCTTCTCTGTTTGTAAACAGCAGGTCAAGCGAGGCACCTCCCCTGGTAGGCTCACTTACCAGCTGTGTCAGGAAGTTGTCTTCCACACACTCCAGGAACCTCCTAGACTGCTTCCTCTCTGCCGTGTCATATTTCCAGCAGATGTCCGGGAAGTTGAAGTCCCCCACGAGAACAAGGGCTAGCAATTGAGAGACTTCTGCCAGCTGCTTGTAGAATGCTTCATCCACCCCTTCATCCTGGTTGGGTGGTCTATAACAGACTCCCAGCAGGATATCTGCCTTATTGGCCTTCCCCCTCATCCTTACCCATAAACACTCAACCATATCATCATCACAATCGTTGAGCTCTAGACAATCGAAACACTCCCTAACATACAGGGCCACCCCACCGCCTCTCCTTCCTCGCCTGTCCCTTCTGAAGAGTCTATAGCCATCCATTGCAGCACTCCAATCATGAGAGTCACCCCACCATGTTTCTGTGATGGCGACATTTCAACCCCAAAGAAGCCCAGTTTGAATAAATTGAATGATAAGCTAGCTTTTAGATTTTTATTTAATTTGGCAGGGTCTTCTGCAGCTCTAGATGCAGTTCTGAAGGTTGCTGACTGAAGCTGTTGAATGTAGAGATGGATCCAGATTCCCACAAAAATGTTGGAGATCCCTGGGTACCCAGTTGAACTGGACTTATTTGAATGTGGGAGCTGGTGGCAAAGTTGGTGTGATGTTCTTCCACAGTTCCCTGACATATTTGTTCACTGCACTCAGATGGCTTCTGGGACTCTCACACTTCCCCATATTTTCTCTCTGGTTTCCTAAATGAGACAGATAAGCGTCAAAATAAAAACAAGCGTGTAAGAAGAGCAGAGGGCTTTATACTCATGGAGCTTATATGGAATGCTCAAATAAGATTTTTAAATCACTGCAAATTTCATGATATCTGAATTCAGCCTCCACAGAAATCCCCATAAATGATACAGGGACTCTTGTAGAAGGACCCTGGACCTCCTGGTCTGCGGTCAGATCTCTCTCCACAAGGGCTGGTAGGACATTTAAAGGCAACTGTGCCAAGCACAGAAGAGCAGGGCCCAGGCACATGCTGAGTGTATACTTGCATGTGTCCTAACGTCTTGGTGTACACTCTTATATGTTGCTTCAGAGCTGGTCTGGAATCACTACAGCAAGGAATCAGTGTGGTTCAAGGTCACTGATAAACTACAGTGGGGATGTAGCTCCTGTTTAAATGAAACTATAGAAGTCTCCATTGTGCAAAGATGGATAGATCATTCAGTACTAAAGTTCATAGGCAGGTACGCTTCTGTCCTTGAAGTACTTCCCTTCCCTAGAGGAGGGAGGATAATTTGGGAGGAAGAAGGGAGAAGGACCGATGAGTATGATGTTAAAATGAGTTACAGGCCAAGTCTTCTCAGAGAGAAGGTAATCAGGAACCCCAATTAATAGGGTCATAGGACCATAGGAAAATTCAGGTCAGATGAGCCCTCTGCAGGTCATCCAGACTAATCTGCTTAAAGCAGGGTCAGCCACAAGGTCAGGTTGAGTTGCTCAGGGCTTTATCCAGCCTGTTCTTGAAAACCTCTGGGAGGAGGCTGTACAACCTTGCTGGGAAACCTGCTCCGCTGCTTTACTGTTCTTATCATGGAAGAGTTTTTCCTTATAGGTCATCTGAACTTCTCTTGTTTCAACCTATCCCTGTTGCCTCTTGTGTTTCCACCATGCACCACTGTGAACAGTCTAGCTCTGTCTTATCAATGACCTTCCTGTAAGCACTGGAAAGCTGCTATTAGATCCTCCTGACATCTCCTTTTCCCCAGGCTGAACAAGCCTCTTCTCACAGGTCAAGCACTCCAACTTGTGACCATCTTGATTCTTCCAAAAGCTCCTGGGTTCTGCTCATGGTCGTGCCCTGGCTGCAGATCTACTCTATGTGAAGTCATCTGTTTTCCCCAAGCCAGCAGAATTGTATTAGTAGCTGTAGGTGACTGCATAGAGTTGGGATTTTTTTCCCCAGACAATCCATAACCACAAGTAGATATCAATTGAATTCTGACATGACAGAGATTCTGATCCTGAAAAATCAGAGTTGATCTCCAAAGCGGAAGCATAACTAAAGAAAAAGTCACATACAAAGCAGCTGTTGTAACTGTGCATTTGTCCATGAAGTCTTTAGGTTGCAGTCAACCACTAGCCATTAGTCATTAAGCAAATTAGTTGAAACTTAGTTATTTTGTCCTGAATGGCAGATATGCTTACCTTAACAATATAATAATAATAAAAAATAAAAAACAGTTCTTACTAACTACTACTATCACTCACAGAAAGGTTCAGAATGATCTGCACAGTCCTGGAAATTAATTCAGTCCCTGCAGCATTTGAAATGGAGCTGGCCAAAATCTATGTGTTTTGTGAAGGAAATGCTGAAATTAAACTACTGAAAAATGGTGGTAGGCAAGAAGTAAATTAAGTCCTATAACTGCAGATAAGTCTTTATCTTTAGCATAAGTCTTTTTGATAACTTCAAAGACCACTCATTTTCTTAGCTAGTGTTCTTGCTTTTAATGACTCAAGTTTCAAAGTAACAATAAAATCATATATTCCAGTGTTTTTAATGATTTTTTTCTTTTAAGTCCAGTGAAAAATGTGCATAAGTAGCATTTCATTTGCTTAGAAGTACATTTGTTGTCCTTGAGTTTCATTTGTCTTCATTAATACCATTTCAGTCTTTTGCAGAGTACCGTTAGAAACATATTTTTCCTAATAGGCAAGTTCTTCTGAGTTTGGTGCTGTATATCTGATAAATGCATGAAATGCACTTGTCCTACATAAATCTATTTTTTTGCAACTTAATTTGTCAAAATACTCCAATTTCCAAATGTATATGCCTGAATATTTAGAGTGAAGATGAAGCTATCATATTTTTGAAAGCTCACTTTCTCTTTTTTTTTTTTTTTCCTGTGAGTGCTGTATTTCTCCTCCTACTGTGGGGCAAGCAAGGGAAGGAGAACAAATGAGGCAGTGTCTCAAATTGAAAATCTCTCCCGTAAATAAGTTTCTCTCTATTCTTTGTTTCACCAGTAATGGAATTTAGTGGAATTATTTACGAGGTGCCTAGTTCACCTCAGTATAACCACAGACATTATTTAGACAGTGGCATAATTGTGAATAGCATTTTCAGAGAAGTAAAGGTCACTGTCTCTAGCAAAGAGCTTCTCACCTAAATTAAGATGTGAAAAGGGAAGTTATCAGCCTTCAGCCATTCTGTAAGTGACTAGAAAAGTGAAGCCATATGTACAGACAGTGTCGCAACTCCTGCCTCTGCTTTCAAAGGAAAAAACTGGGAGAAGGAAGTGCATTTTGGTGAAGGAACAATGCATGGCAAATTGCAGTGTAGATAAGCCTGAACTGGTGAGCCCTGCTGCTAATTCAGGGCAAGTCAGCTTTCCTTGCTTCTGAGCTGGATGCTGGAAGCCCAAGCTAAACCCCAGTTTGCCACAGCTCCTCCGCTTGGGTAAGGAAGCTAGTCTGTTTGCCCAGAGCCTCTTACGAGCAGCAGTTCAGAAAGCACTGTGTGTCAATCCATTTCTCTTTAACTGGCACATCTTTCCAAAGACTATTCAAATCAACATCATGACCTCCAGGAAGTTTATTTTCTTTCCTGAGTAATTGTTAATGCCTAGAATGGCATAATGGTCCTTTATAGTTATTAGTTTATGAATCAATACAATCAGGATTTTAAGGCCAAAATCTTTCCTGATTCGCAAACAACACAATCTCATTAAAGCCAATGAATTTCCATGGGGAATCTATCAGGAGCAGTTTTGGCCTTGAGTTCTCATATTAAGTAGAAAGCAGTGCCTAGACCAATGCCTCTTGGCAGAGTCTGGCATTCCATCAAAGAGACAGACAATTAGCAAATGATTAGTATTCACAAACCAGGAGAAGAAGCCAAAAATTCTTTTCTAATGGGATACAATGACCTTATTGGGGTAGATTTTGCTGGACTGACAGTTCCAGCGGTCAGGCTGATTGTGCTGGGGGCCATCTCCTGTTGACTTGTCAGAGACAAATCCTTCACAGGAGGGTGACTGTGTCTTTACTTATGGCAGCAAGAGGCAGGCAAGGGCTGGGTGCCGGGACAGTGGGCGTGGGAAGTTGCCCAAATACTCTTCTCTTGTATGGTTTATAGGATGGGTCCTTCTGTTGAAGCATCTTCTTTTGTGCCTGGATGGCTCTGTTTATCCACTAATTAAAAGGCTCCTTATATAATATAAAGTGCAGACTAGACCCTAGAGGGAACTTAGGCATTGCAATGCTTGGCAAAACAATTAGTACATATGTCTAGATAGTGACTTCTGGACTACAGAGGTTGCTCCATGGGTTTGTATATGCATTTTACACTGAATACTCCACTGATAAAAAAAGCATGAATAATCCCTAAAAGAAAAGACTGGAACTCAGGACTCCTCTGCCAAGTGAGTGATCTCACAAGGCTGTGGAGCCAGGCTTATTTCTGCTTCCTTTACCTCACCCAAGAGTCTTGAATTCGCTTCCATGCAGTGGTCCAGCTTCAGCAGGAAGCATGAATAATATGTCAGCTCCAAAATAACCTCTAGCCTGAAGGCTACAGGGATCTGTTGTCCTCAGAAAATCTATGCCATAGAAACTAGGGTGAGGAGCACTTCTTCCCTGGTGGGACTTAGTCTTGAAGCAGAGGCCAAGCTGCACAGCTCCAACGCAGCCAAGGTCCTTCTGGACTCCAGGGATCCATCGACATGAGTCCATGAAGGAAAACCAAGTCATGCACCCAGGCACTGGGACTTGAATCTCCACACTGGTCCCAGGTATGGTTTAGATACAGCTACTCTGTTCTGGAGCTTGTGAGAGTTGGCACAAGGCCTCTTATGTGCCAGTTGGCCTCAACAATACAGAGACCCTGGAATATTTAATTATACGTACATCTAATTTTGATGCTGAAGATGGGCAGGCTGACTAAACCACTGAAAGCTTTCTATTGGCTGTCAAAAGAACGTATTGGGTCAGCTGAGACCAGAGAGCTAAGTTTTAGGTGGATAAAGTTAGATGATATAAGCTCCCATCAATTATTGTGGAGGCTGACTGGGTATCATGAGATGATTGGTGGGCAGCAGCCACAGTTCCGCAGCAGCCACAGTGCTGTCAGCTTTGTGTTCAATCACAGATTAAAACTCTGGCAAGAACTGATAGCCTGCCATGGAGCACTTTAATTTTCTCTAAAGGAGTTCCCCAGAGGCACACTCCTTGAACAGTGTTCACTAGCAGAAGCACTTGGCCACTTGGGTGTGAGACAACAGTGCAGTAACCTTTAGTAATGCACAATCTTGAGCAACTATCAGAGAGCAGCTGGAACTGGGTGGCCAGGAGGAAGATGTGCAGGATATAAAGAGCTAATGGAGAAACCTGAATAACATTATGTAAATCGGGGATAACACAAACACATAGTAGTGAAAGTTAGAACATTTACACACGGCTCCTCCCTGAAGTCACTTGAGCTTCCCCAGGAAGTTAAAAGCAAAGAAGCTACTCTGGTAGCTCAATAGCTTTGAAAGGGCATCATGGCTGAATCCCATTTCTTTAAAGTCCCACAGATAAACCAGAAGACAGAGGCACTTTGAGGATGCTGCAAGCACATGCCCAGAGACAGCTAACTTGAAGAAAGCAGCCTTGGCTTGCTGGCGTATTGCCTTCCTTCTCTGGGTTGGTAGCTGAAAGACAAGCCAGTGGAAAGCAACAGCATGGAAGAGAGCATAAAATATTACAGAAAGTATTATTTCCTCACCTGGAAGTCTACATCCTGCAGTAGCGAGATATGGCGAAAGATGGAGATGGGGAGGGGCAGAAGTAGGTGTCAGAAATTATCAAAGGCATGGAAAATAGTCCACACGGGGATGGAGGGATAGATTCACAAAGGATGTCACCAGCATCTTTCTACAGTCTTTGAAGAAGCATGTAGGGACCCTTGGGATAAAATGAAAATGGGTGCTCCTTCTTACAGCTATTATTGGTCAACAGCATACAGACTTTCAATGACATGGAAAGACAATGAGTTTGAAGCTGATAAACGAACATTTTCCTAAGTTATATTGAATGCTAGAGGGAGAATGTCAGCATCACATGACATCACTGACCTTGCCAAATTTAAATAAATAAATAAATAAATAGATTTAAAAAAAAAAAGATCCTGTGTGCTTGGAATTATGCATCTGAATTCATGCTCAAACATTTGCATTAAAACATCCACCTTCAAAAATACTGGCCTAAAAATAATTTGATAGGAGATGATGGGCAATTCTGCTAGAGAAGACAAGAGTTTTCATTGAGATATCAGACCGGATATTTAGGGACAGAATTGGCTACATGTGCAGCTGTGTTCCCTAACACCTACAGCACAGCCTGTCATCACTGCGCTCTGTTACTAGCTTGCTACTAGCTCGTTACCTCTTACTCAGTGCTCCATTACCAGCACAGCCTTGCTGCCTTGCTAGCTGCCTGGGGCATGTGGAGCCATCCTGAGTCACACACAGCTGTCTGAGCCTCAGGGTATTCAAGTATTAAGCAGAGAATGGAAAGCACTTGAAGTTTACTGATAAGAAGCACTATATAAATGCAAGGTATCAGCAAAAAGATGGAGACTGTCAAAACATTGACTGGTGCTGGGCCTAGATCAGCTGTTATTGGGCTGTGGAAGTACTGTCCCTCTGAGTGTTTCCAGAAGCAAGGGGAACGTGACAGACTTGAGGATAAGCTTCCCTTTCAGTGACCTTACCCAGCAATTCAAAGGGATACTGAAACATCTATTCTATTCTTCATACAAAGTATTCATATCCTTCCTAATTACTGATCTATTCCCACAAGCATCTTAACTTCCTTTTCTTAATAACCTTCTAGATCATTTCTTATTACAGCAAATAGACGCTGAAACAATGACTGCTGTCACTTTGTGTTAGGTGCAGTATAAAAATAGAATAGGAGGCAAACCTTTCTTGGAAGACATCAAGATCTAAAAAGATTAAAATAAATTGTGGAAAGGGAAACACTGGGGAGGAAGATGAAGTAACTTGCCTAATTACAAAATCAGTCAGTGGCAGAGAAAGGAAAAGGATGTGCAGATTCCTACCCTGGGGTATCAAGTATAGTTTATCATTTATCTTGCTTTGTTTGTGTTACTCATTCTGATGAACACATTTTCCCTTCTTTCCCCAGAAAAAGTGCACCTACCCAACATGCCAACAATTCCACAACATTTTCTGCCTGAGAGGAAAAGACTGACTCTTCCTTCTTTCCCCTCAGGTTGTGCTGTGCAGCTGTGATACCAGATCTTTAATCACAGTGACAAGCAGAGAGGCTCTATGCAAATGTAAGCAAATAGCGTTTGACATTTATATGAAGACGATAAAGACAAACATTGGGGGTTGTTTTGAGGGCGGAGAATGTTTACATTATTAGCACAAGAGAACATAGAGATTTAACCAAGCAATACTCCCAATTCTGAGCTGACATGAGTTCAAAGATGGAGTGACGTTGCTGGCTAAGTGGATGCTCCACAGGCTGTTAAATACATTGAAACTGAAGAGCAGCATCTGACTTAATATCACTCTCTGCAGGATACACGTGCCTTTGTCCTCCTTCTTCCACCATCTTTTCTAACAGATCTTTTGCATCATGTTAAACCTCATATTGGTATTTTTGTTTGTCAGTTCCCCCATGTGAATTTACAGAGAGAGACAGAAAGGAGTTATGAATAGCTACCGCTTGGAAACTTCAGGACATGCGTGGCTTGATCTAAATTCTATCAAAGCGTCTTTCTGTTGACTTCAGCAGGGACTACCTTATCCTATTTATACAGCATCTAACACAGTTGTAGACAAATCTCCGAGGAAATATGTGGGCATTCCTGTAATACAATAGCAACAATAAAATAATAATAGCCTCTCTGAATTAAATATATTTAACAGTACTAGCTACATGGGTATGGGTTGTTCAGCTGCTGTTTTTTGGTGGATGCTGCTGGTTGCTGCATTTCTATTTCTAACCTGAATTTGAAGCAGAGAAGCTGAATACTAAAAGAATGTTTGCACAAGTCTTTTTGATGCACCATGATTAAATGCACCTCTATCACCAGATTAAACCCATTTCTGCTTCAATCTTTCTTCAGAGATAGTTGCAATGTATACCCCTGCATTTGTAATACTGTCCTTTAACTGGTGAACAGCGGAGGAGGCATGAGGATAAGGTTTACGCCAAGATCCTCTTAGTTTTGTGAAGCCTGCAGGGCTCTCTGGGTCTTCTATGTACAAAAGTAAGTCTAAGATAATTCAGTTCAGTGAAGTGACTTTATTATAGTTTGTAGTGATTGACTGGAATTTGTCTAGATTGTTTTATTTCTGTTATCACAGATGAGAGAAGAGTTCAGTCATGAATCCTGCATCATCTTCTTTATGTCTAGAGATTCAACTGTTCTTCTCCAGCTTACTTTA
Organism: Aptenodytes patagonicus; assembly: GCF_965638725.1. NCBI lineage: Eukaryota > Metazoa > Chordata > Aves > Sphenisciformes > Spheniscidae > Aptenodytes > Aptenodytes patagonicus. The sequence continues at coordinate 11,272,409 of NC_134950.1, read as the reverse complement.
TTAAACACTCTTTCTCAGCAGCTTATGTATCATTTCCTGCAGAGATGGACACATTACCTGGGAAATAGTAGGATGCTGTCAGTTATTGGATGTTTAGATCCTAGTTGTGTTGGGTCCTTTATCAGAAAGCGTTTGCTTTTTCTCAGGGCATTGGTAGAATAACCAAGTGGCTGGAAAAGTTTTGCCCCTTTTTGGCAAAGCCAATGAAACAAGCTATGGCTGGATATTCATCTGAGGATATTATCGTCCTCCATGTTTTATGTAAACAAGTGAGGATTTACCATCATAGAGTCACAAGGTGTGACCTATCCTAGCTGATCTGTAGGAAACATTTGTGCTGTTTCTAACCATTTACCATGCACGTTTCCCTTCCTGACGATCTTTTATACCTTCTTTCTGAATGCCCTACACAATTCAGGATAAAAAATAACTGCTGTGGAAATGATCATGGTGTAACATACACAATGAATCTTATTTATTTTTTTAAAAGTCCATCTATTCTCATAAGATAATTCTCATGAACTTTTAAAAGGCCTTATCACTCATTGCCTGGGACACGTGTCAGCACAACCAATGGATGAGAATTCCTCCTGCATTTAACTGTCTCATCTTCTCCTCATTGCTCTGGTGCCCACTGATCAATAAATGCAGGTGTGTTCCTGAACGCACACCATGTTATTGCTTTAACAAGTCCATGTGTTATGCACCTATGGGAATGTGCCACCAGCTACAAGCAAGAGATAGGCCTGGTGTTCATTGGAGAAGCCAGAAAGACAAACGTAACTCCAGACTTCCCTGATCAGCCTTTCTCTCAGTCACCTGTGAAACTGTGGCAAAATATAGGTCCTCCACTTTGACTCTTTTGACTTTAACACCTAAGCAGAATTGTGTGCATTTCAAGCAACTATGATTTATCATCCAAGGAACTGCTATTCAGTCGGTACCAAAATCCTGGTCACCGTTGTATGTAAGCTAGCTTGCAAAATCCATTCTGACCATGCAGATGAGATCCCTCGTTATATGCATGGAGCTGCTAGCTAAGAAAATGGATCTATAATAATATAATGAATATACTATGTGACAGCAAATGTTATGGAATCTGGTTTTCTGAGGTATGTTGAAAGCATTGTGTTGACTGCATTGATTGCATAGGAGAAAGAGACAATGTACCAAGCTAGAAGGCAACTCAATGGTTTAGATAAACAACACCCTAATACGCACTTGAGGGCAATAATAAGACAATGACTCACCATCCAAAGTTAACGCTGAAGCTGTGAGTTAATAGATTGAAGGACTATAAAGAGATAAAAGCAACTGAAGATACAAAGGCAGGCATTCACTCCAAGGTAGCACTTATCTTTTCTTATAGAAATCCACTTCCAGAAAGCAATTCAGCCCATCATGGATAAGGCAGGTGAAATGAATCACCCTGTAGATATTCCTCACTTTCTCTTTAAAATAGTAGGAGCCTTGACAATTAGCTTTGATTAGACAACCAGCTTTAAGGTATTAGATCTCATGAAGAAGGATGAGCAAAAAATACTGAATGATATTTGAAGAATATTCAATATGAAGGAAGGGCAGTGACCTATTCAACCAGAACACATGTAAATTCAAGAAAACTAACAATTACAACTAAAGGTAGTCCAGTAAATACACCTTTTTGCTGTGGCTGTGTGACTAAAGGATATTCTTTCAAGGTTACAGCTTAGAGATGCTTTTTTAGATCTCTGACCCAGAAGAGCTTTGCAATGTCTCTAAAGTAGCTGTTAGAATCTATTACAGTAGATAACTTAGGGAAACTTTAGTTCACAAATCAATGTCTCAATAAAATCAAACAACTCCTTTCCCAGTTGTCATAGTTTATTGTATCAAGGCCCTACTTAATGTGGTTTTAGTTGGTGTGTCATTGATCCAATTGATTGGAATGACTTCTCTTGAGCTTTTAATATACACTAGATCTTTGTGGAGGAGAGGCATTCAGCCTGAGCACTGGAATATACAGTAAAGAATAATTCTAGTTAGTCAGGAAAGTGATTTATTTGGTGTTTTTTATGCCTGATTTCAATGACTCTGAGCTCACGTGTATGGATTAAAACCAGTTGCAGCTTCACTGAAGGTAGAAGCACTATCGGTTGTTGGACTAATATAAATAAGGTCAGAAGAAAGTATTGAGTCTCGTGAAAAAAAAGATTCTATTAACCGTGACTTTCCTTGCACAGGGTTCCATACATCAGATACAGACCCTAATTGTACTGTCCTGCTCTGATGGACCAGAGCAGCTGCAAAAGCAGCGTATCCGGTTCCCTGAAGCAGGGAGGGAACTTGCAGTGATGTTGGCTTTAACTTGCATTGTCATCTAACTTCTGTCAGAAACAAGACTGGAGCTAGGAGGTGGAAAAGTGACCTACGGTTGTTTTGCCCTTGTATCTCTCAGGTTCATCTTGGATGCGGGTTGTGGCTGGAGTGGCAGGAGGATGTAGTAAGCTGTTTATAACAAACTTGTTCTTCACTGTATGATTTTAGGCATTCTAACCATGGATTAGTCAGTGAAAGCAAAATCCTTAGGGCCTTTGGGGTGCTCTGGATTTCACTGACTTATTGTTGTTGTGTGCACCTGCAGAACTTCAGAAGCAGATGAAAGCTCTAGGAAAGATCTCACAAATGGTTTTATTTCCATCAGTCCACAGCTGAAGAAAAATGCTAGATGCATATAGGTATGAATAGTTTCTTATATTACTCCTAACGGGAACAATTATTTGAACTGTTATTTGAACAGTTAAAAAGCTGGATGTGTGAAATTGGGTATAGCCTACCTTGGATTTAGGTTTGAGCCATAGACACTGTAGGAAACTCTTATAATATGACTCATCTCACCTGATTTAAGCCATCTGCAAGTTAAACATCTAGTTTGTTAGTCATCTAGACTCCCTGCAGACCTTCTGAGATAGGTAGCTATGACTGGTGACAAGAACCTCTCTCTGGAGGTGTCTGTTTTCTCTGCACTGATGACAGAGACAGATTAGGCATCAGGCTTTTAGCCTTCATTCAAAAGTGAATGATAGATTTTAGTAACTCAAGCTAAAGAGGTGCTCCCACAACCTGATAGAAGCATATTGCTTTTAAAATAATTTGCTTCCCATTCTGGGGTGGAAGAGGGTGGGATGAGGTACACAAATTGTGTTTAAGCACAAGGCTATAAAAAATCTTCAGGCAAATTCCAGATAACTTTCAAGCAAAAGCAAGCCAGAATATTGGAAAATCCTAAATTTCTTACAGCTTTGTTGTCTAGATAATGAAAATTTTTTAAAGTTTACTTCTTTTTAGATTTTTGAGTGTAGTAGTTCAGTTGGCCAACTTCCCTGCAGCAATTTGAGGGGCCATACCTAAGTTAGGCAGAATGCTTCAAAGATTGCTTAGACTGCCTTAACTTTTGGTCTGTAAAACTTTAATTAATAACTTAGAAATTCTTCTCAATAGCAGCAGAAGGTTATAAAAGCAAAACCTATATCCTCTAGGGATGGCCCACTGCTGACAGGGGTAAACCTGTTTCAAGCAGCAAACAAACATGAAATTAGATCAACTGCAACTACTTGGCTAGGTCCATCAATGTCCTGAGATCAGTGAGAGAAAGGATGGTGGGAAATATATAACAGATTCTTCTTTCATATAATTAATAATCTGTGAGAAAAAATGAGAAGAACATATGAAGAACATTTTCTTCATAGAAACTTCTTCATGAAGTCTTCCCAGCACTTACAAAAATAATGAGGGTGTGACACAGGACAGACAGCATCCATTCAGGCCCCTGCCCCTCATAGTATGCCGGGCAGAAGGGTAAGAGGATTATGGAATAGCTTGAACAATGGGCTTGTCCCTGAAACACATCAGCCATTACTGGTTGACGATCAGAAACTTGTACTCAGTAGACATCTTCGTGCTCTAGAACGTTCCCTATTTTGATTCTCATGCCTTTGTGATATCAGGTTACCAGGAACCATAAGGCTCAAAAAGTATGGTTCTGAAATCCTGCAAGATATACGTCTCCATGCCATACTTTTCCTGGAGGGTAAAAAGAAGTAGAGAAAACCTTGGGAGGTTGATTTGGCTGCCTTTCTGAAGCCAACTCAGCTGCCAGACTTTTGTTGTTGCTCAACTAATATTTCAGCAAGAATTTTATTTATTGTAAATATATGAAGTGGATGAAGGTGATGACTCTTGGACTAGATCAGATCAGAAAAAAAAGGAAGTCTTTTCAGAAAGCTTTGAAACAGTTCACACAAGACAGTTGTTAGTATTTTTTTGATTATGCAATTTTTTTAATTATTTTTTTCTTCATTAAAGAAATACAAGGGACAACAGAGTCAGGAAGACAATAGACATAATGGACACATACGTGGAAGAATGTTATGAGAAAGGAAAACCACACAGTTCTGGAAAGGCAATTGTTGGACCTTTTCCTTTACAGGTTTTGGAGAGCCAGCAAAGAAAAACATTGAAGATTTACACTAGTGAAGGCCAGAGTTTCTTTAGTTCTTTAGTCCTGGTCATTGGTGAACTTGACTTTCATGTTTATTCCACGGTTTTGTCTGAACAGTAAACTCACAGAAGATAGAGTCTAAGGTTTTCAGGGCAGAGACTGACTTTGCTTTATACAGGACCTACCAAATCAGTCATATTTGGACCCTTTTAGAAATTACTGTAACAGCAATAGTAGTATTGACATAGCATGTGCCAACTTGCTTTCCCAAAATCATGGCATTTTTAGAAGTTCTAGACAAGTTTAAAACAAATTCTAGCAGATCTTTTAATTTATTTCAGATTTTGACCCTTTAGGGTTTATTCTGTTCATATTTCCCAGCTTTTTGTGATAATTTCAAGAGCAATAAATTGAGTTTCTTTCACTTTATTTTATGAATGACAACTACAATTCTTACTGTGTTCACAAGACTCCAAGATCTACGGTATTAATCAAAATGCCAGTATATTATCATGAAATGGCAAACACTGGTAATTATGTGCTGGGAAAGCAGAAGATGATGAGGACTCCTCACCTTCAAATTACTATATATAAATGTACATTGCAAAGAGGAAGTGTTAACTGCTTCTAAATACCAAGATGAGTTGAATGCTGTGATTTTGTATCAGCCTTAAAGGCAAGATCCACTCATTACTGTATATAACATTTAATCAAGTACAAATGGGTTCATGCTATTCCTTCTTCCTAGCTCTCTGTCTCTTTGCTTTATGCCTTGGGGATACTTCCCCTCCTCTGCAAGAATATTAAAGTAAATATATATTCTCGGATTTCAGAGAGCAGTAATTACAGAATAGAGAGATCAAATTTCCACAGCTTGTAATTTTCATTACTTCATCCCTTGCTCAGTGATGTGAACAGACAAGCTCTGAAAAACAGCTGAAGCCTAGTGTGGAGGGCTGATTTTAACATGAGAAGAGGAGGGGGGATCAAGTGGGGTGGAAAGGGCTTGCAAACGGATTCAGATGCACAGAGGAGGTGGGGAGAGGCAGAGGGAGGGATACAGCAGAGGGAGGTGATTTTTGACATAAACCCAGAGAATTAACTTCTTTTGATCACCAGGCCCATCAGCACCGCAGTTAAACTGGTTGGAGGAGAAAAAATTGGTGGTGAAACAGCCCCCTCCCTTTTGAGGTGGTGTAGGGTGTCCTGTTCTCCTGTTCCCAAATGTGACAGTGTTATTCCTCAGAGAGAAAACTAATAGAACTGGGATCATTAGATTTTCAGGTACATGCATTTGAAAATGAACAGAAATTAAAAGACAATCATCACCCGTCTGTAAACTGCTGAAATCCCACAGCCCCTCACTCTTCCTTTTGAATTCAGCAGGGTTAGAGGTTTCCATACATTTCTGTGTGGTCATCCCCAAGGATCAGATGGGATTAGATGGTGAGGAGACATTTAAGCCCCTGGTTCCTTCATTCCCATCAACACTGTCTGAGAAGAGAAATGATTCCAGCAGATCTCTGCTTGCTTCGAGGCGTTCCCCACTTTCTCCCTGAAAGTCCTGCTCTGCCCAGAGTGGGAGGACAGTGCACACAGGAGAATTGCTGTAGGAGGATGAGTCTAATTTAGCCACTGTGAACATAGTCTTCCTGTGGCCTCAATCTTCCCTGTTCATTTGGGAGTCCTAAAGGACAATGGGCCGCGCTGCATTTAAACCCCCAGAGACACTGTGGAGCAGGGCAGTAGTTTTGAGGATTCTCATCAAAAAAAGGACAAACCATAATTCAACCTAGCTTAAAACTCTCCATATGAATTTGTATTGCATTTTGAAGTGCCTGTGAGTCCTCAGACCTAGACCTCAAAGCCCCTCATCACCAAGCACTGACAAGCAAAAGAAAATGCAGAACAAAAAGACTGTCTCAGACTGCAGCTCAATGAGTCCTTTAACGCAGAGAAACCCAGTGTTTGGACAACTGAGTCCTTCAGAGGAGGCAGTCAAGGTTCCTTCCTGACAAAGAGTTTGAAAAATAAGGTACAATTTCCTGTAGTGGGGAGCATTCCTCCCACATAGGGCTACATGATACCCATCTGAAATTTGGAAGGAGCACAGCTCGCCTCCAGCAAATTCCACTCCATGAAACACCAGCGGGCCCCACAGCACAACTAATGGCCCCAAATGCCCTTGTCCCATCTTCCCTCTTACTCCCCTCAGTGGAGGCTTCCTTCCCTTTGTGTTGCATTGGGTTTGTTACTTGGTGGGTTGGCTAGTCTGAGTGAGGTGCACACTGTTTTCCTCTCCGATCTACATGCACACCCAGATTTGCAGGATGGGATCTGTCAGCATATCAGCTGGAGTTTGCAGTTATGGTTTGTCACTCTCTCCAGGCTCAGTCTTGCTCTGAAAACTGTTCAGAGTTCATAGATGGGGAAAAAAAACCCTTTGCTTTATTCATTAGCCATAGAAAATCCCTGACCTCAGTTACCTGCACTTTGCACTTCATTTGAGATCTTGGCCCGTCAAGAAGGAATGTTTTCATGTCTATGTACAGTTACAGGTAAAGTCGACATCCATCATGTCATGCAGGACTGTCAGGCCTCTTGCGATGGACATGCAAGATCTGTTTGACTATTGCCTCACACTTGCAGGTAAGGCAACACCTCACATCTTCCCAGCAAGGCAATATGGCATCTCCTCCTATGCCATGCTCTGTTGGACAGCAAGTTGGATCATGGAGTTGGAGATAGCTCAAGGTACTGAGCTGTTGCTGGACATCTGCCACTTTGAAGGTCCTTGTACTTAAAAGCACTGTTGTAGGACACCATCCTATACCTCCCTGTGAGCTCCCACGTAAGCCAATGTAGCACACACATCCCTGACACCCTGTGTCTCAGGATACAGTTTGGTTCCTGCCCTGATACATCCTATTGTCTCTTCAGTCAAGCTGGCATCACTTGCAGTGCAGTTATCATCTGGTGACCCGGATTCAGGAAGAAACCTGTTTGAAAATAAAACAGATTGACACACCTAAGAGTCAAACTGCAGACAGGGAAGCAGAAGGGGCTGGATTGAGTGGTAGAGGGCAGGGTGGGGCAGGAATACCTGAGCTGGTATCACCAGCTCCAATGCTGGGATGTATGTGATACCGTGGTGTCAGGTATGGGCAGGCTTGTCCTGCGTAGTGACCTCCATTCTGTATGAGAGACGTAAAGTGGGGACGTAGTTGTGGATGAATGTCCAAGGCTGTGATTTCTCAGGTATTTTATTTAAATGCACCAGCTTGCCTTGGGTGTGACCTCTACAGCTGTTAAACTCTCACTGATTTGGGGGGATCAGCAGCTTTGAAAAGGAGAGATGAAATTGGGTACGACGGGTGACATCACTTAAAAATCTTTAAAAATTCTTAACAATCTTTAAAAATCAAGTCTTTGTCCATCCTTGCCAAACAGAGGGGGAGGAGGAAAAAGAAACAGAAAAGGGATATGAGCAGGAAACACATGCTCCGCTTTCCTTTCTGTGAACGCCTTTGCTGTAGGGAAGCTGGGCGGGAGGGTTAATTGGGAACGAAGGAGCTCAGCTCAGCGACAAGGGCTGCAGAGCTGTAAGGCGGAGGGACCCTATAAGCCGGGGGGCACCGCACCCCAACGCCGCCCGCTCGGGATGCTGCGGCGGGGCAGGCGGGGCGACATTTCCCCGCAGCCTCCGCCGACAGATCTGCTCCTCTCTGCCCGCGGAGCATCCTCCGTCCCCCGAGGGGAGCGGCGGAGGGTGGCAGAGGGGGCCCGAGCGGGGCGGGGGACTTCGGGGGCGGCGGGACCTCCCCGGCCCCGGAGCCGGCGTCGCCGCTGCCGCTGGATGGCAGCATGTCCCCGCCAAGGGACCCGCCGGCCGCAGCCGAGCCACCCGCCCTCCTCCTTCCTACCAACAGCCCGGCAGGCGGGAAGGAGAGAGGAATGAATGAAAAAGGCAAAAGTTAGTGTTTTCCGTTGCCAAAGTCCTCCTTAAAAGCCGAATGAAAAGATAATTGCTCTAGATGTTTTTTTTTTAAGTATTCCGTGTTAAATGTCATGAAACAAAAGAGCCAACGCATGTAGCAGATTTTTGGACACTGCATTCCCAAAGCACCGGCTTGGGTCTCCTGTGGCTGCTTCCCCATCACTCACCTTGCATTGGGTGGGGGGATCCTGACGCACAGGCCCCTATGCTGTGGCAAGCAGGCGTGAGAAAGGATGGCTTTTCTACACTCTGCTATGGAGCAGAGAGCCAGGGTTTCTCCTAAAGAAACGTGCCCTGCTTGTAGAAACCCAGCGGGCCCAAGTCTGCTTCTTACACTTGGAGCAAGAAAGAAGGAAGAGGACACACAGGCCTTTCTATAACCTTTCTTCTTCCCCTTACTCTTAGGCAGCCTGGGGCTGTCCAGATCTTAGAGCAGCTTTGAGAAGAGATTAGCCAGAGCACTCTGGGCTGCAGCTGTAGCTTCCTCCACCCCCAGCCTGCCTCCAGGCTTTCCCAGCCAAAGTGGGGCTAGGAGCAAAATTGCCCAACATCAGCTCTGTCCTAGGTCACTCTGCACCCTGCAACAGGAGCACTGTGCTAGGCAGGACCTGCACTGGAACACATTTGCTACCTCTCATCCCCTGCTCCTAGCTGTCACTGGCACTTTTTGCTCGCCAGTGACCACAACTCAACCTGTCATCCCAGACCACACAGCAAACCTGTTTTGCTGCAGGGAGATAGCATCAGCCAGCAGCACTTGGATATATTTGTCCTGACCCTGCCCTTTAGACAGGCATTGAAAGGGTCAGCAAATTCTTCCTTGCCTGTGCCCTTGCCACAGCCATCTTCTTATGAGCTGTTTCTGTCCCCTCAGCTAGGTCACCTTATGTTGCCAAAGCTGCAGAAAGGGGCTTTAGTGCAGTTTGAAAGCCAATCCAAATTATCCCGTAATTACCATTTGTGCTTATAACAACATGAAGGAATGCACTCCTTTGCCCCTGGGCAGTAGTCCAGCCTGCCCCTTGCTTCCTCATCTGCTGCCACCCTCCAGTCTATCAGAAGTGGCTGCCAAAAGCAGGATCACACAGGAGCCATCCCGAATTCCCCCCTGAACTCTGAGAGCTGGGAGGATGTGTCTTACAGCAGCTGCTTAGATCCAAGGGCATTAAACTAAATTAACTGCAGTCTCAGAGGGCAGAAGCTGGAGGGGTGGGAGCAATGGATCACCCTGTTCTCTGCGGTGTTGATACCTCTCTGTGGTCAAATCATCTGATCTATATGGTTCCCTTTTTACTTCTTGCACAGACAGACGACTCGAGACAGTGCTGAATGTGGAAATGACCACATGAATTTCTATGTCTTTCGTCATTCAGGTCAGATCTGATGGCCAGAGCCACCCCTCTGGCCTTAAATCTGCACAGTGGTTTGGGATGTGAGGCTCGGTCAAAGGAGCTCTGAGGCCCTTGCACACCTTAGCTTCACCCATAAGGCTTGTGTCTCATGCTAGGAGAGCTGGAGTTGACAAAATTGGCAAAATACTTACCTGAATGAAATGGGATTAGTAACAGCACACATGGAAAAAGCCGTCATCTAGCCGTCATCTAGCCGTCATGCTAGCCGTCATCTCCGGCAACCAAATGCAGACCTCGCCTTTGACGCACAAGGCAGTGCTATCTGTTGTCAAACCACAGGGAAAGGCTCACTGATGAGTAAGTGACTACTCAGAGTGGGAAAAAAGAAATAAATCACTGCAGCACGTGCACTTGAGGAGCAGGACCCCATCGCCAAGATGGAGCAGACCAGATAGTCCACAAACTGGACTAACCAGGTCCCGAAGCAGGAGAGAGGCAGTGGAAGAGAGGGGCTGTGCTGTAAATGCAGGAGGCACAGACGGAGATGCCAGGAGGCAGCAGTATCTGGGGGAGGAGGATTTGGCTGTGTGAATCTCACACTTGGCACATAAGTCTTGGCAGGTCTTGAAGGGAAGCTGAATGCTGCCTATATATGACATATCTGAGGACAGTGCTTGGCTCTAGTGAAAAATCTTCTGGGGTGTGGTTCAAACACTATTCTCCTGTAAAAATGCAAGAACACACAAAAATCCTTCATCTGGGTGCTCTGCAGTTTCTTTTGCCCCCGAAATGCCAGAAGTAGCCTCGAGGGATAGTGAAAACTGAAAGGAAAATGTTGCAGCTTTTTAAAAAATACCAGCTGCAGTTTGGAGTGGCAGCTAAAATCTTACTACTGCACACATCCGATGGTGTAAGGTGCCTGTGTGCTCATTATATAAAGCAGCTATAAAATCATGGAAGAGTGAACAGACAAACAGAGGGAGCATATTAGACTCCAGGACTGCAAGCTCCAACACGTTCCCAGCCCAGCGAGGCAGCTTGCTGAACAAGGGATATTCAAAGTTTCAGTCTTCTCAGCACCCTCCTTGCAGTTGTTTCAAATGAAAGACTTGTCACGATTTTTAAGCCGTGAGACGTTTGCTATTTGTGGAGGCTCCCTCTCCCTCTTTCCTGACCCGGTGTGGCCTTATAAAGTAACAGGCTCAGCATTAAATGGACCCTTTCTATTCTGTGGCTCTGCCCCACTCATGCCAACTGAGTTGGTTGCATTAAAAATAGATCTCCAAGAAAGGTATAACAGATAACACTTGACATCGCTGCCCCCAAATTTCCTTGCTGTCAAAATTTCTAAAATTTTGCCTAAAAGAGCCTGCTAAAGTCTCCCATCTTTAGCGCTGTGTTCTTTGGGGGTGAGTAACTGGAAATCAAAGCTGAGAGTTGTTTCAAGCCTGTACTATAACAGCAGGTAAGTTAACAAACATTAAGAGTCTGGGAGGGAGGAAAATGGGTCTGAGTGTTTCTGTATGACTGCTAATGTCAACTATCAACTACTGACTTGAACTATAATGCTGTACTGTTTCAACCCAGGCATATTAGAGAGACTGCTTATATTGACATTGTCACCCAGCTTCTTCAATACCCCTGTCATGCTCACCAAAGCCAAAGCTCAGCATTCCACAGGAGCACGTCTTACAAGAATGTGATGGCCGTTACTTCATTCTGGGCACAGTTCAGATTTCTGAGTGAGACTTTTTACTCACTTAAGTGAGAATCAACTGATTTCTGAAGCATTTAAATTTTGGTTATCTCTTGAAAGAAAAGTGCATTTCCATATGTACAAAGGCAGATTTTAGGTGACTTCTTAGGTCAAAACTGAGGCATGTATAGAGTTTTAGATGATTCCAGGTGGATAACAGGTGAGCAGAGGGTGTGAACTGTAATCTGCTAGTTGGATCCCTCGGTGGGCTCCAGGCATGTGCATCCTTCGGTGGTTGTGAGGCAGGGCTATTTGCCGTTCCTGAGGGCAAATGTTTGAGCACTGCAGAATGCAGCGACAAGGATGAGAGCAAGAGCTGAGTAGTGATTCCTGTGTCCTCTTCAGTAATTTTTGTTTTCTGTGTATCTGTATTTTTTACGACAGTTTGCGAGAGGAAGATTTTCTGACGTTTCCACTGATGTCAGCTGAGCAAGGGGATAAATGGTGATTTAGAATGGAAACCAGGCAAAAATCCAGCCCTAGCTTTTTTTTGTCCTATTTGGAAAAGAAACAAAAAACAAATTACTGGTGTCAAAAATAACTACATCCTCTTGGAAACTCAGCACAGCGTACTGAGTTAAATTCCCTCAGGTATAATACATTAAAGTACATACTGATTTGCTTATCAAAACAAAGAATGAGTATGCACACGCCAGGGGTGGGGTGCTGAGTGGTGAAGGTGTCTTGCTCTGGAATGGAAACTCTGAGTTTGAGTCTTGCAGCAGACTTGTGCCAAAGGCCACTCTCTTCTTCCCTCCAGCTGTTCCTGGTCTTGCAGCGTAGGAAAGTTCAAAGAAGCCAGATGTTGTGCTAGTCACATAGTTCCTCTGACTCCTTTTGATGTACATTAACATTTCTAGCCTGCACTGTATATAGGCTTGAGACCTTTGTCATGGAGGCTGAGCTAACATGAATAAAATGGCCTTCAATTGCCCAGAGCCGTAGTCTCCCTCCTTCCTGTAGTGTGAAGTCAGTCCTGCTTGTGCCTGGCACACATTGATCTCAAGCCCTTGCTCTTCCTTGACACAGACTCATTCTATAGTCACATACCTCCTCTTTTTTTCATTTTCTCTGCTTCTGCTCCCGCTCCCGTGCCTGGCCCTGGCAAAACACAGAGCAAGCACAGAGCTGTGAACAGCCATTTGGGGAGAAATCACTGGAAGTTTAAAGCAGAGAAACCTGTGCTCCCTAATCTCTGTTGGATTTCTGGATGTGTGGCACTTGCAACATAGGCCATTCAATTCACTATAATGTGTGGGATGAGACTGCTTCAACTTACCCTTTTCCATGTAATGGAATTTTACAGGATGAAATGCTAGTCCTCCATGTAGCGATTCCTTGTGCACAGGCCTGCACCATTGCTACTTGCCATATACTACAGACCTCTCTGATATTTTGTTCTGATCACAGATATTCCAAGGAGATGGTGTTATAACAGTCCCCACTTTCTACTTCACCACTGACCCAGTTTGGTAATTACAACATTACCGAGTCTCTCTTGGATTTGGCAATGGATGTCATGTGCTTGAGTGATGAGTAGCCCCAGATGTTATGTTTCACTTTATTTATTTAACGTGAACTCATGTGAATTCAATAACATCTAATCTACCGAGCGCTGAATGAATCATGCAGAACAGTTTGTAAAAATCCTGGATATAGCTTCAGAGTACGCAAGATATTTTCCTGGAAGAAGTTGCATAGAATTTAATTAGCTACATGAATCTGGTAGGAAGCTCTTCATGTATGATGTATTATTTCTCTGGGATTTTTAATGTGTTGTGAAAGTCTGCTGATGCAATGCTCGTCCTTTAATTTGACATTATGAAAAAAAAAAGTTATTTTTATCCTGAATGGTTTTATTTGGAAAATATTATCACCAACTTATTATTCTTGTATAGCATCTTCAGATGATTTTATGTTGCTAAACACTTCTGTGAATATACTATGACATCAGAGCTTATATATTCAGCCTTTGCAGGATGAGTTACAGATGCCCTGAGAGGATACTTTAGAGGAGAGAGGTGGCTCATGGAAAAATATCTTATCCTCCACACCATGAGTTTGCCTTAATAGAGACCATAGAGAACTCGGAGTGAGAAAACTAACCAGGATAATTCAAAGCTTTTTATGGCTCAGGACAGGACATGATGTATTGGACAGTGGTCCATTTCCTGCACTGTGCTGTAGATGTTCAGCAGTGACCACCCACAGTAAAAGTAATTTTGTTTGTTTGTTTTTCCTGATGATTCAGGGTTCAGGACTGTTCTTCCTTTTAATTGTTCTATAGCTCTGATTTATTTATTTAATTTTTTTTTTTTTGTAAAATCATCCCTCACAGAGATACCCCTTCTTCTTTAAAAGATGGGAAGAGGACTGAAGGTCTTAAATGTCTGCTTGTCAAACCTTTGCTTAGAAAGCCTCTCCTGATTCCAATACTTCCGAATGGTCAGAGCCCAAGTAGCCAAGACCATTTTTTCATCTCCATCAAAGTTGCATCCATCAAAGTTGCAGAGAACCATGAATTGCCTTTCAAATGGGAGCACTGACACGACTATCCTTTCCCCTCTGCTCCTTCCTTGGGACCTGAAACAAGACCAAGCTGCCTGTTAGCAAAGTGGGATTTGAATAACCAGCGTAGAGTGACAATGTTTGTGTTGGGTCATGGTGTGGGTCATCTTTTCTGGATTGCTTCAGATATTTGAACTACAGAAACCCAGGCTGAAACAGTAGCCAGGGCTGTGTTGTTATTTTGGGGAAGCACTGTGCTGGAAATCATTTCTCCCACTGACCAAGCAGCATCCAAGATAGCTGTTTTAAAAGCCATCCTTCTGACTTTCAGCAAGAAGCTCAATAGCAAGTGCCAGACCGCACATACTTCTACTAATATTGTCCCAGAAAAACAGCTGAAAGATGGCTGTAGATTTCACAAGCCAGGTACTCTACCAGGTACATGGATGGACCTCCAGGCAGGGACTGGGGGAGCAAAGTCCCTCCCACTGTAAGAGAAGATCAGGTTCGCGACCACCTGAGGAACATGAATATATATGTCTACGGGACCTGACGAGATGCATCTCAGAGTCCTGAGGGAATTGGCTGATGTGGTTGCCAAGCCACTCTCCATGATATTTGAAAAGTCATGGCAGTCAGGTGGAGCCCCTGATGGTTGCAAAAAGGGAAACATTGCACCCGTTTTTAAAAAGGGTAGAAAGGAGGACCCTAGGAACTACCGACCTGTCAGCCTCACCTCTGTGCCTGGGAAGACCATAGAACAGATCCTCCTAGAAGCTATGCTAAGGCACGTGGAGGACAGGGAGATGATTCGAGACAGCCAGCATGGCTTCACCAAGATGCAAGTCCTGCCTGACCAACCTAGTGGCCTTCTATGATGGAGTGACTACATTGGTGGACAAGGGAAGAGCTATGGATGTCATATATCTGGACTTCTGTAAGGCCTTTGACACAGTCCCCCACAATATCCTTCTCTCTAAACTGCAGAAGTATGGATTTGATGGGTGGACTGCCCAGTGGATGAGAAGTTGGCTGGATGGTTGCATCCAGAGGGTAGTGGTCAACGGCTCAATGTCCAGATAGAGATCAGCGACAAGTGGTGTCCTGCAGGGGTCCGTACTAGGACCGGTACTGTTTAATATCTTCATTAATGACATAGACAGTGGGATCGAGTGCACCCTCAGCAAGTTTGCAGATAACACCAAGCTGAGTGGTGCGGTCAACACGCCAGAGGGATGGGATGCCATCCAGAGGGACCTGGACAAGCTCGAGAAGTGGGCCCATGGGAACCTCATGAGGTTTAACAAGGCCAAGTGCAAGGTCCTGCACCTGGGTTGGGGCAACCCCCAGTATCACTACAGGCTGGGGGGATGAAGGGATTGAGAGCAGCCCTGCCGAGAAGGACTTGCAGGTACTGGTGGATGAAAAGCTGGACATGAGCCAGCAATGTGCACACGCAGCCCAGAAAGCCAGCTGTATCCTGGGCTGCATCAAAAGAAGCGTGGCCAGCAGGTCGAGGGAGGTGATTCTGCCCCTCTACTCTGCTCTGGTGAGACCCCACCTGGAGTACTGCGTCCAGCTCTGGAGCCCTCAGCACAGGAAAGACATGGACCTGTTGGAGTGGGTCCAGAAGAGGGCCACAAAAATGACCAGGGGGATGGAACAGCTCTCCTCTGAAGAAAGGCTGAGAGAGTTGGGGTTGTTCAGCCTAGAGAAGAGAAGGCTTTGGGGAGACCTTATTGCAGCCTATCAGTACTTCAAGGGGGCTTATAAGAAAGATGGGGACAAACATTTTAGCAGGGCCTGTTGCAATAGGAAAAGGGGTAATGGTTTTAAACTAAACGAAGGTAGATTTAGACTAGAGATAAGGAAGAGATTTTTTACGCTGAGGGTGGTGAAACAGTGGGACAGGTTGCCCAGCGAGGTGGTGGATGCCCCATGCCTGGAAACATTCAGGGTCAGGTTGGAGGGGGCTCTGAGCAGCCTGATCTAATTGAAGATGTCCCTGCCCACAGCAGGGGGGTTGGACTAGATGCCCTTTAGAGGTCCCTTCCAAATCAAACTATTCTATGATTCTATAATTCTATGATACTCCCATTTTTTAAGAGGACTTTGAGGGACTGGTAGTCCTGTAATCAACATTGAGCTGATAGGCCAGTTTCTCCTTTGGCTACACAACACTGGGCACATGCTTCAACATTTGGCTGGGCAGATTTTGCCATTTAAAAAAAAAAAAAGTCATTTTTAGAAGTGACAGGGAAGGAATCAATTCCTACCTAAGTAACAAGGGGTGTTTTCTCAATAACAATACTTTTTAAATATCCAAGAAACATAGGCAGAATAGTCAGGGACAAAGCTTGTCTGCAAGTTACCAGTCTGCAAGTTACCAGACTGGAAAGTTAGCACATTAGTGCTAGTTCCTATCTCAGCTTTCAAACAGTTTCTGTTATAAATGTTTAATTTAGTTTTTTCTTCAATTACATTCTTGCATGGATAGACAAGGTAAAAATGTCAGACTTGCAACATATTTTGACATGCTAATTTCCATGGGATAAAAATCTTGCAGGAGGCCTCTCTGGAGCAAGTATCTTCAGTAACTAACTAAACTGATGGGCTTTTAAAGAATTAATGATTCCATGAACATATTTTTCTGAGGGTGGCTTTTGATATTTTGTTGGGATGTCTAATGTATTTTTTTTCTTCCAAATACCCTAGGTTTAAAAACAGAGAAATGTAAAATTTTTAATTGCTATTTCAGAATACGTTGCAGATATTATGTCCTTACCTTTTAGAGATACTTTGTCCTTGTTGATGAGGAAATGAAAGGCACAAAAAAAGTAAGTGGCTACTCAGGAATGAGAAGTCAATAACATAGTATGATACAGAACACCAGCCATGCTTTAAGTTGAACACCTCTCTCTATACCAGACTCCTCTAGAAAATGTAGAGGCTCTCATGAATTTTGAATATCTAACACCTCTTCCAAAAGACCTCTCCAAACCCTTCTGTCCAAGGAAAGATTTGGGACTGTAATGATTTATGTTTTCCAAGTGTACATCTGTAACTTATGCTGTTTATCCAGGTTTCAGTCTGCCACACAGTAATGTGATAACTGTGTTACACTGAAAGTAGCCTGTTCTGTAGCAGTGAATGGCTCATCCCATTGGATGCTTTTTGGTCCAGTCAACCGCAAGGACAGACTGATGACAATTCACAGAAACACCTGGAGAAGCAATGACTACATCTCACCTCCAGCTATTCTTTTGCTGTGGAGCACAGAAAGCTCCTCCTATATTCTGGTTTCTCAAAAGCAAACAGCCCGCCTCTCACCTTTGTCAATATCTACCTGCTATGCAGTATAGACAGACTGAACTTCTATTCAGGTGGTCCCCAACCATCCACACCTCACTGTACAGAAACAAAATCACCCTTGCTCCAAAAAACATCATTCTGGGTGGTAAGAGGCTTTGGGGAACAACAGAAATTATGATAGTCAGAAATGGAAGAACTTTGAAAATACGTATCCATCCTTCAGCTAAACTCATATCACCTTTTTCTGGCAAGTCTCATGTCCTCCTTAATCCATCTTTAAACCCAGATAACCAAGAAGATTGCATAGTTTGCTTGTTTCATTCTCTCTAAACTCTTGGATTTAATAGAATGTAATATGAATGAAATGCAAGAATTCAGACTCTGCAGATTTCAGCTATGATTTTCCCTGGTGTTCTGGGGATATCTTCCATGCTATAATTCTTCTGCTCAGTGCTAGGTTTGCTTCCATTTTCTACTCAAAGTAACACAACTCACTCTCAAAGCACTCAGTGACAAGGACTGTTCATGAGGACAGCTGTGCTCCATAAAGACAATTCAGCTACGTAAGCCTAATTCAGTGTGCACAAAACTGGAAACTTTTTGTCTGAAGGAGCTGGGGGTAGAACTACATCCTACAATGTAGTAAACAAATGCAGAATCTGGACCTTCTTATGATTACTCCTTTGAAGAATTCTATTCAGCTCAAATTTTGGACATAGACAGTAAAAAGGAAGGCATGATTTAATATTTTCTCATAACTGAATTCTGTGTTCAAGAGAGGAGTACAGAGAGAAAAGAGAAAAAAAATCTCATTTACTACACCAGAGGCCTCATTATACACATTTCAGTGAATAAAACAATGACCACTACAGGAAATCAATGGTAATGACCACTGCAAAAAAAACAGCCTAGCCTTAGATCTGAGCTTTTCTGTGGTTTGAGCCAACTCACTTTGCTTCACAATTGAGCCACACTAAAAGTATATATGGCCAGCTCCTATTGCTCAGCAAATGAATGGTAATCTTTGATCAATAAACCAACAAATCAGTTGTTTTCATGCATTATTTTTTTCCCTTTTCCAGTCCATTGACATAGCCAGGGTCCAGTCAGGAAAAGCCAGGCATGGAAAAAAGAGAGATTGAATTAACTTCTCAGCTGAGGTTTTTTTCCTGGGCAAGGTTGAGGTGCATAAGTAAGGTAGATAATCTCACAGTTTCCATGCTCCTTGAACAATACTGCACTTAAATCTCTAATGCAAATAACTTTTCCTAGCAATGCATTCCAGTTGTACCTCACGCAACAGATCAGACTTTGGATCTAGCCTGACTGCTGGCTCTCTGGTTACGTAAGTAAGCAAATTTTTCTTTTTTACCTTGGTCTATATACATATTTCCACTGATGTGAAGCAGCAAGTTATGGCCAAATCAGGGAGAAAAAGAAGTTCTGCTGATATGGCCTAGTTCAATGAGAAGATATGGGCTTGTTGCAGTCATTCCTGTGTGAAGTTTTATGGTGCATATGTGATCCAAGAGGCCACAGTGTGTAATGGTCCTTTCTAGCCTTAAAAGTCTGTGAATCCCTCCTCTACTCAGTCAGTCAGTCCTTACGGGAATGTCTGAATCTCTTACTGTATGTAACAGTCAAGAAATGGATGGAATTGAATCCTTCTATCTCAAAATGTAAATTTATATATACAACATGTATAATTTGTGCACAAAAATCACACTCCAGATAAAATAAAGGGTAGACATTGATCATTTTTTTCAAGCAATTGCTTATAAATTTAGTAAGCTGTCTGCCTTTTTATGCTTTTCAGTCTGTTCTCATTACAGACATGGCATGAGGCTCTGTAGTAAATTTGGAATTTGCTGAGTGAGAAAATGAAGATTTATACACAGCTAAATTGAACAAATGGTGAATAATTGATTTAACTGACCTGACAGCTCACACTGTGCTTGTAAATAATACATAACTTTGTACTATACTGATAATTTAGTATTCTGTGCTTCTAGATTCCTTTTGGTAAGTTACTGCGAGGAGCAAATGATCTTTGACCACTCTAAAAAGGCAAAAATATGCTTACCAAGCATATTCTGGTACCCCTGTTGTAGATTGCAATGCCATGCTGATAAAGCATCTTCTTAAAGACTCTCTGCCTTTTCATCTTTTGTCTCTAAAATACTGTTGGAGAGATAACATCAATATAACTATTTCATACTATTCCGCTAGCCATCAGCTCCCGGAGTCAGATAGTCTCTGTGTAAATTTACCTAGCACCACTGCGGTGAACAGAATCACAGTGGCTTGTAACAGCAAATGCTCATGCCTATTCCGCATTTCCTTTTCTTTCAACGTATACGTTTGAACTCTTAATCAAATGCATAAGCACAAGCTATTGTTAAACTGGTTCTTGAAGTACACATACAGCCCTAAGCTGATATATATGTCTGATAGCTTCATTGCCTTGTAACTACTGTAATAACCTATATAATAAGGGTGTGAAAGACAACCAAGGATCTGGCAGCCTTCCATACCCGCCTTGCAGGAGAGCAACTGGTTACAGAAAAGCACAGAGCAGTGGAGAGTTTTGCCTGCTTTGTATTAGGATCTGTTCTCTCACCATTGAAATACATCCACTCAGAGAAGGCAAACAGCATCTTTTTAAGACAGCAGGCAACAAAAGGATTTAAGATACAGTGATTCTACATCACATATAAAAATACAAACCACTGTCAGAGTGACCAGCTGAAAGGCCTGAAAGCTGCGTACTGTCCATAGATCCAAAATAAAAGTTCTCCATAAAGCCAGTGGGAAGCACATACTTTTCCAAGGATGGACTACGGGTCTCACTCTTGGAGAGAGGGCTTGTACATGTTACCACTTTGCTGAACCCTTTTTAACAACCTTATCTGTGGAAAGTCACTGTTAATACATTGTGGCTGTGAGCTGAAGCACACACATACCTAAGAAATGTGAAACTGCGATTCCCAGTGCAATTTTAACCCAAACTGCTGCACTTCTTTCATTTTAATTCTGTATCATTTTTACATCTTAAGGTTTCTGTGCAGTGCAGCTGAGTTATGATAGCTGCAGAAAATTTCTGGGCTTGATTCCAGCTGCTTTGTCTGAAAGCAGAAGACACCATTCTCCTCTCTGTCAGATGACGTTTATGTAAGGATCTACCTACTGTCCCTAGTGCTCATTCTGCCCTCTGACTTCTCAAATTTATCCAACCCTAGCATGTGAAAGTCCCAAAGTAGACTGCACATCTGGTGTATGCCTAGGTAAGGAGCCTGGCACTGGGTGCAGAAGAGGAGCATGGATTTGAGGACTGGCCCCAGGAACAGGGAGATGTTGCCTGGCTGCAGCCCAGTGCTACAGCATCTCTCCTGCTTGTCCCCAGGCAAATCAGGATCTGACAGATGAGTCACAGAGCAGAAGAGAGGCTGCAGCGTGGTGTCATATAATTGCATGAACTCTAGTCTGAAGAGCAGGTGGAGGGAGTTCATTGAGACTTGAGTCTCTTCTTCAGTGCTCAAGACTCATCCCTTGGTCCCTCTGGTTTTTTTTTTTGTTCCTGGCTTGTCAGATTTTTTCTTCACTATTCCAGCCTGGATGAGATTTTCCTTTAAACACCCTGAGAGATGGAGAAGAAAATTAGGCCTTACAGAGCTAGTCAATATCTAGACCCAGTGACACCAATGTGATGCTGGTAGAAGATGGAGCAGCCAAAATTAGAAAGACCAGGTTTATGATAAGCCAGATCACTGCAGGAGCTTTGATTAAATGGGGCTAAAGCCCAACAGACTGGACCTACAAAGCCATGGATGAGGAAGAGAAGAAAGGTAGAGAGAAACTCACAGAAGGGAGAACTGTAGAAGTCTGTGCTCCCTGTGTGCACCCCACAGACACCCAGCTGCAGAGCTCTGCAAACCCTCTGCTGAGCCAGACCTTCTTTCTCTGACAACAGGTTCTCAAGGGAAAGTCCATCAGAAACTAGTATCTCTTTTGCCTTTCCTTTTATCATGGGCTGGGTCAAGTAGATTGGGCAACAGACATGACAGGGCCAGCTGACTTTGCAGTGATGAATTTTTCATGCTGATTTCTCAGCAAAGATTAGCAAAATATTCTGGGTTTGTTGCAACAACCTTTTATTTTATGTACATACCTGACGTTCTCCAGTACACCCCCTCGTATAAAGATTCCTGCTCTTCTCACAGTAAAATAACATTGTCTTGTTATCCCATATTCTTCCTTGTGTCTGATTTCATGCCCGATTTTTAGGCTTTCTGCTGCAAAGGCAGTTCTTAACATGGTAGGTCCCTCCCCCCACAGTAGCATGAACAGCAGTAGCTGCTGGTAGACTCCAGTGTGAGTTGCATGGGTCTAATCCAGAGTTAGATCAGTGCTGCTTGTTTTTCTAGGGTTAGGTTTTGCTTTTTTCTTGCAGGTGTTTATGTTTCATGATTCCCTGTTTGCAGGCAGCAGAGAATGAACAAAATCCAGGTTCTCTGGACTCCGACCCCAGAGGAATGACTGCTTCCCCTTTATGCAAAGAGTTTGCAGTAGCCCAATATTCCCTCCCTTCCTCAACACTAAGGATGGTGTGTGCTACTCTAACAAAACAGACATTTTATCTAAAAGCTTTTGAACCTTACAAATTAATCCCAAATGCATCATCTACCTCAACTAACAAAAGGAGCTAAAACATAAAGAGAGTCCTGAAGGGGGGAACACACCACTTTGATACTGCTGAAAGAATGACAGGGAAAAGGGTCCAACTATTTTAAGATCACAGAGGAAAGGATAGAACCTGCAGAGGTTTTCTGGTCAGCTTGGAACAAGGAAACAAGGATTTAAGAGGACTAAAAAAGTCTTTTTGCGCTTTTAAAAATCTTTCCAGCAAAAGACCAACACACCCACTATCTTTTATCTCTGCACACAGAGAAACTGAGGCAAAGCACAGGTAGAAGCAAAATAATGTAAAGCTAGTATCAAACTTTCAGAGGTTCTAGCACAATAGAGAAAGTAATTCCTTTAGAAAGAAAAATCCAGATGACTTAAAGAGTAGATATGTTTACATAGATCATGAAATCCTTTTAAAAATGGTAAACTTTTCAAAAAAAACCCCTTCTGAGTGCTTTTTATTTACACCAGGTTTTCTGAAGCAGTGTTATATTTCATAGCTTTACTGAAAAAGCCTGAAGTGCAATACTCTGTAAATAGGAGTGGTGATTCCAGGGTTTACATGTTAATCCAACCTTCAGGCTGTAAGGAAAACAATGTTTATGGGACTATCAGTAGCATTCTTGCAATGCTGAACACAACATTGTGGAAAAGGAAGAAATGTATGTTACACATAAGTGAGTGAATGAAAAAGTAAAACTAAGTCAAGTGGGAGTCTGAATTAATCAGGGGTAAGTAATCAAGCAAAACAAGGCAAGTAAAACTAATGGCAACTGTAGAAGAGTTAACAAAAGAAGTAGTTTTGCTGCGAACAAGCAGCAAGGATGGGACAAATTTAGATGAGCTGCAGAATTCCTGGGGTTGATCTGGAAATCACGTCAGAAGGTATTTAGAGCGCGCAGCCAGAATGGAGCAGTGAAGAGTTCTGCATATTTTTAAATTTAAAATAAATAAGGTATTCAAAGACTTATGGGCTAGCATTGAAAATGTAATACAAATTGTGTAGAAAATATTTCCTGAAGGAGAAATCAGGGGTCATTAAAAGGTTACTTTTAACTAATGCTGCTTGATTGGTTGTTAGCGTTCAGCTTCCTCTGAAGTGACAACGCGTTAGGGTGACCATTGCCCTCTTCCAGCAATTATTGGTGCTCTGGCAATTGCACTCAGTTTTAATCAATTAGAGTCCTGAATGGTGCTTTTCTTGGTTTCAAACAAAAGAGCCAACTGTTGGACCAGAGATGTCCACTTCTTTTTGGCAGCTTCCTCTTTTCTTTTGGAAACTTTTTGAAGACCCTGTCGGGTTCAGGAATGATCATGATAAATTCCTTCTCCGTTAGTATGGCACTCATTATGTGATCTGCATTCCAGCAGAAATCCATATAGTCAGCAGAAAGCAAGAAGACAAGAGCTGCCATCTTGGAGCAGAGCGAAGGTCCATCTTGCATCTGGTTCCAAATCTCCACCAAGGTGTGGGGATGGCTGTCTTAGAGAAAGGTTTAAAATTCTCATAGCTGGGAGGTAAGGGATAATATTTCTCCTTTTCTCCCCTCTCCTACTCCAGTAGGTCTGTTTTATATCTGTAATATTTAGATTTTGGCTTAAACTTTGAAGAATGAGGTTGAACAACCAGAATGTATCGGTTAGCAATATTTATAGCTCTGGATATTCTTGTTATCTGTATGGATATAAATCTTATCATAACCCCACTTATTCATCTCTGGCAGGAGTTCCCAGGTTCAGGTGCATGTGTCATTAATGATGCATAAGCTATCTCAAAGACAGAACAAATGCTGGTTCAACAGCTGAATGTCTGTTGACGTTACTCATGGAAAACATCCATGAGTAGGCTTGGATGGACATGGTAGTGCTGCACCATGTCAAGTGCTAAGCCAGGAGACCCCTTATCAGAGGCAAACACTCTGCAACACTAGTTTCAGGATACAGTTTTCACCAACAGGATCAGCTTGAAGTATGCTTATTTTCCTACCGTGTGTTCCTGCTCCATATTTTAGCATGACATCTTCTCAGCTATGATAACGCAGCAGCTTGTGTAGTTGTGTTGTGAAGGCTCTGGGAACTGCTGCAGCTTGCAGGGGACCAGGCTTGGAAAAGCTGGATTGCTTCCCTGTTCCAGTTCACAGCACAGCCAAGCAAACGGTTGTGCCTGGACAACTAGCTGAGACTAGATGGCTAACTTCTCCACTGCTGTTGTTTCATGATATGAATCTCCTATTGTTTCCCTCCACTCACCCATCCGTATCCATCTATTGTTGCATTTAGAGTGGGAGAGGGCCCTTTCTGTTCATGTCCATAGCAATTCAAGGACCAAGGGGTTTGGTCCCTGCTTGAAACTCCTTCAATTCTTGCATTAATAGCAGTGGCTGAAAGACTTACCCCAAAGCTTATTGGAAGGCCATGTTTTATAAAACCAAATCCTTCCATAAAAGTCTTTTTTTTCCTTACATTTATTAACCTAAATACTGTTTTCTGTGTAAATCTCTAAGTGAAAATATTTTTCTTTTTTCATATGAAAAACCACTACTTTTATGTAGACCTAGATATACAGTATATGATCATAGATTAGACACACAGGAAATAGGACTCAAAAAAATGACAACTCAAGGTAAAAGCACCAGGATAGCAGATCTGGCTGAACATTTTCTGCCAACATTTTTATTTGATTACCAGTTTGAAGGGGATGTTTTGTTGTTTTGGGATTGAAGAAGATTTCAAAAGTCTTTGGAAGACTAATTTTAATTCAATAACAAGGAAAGCTTTTTCATCATATGTTTCCTTACATTCGAAGACTTCTGGCGGACCTCTCCCATCAGGATGAAGTGAGTTTTTAAAACTTAGGTGAAAAAAAAAGGAAGTTTTGAAAATTCAAAAAGAGAAATATTTACCAATAAAGTGGAATCTGCTGCTGAGATTTCTTCTGGAATATACTAATATATAGGCTAAAAGGAGCAGAGACCAGCAAAGAAGTTGGGCTTGGATTTACCAAGTTCCACAGACACAGTTCGAGGATGTGTTCAGATGAGAAGTGTATGGGATGACAACTGTAATTAAGCAGTTTGCTGCAGCTCTGTGGGGGCACAGCTTCACAATGACCCTCTTTTACCCCCAGCCACTCGCCAAATTCAGGTTCTCTTCCCTCTATTTCTTCTGTTGGCACAAGTGTGTTTGTGGAGGTGCAGAGTCAGATGAAGTGACCTGAGTGTAAACTATTCTGGCAAAGAAACATGTGGTAGGAATTGGGGGAAAGAGATGAGGAATGCCATGAGAGGGGTTTTTGAGAGGACACTTCCCTCAAGGACCAGCCTGTGTTTTGGATGGCTTGATGTGACTGTGGGACTGCTATGACTGGCCCAAGTGAGAGTTTTTTTCCTGCCCTGTGACAGCTTAAACAACTCCTCTGCTGAGAAGTGGCTGCTCATTAAACCACAGTGACTCAAACACTGCGACTCTATAGCTGAATTCAAGACCAAAAGCATCGTTTCTGGGAGTCTTGCAGGAGAAACCATGTGTCTAAATTTTATGGCGCTGTGGAGTCTATATAAACTTATGACCTTGGACTTAAGATTTAATAAAAATATAGTTTCTGTAGCTCACATTTAATGGATAAGTAGCTCACAAGGAAGCGTATATTAGGGATAAAAATCAGAGAGCAGGGAATTCACTTTAACTACTCCCCAGAAATCAAAAAAGCCTGTTCTTCTTCCTGTCCTCCAGCATACCTTTCCCACCAGATTCTCCCTTGCCACTGGAGGACCACACTCCTGGGATGCAGCTCTTCCCCCCCCCCCCCGAAGTATTCATTAAAATTGATTTAACAGTGTAAAATTCAGTGGCACCCAACTCACAGGTTCATAACATTTCTGTATTTAGAAAGCTGATGGTTTAAAAAAAACCAAACTAAACCTCAGAGGTTTAAAAACAATCTTTGACAGAGACAATCTCCAGTGTCTAGGTGTGAAAGATTTGGTAGGTAGCTGCCAGAACATTCAACTTTGTGCACTGAATTGTTAAGATGCAGTGATCTGTGTTTCAGGGAAGGGAAGCCTTTAATTAGCAAATGAATCATTAGAGAGCTTTCTGTTGACACCTGGCACCAGCAGGGACACACCTGAGACTGACCTGGACACTGTATTTCTTCAAGGTGAACTGTGAAGTAGTGAAGAGATCTTTTTTGTTTCTTTACAGCACACAAGGAGGTCTTGGTGCCTGCAATGTCATAACTTGTTCTTCAAAAAAAGTCTTCTAGGGAAAGAAGGACAAAGGCATGTCTAACTGAAAAATAAAAAAAGCCCAACCTCCAAAAACCTGGTTAATTTTTGCGAGAGGGGCCTGGAATTTAAGGTAGAGATGATCAAGATAAGTCAGTATTGCTGTGACACCAGGACAGTTCTTATGTTACCAGTAAAATATGGGAACCTCCTCCCAGAAGAGCATACAGTCAAAATGCAGAGTGGCATGTCTGCAATACTAATTAGTGCTGCATTGTAGGAGCAGATCTGGACAGCGTGACAGGTTGCACCAAGGACTCAATGTCCACACCGTCCGCATTTTGGGGGGTTACTTTAGACTACCTAGAGTCTGTGGACTGAATCACAGTACTTAAGCTGTGGGTAAATTTTCCTTAGCCTTTGGTTCAAGGACAGTTTCATATCCCATGCTTAAGGCTAGAAGGCACACTTAAACACAGAAAAGTCACACAATTAAGCATTTCCTACCTGTGTTGGTTTTCCAATAAAGTTATCTTTGTCTAAAGAGTCCCTAAAGAAAAGGAAAAAAAAAAGTTATTTTGATAAATAATGTACCCTTCAGTAGGATAGAAGAGGGAAGCCTTTTAAGGATTGACTAAGAGGTTTCTCTCTATTCCTATTGCATAATAGAAATTATCTCTAAGGGATAGGGAAATCCTCTAATCTTCATACAATATCTCAGCAGGCTTACCTTTTTCCACAGATGTTCTGTTTTTATCCCACAAAAAAATCACTGGGTCAGATCCTGAAGCAATCACTGCAAATTAGCAGTGATCCAAGATTCAGTCTCCTGCACTTGTGCATGAAGGTGGTTTTACCTTACAGTTCATGATGCCACGAAACTGCTTTTAATAATTAAAAAAAAGCATTTTTATTTATTATTTTTATTTTACTTATTTAAGGCCCAATTTTCTTTTCAGCTTCAATGGCATAAGTCTAAAATAAAATTACTCTACATTTACAGCCACCCTCCCAGGTCCTGAATTTGTCTCGCTGTGTTTGTGTGAAGAACGTCTGTCACATGCTTCTTCAAATCTCTTTTTCCTTCCTACATAACATACACAGAAACAGTGTGAGAATTTCAGTGGAGCTTTTCTGGTTTATACTATCACGTTGAGTAGAAACCCCTCTGTCTGCGAGCATGGGCATTACACAAGTGGTAAGTCCTGCATGTCTAGGATGAATAGTGTGAATTGTGAGACCCACCCTCACACATGCTAAAGGCTCAGATCAACAGTTTAACATTTAATCATGAGTTCTAATAAACTTTTTTTTCCTCCCCTGTGGCAATGTAGGATGTTGCAGGGTGAATTAGGAGCTATGAGAAAAACATCAAACATCAAATCCGTGGGAGAGAGGCTGAGTCCAAGTCAATTGCCAAAGCTGTGCTGATGTGACCATGCTGCATAGCTCAGTTTTCAGAGTCAGAGTAGGAAAGGTCTCCCTTGCCATACACCCATGCTGTGAAACCCTTAGAGGGGATTTTCCTTTACATTTTCGTTGGCTTCTAAGGGCTTTGGATCAAGCCTGTGTGCCATAGCTTACCATGTCCTAGGGAAAAAATAGAGAAAGACAGTGTTAGCTTGACTGCATTGGTTGACAGTCACCTTTGTGAGACCCAGTCTCTTGAAAATCAGTGAGAAGTTGCTGGCGTGACCCGCTGGTGAACTGCAGCGAGGAGGGAAGGAGCAAATTTTCCAAGGAGATGAAGCAAGAGATGCACTTGCATCTGATCCGAAATAACTGCTGTACAAAGGAAAAGTGAATGTAGCCAGCATAGCCAAGCTGGTATTTCGTGACCTTATGATTGCAGAGTTCAAGATATCTTAATTTCTTTTTTGCTGGAGGCTTCTAAGTTGGAAGAGGAGAAGTTAGCAGTGGTGAAACAGGAGAGAGTAAATTTCCTTTCTAAAAAATATTCTTCTTCCGGTGGAAGCAGTGTATTGTTTCTTGAAATGGACAAAGTTATTTTCTAACTTCCCTGTATCCTGTCACCTGGCCCTTCCTTCCTCCTCCTGATACCGCAGTAAAATACACAAACATACAAGCTATGCATTATTTGCATCATGGCAGGATTTACATTCTGATCGAGGGTGGTGATTTATACTTGTCGGATTTTCTACAGACCACATTCCAGATGTGGAATGAATTTTACTGGCATTTATTAGTCACTAGGGGTTGCTGAGGATGGCTTCCTTTATACCCCTGACATTTATGCTCTGGTGTAACTTCCCTTTTCCTTTTAGTGATGTTTTTCCTTTAAAAAGAGTAAAAACAAAAGGAAAACAAAAGGAAAAGAAGTCCATTCTACAGCAGCGCAGACCTAATGGGACAGAATATGTTTATGGAGAAGGACATTTGGAACAGAAATCCTATTCTTCTAATAAAGAAAGAAAGAAAGAAAAAAAAGAACTTATTACCTTTATTAACAAGCTGTTGCTGATGCTTCCAAGATTTTAATCACCTTTACAAATGTTGTGGTGTCAGCATTGACTTTCTAAGCTTGTCTGTTCTAACAACTGAGCTTTAAGTCAATGTGATAATAGTGAACCCTTAACTATTCTCTTAGAAATTAAGAGATAGGTGAAAATTTTAACTTAAAGGGAAGGTGTAAGATAAGTCTTCGTGAATGGACAGGAAGCTGCAGCTTGTTGGGTATTTTTTACACATAGAATATCAAAAGGTTGATTTTACGGCCAGAGCAAAGGAAATATAGGCTTGAGATACTCCACAAGCTGCATGAAGCAAGGACCATGTTCAGACTGCCTGTTGTGGGGAATGCAAGTAACGTAAGTTCAAGAGACCAATAATGTGAAATCCAACTTGCATGTGGGTTTCTTGAGGCTCATGGGTAGCAGAAGGGAGCTGCTCTCTTCTTTGTGAGTGTGGTCACTGTGTGTTTTTAGCCTGCAGCCTGAAAGGGTCTGGGTGCCACATATGACCCAAAATTTAGAGAGCAATAGAGGGAGTGATCATGGAGAAAGTGGGTGGGAGAAGGGGGAAGAACTCCTGAGAGAATAAATTCTTTTGGTAAAATCAAACAGATTTGGTAGATAGAGATGGGATTACAAAGCCAACCTGCATTACATGGGAGTTAATCCCATGTAACTGCTATTCCTCCCAATTTGAAATTTGATTCCCACATTGCAGCAACTCTTGAAGTCCTGCCTGAGAATTTCTTCTGTTTGCTCAAACCTGGCATGCCAAAGGCTAAGAGGGGTCTGTCATTGGGTTGAACACTGTGTCTGGGTTTGGTAGGGAAGGTCTAATGCAAGTTTTGCTCCCAAACTAAAATCAAAATGTATAATTCTGATATAAATTGGGTGCTTGCTGACAGCCAGCAGATGCTTGACTTTCTGCTTGATTCTGCCGTGCCCATACTGCCTTTCTTATTCTGCCTTTCAGTGGGCAGATGAGCTGCCACAAGCATAACTCCCAGTGAAACAGGTAAGAGGTTTCCATGGACACTGATGGGGCTTTGGGTCTGACTCTTGTACCACTGACAGAGCCCAGAAACGGTGACCACAGGAGACAGGTAGACCTGTTTTATGGTGGAAGCAAAAACCAGCTCACTGAAGTTTTTCAGGGATGAACTCAGTGTGAGAGCACAGGATAAGTATAAACAAATAAGTAAGTGAAGAAGTGGCTGAAGCAGATAAGAAGAACAGCTCAGGGAATTATTTATAAGACATGAGAAAGCAGACAGCGTATGTGATGGATTTAACTCTGATGGACCCATTAGCTACAGGCAGTACTGAGTTTAAAGAGTCCAAAATCCCTGTGACAGCTGAGATCAATGAGAATCTGTTCTCTTTGGTATTTATTAGATGAAGGTTAGGTTAATGGATTAACTTGTCAGATGAATTTGATAGTTGGTTCATACAGTAAATACTAGCCCTTACAGGAACATATTAGTTGACTCTTTTGACCATGACCTAGCACATTGAAATAGGGCAGCTCTTTGCCCTGTGTTGCTTTTGAGAAAAATAAACAAATTGTGTAAGTGGGTTTGGGAGTCTGATGCATATGTTTGTGATGTGGATGAGATTATTTCTCATGGCCAATAACCAAAACAATAACAATAAGCAAAAAAACCCCAAAGCAGTTGACACTGTGATTTACCCTTACAGGGATGGACTCAAAACAAGCATGTTACCACATGGAGATTGATTCACTGATCCGCCAAGACCAGTGTGAATCCTTGTTATCATTTCAACAGGCGCTAGATGAAACCTCAGCTTCTCAGACGCTGTGCTTCAGCTCAGCTAGTGAAGTTGCTTTTCCCATCACAGTCTGTGGGTCAGAATTAGGGTCAGTGTCAGGCACTCGGCAAAGCAGATATCTGACTGCTGAGTGCAAAAATCCTCATGGTGCTGGTGCTTAGTTTGTGTACATCAGGACATGGGACAGGCAGGCTGGGGTCATGGGACGAGTTGGGATACCTGTGGAAGGGGAAGGAAAAGCAACACTGCTGCCTCCGTGCATCTCATCACCTCAGCCGCATTCCCCTGGCGCAGCCCTGCATCACTGCTCAGCCTCTTCCCTACCACATCTGCCACCTGCAGCCAGAGCAGCCACCTCTCACCCCTCTCCGATGGGGCAGCACAACTCTGTTCTGCCTCTGAAAAGCCTTGAGCAGGCCTGGGTTGGAAGCTGCTGTGCTAAAATCAAAGCAGGACAGTAATGTTTATCTGATGGTGCTTCTCATCCCTTTTATTTAAAATAAAAGGCCAGTGGTGTGCAGCCAGTGATTAATTATTTCTTTGTTCCTGCACTAACAACCCGTGTCACGAGTCTTGAGAATCCCAGTTCCATTAACAGCTGGGTCAAGGTGCTATGCGTTTTAATCTTGTGTGTTTTATGTATTAGCTCTATCACAGTCTGCAATGCTACAGTTGTGTTTATAACCATCTATATGCCTGGTGTGTTTTCCATATTTCCCCCCCTGTGTGCCGTGGTAGTCAAGATAATGCTGCCTTTAAAAAATATGCTCTTGAGATGCTGAGATCTCCGAGTCCCGAAAAGGAGCATAGTCGCTATTAGGGATTGACCAGGCTTTATGCCTTTGATGTGAAAATTGCAGCAAGCCAAATGTTCTTAATCATCCCCAGAGGACATTTCCAAGGCAGGAAGAGCAGCAGCTGGCCAGTCTTACTGGGAAACCACTGGAAGCAGTCAGTCAAAGAGCCTGGGGAGAATTTAATTTCCAAAAGTGAACACACACGAGGCAATGCCTGCCTATGGAATGCCACAGCAGTGATAGCCTGCCTGCTGTCATGAAGCATGTTGAGGCTCCTGAGCTGGGACTACCATCAGGAGGCTGGCAGTGGGTTGTGCTGAATACCAAAACACAGGAGGAAGCAAAATAATAAATTCTGCTGGGGCTTGCAGCTCTCTGCAGCACTTCAGTGCCATCCCATCCACTCAGGAGATGTGATCTCCTGTGGGATATTCCCAGAGCTCCCGTTCTCCTCAGCTTTCCAAGCTCTTGTGTCTGTTTCTGAGCCCTTTGGTATTCAGAGACTTTGGTGTGTAGATCACAGGGTTGTGAAGGCTGTTCACCTTTGTACTACGTCAAGAGTATTTTTGAAGGCTAACAACTTGGGGAAGCCAGTGGAGTATTTATTGTAATCAAAAAGAAAATAACAATACCTGAGGCTGTGATTTGTAAAGAAATGCTAGCAGTAGCACAAAAAAGGACACAGGAGACTGAGCTTTCCCGACGACAGGCTCAGGGCCTGGGTATTCCTTTCTGTATCTTCTGCAGAACATGGCAGTGGGTGTAGCTTTGACATCCTTGTTTGAATGGTTTATCAATCACCTGCACCTCCAAGCACAGGCTGGAAGGACCCCAGTCTGCAAGGGGCTGTGCAAACACGTAGACATCCCTGTACCAGGAGATTGCCACAGTAGTTGTGTGTCTAAGCAGACAAGCAAGGCAGTGCTTTATTCACTCGGATTGCCCTCAGTGTCGGCTGGCTTGTGGCATACCTTAAGTCAACCTTGTACTGCATGCTGCATTTCTTATTCTCATCAGAGGCTGCGGAGGTATAAAACACAGCCCTGCCTGCTTTTGCTAGACTTTCCCAGGCTTCATTCAGAAAGATAAGTGGGGCCCTTGGGGTATTAGCAGAAGTAGGTAGAGTGTATTTCTCCCTTGGCATATACAGCCAGAAGCCAGTCAGCATCTGTCCTGGAGGTGAGTTAGAAAAGGATTGTGACAGAGGAAAATGCAGAGGCATGACCCAGAAGAGATGACTAATAAAAAATGACTTAAGAGCTCTTCTCCAAGGATCAAAGGTTAAGTCTAGGTCAATTGTAATAACCGCATTGCTTCACCAGTCAGGACATGTGCAGTCTCCTAGAGGAACATCTAAAGCGTGTTCTTAAATGGCACTAAAGTGGCTGCCATTTGCAAAAAAGATTTGGCTCGCCCCAACTTTGGCAGGTGTAGGTTTACACCAGCCTGAAGCTTCTCAGTAACAGGGTCACACGATGATTTCTGTTCTCAAAACCTTCCCAGTGAGCAAGGAATTTTCTGTGGGTAAAGCCAAGATCACAGAGTTCCCTGCAAGCACCCTCCCCTTCAGCAGCACGCCTTGCAAAATGTGGCGAGAGAAATAGGGAAATGTTCCCACTCCCATGGCTTAGGCTATTATTGCTGGTCAATAGGAGCTAAGCAGTGTTTATTTATTTATTCTAAAAATGGATAAAAGAGTGCAGGAATAACAAAATGGAGGGAGAATGGATGAATGAAGAAAGTAGGAGTCTGTCTGTCTGCACTATATAGGGGAGTGCTGTGGAGAGATACCCAAGCCAATGCAACATAAGCTACTCAAAGAATCAGAAGTAGGGCAGCATCCTATACAGCAAGGTTTTAAACACTAGGATCCAATTCAACTCCCAGGCATCCTTTGTTCTCTGCTGCAAAACTTGGCAATACTGCTGCATGTTTCCGTTTCACACACTGGTTTGGGAAGTGCTGATTCAATGAGATGTTTTTCCTGCCAGAGCCTGAGCTTGCTGCCTCACTGTAAATGAGAGTTTAGTCACAGCATTTTGCCTGACACATACCTGCCCACCCCGTTGTCATTATCAGTTTAAGTATTTCCGTCTCACATAGGGGCACACAATAAAAATATATTACAATGGCTAAAAAGATTTAGTCATCATCAGCAGTTCAGTTAAGCCTACATAGTTGACTGCTCAGAAGAAATAAGATTCTTAATTGGACAGTTTTCTATTTGAAAAAAACAGTATGGCTTAATGTGGAGCTTATCCTAATGAAACAACTGCCCAAAAGTATTAGTGGGCAGCAGAGGGGGTGGCTAACTAGTCACTACAAAACCCTTCTGTCCACCAGCTACTTACCATTATCTTTTTAAGGACACACTTTTTTTCCTGTGCAACATTGATTAGCACTATTAGACACTGTTCATTTGCACATTAATAGGAAAATATGTTTCCTTTTGGTCTGGCTGGATCATAACCATGTGCATTTTCAAGGTGAGTTATCTGCAAGGCTAGTTCTAGCATTTGACAAAGAGGATGGGTTAATAGCTAGATGGAACTATAGTATGGACAATTCTTTTGGGTTCTGCTTTGCACACTTATTTCTTATGCCCATTTGCCTTTGAACAACCTTTTATTCTGAAATTGTTCCAGCCATGTTTGTGTAGTGTGTGCTAAATGCTAAGTGCGGGACAAAGGAGAAATCCGGGTTATTCTTACCGTAAGCACTACATATGGTATGAGGGAAAAGGTCCTATTCTGTTATTCCCTATGACACTAACCTGGACTGGGGACCTCACTGGAAGCAACTCTATTTCATTGTGAAACTGTGATGATTAAAATGTCACTTAAGCTTAATTCTCCTCACAGAACTATTAGTCAAGACTTTTCAGACCTTTATGTGGGGAATTTTTGCTTCCATTTACTCCAGTAGAACAGTATTTGGCCAGTACTGAGTGCTTCTGATAATCCCCCTATAAGTATCTGAAAGGGAGTCAAGAGTTGTTGGCAATTTCTTCATTATGTGCGGCATTCGTGGGATTATTCCAGATTTTAAAGCAAATTAAAACTTGGCTTTAGACATTACAATGAATGATATAGAGAACGGGGACAATTTCCCTTTTTTGCCTGGTTAGTTTGGGAACAAGCAGGTATTTAGATCTTTATTTGCTATTTGAATTTATTAAAAAGTAATATTTTACTGTGCAAGTGAATGCCAGATGAAAGACTGTTCATCAATTATGTATGGCACATACTCACCACAGACATTAATAATCAGAAGTCAGTGTGTATATTGTCTTTCCCGGCTACTGCAACTACATATAATTTTCTTTTTTTGATTTTAAAATTTTATAAAATTTTATGAATTGGCAGAGCCCTCCAGCAACTTGATGCGAGAAATTATCTACTCATGGAGGAGGAAGAGGAAGCATGTGTGTGTAGGAAATAATCAGGACCAAAAAATTTTAAGACATGTAAGCCCTGTTCTTTATTCTTTTACAAAAGGAAATAAAGAATCTAGAGATAAACTCTGTGTCTGGTTAAGCTGTATCAGTCCCAGAAGTTCTTCCTGCCTGGTAGAAGGATGGCAGGAGAAAAGCTAAAGCGCTTGAAGTACATTATTTATTGGTGACCAGATTTTATGTATGTATATTTCTTATAACAGCTTTTTCCCATAATTGCCTCTGCATGTCTAAATGCAGTACTGTTTATGATGCCTTTTGTCTTGTATAACTGTCATCCCATTTGTGGGTGAAAACACTGAAATTTCATTTTTGGGAACTTGATTTTCCCAGCCAGTATCAGGTTTGATATATTAGTAGCTCCCAAACTAGTATGCTATAGCTCATGAGAGCTTACTGCACTCCCTATGTGTTGTCTGAAATGTGCCTGCCATGTGCTTGGTATTTTCTACATGAGATTGAGTTTAGGTTTGCAATTTGCAGGTGGTTAATGCTCAATAAAGGCTTATCTACCCCTACCTCAGTGGACCTAGCTGCCTTTCTGCTTAATCAATGACATATAGTCTTTCTCACTGCTTCTTGTGTCTGATCTCTGCATGCTGAGTTTTTTTGACTATTTTCCCTTGCATGCTGCTTGGTAATGTCCTAGAAGTCAAACATCAGGTGACTGAATGGCCTGAGTATCATGGCCACCACCTCAGACCCTACTCGCAGAAACACTGCCTGTGGTCTTTGGTCTCATCTGAGTGAAGTAAAGGAATCTGATTATAAATTTCTGCTGGCTGGAGGGACTTGATGAGGGCTTCAAGATCCTGAGAACTTCCTGGAAATTCCCCTGCATTCTGGTAAGCTTCCTGCTAAGAATAAAATCCAAAGAGCCTAATTAGTTTATTTCTCTTTTCAGTTCCACAACCGTAAAACAAGGTTATAGGGAACTAGCATGAATGGTGGCAGCATCGGGCTGAAAGGAGGTTACCTGGTAAGTACAGATACCCAAGGAAGGATCTCCTATACCCAGGCCACTCCTGATAGATGTGCATCTGACCTGTTTTTAAAGACCTCCAGTATAGAGGCGTCACAGCATCCTCAGGCAATTCCTGTGCTTTGCTATTCTTATCACTGGAAAGTATTTCCTAATGTCTGACATAAATCTTCCTTGCCACAAGCTGAACTCATTATTCTTGTCCTGCCCACTAGAACCAGAAGCTACTTCAGTAGTTACCTGCTCACTTCCATTCCCACTGAATGCAATTTTGTCCTTTAATTCTGATGTAAAGGTGGACAGTGACTATGTTTACAGGAGTGGAACAGATGTGTTTACAAGCATTCCTCAAAGCTTTACTATTCCTTGGCAATAGGGACCAAGGCCATCATCTCTAGTGCTGGAGTGTTCAAAGTGCAGTTGTCTTCACATGTACAGGGATCACAAGAAACTTTTAAGGCTAATGCAGGCATAGACAATACAGGTGGAGTAGCAAACATCTGCTTAGGTAATGCCAAAAAGGTAGAAGGTCATTTTATTTTGACTGGTTGTGTTCATTTGGATTCTGATCAAAAGTCTACAGAAGATGATGAGGACATGGGTACTTTGTCGCTTAAGACTGGGCCAACAAATCTTTCAGGACTTACCCGCACCTTTAAGCCTTGTTCAAACCAAACTTGTCTCTTGGAGCAGCAAATTCTGGGTATATTGAATACCTTAACATGAGTTCAAGCTCTTTTTCATGCAGCCTGACTTGAACAGTCTTGAACTGTTATAGACCCATCCACTGTCAGGTACCTCAGTCTTGACACTTCCTAGCCTAGCACAGAGGTTGTGGAAGGGATCCATCTCTCCTAGCATTAGGTGATAACAGTGTAGTTCCTACATCTGAGCTACTTATCATAGAATCATAGAATGGTTTGGGTTGGAAGGGACAAGATCATCTAGACGAATCCCCCTGCCATGGGCAGGGACATCTTTCACTAGATCAGTTGCTCAAAGCTCTGTCCAACCTGACTTTGAACACTTCCAGGGATGAGGCATCCACAACTTCTGTGGGAAACCTGCTCCACTGTCTCATCACCCTCATTGTAAAAAAATGTCTTCTTTATGTCCAATCAAAATCTACCCTCTTTTCGTTTAAAACCATTACCCCTTGTCCTGTCACTACAGGCCCTGGCAAAAGGTCTCTCTCCATCTTTCTTATAAGGCCCCTATATATATATTGAAAGGCCACAAGAAGGTCTCCCCAAAACCTTCCCTCTCCAGCCTGAACAACCCCAACTCTCTCAGCCTTTGTTCATAGGAGAGGTGTCCATCCCTCTGATCATTTTTGTGGCCCTCCTCTGGACCCCCTCTAACAGGTCCATGTCTTTCTTGTACTGGAGACCCAAGCTGGATGCAGTACTCCAGGTGGGGTCTCATGAGAGCAGAGCAGAGGGGCAGAATGCCCTCCCTCGACCTGCTGGCCACACTTCTTTTTATGCAGCCCAGGATACATTTGGCCTTCTGGGCTGTGAACACACACTGCCGGCTCATATCTAATTTTTCATCTACCAATACCCCCAAGTCCTTCTCTTCTGGGCTGCTCTCAATCCATTCATGACCCTGCTTGTACTGATACT
The DNA here is from genome assembly GCF_965638725.1 of Aptenodytes patagonicus. NCBI lineage: Eukaryota > Metazoa > Chordata > Aves > Sphenisciformes > Spheniscidae > Aptenodytes > Aptenodytes patagonicus. The sequence goes on along the minus strand of NC_134950.1, from coordinate 11,234,972 downwards.
AAGGATTGCCCCAACCCAAGTGCAGGACCTTGCACTTGACTTTGTTGAACTTCATGAGGTTTGCACGGGCCCACTCCTCAAGCTTGTCAAGGTCCCTCTGGATGGCACCCCTTCCCTCAAGCCTATCAAATGTACTTGCTAGCCTTTTATCAGGGCTGTGTCAATACAGTCAGTCAAGTTCATGTGACCAAACATAGTCATCTCCTTGAGCTGCATCGCATGCAGTCTGTGTTAATTACATTGACTAATTCTCTGTTCTCTGTGAAAGCAGCCCAAGATGACTTGTGCAGATGTAGATGCCTTCACTTGAGACACCTATTAGTCACATATATACCTCACGTAAAATGAAGCCACAAGTATTCAATGCCAAGCCAGACCCAGCAATATTGATAGAAAGTGTATGAGTGATAAGGTTTGCTATGCTTTCACTTGCTCTTGACTCACTTGATAGCACAGGCACAGATGGAGAATCTTTCCCTCCATTTCAGAGGGCTCCGCATAGGTTCTAGTTCAAAAAATTCAGTTTGCAGAAAGTCTGTTTGTCTTTGAATGAAAAAAATATTCTTTGTGGAATAACTTACAGTACGAGGGTGCCTCAGAGTCCCAGTTAAAATCTGAGAATAATTTTTTGCAGCACACTAAAACTGCTGCAGAAACTTCTACACTGTGAGGCAGAGGTTGCCGCCCACTTATAGGGAAAAATCCCAAAGTCTAGAAATACAGATGAAAACTTTTCATCAAAGAGTTAAACAGAGCCAAGCATAAAACCTCTGTGCTTTCTGCTTTATTGCATGCATAGGCCAGACACACTATCATTTTGTTAATGCTGCTATTTAGATAGATCTTGTTGGATGTACTTGAAGTACTAAGTATCTTCATTCACAGATATTTTCTAAGCAAGGCTATTTCTGTGACATTGAGTTGAACTTGAAATTGGAAGTGTCAAATGAAGTATTTTGCTGTTTTCTATCTAGCTGGCTGGAATTTATCTATATGAAATCTGATCTGATCATCTAAAGACCCTAACTGGAGCAAATGAAATGTTTTATCACCAGGAATCACTTGAGATGACTTTCCAAAAGGCGTAAAAGGCTGCTATGATGGGCTGTCTTCCTTGTATTTGTGGATGAGATATTTTTGCTGCAGCAAATCTGCAGTATTAGGGTGCATGTCTGTCTCTCTTTGTCTGTCCAGCCCTATGGGTTTCTGCTAGGAGATGAAAGCTCCTCATTGCACCTCTGATCTTATTTTGGCCTCGTCCAGCAGCTCCCATCCACTTCAGACTATGAAACAGAGTAGGATATGATCCCCTGACCAGTTCACAGTATACTGCTGCCCTTTTTGGCTCTGTCAAGAAGAAGGCAGAGCTGGCTCCGAGGCTCCAAACTCCTTCCTGGCTCAGTACTGAGAAATCCCAGGAGCTGCTGCAAGTTCTCCTTCATCTCATGGTTCCCTTACTCTTACTTGGCTCATATTTTGGACTGACATTCAAAACTGATTTTATCAAATCTCCTTTAACTGTCTCAGCTCAAAACCCGCTCTCCAGCTCCCTTGTCCCCCTGCCTTTTCCTAACCAGCTTGCACAGGAGAAGTTTGGGCATGGTTTCCAGCTGGATATGGTGTCATTATCTCACTACGTCTCCTCTGTTGGTGAGTGGGCACAAGGGAGGTTGCAGTCTCTTGTCATTAGCCTGGAACCCAGCCGTACCTTTGCTGTCTGCCCCAACATTGCATCCCGAGTGTGACACCCACAATACAGCCTAAGCTAAGGTCCTGTGGGAAGGGAGAAGGGGGGTGGACTGGTATCTAAACATCTGAATTTTGTTCATTCTTTCTTTTTTCTCAGGAAGAGCAATTTTAAAGTTCTGAGGAGAGTCAGTCCTCCTGGCCACTCCTCTTTGCTGTTGCTTCATGTCTGCACTCTGGCAAATGGTGAGCAGATTAAAATGATAGTCCCCATCACGTGCTCACCTTGGAATTAGGTTGATTACTTCAATCCCATCCCCAGCACTGGAGAAGAGCCTCAGTCATGACTTCAGGTGAGAGGAGAACAGCTTCAAACCTGCCTTCATGATGCTGAACTCAATGAAAACAACATTAAACCACAAGACAGGGTAAGGTTCAAGTTGCTTCTCAGCTGGAAACTCTGGAGAGACAGTAAACACAAAGCCTGCCCACTGCCAGGGAGTTGTTTTGTTTGTTTTTTTCCTTAACAAAGCTGTTCTTCAGAACGGAGCCCTGCACTCCCCATCGTGCAATGGTGGCCTTAGCCACAGCCCCTGTTGTGAAAAAACAGTGCTTGGAGAGGTGCAGGATGTGGCAGTCACCCATACTTCCGACTGTGTATTTTTAAACATCAATAAATAACTGCTTTTCAGGGGAAAAGGAGTGTGAACAAGCACCATTCACAATGCCTTCCCTCGAGGGCAGGCAGCTGTTCCTGGCTTTGGCTGCCCACTGCAGACTCAGCACAGGGGGAACTGTGGCAGCCCCCTTTGGCAATGGTGGGCAGGTGTTTCTGGCTCCCAGGTCTTGTGTGTTTCCCACAAAGCGTCTTGCTTATCTGAGAGGCCGGGACTGTCAAGTTCATGCTATGTTCCTGTCTCTTGTTGAAGTTCCCAACTCTGCATAGGGTGAAAATTTCACCTCTCTAAAAGGCAGCTGCTGGGATCCAGGACATGCTTTCATGGCAGCAATTAAAATTTCCCATTAGGTATGAGAGCCAGGGGCTTCTTCTGAGCTTAGCAAGGTCCCCCAAAATAGTTTTCTCTACCTCTAGCATCAGGAAAGAGCAAAAACTTTTTTTTTAACCCTTACCCCAGATGTCTCCATGCCAGAAAATAAAGAAGTTAATTTTCTTCCTGACATTCCTATGTGTCACACCCTCATTACGACATCCTACTCTAGGAGCATTCCTGTGCGTGAGAAAGAGAAAAGGGAATATGAAGTGACTTTACTTGGTCTAACTCTGGTCAAAATTTCTGCCAGCAGTTACTCCCACGCATAGCCATTGCTCATAGGTAGATATGAAACTAGAGTTAAGGTTTATCTTCTCCTGTTAAAAGGCTCAAAACGTCAGAATCAAAAGACTATGGGTAAGAGAGGAACATGGTGTGTGCTGGTGAGTTTGCTTTATTCACAAGTCAACAGCAGAAATCATTCCTATGCTGGGCACATAAACACCTTTCGTAAACCGTCCAAGTGATTAATATACTGAAGAATGTGCCAGTCGCAGCTGGTGCCGTTGCAGTGTTATAGTCACTGGAGGGGGTATCATCTCAGGTGGTGATCTTAGGGGATATTTCTCAACTCTGCTTTCCAGAGAGCTGGGCTTACACCAGTCTCCTACCTCATGCACTCCTACCAGAGTGCCCAGCTGCCTGCGAGTAAAGGGATGCTCATTCCGTCTTCAGGAAGCAAGCCTCTAGCACAGGGCTGCAGTGCTAACCCCTCAACATGTTAAATACATGGTGGCTGGAGTTTCACAGATTTTCTGTCATTTTTGTCAGTCTGAGACTTTGAACAATGGCTGTGATGAATGCTGAATTTTAAAACGGGGCTGTGTTTTCATTCCAGCTATCTTGTCTTGGGAATTTTAAAAGACACGCTCTGTACTCTTGGTAGGAAAAGTCAACATGCATAATTTGGTGGAGATCCTGTGTGCCTTCCCTGAAATAGATACTGGAAGCAGAAAGCCAGGTGGAATCTGATCTTTACCAACACTTGGAGGCTGGGTATGTTGTACCCATGAAAAGGGGACTGTTAGTTACGCCAGGGGCTAGCACACATATAGAAGTATACGATGACACAAAATGTTCAAGACTGACCAGTCTCCTTCAGAGGTGATATTTTTCCCAGGTGTTATTTTCAGGCTGCACAAGGAACAGGAATCTGACACATAGTGTGGAGAAAGCTGCCCCTTTAAAAATCAGCCTCGTGATGCTGTGTGTCATGTGAAAGTTTCAGCTGAATGTTAATGAGGAAAATCTGTTTTCAGTTAAGCCAATGTAAATTCAGGGAAATTTAACCAGGATCGGTGAAGTCACTTCAGATTTGCACCATAGGATAAGTCTGATTGGAACATTTGCTTTCATGTAACTTTTGCAGCTTTATTCCATTCATTATATATGACCATAATTTATGGAGGTTCCACATGCACATGCAAGTTAAGGCAATTTGGTTTATTTTATTAAGCTATGAGTCTGTTTTATAATCAAAGTAAATCAGGCTCATTTGCACACCAAAAAATCTTGGTGTGGATTTCTGTCTGTGGGAGTGGAGACAAAGTATCTTGCTTGCTGACTCTAGCCAAACTATGCATTTAGCTTACCCAGTCAATTTTCATGGTGACTCAGTGCAATTCATTTGCTCTAGTGAGATATGCAAATGCCAACTTTTGAGAGCTGTATTCGAATTTAATTCTTACCAACACACATATGAATTAATATGAAGGACTTCAGTAATGTTACACTGGAGTTTTGCCATGATAATTAAGAAGCTAATATGGCTTGACACGGGAGAGAAGAAGCCACAAAGTAGATCACATCACGAAGCTGTAAATTTCCACATTAGCTTTGTCCTGGCTGTTACTTAGCACACTCTGACTAGCCGACTGTCCCAGAGCAAAAGTGCCAAGTGAAGATGTCTCCGTCAGTACCACTTGGCCTCCTTCCCCCAAGGTCTGAGTACTGACATGCATGACAGGAAGCCTGAGGTCCTATCTCATCTCTGACCCTTTAAATGCTGCCTTGACAAAAGGCATAAACTCCTGTTCTTTCGAGTCTGCTGCATGAACTAAAACACAATAGCTCCGAGCTAGTTGCAGACTCATTGTGGTTCTGGCCAAATGACTGCATTTCGCTACATTAAGGACTGAGTTATTCCTTAAAGGATGGATTGTGTGCTAGGAATAGTAAGAATTTCATTGCTGAGGGGACGGGTCCATCTGACTTTTAGCTGAAGTGAGACAGCCTGCATCCTTATAACTCCTCTATACATAGGGGAAAGGCATGCCGTTCTTGCCATGTGCTGCATTCTGTTTACCTGACCCTGCCCACTGCACCTAGACCTGCCCCATGTATCTCCTAGATGGGAAGGAATGGAGAAATCCTGTTTCTCCCCTAAGCAGTAGGGTGAAGGGCTTCTGGCTCTAAAGAGCTTGGTTGGACTTAGGTGATCCATGTTTGCAGAATCGCGAATGCATTTGTGAGTATAGTATAGAAAAAAAATATCTCAGAGGTGTGCGAAATCTCTTTTTTAGTGACATGTTATCCTAGATAAAGTTTTAAGAATTGGCAAGCTCTGTGTAGACCTGATGTCAGATTGCTATCATGTCAAGGATGTTCATACAGAGGTGTTGTACTTCTTTCCAGGCTCTGAGGTCTGCAGTACCTTTCCTTCTTTATCAGAAACTTTAGTCCCTGCTGGTCTCTGGGTCCCCCATAAGGAATAACTCTTTGGCACAGATGTCTCTCTGGGGCTATCTGTCCTACTTCTGTGTGCCAAAATGGGTATTCATTCCTTTCCCCTTTGTGATTAGTATTATGGAGCCTTCATTATAGAAAATCTCTGCCATCTTCCTAGGATAACAAGGAGAGGTTAAAAGACAACCATATTCAAAAGTTAGAGACAGCAGAGAGTTTTTTATTAGTGAGGCCTTTTCACTCCTTGGGTACTCTCCTGAGTGGAGTCAACATCTGACCATTGCTGCAGATTGCATCTCAAAAAGTAATTTACTAATGGAAAGGCATCTTTCCACAAAAATCATTCAAAGATAGCACTGTCTATCAAAACAATGAATATGTGAACAGATAAAAATGAAACACCATAAATAAAACATGCACCATCTTATTTCAACTTGCCACAGGTCAGCCTAAGAGTTGACAGCTCTTTGCAAAACATTTCAGCGTTAAACAACTGTAGCTTCGACTCCTAAATGCCTTTGTTTATCTGGGCCAACATCCAGAACTCATACAAAATAATTATCTACCAACACACAGACTGTTTTCATGCAACCCCTAGACGTACACATAGCCATATCAGATCCTTATTACTCCTCTTAGAACTGTCCTGTAGAGATGGCTGTTGCCTTTGAACAAGGTTAATGAATGCTTGATCCTGAAGCTAATGGCAACTCCATTCTTGAGCTAGGATTTTTCAGATAAGACACCCTATTTTATTACTGAGAAACAGGTCAGGAGAAGATATTTACAAATATATTAATTTATATATATATTTATATATATATATTTACAAATTCTGAAAACTTGACATTATACTGACTCTTCCCTTTAGAGTAAATATTTTTAAGTGGTTGATGGAGCGATGTAACAAAGAGTGTGTTGCATTGTTTGCTCCTTCCAGATACTCCTGCTACATTGGTTCTAATGGGTGTGTATAATAACAGTAGACCATATTGAGTAGCTCATACCCCCTTCCAAATCTTTGGGACTAATATTCTGCAGGGGAAGAATTATGCACTGGGAACCCTGCATTTTCCCCTTGTTGTTTTAGCTTACTATCTGGAAAAACTGAGGACTTTTCAATGCCAGCTGGATAAGATGTTCTTCGTTCCTAACACTCTACTCTGCATGTTGTTTTTGTGCTTTTTTTGTGCAGCTATGCTGCATTTCAGGAATGACATGTAAAGTGCTTACATCGTAGATGTAGCTGTGTACACAGCACATAGGGGTCTGGAAACCATCTTGAAAGGTACAGAAAGACAGTGCAGCACAGTGTGTATACCACTGGAGTAGGATCTAGGAGATCTGGCTTTTATTCTTGGCTCTGTCACAGACCTCCCGTGTGACTTTAGGCAGAAAAGTCACTTCACTTATCAGCCTCTGCCTATTCCATTTAAGCTGTAGATTGGTTTAAGAATTCTGATACTTAGCACAGTACTTAAAATAATGTGTCACCTATTCAGATGGGTCCTCTGTACATGGCATTGCTAATAAAAATCTCTTAGGGGTCCATAATCATGCTGATTGCTCATTCCTTGAATTTAATACACCATTATCATCATAATCATTATTACTGTTAAATTTTAGACTTAGATTTTCTTTAGAGATATTGTTCCATTTTCATTGCTTTTTACTCAGGAAAAAGTACCCTTTTGAAAACTGCCAATTATTATCAGTAAGACACCAACTGCCCTGGGTGAAGAAGATATGCCATCTGAAACTATCATCACTACTGAATTCCCCACCAAATAAATGCAATAGCTACACTGTTGATGCAAAAGACCTAATGTGACTATGAAATGGGAAATAAAACCAACTGCAGAGTACTGTGTAGTAAAGACAAGTGTCAATATAACTTTGGAATATTATAATTTTCTGTTAAGGGAAAGAGCACGGCTAAGTCCTGCCATGCATTTCATTTTACACATATACAAATGGCATGCTGGGCAGAAGAAAGACGTATGTGAATCATGTGAGAAAAATTTTAGAAGCCCAGCTAATTGGCAAGACAATTAAAAACGGGGAAAAACAGGTCAGAACTAGTCTGAGCTACTATTTGTTCAAACTATCCAAAGGCAGGTTTAAGAAGAGAATAAGCTACCTTCAGGGCAAGGGCAGAATGGATTTAGGTGTGCTCAGAATGCGTGACATTCTCTGTAAAAGAAATCACTAATAAGGCTATAGCTAATAATGAGCCAAATCCTTGGCCTGGATTTCAAGGCTCACATGAATACGCAGGGATGGGGAGAGCCTTTGAATTTCATTTCTCACTTTCTCTTCTGTGAGAGCTGTGGAGGTTCCTACAGATGTTTCATTCGGCTGGATAAACATTGATAACATGGGAAAGCTCCATCTCAGGCATAAGACTTTCAAGATACAACTTCAGTGTGCAAATGAGGTGGAATTATATACTGCTATTAGGATGGGATTTGTGACCATCTCATATGGGTCCTACTTAGTGACTAGGCAATCTAGCCCTTTCCTGACATGATTTTCATTGAGTCAAGTAACAGGGCAACATACTGAGATGGCTGTTGAGATCATATTCACATATTCAAGTAGGACTTGCAGGACTTGATCCAGGAACAACGTGACACATCCCACCAAATGGTCATAGTACAAAGCTCACACCAGTATCGACATTTTTATTCTGTTACAAATTCCTCCCGTATATCAGCTTCAAAAATTTGCAATGATTTTGTGGAAACTGGCATGACTGGAATCAGTGCAAGATTTGTGCTGAAACCACATAACATTTGTGGTATTTTCTATTTGGATGGAAACCTCATGGAATGTAATTTTAAGAGTAAGTCTGATTTTTTCAGAGCTCATTCAAAATTTAAATTAAGAAGCAAATGTCCAAAGATCCAGCTCAGAGCTTACTTATTCAGGTTTTGCTCAGGTAGAGCTCCACTGCTGTAAATGCAGACACACTGCACTTACACCAAGATAGATCAGAAAGAAGTAAAGACATAGGAATGAAACCTGGAAGTATTCTCGAGATCTCAGCGCGATCTGTCTCAGTTAAATGTATGCCAAAGATGCATCAAATGAATCTTTAGTAATAATGCATTCCAAAACCTTCTTTGTCTAAAAAGGAAACTTGCTGATTTATCGTGCTGAGATATAGTCTGTCTCTATAGATCACAAAAATGAGAATATTTCTCTCAACAGTAGTATTTACCAACCTTTACCAACAGTACGAAGAATACATCTCTCCAAATCCAGTCATTTTCCTATTTAAATGTGGTTGAAATCAACCAAGAGACCCAAGCTTGCTGTGTCACATGAGTACTTGGGAAAAGCATTTACTGTACACTCCACACAAAAGACATAGAAGTCATTAATTTTACAGTATAAAAACATAAATAACAATTGTAGAAATGATCTTAAATATGTGGAATAGTAAAAAGCAATCTAACATACTCCCAATTTATTCCTGTGATTATCATCTTGACTGATGACAATCTTTAGTTCTCTTGTTCACTAAGTTTTGTGGCTTTTGAATGCAAAAGTCAGATGACTATGATGCTATGGCAGGAGGGAAGAAAGGGATAGACAAATCAAGGACACATTTTTGCACTGGATGACAAAGTTAGTCTTCATCACTGAGAAGGTACAGCATATTATTCCCTTATGTTTCCATACATACTCAAGATTTAATTATTCCTAAATTGTCAAATGCTAAAGGTAGATCATTTTAACCAGCTCAGTCCATCAAACCAAGCCATGGTCCATGTAGGGGGTAGACTTTTTAACTTAAGTCTTGTAGGGACAAAACTTGATAATGCCTAGTGAAGATTATTTTTCCTAGCAAAATGAACAGTATGATGAGATGAGATGGGTGGCTATAAGTATGCGTTGGGGATCAGCATGAGGATTGTGAACAGCTATTTATGCTAGAAGAAATAATAGTATCAGACTAAATTCATGTTATCCTTAAACACATTAAGGCTGGAAATAAGAAAACGGTTTCTAAACGTCAGTGTAGTAAGATTCTGGAACTGTCTTTTAATAGGAGTGGTCAATTAAATCCACTGTGGAAAGTGCTGGATCATTTTGTAGAAGTCCACTCAAGTATGATTGCACCTGAAGAACAAAAAGGTGTTCTTCCAGTCCTTCTCCTAGCAGAATATTTGTTCAGTACCTCCATATTACTACATGGAAAAAAGTCTTTGAAAATGTGGCTGGGGATGTAAATCTTTATATGAAGATGATGGGTGGTAATTTTGAATATTCGGGGTTTTTCCACTGAAGTAGATTTGAAGATCTTAGTAGTGAGGAGCATAAACTTCCAAGAAAATAGTTGTATTGTGTACTAGTTGTGATTTTTTTTTATAAAAGCTTATATAATGACCTTCCTCCTAACCTTTTTACTAATTTAATTCTGAATTCTTTATTAGAAAGAATTTAATTTTGAATTCTTTATTAGAAAGTACTGAATGATACTGAATGTCAAAAGAGAACAGATTCTCATGAAGAGCAGATTTGAAAACAAAACTCATTCACTTGACTGGAACTGAGCAAAGTTATGAAGTTTCACATCTGCATTTGGGAGTTGGACAGTGTTTTGGGGTCACCAATGATCAAAGGTTGTATTGGACTCAAAACTTTGATCTGATGTGCCAAACCCCTGTAACATTAGAGTCAGTGAAGCTCTTGTTGCAGGGCTGGTGTAAATCTGAGATGAGAGGCTGATTTAACTTGCACTCTATCTTAAATGCAAAGTGACATAATTTGAAGAGAGTGGAGAGTTGACTGTTGTTTTGTTTTTTTATTATAAAATCCCAATTTCTAGAACTGATGGAGCTACAGGCAAAGGTAACACTGACAAATGTTTCATTATGAAAATATTTAGGAAAAAAAGTGGTAGTTATGTTATTTTATTTCAAAATTTCCAAGTGTCATTGACAGAAAGAGGGATTTCCAGTTGGAAACATTAGAAAGATTTATATTCCAGTCATGGCTTAGAATAACAAAAAAAAAAAGATATTGCAATTTTTTTTAGAATACAAAAAACCCTATTTCTTGCCCAGCTCAGTAGAAATAACATTTTTTTTTAATATCAGTTCATTTCTATTTGGGATCTAAACGAGATTCAAATTCAAATCAATAGAGATACAGATTTTTTTTTTTTTAAATAGAAATTATTCAAAAGTTCTGCCTTTAATTCTGCCTGTTCTGTGATGTTATTAGATGACACATTTAAGTTCAGTGAAATGTCCTGGGATGATATCAGAAGGGGTTGCATGTGAAAATGCAGTCTGTAGCTCAGAGAATGTGAACAGCTGATGATGATAAAGACTGACATTTCAACAATATTTATGTCCTTCGTGTGCGTGGGAGAGAAAAAGAAAGAGAGTAGTAATAAGGGGCCAGGTTATTCCCTGTACAGGAAAAACCTGCTTAAAGGACAGGAAATTCTCATGGGTTTCCATTCACAATGGTTTCTTCAAAGTTATCTCGCTGTGGGCAACAGGTTTTGCTGCCCTATTGAAATTCCTATGGGTTCAACCTGCTAAAGCAAGAGATGTGTACTCAACTCCAAATTTCCTTCCAATACCCTTTTCTGCTACACTATCTTCCCCCGCTAGCAATACAGCTCTTGCAAAGGCTGTGTTCCTATAGGCTGCCTTTTTGACCATGCAGCATTTTCGGATCCTTTCCTACATCCTTTCCTGGTAGGCCCAGGCACATCAACTGCATCCTTAGAACTTATGTTGCTAGGTATGATGAAGTGGGAATTTTTCAGCTGAGGAATCAGAAGTCTGGGTCTCTAACCAAAAATTCATAGATAGGGAATAGGAATTCAACCAACAGAATGCAACTTAATTTGGTTTGTCTGTATTTTGTCCTGAGCATACTGACAAAAGTTAAATCCAAGGAATGGAGAAGTAAACGAGTTCAGTAGATATGCTTTTTAACCCTGGTTTCTTAAAGAAACAAGGCTCATGGGATCTTGCCTTTTGTTTTAGAGGCCCCACTGTTTCCCCCAGATTTATCAGCAAGTTAACAGTCTGAGAGATGTTATGTCCCTACAGGATTAATAGAAATGGGAGGATGTGAGGCCATATAGAAGAGAGCCTGTTGACGAAACAGCTAAGGAAAATGCTGCAACATTAACTCCTCTGCCAAAAGTTTCAGTCTGAGCTCACACTGCCAAGAACCCCTGAGGATCCATCCGACTATGACACAAATTCATAGTAAGCCCAACCTTATTTGTTTCAGTGCTCACAGACTTAATTGCATGCTTACAAAAAAATTGCACACAATGCCCAGATGATTAGGTTTTCCAAAGCCCTTGGTGTAGGTCTCAGCCCTTTTCCAAGAAGGCCAAAGGAAATTTTACCCCTAAGTTCAACAGAAGCCTTGTGAGACAGATGGAGGTTATAGTAATACACAATTGTGTTACAGACACATTGAGCATGTGAAATAGTTAAATCAGACATATTTTGAATAACTTGGTGTGATCTGGGCTTGTGCTACAGAAGGTGTTTCAGCCTACAAATGAGGTGGTAGATGCACACGTTATTTGTTTGAGCAAGGAATGGTTTATATTTTCTGAAACCTTGTTTATCTTCACATTCCACTTCTTAACTGGCTTTCTCTTTGCTCGGTTGTTAACCTACAGGACCAGCTATTAGCAAATAGTAAATTAAAGACAACACCAACAAAAGGTTAGGAGTATATTCTCCCAGAGCTATTTCATACCCAATCCAGAGACTTCCTCTTGCTCCATTTACTCAGAGGAATTAAGAGCAGGTGAAGGTAAGGTTGTGTGCAACTGATAACATCAAGAACACACCTGAAAATGAAATAGTGAATGAGTAGTTTTGGCCTGATTGCCCTCAGTCTGCTGGGTATTGACCTGTTTTATCTGAAGTAAACCTGAAAAGAGCCATTCCAAGCTAAGGAAGAACAACATTATGGAAACGCCAAGTTACTTATTGCTGCTATTATTATTGTGTGGCAAATAGGAACGAGGAGAGCAAAAACATAGGGTAGAAGTATCCAACAATAGTTTCAGGTTGTCCTCTGTTGCCTTTTGTTAATCAGCTACAGTGTTTTGCTTCCTTCTGGTTAGTGCACTGTATTGTTTGTATACTGTAAACAGATTGCAAATCACACTTTGTTGTGTTGTGTGTAAGTCTGGAAGGGTCCCAATAAGTCTGAGAAATAATCATGCTAATTCTAAACAATTGTTTAAAGAAAACCATCAAATCTGTTTCTTCTTTTTAAGATGGTTTCCGTTCTATTAAACCATAAATTTTGATGTAAATGAATGAACATAAGGATCTAGTACGCAAATTTCATCACCTTCTTCCTCTGCTTTTTAGAAGATTGAAATGTATTGAGGAAAACACCATTTTAAATAGAATCATAGAATCATAGAATCATTTAGGTTGGAAAAGACCTTTAAGATCATCAAGTCCAACTGTTAACCTAGCACGCCAAGTCCACCACTAAACCATGTCCCTAAGCACCACATCTACACGTCTTTTAAATACCTCCAGGGATGGTGACTCAACCACTTCCCTGGGCAGCCTGTTCCAATGCTTGACAACCCTTTCGGTGAAGAGATTTTTCTGAATATCCAATCTAAACCTCCGCTGGTGCAACTTGAGGCCATTTCCTCTCGTCCTATCGCTTGTTACTTGATGGCCATTCTGAAACATTTCACCCCGACTAAAGCTGAGCTCTGGTTGCTCTCACAGAGAAGGTACCATCTCACATTCACAGTGCTATATACGGACAGTGGAGTCAAAGGATAAATTATTGTGAATAAACCCCCAATGTAAGCTAATCTGTTCAAGAAGAAGGTTTCATTTTAGAGAAAAATCCAAAACTTTCATGTTAACAGATAGTGTACAGCCGACATTTTTTTTTTTCATACTCATTTTCGTTAAGTGACAGACAGGTAACTGTTATAAATAACTGTAACATGAGATTATCTATTGAATTAGTGTGTAAAATGTGAAGAGGCACAATTTTCCAGTGTCAGAAACCTACATAGTTGTCATTCCTCAGTTCAGAAGCACATACAAAGAAAGGGCAAATTAGGTTTGACATTGCATTCAAACTGCAAATCCTTTTTGACTTTGCCTTAGTAATTTATTCTTTTCCAATATGTGCATTAGCCCCTGCTTTAAATGACTCTTAGACTATCTCCATGTGCTGAAATGGTCCCTTTACTTTCTAGCAAATATTTTGACTGTGCTATTTTTTAAAATGAAAACATGCACACAACACAGATGATTACATTTTATCTGGTGATCATCTAGTGTTACAGTCCAAGCTGAAGGCAGTCAGTACCAGTCTGTAACACACTGCTCAAACTTAACTTATCTGTCTGATGAGCAAAACATGCTTTATTTCACATACAAACAAGTGGAGACTATGAGAACAACAAATACAAAATGTTAATGAGTGTAGAAATGTCAAATATTGATCAGGAAAAGTTTTTGTGTACTTTAAGTACAAAGAGTTCCCCAACTAGTCTTTTTTTCTTGTCTGATGGAGGGAGGGGAAGGAAAGCAAGTGTACATTATAAAGAAAAGAGTAAACACAACTTTTATAGGTTAAGTGATGTAAGTAAAGAAGACAGCTAGTAAAACATCCTAACTTTCAGATGCCTAGGAAGATTATTACCAGCATAAATATCCTTGGTGGATGAAACAATCCTAACTCTGTTGGAATCTCTACCTCTCCATGTTTTGAATGTATCCACACGTCAAACAGATTTTTTGTCTGTTTTGCACAATCCCACTTTCATCAGACAAGCTGTTTTATAGTTTAGAAATGAGAAATGCTTTCACAAAAGTATTCATGAAAACCTCTTTGTGCAGAGCATGTTGCTTCTTTGTTTAGATTTTAATTCACCAAAGATTTTTCTGTTGAGGCTACCTCAGATGGTCTCCTCAAAGTTTCTCTTCATTGAGTGAATATACTGTCTGCTTCAGGCAACTGAAACAGTGTGTAGAGTCTAGAAGGCAGTAAATTATTGTCATTTCATCAGCCTCGAGGATGGCGGTAATGGTTTTATCTGCTGAGTACATGCCACCCTATATGGCAGATTTTGAACAATACCATACTCCCCAGTGAGAAAGAGACAGTGTGGAGAAAAAGATGGTTCATGAAAACAGTGGAGATTTCTTAGCTCTACCAGCGAGGACTGTTACACATGGAGACATCAGCACTGCTTCAGCAAGTCTCTGAGCTGCAGATTACTGAATGCTGGAACATGTACAGGGACGTATTTTTGGAGGATTTGTGCTTTTTATATTCTTTCTGAGGTATCTGCCACTGCCCACTGGCAGAGCCAGAAGGAGGGGCTGGGCAGACCCTTGGGCTGACTTGCGTTGGCTGTTCTTGCGGTTTTAAGAATGAAGCAAAGGGATTCCCAGAAAGTCTGTGCTGCTGCAGGTGAAGACTTTGCTGTGTGATTGACATCCTCCCCACTTCTGTACTGAGAATGTTTTGTGCATCATCATATCCTACATAATGGCAGAAAAAAACTTAGCAATGAGAAGCTGTGGAAGCCAAACAATAGCTCAGTAACACAAGAGCTTTTCTACCAAAGAAGTTGAAGGATATGAGGATGCAGTGATTTTTTATTTCCACACCCCAAAATACCCCAGAACTGAGAACTGCTGCCACTGGCTTTCCTATTTAGCTGCAAGTGTCTCCCTGATGGTCTGTTTGATGTTTCCTCTGTCTTCCTACCACTTGCCTGAGGCTATTTCTTCCTCTCCAACTTTCCCAGTGTAAGACTAACTGTTCCTTTTCCCTTGCAGATGCTGCACTTTCAGGAAGCACGCTTACCTCTTTCCCATTTTTTGGAAAGAACTGAGAAAATGGTTGATCCTTTCTCCTGCTTCAGTATCCACACAGCCTGGGTGCTATCAGCCTGGAGACTGAAACGGCAGCTTGGTTCCACACCCCAGGATTTCCAGAGCCCAGCCACCTACGCCTAAAAAAGATAAGGTGGCCTGGCTAAGACTGTGATGTCAGACCGTAGCTCTAACAACCCTGCCATCTGAATGGTGCCAGAACAAAATTTAACCAGAAAGTGTGACCAAGTAAAATGCATTGCAGCAAAGAAATAGTTAAAGTATTTAGTAATCCTGATTTTGCAAGGTATTTATCTCTTGCTATAGCTGCCTCAAGCATTTTCATGGTGGCATTTCTTGTAAAAACCGCTACCATTTGCTGCAGTCATCTTGTTTGTTATGAATGCTGAGTTTTTTCCCCCAATATGGACGCAGTTTGATTATAGCTCCATTGGGGGAGTCTGAGAGCCCATGGGTTAAAAATTGTAATTAAATACTCAAGATTTCAATAATCACATGTAATTTTATTAGGTGCCCCTCTCAATCCAATTTCTGCTCTGCGAGAGGGATTCTGGTTTATTCTATGCATATGCAATTATGTATGAGAATTAGTTATGGTATCTTCCACAGAGATTTAATCCTTCACCTTTCCCCCAAAAAAGAAAATACAAGAAACCCCCAACAGAGCATCTCTGCATAACACGTTAGTCACTAGCGTGAACCAAAGTTTGTTCAGAAATATTAAAAAGAACCATTTCAGTCCAGCATGAACCAAAGCTCTGTGCATGCCAGCAGTGCTAGCCGAAGTCGGTCTCCCTTTCACTGCACACAGAGCAGGGAAATGAGTGTTACTTCTGCACCTCTTTGCACTAATTGCCAAGTGCGGGGAATGGTTCTGCTGGTGTGCTAATTTCTTAATTCAATTTAATTTTTATTTTTGCCTTTGCAATTCTCCTCTCTCTTAGAAACCCTGTTAGCCAAAGAACATACTGGGGATATTATATGTTTAGAATACAAGATGTTATTAAAATAACATATGACATGATTCTTAGAGGCTGATGGTCGACTCCTAAACATATTATTGGGATCCTTATAAACTTCTGGTACTGAAAAGCTTAGCAAAGTTACTCCTTATCACCCCTAGTGTTCTCCCTGTCCCACAATACTCTTCACTTGCTTCCACCCTTCATGCACGCTAATTGTCCTATTTAAATAAAGGAGTTTTGCCTGTGTAACCCATTTGAGCTGCTTGTCCTCCTCTGGTTCCTGTACGTAGGAAATCTGGGATGTTACAGCCCTCAGTTTGAGACGCTGGTCCTTTAGTATTGAGGCTGTAGAAACCCACACCATAGGCTCCCCAAAGCTTCTGTTTCAGTGGCGCTGATATTGATGAGCTCTTTTTTTTCCCCTCTAGAAAGAAATTATGGTTAAAAAGAACATCCTCTAAAGTCTACTTCCACATGAAAATTACTTTTTTTCTGTTTTCTGGGTTGAAACAGTTGGCTGAAATGCTCACTTTTCTGCAAAGAAAAAAATCACCTTTTTTTCCAAAATGACTTTTTTTCCTAATTTTCTTTGGTTTGTTTGCTTGTCAAGACAGTTCTCCCTGCTGTTTGCATATGGATCTTCAATGTGAACTATCATGATTCAAACTCCAATGAGATCTTATTTTGATAAGGCATAAGTGTAATGGTGAATTTGATGTCATCAAAACAAGTCACCTGGGCAAGGTCTGAACTGACACAAATTGCTTGTGAATTAAAAGCATTATGGGCCTTTTTATATATAACCCACCACTAATACAACTGTATGTATGTCTGGTTAATCCTCAGGACTACCTGTTGGTGTGGAAGAGGTAAATGAACAGGTCACTTCAAAGCCCTGAATTTGAAGTTCAAAAGTTTTCTTGAGCTGTTTTCAATCCCATTTAAAAGGAGGTGGATATTAGGCTGGAATTTTTCCAGCACTGAGAGAAATCACACTGTGAGTGGGTCTGGCAATATATCCTTCAGAAATTTCAAGTATTATTTAGGAAAACCAGCATTTTTTATTTTTTATTAAGTATGCTATGCTATTTGTACCCTTATAAGTATACTGGCAACTTGCAGTTAAAACACCTTATCCTGAAATCTTAATGCTATAGGCTTCAAAATGACTGAGTTAATTTAGAAACAATTATATAAATCTATAGAAGCTTCTTTTCCCTTGGGAAAAATGTGATCTGTTTGGAGTAGCCAAATTGTCTATCTCTATAAAGTGAGGTCTAATTATGTGTGTGGGTGAAGTTATAATAACATTTTTTAAAATCTGTGATTGTTTTTGTTCATACAATTCTTATTACAATAAAATGGTCAGATAATGAAGTGAGAAATACTGTGACAGGAAATTTCCTACCCATAGTTAATATTTGGCTTTGGACACAAACTCTCCAAGGCTATACTCTGTTGGATGGCTTGGCACTTTTTTGATAATACCACATCTGTAGATTAACTCTCACAAAACAAAACCTCTTGAATGAAACAGATATAACATCTTTATCCCTGTTGTTAAGCAAGGCTTAATCTTTCAGAGTGAAATCTCTCTAGAACTCTCTGACCTTTGCATCTCCTATTACACTTAACAGCAATAATTAATAATCATGACAACAAAAAATAATTGCTTTCCAGGTGAGTGATCCCATATTTCAGAGTATTTCTTATGAAGGATGTACCCACAGTCTTCATTTTTCCAGATCAGACTGCATTACATTATATCTGTTTCACAAAGATCTTACTGATTAACAATCCAGTGTGGTTAAGAATTTCCCTGACATGAATAGGACTGTCCGTGTGCTTAATCATGTCTGTGAGTATCTGCAGAATGAGAGACATAACTGTTTCAGCTTGTTTTGAATTTATAGTTGATGCTGACAGGACACCTACAGCCTGTAATCAGTACCTGTTACTGGAAATTTAAATTAAACAAAATATTACCTAGTTTACAAATAATATTATCTGTCTTAAACCTCATAAAATAAAATCTAGCTTTCAGTTCTACAGCAAATTTAGCATTTTCCCCATTTACATTTGTTATCCAGACTCCCTACCAGGCAAAGAAGACACACTGAGTTGCCATGTTTCAGGGCTGCATAAAAGTGGGCTACATCTATTTAATATGCCTCCCAGTGTGCCTGATTTGCTTTTCTAGGCAGATCTAATGTTTAACACCTCATTGTTAATTTATAATAAAAAGATATTTTTAATCCTTTATCTTTTGATAGATTTAACACTGTGTCCTTCACAATTTAGTACCCTATAACCCTGCTGCTGAACCATTTGTGGATCCTGCAGTTTAATCACAATATACTATCAAGAACACTATAATGAAGCCAACTGATGTACTGAAAAGAGTAAGTCTTATGACAATGAGTCCATGTAAAGAAAACACACTTCAGCTGTTGCCACTTCTCTTGTTGAAGTTAGCATATTCTCCTCCAAGGTTATTTGATTTTTAGCAGATAACGTGCAGTCCAGTTAATTGTCCATATAAAATATACTAATTTCTTGGATAGAAAGAGTGAGCTTTCATCATAATGCATTCATACAGTAAATGAGACAGAAAATGATCTCGGCAACAATTATCTTGTCCCTTCTGCAGCTGTCCCAAGTGTTCCTCTAACATTTCTACACTGACAATACCAATCTTGTCAGCCTGTGCTTTTTACTGTTAGACCTTGACATGAAATAAGGATGAACACATTTCAGATTTGTACAGGATTTCTTCTTATTTTTGTAAGAATGTGTATTGCTCTGATCCGCATTTTCTGTTGAGCAAACAAAACAGACATTCGCATGCTAGGTATAGCTGAGCCTGAATGTGATAATTCAGCAATGACCTTAAGATATTTTCAATTAGATTTAGTATTCTATTCCTGTTACAAGATGACTTTCTAGTTCTACAAAACAGGACGATGGCTTGTTGAATGTCTTTAAAAAAATAATTCTATGTTCTTTCTATTCAGGATGCTTTTTGGTGCAGTGGCTATCTTCCCTCGCACAAAGAGCACCAGGAATATTAGATACTGAGTGTTCTCATATAACAAATAACAAGTAGCAACACGTAAAACCAATACTTGAAGGTGTCCTAAGTTCATCTTAACCTCCCCTAGAATTTCCTCCGTGGTGGATGGAACCCCATAACCAGCAGAAACACCGCTCCTGTTCTGCTCCTCTTGGCTTTGCCTACACCATAATTACAAACCAAATTATGATGCACTCGTTTCAGATGTTCTTTTTTTCTTGTGTGTAGCAGACCAGATCATATTTACATCATGACCAAAGGAACCATTCTACAATTGCAATAGTTTAAAACTGTCATATGGTTCCCTAATGAGTTATGATTTTCATCTGGTTTATACAGGCAAAACCCAACCTGTGTGTGTTAGTATAACTACACACTGGCCAAATAAAATTTATTTGTAAACGTGGTAGACAGTAGGGTTTACCAAAGCAGGTGATCTACTCTCCAGTAAGGCACCTGGGAAGTGCCATTCAAGAGCAAGTGGAAGACTTTAAAAAGGCAAGTGGTTTTACTCCTGACAAAAGAGTCTAGAAAGATTTGGGACTGTAAGAGTTAGAATATAATATGTTTAAGCTAAGATAGATCTTTTTCATCCAAATATTTTGAAAACAATTATCTAATTAGTAGTAGACATATTAAAGCAAGAATATAAGCTCATTGAAAATAAATCAAGTTTTAATGCATATTATTCTAGACACATATGCTTTGCGATTATTCTATTTTATGAGTTCCCAATGATCTTTCTGTGATTGAACCAGCACTTAAATCAGCAAATAGAACAAGGAGCAAAACTGAACACTGGACCAGTCCTACAGGACACAAGCATCCAATTTGGTTTTGTCTCAAATCAGACCACAGTTTTGAAATTTGCAAAATTTTTGTTGCTATATTTTTTTAGAATTTCTATTGGCAGCATCAGCTTTTTTGTTGTGATATTTTGGGTGAGATGAAATGTTTTAATGTTCATAAGATGTAAATGTTTTCTTTTTACTTACTGAACATTAAATACTTTTTTTTTCAGGTATTATGTTCACTACTATCTTTTCTCATAGTGGTAAGATGCCTTGAAGAAGCTAATACTTGGGAATCTTAATTTTTCATTCTTCTTCAAAATCTGAGTAACCACCCGTGAGTCACAAGAAATCCACAGTGCGTTGTGGGAAATACAGTGCTCCTGGGAGCCTAGGCAATAGGATTGAAGGGGGACCTAGACTGTACCCCACATACATCAGTATGCTAATAGGGAAACGAAGGATAATGATTTCTTGCACTGATACAAAATAAAATATTTGGCTTATTAAAAAAAAAAAACAACTTTCTGATTTAGGTTCAATAATTTATTAAAAACATTTTAATCCAGGGAAAACTTACTAGAAATGTTTTGATTTTACTAGATGGTGGTTGAATTACTGAGCTTTCAAGAGGAAATTGTCCTGTTTTATGTAAGCTGGTGGATCATTCCCACTGAGAATTTCCCTTTCTTTGTAACACCAAAGAATCTGGACTCTGTGTCCTCTGGCTTCAGGCTTTCAACGACATTTCCTCTTCCTCAGATTTTAACTACACCTTTGGAATAGCTTGCACCCAGCTAAGCAAATGGTATGCACACTAGGGGCATATTGTGTTTTGTGCAGAGAAGCATCTGGAGCAAGAGAGAAACCTGTATTGTAACACAAGGTTGTCCTGAGGGAACAGACTCCGCTGCTTGATAAACCTCTTTTTCATTCTTGTTAAGGCACCACTTTCCGACCCTTAGCTTTCATCACATTTGGTATACCATGGATTTGGGTTTCTTTGTATTTGGTATGGGGAGGAGACTTTTTATAAAGGAACAATAGCATCGAGAACCATCAGGCATAATCACGCCAGTGTAATTCTTGCACAGCGGCAAGCTTAGTGATTCACTGTGTCTCCTGCCAAATGCTTTGAATCAATGTGAAGCAAGCAGGAACGGTAATCCTGTCCTAGTTTTGTCCTAGAACATTCCTCCTGCCGTCAGTGCTCCCCAGCAATGTCTTTTGAAAACTCAGGTTAGCAGAACCAGCACAAGCCACGGCAGCTCACGCATGCTCCAGACTGCGGGGGTGTTTGAACAGTCATGATCCCTTCACTGGGTACCTTTTGCACAACTCTTTTGTTGTGCCTGTTTCATGTCTGCACATCTTGTACACATTGTTTAACAGGCAGTTATGGGACTGAAACAGAAATGAAGAAACTTCCAGCATTGCCACAGCTAACAGAAATGGAATGAATTAAACACACCTCTGTGCTATTGAACCTGGCTGAGAGCCTTTTTGCTCAAGAATTCTGACCAAAGGTCTGCTACAGGTATAATCCCTTAAACCAACTATAATATCAGCCTCAGAGTGCAAGACCATGCTGACATCCTTTTGAAATTGCCAGGATGGTCTCCTTCTCTGATGTTTTGATCACCCACTGTGCTCCCCATGGTTGTTGTTCCCTCACCTGTCATTTATCATCTCTTTCCTTGGTTAGGCTAGAGCTCCTGCCACCCCCTCAGTGGTAGCACCTTTCTCCTCAGAGATCCACTACTTTCCTGTCACTCCCAGCTCTGAGTCACAGCTCCCTCAGGAAGAAAGTGGGAACCAGCCTTATGTACAGAACAGACAGGCACACAAGACAGGCAACTATCACCTGCAGAGATGGACAGTTTTTTAAATCAAGACGTTAAACACTCTCATCATCACATCCTATACCTTCAGCACAAGAAAAGATGGTAGTTTCAGCATTACATCAGCACAATTCATAACTATCTAATTTATCTTTAGGGAAAATTATGTCTCTCCCCCTCATTCTGGAGAATGGGGAAAAAAAGTACCTGTTGCTCATTTCATGACTGCCATGAAGCTTTTAGGTTCAGTTAAGCTAAAGCAAAGGATTATAAGAGCAGGCAACATTCCCTCATGCTGGGGCACTCTTTTCATTTCACTCAGCTCTGTAAAACCCTGCAGGAGCATAAAAAGGGCTTCAAAGAGGGGTGAGGAGGCAGGACAGAGCAAGACAGGGCACATCAGCATACTTGATAGCATTTACCAGCACCTGCGAGGTCATTGTGGTAGGGACACAAAGCATGATGTCGTGGTTTAACCTCAGTCGGCAACTAAGCACCACGCAGCCGCTCGCTCACTCCCCCCCACCACGGTGGGATGGGGGAGAGAATTGGAAGAGCATAAGTGAGAAAAAACTCGTGGGTTGAGATAAAAACAGTTTAATAATTGAAATAAAACAATAATAATAATAATAATATGATAATAATAATAATACACAAAGCAAGTGATGCACAATGCAATTGCTCACCACCCGCCGACCGATGCCCAGCCAGTCCCCGAGCAGCGGCCCCCCCCGGCCAGCTTTCCCCAGTTGATGTACTGAGCATGACGTCATATGGTATGGAATGTCCCTTTGGCCAGTTTGGCTGTGCCCCCTCCCAGCTTCTTGTGCACCTCCAGCCTTCTCAGTCGGTAGAGCATGGGAAACTAAAAAGTCCTTGGCTAGTGTAAGCATTACCTAGCAACAACTAAAACATTGGTGCATTATCAACTTTGTTCTCATCCTAAATCCAAAACACAGCACTGTACCAGCTACTGGGAAGGAAATTAACTCTATCCCTGCCGAAACCAGGACACATGACATTGCCAGGGCTTGTGGTAGGGAAAGATGAGAAAAGGCAGGAGGAAACCAGCCCTTGACATCTGGGAATAGGAGATGCAGGGCTTCCCTTCAATCATGATACACAATCACGAAATCAATAGTTGAGGTTAGCAGGGACCTCTGGACGTCATCAGGTCCAACCCCCCTTCTCAAGCTCAGTGACTTAAGGCTGGTTTCCCAGGACCACATTGAGTTGGGTTTTGAATATCTCCAAGGATGGAGACTCTACAACCTCCCTGGGCAACCTGCACCAGTGTTCAAGCACCCTCACAGTGAAAAGGATTTTTCTTATATTTAAACATAATTCCCTATTTTTTAGTTTGTATCCGTTCTTTTTTGTCTTGTCACTGGACACCACTGAGAAGTCTGGCTCCCTTGTCTTTATTCCCTCCCATCAGGGATTTATCCACATAGAAAAGATCCTCCTGGAGCCTTCTCTTCTCCAGGCTGAACAGTCACAGCTCTCAGCTTCTCTTTGTATGAAAGATGCCCCAAGCAATGCAGAAGGCTGGCTTGGCTGAGCAGGGATCTTCTTCTAGAACTTAGGCAGAAAAGGAAAATGTATGGACATTGGAAGCAAGGACAGGCGACTCAGGAGGAATACAGGGATGCTGTTTGCCACTGTAGGGAGAAAATTCATGCAGACAAAGCTCAATTAAAGTTCAAGCTGGACAGCACTGTGAAGGACAACAAAAAGGGCTTATTTAAATATGTTAACAGCAAAAGGAGGATCAGAGATAACATTGGTCCATTACTTGATGAGGTCGGTCACCTCACAAATAAGGATGTAGACAAAGTGGAGACGTTTAATGCCTTCTCCACCTCTGCCTTTAACGCCGATGATGGGCCCTGGAACCCCTGGAGCCCTGCGTTGGAAGACTGTGGCTGGGGGAATGATAAACTCCCAGCCAACTCTGAACTTGTTCGAGACTTGCTGCTGCAGCTGGATGCACATGTCTATGGGGCCCGATGGGATTCATCCCAGGGTACTGAAAGAGCTGGCTGATGTCATCGCGGGACCTCTCTCCATTATTTTTCAATGGTCTTGGGAGTCCAGAGAGGTCCCAGTCAACTGGAAGATGGAAAATGTTGTCCCAATTTTCAAGAAGAGTAAGAAGGAAGACCCTGGTAATTACAGGCCTGTCAGTTTCACTTCAGTGCCTGATAAAATTATGGAGAAAGTTATCCTGGGAGTTATTGAAAAACACTTGAGAGACAACGTAGTCATTGGTCATAGCCAGCACAGGTTCACAAGGGGAAAGTCCTGCTTAACCAACTTGATATCCTTGTATGACAAGGTCACCCATCTAGTTGACCAAGGGAAGCCAGTAGATGTGTTTTTGGATTTTAGCAAAGCTTTTGATACTGTCTCTCACAGTATCCTTCTAGACAAAATGTCCGGCACACAGCTAGGCAAGTCCATAATACGTTGGGTGAGCAATTGGCTGATGGGTCTGGCTCAAAGAGTTATAGTAAAGGGGGTTGCATCAGGCTGGCAGCAAGTCACCAGCACGGCTCCCCAGGGCTCAATTTCAGGGCCAGTGCTCTTAAATGTTTTTATAAATTGTCTGGATGCAGAATCAAATGTACATTAAGTTTGCTGATGATACTAAACTAGGAGGAGCTGTGGACTCCCTCGAGGGTAGAGAGGCTGTACAGAGAGATCTGGATAGACTAGAGAGTTGGGCAATCACCAACTGTATGAAATTAAACATGAGCAAGTGACAGATTCTCTACCTGGGACAGGGTAATCCTGGTTATACATACAAACTGGGGGATGAGAGGCTGGAGAGCAGCCCGGCAGAAAGAGATCTGGGGGTTTCGTTTGATGACAAGTTGAATATGAGTCAACAGTGTGCCCTGGCAGCCAGAAGGGCCAACCATGACCTCGAGTGCATCAAGCACAGCATAACTAGCTGGTCGAGGGAGGTGATTGTCCCACTCTACATGGCACTGGTGCAGCCCCACCTCGAGTACTGTGTGCAGTTTTGGGCTTCTCAGTATAAGAAAGACATTAAACTATTGGAATATGTCCAGAGCAGGGTCACCAAGATGGTGAAAGGCCTTGAGGGCAAAACTTACAAGGAGCGGCTGAAGTCACTTGGCTGCTTGTTGTGGTTTAACCCAGCAGGCAGCTAAACACCACACAGCCATTTGCTCACTTGCCCCCCCTCAGCGGGATGGCAGAGAGAATAGAAAAAAAAAGGTAAAACTCGTGGGTTGAGATAAAGACAATTTAAAAGGACAGAAAAGAAAGGGAAAATAATAATAATGATGAAAGAATACACAAAATAAGTGATGCGCAATGCAATTGCTCGCCACCTGCTGACTGATGGCCACCCAGTTCCCAAGCAGCTGACCCCCGGACAGCTTTTCCCCTAGTTTATATGCTGAGCATGTCGTCATATGGTATGGGATATCCCTTTGGTCAGTTGGGGTCAGCTGTCCCAGCCGTGTCCCCTGCCAACTTCTTGTGCACCCCCAGCCTGCTTGCTGGTGGGCCGGTGTGAGAAGCAGGAAAAGGCCTTGACTCTGTGTTAGCACTGTTCAGTAGTAACTAAAACATCAGTGTGCTATCAACATTATTCTCATACTAAATCCAAAACACAGCACTATACCAGCTCCTAGGAAAAAAATTAACTCTATCTCAGCCAAAAACCAGGACAATATCCACCCCTTATTCTATACCATATACGTCATGCCCAGGTCCCCATCATTTCCAATTAATCACCAACACCTTTCCTGTATTTTGATATACGCACACAGATATCATTCCCTTAGTCTATGGGCCATCCCTCTAAAATGTCCGTTGAGTTCATTTAGTCCATGACTTTGGGCTCCATCTGTCATAACACTCCTTCAGGGCAGGAGAGGTGGTGTGTGGCGTTGGACTGTTGCATGCTGAAGCCAGTTGGGGTTCCATCACCACTGCACTTGTATCGGTTTCATCAAAGTTCATGCTTCATTAATCTGGGCGATTCTCACTGTAATACCATTGATATGGCATATAGTGACCATAGTAGTGATGACATAGAGTATTATATAGCAATTAACATCATACAATTCAAATCATTGGCTTTTCTCACCCAAAATCAAATCCCCTTAAGGTACACATGGGACTTCCCCATCCTCCTGCATCACCCACCAAGTGCACCCAGGTCCTTGAGCAAAAACAAATCCCATGGATGGGTTTGCCTTTGCCTGAAGCAGGAATAACCCAGACTGTCTTCCCCAGCATATTTTTTATGTGCACTACAGGGACTTTATTCCCTTCTACAGTATGTAGAAGTTTTGACTGGGCAGGGCCAGCTCGATTGGCAGATCCCCTTGTGTTGACTAACCAGGTGGCCTTTGCTAAATGCGTATCCCAATGTTTGAACGTCCCGCCACCCATTGCTCTCAGCATAGTCTTTAACAGTCCATTGTATCGTTCAATTTTCCCAGAGGCTGGTGCATGACAGGGGATGTGATACACCCACTCAATGCCGTGCTCTTTGGCCCAGGTGCCTATGAGGTTGTTTTGGAAATGAGTCCCGGTGTCTGACTCAATTCTTTCTGGGGTGCCATGTCACCATAGGACTTGCTTTTCAAGGCCCAGGATAGTGTTCTGGGTGGTGGCATGGGGCATGGGATATGTTTCCAGCCATCTGGTGGTTGCCTCCACCATTGTAAGCACGTGGCGCTTGCCTTGGTGGGTTTGTGGGAGTATGATATGATCAACCTGCCAGGCCTCCCCATATTTATATTTCAGCCATCATCCTCCATACCACAGAGGCTTTAACCACTTGGCCTGTTTAATTGCAATGCATGTTTCACATTCAGGGATAACCTGTGCAATAGTGTCCATGGTCAAGTCCGCCCCTTGGTCACGAGCCCATCTCTATGTTGCATCTCTTCCTTGATGGCCTGAGGTGTCATGGGCCCACTGAGCCATTAATAATTCACCCTGATGTTGCCAGTCCAGATCCACCTGAGCCACTTCAATCTTAGCAGCCTGATCCACCTGCTGGTTGTTTTGATGTTCCTCAGTGGCCCTACTCTTGGGTACGTGAGCATCTACGTGACGGACTTTTACAACCAGGTTTGCTACCCGGACAGCAATATCTTGCCACAGTGTGGCAGCCCAGATGGGTTTGCCTCTGCGCTGCCAGTTGCTCTGCTTCCACTGCTGCAACCACCCCCACAGGGCATTTGCCACCATCCATGAGTCAGTATAGATTACTGGCTATTTTTCTTGTTAAGCAATGCCTAAAGCCAGCTGGATGGCTTTCACCTCTGCAAACTGACTAGATTCACCTTCTCCTTCAGCAGTTTCTGCAACTTCTCCTATAGGACTCCATACAGCAGCTTTCCACCTCCGATGCTTTCCCACAAGATGACAGGACCCATCAGTGAACAGGGCATATTGCTTCTCATTTTCTGGTAGTTCATTATACATTGGGGCCTCCTCAGCACGCGTCACCTCCTCCTGTGGCGGTATTCCAAAATCTTTGCCTTCTGGCCAGTCCATGATCGTTTCCAAGATTCCTGGGCGACTGGGGTTTCCTATTCGAGCCCGTTGTGTGATCAGTGTGACCCACTTACTCCACATAGCATCAGTTGCATGATGTGTACAGGGGATCCTCCCTTTGAACATCCAGCCCAGCACCGGCAGTCGGGGTGCCAGGAGGAGCTGTGCTTCAGTGCCGATCACTTCTGAAGCGGCACGAACCCCTTCATATGCTGCCAATATCTCTTTTTCAGTTGGAGTATAGCAGGCCTCGGATCCGCTGTATCCCCAACTCCAAAACCCTAGGGATCAACCTCAAGTCTCCCCTGGTGCTTTCTGCCAGAGGCTCCAGGTAGGGCCATTCTCCCCGGCTGCGGTGTAGAGCACATTTTTTACACCTTGCCCTGCCCAGACTGGCCCAAGGGCTACTGCATGTACTATCTCCTGTTTAATTTGTTCAAAGACTTGTCATTGTTCAGGGCTCCATTTGAAATCGTTCTTCTTTCGGGTCACTTGATAGAGAGGGCTTACGACCAGACTGTAATTTGGAATATGCATTCTCCAAAAACCCACAACGCCTAAGAAAGCTTGTGTTCCCTTTTTACTAGTTGGTGGAGACATGGCTGTTATTTTGTTGATCACATCCATTGGGATCTGACGACGTCCATCTTGCCATTTTATTCCTAAAAACTGGGTCTCCTGCACAGGTCCCTTGACCTTACTTTGTTTTATGGCAAAATCAGCTTTCAGAAGGATTTGGACTATTTTCTTCCCTTTCCAAAAACTTCTGCTGTGCTGCCCCGCACACGATGATATCATCAATGTATTGCAGGTGTTGCGGAGCTTCGCCCTGTTCCAATGCAATCTGGATCAGTCCATGGCAAATGGTGGGGCTGTGTTTCCACCCCTGGGGCAGTCGGTTCCAGGTGTACTGGACGCCCCTCCAAGTGAAAGAAAGCTGTGGCCTGCACTCTGCTGCCAAAGGGATTGAGAAGAATGCATTAGCGATGTCACTTGTGGCACACCACTTGGCTGCCTTTGACTCCAGTTCGTATTGAAGTTCTAGCATGTCCGGCACGGCAGCACTCAGCTGCAGCATGACTTCATTCAGGCCACAATAGTCTACTGTCAGTCTCCACTCTCCATTAGACTTTTGCACTGGCCATATGGGACTGTTAAAGGGTGAGCGAGTCTTGCTGATCACTCCTTGGCTCTCCAGTCGACGAATCAGCTTATGGATGGGAGTCAGGGAGTCTCGGTTGGTGCAACATTGCTGCCAGTGCACCGTTGCGGTGGCGATCGGCACCCGTTGTTCTTCGACCTTCAGCAACCCCACAATAGAAGGGTCCTTCGAGACCGGGCAGGGTGGACAGCTGTTTAATTTCCTCCGTCTCCAAGGCAGCTGCACCAAAAGCCCACCGGTACCCTTTTGGGTCCTTGAAATACCCTCTCCTGAGGTAGTCTATGCCAAGGACACACGAAGCCTCTGGGCCAGTCACAATGGGGTGCTTCTGCCACTCATTCCCGTTTAGGCTCACTTCAGCCTCCGATACAGTTAGCTGTTGGGATCCCCCCTGTCACTCCAGAAACACAGGTGGGTTCTGCCCCTTTATAGCTTGATGGCATTAGGGTACACTGTGCACTGGTGTCCACTAGAGCCTTATACTGCTGTGGGTCTGATGTGCCAGGCCATCGAATCCACACAATCCAGTAAACCCGGTTGTCCCTTTCCTCCACCTGGCTGGAGGCAGGGCCCCTCTAGTCCTGTGATAGGACACGAGGAAATGGAATGAAGCTGCATCAGAGGAAGTTCAGATTGGACATTAGGAAAAGGTTCTTCACTGAGAGGGTGGTCGGTCACTGGAACAGGCTCCCCAGGGAAGTGGTCATGGCACCAAGCCTGTCAGAGTTCAAGGAGCGTCTGGACGATGCTCTTCGTCATATGGTTTAGTTTTAGGTAGTCCTGCGAGGAGCGGGGAGATGAACTCAATGATTCTTATGGGTCCCTTCCAACTTGAGATATTCTATGATTCTATGACCCTATTAATCATCTTTGTGATCTCCGGTATGTCCATGTCTCTCTTGTACTGGGGAGCGCAGCTCTGGACATAGCACCCAGATATGCCTCATCAGGGCAGAACGGAGGGGAAGGATCACCTCCCTCGACCTGCTTGCAATGCCCTGCCTAATGCAGCCCAGGAGTACAGGCACTGAGCAGTGCTTTCAAGCTCCGTTTTGCTTCATAGTCAGAGAAAAAAATTAAATCTTTAAATGAAAAGGTCACTGCATCTTGGGTGTTTTGTCCCTTCTGCCCACTTTTTTTGTTGCCAAGTACACGTGAACTGTAGCAAGGTTTGCATCACTCAATCTCAAGGCTTCATACAAATACATCATTGCAAACCTGTCTTCATAAAGAGCTCTTTCAGAGTTGGTGCAGCACTTTGGGGCTGGGATTTGCCATATGCCAGCTACAGTGCACTTACGTCTGTGTAGGTGCTCTTAGTGCACAGAAAATACGAGGTAACCTACTCCTCTTCCAAACTGTGGCTTGCAAATGCTCACCCTACCCTTCAGCCCATTAACTAACTTCTCCAGGAGACAAGCCCTGGAGTGAAAATGCACCACACTGCACTCAGCTGAACAGTGTGAAAGCTCAGTTGGTAACAGGTACCCCACAGCAAGTGTAAACTGTGAGGTAAAACCTGCCTCCGATGAGACATCTTGCTAAAAAGCAACATGTTTTGCCCAGAAAGTCTGGCAGTCTGATATACAGGGTGTCTGACACTTAATATTCACATCATATCCCACAAAAAGATCAACACGGAGCTTTTCAGGGTTGATAATGAACAACCCCTCTAGTAATTAAGCTCTGTGCACCTTTTGAAAACAGTTTCAGGTCTTCTGGGATTCTTGAATTCTCACATGCGTCACTGAAGCACAGGTTCAGTATTCCCACAGAAAGCAGCGATCCCTCTGATTTACGGACTTCCCCACCCTTGGAACCGAGACACCGACATGTTCTGCTCCAGGCACTGGAAAGCTCTGTACTGCTCGCTCTCTTTTTCTTTCTTTTTTTTTTTTTCTTTTTTCTTTTTCCCCCTACAGAAAGTGTTTCCTGTCAAATTAACATTCCCAATTACAAGTGGATCTAATCCCTGGTGATTACCTACGTACCCTAATTGACTGTCTTGTTCCAAACCAAGGCAGGGTATTTGAACAGACAAACAAAAAAAGGCTGTGACTTGCTGAGACAGAGAGAAAACACTTACCTTCAGAAAATATGAGCTAGCTTTCTCTCTCCCAATTACTACTCTTCCTCCTTTGAGCAATTAAAGCTGTCTTGAAAAGTTTATGGGTTCCAGAAAATTTAGTCACTTACACAGTCTTCTGGTCCAGCTGGTCCTGTGGAGTTGGTACTGGGATACAACTCA
Source organism: Aptenodytes patagonicus (assembly GCF_965638725.1). Taxonomy (NCBI): domain Eukaryota; kingdom Metazoa; phylum Chordata; class Aves; order Sphenisciformes; family Spheniscidae; genus Aptenodytes; species Aptenodytes patagonicus. The sequence goes on along the minus strand of NC_134950.1, from coordinate 11,204,029 downwards.
GAGTTTTCTGAAGTGCATTGGGAATTAAAGCATTTCCAAAAATTGCTATTTAATTCCAAGGCAATGTGCTTCCCTTACTGTCTAATTCCTAATTTCAAGATACTGGGTGCTAGTTTTTTGACTGATAGAGACATAGGCTTTAACATTCCCAAAATGATGCTTTCTCCCTAATATCATCCTGTATTAGCTTCAGAGGTGTTTTGCAAGGAAGAAACCAGGTACCTGTTAATCACAATAAGATTTTGGCTAACTAATATGTAAGTTATTTGCATCCATCTTATGTACTAGTCAGAGCAAATATGGCAAATCAGGGAGTGCAAGATATGTAAACTAACAGGGAATTTCTGCCTGTTTGGGGTTTTACCTGTTGGTATAAAATTGTAGAAATAAAGGAAGGACTATTCTTCTGATGTTTTAGCAATGTCCTTCAAAGTATCAGAGGCAAATAGGAAGAGCTGTGTCTCCTAAGAAAGGGTGGAAAAGAAAGAGTATGTAAATTCTCCCAAGCTCTGTTACAGCAACACACAAACTGGGAACTCCTCCACTACCTCCAGCACCACTGAACACCATCCTTCCTCCTTCCAGAAAACTTATAAACATCATGGTTCAGATCCAAATCTGGGGGGAGCTCATAGTTCTCTACTGACTTGAAGTAAAATGGCCTGATCTACCCTACAAGAAGATTTTCTCTATATTGCAAAGGAGAGAATGTAAAAGGCTCATGAAAAGATTTCTGAACCACACCAGCATCCTCAGCAAAGCCCTTCACCAGCCCCACGCTTGCCACCAGTCAATCCAAGGAGACATTTAGACACTGTCAGTACACTACTACAGCCAAGGAGAGTGACAGGGACCTTGACATATTGTTTTTTGTTAGCATAGGAGACTCACATGAGAGCCTGATGGCAGAAGATACCCACACTGACTACTGATTACAGTGTTATTTACAGCCTTGTTTAAGCAGAAATATAAGTTGAAGGGGAAAGGATTTAAGTGTGCAAATTATTCTTAATCTTACTGTCTTATATGGGAAAGCAAAGTGGGGAAAACATGGCTAAGAAATTATAGGGTAGCATTAAAGTTCCTAAATCACCAAAATATCTCCCAGGACGTGCTTTTCCATGCTTAATTCAATGACTGCATACAAAAGGAAGGGGAAGTGGTGTAGGAAGAATAGTAAGGAGCCAGCAAGCACTCTGCACATGTTTCTGACACAATTCCACGTTTCAGTAGCCGGTGTCCTTGCTCAGCATCATCTATGCACATACCTACATTTACCAGCACCAAGAAAAAGGGGCACTTTTTAGTCTAACACATCTGAAATAAATGTGCAGATGCAGACATATATGCAACAAACACACAGCCATTTGGTATGTCAATGCTCCACTGGATGCAGTTCCTTAAAAGAAAATATCCTTGATTCCAAAATGGGCATTCACCTAAAGTCTGTTAAAACCAAAATGAATAACAACCCCAGCCAGAATAAAACGGAAGTGTGCCCTGTCCAACTTACTGTAATTTTTATCTTAAATAAACTTTAGCTCTTTTTTACAGTCACATTTTTGAGAGTCTTTTACATTCATTGTCTAGCGGAAAACCAGATGAGACTGTGTCTTGCAATCACCTCAAAAGCCAGTATCACCCCCTGAATGTTTTGGTGAAAGTAATTTTTAATCCTGACTGATTACTGATTATGAGCAGTGTTCATTATTCTTTCTGATACTTTTTTTTTAAAGTGCGTTTGTTAAAATATAAAATTGGTCAGGATTACAAATAACTTGCCCTGACAGCTGGAGGGCAGCATTTCTCTCACAATAACGATTTGTCTGCAGTGAAGGCAGATGCCAGGACAGTAATTAGTATGTTTCAACTACAGAGGACCAATAATTCTTCAAAAGCACCCCAGATAAGATGAAAATCTAAATCAACCCCTTGAAGAGTTTGGGGAAACAGGGATACATATAGCTCTTGATCTGAAAACAACTTCAGGGCCAGTGGTACATGCTTGGCATCCCATTGCTAAAGAAGGGAAGGGAGAAGGATGGACCAGCACCCCAGATAAGATCTAGGGGTACAACCAACATTGCAGGACTGCTCCCCCACTATACTGCCCGATCCCTCTGGTGACTGGCAGTGTGGGGTATCCTCCTGCAAGAGGTTCTTTCCATGCAGCTGGCAATTGCCAGTGGCTCCCTGGCATGGCACAGGCTGCTGGGGAGAGCGCCTGGATCCTGAGGATCACCCTGTAGGTTGCAGCAGATGGTAAATCCTGCGCTAACCATCAGTGGTATTTCATGAAGAAATTGATGCTGTCAGATACTGCAGGCACTCATTTGTTTTAGTCCTTTTTCTAGCCAAGCCACTGTTACATGCATATTCAAAAGACACACATCAGAGGTCATTCCTGTCTCCACTTTAACACCCATCTAAGAGGAACCTGAAGGTCCTGCTGACGTCCACTCAAGCATCAGGCTGGGCAAGTGGTTAAAAACTTCACAGCCTAGGTCCTCAAGTCATGCACAGCCTAGCTATGAACTTCATGGGCTAGATCAGGCGGTCCTGAAGTGTACCTCATCTGCAGGACACAGCAACTTCGTTTGTCAAACAGGGGCCTGGGCAGAGCCCAAACCGCAAAGCTGATTAGGTTGGGCTCTGTATTGGCATTCCTGCGGTCGCTGACGGGGAGGTGGAAGTGGGCTGGAAGAGCGGGAGGAGGAGGGAAGCGTCAGGGAGGTAGTGGTGGATGGCTGGTGGCAGGGCAAAGAGGCAGCTGTGGGAGCCTGGAGCGCACTGACTTAATGACAGAGGTGAGCCTGAACGCACCTTTCGACTGGGTTTGAGCTGTCTCCTTCATGGGAGTGAGTTCACACCTCAGGCCATTTCTGCACATTATTAAAGTGTCATCATTTTAGGGATACAACCTGGTTCATTTTTGTGCACCCACGGGTTAAAACTGAAATTATCAATGATCTTTTGTAGATGTGGGTTACATGCAAAATAAGCACACACGGCATTGTCTTCAATATTTGTTAATTAAGTTCCAAATAGCAAATATTAGAGCCAGTTTTAATTAATGTGTTGTACAATGGCAAGTTTAGGTTACAACAGTGAGGGCTGAAAAGCTCTCAGTTTGCTCAAATTAAATGTCATCAGGTTTTAATCCCACTGAAGTGAGAAACATCTTAACCACTACCTGAGGCTGACTATTTCTCTCAAGATTTATTTAGTATTAACAACAGTAATTTTGAATCTTTGTTATCCATATAATTGCCCAACTCCTGTCTGAAAATTACAGCTGAATTATTAGCCTGCCTCCAGTCCAAGCAGTAGGGAGAGGGAAGCACTGAATGATCACATCACTAGTCCGTTATGCCAGAAAATCTGGATGTATGTTAAGCTAGTGGTGTCTTATCAGAGTGAACTAAAACATAGTGGGATACCCTCCACAGGACAGCATTGTATTTATTGCATTACCTTTTTTTAAGAACCCTAAACACTTTATGACATTTTTGTTTTTGCCTTCCCTGTTTTCAAACACATAGACTATTGATATTATGTTCCAGCCAGCTTGAGAAGCAATTTCAAAGAAGCCCCCGACATGATTTGTGTTCCTGTGGTCAATTGTTCTATTTTCTCACAGAAGGTCATTGCTAAGACAAATGCCTGACAGAAAGCTGCTGTCTTTCATCATTAGATTTTTCTGAGTTGATGGATTCCTACCCAGGGAAGCTTTACACATGCTGCACCAAGAGAGACAGAAAGACTTACTGTGAATTTTTACCATTTACTCTCTGACTCAATGCTTTCCACATTGCACCTCGGGTGGGGAGCCAGGTCTTCAGTGTACTGGCTTATTCGCTGCTTCCTTTTCAAAGGAAAAGTCTAATGCAGGATAGGATTTGCATTTTCAAATGAATTTTTACCTCCTTCCGGCTGAAAAGTTAATGCCAAACTGGGCATAAATTGAGGTTAAGCCAGTTCTTGAAGCTACCTTCGGGACACAAAGAATATTTCTTCATTTGTGAAGGTAGTGCAGGGGTTGGTGGAAATCCATACAGATCCAGTACTGACAGCACAGCAATGTTGATTTACATCTTCTAAGGACTTTGCTGCTTCCTACATGAAAATGCTGAGCAGCTTTTTTTTTTAAGGGATGTGAGCTTTTAATTATTGTATTAACATTGTCAACTGTCAAACGCTTTGAAATAATTTAATATTCCCAGTCTCCTTACAACCTGTTTATTGATATTCATGAAGTGAATCCCCTCTTGAGATGTCTAGACTGAATGTCAATATGGTTTATAGATGAAGACATGGTTTATAGATGGAAGGTATTAATAATTGAATCCTGAAATTGTTTAATTTTACTTCAATAAAAGGCCAGGCAGGACAGGAACCAATATGCCCTTTTACTAAATTGATGCACAAGTGAGTACAGCTAAATGGAATCATTTCAACCATCAATGATGAAGAAAAAAAAGTGACTGACTTGGGAGGCATATTTTAATAAATAAAATTATTTTGTTGAAATTATTTTCCTGGGTGAAATTCCTTCTTCCCACATATGACATGAGTAGAGATACCTCTTTATAGTGTCTACATGCACTAGACATAACTTATAGAAGATATATTTTAGCCTTCAACCTCTCCTTGAAAGTCATACCAGCAAGGACTAAGAAGAGACATGTTCCCAAGAATGATGACGAAAGTAATATTTAAGATCTATGCAGGAACTGCAGGATAAATATTGTTTCTCCTGTATTATTCATAACATCACAATACCTGGTCATAACACTCCCTTCTGTCCTTATGAAATATGTTTATCCAATAATCTAATCAGGATGAGTAAAGGTCTGGGAATATCTTGAGGGAGAAGATTACTAGCCTTTCAAATACGAGAAAAAACTTCTTTCTTGGACAAGCACATGACCAACCCAGACCAATAGGAAGGAAGAAATATTATCCAATCTGTAAATCACGATAGTTCTACTAGAAATGTCGGGGTCCCAAAGGCACTGGAAAGCTTCCAGGGAGACCACTCAGTCAGTGCCTCACTTGTCCATTATCACTACAAAATTTGCTACCATTGAGGACTCATTGTTTAAATATCTATAGTCTGATCCCATGCCCCCTGAAGTCAGCACAACTTTATTTCTTACTAACTTCAATGGATACTGTATCTCAGTCCTGAAGAAAAGACCTATTGATATCTTTCTCAATTACGTTGGAATCGGTGATAAAACCAGTGTTTATCGTTTATTAGCACCTTAGGTTTCTACAACGTTTTTTATTTTTACTATGAATAGAATCAGAATGTTTGATTGCTTTCATAAAGGGAAGTCAATATATGTCTGGGTGCACGTGTGATAGGAAGGAAACATCACTGTAGGTTTCCTGGTCTACACAGGACCTCAGTTATCATTATGATCTCTTTGGAAAGGGCAGGTATTAAATTCTAACAGATATTCTACATCAGTTCTGTGCCAGTGTAAAATGGCTCAGAAGTTAACTTCAGCATAACATCTGACCAGTCTGTGTATGAACAAAGCTGAAAGATAATTTTAACTGAAATGGAAAACTTAAACTACAGGTAGAATTTAGCTAAGAGATAGATACTTAGTACATAGGTCTGACTATGAGTAACCTGCTAAGATTCAAGATTCACTAAGAGTGTCTCATTAGAAGGCTCATTAAGACCCTCTCATAGGAAAATACCATGTTACTTTTAGTCTTACACAGCACTAGAATGGTAGCCACCTTTGGATAACTATAATTCAAAAAGACAGATATTCCTGTTGTCATCATAGTTACACATAGGCAATACTTAAGCTCGTGTAGAAATTTAATTCAGGTCTGTGTAAAAGTGGCCAAAAGTTTCATAACTGCCAGCTTCTAAAGAATTATAAAATCATGCAAAAAAACTGCAGTAAACCACATCTTTCATCACAAAAAAATGAAGCATTTTAAATATTGACTCCTTCTGTCACTTTCAGGTCTGTAGGAGCATCACCTATGCAGTGACACCCCTGAGACATCTTAGTCTCTGCCTTAGTGGACCCTATCTTCCAAACATCAGTCAAAGATGTTTCCTTAGGTTCAATGTTTTCTTTCAGTTCAGGCATCTTTGCGGGTCTTCTCACACTTACCAGTCCTTTACCCTGTCCATCAGTGGAACTGAAACCTTTTTCTATATTCCTTTGCTGGTATCCATTGGGCACCATAACAGACACTACCTAATTAGACAAGTAGACTTCCTACAATGTCCTCAGATGCTTCCTTCCCACCAGCTCTGACATCTGTGGGTTGGGCCCTGGTGTCTCTGACCCAGGGCAGATCACACAAACATCCAGATCCTCATCTTGGCTGGGACTCTCAGGATGTCTTGTAAAGCACGCAGTGGTCTGTCGCACTGTATAGTGTTATTTCGCCAACCTAACTGCTTTGCCTGAGGTGTAGTGACTGTTTATTTGACTTCCATGAGTGCAAGAAATTTTTTCAATACCCTTTCTCAAATATGAAACCCCACTGCTACCAATATAAATTAATATGAAACAATGTGGAGCACTGTATCATTTACCTACTTCTTTATATTTCAATGGGGAAAAAAGTCTGTTTGAATCTTTCTGCTGTGTTCAGATGGGTGGCTTAGGGGGAAATGTGTAAGAGAAGAAACAATTATATTCTTATATCTGGGTAACAGAGAACTGTGGCACTGACAATTCTTTAATTTGACTGTTGAGTCTAATCTTCTCATGTCAGCAGACAAATATATGATATGCCCTAACATTCCTGCACTGCTGATCTGGAAATGTCACTGTTTATAGAGTGTAATGAATCCTGAGACTTGCTCCACTGGAGGGCTTTTCCTCTACCCACTAGATTCACTGTCCTTTTCGTTCCAGTCCCAAAATACAAACATATTTTACCACAATGTCAGAAGTCATGTCAATTAGACAGCATGAAAGAAGCAGGAAGAACTCAACCTTGACAATTCACGATGGCCTGTGTTCATCTGAATTATAAGTAGGACTTTTATGCCAGAGTAAAAGAGTTAAGTCTTCTAAGCTGTACAGACAATAGATAGCCCCAACTCAGATTTCAGATGTTATAATGTAGATAATTACTCGTGGCATGAAATAAAGAAATGGAAAGCATGGTATTTGTATATCATTATGGGATAACCATATGTCAGCATATAGAATCACCTCTCTGAGTAAAGTTTGTACTTCCGATTAAATTTGTTCCATTCAGAAACTGGGAAGCACATTAAAAGATTATGTTATAGTAATTTTTGTTTCCAGTTAATTTATATTCCCAACTCTCTCTATTTCTATTACTCATTCTTGCTCTTTTACTGGACAGTGTTCTTGTGCCTGCAGTGTGATGCAGATCAAGAAATTGATCTCCTTTAAAAATAAAAAAAATGCTGTTGCTTGTAGGTTAGATCACCTGAACAATGTATACACTACAGGATCACAAACAAGCAGAGGGAGGTACAGTGCCCAAACTGTATTTGGTATTTCAATAAAAAGCCCAGTCTGATGAAGCCCACAGACTAAAAAGACCAATATTAATGCCAGATCTGTCCATGAGCCAAGCCAAGTTAAAGCCCCTGGAAATCTTTCTATCAGTTTCAACAGGTTTTCAACTAGGCTTATAATAAGTGAAGTGAAGTGAATCTGTGTGCTCTGATCTGTTAAAAAAGCATACATTGCCTATTTTATATAATACATAATAGTTTCTTCATCCACAAAGCATTTAAGGCAAACACAGCAACGTGGAACATCATGAGAGCCTGAAGTAAATGAAGGTTATTTTGCCTATGGGTGTCCTTAAATTGAGACCATCTGTTGGCCTGATGAAACAGGTGCTGAGCATTTGCAACTCCACTGAAGCACAGGGAGCTTCATCGAGTTCCACAGTAGCTGAAAATCCTCTCACTCTTTTTAGTCCACTATTAGCTACGGGCCAGTTTGCTGCTGTTAGATGAACCAGCCCCATACAATCTCATAAACAGAATCACTTTCTTTACAGATCTGAAAAATTCATGTTTTTGGAACTGATTATTATTTAATCCTTTATATTTGGGGTTTATCTACCCAAGAAGTAAATGCAGCAAAATTCTATTTCTTTGAGCTACGGGCACGCTAATTAACAGCAAGAAGTGTTGGAAAGAATTACTATATTGTCAGTCTAACTTTACAGTCCAAATATATTCAGGCAATTAATTTTAATATGTTCCAAATTTTATTCACTGTGGCATACGAAATGGAAACGAAATAGCACTTAGCTGAAAACAAGGAATAGTTTCTCAGCTAGAATTAAATGACATTTTTTAATTTCAGTTGTTCTTTGCTAATTCATGTAAACTAAAGATCTGTCACACAATGCAGATTTGACCCAGATATCTAGAAAAACAGGATTAAATCTATTAGGACATTTTAAGCCAATAGATGCAAGTTGCAGGCAAAAGCGACCTTTTCCTGACATAGCTATATTTCCATGGGGTGCAAATTCCCCGGGCTCGTGTCTACTAGCTAAAAAATGTTGCCACAAGCAAATGATAGTTTTAACAGAATTGTTGCATGGGGCATACAATCTGCTGAAATGGTTGAGAGGTTTAGGAAGCTTATTCCAAACCACTAGAAAATTGCTACAATAATTTCTGCAGAATTTATAGTTCCATTGTAGCCAGTTTTTCTTTATACTATCCACATTATTGATTCAGCTGTGCTAGTAATTGTAAGGGATGATGTTATAATAATGTCATTTTGGCAAGATGCAGTACTATTTAACTAATACATTATTTTCTAAAAGGATTGCTTTTAGAAACCATATGTTCTTACTATATCATTTACTCCTTCTCCCTAGCCTCTGAATACAAACAGAAATAGAAATGGCAGGAGGTAACAAAGCTTGTCATATAATCTTTTTCCCCTTAACCTTTATTCAGGATGATCCCTTCAACTCATGAAGAGTCTACTTTGGAGCAATGTGAAATGTTTGTTAGGAAACCCAAAGCAAAGTAAAATTCAGCTGTTTGCAGCTTTTCCTACAGATGTGGTATCCAGCCCATGTTTTGTCAAAAGGTTTGAGTCTTTTGATTAAACCTGAGGCTAGTTATGAATGAATTTGAGCCAATTTATTGTTGTGTATCAAAAGAAAAAGATAAACCCGAGGACTTCACATGCTTCCAGCTACAGATTGACCAAAATCTGAACTGTGAAGTTCATGTTCTTGCTTCAAAGACAGAAAATGCCAGAGCTGAACCCTGGAGAGAGAGGGACCGTGATGAGCAGAAGGGCTGCAGGCAGAAGGTCACAGCTATTCCTTCATGCCCTCCACCACTCTCTCGGAGGGAAACTGTCCAGATTCCTGATTTGCATCCATGCCACAAATGAAAATATGAACCAAAGAGGCTACCCAAAGCCTAGAAGGTTGGAGCAGCCTGCAAATTTTCTCAGTCTTTGCTCTCTTTCTTTTTTTTTTCCACAGAGACCGCAAACAAACCAGCAGAGCCAATTACAACATATCTCTGTGATATGGACACTTCATCACTTTGTCCTGGACAAAGCCCATGAGCTCCTTTAAGATATATAATTAATAGATGTCATATAGATTTGTGTTTATTACTGAAATGGGAGAGTTGCAGGGTGAACTAAGCAAAGAAAATGTCTTAAACTCCAAGGCCTTCCAACATGCTGCCATTTCAGTCCTAGAACTGGCCTGCAGTAAACTGTGTTGGCCTTTCACAGAGGAATATAAGGTGCAGGAGGGATATTTTAAAAGCTCTCCCAGGAAGACAGTTTATGCAGATGGTGAGAATGGCAGCTGCAGATACAGGAAACGTGTAGTAAAAAGGCATCTTGGTTTTAGAAGCAAGGAACCACCACATATTATTGCACAGCATCTGCATTTGGCAGGTGATTAGCTGCACGCCCAGCAAAGAAAGATGGGTGACCAACAGATGAGCAAAATAGTAACTAGAAACAGGGCAAAGTAAGAATCCAGATCAATGGGAATTAAAAGCTTCCAGGCAAAAAAATATGGCAAAAACTTTAGAGTACTGGAAAGAAGAATCCCATCTATATAGAGGACTGCCTAGGGACATTAGAATAAAATTTAAAAAAAGTAAACCTTTTGTTTCACTACCTCATGGGAGGAAAAGAATAAGAAGTGAATGTAACTTTGTAGCTAGACATAATAGCAGGTAGTACAACAGCTGTAAAACTGAAGAGGAAGGACAGCTCATCCCAAATGATCAAGTGAGAGCAGTTTAAGAAGTTACCACCTCCTCAGCTGGATTTTACCAACCCCCCAACTGAAACGTGATCATTGATTGTATGAGAAGCGTCTTTAACCCAACATGAAGTACAACAGGAGAGCTCAAAGCACCCTTCACAGCACTTTTCAACACTACGTCTCAATATGTTTTATAAAGGACTTGAAAAGCTGTCATACAGTTCTGGAAACATAAAAGATGTCCTCATTAGAAGTGAGATCACTGGGGGACACATGATGCCTGCATAAAGCAGAGAGAGCTGAGAGAAACTGATCTTACTCTAGAAAAATACCTGAGGATGACAAGGAAAGCAGATGTATCCAGAAAATAAATAAAACCGTATCAGGCACTTAGGGTGGCAGAGAACCCTACAGCAGTCATAAGGTCAACCACAGAGGAAAGCTGGGCTGGGTGGGAGTGCAAGCAGTAGGGTCCAAGAGCGCAGGTGTGGAAAACAGAATAAATGGCTAAAGCAAAACACTCAGCTTGTACCAGCAGTGCAAAAACCTTGGGAAACAGGACCACATAATATCTTAATACAACAGCTAAGAAAGAAAAAAGCTGAAATACTCATGATGGTTTCTAGTGAAAGAAGAGGGCAGCTACAATGTGATGTGGCAACCTATATACACTGCTGAAAAGGATGCCAGTATTTGTCATAGACAGCTAAGCTGTTGGATCAACAACCAGTTCAATTTGCATCTGAACTGTGGAGTCAGTGCAGCACCAGTAAAAAGCATCCCTTTTAAGGCAGATGCTCCATAAAACTATTTTCAGACCAATGACAATCAAACGTGGGACGTTATAGTTGAGAGCTTATGATGCACACACTCAAAAGCAGCAGGGAAATGCAAGTCTGGCATATGGCATCACGCATTTACCCTCTCTTGACCAGAGGAGACAGAATTATCACTGTGGGTTTTGTTCTAGTAGTTCAACACTAATTAAAAGGCAATGGAGCTTGGAGGTATGCTGAAACGAGAGTGAACCCTACACCGCCCCACTAGATTACTGAAATGCAGAATTCCCCTTTAAAAAAGGAATTAGAAAGGCTGCAAAGGTATGAAGCAATGCTGGACCTTCTTAGACTGGTTCAAAGGAAGGCTATAGCCCGATAGTGGGCATAGCAACAGATAACGTGGGAATTGCACTGTTTAATAGTAAACTGATAAGAAATTAGTTCCCACCACTGATGACCGAGGGCAGATTTATTAAGGGCAAAAATTCAAATTGTAATGCCAAAACCATTTTTTGGCATACTGAGCTAAATGAACCATCCAGTCAAGAGGCCAGCATTCTCCATAGACCTGTTGGTCTAAAACTTAAAAGCATCAACCTGGTTACAAAGGTGTTTGTATGTAAACTGAGCCTTACCCTAGAGAGAATGCCAGGCATGTGGCAGATGCTGGTGAGCAGGCTAATGGTAGTTTATATCCTGGTAACATCCAAAATGAAAGTGAAGACTGTCACAGGAGGTAACCTCCTATATGAGGTGGTACATGGGTGCAAGATAGTTATATTTAAAGCAACCCAGCAGTAATCTCAGCAGAAATAAAAGCAGGTGTCATAAAAAAGAAACACACCAGAGTAAAAGCCAAGCTTGACATGAGCTAAAGCATGTGTTCTACTGGCCAGGAATAAACCCCCTTAGTGAGGACATAAATGAAATAGAACAGGCTGTCCAAAAGTTTCCTGTGCTTAACAATCAAAAGCCACCTGAAATCCCCGACAGCTCTGGGAAAACACTGAGCAGACCTGTTCATTTCTTGTTAAGAGAGTGGCATGAAGATGGAGGATAACCGTCCCAGTTTCTGGAGGCAGAGTACCTAATGGATGCTTGTGCATGGACAGTGATCAGAAAACTGAAAACACATAGGCAGACTATCATAAAAATAGTTGACAAAGGAAACAAAACGTGAGACATCTGCTTAGAGAAGAACAGACCTGGATCTTTACTGGCATGCAGACACACTAAATGCAAGCAAAAGGCAAACCTAGAGAAGGGCAAAGACAACACCACATTCAAGAAAGCTGTGGAAATTAAACCAAAGGCAATTGCAAAGAGTTGTCCAACAGCCTGCAGTCATGGACAGGCAGGCCCCAGGCCTGACTGAGAAGCACATGAGAGCTGTTGCTTCCAGGTTGCTTTCTGCTTGGAGAGTCATCCCAAGCCAGACCCACGAGCAGAGCACAGAAGCAACAAGATGTCACCCAGCTGAACCAGGACAGAAGTAAATTCCCACCAGCAGCTACAATGCAAGCTGTTTCAAAGATAAGTACATTTACTGCCTGAGGACAATAGCTATCACAAAAACCCATGTTCCTGGGTGAATTATGTAGTGGTGACTTCTTGCTTCTGACCAGATGACAGCAGAAGGAGCACAGGTTGGTTGGAGGATGTGAAGGCTTTGCAGACCTTCATCCCAGCTAACTTTAAAAGTTGGATGGAGGCACTGAAGCAGCAGTTGCTCTGCACAGATACCCTTGGAGGGCAGTTGATTTGGTGCCTAAGGTTAGCTGAGATGGATCTAGCTGAAGGAGGCTTGTGTGTTGCACACAGCTGAAAATCCAACACTTCCTACCTAGTTCTCCTAACAAAGAGCCAGATTCATTTTAGAAACATCCTCTCATGTTAATGAAGGTGGTACATGAAACAAAGACCATTACTCTTGCCAGTGACTTCAAAGGGCTTAGATCAAGCGTCTAGTGAAACTGCACTTACAGAAAAAATGATTGAAATTCAATGCTGAGGCCACTCTGAAGCAATTCTCTGTGCTCCTCCTTCTAAATTTTACCATTTTGGTTGAGCTATATCAAATCCCTTTGGGTATCTATAGTATAGTCTATATCTTGCCTGTTTATGTCCTGACATTGCATTAAAATGAACAGTGCTGTATGAAACTACCAGTGCTGCATGCATGTGCTGCAGCCCTGTTTAAGCAAAATATTTGTGCTTTCTGAAAGTGCTGTATTGTACTGTTTCACTTGGCTTTCCTTGATATAGAAATGTTAGGAAAGCCAGTATTTTAATCCTGTGTATTGTCATCAGATTTAAAAAAAAAAAAAAAAAAAGAATTATTATGCTGAAGAAATATTTTTTTCCAAAGAGATAACATCCCACAGTGCTGACAGGCTTTTTTCTCTAATGATATATGAATTGGAGCTAACAGGGGGAGACAATAACTGCAGGCCCTTTGATTAATCTATTTTCTTTGGTCCTCTCTTTAAAATGATAGATTGGTCTAGGAGGACAGTTTGCCATAGATATTTGCAACAGAAGTGTGAGCTCCAAACAAAATAAGGAAGCAAGGGTGGTTTAATATATTGTAGACATCTGGTCCATTTTCACTAGGAAATTAACATAGAGTTATCATCTGATATTGTTGTATGTGAAAGGCTTAAAAAACAGTCCAGGTCTATCTGATGGCACAGGGGTGGAAAAGAAAAAAAAAATCCCTGTAGCATAATTTAAGAGAAGAATGTGTTATAACACTACAATTTAACTTTAATGATCCAAATCTACTCAGATGCACAAAAGAAAACAAGTGAAGGAAAAAAGTATCCCTTTCAAGTAGTAACATGCTCATAAGTCTTTCATAACATCTCAATTGTGTTACTTTTGTCTGTTTAGAGTCAATGAGTTACCTCATTTTGTAAAAGTAAAGACAAGCAGTAGGACAATCTGTACTGGATAGACAACAGCTGTACAATCTCTGCCTGCAATGGTGTCATACTTTATTGTGATAAAGTTAAACCAGACTCTACTCAGAACAAAATACAATTTCCATGTCTAACTCAGATCTGCCAAATGGCATTCTACAAAATGCTACAGTTTATAAAGCCTCTTTACTAAATAATCTTATTTTAAAAATTGCAAAATGCCTTTAGAAAACGATTGTAGGAGCCATGCCAATACTTGGTGAATGCAATTCATTAGAATGGACTCAGTAATGTGTTGAAATGTTGTGTCTCTCTAACCCTTCTCCAATGGCACAGTCTCCAGTATATAACACAATGTAAGGTGTATTTAAGTACTGTGCACTGAGGTGTTAGAAAACATACACACTGACTAAGTGAGGGGATAGAAGGAATGAGACATTGATCTGGAGCAACTTAAATTTCATAAAACAAATACACAGTCTGATTTTTGAGGTGTGCTGCACAAAAAAATCCCACAGAAAGACAGGGTGGCCTGCACACAAAAAAGAGGATTTTTGACTGCGTATTGCAAAATGGATGGACACAAGCATTCTGTGATGACAGGAGTGGATTATCATCCAACCAGAAGCTTTAATTTAGAATCATAGAATTATAGAATCATAGGATAGTTTGGGTTGGAAGGGACCTCTAAAGGGCATCTAGTCCAACCCCCCTGCCATGGGCAGGGACATCTTCAACTAGATCAGGTTGCTCAGAGTCCCCTCCAACCTGACCTGGAATGTTTCTAGGGATGGGGCATCCACCACCTCTCTGGGCAACCTGTGCCAGTGTTTCACCACCCTCAGCGTAAAAAAATTCTTCCTTATCTCTAGTCTCAATCTACCCTCTTTTAGTTTAAAACCATTACCCTTTGTCCTATTGCAACAGGCTCTGCTAAAAAGTTTGCCGCCATCTTTTTTAGAAGCCCCCTTGAAGTACTGATAGGCTGCAATAAGGTCTCCCCAAAGCCTTCTCTTCTCCAGGCTGAACAACCCCAACTCTCTCAGCCTTTGTTCATAGGAGAGCTGTTCCATCCCCCTGATCACTTTCGTGGCTCTCCTCTGGACCCGCTCCAACAGGTCCGTGTCTTTCTTATGCTAAGGGCTCCAGAGCTGGACGCAGTAATCCAGGTGGGGTCTCACCAGAGCAGAGCAGAGCAGAGGGGCAGAATCACCTCCCTCGACCTGCTGGCCATGCTTCTTTTGATGCAGCCCAGGATACAATTGGCCTTCTGGGCTGCGAGCGCACATTGCTGGCTCATGTCCAGCTTCTCATCCACCAGTACCTGCAAGTCCTTCTCAGCAGGGCTGCTCTCAATCCCTTCATCCCCCAGCCTGTAGTGATACCGGGGGTTTCCCCAACCCAGGTGCAGGACCTTGCACTTGGCCTTGTTGAACCTCATGAGGTTCCTACGGGCCCACTTCTCGAGCTTGTCCAGGTCCCTTTGGATGGCATCCCATCCCTCTGGCGTGTCGACCGCACCACTCAGCTTGGTGTCATCTGCAAACTTGCTGAGGGTGCACTCAATCCCACTGTCTATGGCATTGATGAAGCAAGCTAGAGGTGCTGAGGTAGTATTAGTGGAGGGCCAAACATTTTAAGACTTTGAAGATAAGTTAGCTAAGGAGTGATTGAATTAAAAGCTGTCCACTGAGACAGAGATCCATCTCTCCTTACATTAAACTCTTGGGTGTTTATGTTAGAAGCCTCCCTGTTCTGTAAAAGGAGAAACAGACACCTCCTGAGAGAAGTTCAGATGATCAGTGCCTCTTTCTCATCCTTGGCTATCCAGGAAGCATCTTAATGGAGCACTTTAATTTACATAAGCTGAATCTGGACCAGTGGGTTTGACTTTCCATTTCTTGTGACCCATTTAACACTGATAGAGTGTGCGGGAACTGCGTGGCAGTTCGCGCAGGCAGGGTGTGCAGGGAAGGCGAGCGGGCAGGGCGCAGTCACCCTCCTGGCTCTAGAGGCCAACTCAACTAGTAGTCATCGCCTTCCCGGAAGAGGACCAGCTATGGTTTCCACTCGGACGAAAGCCATCGCCAGAAGAAATGTGGCGACCCAGATGGAGCCCTCACGCAAGCATACAGCTGTCCAGGTCTCTGGCTGCAGGGAGTGCCTGAGCCTGTCCAGCTATACCAGAGGGCAGCAGAGACACCATCTGTGTGCAGTATGACCAGGTGGATGATCTGCTCGGCCTGGTGGCAGAGCTGAAGGAGGAAGTGGAAAGGTTAAGGAGTATCAGGGAGTGTGAGAGGGAGATAGATTGGTGGAGTCGCACCCTACCGTCCCTGAGGCAAAGGCAGCAGATGGAGGCTCCGCGAGAAGCAGAGGATCCCCTGCCCTCTTGCCACCAGGTAGAAAGAGGGGGCCTAAGTGATGGGGGGGAATGGAAACAGGTCCCTGCTCAGGGTGCCAGGCAAACCTCCGCCCGGCCTCCCTCACCTTCCCGGTTGCCTTTACACAACAGATATGGGGCCCTGGAACTTGAGGGCCAGGCAAACGAGGATGTAGATGGAGTTCCATCCAGGGGGTCGCCTAGGGTGAGGCAGTCAGCCCCACGCATTATGACTGCCGCTGCTAAGAAGAAAAGGAGGATAATTGTCATAGGCGATTCCCTTCTGAGGGGAACAGAGGGCCCTATATGCCGACCGGACCCGTCCCACAGGGAAGTCTGCTGCCTCCCTGGGGCCCGGGTCAGAGACATTACGAGGAAGCTCCCTGGTCTGGTACGCTCTTCCAACTACTACCCGCTGTTGGTTATACAGGCTGGCAGTGATGAGGTTGCAGAGAGAAGTCCTGCAGTGATCAAAAGGGACTTCAGGGCACTGGGGCGACTGGTTGAAGGATCGGGAGCACAGGTAGTGTTTTCCTCAATCCCTACAGTGGCAGGGAAGGATACTGAAAGGAGCAGAAAAACACACCTGATCAACACATGGCTCAGGGGCTGGTGCCATCAGAGGACTTTCGGCTTTTTTGATCATGGGGAGGTTTACACGGCACCGGGCCTGCTGGCGGCAGATGGAGTCCAGCTATCTCGCAGGGGGAAAAGGATCATGGCTCATGAATTGGCGGGGCTCATTGAGAGGGCTTTAAACGAGGTTTGAAGGGGGAAGGGGATAAATCCAGGCTCACTAGAAATGAGCCTAGGGGTGGCATGCCAATGCTGGGGGAGAAACCGATAGCCCAGCTCAAGTGCATCTACACCAATGCATGCAGCATGGGCGGCAAACAGGAGGAGCTGGAAGCCATTGTGCAGCGGGGGAGATATGACTTAGTCACCATCACAGGAACATGGTGGGGTGACTCTCATGATTGGAGTGCTGCAATGGATGGCTATAGACTCTTCAGAAGGGACAGGCGAGGAAGGAGAGGCGGTGGGGTGGCCCTGTATGTTAGGGAGTGTTTCGATTGTCTAGAGCTCAACGATTGTGATGATGATATGGTTGAGTGTTTATGGGTAAGGATGAGGGGGAAGGCCAATAAGGCAGATATCCTGCTGGGAGTCTGTTATAGACCACCCAACCAGGATGAAGGGGTGGATGAAGCGTTCTACAAGCGGCTGGCAGAAGTCTCTCAATCGCTAGCCCTTGTTCTCGTGGGGGACTTCAACTTCCCAGATGTCTGCTGGAAATACAACACAATAGAGAGGAAGCAGTCTAGGAGGTTCCTGGAGTGTGTGGAAGACAACTTCCTGACACAGCTGGTAAGTGAGCCTACCAGGGGAGGTGCCTCGCTCGACCTGCTGTTTACAAACAGAGCAGGACTGGTGGGAGATGTGGTGGTCGGAGGCCGTCTTGGGCTTAGCGACCATGAAATGGTAGAGTTCTCGGTTCTCGGTGAAGTAAGGAGGGGGGCCAGCAAAACTGCAACCATGGACTTCCGGAGGGCGGACTTTGGCCTGTTCAGGATGCTGGTTGAGAGAGTCCCTTGGGAGTCGGTCCTGAAGGGCAAAGGGGTCCAGGAAGGCTGGACGATCTTCAAGAAGGAAGTCTTAAAGGCGCAGGAGCAGGCTGTCCCTATATGCCGTAAGAAGCATGGGTGGGGAAGATGACCGGCCTGGCTGAACGGGGAGCTTTTGCTGGGACTCAGGAAAAAAAGGAGAGTTTACCACTTGTGGAAGAAGGGGCAGACGACTCAAGAAGAGTACAGGGATCTCGTTAGGTCATGCAGAGAGGAAATGAGAAAGGCAAAAGCCCAGCTAGAACGCAATCTGGCCGCTGTCGTTAAAGACAACAAAAAAAGTTTTTACAAATATATTAATGACAAGAAGAGAGCCAAGGAGAATCTCCATCCTTTATTGGATGCGGGGGGGAACATTGTCACCGAGGATGAGGAAAAGGCTGAGGTACTCAATGCCTTCTTTGCCTCAGTCTTTAACAGGCAGACCAGTTATCCTCAGGGTACTCGGCCCCCCGAGCTGGAAGACGGGGACGGCGAGCAGGATGAACCCCCCATAATCCAAAAGGAAGCAGTCAATGACCTGCTATGCCACCTGGACACTCACAAGTCTATGGGGCCAGATGGGATCCACCCGAGAGTGCCGAGGGAGCTGGCAGAGGTGCTCGCCAAGTCACTCTCCATCATTTATCAGCAGTCCTGGTTAACGGGACAGGTCCCGGACAACTGGAGGCTTGCCAATGTGATGCCCATCTACAAGAAGGGCCGGAAGGAGGATCCGGGGAACTACAGGCCTGTCAGCCTGACCTCGGTGCTGGGGAAGATTATGGAGCGGCTCATCTTGAGGGCGCTCACAAGGCATGAGTGGGACAACCAGGGGATCCGGCCTAGCCAGCACGGATTCATGAGAGGCAGGTCCTGCTTGACCAACCTGATCTCCTTCTATGACCAGGTGACCCACCTAGTGGATGAGGGAAAGGCTGTGGATGTGGTCTACCTGGACTTCAGCAAGGCCTTTGACGCTGTCTCCCACAGCATTCTCCTAGAGAAGCTGGTGGCTCACGGCTTAGACAGGTGACTTAGACTCTTCGCTGGGTCAAAAACTGTCTGGACGGCCGGGCCCAGAGAGTTGTGGTGAATGGAGTTCAATCCAGTTGGCGGCCGGTCACGAGCGGTGTTCCCCAGGGCTCAGTACTGGGGCCAGTCTTGTTCAATATCTTCATCAATGATCTGGATGAGGGGATTGAGTGCACCCTCAGGAATTTTGCAGACAACACCAAGTTGGGCGGGCGTGTTGATCTGCTCGAGGGTAGGAAGGCTCTGCAGAGGGACCTGGACAGGCTGGATGGATGGGCCCAGGCCAACTGTATGAGGTTCAACAAGGCCAAGTGCCGGGTCCTGCACCTGGGTCACAACAACCCCATGCAGTGCTACAGGCTTGGGGAAGAGTGGCTGGAAAGCTGCCTGTCGGAAAAGGACCTGGGGGTGTTGGTTGACAGCCGGCTGAACATGAGCCGGCAGTGTGCCCAGGCGGCCAAGAAGGCCAATGGCGTCCTGGCCTGTATCAGAACTAGTGTGGCCAGCAGGAGGAGGGACGTGATCGTGCCCCTGTGGTCGGCACTGGTGAGGCCGCACCTCGAATACTGTGTTCAGTTTTGGGCCCCTCACTACAAGAAGGACATTGAGGTGCTGGAGCGTGTCCAGAGAAGGGCAATGAGGCTGGTGAGGGGTCTGGAGAACAAGTCTTCTGAGGAGCGGCTGAGGGAACTGGGGTTGTTTAGCCTGGAGAAAAGGAGGCTGAGGGGAGACGTCATTGTGCTCTACAACTCCCTGAAAGGAGGTTGTAGCAAGGTGGGTGTCGGTCTCTTCTCCCAAGTAAGTAGCGATAGGACGAGAGGAAATGGCCTCAAGTTGCACCAGGGGAGGTTTAGATTGGACGTGAGGAAAAATTTCTTTACTGACAGAGTGGTGAAACATTGGACCAGGCTGCCCAGGGAAGTGGTGGAGTCCCCATCCCTGGAGGTATTTAAAAGATGAGTAGATGCGGCACTTAGGGACATGGTTTAGTGGGCATGGTGGTGTTGTGTCAACGGTTGGGCTCGATGATCTTAGAGGTCTTTTCCAACCTTAATGATTCTATGATTCTAAAGAAGTTACTACTTACCCTTTCTTACTTATGGTATAAATATGGTATATGGTATGATTATGGTATATGGTATAAATACGATATATGATATATATCTTCTCTGATAGACCCAAACACACTGTGTCATTTGCTGTTGCAGTTCTGGAAGAGGTGATGAAATAAAATGTCTCATCACATTACTTTTTTTTTAAACCATTCACAAACTCTTTTGGTCAATCCAAACCTGCATTTTTAGGCAGATATAATAATTGGTTATAAAAGATACCGGATACCAATGACAATGCTATTGTAACATTTATTTTGCTAGAAAAATATGTATTTACACTGAATCTTTAGATTGAGGACCCCCTTTTACGGCCCACTTTGGGCCATGACACATAGGGGCTGATACAAGTAAATCTCCTTTTTACTGCTTTGGAGCTACAGACCTGAGTAGAGAAAGGGATATAACCATAGAGGACAACTGTGTCTGAGGGAGATTTTGCTTACAGTAGAATAGTTTACCTCTGGTGTGTTTCCTTTTATTTCTTATGCCCTTATCTTTCTACTCTATTCTCTTTCTGTTTTATTTACAAGTGTGTTGGGACATTCAGATGACAGAAAATCACCTTGAAATGAAGGCATTTAAGCAGTGACATCCATAGCATTTCACTGTTGCCCTCTGGAAGTTAACATGGCTAGTCTGAGTCATCAAGGCTTTCTTTATACTAGACTGTAGAGACTACCTCTCTACAATACTGTAGAGAAGTAGTAGTACTGTAGAGAAACTTCCAAGGGAAAATTCATCCCACCTGTCTTAGGCACCTCTTCTGAGAGCTTTGCCAAATCAGATCCCTAAAGAGGAGGCAACAAGACTTACTTGCTCTTATTTTTTGAATGGAATCTGTCTTCCTATAATTGAGATAGAAAATAAAAAAACCTCCAAGTTTTTAGAAGCAATGGAAGAAAGAAAAGATATGGCAGAAGTATAATTCTGCCTGAAGGTAAGATATGTGTTGTAATGTGCATTGAATTTTTCACTGAATTAATTTGCATGAATATTGCACAGGAAAATGTCTATGTGCTATGCCTTTAAATGTAGGTGTTTCCCAGAATGTTATCTGCATATTCACAAATTATGTGTTCTTATTATACCATGTATTGAAAAACAAAAATAAATGTAGTTGCTGCAATGGAGGAGGGTCTTTTTAATCTTTAATTAAAAATTAAATAGAAGTGTTCTTTGATGATGTCAATCTCTACTTCATTAAGGACCAGATCATACCCTAATCCAGTAGCTATGGCAGACTAGGATTTACTGACTAATTAAATAAAAACAGTCAGTATTGATATATGAGAATAGTCATGCAACTCTAATTAAAGTCGTAACAAATTGTTTTTTAGTAATTTAATGCATTCAACAGCAGCCCAAATTGCACTTATTTTGCAAAAACTGAATTTTAGTCTGCCTTATTGAAAGAAGCCAAAAAATGGGCTCTTTTACACCCACATATGCACAGACACACTCTATGAAATCTGTTTTGACAGCTTCCTATAATATTTAACCAATGACGACAGGCAAGATAAAGAATCAATAACTAAACCTTTGGTGCATGTTGCAATCACAAGCAATTATTTACATGTCATGTTGAGTCATTTGGATGGTGAAGTATTGTTCAGATCCATCATCTAAACAGACAACTGTATATATATGCTTTCAATTGTCTCCTTGGTCCCTTGGGACTTTAGTTGAATTATTCTGGTGTGAATATTCATGAGGTTTAACGGTAGTGTTTACCACTTCATCATGGCAAAGATTTAAGAGCTGTGCTACAGTTCTTGGAAGGGAGTAGCCATGACATTTGGGAAACAAATAGCTAAGGCTACGCCACCTGCATAGCTCATATGTGGAGATGCTGCAGCTGCACGAAGACGGCTCTGTGCATCTGTGCACAGTGAGGTGATGGGATTTATATGGAAAAAACAATGCTTTGCAGTGGTATCCAAAAGCCAGTGGTTGTAGGGAATCCCATAGACTACCAGGTCTGCCTGTTGGGCAGCTGCCTGGGGCAAGTCACATAATGCATGATTTCAAAGCTTACCAGTCTGCGCCTTGCAGTGCCGGGCTGATATAATGTGGGCCCCTGAGGTTGACTCTAACTGCCCTCGCTGCTTAGTGCTATCAGCTCTCATTCAGCTGCACTTCTCACTTCTTTGCACTTTTCAACATAAAGTATCTCAAACTGAGCAAATAAAAGCTGAGGCATGGAAAATCTCCAGGTACCTTTGAAGTAGCCGGATGTCTAGTTCTACTGATCATAAAATGGCCTAAGTAATTCTTGTCTCATTTATCTAACCCACAGCTACAGTCTCATTATTGACAAAGTGCAGAGAACTTTGAGCTTGGAATTCAGCAAGTCACAGTAATATTATTTGCACTCTTTTTCATAAGTGCAACAGTTATTTTACAGGCCTCCCATAAGGCACAGAGACAGTAAGTTCCAAGAATGGAAGAACTAAGTGCTCAGCACCTCTGCTGTGATTTAAACTGGATGAAGTCTGAACTTCTGAGCTGGTCAATATTTGCACTATTATATTGTGATTATATATTGTGGAAGTTGCATGACAGTGCAATAGTGGTTTACAACTATTATCAGTTTGATTTTTGCATTGGCCACATTAAGAGATTCAAGAGTATCTTTGAAGTTTAGGAACTCACACCTCAAATGGTGTTTTGGCTTTGCCAGTTTACTGACTGTCAATGGGACATAGACTGCTAATTCATTTAGTTACTTCTGAAAAACTGTGCCTGTATTAGCTCCTAAGTGGACAGAGGTACACAGCAGGAAAAAGTTGTATAGCACTGGTGATGTTGGGTGCTATATGCGCTGTACTGGTGTTGAGGGGTAAGTGCTTGAGCTGGCTTGAAAATTTAAGGTGTCTCACTCTGAGTTTCCCAAATGTCGTGGTTTAATCTCAGTCGGCAACTAAGCACCATGCAGCCACTCGCTCACTCCCCCCCACCACGGTGGGATGGGGGAGAGAATTGGAAGAGCATAAGTGAGAAAAACTCGTGGGTTGAGATAAAAACAGTTTAATAATTGAAATAAAATGATAATAATAATAATATGATAATAATAATAATAATAATACACAAAGCAAGTGATGCACAGTACAATTGCTCACCGCCCGCCGACTGATGCCCAGCCAGTCCCCGAGCAGCGCCCCCCCCCCGGCCAGCTTTCCCCAGTTGATGTACTGAGCATGACGTCACATGGTATGGAATGTCCCTTTGGTCAGTTTGGCTGTGCCCCCTCCCAGCTTCTTGTGCACCTCCAGCCTTCTCAGTCGGTAGAGCATGGGAAACTAAAAAGTCCTTGGCTAGTGTAAGCATTACCTAGCAACAACTAAAACATCGGTGCGTTATCAACTTTGTTCTCATCCTAAATCCAAAACATGGTACCAGCTACTAGAAAGGAAATTAACTCTATCCCTGCCGAAACCAGGACACCAAACTTGAGGATTTCCGTCTCGTCAGCCATTTTGGAAAATCTTGGCTAGATGGACTTTTTCTAACTGTGGTACCGATACCTTGGTAGCACATGAGATTCTTCAAAACAGGAAGAGACATTAGCCAAGGAGCTGATGACCCTGTTCAATGGGTGCACAGGGTCTGGAGGTGGGAGTTATTATTGCTGCTACAGCTGCCTTCAATGACACATAAACAGTGTAAACCCTTCTTAGCATCTCTCCCTTCCTTTTCTAAACGGGATCTTCTGAACACTTAAAAAAAAAAAAAAAAAAGGCAAAAAAAGACCAGCAAGTGGCCAGGCTCACTAAGGCAGATAAAGAGGTCTCTAAACAGTATAGTGTTTCAAGGAGCAATGGCTCTTTCATGCTGGTTAAATCAGAAAAAGGACACCAAAAACTTCTCCTAACAGTCAATATGATACAGGATTCACTTGTCTGCAAACTAGAAGGTCAGGAAACTCAAGTGAAGAGCCTGTGGAGCCTCACCCATTGAAAGCCTATTAATAATAGAAGAGATTATTCACTGTTATCAAATATAATTACAGGCATCAAACACCCTGGAGCTGAAAAACCATTTATTTAACATGCAGAATAAGCAGATGTAGCTGTGTGATCTGCTGCTCTGCAGCATTTTAACACAAGGCTTCAGGTGGCAAAATAAACCACATTACTAGAGCTATAACTGTGATCATGTGCATGGATTTTATGTGGCACAATACACTCAAGAAAAAAATTATCATCTTACTTTTGTGTAATTTTAATGCATTTCAATGAGTATCTTATCTATCCATCCATCCATTTTATGTCTGCAACTTCATGCCCAGGGACTAAAATATTCTGCAAGCCATTAAGGATTCCTTGGGTACTCAGTGAATGAATCACACAAGCACGTGGACTGGGACTTGTGTTTCTTAATCTGGAAGTTAAGCTACAGCTACAGCCCAATGCCTGGGCCCAAACACAGTGATCACTGGATTTAACTGAAAGATTACTACTGACAGGTTTGAAGCAGATCTTCTGTATTGGAGGAGTATCTCCATAGCCAGACTAAAGCACCAACGCAGATGGAAAACACATGGTTCACAGGGTGTGTCTATTTCTGTCAAATATTTTATCTGACTGGTTCAATCTTAGGTCTTGGCATCCTCACCACCTATGCTAAACATACATTAGTTCATTCTTGAGTAAACTAACTCGTTCCCTATAGAATAAATATCTGGTGTGTAGTGAAAAGTTCAATCCATGCACTACTCTTCAGAGGTGGGGAGGACAAGAATTGGCAAGGTTTGGCCCCTTCTAACTTACAAAGGTCTTCAACCCCCCCTTACAGGGGGTAGTATATAGGTATATAGGTATATCCATTTCTTGCCCCACTTATGCCACCTTTTGGGCCCTTTCTTCCCTTGAGGATGTGTTCACAACTGAAGCGTGCTTACATCATGCCCCTGGCCTCGGGCGCAAGCAGGGGAAGAATAGACTCAGATGAAAATGCATGAGATCCCTTTGGTGAGGCATATGTTATCCAGGTCTCATTAAACTGCCAGGCCTTTTTCCTGTGTTTCTGTTCTCATTGTCGCTAGTCCCCAAGATATAGATACACAAAAATCTTGACAAGCAACACAGAAAGGCAGAAAACACATATGACAGCTTAACGGGTTTGAGGAAAAAAATCCAAACATGCCAATGTTTATATTTGCAGAAGCAAGGCAGCATGTCTTTAAATGACATAATGGGATTCATTTGTTAGGGCCTTTGATTAAAGGTCTCCCATGATTTATAAACCAACAAAAGCCTCATTGGGCACTAAAAAAAATGTTGTTATTATTATTGTTATTGTTACTATTATTGTTATTATTTTATTATTATTATTATTATGTATTTATACTGCAGTCACTCCTAAGAGCCCCAGACAAGGAGTAACAGCTGTACAAGAAACAAAAAGAACAAAGTAAAACAACTTTAATAGCAAAAGCCTGAGTCACAAATAGCTTAAAAACGAGGTAATTCACTACACTTATTCTGCCAGATGCCACCCTTATACACGTATCTGAACATATATATAAAAAAAATATGTGAAAGTTCCTCCATTAGCGAGAGCGAGACCAGAACAACCTTTTTTTCTAAATATCAGGATGATGTATGTCACAATTATCTTGTTTGCCTGAAATATATGTGCATTGTTATTATCATTTACTACTTCCAAAGCTAGAACTTCTAGCTAAACTAGAGGGTACATGTGGGACATGCAGAATTATACGGTATCTAGCTATTAATTTTGTATGAATTTTATGAAGTGTTGTAGAAAACCATTATCAGTTTCTTTAGAAATTTTTGGTATTAACAATCATTAAAGCTAAAATAAAATCTGACTTTTTTTAGAAAACACTTCATGCAGCAATATTAACATAATATTTTTTTCATTTTGACTTATACAGTCAATTTTTCCCAACACCTCTTTGTAGCATCTGGCAGATGTCATTGTGCAGTGTTTTTGTTCCACCAGTTTTATTTATTCTGCTTCCTATGGGTTTTTAGGAACTGCAGCATGCAGGGATGATGCGATGACTGTGCCAACTACACCAATATAGGCAAAGAATGCTATAGGGAGTTAAAAGAGAAAGGATATTTTTAGGGGATCTAAAAAGGCTGAAACCACTGCTAAGCATTAAAGCTAAAGGCATTCCATAAATGTAGTAACTGAGTAGCTAAAAGTTTGGCCTTCACCAGCAGAGCTGATAGTAGCCCAAAGCAAGATGGATGAAATGGCAAATAAATAAGGAAGTCAGATTTTTAGGTTGTGATATTCTCCAAGCATTTTAAAGCCAGTGAACAGATTAGGATATTCAATTTCCTCAGGATCTCAGACATATTTGTCCTGAGTTAAAGGTTAGTAACTGTGTGAGTAAACTGAGAGACAGAGATATCCTTCAAGGGGAATAATATATAAAAAGACAGGTCCTTTGCTGACAACAACAGTGCTACTGACTCCAGCAGACTCACTCTGACTTACACAGGATGAGGATTTGGCTCAAACTTAGGGTAACTTTTGAATTAAGAGATGTTAAGCCAACAATCAAAATGTCCAAAGAGGAAAGCAAACAGAGAAGGAGAGGTGGCGTGAGAAAGGGAGAAAGAAGTGAACATGAAGAAGTTCCTGCAGAAGACAAAGGAGAGAATACAGCGCCAGAAACAGGTGATTGGGTGAAGCAATTAGCAAATGGTTAGATAACTAGAAACAGGACCAGGCTTTGTAACCCCACCTGCTGTGATGGACTACATCCCCGGCCATGCCATCCTTCTTCATCTCCACTTTGAATCATTCTACATCCCAGAAAAGACAGATGAAGTCCCAAGTCAGGATCATCTCAAATGCACACAGAGATTCCTCAACACCAGGCAGAATTATTCCATATAGAGTGTGCTTCCTACCCCAAAATTGTGTAATCACACCAATGCAGGAAACAACCTGGATGAGAGAGTCCAAAACGTATATATTTCACTAAGTATTAAAGGTGAAAGAAGCCTAAAAGCAAGTAAGGTGGGTGTTTGCTTAAAGATATAGATAGGAGGTGAACTGACTGAGTAAAATTAGAGGTGAAATCCTAACCTGTGATGTAGACAACATCACGATCTCTGAAAGAGAAATTAGAACAGTGAAGGAATATCTGAGGTAAGCCAGGGCTGTTACAGAGTGGGAAGAATAGAAGGAACTGCTATAGGAAGTCACTGTACAGAGGCTATAGCGTGTGTAACAGTCTGTGGGAGTTGATGGATTGCCACTTCACAGTTGCTGAGAAAGAGGAAATCTGGAGTCTAGCATCAGAAAAGATATTGAACTGAATCTCAATGCCCGTGATAGTTATGTATGTGGAAGAATGAGACTAAGGGTGGGGGCACATCCAGTATTAGCTGTATTGGATTGCACATAAAGAACAGGGCTGGGGCTTCCAAGACATCAACATTAAAAACAATAATACAACACAACATAATTAAAAGCCCATGAGAGTTATCTCTTTTACATAATGTGTCTGTTTTCTGGTGAATTCTTTTGAGACATTTGCTTCATTACTAGTAAAAAATAAATATTCAAGGAGAGAAAAAAAAGTGTTCTTAATGAATTAGTCTGATTAATTACATTTACAATCTGTTTCTTTTAGTGCACGCTTTCAAAAGATTGCATATTTGATGAAGGATTGTGCTCTGCTGTTGAGTGTGGATAGAAAAGTCTGATAGAAAAGAAACTATAAGCAGTGTGTTTGTGCAAACACATTGGTTGTACATGTATGCACATAGTGCTCATTGTCAATTCATTAGAGTTGTTGGGTTTACTCTGTGAATTAGAATCCCTGAAATCATCTTTTAGCTGCTGAGACTCAAAATAAAATGTTGGTTGTCACTGGAGACAGACAAAATTTTCAGAAATGTAACAGTGAAGTCTGTAATATGTAAGAAATAAGACAATATAATTTATTTGGGATGTATATATAGAGCGCAGTCCAGCTACTGAAAAATTGTGAAAAAATGTTATAAACTTTGTTGAATTAGATTCTTTCTTTAGAGCCGTTTTCGCTGGCATCGTTGGATACCGAAACTATTCTATCAATGGGAGGAAGTACTTTTTCTGAAGTGTTGCCCTTTTTGTGGATGCCCCAGTGGTCTTACCCAGACATGGAGAAGAGCCACCCTCTCTGCCGTGCCACTCTGGCTGGGAGCAGAGCCATGTGCAGGCACGGGGCTCAGGGCTTGCGGGCTCAGAGCACAGGTAAAAGCTCAGCTGTTCTGCTTGGTGTTTACTCCTGACGATACCTGGGAAATCTGCCAGGTTTATGCTTAGTCGTCACAGGCTTTTCCATAGAGACTGTGGGGAAAAACCAGTCCTGTGTGGGTGAAACAAAGGCAAACCCACGAGGGGATCCTGAGAGGGAAAAATCAGAGACTTTGCATCCATCTTCCTTACAGCAGAGGTGATTCAAGGCTCATTCTGTATCGTAGTTGGAAAAACAATGAATTAATTATTTTAGCATGGTGGTTTTATTTTAAATAATCCTTTAAATTTTCATGAATGTGCGCTACCATTGAAAAGTTTGAAGTAACATCTTTTTACTCTAGAGAATCCCTAGAAATTGTTCTGCACTACTAGTGCTAGGAACATTTACCTGGGGAAGATAGAGCCTGGGTTAACTAAAGGCATGTGATGTGTAGTAACAGGAGCCCACAATGGGCTCTGCTTCCCAGGTTAGGAACTAACAAACAGATGTGCTGTGTGCCCCTTCCCTTCCCATGGGAACCAAGTTTTGGAAGAGGGATGACAAGTTTGCAAATATCTATGTCTCATCCCAACATGGAGTCTTGAAAAACACTTTTTCATCCAGAATCTGGAAAGTTTTCCCAGCTTCTGCTTTGTAGGCAAAATCTCCAGCAGCTACTGGCTCGGGCGTATAAGCACCGTGACATTGCATGCGTTCCCTAGGTGGATTATTTCTTATCTACCCTACACCTTCAAGGTGGCCATGTGAAAACTTCCAGTGTAAATATTCTAGGCACACACACACACATACCTACACACACACCTGCAAATATCTTTCATGATTTCCTTCCATGAATATTTCTGTGAATGAAACCTCAGTGCAGCAAATATTCACAAATAGAAAACAGAAGTGGTCATAGTCATTGTCTGAGTGAACTCTCTGATGCTAAAACAAACTTTAACTAGCACTGTTCAGCTCTTTACCCCAAGGTAAAGAGGGTGGAGCGTTGATCTGCTCGAGGGTAGGAAGGTTCTGCAGAGGGACCTGGACAGGCTGGATCGATGGGCCCAGACCAATTGTATGAGGTTCAACAAGGCCAAGTGCCAGGTCCTGCACTTCGGCCACAACAACCCCATGCAGCGCTACAGGCTTGGGGAAGAGTGGCTGGAAAGCTGCCTGGCGGAAAAGGACCTGGGGGTGCTGGTTGACAGCCGGCTGAACATGAGCCGGCAGTGTGCCCAGGTGGCCAAGAAGGCCAATGGCGTCCTGGCCTGTATCAGAACTAGTGTGGCCAGCAGGAGTAGGGAAGTGATCGTGCCCCTGTACTCGGCACTGGTGAGGCCGCACCTCGAATACTGTGTTCAGTTTTGGGCCCCTCACTACAAGAAGGACGTTGAGGTGCTGGCGCATGTCCAGAGAAGGGCAACGAGGCTGGTGAGGGGTCTGGAGAAGAAGTCTTGTGAGGAGCGGCTGAGGGAACTGGGGTTGTTTAGCCTGGAGAAGAGGAGGCTCAGGGGAGACCTCATCGCTCTCTACAACTCCCTGAAAGGAGGTTGCAGCGAGGTGGGTGTCGGTCTCTTCTCCCAAGTAAGTAGCGATAGGATGAGAGAAACTGGCCTCAAGTTGCGCCAGGGGAGGTTTAGATTGGACGTGAGGAAAAATTTCTTTACTGAAAGAGTGGTGAAACATTGGACCAGGCTGCCCAGGGAAGTGGTTGAGTCACCATCCCTGGAGGTATTTAAAAGACATGTAGATGAGGCACTTAGGGACATGGTTTAGTGGGCATGGTGGTGGTGGGTCGATGCTTGGACTCGATGATCTTAGAGGTCTTTTCCAACCTCAATGATTCTATGATTCTAAGGTCCTTTGAGTCTATAGGAGTTTTGTTCATACATGGACTACTGAATTCGGCCCATAACTCTCCCTCCAGGATTTCCAGATTAATCCAAAACTCTAAACCAAATTATTTCAGCTGTGACATATGCTTATTTCATTAAAATTTCCAAAGAGGTCACTTTGCAGAAGAAGAAAAAAGGCTTTGAAAAGGTACTGCCTGAAAGGTCAAAATTTACATAAGTCTAGCATTATTATCATTATTAATACCTACACATACCCCTCACAAGCCTCAAGGTGCTTCACAGAATTAAATTATACCCATTTTCAAGGAGCTGGGAAAAGTCCTGTCACCTACATGATTTGAAATGAAATTTTTCAAATCCCTTAGAAATGTTCAGATGGAAATATTTTTGCTCTACCGCAGGCACAGAGAAGAGGAGCTCGTCATTTTTATCGACCTTCAGCTTCCCTGCCTGTGCTCTGGAGAGGCCCAAGCTAATTCTACTCATCCCTGTTCACTTTTTCTTATGCTCCCGTCAGAGATGAGTTCCAGCTAAGCTGATTTGGGTGAGGATATTCATGGTGCAGGGTCTGCTGTCCTATGTTCTGGGAGCAGGTCGGTCATAGATGGACTTTTTGAAGGTGGTCTGCAACACTAAGTGTCTGTTGGTATCTGTTAGTCAATCTTTGACCTCTTAGTTTTCCCCATTTCTCACTTTTGGAAGAGTGGTTGGGGACAGATTTTATTTTTCTTTGTTTTCATGGCTGGATTTTTGCAAACATATGAATTCCCAATGTCTAAATTCTGAACTTTGTTGGATTCTTAATCTAGTGTAATGCTGTTAAAAGTGATCAGGCTAACAGAGATCACCAGCAGGAGCATTCTCTGAATGAAGGTGGAATAAAAACTGGGTGAAAATAGAAGGGTCTGGATTCTCTGAATAAATAAATACCTTAATGTAATGTTGAAAGCTAGTCATGCTATCACACAGAGCTATCAGTGGAGCTGAACTCTCTGTGGAACCAGCAAACATGTTTAACCGAATTGTAGCCCATGCAAATCACTTTACACAGCTTTGAACTTAGGTCCCCTTTATTCCTTACCCTGGTTTCCAAGGAATTTTCTTTCTCTCCTTTGTTATTTGCTCTTGTTTGGTTTTATTCTGTATCATGGCATGATCTCTGCTGTAGGAGGGGCAAGTTCCACATCAGACAGCTGTTCCAACCAAAAAAAAAGAAACCCCAGATAAACAAGCCTCTAATCTGGAGGCATATGAAAGTTCTCCAGACAAGGTCTGCTCCCTGCTTGGGGTTCATTTTGCTTTCTGGTTCTCATATACAGAGGCCTGCTTGGGAAAATCAGACAGACTGTGTCTGCTTTGAATTTATCAGGCGAACACACACAGAAAACAAGAGTGTTTAGACTCCAGGCTGCTGGTGAATGGTCAGAATTCCCCACTGTCCCCATGACTGTAGAGCTAGTTGGCACATCTTCAATAAAAAATTACATCAGTGATGCTCTGGAAACTCAGTTGAGTTATAGGAATGACAAGAAAATAAGCAAATCCTCAGTGAAAGCTTTGGCAAAAATTCTCTACTTCATTTCAAATGTAATAGCAATCCTTGTCTCTAATTTCTATTTTATTTTTAGTGACAAATGAATTACTAGTACAGCTCCTCATAATCTATTTCTTTCCATTTCTCAGACTCTTTTGGGGAGTGGTATAATTTTAGACTATAAAAATATAAGCCATCTGGTTTATATATAATTGAGCCACTCATACACGCATTTTTTAGATGTAAAGCCATGCCTTAGACAGAACTTGAGAAAGGCTGTGAGAAGTTATGTGTTGTTGAGAGCCATTCTGACTCCACTTCATTGCCTCTCTAGGCATGCCTCCCAACTGACCATGGTGCAGACTCACTGGATAGTGTCACCTCGAGTAAGAAGTAACACAGAGGCAGAGGGGACATCCATGCCGTGCATGGAAATTACCATGGTGTCAAGACAGGCACTTAAAGAAGCCCTTTTTGGGCTACCAGCCAATGTATGAGATCAAGCATTTGAGCAGAACTACTGATTTTATTGTGCCCTAAGTGCTCCAAAGCAGAGGGGAAGGTAATATCGTCTTGATTCTTTTCTGTCCCATCAATTCATGGTCAGTAAGCTGGTCAGTATGACCAGATGGTCAGTAAGTCCAGTATTTGGGATTGGTAAGAATTGTGATACACGGGATGAAATGGGGCACTTGGAAGAGCCAACCGCCCATTTTTCCTCCTGCCTTCCCCCTCCTGCCTTTGCATAGCTCAGTACAAAGGTCCATCCTGCTTGTGGGTGACAATGCAGCTGTATCATATACTGGTTTAGATTAATATCTCTGGCTCAGCATCCCCATAAAATGTGGTGGGAGTTATTCAGTGAGTAAAGTGTCCATTCCCTACATTTGTTTCCCTGCACTCCTGGAAGGGAGTGATCCCAAAGGTATTTGCTTTTCCTCAGCTGATACCCTAATGATGTTATTTGCTGTGCTACTGTCAGTAGCAAAGGACAAAGCTGTGAAGTTTGGATCTAGTTCCCAATTTGATCCCAAAGACCATAGCAAGCAAGCGATCAAGATAGGAACAAACAGCACAGTCAAAACAATGAGCAAATGTGCTGAGTGTTAGCAGTTAATGAAATCCAGTTGGCTGCCACTGCCATTGGGCAAACACAGATTGGAGGCTTTCAGCACAGCAATACTATATTTGCTCTAAATGGCTTTACAGCAATAATTGAAACACAATATGCAATTAAAGCATATTTACTGCATACACTTAAAACTTGTGAAACCAATGAGGAACACATTCATTCAGTAAACCTATCTCACTTTGTTTGCGCTGTTAGCTGGGCTGGAAGAGACACAGACAGGCAAATTGCTCTGAAGAAAACAACTCTGCCACTGAAAAATGAATATTCCATCATCCTAAAATGACTACTAATGCAATCACCAGGACAGGATCCAATGAAACATCAAACTGATACTGGCTTCACACAGGTTTTTACATCTGCTACCAATCTGTTGTCCATTTATGCCCTATTTATGGCCCAAGGGAGCAATTCCTTTGTGCAGGCTTTACTCACAAGACTACTGCTTTGGAGAATGTCACTCTGAGGGTGCGCATTACTTGGCACAGGATTTTTAATCTTATATTCTGTTCAGAAACAATCTAATTCACTGAAAGTGTTATCAAGCATTGGAACAGACTGCCCAGGGAAGTGGTGGAGTCCCCATCCCTGGAGGTATTTAAAAGACATGTAGATGTGGCACTTAGGGACATGGTTTAGTGGTGGACTTGGCAGTGCTAGGTTAACGGTTGGACTCAATGATCTTAAAGACCTTTTCCAACCTAAATGGTTCTATGATTCTATAATGGTAATTCAAGGCTCTGGAAAGATAGCTACTGACATAAACGTGCGTTAGATCAAACCCTAGCCAACCTACATATTGCCTAGATGCTGGCAAATAACTGGGACAACTCCTGCAAGTGTTTTCAGAATTTGTAATCCCTTAATTTCACATTCTTTCCTGCCTTTGTATTTCCACTTCCAGTCAGTGATCATGCACTTCATCTTAATAGTTGGAACATATCTAGAAAGCTGACTTGGAGTTGGAGTGCTCACACTTGCTGTGAATATGCACAACGTGCTTTCCATGGACATTTGTGACAGGTCTCTGATGATCACAAGCATGCATTCCTTGCCTAATCAGGAACAGGCACACTTGCCATTTTGCCAAGTAGCAATAATCAATAAGGGAGACACTTGAGAAAATTTAGAGCTGCTCATGGCTCCAGAGATATATGAAGCCTGAAATAGAGAAACTTCATTAGTACAGTGCTTTCTGTTCTGCCTCTCTCTAGCACTGTTTCTCAGGAGCCTGGCAAGAGATCTTTGTGGAATAACAGAGCCTGGGAACTTCTTGCCTAATGTCCATCTCATCTCCTGTACTTCCCAGGCCCTAGTCACTACGAAAGATAGGAGCTGAGGTGAGAAGGCATGACAGAACATTTAATGTGCAATGCCACCATGTGCCTGATGGGCAGGGATGTTTAAAACTCCTCCCTGGTGGAACATTCTCAAATGTTAGATCCTTGGATGATGGAATTATTTATTCCACCTTTTCCCATCATTGTCCACAGTCAATTACAGACTGAATAATGACTTAATCAACCACAGAACAAGCCAATATGGCAAGAAGTCCTGTCCCTTATCAAGTTACATTGCAACACAAAAGAACAGGGGAAGGTCACCTCCACACTGCTGGCCAACTTAAAGGGATACAGAGATGTATACATAAGCTCCACGATCTCAGGGACAATTTCGATTGTGCACCATCACCACTAAGCACAGCCCCATCAGTTGTTAAGTGAAATCAACAACATATAAAACCCTTACATAAACCTATTTCTCCTTCAAGTCTGGCACAAAATTCCTCCCACTGTAATACTAGACTAAACGCTAACAATGAATGTCATTAATTAAGTTGTCTTTTAATGGCTCAGGAGGTGAACTCTGTAAAGAGGAGGAAACGGACAGAAACTTGGATTTAGACAATAAAAGAAGGATTGGTTTCACCTCATTTTAACCATCTAAAAGAAGAGCATCTGGTCTAAGCTCATCATTTGTGTTTCTATCAGCCCTTTTCAAACAAAGGAGAGAAGCAGATGCTTACAGAAGATAAAGTTAGATTACCTTAAGTGAGAGGTGATTTTGAAACATTTAAATATGACAAGACAAGGACATACTATAAGAACTATGTGGAGAGTGAGGAAAAGTAATTTTTCCCTTTATGGAAACCCAAGTGAGAACAGAATAACTTCTCAAAGCTCCTGCTTTCCTCAGGGTCTTGCCTGCCAGAATTCAAAGATGACTCCAACAGTTGCAGATATTACATGCAGTTCACTGAAAGTTGGAAATAATAAGATGCACTTCTTTATTCTAATCTGAAGAAACAGCTCACCTAGACACTTGTTCCTGGAAGCTAGGAGCAGAACTAAAGTTCTGCTTAGTAAGCAAAACTAAAAAATGGGTGTAACATGGCAGAGCAGAAGCCACAACATAGTACCATGGCCCAGGAATGGAGAGATCCTTTGGAATCTGGACCTCATACAGTTGGGACTCATACAATTTGCCTCTGTCTTGCTTGACTGAGCTTCACATCTGTTAACCTGAAAGATCACTTGTTCAGACTCTCCTATCAAGTCTGTGTGATGCTATTTAAAAATCTATGAATTCCTGCCAGGACTTGAGTGCATTTTTTAAATCACCTCTGAAAGTCTTTTGGAAACAAGAATTTCACTGACATCATAACCTGCGGTTGATTTATTAAACAGTGGGCTGAGAAACATTACAGAATGTGAAATAAACAATTTAGCTAATAAGGAAGAGTTTAGACTATATGATATAAATTAACAAATCATCAAAAATGCATAGATATGTGATGATTTCAGTACTAATGTGATTTTTATTTGAAAACTGTGATTCTCTGGCTGTCTGAGAAAAGAAATTATAAGAAGTCTTTATGACTGGTGCATCTTCCTGCCCGCATACCAGCTGCTTCTGTGACATCTGATACAGGGAGGGTGAACACACTCTTTAAACCCATCTTCCATTAGCACATCTCACTATGTAGTTGCTTATTCACAAATACAGCAACCTGATGGGGCCTGTGAAACCGCTAAGAGGAGACATGTCTGGCAAAACTGCTGAAAGCGTAGTAAGAGCAAACAATCTAAAAGATAACTAAGAAGCAGTAGGGGAATGACCAGGAGTGTGTATTGATGCTGCTGTGAGTCTGAAATAGAGCATTTTCACTTCATGTAGGAAATACTCTGTTGTTTGTTTAGACCCCTTATGCCTTTGCATAAGACCTTTTGAAGCAGTAATTGAAAAGCATTCCTGCTTACATTAAGAGGTCTGCTAGCTGGGAGGCAGAAACAAAGTCAAAACCTTTTATGTGGTCCAGTCAGTAGAGGTGGAAACATGGTTCCATCCTTGGTTAATATTAGTGTTAAGAAAAAATGTATTTCTCTCTCAGACTTTTTTTTTTTACAGTTTTAGCCTTTCTTTTGTGATGTGGAATGAGACTTTTGAAATGATTATGCAAAAGAAAGAGTTCAAGAGAAAGAATTCATGGAAGAGAAGGAGCCCAAGCAATAGGATCCTTGGGATAGTGAAGCTCCTCCTTAAATAGGAAACCTGGGTTCAAAGCCCTGACACAAATTTACACCTATCAAGGTGTAATTTACACTATCAAGGATAGAAGTCTGTCCTCTCCCTTCATCTCACCCATACCTGAAACTTCATGGTGGACCTAAAAACTCCTATAAATGACATTTATGTCAAGTCTAATACTCCCCTGTAAAGCATTATGCCATTTACAAAGCAATGTTTTTCAACGAAAAAGGTCAGTTTGCAGAAACAAATGGGGAGGGGTTATTTTACACTTCTTTGGAAGGGTCTTTCCAGGATTCCTCACAGTTCACTTTCCCAGATGAATTGGATGGGTCCTCTGATCTCATCAGAGATGTGGTGAATAACAAAACTCTCGTCAGGCTACCCAATTGAAAGAGGAATGCCTAGAGGTAGAAACGGAGAGTTAGGACTTGCAGTTCCTTTCCCAGCTTGGGATGAACTTCTCGCTGCATCTCTATCTCCACCACACCTGGACTCACTTTCCCATAACTTCCTTACCTTGTCTGCATGTTGTGAGAATCTGTTCTTCAAGGTTTGTAGTGCAGGCTCCTTTGCCCTATGGAAAAGTGAAGCATTATATATTGTGACTTTGTTTTTCAGTGGAAATAGTTTGGCAGATATCTCTTCAAGGACAGCAACGATGTCTGTGTTAAGTTACCATTCTTTATCTTTAACTTGTCCTGTCAGTTTTCTGGCAGACCACAGTAAATCTAAAACATTTGGAGTTGCACAAATTATTTTCCAGACTGTCTTGTCGCAGTTCAGGGCTGGAGCATAGTAAGTAAACAGATGTGATTTGGAACTGGAGTTATACTGTCAGACCGGCAACCTGAGATTTAACATTCATAAATATGCTGTATGCACTTGCTTTGTAATTTTGTCCTTAAGCTGTGTAAGAGCCAACGCGACAGTGTGCTGGTCTGTGAAGATACTGCTCAAGTGAATAGAAGGACCCTTATTTACATCATCTGACCAATGTGCCTTGTGCAATTATTTTCCTATCCAAATAAACAAAGATGTTTAATCAAATGTTCTACAGGTTTGCTTCTGAAGATTATTTGTCACCTTCAAACAGGCAAGATTACCATAAATAAAACAGGAATCTGATGCAAAGAGAAACAATAATTTATTTTCCCAATGGAAGGAAATTATAAAGAGGGAGTTAGGATTATTTTATTATTCATAAATTGTAACAAATGGATTACTGTCTCCAGGGAAGACTTGTGGATTTTAGGTATAAGCAGGCATTGAGTAGGTCGCTTGTTATTTCTTGTCTCTTTGAGAAGTAAGTTATTAGAGAGTAGTAACTCATTCCTAGTGAATACAAAATGACAACATATTGAAGACTGGTGATTTTCTGATTTAAGGACTGGCTATCCTCCAGTTTTGTAGCATGCAAAAAAAAAAAAAAAGAGAGGGCGC
This sequence comes from Aptenodytes patagonicus, assembly GCF_965638725.1. Classification (NCBI taxonomy): domain Eukaryota; kingdom Metazoa; phylum Chordata; class Aves; order Sphenisciformes; family Spheniscidae; genus Aptenodytes; species Aptenodytes patagonicus. The sequence goes on along the minus strand of NC_134950.1, from coordinate 11,166,245 downwards.
ATACAGTTGTGGGGTTTTGCCTTAAAAACAAAACTTCTGGGAAAAAAAAAATTCACATTCCCAGGTTGCATATCCTCTGTTAAACTCCTGAGAAATTAAAAAAAAAAAGGGGTAGTTCAGTTTAGCTTAAAAAAAAAAAAAAAAAGCAGTGGTCTGGGTGAGTAGCCATCAAGAAGTTCTCATTTCAAATCAACTAGAAAGGAAAAATTGAAATTAAGAGCATGGAGCTGAAGAGCTGAGCTGCCTCTGAGCCAGGACACAAGTTCCCCTATGAAAATCAAGAGCAAGCAGCCCTGTGGTGCTTTGTCTAAGATCTGCTTGGCAACCCTTTTCTGCTATCAGCCCCTGTCCACTGCTTCAGAAGGAAATTCTGAAAGAAAGTGGTGGAGGTTATGAAGGCATGATGCTGAGAAAGAGATTATATAGGATACTCAGTGAGTTTCTGGAGGCTTTTGGTTTGTCTGGATAGACATGCAGCTGGGTGACTCTCACTCAAAGTTAATTAAGTTCTGTGTGAAATAATCAGTACAGCGAAGATATTGGATGATCATGTAGGTTGGACATAAGCCTTCGCGCTCCACAGCTATGTCTGGGACCATTCTTGAGCACCAAGCCCTCCTGGTACTAGGGAGTCTGTGTCCATACTCTTAAGTTCCCTTCCTTGCCAATATATGGTGTTTACATGCAAACAGTCTATTGGGAATGACCCCTGGCCGGTGCTAACATGCAAATAGTGTGTAAGACCTGTTTGGGAGTTGGCAGTTTTGGGGCAAATCATGCCAGGGGCCATTCTAACAATTTAACAGTAACAACGATAAAGTTCTAATGGCCAGAATACACCCTTGGGCACTGAATTTAAGGGTAGGGCTATACAACATGAAAATCAGATTATTCTGTGTTTTTCAAAACCATAAATCCATGCCGCAGTCCTCACCCTTCTTAACCCCATGATTTCTGTGGGACATTTTTCTGCACTCACTCACCTGTAGCCTTTGAAAGCTGGTCTGAGCATGTTCCAGTATTCTTGAAGTGGTCAGTAGCTGCAACAAGATAAGAAATAAAAACACTGGGAAGAAAATAGAAAGGAGGGCATGATGCCAGTATAGCACAGCAAGAATAATGGGATTTTTCTTCAGCGGGGCTTCAGTCTTTGTTCCACAAGTCAAAAACAGTGAACACCTCATGACTTACCCTCATGAAGAGACTGGGGAATGGGATCCTCAACCTAGTGAAGAATCAGCCTCTCTCCTAATTTTGCATGCTGCAAGTGGCTATAAGCCAGAATGCTGCACCTGAATGCTGTCTAATGCTGCCACTCCAGTCCACTTCCAGCGCAATCTGCAATAATAATCCACAGTATACACCAGACGTCACAGCAGAGGTATCCATCAAAATGCTAAAAGACACATTCAGCAACAAAATACTTTTGATATCTTTCTACCAATATTCAAAATAATTTGGAGCATTTCATGCATTTAAGGAAAGTTATGGAAGTCTGGCTCAATGTCCTTTATGTTTTCCTAGTCTTTTTTTTTTCCTTTAGTTGATGGCATTTGTCTATGTTTTTATAAACTCAGTGCTGCTTTAGGAATGAGGTTTCACACGCTTAATAACTTAGTAATGAGGTTTCTCTAAAAGCCTGAAGCTTTCTCCTTACAAAGAAAAAAATGCATGTAACTGATGAGAAAGCAAATGGAATACAGAAAAGTACCCACTCCAGAAACAACTATTTCTAGGATTAGTCCTTCTCCTAACAACTTGAGGTCAAGGTAGGAAAACAAATACATTTCTAAAAGCCATCTACTCAGCTGGTACACACTGGCACAACTTGGCTAATGTTGGCAGGGTTACATTAGAGTTAATAGAAGTGGAAAAGCTGACCTATACCACCAATATACCTTTGACTGATGAGCAGGCTTATTTCTTAATAAAACCTGAAAATAATTATAATCTTGGAATAGTGTTTAACTATTTATGTCCCTATATTAAGTTTTGCTTGTCTCGCTTTCTGAAGTAATGCAAGAACTGTGTCTCTCATTGCATATTGGCACTTATAATGTAGCTAGAACAGGAATCCCCACAAATATGTGCATGTGAATGTGTATATCACATATATAACATGCAAAATTATGGATATAGATAGAGACTTAACAATTTGACCCCTATTTGTAGCATTAAAAAAGGTCCAGGAAAGACCCTGAGAGACAACTTCTTCAATTTTGTGTGGTTTATAACGTTACAAGTAACACTGTTACTCTCCTGAAGGTCATTAATATTTGGGAATTTTCGTCTTGTGAAAACCCCCAACAGTAAAGGCAAACTAAAATGAGCCAGTTGTTTCTTTCCCCCATGCTCTGCTGATGCTCTGCAGAGGCACTTCAGCAGAGGACAACTATGTTAAGGTTGATGTAGTCCAGAGAGTTTACTGTGAGTGAGGACAGACACTGCAGAACACACTTTGACCAGAAATGAGCTTGAGTTAAAGTTTTGCCACATTTTGGGCAGGTTGGGAGACTTGCTGGTTATGTTTCCCAGAAATGGTAGTTCTGGACAAAGTTCTTTTGCATGTGAGCTACAAGGACTTGATTACAACAAAGCAGTAGTGTGTTGAGGTGTGTGCCTGTGCGTCTTTCCAGGTAAGTGTGTATGTATATATATATATATATATATATGTATGTGTATATTTAAATATATATAAAACTCTTAACATACTGAATTACTCTTCTGAATGCTGCTATTTATACAGCAAATATTTACATTGACCTGTCTAATCATATTTTATTAGGAGGGGACCTAGGCAGATTACTTAGTCCGTCGCCAAGCTTTGAAATGGGATCAAGTAATCTTCAAGAGATGTTTCGCATATATGATCTTAAATATCTGTAGAGGTAGAGATTCTGCAGTCATTCTTATAATAATTTCCAGAGCCTAAGGTCATAAAAATCTCATTCCTGAATGTGTAAGAATCTCACAGCACACAGTTCAAATTATTTTTTCCGGAGTGCATTAACTTTGCATTTGCTAAAGCACAGAAACTCTTTGGCCATCATAATGACCACTCACTTGGTTTTATTACACCCCTATGAAGCTCTTTGGTGTCAGCTAGTAACAAAACTTACATAAATACTTGCATAACCTTCCAGATTTGTTACTTCACTGATCACTACAGGCTTCTTTCAAATTTCCAATATGCCTAACAAATACCATGAGTGTAACATAGACCTTTAGGCTATCTAGTGCTTAACTTTATGCTGTACTGGAAAAAGAAATCATTATTCTTTGTTTCCAACTTTTTTGACAGTTCCAAATTCATGAAAGAGCCTGACATCTCATGCATGACTATTTCAATTCTTTAAAAAGTCTTCTGCAAAGATTCTTCTGAGACCTTTAGAAAGTCTGATAAATTGTAACTACTACTGTTCCTTTATCCACTCTTTAGCTGATATGTTCAAAAGATGTACCTGCCACTATTTCCTTTTGCAGAAACTGCTTGTATTAATCTAGATCATATGAAGTTCATGAAGGTGCTTGAAATCCAATTTTTCCATTTTTGTCTCAACCAGTTCTTTTTCCAGTTCTTTTTTGATCAACTTTTAAAAATAGTGACCTTTGAAGGAGCATAAATGGCTTCAACTTGTATTCTGCTTTCTTACAAAAACCTATGTATGAAAACAAGTGAAAATGTTGTTCTTCTCTTTGAACACATCTGTTTCATTTTATATTACATATCTTGTCTGGATAACAAAGATGATAAACTTGTCTGCACAGCATTTCATAAAAGGTTCAAGAACAGAATAACAAATAATAAAGACCTGTTCCAGTGTTTATTAATTCACATCAAAGTATTCATGTTTAATTCAGATACCTGACCAAGGACTGGGAAAAGGGAATTCTGTGAAGCAGTCACATGCCCAGCTTAGCAACTAAAAGCTCAGAAATCACCATCCATTGCTTAAATAAGACTTGATATTATAGACAATCAAAAGAAAGAAAAAAAAATCTCCCAAACAGAAGACTTTTTAAAGGGAAAAAAAGGAGAATGGTGACTTTAAGCCTCCTGGCAATGAAGCAAAAAAGAGCAATCATCGTCTTCATTTGCCTCTTTCTGGGTCACCTCCAGCATTCCTCTTGTGTGGGCAGGGTACAGATGTTTTACGCAGAGTTTGGAGCTGCAGTTTGGCACTGCAAGAGATATGCAAAACATCTCAGGGGCTGCAGGCTTTCGGAAGTTCACTCGGTGCTGCTCACGTGGTAAATCACCGGCTTTTGCATGTCAGAGGAATTGCCTGACAGCTGGCGTTTCTCCCCTCCAGCCTGCTGCTGGAATTCTTCTGCTTGCTTAGGAGAACATATGCTTAAAAAAAAAAACAAACCACCCTTCTCTGCTGTTTGGCACCTAAAGCCTTATTTTAATTTCTGGGTGCAGCTTTTTCTCTGAACATATTGTGAAATACCAGTGCATTACCCATCTGTTCCAACTTGGTGTCTTCAGGGCTGAGTGCTGTAGAGGAAAGGTTATCATTAACTTGCCTTAAAAAACTTGATTTGGTTACAAAAACAGTAAGTGGGGAAATTCATTGTATTCTATTCACAGTGCAGGTTATTACTCCTCATTTTAACAAAAAGGTCTCAGGGACAAAATCCTCACTGCAGCCTGAGGAGTTTGAGCAATCCAAACCAAATCCGAGAAATCTTTCCTTCCGTTTTGGTTCAGACTTATCTTTGACGCAGGCTCTGAGGAACCCCAAAAGCTACAGACAGACCTGGTTTTTGCAGAGTGATTATATGCATGCAAGTTGACTGAGGAGTCTTTGGCAGGTTTGTGGACTTCAGAGACCCTAACATAACTGAGCGTGAGCTCGTAACACTGGTAACCTCCAAACCAAATCAGTACGACACAGGGTTCTCGCAACAATTCCTGATACAGCTAATACAGAGGAAGGTCTAGTCATGGTAAATGGGCCCACTGAGTTTCAACTGGTTTAGCTCAGTTATCACATTGGAAGCTCACTGGGATATTAAGTTTCTGCTTTTTTACAGGCATGGCATCCATGCTTGGTTTGGGGTCTGCAAATCTTACCCTGTTATTTTTACAGCCTTGTATGAACTTGCACAGCCTAAATGAGGCATATGACATTGCCCTGGGCTCCTCCTGGCTGCTGGTGAATCACTTGACAGTGTAAAGCCCTCTGTGCAGGGATGTACAGGGCTGGGACAGGGCTCTCTGCACCACCCAGACCAGGCACTCAGATCCACCAGGGACCCTGACACAGGTGCTTAGCCCAAAAGCATTCACCGCAATGGCTCCTCCAGCTCCAAACGGCACAAGACAAGACACCAACATCGTACAACCAGTCAAGGGACCAAGAGTTTCAGTGTGTCCCAGCAATGTCTGGGGTGATTTTAAAATTTGTTAAATAGAAAAGTTATTCTTTAACTTTAAAGTATTCTTAAACTTCCCCTGAAATACTGTCAATCACTGCCCTTGTGACTTGTGAAATTCTTTCTCAACCACATATCTATAGGGAGCTGTGATAAGATTTTGTAAGTTTTTGCAAGACTTTTAGTAAAGAAATGACCTTTACAATTCTGTAAACGCATGTGTGTGTTTAAGTATGCACATGTACAGGTGTATATGCACACATACACCACATATGTAAGTGTGTATGGGTGTGTGCATGTGCTGGTGGGTAGGTGCTTATGGATGTGGGTGCACATCTTTCTACCAGTCAGTTCAATCCAATGTAATGAAAACAGGGTCATTTCAAAGACATTATATTCCCACAAGTGTTAGGAAAATCAGTAACTGGGTGGAGCAAAAATAGACTATAGATACATCTACAGTAGTGAATTAAACATGCCTTGTACTGTTCTCTGCTCCTGAAGCTAACTGGCACAGAACAAATGGTTCCCATACTATTAAACTCTTTTCCCCTCCCAAAAAAGGTGACCATGTCCAAGTGCCAATTTTGGTGGACCATGGCCTTTTCTAACTCCTAAGCAGTTCCTGGGAATTGTTTAAGAGAGTGCTAGTTTTCTCTGATCAAAACTATGCCAGCCAATATTCTCACAATTTAACAGCATAGTTGGTCAAGTTCCAGTGCTTGGGAACATTCCCTAGTATTGTTTAATTTATTAGTAAGATGCAGTTTACATGTGCACCCAACTGAGAAGCAGGCTGTTCTGTTAATTCAGGCTTTATTAGACACCAGATTATGCCCAGAAGAGTGATGTTGTGAATGCCCAGCAGTGGGGAACAGCTAAGATCTGAGCTCAGACTTTGCTAGATGTCAGAGGAGACAACTAGGTGGCACAAATCAGTAAGGAACTGGGCTGTATTAGTTCCACTACTCACAGCCTTGCTTGTTCCTTCACGTAACCAGTCACTGCATTTGCTGCAGGGAAGGCATGCAGTCAAGGTTGAGAGAGGTTGTCAGATGGGCTCTGAGAAATGCTTGCACTGAAACGGCTTGTGATTTCCCAGGGATAACAGAATCCCCTTCTTTGTGCAAGAGGCTGCCTGGAAGTTGGCAGCACAGACATCTGGCTCGTTTGGGTGCTGCAGGTTTTTTTTCAATGACTGCTACAGACAGTGCTCCAGAGCACCTGAAAGTGCCTGTTCCTGGAGCACTATGCACAAGAGTGGCAGCAAAGTTGTCAAACATATATCTACGGAAAAAGCTGAATGAAGAAAAGCTGAATAAAGAGCTGAGAAAATAGTGGGTTGGCAAGGATGCCACAAAAAGGACAAAAACCTGTGACTTCTCAGAGAATAAGGATGCCCCTGTTGTACTATCAGTCCCGAGAGTGCTCCCTCTTCTTGTAATTCTCCAGCACTTGCTGCATGTGGGAGCTGCTGTTTGCACGGAGGGGATACCTATGCAAGAAGTCTGTACCCCACAAACACCAATACAGACTTGCCAGACTGATGTACTTACAAGTCAAAATGGAGAAAAAATGAAGAAAAAGCTTAAGTTATCATCTAAATAATATCATGAGAAGCTTAAAGAGGAGTGAGTCTAGAGACAAGTGCTTCCAGGAGCTGAACACTGGGAAGAGATCAGTCAAAATACACAGTTATTTGTAGGACAATGGTGGTGAGAGGCCAAAACAAGACTGTAGACCCCATCTGTAGGCCAGGAACTATTGGGCAACAAAGGAAAGGCCCTGTGCTGAAGAGCTTGAGGTCTAAATAAGCAGCTTTTGCAATGGTTCGAAGGGAAATATGTGACAACCAAAATTATATGGCACGTCAGTGACAAAACCATAACTTTGGTTTCCTGACTGCCTGTCTAATGATTAACCCTCTAGTTTAGGATGCTTATCAAATAGACAGAGCTAGACACAGAGGCAGAGAGATAGAGGCAAATGAGTGTACATACAAAAGAAATATTGCTGTACTTGAGCTGGACACTGAACTTACTGCTATTAGGGGTAAAGGAAAACTTTCCGAAAGAAGGGATTTCCATGGGAAAGTGATCCGCAAGATCAGAAGTTTCTGGGAAAACATCAACTTATTTCAAATGTGAGAGGAAATCATAAAAATGCAGTGTTTCAACTTTTTAACCTCCTTTCCTGTCATAGGTTTTAGTTTTTAGGATGGTAGTGATAAACCTGAACAGTCAGAACATTGCAGTGAAATAATTTTAGAACATTTAATTTTGTGAAAAGTTTCTGAAACACTCTCCACCGGAGTCAGGACAACAGTGAACTGAGGCTCCAGGGATGCCTTGGGATTTTTTTCATCAGTCAACTCTAGTACAACAAGGAGAAATGTACAGCCAGGGTGCGCCAATAAACCAAACAATCAAACGAGCTGCACAGGGATATGTGGCCATACCCTTTGCAAACAAGGCCATGCATGTACATGCCAACACAATTACTTTGCTTGGATTTGCCAGGAGAAAATGGAATGTAAAGTAGTCTGTAAATAGCCAATAAATCTTGCTCCCAGTGTTTTATGTGTTTCTACCTTAGTCAGGAAGGAACTTGGGTTTTTTTAAAACCAATGCAACTAGCTCAAATGTGCTGTTTTAGTGGAGAGAGAATGGAAAAGGTTTTGATTGTTCTGCCATTCCCTAGAGGGGGTCTTATCTCCAAATAAACCTTTTTAAAAGCTTCAACCTTATTTCTAAAGAAAAACAAATACATCCAGAAACTTAGGTGGACTCTTTCCTGTTTAGTACAACACCACTCCCAAAAAGTAACATCAACAGAAAAAAAGGACTGTGGCAGGTGATTGAAACAATCGGTCCTACAGCTCGTCTCTCTAACTCTATACACTGAGCAAGCTAGAGATAAACCCTCTGTACACCTACAGTGAACCACTTGATGTAAAGATTAATTGTTATTTCTAACAGAAAAAGAGGCTACGATTAGACTGTACATTCTTCAAGGTTTGGGGCAAATCTGGGGATAAAACTTCCTTCCCCACCTTCATCCTTATCCCCTGCAAAATAGCTCCTGGATTTTCACTGAGACTTGTAGCCCTGAGTCCAGATATGTCATAAATCTGGTGAATATGCTGTCTGCTGAGAACAGTTTGTTCAGCTCTGGGTCTAATTCTGTGTTGCAGTATGCAGCACAGTCAAAAATCACCACAGTGGTTTATAGGGAAGCTCTGCTAATATCAAAGGGCTTTTTTTTTCCTTTCCTTGTGAGGGGAAAATATGACTTTGCTAAAAGAATGATTCCACTATGCAGCCTTAAAGGCTGAATTGACTGTAATGTATAGTTAACTTCAGAAACCTAAACAGTTGGTGCTTCGTCTTTCTGCCAGGACATTCGTCTTCTCCAAAAACACTCTCAGTCTCTGTTTGAATGTGTGCACAGCTGTAATGTTTGAAGACAGTGAGGGAAATATCGTGTATTAAACATTTGTAATTGTTTTTCACTGGACTGTGACCTGAATTTAGTAACATCTGACTGACGGCTACTACCAACAGGATATCCCAATGAGTGAGAGGAAGATCCTGTGTCAGTGCATTTGCTGGAGTTCGACCAGCTGGGTTTCTCTTTTGTTCAATATGTTCAGAAGTCTGCAAGGAAATCATCTGCAATGTGGAGACTGCCAGAGCTTATCAGAGAGATAAGAAATCTGCCTAAGTTTCCTGGACCTCTTTGTACTTGGGAACACTTGTTGGGTGATCATGGCATGTGCTGGCAGAGTTGGGACAGTAAAAGCAACCGAGTCTTCAAATCTGTCTTATTGGACACTGTGTGGTCCACATGTTTCCTATTTCTCTGGCACAGCTGACCCTTCAGTCAGGATCAAGATATAATGTGAAGTGAAATTCCCTTGTTATGTTTATCTCTGCTCCTTTTCTCCAAGGTGACTTGTCTTTCTAGAGAACCCTGTTACTATCAGGCAGTCTTCTCCAAGACTCATCCTTATTTTCTGATGAGCTGATAAGAACTGGAATGTAATAGCCATTAATTAGTCTTTTTCCTCAAAGTGCTAACGGTCAACTCCATTGGTTATTTCTCTACCACAATGGTCTCAGAGAAATGTTATATGACAGGGAGTACAAAGAACTTATGCTTGATCTTGACCTGAGCACTTTGGAAAATACTTTAGGAAAGACATACGGTGTGGCTGTTTGCAATAGCAAGAGACTGGACTCATAACCCAAAGGGCACTGACCTATTTCGTATTCCTAAAAAAGCAAGAGCAAATCTGCCCCAGTTGGAAACCTTCTTTGGTAGCAACACTGATGTCTTCCTACAAGGCCTCCAGCCACGTGAGGGCAAAACAATTGCAACAGGACTGTGTGAAAGTGAAGGACCTTTTAATGAACTCTTGTTTTTGGACTGTGCACAGGGCTTGATTCACATCCATGTATTAAAAAAGGTCACCACATTTATTAGGAAAGAAATGAAATGTACATCTGTGCTCTACTTAATCGTAAAGCCAAGAGCTGTTGAAAGGGACAAAGTTGCATCAATTTACTATTTTGTCAGACTGGTGAATTAACAGTGCAGACTAAAAGATGATGAGAAAATGAAATGGATCCTCCAAAATATAAGTATTTCATTGGTATGATTACTTCAATTCTACCTAGAAAGCTTTGACCAGGTTAAAGAACCCCCGAAAAGAAACAAAATATTTTCCATCCTGAAATGTTTTGTTCTACCTGAATTCCTTTTCTTACTGTTTTCAGAGCAGTCACCATACCAGAAAAAAATGTTGAAATGCACCACACTTTTCTTGATGTTGACTTCCTTCATATGTTTGCTTGAAGTATTCTTATGCCATTGCTCTTCCTTCTTCCAATCAACGAGCATTTAGTGAGCAAACTCAGATCACGGAGCAACATAGTCAATCAGCCAGATGGCAGGTCCAGAAATAAGTGCTAGTCACAAGACAAGGTGATATGGTGTCTGTAGCACAATGTAAATTTTGTGCTTAGAGACCTCAGCATTTTAGTTTACAGTAGCAATGCACTTTCAAAAGAATCTTCCAATTGTTTCCAATTGATACACTATGGTTCAGCATTGCAGAGGGCTCTCAGAACACATGATTTCCATTTCTTTTGGCCAAAACAAAATCAGAAGATTCAGTCTCCAAGTGTATCTCATGTTCTCCAATTGTAAGTGGTTGTTCAACCAAAAGGGCAAGAAAAGGGTTAGTTTGATATAAGACCTGTGAAGTATATATATGAATGCAGGCTTTGGGAACTCAGCACCCAATGTTTCTCTACAGATCTGCTGAATCTCATCTGAATCTGCACCGGCCCCACTAAGCTCTCTTGGTAGTCAAAGGAAAGAAATAGGATCTTCTAGGACATGAGTCATCTGACCTGATTTTTTTGTCATCTCACATTTACATATCAAACGAATTATGCTACAGAATCACTCATTTCTCTCCACTGAATCTAGACAACAGGCTCAGAGGTAGCTATTCTTGGTCAGATGAAACTTGCTTTAGAGAACATGGAAATCCTAGTGCACTAAGAGAATTGTATAGTCTTAAAGTCTGCTAACTTATTTATCAAATACCTGCTTAAATTCACTTGACTGATCCTCTCAGTGCCTAATTTTATTTATGTGCCCTGCCTGCCGTGCCCCACACAACAGTCACTTGACACTCAACTAACTGAGGTATTTGGTTATCTAACCCTCTTTCCACTGTCTGGTAACCTTCTCATGTGAGGCCTTGTCCATGATAGCAGATCAATTCAGACTTATGTCAATGCTAGCAATGACTTCCTTGAAGATTTCAGAAGTCTTTAGAGCAAAACTAGTTTTTATTTTGGGAGATGTGCTACTCCTTGGAAGACTCAGTGGGAAAATGCTGAGGGGGATGTACTAGTCTTCCCTAGTACAATTAAAATATGTATAAAACTGTTTTGTCTTACTGGCACATTTATACTTTTTGCAGTTTTGATCCTTGCCTCCTCTAGGAGAACCTGTCCTCCTTTTCATCAAAGTCTGTTCACCTCACCCTCCCATCATCTATTTATTCCATTGCTGCTTTTCGCCAGTCAGATGGTGTCACTGTTGAGCAACGCAAGGCTTCTCTTCCTTTTTGAGAGAGGAGCACACTGATAACCAAAGTGATTTACTCCTAGCACAGGAAGTAAAAGACTAAAACCTGTAGTGTCACCTCTGTGTTGGTAGTGCCGGAGCACTTATCCCACTGATATGGCCTGCTTCTTTTTCAGCTGTGATTGATACTGAGAAATTAGATCCATCTCAAACAAGTACTGCAGAACACCTGTTAATAACTCAGGAACTGACTTGACTGTAGGCCAGAACGACAGGAGAGCACTTCTCCGGTTGAGGTCAAGCGGGTTCCTTTCTCTGTAGACAAATGGCCCATCACCATTACTACCACAGAAGAATCACTGAAAGGCATGCTTGGAAAATGATTTTAGATGAATTAGTACATTTTAGAATCAGAGGTACATTTTTATGCAGAGCAGTATGGGCAGAAGGAACTCGCCCAGGTTGACCACATCAAACCTCTACCTAGGGGCTCTGCCTTCCACAGACGCAGTTTAGCGTTGGGTCTTAATCACAGGTGAGCCCAGGAGATAACTCTGTTCAATGAGGTAATAGTGACCAATAAATGAAACAGGCTACTAAGGACAGATGGGGGATTGCTAGATCCTCTTACCTGGCATCTCAGACTCTCACCTCCCTGGCTATAGACAGTTCCCTTCTAGGCAAAATATCTGGCCAGGATCATTGCCTTCTACCACAGCACTGAACATGAAGTGCCTTAATGGACTCTAGCCACCTTCTGTATCGTACTAAACTTCACCTCTCACTACAAATGCCTGTGGCTTCACAATTACATTTCTATCCCCATCAATTTCTATCACATATCAGCTAGTTTTGTTACAGTTCCACCATGTTGTACTTTCTTGATGCCTCTGCCAGTGGCTGGCATTTTCATCAGAAGCCTCCTGTTCCTCAAACTTGCTTTCCTTTTTCAGACTGTTTCCATTGTAGGCCTCCATTTTGAGTACTTTTTTGACTGAAAGTGAAATATAGCAGGAGCATCAAAATCTGCCTCTCAGAACTGCATATTTCCAGTTATTGCCTTACTGTGTCATATCTAATTTGGACAGGTGTTTCAGGGTAAGAACTGCAAATTTTATGTTCATATCCAAGAAAATATAACTTTGGAGTCAGGGAGATGAGGTACTGCAGATCTGATAAAAAAGTACGTGAACTTCATCATGACAATCCCTAATTAGAGTGAAATGCCTTTTTCTCTTTAATTAGCCTAAGAGGTATTTACAAGCCCATGCAATCTGCACTGGCCCTCCACATTGATAGTATAGTTACAGCAAGAAGGGTTCACAGTGAATGAGTCGAAATATGGACATCCCTGTGCCAAGAAGAGACCTTCTTCACCCTGAAGGAGCACAACCTGATAGACTTGGTCTCAACAGTTTCTGGGGTTAAAGCCAAACTGTTTCACAGGTTAAGTTCAGGTGGAGGAGAAAAAGTGAGAAAGGAAGAGAGAGACTGATGTTAAGTGACAAGCCAGTGCTTAGGGCACTCACTTCAGCTGGAGAAGACCACAGTTCACATCCCCTCTTCAAATCAAGCTAAGTTGACACCTGAATCTCTGACTCTGTTGTCATAGCTGAATGCCCCAATTAATGTTTATGCCTGGTCTTGGTTCTTATCCTCATGAACATTTTTTTGGGAAAAAAATTGTGGGTTTTTGTTTCTTTTTCCTACCTTCAGTGCAGAATGAAAACTGTTTTTGAAGCCTTGCCCCCCCCCCCCCCCCCCTTTTTAATTTTCTTTTTTCCTCTCTATTTTGTGAAAGAGAATTCTTGGTTTTGGGCCAACCCCACCTCCCGTTCATTCCAGTTAACACCATAGACCATTTGACTCGCGATGGAGTGGAACTGATTGCATCCCATAGAAAGCAGCATTGCACAGACACACTAGTCTGCTCCTGCTTACAGGATCCAGGGGGCTGATCCTCTGTGAGATAAAGGCCATTTCTTTCTCAAACTTCCCTTTCCTCTCTGCTGAGTGAAACAGCACTGTCCTTGAAGGAAGTGAAGCCTCAGATTACCACTTAGTAGCGTCTGATCCCTGCCTAAAAAAACACTGTTATATATTTTCTTGTGGCATTACTATTGCCCAGGCCTCTAATTAGCTGCACCCCTGGACTGTTTTGTTGGTTATTCTACCATAATGGGCCTTAGCTGAGGCCACAGGTCTATTGAAACAGACACCATACAAACAGATCACAAATTACATGTTCTCTGTCCCAAACAGTGACTTGCCAAAGGTCACGCAAGAAATTACAGGCAAAGGACAGAACCCAAATTTCCTATATCCTCAGTCCAGTCCATTAACCAAAAGACGTTCTCCCTCTCGCAGTAATTCCTATGGCTCAGTGATAGTTCTTCCAAAACACTAGATGCAATAAATTACACGTGAGATGGAAAGTGTGCATTAGCAAGGAACAGAGCTGGGAGTACAACCGCGTGTGTTTGAAGGAAGGTTGTTTTTGTTTTTTGCTGACACAGATGAAATGCAAAATAGGAGAAATCTGGTTAGCTTAAGATGTCACCTGATACACTGACAGAGGCAGATCAATAAAAAGCTTTATGTTAGACCTTGCATGCCAAGACAGTAGCTATGAAAAGGCAATGGGGTATCATGAGAAAAATAAACACATGGTTAAATGGGTGACTGGAAAAAAGAACTTCATGAAGGTTATTGGAAAACTGAGGAGGATTTTACTAAGAGATGGAAAAGAAATACATTCCAAAGAAAAATAATTTGGAGACATTTTTACTGAAGAAAAAAAAGAAAACCTTCAAATAAAAACCTTCCTTTCTGCCCAGAGAAAGAATCAGCTTCATGTTCTCAGGCAGAAACAGACAAGATTAAAGTATTTAGATCAATGAAATCTTCATCAGCCAAAAGGTTAATAAAGGTGATATCCTTTTAAATTCATCTCTGGGCCTTGCACAGATGGGAGATAGTAAATTCTGGACCATCTCAATGCAGTTTGCATACACGCTTCTTCAGACTGAAAGGGGTTTCCCCCTCCTCCAGGAAAAGTAATTGCAAATCACACACGTGAGATTCTGAAACGTCAATCCCATGAACAGGCAAGGGCGAGATTAACAGAGCTATCATAGAGAGGGTACTTGTTGATAAAACTGGCTTGAAAACCATGGAGATGACAGAGAAAGCAGCACCTTTCAAGCAGCGATCCAAATTAGAGGAGAAAAGTTTGAGCCAGTATTTTCAAAGAAAAATTTACCATCATCCCACTACAAGTTCCCCTAGGATGATAACTGCAGTATTTTGTCCCAGCCTACATTCAGAGCACATTTTGTCCCTCAATGCTGCTCGGAGATGGAGAAGTGATAGTATTCCTGTTCAGTAGATGAGGAAACTGAGACAGAGAGAGACTACATGAGCTGTGCAAAGTCACGCAGGAAGTCTAGGGCCATGCCAGGAATAGCAGTCGGACTGCAGGACTCCTGAGCCTCCATGCAGAGGTTAAACCCAGGGCTGTTATTTAACCAAGGTTAATTTTTAGGGTCGTGGGAGCAGATCCCCCATTGTCCACCAGCCTCAAATTACAAGGTTTCTAGTATTGAGTGACATAACGAGGCATGCACTGAAGGATGCACTTCTCTGCACATGTGCTGCAGAGAAGAAAGGGTCAGAAGTTGCCATCCCAAAATCTGTCTAATAATATGGTCCTCAGCTGGTGTAGAGAACATCACCACAAACCTTGGAGATGAAGCTGAAGGGCTGTGTCATCAGCCGTGTCTGGCAGGTGGTTCTTACACAGAAGAGGTGTCTCCCTGTCCTGCTGTTGAGTGCACAGCTGCTGCAGTGATGGTGTTGGGGAGAGGAGCAGCTCAGTGAACCTCATATAAGTTGTGAGATTTGTCTGTTCTCAGCAGTAGCAGAACTGTAAGCCACATAAATGCTTAGGAGTACAGATCTAGCTAGAAAGAATAAAGGCTTGCCAGGAACCTGTCATGGTTTCCCATCACATCTTCATTTCTGAAAGCAATGAACAAAGCATCTTTTTGATTCTTAAACAGGATTCCTACACAAATAAAGCATGTCTTTATGTTACAGGAATAACAGGTCTTCAGATGAGTTTTGCAGCTTATATCAGGCCTAATAGAGAGGTGCATGAAATCTTGAATTACTCTTGAAAATTTTCTCATCCTCTGCTGGTGATAGTAATATAAGACAGAAACCCAGCCAGCAGCATAACTGAGTAGCAAGGGGTATCAGTGTATGCTAACAGCATATTGGCACCGTTGAATGTGCATTTACAGCTGGGAGCTAGAGCATTCACCAACACTCACTAGGCAGACCATGCTTTTATACCATGCAATGCATTGCATCCTTTTGGCTGTGCAGACAACTATGGGGACAGGGCTGCATCCATCCCAGCTTGGTATGGGGTATGACACCAAACATTATCCTCCCTCTTTCAACCTCATTCATTCTGTCTGTCTAATCAGGGAAACACTGCACATCTGTACTGACATGGATATGGTTATGTTTGCAGTTTTAGGGCTGAGTTGGTAAGTGTGTTCCCAGCAGCATCACTTACTCTCTTCCTATTCCTTAGAGAAGTGAAGGCCATAAGAGAATGCATGAAGCAATGCTAAAGAGGTGTGAGCATAAACCAGCAAGGACTAATCAGAAGGGGAAAGACCGAGCTGAATGCTGCTGCAGAATCTCACTCTGCTAACTGTCTCTTTCAAAAGCGTGACCTGGGGAAACTGCTTTATTACTCTCCTTGAGGCAGGATTATAACTTTGCATCAATTCCTCAGGATAAGAGGATACAAGTCTCTCAGATATCTGCCTGAGCTACCTATATATTGGTTCCCAGCACCAATGGCAGTAACTTAGTGGGTGCTGCACAATCTTTTGCCATTTGTCTATGCTCCAAAACAAGGGAGGGAGGAGAGGAAGGAGTGACAGTCAGACCCTTGGCTCCAGTGTTTTCCTGTGCCTTGTCAAGGTCAGAAGGGCACTGGTCCCTCTCAAGTGGAGGGGAAAAGACACACGGCTTCACAGAACTGCTCTTGGAAATGGCATTTCATGCTCAAGGGCATGAATGAACCTCCAGAACAACATCCTTCCCTTCTGCAACGTGCCCATGGGCTTCTGTCAGTTCCTACCAGCAGCCCCTTTATCTGATTCCTTTTCCTTGAGCAGGAGTGACAGAACACAGTGTTTCCCTCCCCAGCATCAGGGCTGCCACTGGTGATGCTCAAAACTATTGATTTCAACTACTCTTCAGAGCTCTTCAGCCAACAGGGAGTTTTACTCATTTCACAGGGTGGCAGGACCACAAAAGAACAAAGAGGAAAATGGGTTTCCATGTAATTGTGGAAGGAATGGGGAATGCGGAGTTTGAAAAGCAAAATTACAGCCCAAGGCTGTTGTAAGCATTGTTATGCAAATCAGCATGAAGGCAGCTAGGATTTCTCCTCCAAGTTCCTAGCAATGCCCACAGGCACCAATTTTTAATTAGAAATTATCTGAAATGTTCAACATGCCCATACGTGCACTGAAATACCTGTGAGAGTCCCCATTCCTCCACTGGGTGTGACAATACACAGACCAGTGCCCAGTTCCAACACGGAGATACTCGGTAAAAAGTCCTACTGTGGTGAGTGAGAGAAGGGTTTGGAGGAGCAAAAGTCACTTGCTGAGGGAGTGTTGGATGACACATGAAGATCAGATTTGTTCCCTGCAGAACACACTCCTTGCACATGCTAGGCCTGAAAGAAATTTTTTGTTCAAGAAAACAACAGTGACATCAATGCCTTAAAGGCTCCAAGAAGCTTGTTCAGGAAAATAGTTCAGGAAAAAAGTAAGCTCATCTTCCACCATTTTGTATATGTATTGGCCAGGCTGAAGGCAGGATGGTCAGTTGTGCTGCTTCTTGCAGCTTCTGCTCCACTGAAGATCAGCTCTTGTGATTCCTCTCACAGACAAATAAATATTCCAAGATCTTATATCTACCAGCATTTTCATCCCTGTCATGTGCTAGAACATTTAAGGCATGCTGAAACCTGATGGTGCAGACAAATACAGCAAAGCTGTAAGCATCTATATGCTTTCAACATATCTTTAATACTAGAAGAGTATCTCACCTAAAAAACTCTACCAGGTGAACTCACTCTCCACCTGACATTGAATTTGGCACTTCAAACATAGTTCGTTCTTGTTCATTCTCACAGGAATCCCAGGCCCATCCTGGAGCTATAACAGAAAGGTTGCACCCACAGGCAAAGAAATGATGCTTCAGCTCTTTTTTCCCTACAGGGTGCTTCCATCTAGAGTTTTTTCTGGAACTGAGCATGCACTCAAACCCACTGGTCCTGCTGTACCTTGTAGAAGGATTCCCACATGAATATCCCCTGTGCTTCTGTAGCAGAGGAAAATTATGGCTGTTGTGCACAGATACTTTAGCCAGCTTTGGATGTAGATAGAGCGTTCATCCCCAAATACAGAAAAACAATCAGATGGCAGGTACAGGACTCAAAGTTAGCTGGTTGGTAGAAAAGTGTAAATTGCATAAGGCTGAAGTCATCCTGTATTCACAGTGAGTTGTACCTGACACGCACTGGCAGAAATGCATTGTACATGGAGTAAAATAGGTGATTAGGGAAAACAGAAAGGGCGGAAACTGATTGCGAATTTGGATCAAGGTATAGGTTTCTGTATGATGTTCCCAATTCCAAAGCTGTTTCTAGATACCTGAGCAGTTACTTGGATGTCATTATTATGGATTTTATCTCCATTACATCCCTCTGGGGCAAGAAGTATTCAGTTTCCTCTCCCAGATGGCAAATAACTATATTAGATACATATTAAGTGACCCAAGTACAGGAACATAAATTATCTGTGGGTCTAGGCTTCCTGCAGATCCTTGTGCTGTCCTTCCCTCTACTCCGTGCTTCTTCCACAAGCAGAGTCAGATCTGCAGCCTGTCCCTATCAAAACATCAAAGATGTGTTTGCAGACTCAGCTGCACAGTGATACTGTTACGGTGGCAAGGAAGATGACATGCAGCTCACTATCTGCCACGCTGAGAAGCAGCAACTGCTAGTGCAACACAGTGGTCCTCCGTAGCATGAAGAGTTGGCTGCATGCAGAGAGGCAGCCCTGTCTTTCAGCTCCTTCTCTGACTGCCCTGATAAACTCAGTCAATTACACTAATGGAAAAATTGTATCAAAGTTCTGCCACCACTTTTGCTTTCCCGTGCTTTGCACCCCTTCGTTTCAAAAATAAATGTTTAGAGGTCACCCAGCTTGATTAAATCACAGGAACATACAGTGTCTGTTTTCAAAATTCTATGACTACTAATTAATTTATGTCATCAAACAATTATTTTCTACCTCATTAGCCCATGAAATGTGAAGATTGTGTCAGCACTTTTGCTGGCAGTCTTGCGCTCATTAGTTTGTAACCTTGGCCAAAAAGAGAGAGAGAAATAGAGGGAGAGTGTGCTATTTGACAACTTGCAATGTGTGTTTGAAGCAACAGGTGCTGCAAACTGGAGTTATTTTCACATTCCCCTTGGTGCTAGATGACTGAAATACCATGACATGGAAATTTCTCTCATGATTTGATGACTAATATATCATGAAAGGCAAGAGTGGGGAAGTGGAGCAATGAACAGAGAGGAGTGCTGTTCTCGTGCACACATACCACAACAGAGTATCATCATGTGCTCCTCCTGGCCTTATTTCTCAACCTGAACAGCAGAACTCACACAAGGTATTTGGGTCAGGTGATGGGGGTTTCACTTCTCAGATTATACGACAAGGATCTGAAACAACTCTTCGCATGGGAAATTGTGGGACACCACAGTCAGGGTAGCAAGTAGAAGTGGAAAGGAAGGTTAACTTGAGATACCTGGTCCAACAAGGCCCTGCCAACAACCACATACTTCCAAGGAAGTTTCCCACGTTAAGTATATATAAAATAGCAAACGGTCTTGGTGATCAGTTAAATGTTCATGAGTAGGAGTCAAAACTCCTTTGTCCTTGACTGTTTGCTGACTTTCAATATGTTAGTTGCTCACCTGATTTATTTTTTCACTTTTCCCTCCCCAGTTTTTTTACTTAATCTGTGTTAAGATTAATGTTTCTTAACATTTTAGTTTTGAAGAAGCATTGTTCAGCAGTAACACTGGCCTTTTAGTCAGTGCAATGCAGAATTCTGCATGGAAAATAGTTTCACTGGAAAACATCATTTGTAAAAAAAAATCTGTGAGGGACATCTGTTTGTCAAGCAAATTGAAACATTTGGGCCAGGACACAATTTTTCTTCTTGCTGCTGCGCTTGAGATCAATTGTTTGAGTCCAAGTTCCCATCGCCCCACTTAGGATGATCATCCTTGCTGGATTGGATCTTTCCACTGTTCAGGAGCCCTCAGTCATGGAAGATAAAGCCTACCCAAGAAAGGAAGTACAATGTACACAAATGACATTTCTTATTGATCATCTCAGACTAAATGATACTTCTGTCAACAGAGTTTTTCCAATCTTAGCTACAAAGCCACAGCTGACCTGCTCTCGTGCTGGTGACTGTCCTGCTTCAAGCAGAAGGTTGGACAGATGACTTCCAGAGTCCTCTCCAGCAAAGCTTTTATGGTCATATAAATGTCTAAGTGGTACTGAAGTGATGTTTCACCATACTTCATTCCATTTGCTGTTTTGTTTTACCCTAATTAGGAACAAAAATAAATATTGATGTATTAGAATTCCCAGAAAGCAGAATTTCTGAACTTCTATCAGAATTACTCAGGTTGTAAACAGGAATTTGACTTATTCTTAACTACCTCTTAATGGTCATGCCTAGTGGCTAAGAATTCCAGTAAAAATAGTGATTTGAAGGGAAAGAAGGTCATGAGTTCAAGGTAGAAGATGAGGCCCGAGGAGAACTGCCTTTGCCACAGTCTGGGCAATCCTGACAGATTTACTCATACTTTATTTATACCCTGTGCCCCTCAAAAATAAAAAAGGAAAGTAGCTAAATAATGGAATTAAATGTCTAAGGTCAGTGATATGAACACTCTTCACCGTGACACCAAAAGACACTGGAACATTTTCAGTCAAATGAAATTTCTTCCAAATACTCATTGAAGACAGAACACTACAGAAGGGTTTCCAGTGCATAAGGCCATTATTAAAGCTCAGGACATTCTGGCCATGTCTGATCTGAGGAAGAAAAAGACCATTTTTTTCCCAGTGTTTTTTGGGACTTTTCCATTCTATAAAAGTTCTCCTGGGGTTTTGTCCTAAAATCAGTGCCAAATAAATATGAGCTTTAAGGCTTGATAACTAGCACAGAATAGGATGGACAGTGTCAAAAAATAATTCTGAAGTTGAAATATCAAGTTTTCTTAATTACCTACACAGGAAAATTCCCTGGGTTAGTAGCTTAAAATCTATAGAGATGTGAAACTCAGAAGTTTCAGTTCACAGAACGTAATGAAAACATTCTTAGATTTTGATTTGCATGGGGTCACATTTACAAAGCTTCTCTAGAGTTTCATATTCAAATAAATTAGACATTCAGGTATCAAAACCAGGGTAAAGTATTGGCTCCACTTATCCCAGTGGTAGCTTTGAAACTCATTGTTTGGTTGGCTCAAATTTGCTGAGACTAGTAAATTCACGTTGGTGAATTTCCCTGCAAGTCTTTTGATGTTACTGCTGCAATGTCAAATGATCCACCTCATAGAGAAGTCCAATAGACTTTAACTATAGTTAAATTAATAGTTAAACCAAGAAATAAAACAGTCCCTGGTAAAAATGACATAAAATCTAAAGGACTGTAATAGAGAATTATAACACGTCTCCACATTTTATGAGTTTGCTCATTAAGCTCCACAGCAGAGATAAACTTCTCTATTAAATTCTATTGCTGGACTTTAAAGAAAATCTATATTATTTTATCACACCAGTGGCTGGATGTTCATGGCAAGATCAGGACACATTGTGCTAAGTACTGTATAAGCATATATTATACACCACAATGTCTGAAAGTTAGACTTAAAAAAAATCCCACCCTATTTAAAACATTTGAACAACTGAAATTTTTACTCAGCTATACAATGCTCATATTTGTCTTTAGCACAGAAATTATTGAAAACCATATTTTTATAAAAAACATGTACTTTTAAAAAAGTATCTGTTCATGGCTTTTTTAAAGCAGTTCTACCTTCTTGCAACCTCTTGCCCCCTCAGGATGATGTAAATATCCAACAGCATGTCACAAAACCTTTTACAGGAACAAAATTCACCTTGGTGGCTGACAGTATGCTTAAGCAATATCACTCCAAAGAAAGTTTTTGGTGGCATGATAAAAACATCTGAAAATACGGAGTTAATAAATCAGTATCTCTTTGACCACAATACGGTGACATTTCTCTTCTACAGTAGGTGTTTTCTTCTTGTGGAAAAACAGTTCATTTTCTTAAGCAGTGGTATGCTTTTAGGAGTCTGTGGGTGCTATACTAAAAGCCTACAGGTTGGCTTTTCTGTTTCTTCCATAAATATTTATTTCCAGTGAATAGGCAGAATTTCCCAGAGTCCCCAAATAGTAATGGCAAACTGATGAGTCTTGGCAGGGATTGACGTCTTCAGCACTGGAAAATCAGCCAGCGTGACAAGGAGATCCCCTTGTTTTAAATTATGAAAAACAAGAGAGTTAACAAGGTTGGTGTCCCCTCCCCCACCATGTCTCATGCTCCCCCTCCCAACTCATTTAGTAAGAACAGTGGTAAAGAATAAAAGAAGAAGTTCTGTTTTCTACCAACAGACTTTGAACCCACTTCAATCCTCCTTCCTGTGTATATTTTCTGATGCTTCTTCTGAGCTTTGTACTTCCTGAACCACAGAGGTGCCTACACATTCAGTTTCCTGTCATTAAGATGTGCATATAAGCTTTTACATAATTTGAGTGATCAGACCTCTAATGGCCTAATTCTCCTCTCTCTCGCACCAGATCTATCATGCTATTATTGTTCAGACACTGTTGAGTTTTACCAGAGTAACTAGCATGAGAGTCAGGCCCAAAGACCACAGGTGAACCAGCCTACATAAATTATGCTGTTTATAGCTATTCTTATTTCTGACACGCATCTGAATGCATGTGATGTGGTTTGGGGTGAGGAGGTAAGTACGCAGCATGACGTCCCTGTTGGAGGAGTATTATTTTAAGTTTATTGCTATGACCGATTTTTCCCCTTCAGCTGTGAATTTACCAAAAAGTGCTCCAACCCATGAGAATTGTTTCAAGGCTGGTTCCACACAAAAAGAAAGCTGAATTACACAACTGTCCTAAATGAACTAGGGCTGGAGGTGGAAAATGTTTCTCTCTGTGTCCTCCTACTGCACGTGTAATGGGATTTACTGTGTCAGGTTGGTCTGCAGATTACATGACAACAGCAATGATCAGTGCTTGCTCTGATTCTGAGGCCACCACCCACCTGATGCACAGAGATAAACAAGATCTCACCAACTGCAGATGTTTACTTTGGAGATATGTCCTTCATGGGTGTAAAGCAGCATAGCTTTGCTTGCTTCAGCAGAGCTATGGCACTTCAGTATGAGAGAGAGTTTGCAACCGGAGATGCACGGTTCAAGGAGGAGGAGGCCAGACCACAACCTCCTCTTCCCACTCTCCTCCCTCCATCACTTGCTCGTGGGACAGGTTTGCTCAGGGTAACGTGAGATGGTGCAGCTCTGGACCCTCACCCTTGAGTCCCCCTGTGACCCAGTTATACCCCATGCTGTGCACACTGTTGGGAAGGTGGCATTTTCACCTGAATTTTAACAAATCTGGCAGTGTGCAGTAGGTGTCAGCACTGAGACACGGCCCTTTTTTGGGAAGAAATAACCCTTGTCCTAAGCCTATACTATTTATTTTCCCAGCTCTAACACAGGGCTTAGTTGAGGGACATGGGAATTATAGTTGCCTTCTGCACAGGCTAAATCCCAGTTTTGGTGAGGACAGAGGCAGGGCTCTTTGGTGACCACTGTCTATTTATAGAGAGCAATTTGTAATTATGATAGCATGTGCCCAGAGGGGTTCTTAGCAAGATGAAATTGAAGATCAGGAAATAACCAAACAAAACTAAAGCAAGATGGCTCAGTTAAACACTGAAATCTGTACAAAACCCACAAAAATTCCATCATCTTTCCTCTGGTAGTCCCCTGTAATAAACAAAACACAAAGACATTGGAAGCTAAAAGTTCAGTGAGGTTGAAACTGGACCAAAAAACAGTACCGACAGAGACAGAGAAGGCCAGACTCAGTTCATGCACTGGGTTGTGGACAGAGGGGTTGTATACTGGAAAATCAGCTGGAAAAAGCTAGGTAGTATTCCAGTATATCTATATCTATCATGGTTCTTTTGAAATAATTATAATCTCTTTAAAGTGTGAAATATTAAAATTAAATCTTCCAGCACACTTTCCTGAGCAACAGGAAAAATTAAGCACTGATTGCTGTCTACATTTTATCTGCCCACTCACCTGCAGTAAGTGATCTTTGTAAAAGAGCAGGTAGAATATCATTAGGGATTTTTAACTTTTTATTTGGTGGTGGTGATAGAAAGGTGAGCAGACATTGCTCATGAAAAAGTTTAATGCCTGTTGTTCAAGGCAGTGGGAGAGGTTACCTAAAGAGGTCCTATCATGCACAAAAACGCTCTCTACTGCACATGCAAAGAGCAGTGATGTGTACCAAATATAAGCTGTGGGAAGGCTGAGCAAGGATGTCACTCTCCTGTGGCATTTGTGTTTCAATGCTTGCTTGAGTGCTTGGATGCAGGATGTTGTTGGAACTGCTTAGTTGGGTATATTATAGAGATACAACTATAGATGCAGTTGATGCTAATGGGATTCGACAGATTCTCTCATCTTTCAAAAATTATGTCATTATTGGCAGTCACTGCAGCTAGACTTCCACCAGAAAGTTTTGGGACCTTTGGTCTGCTGACAATGAAGGGGAAGTTCATTCTTAAATGGTATCTACTGGTTTGTCCCCAGTGTCTTTGTAGAAGAGAACTTCATTAGCGGAATGGATGCAGTATTGCACCAGACAGGGACCAGAACTACAGAGAAAAGAGTTTATCTAACCCATGCAAATGGGTGTGCTTTTATAAGTTTTCCTGCTCTGCAGGGAGACACAGGAGACTTAAAAATCTTTCACACATAGGTAAAATAGTAAATCACCCCACAGCATTTCAGTGATGAGAACATCTGCCTGTGATATGGAAGTTCCAGGTTCAAGGTCTTACTCTACCTAGCTCAGAGCAGGAACTTAAATTTCACTCTCATCCACTACAGGTGAGTGCTCTAACCACTGAATAATTTCTCCAGTGCAACAAATGTTCATTTAAATAAAGTTGGAAAAGTCCTAAAAAGAGACCTGAGAAAGATGCATCTCAGAAAAGCCTCATGGTTTGAGTACACATCTAAGACAGAAAAAAGCCAAGTTTACATTCTGTTTTGAAGAAGTAGAGCAGAAAGTTGGACTGTACTGCAGGTTTAGGGGGTACATGCTGTTTCCCAGTGAAAGTCATAGAAAAGTTTCAGCCACAATGAATCATCACATTCTACAGAGAAAGGGAAGGAAAAAAAAAAAAGGAAAAAAAAAACCCACCACTTCCTTGGAAGGTTTCCAGTCAATTCTAGTATGTGCCTGATCCACACAGTCTGCTGAATACTGTGGGCATATTTCCATTGTCCTCAAAAAGATTTTTTATCAGGCTCAGGTTAATCAAATACGGTTATTTCAGGAGGATTACACAGGGGGAGAGAGATAGAGAGGGAGAAAACTGTTGATTCTTAAAATGAGGGGGAACAAGAAATGTGATCAATCACTTAGACCACATTTGAGTCAGGAAATATGCATTGGGTGTGGAGACAATAGAGATCACTGGACTCCAGAGCACACTACTCTAAAATTTCCAAAGATACAGGAGGTAACATTCTGAAAATGGTTTAACTTTGAGTCATCATGTTCCAGCTTTTGGAAAGGAGTGAAGACTAGATGATGAGGAGTAAAATGAATGGTTTCTTTGCCTTGAAACTATCCCATCCTTCTCTCACAGTGAAGGCATGCATGACTAACAACATAAAAGAGATGAGGGTTTAATATGTAACAAGGAAGTGAGCAGGAACATTTAAAAAGCTAACCTTTCACATAGATTGGGCATGACAGTGGAAAGCTCAATGCAATTCATTCATCAAACTTGATAGCAAGATAAATACTCAGGACTGACTTTTCCAACAAAAGTATTTCCTTTTTATTCACAGTGGGCAAGGGCATTACAGATGAATCTCTCCAGCCTTATCCTTCATATTTGTGGTCAAAGCAGCTTTTACCATTTGTGTTAGTGGATGGAGGATGAAGTTTACTGAGTCATCTTTACGGCTATTGAGCCCATGAGAGTGTAGAAAGCCTAACCATTGGGGTCTCCAAATCAGTAAAAGTAGTAAAAGCTGGTTTATTCATGGAGAAAAATAAAACAAAAAGTCAGATATGAGTCAGGTCAACCATGAAAGGTCTGAGACATTGGTTCTAAAGAAAGCCTGAGAATGGGGACATACTGAAAGCTTGGGAACACTTCAAAGTTAGCTTGCAAGGCTCAGCCTTGCTGTTGCCAAAAGCACTGATTCATTGAAGGTAAAATGCTTTGAGAAAGCATTTCCAGAAATATTTGCATTGTTTTCCTATCAGTTCATGCCAGTTTCATGCCAGTTCTCAGGCTTCAAGCTTTCCAGCTTTGCAAAGCAGGGGATCCCTAAGCTCCATTCATTACAAAAATGTTGTTGTTACCCAGAGGAGCTGGAAGGCTCAAGAACCATTCAGTCTTTTGCAGATAACTAATAAAGAGTGACGTTTTCCAAAGTACTCACAAGTCAGGTACTTACAAATACTTCACAAATGAAGACAAAACTTGTGTTATTAAAAATAAACCAGGTACAGCCAGCTGAAGAACTGTAGAACTGACTTTTATTTAAATCATTGCATGATATAATGAAACTTATTTGTCTTCAGTTGTGCTTACACCACAAACATTGATGATAAAAAGTGAAAAATATACTTTTGTTTGATAACAAAGAGAAAGCCCTATGAAAATTCCATCAAGGATTCTAATTTCTACTTCAGTCTGCTACTGCTGCCCCAGGAGTCTAAAGTCTTAAAAGACCAAAGCATCAAAGAGTTTCAAGAGAGAACTAATGGGAAAGAGATACTAGGAGTGCACCAATCCCATGTTACTGATGTAGAGAAACAGAAGCAGCAGAGTTTAAGGGACCAGCATCTGTTCACACCAGAAGCTTGTGACAGAACAGAAAACTCTATCCATTTCCTGAGTCAGAGACTCGTGTCTCACCCACAAGACCAACATTCTTCCCTATAGATACTTTCCCCTTAGCTCCTGAGGCTTGGTTATGTTTAAGTGGACAGAATTACATTTTTACTGTTCTGCTTTTTCAGATGCTCTCTATGAAGCAAGATAGCCATGTGTTAGAGGAAGGGTCATATTGCCTGATGAAGTCAATAGCAGAACTTCTGGTGATTTTGGTGATGCTCTATCACACACTTAATACTATCAAGTGAATCCCTTTGCACAATGGATGGAGAAATCTTTTCTCCCTTTCACCTCAATTTCCCACTCTATACCTTGAGAGAGAGAAATGTTTCCTTATAGAGCACATTCAGATTCTAGGAGGAAAATATTAGAAATAGATCATTTAAGATTATTATTCCTATGGCTTTCTATAGGCCTGGGGAGGGAAAGGTTTGAATGGACTGGTTGCTATTACATTGAAATGTGGGGGAGTTCTACTGAAAATGGCTGAAATTGACTGCAGCCTCATGGGGTACTGATTTCTGTTGAGGGAGGGCCATGTCTTGGCTCTGGGTCTCTCCCAGGAAGAGCAAAGAGGGTTGAAAAGAACATAGCCCCCATAGAAGGAAGGAAGGAAGGATGATAAATTCATGCCTTCTCCTCTCCTCCCAAAATGCAATATTTTATGCAACCATAAAAGTAATTCCTATGCAGCTAAACATAGTTATCTGAGCCTCAACAGGATTGCGAACAGATTAATTAGAAGAAACAAACTACTGTCTTAGTGTGAACGTGCTGGGGGGGGTAACCTGGGGGGAGGGGGGGGTGGCACAGTGTGTGTTCAGAGGACTGGATTTTCCCTAGGTGTCCTCTAGCCAACAGAACAGAAAAGTTTCACCCTGACAGAGGCACAGAGCTGCAGGGTGCTCTGAGCTCCCCTTGGGGGCTGCCTGTCTCCTCCACTGATGATAAAAGGTGTGTACATTGACTTGTAAAAGGAAATGTCCCTATTACCTAAAGTTCAGTTTTATGAACAACCCCATCGTAGCATAAAACTGATTTGCAAAAGGGAGAGGTCATTCAGTTTTTGTGATGGAATAACAGCCCTGTATAAATACATTATTATACAGGGCATACATTATGCCCTGTATAAATAATGCCTTAATGCCTTCCATCTTCAGGCAGGAGGAAAGCGATTTTAAACTCTGAAAAAACACCTGAACACAAAACCCATCATATGGAGTCACAAATAGGAGGACTTGCATACAAACAGGGCCGATTCCCTTTGCATAAATTCTGGAAAGCTTGGTTGATTTAGACTGAATTTGCCACTTTGCAAGCAGCTAACATAAGGAATGTAAAGCAGGCTGAAACAACTGTGCTTGCCCAGTTGTGAGCTGTTCATTGGCCCTAACCAGTGGATCGACAGAAACCAACAATTCAGTGTGTGTATAGGGAAATCATGCCACAAAATCCTCCATTTTTTGGACTCGTTTTGTGAAATGGAAGTCTTGTTCTGTAGCCACCCTCACTGAGAGTGCTGTTTCCCTCTGCTCCACACGCTCACACGAATACCTACACCTGTAAGCTAGGCATTGAATGCCAAGAACTCCTTTACTGGACATGTTCCAGCAAAAGAATTAAAACCTTTAAAAGAAAAAAAACAAGGTTTTGCTCTTTCCCACACTCCACTCCTGATTTCTGGGGAAGGCAGGAGATAGATAACTTTGACCTATACTTGTGTTGCTGCCAGTTTCTTTGACACATTAGTTCATGTTTGCTCTGTCTTTGTTTTGGTGATGTGTGGTGTAACATGAGCAAGCAGAAAGCCAACCATGCACCAGCAGGAAGGCTTGGAGCACTCCGATTTTTTTGGCATGATGTGATGTATTGCGAGCTGGGTTTTAGGTATCTGACAGTTAGTCCTTGGAATTGGCAGCCATATGCTAGAGACCAGTACCCTGAATAACCTAACTCACAGAGTATAGTTGGGACCAAACCATGACTCCATTCATCCCCTGTGCACACGTGCTCAGTGCAGTGAGCATTCAGGACATGCTTGAGTGCTTGCACTGTACTCAAGGACAGCACCGCACCCTGCCCATAGCACATGCTGTAGAGCTAAGACAGGTAGCTCCACACAGAAAGACATTGTGCCACATGGACATTAGAAATGATTGACAGATGACAAGGACTTAATTGTATCTTCACCTGTTCCACAAACACACACACCCCTGTGTAACCTGGGCACTGAAAACTAAACACTCCAGTTTTGGAAATATTCAAGGTAAAAATAATCAAAAGAATAAAACTAAGGAAAAAAAAATCTGAGACCTCTTGAATCTGCTGGCCAATCATATGTGTCAGTGATAGTACCCCAAAGTTGTAATATTGCCGTTTCCTGACCAGGCATCTGCAGCTTTGCTCCTGTATGTTTACTTCACCTCCACTGTGACCTCACTGCTTTGGGCTCAGCCCTATCCTCAGTTACAGACTGAAAGGCTGTGAGGAAGGAAGAGCTTACGATCCCATTTCCTACATGGGGAAAGAATATATTTAAGGGTATTTACCAGCCTAAACAAACCAGCCTAGCAGACAGCTGTGAAAATCTCACTGTGTTTTTCCCTGCAACATTAGAAGTCGAGATGTCAGTTCCTCATTGATAACAGGGACCGGTAGGATTTCCTTACTTTCTAGCAACCTTGTGAGGAGCTCAGAGGTTGTGGTAACAGGGCATCTTAGATGACAGATTGACCTATTGTCTCTGGTGGAAAAAGCACAGGGCAGCTCTGAGCCATAGGGTTTGTTTCTCAGCTGATTTACTGCCTTTCTACTAATGCAATTCTGCTGAGGTCCATGCCATGACTCAACCAACCAGCTGTGAAACAGAACTTGGTTCCATAGGATTTAACCAGCTGCCTTTCCACTGACCGAGTCAGGGATAACAGGCACTGTACTCTGGGAGATGTTCAGGGCATGCCTTTTCCTTCTTGTGTCAAAGAACAAGTCCTGCACAGAAAAGACTATTGGGTCTAAAGACTCAGGTATGTTGTTTTACATGGTAAGCAAAGAGAACGGCTCCTGAAGTCAAGAGTGGGCAGTGCTTTCCAAATGACGGCTCAAGTGCCCAAAGAGAGCTCAACTCATCAGATACTGGGTCCTGGACTATGGCATCTTCTGTGCAACTGAAAGGCCTTGTGAAGCTGTAGCTCTTGCCCAGTTGAATGCCCAAAAGCACATGTGCTGTCCAGGACATGGTGCGCTCAGGCACAGCAACAGAGCACCCAGCTCTGTATGACTGCATACACCATTCCCTTCCTAACTGAAGAACAGGACTGTGTTTATACAACTGCAGCCTCACTGCATTAAAAGAGATACCTTAGTGCAACCAACTGCAAAATTTGGTCTTTTAAGTCCATTTCATCCTTCCAAATGCATGTTGCAACATAGCCATCATTAGTAGAGCTTTAGTCATCAGTTTATAACTGAGAATGGAGCTGAATTATAGTCAGAGGTTCACTACTTAGCATTTTAACTGCTCCACAGCCAGTATCTTGCCTGATGTGCTCAGTGCAGGCTCTGTTTTTTGGGGGAAGTTTTGCAACCTTATTTAACATGGAGAAGCTCTGTCGGTTCCTGCAGGGACTCCTGATGATCTCTGCTTGTCACTGGCAGAGCCCTGTGTAACTGCATTAGTCTGATTTGCTTTTCAATTAGCTGTCAGTCTGCAAGGAGCAGAAGCCTTGAAAGAATTGATTGAAAACCTCACAGTCAAATGGTATCAATCTGGAACCAAGGAGGAGATATTTTAATTCAAAACCCACAGAAATAGAGAACAGAATGGAAAAAAAAACCCACCACCACAAGTTAAAGGTAATTGAAAAGGATGTTAAATTTTGATAGATGGATTCAAGCAAAAGGATCTGTGGTTGCAGTGTTCTATGTGTTTCTTCCCTGCCAGAAGGCAGAAGGGTGAACTCATCTATTAGAAATACATATAGGATGGTGCATACAGTACCTAATTTTGCATTTCTTAAGAGAAAAGAAACTTCCCAAGATAAATGTTATTTAAAGAAAACTATTGAAAAATACTAAAGGATATAATAAAGTCTTTATTAATAGTTAACAAGGGACAGACTCAAGGCAGAAACTTGCATCCATTTCCCCCTCACTGCTGTAGTCTGGCAGTCTTTAACGTTGTTACACAACCACCCTATGAGGAAGAAAAGAAAGACTATTCCTCATTTTATTCATGCATAGAAGGAGAAGTGACCCCCTTTCAAACAGAGAGGGTGAAGCTGTATGTTATAGATCTTGCTCTTCTCTCTCTCAAAACCATCTCCCTTTCCTTTGCCAGATCTGATGATCATCAGACCCTTTCCTGAACCAATTCAGTTCATGAAACCAGCAGAGAACTAACCCTGAAAAAATAAGTGTGAATACTTTTCTGCTGGTTTTGTGATTTGAACTGGCTCAGCCAAATGTCAACTGAGTACCAAAGCATATAAAGAAAAGAGGAAAGTCCCATGTGCAGGAAGTGGAGTTAAGAAAAGAGGGAATGGGTCTTCCATTTTTTGGCAGCAGTGAGCTGTTGGATCAGCTCAGCTGTAACAAGTCAATAATTTCACCCAGAGACCTTAACAGAGGAGGGAACTGAATCTGGTTCGTGCCCTCAGCATGCAGCCATCCTACATTTCATATTAGTTATGGCCAGGGCTTAGCCTCTTGTGGTCTGAGAAGGATGTTTTATGGTCTGAGCTCGCAGGTTTTGACTGGTAGCTGGAAGATTCATAGGCACTATTCCTTCATGTGTGCAGGAAGACATGTGCATGAAGAAGCTCTTACACAGCCCTGAGCAAAAAGGAAGTATGCATTTCTAAGAAGAACAGGGAAATTTAGTCAAACACTAGATGTTACTCAGCAGCTACTTACTGTCAATGGCTATTTTATACCCTAGAGAGAAAGGAGACCTTTTTTAAAAAGCTCAGTTCCTTCATTAAGGTGTTAGAGTGGCAACATTCTGAGGGCGTGATTACATGAAACGTGGGAGATGCTTAACTTTTTTTTTTATTGGAACATTATTCCAGTGAGGCACATTATTGCGTGACCCCCCCAAACCAGTTTCATTGGCACAAGTGACATGATGGCAAACAAGTAGCCAGCAGCTAGACTTAATCTGACTTTTCCAAAGTAGCCAACATATCATGTAATGACACACAAAAAAATCACACAGAAAACCAAACACATCCCAAAGTCAAGCAAACCTAAGAGGAAACTGAACTTCACAGTCCCGCTGTTTAACTTAATAAAATTTGGGGGAACCTTATTAAATTGTTCAAGTACTCTTAAAAAGTTACAAAGCAGGAAAAAAAGAAGACACAACCCAGTGTTATCCATCCAAAATCACCTTTAAAACACCTAGTCAATGGAATGCAATTTTCCTGCCCAAAACTGCACAATGAAGGGGTTTCCGTTTTCTTCACTTTACCAGGCATATGTCTTGGAGTCTGGTTTTCTAGCCTTTTGTCATGCCTGTAGCATAACAGCACTTGGTAACAACATCACGTGCACCATATTATTACAATCATTAGCCCTCTCAATTAAACTACAATGGCTTTAAAAGAGAAACTGCTTGCTTTCTTCACTGCTTTCTATTATGTTTTCTCCTAGTTTCTGCATCAAAATAGCTGTACATTGCAGCTTCAGAATTGCTGGTCTTCTGCCCTTTCAGACTTCCCTTTCCTGTTCTGCAATACTGTGCATAGTTCCCCCAAAGTGCCTGCCTTGCTGTGGGATTTGAGTGCACGGTCCTGGGTTGTGCTTTAGCAGCACTCAGAGAAGCTGGGGAAGAAGGTGGAGTAGCAGGAGCATACAAGGTTCAAAACCCTCCTGCATTACCAGGGTCCTCTAGTCAGTGCAAAACACTCCCCAGTTTATACCTGCACTAAACAGAGCTGGACATGACAGCCAGATTCCTTCTCCATCAAACCAGGCATTGCTAGAATGCACACCACAATGCTCAGGATGAGTATTTGCCAGCTGTATGCAAACTAGGGTATTCTACAGCCTTTCAGGGACTCATCTAATCTACTGAAACAAAATTTTACCTCCTCGCTGTCGGCAAACGATCTCAGAGGAGATGTAGCCAATGTCTGACTCTGAAACCTTTTGGATCTTCAGCAACCCCACAATAGAAGGGTCCTTCGAGACCGGGCAGGGTGGACAGCTGTTTAATTTCCTCCGTCTCCAAGGCAGCTGCACCAAAAGCCCACCGGTACCCTTTTGGGTCCTTGAAATACCCTCTCCTGAGGTAGTCTATGCCAAGGACACACGGAGCCTCTGGGCCAGTCACAATGGGGTGCTTCTGCCACTCATTCCCGTTTAGGCTCACTTCAGCCTCCGATACAGTTAGCTGTTGGGATCCCCCCTGTCACTCCAGAAACACAGGTGGGTTCTGCCCCTTTATAGCTTGAAGACATTAGGGTACACTGTGCACTGGTGTCCACTAGAGCCTTATACTGCTGTGGGTCTGATGTGCCAGGCCATCGAATCCACACAGTCCAGTAAACCCAGTTGTCCCGTTCCTCCACCTGGCTGGAGGCAGGGCCCCTCTTGTCCTGGTCACAATATCTATCACTCACTTGTAAATGCAAATCAAAAGTCCCTTTATTAAGATCAGAAGTAAAATCAGCCCTTCTACTCTGTCTGGGGAACTGCTCACTGGAAACTGGAGCAGCAGTTTTACTGGAAGAACCCCCTTTTGTGATTGTTTTTCCTTGCAACTCACGTACCCGTGCCTCTGTGGTCGAGGTAGATTTTCCATCCCACTTCCTCATGTCCTCTCCGTGGCCACGTAGGTAAAACCACAGGGTGCCCCGTGGTGTGTACCCTCTATATCCGCTCTCTTGAGCAAAGGGATGCTTACTCCTAACGGCTGAAATACTGGTCTGTACAGGTGGAGAGTAGGACCTATCCTCTTTGACTTGCTGGATCGCCTGGGACAGTTTCTCTACAGCCGAGATAAGGGAGGAAGAGAGACTTTCTTCATATTGCTGGAGTTGGCCAGCCATTTCATCTGCCGTTTGTTCCTCTCCGTCTTTCCAAGTCATTACTGCCAATGAGTTGGCATATGACAATGATGCGCTCTGTACAAACTTCTGCCACATGGGTCGTGTGCACTTGACTTCATCTGGATCTTTGGATAACTGCTCATTGTTCAGGTCATCATAAATCACCTCCAGCATGGCTAATTCCCTCAGGTACTGGATACCTCTCTCCATGGTGGTCCACTTGCCTGGGTGACATATAGCGCCTTCCTTGAAGGGATACCTTTCGTTCGTGCCTGACGGGAGTTGCCTCCAGAGGCTGATGGCTTGTGCCCCTTTTCCAATTGCTTTGTCAATGGCCCCCTTCCCTAGAAAGGGATCCCAGCTGCTTGGCTTCTTTACCCTCTAATTCCAGGCTACTGGCCCCGTCATCCCAGCTCCAGAGCAGCCGGGTGACATCATGCTCACCTGGATGACGACTGAAATTTTTCGCATATCTCGCAGCTCACTCAGGGATAGGGATCGGGTGGTTACCATCTCATTTATGGGTTCTGCCTCTTCCTGCTCCTGTTCTCCTGATGGCCCTGGTTAATCTTCATCCCTTACTAAATGAGTTGATTTTATTGTGTATTTCTTCTTGTGTATAGGCGCGACTGATACCGGCATGGGTTGGTTCTCTGGTTCAGCCACAGTGCCTGTCACAGGGGTTGGAGTAGCCACAGTGCCTGTTGCAGGGGTTGGAGTAGCTGAAGTGCCTGTCAACGGGGTTTGAGTAGCCACAGTGCCTGTTGCGGGGGTTGGAGTAGCTGCAGTGCCTGTTGTGGGGGTTTGAGTTGCCACAGTGCCTGTCAACGGGGTTTGAGTAGCTGCAGTGCCTGTTGTGGGGGTTTGAGTAGCCACAGTGCCTGTCGCGGGGGTTTGAGTAGCCACAGTGCCTGTCACGGGGGTTGGAGTAGCTGCAATGCCTGTTGTGGGGGTTTGAGTAGCCACAGTGCCTGTCGCAGGGGTTGGAGTAGCCGCAGTGCCTGTTGCAGGGGTTGGAGTAGCTGCAGTGCCTGTCAACGGGGTTTGAGTAGCCACTGTGCCTGTTGCGGGGGTTGGAGTAGCTGCAGTGCCTGTCAACGGGGTTTGAGTAGCCACTGTGCCTGTCGTGGGAGTTGATCTCTGGATGGTATTCTGAAATAATTGTTTAACCTTAAACAAGACCTGAACCACATTCAGGAGACAGAGCAATAGGACCATGCTGGCTTGAACGTCCCAAGGATATTCAAAATTCCAAGAGCTGTTGTAACTAACCTGAAGGAGAAAGGGAAGGTGAAGGAGCGTGGGAAAGTGTCCCCCCCCATCTCCCCCACATGTTGGTTCCCCAAGGAGAAAAGGTAAAAGGTGTAATTATTAAGAGTTTCCAAAAAGTGGCTTGCGAGGTACAGAGATGATGGCAGTACTGTGTAGAAATACAGAAGTCCAGATACAAAAATTAGTCTCACGACCACTAATTTTATCATATCATAAAGCAGTAGTGTTACACAGTGCAGCAAGATGATATCCTTGATGCAGCTCCCAGAGGTGATAGACAGCACAACAGGGAACCTATACAGCAAGTAAGGTTTTACATAACACAACTTTGAGAGCAAGCACGACAACTTTGAGAGTAAATTAATCAACATTGTGACCAGCGACTGTTAAACCAATATGATGAATGCTTATAACAAATTTGTTCTAACACGCTTTGGTCAGATCTGTCATTATCTCAACCCTTTGTGCCCCACGTTGGGCACCAAAAGGACTGTTGTGGTTTAACCCGGCAGGCGGCTAAACACCACACAACCATTTGCTCACTTCCCACCCCCCGCAGTGGGATGGGGAGAGAATCGGGAAAAAAAAAAAAATTTGTGGGTTGCAATAAAAACAGTTTGATAGGACAGAAAAGGAAGGGAAAAAATAATAATAATAATAATGATAAAAGAATATACAAAACAAGTGATGCACAATGCAATTGCTCACCACCCACCAATCAATGCCCAGCCGGTTCCCGAGCAGTGGTCACCCCCCCCCCCGGCTGACTCCCCCCAGTTTATCTACTGAGCATGACGTCACATGGTATGGAATATCCCTTTGGCCAGTTGGGGTCAGCTGTCCTGGCTGTGCCCCCTCCCAGCTTCTCGCTGGCAGGGCATGAGAAGCTGAAAAGTCCTTGACTAGTGTAAGCACTACTTAGCAACAACTAAAACATCAGTGTGTTATCAACATTATTCTTATACTAAATCCAAAACACAGCACTGTACCAGCTCCTAGGAAGAAAATTAACTCTATCCCAGCTGAAACCAGGACACTGGCTCTGAAACCTTTTGGATCTAGTCCCACATCCGTAGTGTTACTAGAGTCCTCTATACTACTGTGTAACAGCTGCTTGCTTGGATGAAAAACAGAAGCTGCATTTTCTCTTTTGCCCACTGGGAGAAGCCTAGGCAATATGTTCCATGAAGATCTATTCATTTTCATTTTGACCTGAATCATGGGGATTGAGTCTCAACTCACATGGAGTCCTATAAACCAGGAGCAACTTCAGTAAGGCCAGCGGGGTATTATTACATGGCCAAGTGCTTTTCCTTCTAACCCAGTAGGGCAATGAAAGTCCCTTAAGGCAACAGGGGGTCATTGCACAAGGAGACAATACTCAGCCATATTTAAATGGATTTTTACACCTTTTCTTTTGCATTAAGGGAGTCATACAAAAAAGTCATAATGAGGCATAGCATTGCCCTGCACTTCTCTGGCTATTTAGTTCGTAAATAAAAGATGACCAGGGAGCATTCTGTCATTGTGTGGCCAAGAAGCACAGAGTGGCCACAGCTGTACTATACAGCATCTTGCCCTGTGTGGCCCTAAAATGTGTTATTTTGTTGTTTGTTTTTTTTTTTCCCAGCCCACCATGCATGAACTAATGTAACATTTTCATAACATGAAATTAAGAACATGTGTTACCTTCCCTCAGTGCAACATGAGAGTTTGCAGGTGCAAAGTCAACTGTGATAGTCCTCAAGGGTATAGGGGGCCAAACTCATGGCAGTCTTGTCTGTGCTGCCTGTTAGAAAATTTGGAGCATATTCTATACCCCAGGCATCACCTGAGATAGTGTTATTTGGCACATTTCCAGATCATGCCACACAGCATGCTAGTGCTTAAACATTACTGGTCAACTGTCCCATGCTGTCCCTTCCCTAGCCATTTTTTATTCACTGGTAGCCCAGGTCTACTTGATTTTACAGAAGCATTAAACTAGTAATGGAGCACAACTTGACCATCTGTACTTTACTTGCTGACTGAAGGACAATCGGTGAAGAGCTTTGAGAGTCATAAAGGAAAGATGCTCTGTATGGAGAAAATGACATGAGTGTACTTTGTTCATCAGTCTTTGACAAGCTATGACTCAAATGCACACGTCAAATGCTAAACTGAGTGAAAAGATGCTTTCTCTTTCTCAGGATTTCTTTTTCATTCTGATAAATGATAGCTACACTTCACTGCCTAAAGTGCTTATAGCACTGTTCAAAATTAAAACCACACTAGCAGCTGAAGGACTTAATGTGCTAATATAAATGTCCCTACTTTTTGCAGTCTATGT
The DNA here is from genome assembly GCF_965638725.1 of Aptenodytes patagonicus. Classification (NCBI taxonomy): domain Eukaryota; kingdom Metazoa; phylum Chordata; class Aves; order Sphenisciformes; family Spheniscidae; genus Aptenodytes; species Aptenodytes patagonicus. Next base: position 11,128,717 of record NC_134950.1, on the reverse strand, counting down.
TCCCCTCCTGTGCAGAATATAACCTAGAATAAGGTGAACATTTCAGGCCTTATTATGATGGTAGGTAGGTACAGCATCACTGTGCCTTGCTTACAAGTGACAGCAGCCAAATAGGGAAGAGAAACAGAACAAAAGGCAAAATTAGATCATAAACATAACCTAAAAAATTCTAAGACAGGAAATAAAAAAAACATGTTAAGGTATTTGATTTGCTTGAAAGATGTTGATATGTTCCACACCATCTATTAAAATATGTCTCTTCCTCCTCTTTCTTCCCACCATACTAAAGGTGCTGCAGCCACCCAGTCTGATAGCAATGCAATTTACACAGAAGTCACCTTTATGAGCCCCACAACTGCAACCTTCTAATGCGGGCACTTCACAGCCACTGAATGAATCATTTCCCAGAAATGAGAGACAAGAAGTCGGTTCAGATGGATGGACTGAGCAGGGCCAAAGTGATATCAGCCTGACAAGCAAAAGTAGCAGTATATCTCATATCAAATTGTTTTTGAAAGTTTTGTAGGTGTTACAGGGGAGACTCTATGCTGTCTTTTCATACTGGCTGTTGTGTGACATTTTAAAGAGAGGGACTCAAAGCTGTAATCTCTTTCTCAGAGCAACTGGACATGTTTTAGCAGAAAGAGCTGTCTGCTACCTGCCAGCTCCATCCACCAGCCTCCTGGGCTAGATTCAGCCATCAGTTCACTTAAGGGTCTTATCCCTGTTTCCCACAATATCTTTAGTAGGTAGTTCTCTCTTCCTATCAAATATCTCTTTGTCCCAAGAACCCGGATCGCTACAGAGCTTTATCAACCTTGCAGGGCAACAGTAAGGGAGGTCACAGACTTTCTGAGTCTTTTCCATATTTATATGGAAAATGTATAGGGTTTTATTATTATTTTTAATTTTTATTTAGATAAAATTTATTTTATTTTTATTTATGGGAAAGAAGATCTTTTCCATATTTGGAGAAAGAGTACTGATCCCATCACCTGATTTGGGAAGCAAACATTCCCTTGGCCTTTCTATCACATATTGATTCATCCTTTAGCAATAAACTGCTTCGAACACGACCCTAGGAAGCTTGCTGGGTCCTAATATCTCCTGAGAGGGTCCTGGGAAGGTGCCATCTCTCCAGCCATTGCTCAGGACTCTTAGCACCGTCCATTAACATGGTTGAATGAGAAATATCCCTATCTCCTTTTTATTCCCCTTTGGACATAAGTATGAGGGAAGGTAAAAGCCAGTGCTCTTCACACACTGTGACTTTTATGCTGATTGCACAAGGAAGGACTCAAAGGCCTTTCATAACCCAAGGTAGACCCTCACTAAGACACCGTGACTTTAATTCCTTACATTTCAGTCTAATTTCAGAATACTCAATAGTGGCCCCAAGAGGGACTCCACCTTTGAACATCCCCTTTATGTCCCTATTTAGCTCTTTTTATGCTGCATGTATTTAAAAAAATCCTGCGTTTGTCTTGAGCAGCAAGAGTTTCTTCCCCAGCAGATACTCCAATGTGATACATTTTTTTACATCACCGCTGAATTTAGCCCAGTATATCTGACCACTGTATTAACTACTTGGTGCCCTTTCTCACCTTCAGAAGAATTCATTCCACTAATTGTGAAATGGTCATTTCCCTAATTATACCATTTTACCCTTGCTGCCCACCCCACACCTCTAACATTTAGCAATTAGTACAAATGGGAGAGTACAGATGAATCACCAACAGATTCAATAGCTGCCTGACTTTCTTCATTTGACTTGCAAGAGAGGCCTTTTTTTGCTCATACCACACCACCAGACCTGCAAACTGCTCTTCAGCACAAACACTGCTCCACGCAATGCTCAGTTTCCCTGTCAGACCACAGGCAGTGGAGTCTCGTTCGTGTAGGCTGTCCCCGTTTTCACCTTGGGTTGCATGCTGCACTAGAATAGAAAACATGAGTCAGAAAGGTTAAGGGTTAAACTGTTAAAAACAAAAGAGGAGAAAATTCATTCAGAAAACTGTGGTTTGTAATGGGTGAGAGGAAGTACTGTACAATTTCTTGTAAAGTCACAATGGCCAGCTCATCAAAGGAAACCCCTCCTATCAGAGGCTTGCACAATGCCTCCTGAAGTCTGAAAGGCTGCCAAGCCATGACCATGCAGTTAAGGGAGAACTTCAAATCAAGAGCATATTTCCACCTTCCTGTCCAGCTAACTCCCAATCTTTTTTTTTTCCCTTCCCCTTGCATTAATTATTTTATAACAACATAAACTTTCTTAGTGATTTTCCTCTTTTTTGCATTATTCCTCTGGCTTTCTTACAAGCTGGAATGAGAGCTTCTCTACCTGGAAGCAAAGCCATGGTTTTCACGAGACATCCTGGACCAACCTAATCACTCACTGATTTGGAAAAAGGGGTCCTGTAGCAGCTGCCCCATTTTCTCAGCTTGGCTGCATGCTCTTACTGCTTACTTTGAGGCTGGCACTCACCAGACCACACCTCCATGACCTCATTAACTCACTAGTCTGCTCAAAAATATCCCAGCATAGAACCCAGCAGCTTTCTGCTGGGTCAGCCCACAGAGATGGCACTGAACATCAGAACCAACACAGGGCTGCGGTGGGACCATGCGGCTGGAGGCCAGAGATGGATGGCCACAAAATCTCCCCTTTTGGTTGTAAGAAACCAGTAATTTGGCTCAGCTCTTTAGGAAACCACAGCTTCATCATGCCTGTGATAGATGCTTGTCCTAGATTACAGGGTGCTAAGGTCAGTACACTGTTTACATACATGCATTTAGTGAAAGGCTGACTCTGTAAGCTCAGAAATGGGGACTTTCCTGGGATTTCTATCTTGGTAGAATTTGTGGAATAATCATTTTAAATTGGTTCTTCAGACCTCTCATTTCTTCCATTTCAACTTCCCCTTAAAACCATTTTCTACCACAGAGCTCCCAAAAAAAGCCAGTGTTGATCTCTCTTGACTGTAATTTGCCCTAAATGACCAAAGACTTGCACAGCCTTGCCTGATTTAACCCATGTTGGCTCCTCATTGACTTTTTTTTTACTACTGTAAAGAGTTTACAGTTTACTACTGTAAACTCTTTGGAGTAAGAATGGTCAATTCCAACTGATATGCTTGGTATCTCATGATTTACTACTTTAACATGAAAAATCAAGTCCCAAAAAGGAAGTTACATGGCAAAGTGTTCTCTCCACACCCTTTCTCCAAAGCTTGTGTTTTCCTCACCTGGTTGTTTAAATATGTTCAGAGATGATGTTGCCATAACCTCCTTTCTTCATCCTACTCATCCATTCCAAGCCTTCACTATTCTGACCGTGAGACTGTCCCAACATCCAGTGTGCCAAATGTTCAGCTTAATTTTCTGTTGCTGAATTTATGCCAGTTAGCTCTTGTCCTGTCTTCCACAGACATGGAAAATATAATTTCTTTCCTTCTTGTAGCAGTTGATACATAACTGAAGACTGTTACATTTCACCTCAGTTTTCTCTTCTTTAGGGTTAAAGCCCCAATTGTCTCAAACTTCTCTTGCAAGTTCATGTTTTCTAGGTCTTTGGCTGTGAACAATGAATTTTTTTCACAGCTTTTCTCTGGAAGCTTTTCAATTAATCTACCACTTTCTGAATGTGCTGTCAAGATGGACACAGTACTTCTGCAGTTATCTGAAGGTTCAGTAGATAGAATAGCTATCATGGATCCTAATGAGAAATATGAACCTTATCTTTCTTTTTTTTCCCCAACAACAGGACATTGTCATCCCATGTGCAGTTGAGGATGCAGTCTAGCTCCAAGATTTTTTTTGCAGAAATACTGCCTGATTAGTTATTCCCCTCAATGTATGTACATATTTCTATATGTATGCAGTAAACTGTTCCTGAGGGATGACTCCAAAGTGCAAAACTCAGCACTACTCCATTTTAAATAGCACCCAATTTACTTTGGCAAGATCCTTTTGAACTTTATTCTTGTTCTCCATCATACCTGCAGCCTCTTCTAGCTACTGTGATTGGAGATTTAGTAAGCGTATTTTATTGCAGAAGATATACATGTCAACAGTACAAGATTGAGAATAGCCCCTTGTAGAACCACACTTAGTACAGCCTTCCATTTAGAAATGAATCACAAATAACTGTTTTCTGAAAACAGTTTTCCAGATAGTTTTGCTTACACTTTACTATAGTCCTATCTTGAACTATCTGTATAGTATCTACCTTCTATTTTCTTGTCCTTTTTTATAGAAAAGTCATATGAGTCAGAATCAAAAGCCTTACTAGAAAATTAGAATATTTACTGCTTTGCCCTTATTCCCAAAGTGCCTTACTCTGAGATGGAAGAAATTCAAAAGGATTTGATAAGTTTTGTCCAGTTCTATTTCCCTTTCAGTTCCTGCAGGAAACAGCACAGTTAATTCCCAAAAGGAAGTATAAGTGTCCCCAAATTTCTTGAAAGACGTACAGCAATATCGGTACACTCAATGAGTGCTTTTCATGAGACTGTTTCACACACTTCACAAGCATATCCAAATGAAGTAGAAAGCCATATAACTTGTACGCTGACAATACTCCCAGGCTTCTCCATGACTCATCCTAAAGCTAACTTATTGGACAGCCCTTGGCTGGCTTATTTTTAGCTTTTATCAACTCGTGCAATTTCTTCCTGCAAGCTGAGCAAATTTCTACAAAGTCTCCTCAGAACAGAGGTTGCAAATGTAAAGACAAAAAAAAAAAAAAAGGAAGTGTCAAAGATCGTGTAGCAGATACTCTTTAGCAACAGGGAATGGTGTGGGGGTGTCAAGAGATGCCTTAATGATTTTAGGGGTAACAGCTCAGTTGCTGAACTGTTTGTTTTTTTCTTTTTAATTTCCAGTGGAAATCAGTGGGATTTGGGGCATAGTTCAATGTCAGGCAACAGTGCAAAGGAATGCATCAGAGTCTGGTCTTCATTTAAAAAATAAAAATACAATCCTGATTAGATTCTGAGTATCTTTTGCAATAAAATCATTTTCACTGTCTTTACAGATTTGAACTACAAAGATTGACATGCAATTTTTCTTGCATGCTATCAAGGAGCAGTTGCTCGGGAAGTAACATAGAACAATGTTTGAAATAGCGCAAGTTCTTTTCTAGGCCTTGACATAGATTTCCTTCATGGCATTGGATAAATACCTTTGTCTCTTAGGCTTCCCAACTGTGATGCAGATACTCTTTTTCTTGCAGTTTCAGGCTATTTCACTTCTAAGATTTTTTGAAGTGAGGATTATATCTCTTTGTCAGACTAGAATATTTCAGTTGGAAGAGACCTACAATGATCATCTAGTCCACCTGCCTGACCACTTCAGGGCTGACCAAAAGTTAAAGCATGTTATTAAGGGCATTGTCCAAATGCCTCAAACACTGACAGGTTTGGGGCATCGACCACTTCTCTAGGAAGCCTCTTCCAGTGCTTGACCATCCTCTTGGTAAGAAATGCTTCCTAATATCAAGTCTGAACCTCCCCTGATGCAACTTTGAACCATTCCCACACATCCTATCCCTGGGTACCAGGGTCTGATGGATTGACCTTGGCTGGATGCCAGGTGCCCACCAAGCTGCTCTATCACTCCCCTCCTCAGCTGGACAGGGGAGAGACAATATAACAAAAGGCTCATGGGTCGAGATAAGGACAGGGAGAGATCACTCACCAATTACCATCACAGGCAAAACAGACTTGATTTGGGGAAATTAATTTAGTTTATTAGCAATCAAATCAGTGTAGGATAATGAGAAATGAAAACAAATATTAAAACAACTTCCCTCCACCCCTCCCTTCTTACTGGGCTCAGCTTCACTCCCGATTTTCTCTACCTCCTCCACCCCAGCGGTGCAGGGGGATGGGGAATGAGGGTTGCGGTCAGTTCATCACACGTTATCTCTGTCACTCCTTCTTCCTCACACTCTTCCTTTGCTCCAGCGTGGGGTTCCTCCCATGGGAGACAGTCCTCTACAAACTTCTCCAATGTGAATCCTTCCCACAGGCTACAGTTCTTCATTAACTGCTCCAGCGTGGGTCCTTTTCATGTGTCCTTTCCATGAGGTGCAGTCCTTCAGGAACAGGCTGCTCCAGCGTGGGTCCCCCACAGGGTCACAAGTCCTGCCAGCAAACCTGCTCGAGCATGGGCTCCTCTCTCCATGAGTCCACAGGTCCTGCCAGGAGCCTGCTGCAGCACGGGCTTCCCATGGGGTCACAGCCTCCTTTGGGCATCTATCTGCTCCGGCATGGGGTCCTCCATAGGCTGCAGGTGGATATCTGCTCCACCATGGACCTCCATGGGCTGCAGGGGGACAGCCTGACTCACTGTGGACTTCACCACGGGCTGCAGGGGAATCTCTGCTCTAGCACCTGGAGCACGTCCTCCCTCTCCTTCTTCACCGCCCTTGGTGTTTGCAGAGTTGTTTCTCTCACATATTCTCACTCCTCTCTTCCGGCTGCTGTTGCGCAGCAGTTTTTTCCCCACTTCTTAAATACGTTATCACAGAGGCACCACCACCATCACTGATTGGCTTGGCCTTGGCCTTGGCCAGCGGCAGGTCCGTCTTGGAGCCAGCTGGCATTGGCTTTGTCGGACATGGGGGAAGCTTCTAGCAGCTTCTCACAGAAGCTACCCCTGTAGCCCCCCTGCTACCAAAACCTTGCCATGCAAACCCAATACACAGGAAGAAGAGCTCAGCATGTCCCTCCCCACTTCCCCTCCTCAGGAAGCTGCAGAGAGCAATGAGGTCAACCCTCAGCCTCCTTTTCTCCAAACTAGACAAGGCCAAAGTCCTTAGCCGCTCCTGGTAGCACATGTCTTCCAGCCCTACCACCAGCTTTGTTGCCCTCCTCTGGATGCATCTGAGGACCTTAACATCCTTCTTAAATTGTGGGGCCCAGAACTGCACACAGTACTCAAGGTGAGGCCGCACCAATGCTGAATACAGCGGGATAATCACGTCTTTTGACCGGCTCATTATACTGTGTTTGATGTACCCCAGGATGCGGTTTGCCCTCTTGGCTGCCAGGGCACACTGCTGACCCGTATTGAGCCTGCTGTCGACCAGCACCGCCAGATCCCTTTCTGCAGGGCTGCTCACCAGCCACTCACTCCTCTCCCAATTTAGACTTGTGCCCGGCATTACTCCATCCCAGGTGAAGAATCCAGCGTTCGGTCTTGCTAAATTTCATGCCATTATGTATGCCATATGTTCATACACCCATCACAGAAGGGTCATACTGTTCAGCATTTCTGTAGTAAAACTGTTCAACAGAGGTCTAGGCATACATCAGATTTGGGCGGGCCAAGGACTGAATGAAGGTGAGCTCTGCAAGCACACAGATGGCTGCTGGTGGTGCAGGGGAGCAGGATGCACCCACAGGATGTCGAAAGAGGAACGGTATCTGCCTTATTTACTAGCCTCACAGTGGCTGCAGGTGATGCTGCAAGGTCAGCTCTAAGTGTCTCACGTGAAACAAACCCCTTCCACTTAAGCTGTACATTTGTCGAGGTGTGCGCTGAGGCGGGATCTTTGCAGTGTGCCTATGAGTAATGTGGATAGTAAATACAAGCCCAAGTAAAAAGCACACTACAACAAAAACTAGGTCCCACGCTCATCTTCTCAGAGTTTAGTTGAGGCAGGGAAGGAGAAAGTGGTGTTGGTATTATCGATGTAAAAGTGTAAGCCAATATTTATTTACTTGCCAGAGCTCCTCACTGAAAAGTTTCTCAGCAGTCCCACAGTTTCAGCCTTTTAGCTTCAGGACTCTGCTGCATTACCTCCAAACCCAAAATACTTTAAGTATGACCCATGATCTTCATCATCCACCACCACTTCTCTGAGCATCTCATTTTGTCCAGAAGAATCATTCCTAGATTCACATCAGGACTGCTTTACCCCCTTGTCCCCAATTCATATGTCATGTTGTTCTTTGATGAGCTAATCATGGAGAATTAATGAACCACTTCCCTATGTACAGAAACCCTAGGATCTAAGGAAAGCTGAGGTGCTCTCTCCAGTGTTTGCTCTATACAGGTAGAATAAATTCAAGGCAGCTCACATCAAATTGCCCTGGAGCAAGGCTCACTCCCTGGTGCAGCACACAAAGGCAAATTGAAGGTGTCTTCCCTGTTTCCTTCTGGTTCTCCTACCCACAGGCTTTCCTTGCAACCCCAACATCTGGGGAAGGAGACTGAGCTAAAGGCAAGTCCCAATCCTATCAAAACACCAAACCTCCAATTGTGAAGGGGTTAATACCCAACATTAGTGCCACACTTAATATTTGGAAATCTGCTCGTTTTGTAACTGGCTGCTGAGCACTAAAAAATGAGGGTCTTTACACAGATGATAGAGTCTTTTGAAAAGCGCATTTCATTAATTTACTTTGACTAAACTTAGTCTGACACTGGGACACAGGAATTGAAAGAAAAATAAGCATATGGATCAATATTTGCTTACACAGCCTAACCGACTACTGTGTATTTAGAGGTTCATTTTTCTGTCTTATAAGTTAATTAACATGGAGAAGAAAAAAATAGCTAGATTCATTGCACCAGTTATGCTCCTGCTGACAACAATACATGTTTTATGTTGGACAGGAACAATATTTGGGTCTAAAAACTTTCCCTGTAAAGTCAGGAACCATCTTTTACCTGTTCTTGGGCAATGTAGTTCAGAGTGCTTGATGTCTTCACTTACAATTCAAGAGACCTATAAAGACTATCACGTAAACCTCTCTCTATCATTATTAGTGTGTGTTTTAGGCACGATTTTGAGAAGTGCTGGACGTTAGCTTGTTTTCATCACTAGAAGCTAATGGAGCTTCTCCTGGATAATGTAACTGTGTGCTACTGTTTAACATGTGGTCTACCTGGACTTCAGCAAGGCCTTTGACACTGTCTCCCACAGCATTCTCCTAGAGAAGCTGGCGGCTCACGGCTTAGACAGGTGGACTCTGCGCTGGGTCAAAAACTGGCTGGATGGCTGGGCCCAGAGAGTTGTGGTGAATGGAGTTACATCCAGTTGGCAGTCGGTCACGAGCGGTGTTCCCCAGGGCTCAGTACTGGGGCCGGTCTTGTTTAATATCTTTATTGATGATCTGGATGAGGGGATTGAGTGCTCCCTCAGTAAGTTTGCAGACGACACCAAGTTGGGCGGGAGTGTTGATCTGCTCGAGGGTAGGAAGGCTCTGCAGAGGGACCTGGACAGGTTGGATCAATGGGCCAAGGCCAATTGTATGAGGTTCAACAAGGCCAAGTGCCAGGTCCTGCACTTTGGCCACAACAACCCCATGCAGCGCTACAGGCTTGGGGAAGAGTGGCTGGAAAGCTGCCCAGCAGAGAAGGACCTGGGGGTGCTGGTCGACAGCCGGCTGAACATGAGCCGGCAGTGTGCCCAGGCGGCCAAGAAGGCCAATGGCGTCCTGGCCTGTATCAGAACTAGTGTGGCCAGCAGGAGTAGGGAAGTGATCGTGCCCCTGTGGTCGGCACTGGTGAGGCCACACCTCGAATACTGTGTTCAGTTTTGGGCCCCTCACTACAAGAAGGACGTCGAGGTGCTGGAGCGTGTCCAGAGAAGGGCAACGAGGCTGGTGAGGGGTCTGGAGAACAAGTCTTATGAAGAGCGGCTGAGGGAACTGGGACTGTTTAGCCTGGAGAAAAGGAGGCTGAGGGGAGACGTCATCGCTCTCTACAACTCCCTGAAAGGAGGTTGTAGCGAGGTGGGTGTCGGTCTCTTCTCCCAAGTAAGTAGCGATAGGACGAGAGGAAATGGCCTCAAGTTGTGCCAGGGGAGGTTTAGATTGGACGTGAGGAAAAATTTCTTTACTGAAAGAGTGGTTAAACATTGGAACAGGCTGCCCAGGGAAGTGGTGGAGTCCCCATCCCTGGAGGTATTTAAAAGACGTGTAGATGCGGCACTTAGGGACATGATTTAGTGGGCATGGTGGTGTTGGGTTGATGCTTGGACTTGATGATCTTAGAGGTCTCTTCCAACCTTAATGATTCTATGATTCTATTCTATGATTCTATGCTTAGGTGAAGCATGTACCAAAGCACCTGCGTGACTTGAGCTCATGGATTTTTCCACTTACTGAGAAAATACTATTTAATACATTGATAAAAGGTATTCTAGAAACTCTTCCTTTGCATTGATCTGATTCTTCACTGCTTTGATGCTAATGTGGCTATGTGGAAAGGCATAAAGATGCATATTACTACTGTTTGTGTTTTCTCTGGATTTTACAAGAGACAGTAGTTGCTAGGCTAAGTTGACAGGTTTGGGTGTTCAGAGACTCCTGACCAGCCCAGTCTGGGGATGGGATTTAAGGTGGGTGGCAGCATGCTCCTGACCACACTTGGATTTTACATTGATCCCAACCCAATTCAGGATGTTCCCACAGCAGGCTAACTTTGACTAAAGTGGAATTGATCCAGGATGGGCTGTTAGATGTGGGGTAAATCCAAGTCTAACTGCCAAATGGTAGGATTTCCAACAGTAATGCGGTTGGTTATGACTTGAGAAGCCTGCTCTTGGTGTCACTAAGAAGTCACAGTCACAAGTACTGAGATCTGAGGCAACCTGGAAAAGAAATTAAAAGAAACCCAAGGACAAGTGGAGGTCAAGGGAACAGTCCTCTGAGAAATAAAGAATCAGCTTCTGCACTTAATCTTTTACTTTCATGTATATGACTAAAACACCTCAGTAATATTAAAAACGGTGTTCAGTGTGATGTATAGTATCTTTAATCAGTAGAAGCTAGACTTAGATAAATTTTAGTTCATGGATTATTGCTGGACCATGTAAGTTGAAAAGATAGGTTTTCTTCTGCCAAAATTTATGACTCATCCAAAGCCAGCAGAATAGATAAATTGATGTATGCCTTATCTACAACAAAGAAAGTGATTGGGATGAATTCCCAAACAGGTGGTTATGTGAACGATGCAAAAGCCAAGATGTATGTACACACTGAAGGAAAAGCAGGTTGGTTTTGGCCCAGATTCAGTGAAGCTCCTCCCACAAGTAAAAAGTAGTTACTGTGAAACAGATGCAGTGATGGGAAAATAGAGTAATTACTTGGAATTCAGCCCAATTAGTCTCTGTACGTTCTGATATTCTACACGCACCAGGAACGTAATGGAAGTGACACATATGTGATAACACTTTATCTCAGCCTCAGTCAGCTGGGGCCCGTGCACACAAATAAGGAGCGGAAAAGGGTGAAGCAAGAACATTTTTATTCTCTTTTTTAGATCAACCACAGAAGTCTGTAGGTGTCAAGCCTCATGGTTTTTCAAACAACCTGATATTCTCATTAATTCTTTTTTTTTTCCATTTGAGAATAGAAACACTCTGTTAGTTTCAAAAGGCAAATGTACTCATTTGCATTGTTTAAGCAGCATGTACTACTAAGTATTTTCAGTACATTTTCATAGAAAAAAGAAACTTACAATGAAGAGAAAAATAATCCTTTCCCATCATAGGCTAATTTATTAATACTTTGCTTAAATAGTATCAAAACAAGAGAATCCATTATGGCCAGATTCTGAAATGGCATATATCACATTCAGTTTAAGCAATTTATACTAAAGGGTTTTTGCAGGTAATTACATGCAGATATTACTTAACTTCAGTGCTGGTACGAAAGGGTTAGGGTGAGGCTGCAAACCCTAACATTTCTCACAACCAGGGAGAAATCATGAATTTGAATTTGTAAAAATAACTGAACAAATTCGGTCCTAAATGGAGCTGGCTATCATCGGACCAACAGAAACTAATGGAGAATGCATCAAAAGGGAGGGTCCTGATCTGTGTCATTTCTTGTAATGGCCAATCCTTATTAAAAGTTCCTTGTTTACTTACATCACTCTGTAATTTGTACCACACAACCTGAGTTTTCGCAGGATGCCAAGGAGCAGACTTCCCCTCAGAATTTGGCAATCCTTCAAGGTCACTGTGCCAAAATGTAGTTTTCCTCTCCAAATAAGTTTGTCGGTAACAACTCATTGTCCGTCAAAGAGATATTACCCAGTTAGTCCCATTAACATGACATGTTGCCTCTACATGAAGCAACAGGTCCCAGCCTTGGCCAGGGTTGCAGGGCTACACAGCAGGCAGAAACTGAAATTTGCTGCCTGTTTTTGCGATGTTCCTGCTGCAAACTCCTAGCCTGTTGTGCAAGAGCTTCCTGCACACACTCCATTGTAGGTGTCTGTCTCTGCTTCCAGCTTTCCAGAGGAGCACAGCCCTAGAGCATGCTCTTGGGTGGGTCAGGAAGCTGCACAGAGGGACACAGAGGCAAAACAGTGCAATTCAGCACTTCTTATGGCCTCGCCAAGAAAGGCAGCATATTCCTACCAAGTTTGTGTTTGCTGCATACATGTCATGACTCTCCATGTTACCCTTCCGCACTCCTAAGGGGAGGGTTTCTACAGCTCATATGACAACACATCTTCCTGGACCCTCCTAGTCTTCCACTGCAGCTACACCAACCTGGCCCAGTTAAGCCAGGGAATGCACCCAACAACACCTGCTGCTAAAGCGGGTGCAAATTGAGGCCTCTTGCTGGTCCTTGCATGCAATATCTTCCTTGTAATTCACTTTGATGGAGGATTCTGGCTATTAAATTAACAGGTGTGAATGGCACAGCAAGGCCAGGACAAGGGAAGGCAGAGCTGTTGCTAGATTTAAATGCAAATTTTTATAATTTAAATGCATTTTCTTTATAGGACATTGCATTGCTTCTTACTGTGTTTTATAGGAAACAATTTAAAGTAAAACTGACAACCAAGATTCTAGCAATTGCAGAAAAAAAGGTATACAGGGAAGCTGGTTATATCTGAACAGTATAAACATACTTGATTTTCAATAACTCATTAACAACAGGGTCATACTGTTTATTTTTTATTGCAGTTGTGATTTTTAGGATTAGGCCTATCAATATTTATTCATGTTTAACAGAAGGCAAACATCCGGTCAGTCCTGGCAAATGTTATCCATTGAACAGCAATTTCATTACGCTTTTGTCACAGAACAAACAAAGGTTCAGTTTCTAATAGGAAGGTGAAAGTAAAACAGGGGGAGAGTCGGTAACAAGTGTGGCCGATGCCATAATAATTCATCTATTGCAAAAGACATATGAAGTTCTTAGCGGTCCCAGTTATCTCCTGTCAATGTCAGGGGCAAAATTTCTGTTTCTTGCATGGAGTCAGACTGAGCTTTTACTAGAAATGAGGACTGGATGTGGGACTGATGTTTCATAAATCAGGCAAAAACATCTATAGAAACTGAGGGAGATTATTCTGCAAACTGCAATTTCTAGGTGAGGTTCCTCTTCCAGATAACTCATCTTGGTGTTGCTCAATGGGGTTGAATTGCTGAGAAGTAATTTTGATCTTTTCAGCTGCATTTCACTGGAAGTCTGTGCAGGAGACACCCTGAAAGTCTTTTGCACTTTTCTGTCTACTGCCAGAGCTGCTCAGGACTGCCCAATATCCAGTGCTAAGGGCCTTTGACCTAATCAGAAGCACTAAATATGACTACATATTTAAAAATAGCAAAGCTAAACAACATATATACCAGGTGGAGCCTGCTGAACGTGAGACAGATTTGCCAGAGTACACTCAAGGAGGATTTGAGGGGTGCTCTGTGGACTTAGCAGTGTGTGCAATTCTTTCCTGTTACATGTAAGGCCTTTGACATGGTCCCCCACAATATCCTTCTCTCTAAACTGGAGAGGTATGGATTTGATGGGTGGACTGTCCGGTGGGTGAGGAATTGGTTAGATGGTCGCATCCAGAGGGTAGTGGTCAACGGCTCAATGTCCAGATGGAGACTGGTGACGAGTGGCATCCCGCAAGGGTCCGTATTGGGACTAGTACTGTCAAATATCTTCATCAATGACATAGTGGGATCGAGTGCACCCTCAGCAAGTTTGCAGATGACACCAAGCTGAGTGGTGCGGTCGACACGCCAGAGGGACGGGATGCCATCCAGAGGGACCTGGACAAGCTCGAGAAGTGGGCCCATGGGAACCTCATGAGGTTTAACAAGGCCAAGTGCAAGGTCCTGCACCTGCGTTGGGGCAACCCCCAGTATCACTACAGGCTGGGGGATGAAGGGATTGAGAGCAGCCCTGCCGAGAAGGACTTGCAGGTACTGGTGGATGAAAAGCTGGACATGAGCCAGCAATGTGTGCTCGCAGCCCAGAAGGCCAAGCGTATCCTGGGCTGCATCAAAAGAAGCGTGGCCAGCAGGTCAAGGGAGGGGATTCTGCCCCTCTACTCTGCTCTGAGGACACCCCACCTGGAGTATTGCGTCCAGTTCTGGAGCCCTCAGCATAAGAAAGACACGGACCTGTTGGAGCGGGTCCAGAGGAGGGCCACAAAAATGATCAGGGGGATGGAACACCTCTCCTATGAAGAAAGGCTGAGAGAGTTGGGGTTGTTCAGCCTAGAGAAGAGAAGGCTTTGGGGAGACCTCATTGCAGCCTATCAGTACTTAAAGGGGGCTTCTAAAAAAGATGGCGGCAACCTTTTTAGCAGGGCCTGTTGTGACAGGACAGGGGGGAATGGCTTTAACCTAAAGGGGGGTAGATTTAGACTAGCTATAAGGAAGAGATTTTTTACGCTGAGGGTGGTGAAACACTGGCACAGGTTGCCCAGAGAGGTGGTGGATCCCCCATCCCTAGAAACATTCCAGGTCAGGTTGGAGGGGGCTCTGAGCAACGTGATCTAGTTGAAGATGTCCCTGCCCACAGCAGGGGGGTTGGACTAGATGCCCTTTAGAGGTCCCTTCCAACCCAAACTATTCTATGATTCTATGATTCTATACCTTCATAGCATTTGAGAGATTACCAGTGAATTTATCCTCACAGAACCCCAGGATGTGGCAAAGTGCTACCAGCCTCCGTGGGGGCTGGGGAAAAGGAGGAGGTTAAACAACCTGGCCAGAGGAGTTGCAGGGTTATGCAGCCCAGCAGCACACACTGCTCGCACCTTTCTGCATTCTTGGTAGCACTCCACCTTACCATCTGGACTCACAGTCCTTTCATAACTCACCCCCATCACAGATAAACGCAATGTAAGTTCTCCTTGTCTGAAATATTTAGGGATAGGTGATTTCATGCAAATGATTGCAAAAATAATAAAGGAATTTCTAGGAAAACCTTTCCTGCCAGGAGACATAAGCATACATTGGAGTGAGGCTAGTCTGACTTCAGCAGTTTAGAAAGGCTTAATATGGTAGAATTTCATAAATAGTAGTATACAAAGTACAAACCAGTATTAAAATAAAAAAAAAAAAAATCATTAATTCATTTTGGGGATTTCCCAATACTGCTTCTCTGTCTTATATAAACTGTATGCTACTCAGGGCAGACACTACTTAGAGTCTGTTGCAATGAAAATTCATGTCTTCACTTACTATTCTGACTGTCAAAAATACTCAGGGAGGACACAATAATGTGAGAACTGATATTAGGGTGAGGAAAAAATACAGCATATTTTATACATTTATTTTCATCTTGGGATGATTTTGACCACAGGAAAGTATTTGCCTATGATAGATGAACTGCATTGCCACTCATGTTAATATACTACTGTTTAATGATTTTTTTTTAGTATTCATTTTAACACTGTTAATGTTTACTTAGCAGGACATTAATAACACCAGGATATTTATCATATAGGAAATGGCTAATGAAATCTGCTTCATCTGTCAGTGGATGTTTATGTTTTAAGGCTGCACTGGATTGTTTATGCAGGATTTAGGGGAGAATGGTAGTGTTTTGTTAGTGACTAATAATGAAAGGGAAGTTAAATGGCAATTAGTATGGATTTTTTTATTATTATTATTACTATTATTTATACTACATTAGGACTCCCTCGGGCTTCAAATCAATGCCTGAAGCAGCTCAACTGTTGCTGAAAGACTTAAGAATGAGACAAAATATGTTTGATAGTGATGGGGACACAGGACTGGGAGCCAGAATTGTCCAGCTCTGCAAATAAGCTGACTCACTGCTCACTGCTCCTATGGTGAACCCTCCTGCAAGTAGCCCTTTGGCTCTGACACATCTCTTTTAAATGAATGGAGTTTATACAATTTCTGTATATTCTTATATTCAACAGTTAATCCACGACCAAACTGCATCTCCTAGTTTGATGTTTTTAGAAATACTCTGCTCATTCTTAAGGAGTTTTCTCCCAATGCCTGCTTCAAATCGGATGCGAAAGTCACAATTTTTAAGCATAGCTTCTGGGGAATTTTGCAGATTTCTGCCACCTGAGAACTGGAACCCATGGTATGAACACCAGTGGATTCGAGGGATTTCCTTTTGAAAAGCACAAATGCCTTTGCAATTTATAAAACAAGACAGGGATTTGAAAAATGATATTTTCTTCTTCTTTTGCAAGTCTGAGTTCATTATTTGAGGTTTTCCTTCCTTTCTTGCAAAAAGCTCAAAGTGGTACATCCTTGTTGCAAGGACATGTGAGAGCTGCCAGATTGCATCACAACGGGGACAGGCTTGAGTGCGGAAGCAAGATCCCAGAAGAGCTGGTGAGCTGCACTGGTCTTTGGCTGTCCTTCGCCAACCCTAGGCTTGTTCTTCATGAACAAGGATGAGTATTAATGCCTCGCAGTGATAAAGTGCATAGTTTTTGGTCAGGATGCACGTATGTACGTGTGGAATTTGGGCCAGCATGCCACTGACCAACATCCAGTGATCTACCCTTTTTTCTTTTTATATGGTAAAAAAACCTTCAGATTGAAATCACTGGAAAATTGAGTCACTCTGGGTATGTTAATTTCATGGAAAGGAAAGTGTATAGCCATAGCAAAATATTTCCCTTGTTAGTTATTGCTAAAGAATGAAATGCAAATTCCAAAGGCAGTTCCCTTCCTCCTTTTTCCCTTCCACAGAAATCCCTGGGAGTACAGAATATCATTCAGAAATGCCAAATCCAACCTCCACTGCACCCCTGCAACTACCTCCAAAGTCAATAGGAGTCATGGGTGCACAAAGAACTGAATCCCCTGTCAACATACTGAAATTTTTAACCATTATTAAATGTAAATCTCTCTAGCATCAATATTTATTCCTGCTAAATATGAAGAACATTTAGGCTTATGAGTCACCAGTTCTCTTCCAGTTAGCGCTTGCTCTACCACTTCCACCCTTGAATGGAACTAGAGATTTATACATGATATCAGCACACAAAGTCAACTGTTAGGAAGAGGCAACCACAGAATAACAACTGGGGAGATACAATGTACATCTGTCAGAGCCAGTGCGCTCCACTGTTGTCATTTCTCTGCTGTTGGTTTTGCAGCAGGTTTGAGTGGCAAATCACAAAGAGCGTGAATAAGTACAGCAGGATTTGCTCGCAATTTGTTCCATGCAAGCTCAAGGTTGCCATGGGAGACAGGAAGCATTTTTCGGGCACTCCCACAGCAATAAACTGTTGCCACTTTATTAACAAGTAGCAGCACGCTGTGTTTTGTTCAACAGCAGGCCTATGAGCTGACCAGCAAAAATGCTGGAGGTGGATAGAAAGTTTTTTCCCCACTTTCACTTCTTACTTTGGGTGCAACTCAGGGTCCTGTTAAAGAGGGCAATCTGCTGTTTGCTGTAAAGCAGTAGGTTTAGTCTAGTTTCCAGTGGATGCAAGGTCCGCATAATAAAAACCCACATTGCAATGTGCCACAGTAGTCTTAAGGCTGTAAAGGTGTTAAGGAGACACTTGAGAGGAAGCAGAAATCAAAAAGGTGGTTTGTATTCTTCACATATGTTATTTAGTGAGAGATTGCACACAGGAAAAAGAATGCTTTCAATCTGATTGTAGCACAGATCAGTGGCTGCCAGCCCAAAGCAAAGGTCTGTTGTGCTAAAAGGTCTCCAGTTTGGGAAATAGGAATGGGTGGTCCCTGGAGAAGATGTGGCAGTGTTCCTCTTTCCCAGGATGAATAGTCCATCACAGTGTTTCTGTAACTCTAGGTGGTGACTGCACCAAGATGCTGAGAACCTCTCCTTGATCAGTGAAGATACCTCGTTTCAGAAGGCACCACTGTAATCCTGTTCTTCTGGGATAACAGAGTGAGAAATGACTAATCACTGGCTGAAAAGGTAAAACAGAAGCAGGTAGCAGGAGTTGTTGGCTGTCTTTGCTGAAGGATTGAGAAACAGAGTTGAAGAACTACACAGAGGAAACAAGAGAGGCACACTTTTACATAGCTTAAGAAACCTGGCTTCTTATCTCAAAGATCAGGCCTTGTAAGGGCACTGTGAAATCCAAGTGGAGAGGTACAGTTCCCCAAGCCAGCGGGACAGAAATAGAAGCCCTAGAGCTACCATGAATCTCTGACTTCCTAAAGTGGTTCCCAAAGGTAGGAATAAATGCTCACAAGCAGGAAATCTCATATTGCTATTGTCTTTATACAGGCAAAGGCATCACTTTCCCAGGTCAAGATAATATGCCTTGAAGAAATAAAGTATCTTCTCTTACATTATCTTTTTATAGTCCTTTTCCTTTTCTATATTCCTCCCCAACTTGCCAGACATTTTTCTTGCCTGATGGTTTGGCTTGAGGGGCTATGTATTCTCATATGTCCTCTGCTGATGAAACAGGGTATACCTCCCCAAAAGGAATGGTCTTACCTGGGTATACCAATACATGGAAAATGCTATTGCAGACAACTGATTAACATCATTTATTGCTCAGCCCTGACTATGTGGCTCTATAATGAGTAAATGCAGAACCGTACTTTTAAGAATATGTCTGTTTTGAGTGGTCTTTCCACAAAACTGCGAGGAGATCATATGCTAACTGTACCCTTCACCTGCAGAACAGAATCAGAGAGCGATATAGGAAAGGAGAGGAACACCAGGCATTTATTTTTTAGGATCTACCAATCCTAGAAATTAAGCAGAACAGAATTTGATTTACACCTGGATACTTTAAATCAATTAAGCTTCTCCTGGTGAAAAGACTTAATGAATGAAAACATCCTTAGAGCTAATTAACATGTCAAAGGCAACATCAGAACAACAGCAGAACAGCCCCCTGGAGATCACACACCTACTTAGAGCACACAGTTACAAAATTAAATGAAAATTTTTGTCCTTTCCATCCTATTCCTTACTCACACCTACATGCCAACAAGCACTGCATTGCCTTCTCCCAGCTGATATATTCCCAGAAAGTAACAGCACCAAGATCCCAAGTTCTGTTTCTACTTATAATCACAGTCAGAGTAGCTCTGGATTTCAGGGAGATCCCTGCTGATTAGAGAAGCACAGCGGAGCACAGCTGAGTACTCTCTGGCAAATCCTTCATTACAAGCCAAACCAAGATTTCAGGAAAGAAATCTCAGTGAGGAGAAGGAAACTTCACAATGCTCTTTAAGATTTTCCAACCCTCTTGTTTTAGAAACCTCCAAAACCTTTCCCTAGGGAGACACTGACTTCTAGGTACAGAAAAGATTTTTTTCTTCAGAGTTATCCTTGATTTAGCCTGTGGACACAACCTAAAACCCACTGTCCCACTCTAAAGATGGAGGAATCACTCTGAAGTTGCACGAGAGTGTCACAGAGCTGGGAAAAAAAAACTGATGTTGAGTCCCTTGTGCTAAATATTCCATCACATCATATTCAGCAGCCACTGCAGTTCCCTTGCTCTATCTGTGCACTTACTTCCCAACGAGACATGTGAGTTCAAGATGCATCTGGAAAAAAAAATAACCGTTCTTCTTTGTGCACTGGATTAGAGGCTTTTTTCGCATCAGCAAAGAGAGGTTGTTTCTTCCACTTTACTAACAATAGACCTGGTGGGCTATAGACTGCAGTTAATCTGCTCTGACTGCTGCAACTGTGTGGGAGCACACAGGGGCACAATGCCCTCCCGTATGGTGATTTTAACTCAGTGAGGCCAAGAATAAATGTTTAGACAATGCTGACTTAGAAAGGGTTTTGGCGTTTCATTTTTGTTTTGAGGAAGAAACTAAACTGGCACTGAAGGCAGTAGCATGTTTAGTCAGTTAAAGGCACCAGGAGGAGAGTTTGCTTTTCCAGAATCCATTAGAAACCTCATGAAACCTCATGAAATTGAGACCACAAGAAATGAAGAGCCTTCAAAAAATATTCATCTAAATAATCAATGTGGTACAACTGAATTGAATGGAAGGACAAAGCAAAGCCAGCTGAGTTCAGGTGCACGACTGCCCATGGGGCTCTAAGAGGACTATCACTCAGTCTCCTGGGTCAGTGCAGAGAAACTCTTCCCATATTCAAACAGGCAATGAAGAGAGGAGGGACACACTGTCCTCTCAAGGTGCCTCTCTGTCTACTGGAGAGGCAGTCTGCAGGATCAGCTTAGATTAGTCACTCTGGTTTAACTTAAATTTATATTTTACAGTTTATTGGGCATGAACTTTTATTTATTGCTTTATAACATAATTAAGGTCCATCTGATATTTTCTTTTTTTCTTCTCCTCTGTATCAGGGACAAAAATCTGTTTTGCTCTGCCAACAGGATATACAGAAATTTCAATGAATCCATTACTGAAGTATTTTTTTTTTCAATCAAGAAATCCATTGCCCGACAGTGACTAGTCCTGTTTCACAGTTTTCCACCAATTCCATAAATTGCATCAAAGTTTCATCATTTCCTAATTCAAGTTTTCTCAGAAACATTAGTCATCATTGAAGAATGTTCTGGTCATTTAGAAGGTTAAGAGATAATATTTTCTTACATTTTTGTGGCTGTTTTCTCTTTTGGAGAGAAAATATTATGGGAGAGGAAGCTTCCCTGCTGATTGCAGTTGCTCAGTTTTCCTGTCTTTCTCCACTGTTTGCTTCTACAATTTTTGCAATTCAAAATTTAAAACAAGTTGCTTTACAAAAAAAAGCTTGAAGCTGCAAAAATATTTTACTAAGAAATACCATTGGAAAGCCTAAGGGGATAAACCCTCCTTTGTCTCTCCTATACTCAGTCAAATGAAGAGGCAGGAGGGTGATGGAGGGTTGTGAGTAATGCTCTGAGGTCCTTCCATGGGTTTTGAAAGAATAACATGCTATCATCTGAGCCACTGCTGACCTCAGAAAGAAGGAGAAGTTATAGGAGGAAATAATCCATGCTTGCCTGCAGCAGCTGGACAGCAAGGAGGAGCGCTGTTATGCAGCTTATTTATCTGAGCAAGCTGTGGAGCTCACCCGCTGTTAGAGTTTTCTTTCTTCTCCGACTTACACTGCTAGTCTTTTCCTCAATAATTCTCTCCCCTTTTTTTTAAAGGAATCTGATTTATTATCAGAGGATCCATAACAGCAGAAAAATCTCCCCTCAAGCTTTCCCTCCCTCCCTTCATGCCAAGTTCTTAGCCTTGCTCCTTTTTCTGTTGCTTCTCTCGCTGGCTCTTCTCCCATGCCTTGCAGCCAGCACCTTTGAAGAAAAATTCAGCCTCCTCCACCTCGCTGGTTCCCCTGGCTGTTCCTCCTGCTGTATAATGGTGCCCTCGCTCCGAGATCTGCTCTCCTTCAGTGAACTCTGGTTGTCCTCATGTACCCTCATTACCTTGGGCCTCCATTCAGTCATCTCCTTCCAGTTGCAACATTTCCTCCATGTGAGGAATATGGACTTGGCTGGTGTAAGCAGATGTCACCAAGCCTGGATGCAAGGCAGGGTGTGATAGAGTATGGACATTGGCTCTCCTTATGAACCTCAAGGAGCTTGTCCAGCTCTAGGGCTGCTGTAACTCTCCCATGAGATTTGTTGTTGTTCAATGTGTGACACTAAGACTCGATAAAGCTGTTGGCTGAGCTCACCACACTGCCTCCTGGGACTCCTGCAAGCCCTTTCCTGCTCTATCAGAAATGTTTTTTGCAATCTCCCATCCCATGTCTTTACCCCACGTGGGCCCTGCTCACCCCTTCATTGCCATCCAGGTTTCCCATATGTGTCCTTACCTCTACCACTGTCTCCTGCTCTCCCTAATGCCCACTTTCACCCCTTTTTTATGTGTTCCCCATGCTACACCTGCCCCAGCCAGGTATGGTAGGGCTCCTGTCCCCTCTCCCACTTGTCTTCTACTCCCACTTCCATATCTCCTCTCAGTTTCTATCCCATATTCCCCTTACAGCCTCTGGGTCTGACTTCAAATCACCTACAGCCAGACTTTGCCTCACACAGCACAATTATGCCGACCCTCTATTTCTTCTTCCCTTCTCTGTTGCTCCCTGTGTGACCTTGGATATCCTTCTCCTTTGTCTCTACGACCTTCTATCTCTAATCCCAACCTGCCATCCCTTTCCTAAACACTGCTACAACTTCCCCACTCCCTCCTTGTAAAATGTTTTTTATTTTCTTAGGAGTCCAGGATACAGTCACTGTTCCTGGGCAATTTGTAACATGGTTAACACTAACGTGGTCAAGCAGCTTCAGAAAGGGGAAGAAGAAAGTTTATTCAACTCACAGCATCAGGAAAGGTGGGACCTTGATTTTTCTCTGAATCAGGCTTTTCCAGGATTCTGATTTGTACCCATTTTGACAAGGTTGTTGCTACTGATGCTAAAGAATCTCTTGACATTTTGAAATGGAAAATTACTGTGCTAAAGTCAGACAAAACCCTGTGAATTATCTATTTTTTATGCAGTGTCCTAGGCATCTGAGTGGGAAGCAAAGGCTGTTTAGGTGGTAAATATATGAGTCCCCTCTTCAACCCCAAAAGAGCAAACCCATAAGAAGATCCACCTTAGTTCTCAAGTGCATTCGACAGCACTGGCATCAGCTTTGTGACTGCATGATCAGAAGGCACCCTCCCACCTTAGTCCTTGTGGATAATACCATTGCTAAAACATTATGGCACCAGAAATCTCAGCAGCAGAGCTCAGCAGTTGCCATTACCCTCATTCAGAAACAAAGGAAGAAGAGGAGGTATTGCTCCTATGTTGCACGATGGCTTCTTTTTTGCTTTCCAAAGAGAAGGCCATTTGCATGCATCCCTTGGGTCCTTAGCCTGGGCCTCCATGGAACCCCATATCCATTTTTTCCAGTTTCTCAGGTGCCACAGCTGTATGCCAAGTTTTAAATCCTTAAGATTAGGGATGTCAGCAATACTAGTGCCAAATGGTAAAATGTCAAGATTAAGGGCTCATTCAACAGTATAACTGTCTGAAAAACTCAAACACTTCTGAGATCTCCAGGTGTGTTGGTTTCACATTTTCAACTGAGAATTTTAAAAAAAAAAACTTTGTTCCTGGAGCTGAGACTCTACAACATGCTTCAAACTTTATTTATGGTAGGAGTTATTTACCTGAATGTTTCTCTTGGAAAGGATAAAATTAATCTGGAAAGGACCTCAAGTGTCAGAACAGTCCTCCTGTCTTAGGGCAAGATCACCTTTACCCAGGTTGTAAGGATGAAATTTTTCACTCAAGCTGAGATATGTACAACAAAGATGTCTACATCTAAGCTGATGCCTCATTAGGCTTAGGAACTGTAATCTGTGTGGCAAATAAAGTCTAGAGAACAACTTGTCCACCCAAACCCCCATGTCTACCTTAAGATGCAACGGATCACTCTCGGGACCCACTGATTGTACTTACCAAATTTCCACAGATCAGATTGGGAACCGAAAAAAAAAGATCAGTGCAGATACCTACCCTGTAGTGTTTAAAGCTAGGGGAAGCAGACCACACTCCAGCTGTTTGGGTGTATGTAAACTACCTATCTGGTTCCAGTGCAGCTGGTGAAGCCTTGGCTGGTAGACTTTAGGATGCAGTTTGTCCAGCTAGATGTAGGCACCTATGTTGTGATGACATGGGTCGCACCCGAACCTCCACTGACCAACCAGTTCTCCACTGCTCTAAAGGGCGGACTGCTCCACTGCCAAAGCCAACAGTTTCCAAAACCTTTAGTTGTTGCCTACATGTGAGGGTCCTCACATTCACCCTATGCAATACATGTCACCACTTCATTCCTTTCACTTATTTCTTTTGGTTTCCAGCCGCCCCCCCCTCAGCTTCTAGTTTTCCTCTTCCAATGAAAGCCTATCAGTCCATTCCAAATCCATTACAGACACAGGAAACTGAATATATCCTCCCTCCCTGCAGCAGTCTTTTTCATATTTGAAAACTGTATAATCAAAATTATAAATTGGTAGAATTTGTGCTATTTAAAAAATTGGTCACTTAAATGCATGTGTCTTCATCTAATATAAGACTGCTAGATCTGGCCTGAAAGCACTTTTTTTTTTTTTTTTAATTCTGTGGATATTTCAATTCTAATATGAAAAAATAACAAATAGAAAAAAAAAATCAATTTAAAACTATAGGAAGTTATTTTCAACTTCAAGATATTATACAGTGTGTGCAGAATCACATGTAACTCTGGATAAAAAATGTTTCAAAAGGAACCCTATATTTCTGTACTAAAGGCATTTTATAAGAAAATTATGAACACCCTAAAAGTCTGTCCAATGGCATTTCTAGCAAAAAAGCCAGCACCATAAAGTTGTCAATACCAGTTTCTGTTCCTTCTAACTTCTTCCTGACTGAGCTGTCCTTGAGCCCTGTACCTTAGACTAAGCTATAATTCCTTCCTTAACTTCCGTGACTTTGAGTCCCTCAAAGAAATTATGAAGTAAAGAAGAATTACTCTCTATATGGGATTTTGCCAACTTCTCCAAACAGATGTTGCTTGGCCCAGAAAAAATTAAACTAGTGAAAGTAATGCTTTTAGACCTATGCATATATTACTTTTTAAAACCTATATGTTTATTTCTTTAGGTATGTGTATAGATACATACAGAGATTTTTATGCATACACAAATAATGCATTGTCTCCTAGAGTACTATATACTATGAATATAAAATATGCCTTAAAAAACCTATAGCACTTTTTCTTCTGTTATTGACTATAATTTGCTTCAATCAGTCTGAAATCTTTTTCATGTAATTTATTGGTAATCAATTGATTTCTCCTTGTTTATGTTTTTGTTCTTTTCAGCATTTAGCTATGAATTTAGCCATGAATCAGTTTTATCTTATTCCTATTTAATATCCAATCATTTTCCCTTAAACTTGCTATTTATCAGGTCAACACTGCACTGGTTGAATTTATATTCTCTGGGGAGCTCTTTACCTGGATATATTTTTTGCATGAAAACCACCCTGGAAATGCTAGTATTGGCAAACTGCTGTATTCAAGTATGTTCCTACCATCTCTGCATTTGAGGCCATATTTACCCTGAGGTACTGCCCCTTTAAATTCAGCCCAGTTTGTTTTGGTCTTTTCATTTTTTTAGTTTTCAACTCTAAAATGAAGGAAATCCAGCAAACAGTATCAAAAGAAGGTTTTCAAGAAGTGCCTACCATGTGTGCCTTCTCCACCAACACTGCCAATGGAAAGTCACATATAAACCGATCTATTTCCTACTGCTAATAAATATTTGGTTCCATTTTGTGAGGAGGCAGCACACACATTGCCTGTGAAAACCAATTAAAGTTTGGCAAACAGAAGGTTTCCAGAATCAGGCACATATGCTCTAGACTTGGATACATTAAACAGAAACACTTGATAAATATGTCTGCATCTCTTTTATCTGAGCAATCCAGTTGGATTATGCAGTAAAATTGTAACAAGATCACTTGCAAAAGATAATTGATCAGAATGCTGCTTTGCTTTTTTGCAGTACCATAACCATTCTGCTTTCATTTTTCTAGCCTTTTATTTTGAGGCCTGCTGAACATTGTTTTTTATGGGAACTACTGGATTAGGTCTATGTTTAGGAAAGCATTTAAACACATGCCTAATTTTAAAAAATGCAAGTATTCTTCTTGAAATCAATGGTCCTGCTTCTATAATTAAAGTTAAGCACCTGCTTAAATATTTCTTGGCCTGGGTCTGCAATCCGTAACACAGATGCACTAACAGTGGTAGTGAGTTTCAAGATGTCATAATGACAAAAAAGCCTCCATTACCTCATTAATCTATCTAGATATTTATATGGCATCCATCTCTATAAAAATTGCAGTACCTATCTTAAAGTAGCCAAGAATGAGTTCATATTATTCCCCTAAATCCCGCCTAATTACTGTCTCTTCATTACTGGCCTTCCAGGGCAGTTAGCTGAGCCACCCTGAATAATTGCATGAACACACTGCATCCACTGCAAAAACATAGCTGAGCCCACTGCTGCTGGCTACTTAAAACAGCCTTACTGGCTTTGCACTGAAGGGAGAGGAGAGTTTGTCAAAGGCACGTTTGCTGCTCAGCTAAGGACAGCTTCCAGCTGAGGGACAGCAACAAAGAGTTGGGGACAAGACCTTCTTAAACCACTCCAGCCGCAAGAGGCTGTCTCAGTCGGTCCTACATGTTACATCCCTCCAAAGCCATGAACACGTTTCCTGAAAAGTTCCCCCTGTTTCCACCTCCAGCGTCTGTTGACTATAAATCATTCCATAGATTGCTAGTTAGCTGGCTTCACATCCATAACACAACAAATATTTCCCCTCCAGCATCAAGTCGTTCAGGCTCCATAGGGGATAATCCCTGAAGTAAAGCAGCGATCTTCAAGACAGAAGTTGCTTTCCATTCCACAAAGGAGAAGGGTTTGTTAATCATGCAACTATTTAAAAGTCACTCCCAAGATGTGCACCTGAACTTAGAGCCTATAATTTATAATCTACCCACCCACACATGTACATTGCAATCAGATTGCTGTTCCCACAGAAAATAAACGTGCTGAAACACAAGACCCAGCACTGTTCCAAGCAGTGATAAAACATTTAAAGGAAAGATACAGGATAGTTTCATAAAGTCTCCGGGTAGCATAGGGCAGGGGCAAAGGTACCCTTCACCTGCTGCGGA
This sequence comes from Aptenodytes patagonicus, assembly GCF_965638725.1. Taxonomy (NCBI): domain Eukaryota; kingdom Metazoa; phylum Chordata; class Aves; order Sphenisciformes; family Spheniscidae; genus Aptenodytes; species Aptenodytes patagonicus. Next base: position 11,101,828 of record NC_134950.1, on the reverse strand, counting down.
GGGTTAAAATGCAAATGTACAGATGTAAAGGAGAGAGAGTTTCCTTTGATCTCATCTCACCTTCTTTACAAATCAGGCCTTGATATCGTGGAAGTATAGTTCCCAATGCCAAAAGACAACCAGTGATTCAAAAAATCTCTTAATGAAAGGGTTGAGGGCTACTCAAAAACACCTGAAAAATGAACTCCGCAGTGTCATTTCCCCATCAGATATTACCTCTAAAATCAAGCAGATCTACGGGGGGCAGGGGGGGAACCAACAACAAACAAGCCAATAAACAAAGACTTTGGTGGAACTTTCTAACAAGAAACTCAAAATAAAATATTGCCTTTGGAATTAATCTTAATGCCCACATCCAGTGGAATGACTGAAGGGCTTCGTGGCAGCCATAGATATTGGTCATTTATAGTCATGTTCTTCTGCATAAGCTTGTTTGGCATTGAACTACACTTCCCAGGAGGCACGAGTCCCTTCCCTTGGAAGAGTGCAGTACATCATTTAACAGCCAGTTATATAATGTGCAGCTAGTTCAGCTTTTTACCTCTCTTTAGGATGAAGACAAGTGCTGATATACCAGCATTTTTCAAAAGGCAGTTATTCCATTTTTTCAACTAATTTCAGACAAGACATTGCCAACTTCCTGCTAGCATTCTGGTGTGTTCTTACCAAAATAACCATGAACTTGAGTATCCTCTATTAGGGTAGGTAGCTATAAAGGTTCCTGGCACTGGAGTACCCAAGCACATCATAAATATTAACGGAGTTATCCTTCCAACATTGCTATGAGGCTTTATTACCCCCATTTTGCAAACAGAGAATTGAATTTCAAAGTCACTTGCCCAAGGCAACACAGGAATTTTGTATTGGTGCCAGGACTGAGCCCACATTTCTTGAGTCCTCATCCAAAGCATCTTTTCTCTTCTACCCTCTTATGCAAGACACAAAAGGAATTTTTGTGCCTCAATATTTTCTGTTGGTCTGGTTCTAAGCTATTTTCTCACACATGTGATCATAAAAGATGCCAAGGTGAACTCTTATTTTGGGATAAGAGATAGTGCTTCCATACAAGGGGACCAGGGTTTAGTTTGCAGTCTTGTTCTCTCCTTGGCTGTCAGTAAGCACAGCCCCTGCAGAAAAAAGGAGTGCTCTGTGTTGCACAACCTACAATGATTGCTCTGGATGATTAAGAAATGGTATTAATACATTCCATGGATGAACTATCCAATCTTCCTTAGCCTGAGGGATAGAAACTAAAATCCTGGGCCTAGCTGGAGAATTCAAGAGAGTTGAAGATCATCCCTGGAGAAAAAAATAAAAGCACTGGCTTGCATTTGTTTGGCCTTTCTTTGAGTGCACTGACCAAATATGCAAAAACATACCAAATGCCTTGTAAGCAGGAAAAATAAGCAAATCTCACCCAAAGAGCCTTGCATACATGATGTTTTCAGTTTGTTTAGGTTCATGTCTCCCAGGTTTTGCTCTGAATTTATTGCACTCAAAGATTCATGTCAAAACCTACCCAGAACTGTTGTATTTTACTTAGCTCAAGACCCAATATTCTGATTTTCCTACTATACCATAACTCTGGCTAGATTTGCTCAAAATTTACTCCAGAATTCAGGCAAGACTTTTAACTGACCCAGAACAACGTTGAGATTTGTCATTCTAGGCACAATCAGAAACACAAGCTAGAAGAACCTACAGATCTCCAAGGTGACATTGCAGTCCTCACACTGCTGAGGGGCTGTTAAGCATCGAATGCACAAAATAGTAAAATATTTATGTCAACGTTTTAAAACACAATGATAAATTATGTATTTAAGACCCCTTAAGCTGAATATGCACATCTTAATCATAAACTGATGTTTTAGCAAATATTGCAGTAACTTGATATTGAGATTTAAAAGCAATATTCCATGGTTCTCACTTTTGGGGGGGGGGGGGCATGAGGCAAATCAGATGCTTTTGAGAACAAAAACAGCCTGGAAATGTTTGCAGTGATGTCTAGCCTTCATCTTCTAGATACTCACCAGAGTGTCATCCCCACTGTCCTTATCACTAGACATCTTAAAAAAAACTTGCATGGTCTTGTGAATTCCAAGCCCATGACTTTTCCTGTCTCATCTACATGTTAAGTGCACAAAAAAGACAAGTATTACCTAAACTCCAACTTTACTAACAGCTTCTAGCCTAATGAGAAAGAACTTTCTTTTTCATGAATATGAAGCTGTGAAAAGGTAAATAATCCTTTAGTATTTCTTGGCTTTTTTCATCCAGGACATCCAGATATACTGACACAAATATCTTGATACTTCTTGGCTGATGTTCAGATCAGATTTCTGCACTGGGTTTCAGTGTGGGCCATTACAGTGATGGAAACCATCTGTTAAGCCAGGGTGTAGAATGAGTAATCTTCAGTATTTGAGGATGCTTTTGTCCTTGAACGCTACTTGGTTTCAGGTCCTCTCTCCAGTAGTTAAAATCACCCTTAGAGAAAAATAACCAGTTAGAATTAAACTTTGCACACACTTTGAACTCCTATAGACACCGGGAAGTGTTCCTTTACACCAACATTAGACAGAGTCTGTAGGGCACAGCCTACTCCATAATGCTTAGGTCATGTGGGGTTATTTCATTGTATACCTATTAATTAAGGTGTCATGAATTAATTAGGCACAATGCCACTGAAAAGCTATGATAAGCAGTGCACCTTATATGCTAATAGTACGGGCGTCTCTTACATAAGTGAATCATCCCTATTTCCCAAATCAGCAATTACTCTGTGCCCTGTGGGTAAATGCCTTTCATAGAAATTATTCCCAGAACTTCTTCAGAGAACACCTGAGACAGCACTGGAACATCACTAATCTATCTTTCTGCATCTATGTCGGAACCCTTTTGGCCAATAATTCTTGGACTCACGTCCCCACCCCAAATGTGAGGTCCTACTCCTACCTTTGAATTGTCTTTGGGATCATGGCCCTGCCACAGCTCCCCACCGGCAGTCTGAAACCACTGCTCTTGATGGTAGCTTTGTAACTATGCCCAAAGGGCAGTGCTCTGCTCTCAGAGCAACCTCCTTGTTTTCAGAAAGACTACCCAGGAAGAGGCATAATTTAAGATGAACTTGAGTACTCACACCTTTCAAAGCTGCGTTTTCTGAGGAGATGAAATAGCAAGCTGTGATGATAAAAAAACCCAGCTTCTAAGAAAGGTACATAGTAAAGAAAACCACATCCGAGTGAGAGAAAAATGCCTAAAATGTAACAAGGTTAAATACAAAAGCCTCTTATAAAGTCAGAGAGGTTAAACTGCCAAGTCCTGTCAGATATTTCAAGGAGTAAAAATGGCACCTGTAACTACATCAGCCAGGCAGGACAACGCATCCTCCTGCTCCAGGCTGCAGGTACCAGCCAGGTCGCAAGTGCTCAGCATCTCTGAAAATGAAAGCAGTCATTGAGGCAGACAGATGAGGCTGCCTTAGCCCTGGAAGTTTCACTCTGGTTTTTTTTTTGCCGAGGGATTAATGAAATGACAGTAAGGTAAAAGGCTGCCATGTTTCAGCTACTGTCCTGCTATTCTATACTGTCCCCAAGTCCAGGTGAGGTGACTTACTCCTCTCTCAGGGAGAGGCAGGTTCCTTTGTGTTACCTGATGTTATGTATCATCAGCATTTCCAGAGGCTTGGAATAAACTCAACTCTCCTTTCATTGCAAGGCACCTGTGGACATCTACAGCATGAGCACGTGGGACCTGAGGCACTTTGGCAAACCCATATGGAAAAAAACAGACATCTCTGTATTATGAGGTACCCCAGCAGTTAAAAAAAAAAATTCTGTGTATCACTCTTGGGGATTTGGGCACCTAAAATCCGCCTTAACTGGAACTTGAGCAAGTAAATAACTTTTCAACTCCCATCCAAAATGATTTGCCTGAAATTGCACAGGAGAGCTGCAAAAATGAAATCTAATCCTCTCAAACCGCAGTTAAAGCCCCTGCCACTAACCCATCTTTTCCTCATTTATAGCTAACTTAATCTCACTAGCTGGACTCTGCTCAGCTAGGATTCACAGTGGTGTAAATTACTGCAATAAGGCCACTCAAGATGCTGCACCCAGTACATTTTTACTCTGCTTGCTAATACATCAAAGCAGAGAGACAGAAGATACAAAGAAAATTATTAGCACTGACCTAACTGCTTTGCCTAACAAGCACCTGCAGCAAAGCAATGTGGGCTAAGATGTTAAAGAGCTGCATACATTGCATTCCTCTAAAGCCAAATTCAGTGTGGACTGCAGGCGTGTCTATTAATTTCAATGAGATTTATATCAGACCTCCATACCGAATGGTTAAGAGCTGCTGGGCAGGGTGAGCTGTCAAGGAAAGGATGTACTTACAATTGCATTTTGACGACAACGGGAAAAGAGGCTTTCCAAAGTACAGAATGTTTTTGCTGTTACCGGGATGCTTTCTAAGCCCTCCTGTTCCCTCTGTGCTTTAATTCCTTTGTTACAAAAACCGCAAACACCTTCTGGGCCAGGAAATCCAGTATCTCTGTAAGTAATTATCTTTACACACAATAGACACAGAAAGCATTGTCACCACTTGAGAAGCGCATATGGCTAAAAGGTTTACATGTAGATATTCCTGGGCCAGTGGTGCAGGGTGAAGCAGGCTAATGAAAGAGCTAAAAGAGAGAATGAGGTAGATGCTTTTATAAACAACATATTTTTCAGTCTAATTTTTTATTTTGTCATTAAATTAGAATTTTAGTAACCGAACCAAATTAACATATCAGCTGGATCCAGCCAAGTCCACACATGGCAGTAAGGCAGAGCAAGAATAGAAACCAGTAATCCTGCCAGCTCCATCCATGAGTGATTAGTCAGACTCTCAGTTCTTCTGTAACACTTTTCCACGCCCTAGCTCTCAAAACACTGTTTAAAGAAAAGCCACTGTTACAGGAGAAGAAAGAAGCTAAGTCACGCCAAAGATCAATGTCAGAGTAAAATAAAATCCTAAATCAGTGTTCAAGGGCTTTAACTCTTCCTGACTGTGCCTCTTCATAATAGCAAAAAAGATACATTTAATTTCTAAGATCATAAAATGAAGAAAACAAAAATACATGTTAATTAGTAAATAACCCAAATCCAGTTTTTGCTTGTCTGACTACCATTAGACATTACCTTAATGCTTGAAATAAGAGAGCTGTCCGATAGCAAATTGCCATTCAAGAGGAGCAAGTGTTCTGCATCTCTGTTTAGATTGCTCTTTAACAGCATGTACATTCCTCAAACCTGAATGGCCTTCTGGTCTTCTGGTCTGGTCTTCTGAAGTATAAGCTGGGTATTCCACGGATGATTGCAAGGACATAATAAACCATTATATACCATTATATACCATATACGCTTCTGCTAAGAGCATGTAGGAGACATGCCTACAACCAGGCATTCACATACGTATGGGTCTGCAAATGGTTCAAAGAACCAGAGGCTCAAATTTAGAGTCCTTTTTAGAAAATGGAGTCCCCTGAAGGGAGACGATGGAGATTTGGCTGAGGAAAATCATTGTTGGTAGAAAGAGATCAGAACCCAAACGTTAGTCAAAAACCTACTGGTTAAAACACAGATCTGAAAGTGGAGGCTCTGCTCTCCTACAGAGCTGGAGTTTCCAAGGTGCATATGTGGGGAGCCAGCTTTGGTGGATGCTCTCCCCAGCTTCGGGACCTTGGAGCTTTCAGACTGCTGCCAGCCTGGCAGCCTTGGGAGACCACACTCTTCTGGGACATCTGAGGGTTTGGGTGCTAGTGCTACTAAAGAAAAGCAGAGGTCATGACAAGTTGAACTTTGTTCAGAGACATTGAGGGCATTCTGAGGGAGGAGGCCACTCTCCAGGACTAATGGGACACTAGGAGCATAGAAACCCTGAAAGGCATCATTAAATCAGGAAGTTCAACTTATATGTGCTTGTATGTGCTTTTTTTTCTATTAAAACATTTCAATTCTTTAATACAGAGCATGAAAAATGTCATTTTGGTTTTTAGCTTTCTAGTCCGTAAGGAATACACAACTTATATCTTTGTTTTGAAATAGCAAGGATTTTCCTCGTTCCCAACTCTAATTCATGCCCAGGGCTATGTTATGCTAAGAGGCTATTAATTTAGTGGATAGACTCAGTCACATCTTTTTTTTCCCCCCTGATATACTAAGCAAACATGAAGTCACTGCAAGGGCTTGAAAACTGGAGCATGGCAATGGAGTGTCAAGTAGCTGGAGAACAGACAAACTTTTAGAAAACAAGCCCAAGAGAGTCTGCTTCAGTGTTAGTACCAGCTTTCATCTTTGAATAATACTCCTTTACCCAGGTCTAAACACTGACACCATTTGTAACTCAGGGAATGCCTGAGCCAAAAATCCCTGAAAGCAGATAGGAGGGAGGGATCGCTGCATACTTACCCTATTCTTACTCTCTCGTGTAGCCTATACTCTTCCTTTTTGTTCCTACCCAACCTCAGAGAGAGGATGCTGGGCTGGAGAGCCCTTTGGGCTGACCCTGTACAGCTGCTCTGATGCTCTTCTATTTATGCTACATTTCAGAGGAAGTTATTTTCTCTTATTCCCAATCATTGTCAACAAACAGCAAACCCCTCCAAAGCCATTTTTGACAGAGTCAGCCTAAGCGCTTGCATTCAAGGATTAGTCACACGCTGCTGGAGTGAAAACAAAGAAAATGTAAACAGCTAACACTTTTGCCAGAAGTATGCAAGAGTCTGTGTGGGAAAGGATATGATATAAGAGCTTGTGTGATCATACATTCTTTTATTAAAATAAAACCTTTCACAACAATTCCTAACATGATTTATTTTTTTCCAAGTATCACCATTCATTAAACAAAGCTTGCCTGTGCAATTATCAAATATGTAAGGCTTGTGATATCAGGTAGATCCCTCTACGGGTGTATTTCAAATTGTCGTTGTTTAATTATTAACTGACTCCATCATGTTTTCTCTTGATACGTGTTCTTTATTTCAGGAATACATCCTGCAATATTAAATGGAAAGATAAGCTCAGTCAAGAATCTGAGGACTAAGATGAAAATCAGCTTGTGTATGTTTTCTCACCTTCCTTTTTTCAGCTATCCCAAATTATCGCCACAGCCAAGACAGAGAAAGGAAAGAAAATTCGGTATGGAAAGTTACATTGTGCTTTGGGACAGAAGATACCCCTTCACCCACCTCCTTCTCATCCCTGCCTTAGTGATCTCACAAAAACTGTTGTGCCATTAAAGTTTAAAGAAAACACAACCTTGGAACTGACCGCTACCATAGATATGGGCAAAGTTTATTCTAATTTAGAGGGTTTTTTCAGGCAGTTGTTTATTTGTCCCAACACATAGTTCAGGTGATGTCTTTATAAAATGCAGAAGTCTGATGAATAGAAAAAGTCAAGGAACAGTTTCATAAGTGTCAAAAGGGTTTGTTTTAACATTGCTAAATCAGACTCTTTTGGCTCAGAGTGGGGTGAAGAAACAAGGAGACATGGGAACTGTTCACAAAACTACCCCGCAGTGAGGGATCCTGTTCTGGCATCTCCATGGTAAGGTAGCCCACTGCAATGCAGAAGACACGCATTCACTCTGCTCAGAGTTTACCTGAATCAAAGGCTTTTTCTTTCTCAGAAGAGGTGCTGACTGAGAAGTTTACCACTCTTTCTGAAGTGGTACTCTTTTATGTTCAAAAAGTCACTAGAAGAGCCACTGGAACCCACCAGTGCTCTTTTCCAGGTGAGTGCCCTTATGGCATGCCGTGACTCTGTCTTGAATGTAAGTGTAAATGTACATGACTGTAAAGGAATACTTAGAGGTTGATATAAAACGAAAGCCCTTCAATAGGAGTGGGTGATAAAGCACTAGCCCAGAATACCTACAGACCATCAGCGTTCACCCACAAAATGAGATATCAGATTTAAAATCCCTGCTTTATTTGAAGTTAAAAGGGTATTTAAACCCCTTCAAAGTATCCTAAGTGAGGGTTTTAAAGGAAAAAAGTAGAGCTATTTTGTGTGAATTTTTATTAGCTTCCTTCCTAGAATAATTGTTCCAGAAAAAGCAAAATATTTCTTCAGTCCTAACTTTGTTTTACCAAAGATTAAAAAAAAATGAGTATTAGGTGGACCTAGAATTTTGGGGTGTCCTTAGCATGAAGTTTCCTGGGAGACAACTAAGCCAAGAAAACCCATGGAGAGTATATTTTCCCTTTCTCTATATCTCCTGTCCCAGCAATCCAACATGCACAAGGGGCTCCCCCGTAGTCCAGACTGCCTCCAAAGCAGACAACTTGCAGGTTGAGCACCTGGGCTATGGAGTTGAAAGAGACCTCAAGATGAACAAAGAATGGCTCCATCCCATCATGAGGAAACTTTCTAGGCGAGGGAGACTTGCTGCCCAAAGAAACAAACTTGTGCTTAATAGTAGATACAATCTGCACTTACCCAGGTTAGCAACTAAGTTTTCTAGATGTGGAAGAAAGGCAGCTGAGCAGTTTCAGTTCCACAGACCAATACCTCCTCATCAATGAGATAAAATGCTTTTTCTTTTGTCTTGAAAACATTTTTTCCAGGCCATCTTCCTCCTTTTTCAACAAATTCAAATCATTCCTCACATGCTCAAAGCAGCAATGCACTGAATGTTCCCCTCTGTCCCTTCTGCCTTATCAAGTTTCCAGTTCCTAATTAAATATATAAATTCTAAAAGTACATTTTAACCACTGGCAATTGATTCCCTTCAGAACAGAAAAGCTTCGCTCTAGAGCAAGTTACATGAAATCACTTGACTCAACAAGCTAAACTAACTTCCTTTTGCCTAACCCAACCTTTTAGTGGTTGGCAATGCTCCAGCGCCTCTGATTAAGATATTGAAGGGCCAGATTTTTGAAGGTGCTGAGCACCAGCAGCGCTTGCTGATTTAAGTGATGCTGCAGATGCCGGGCCCCTGTATCATCCTGCCCCATGACATTTTTAAATCACTTTCCCTTGGTGTGATGGGGTATCACTTTCACTTGTTTTTCTTTTCTTTTCTTGGACTATCAAAGTTAAATTCCACAGAACAGTGATGTTTATCTCTTTTTGAGCTGAGCTGCAGAACAGTATTTGCATTTGAAACATCAAGTACGTCTACACCCACTTCTCCAAACAGAACCACTATAGGGTTTTGAGTTTGCACCTGTACTTTCCGTTGCTGCTTTGATTTATTCCAGCTAAAAGGAAAAATGAAAACTGGAGTTATTTATTTCAAGTGCTGGACTCATCCTCTGAATGGGTGGGTTCAGACTTTGGCTCTGCCATTCCTTCCTCGTGCAGCGCTCACACATAAGCACTGCATCTGTGAAATGGAGAAGATGCGGTTTCCTTTCTCCTGCCCTTTCACCCTTTCTCTTGACTAGTTAGGCAATAAGGTCTGCAGGAGGTCCCCAGCTGAGGTCTCCAGGTTCTGTAACACCATAAGCTACGGCTTTGCTCAAAATTACTCTTAGGGAGTTTAGTGTTCAAAACGCTGTGTGCAACCCCTATGGGGACTTGCTACAGAAATACTACCCCGAAGGCCCTGGCAATGCAAAGCTGTCACTGGGCACTCAGTCACATTGCTATCCTACATCTCAGGCAGACCACCTCTGCTAGAACAAAGAGCATGTGCAGAAGAAGAGTTAAGCAGAAGGAATCGGATTACGGAGGGCCAGAGAGACTAAGTGTCCCTGAATGACCTACTGCTGGCTGCTGGCTGAATCGTCTCCCACTTGTTTGGAGAAGCCGAAGCTCTCAGGACTACGACAGAAAAAGGCTTTGTCATAACCCACTGTTCTCCTATATGTTTTATAGAAAGTCCATGACAGGATTTAGTTTTCACATTACGAAAGGGATGGAAAAAAAACAATGAAGAAGCTGAAAAAGCAAATGATAATTCCTTAGAAATCAGTAGGGGTGCCTCACTGAAAGCCACAGGGTCAGAAGGAAACACTGAACGTTTGTGTCTTCCTGTGCTTCAAAGTCATTTTCTTTCCATTTGGCTTTAGAGAACGTCAGTTTTGGCTGGCTCCGTGGCTCTTGCATCAGGACAAACGGTGTGCCTTTCACAATGACTCTGTGCTGATATACACCTGAAAGCAAGAGGGGAGCAAACGAGGAGCGGAAATGAAGCTTTAACTCAGAAGAAAATCAAAGGAGGTTTTTTTTAGCATGTTCATTTCTTTTCTTTTTCTTATTGATGACAGGGTTGGGGGAAAAAAAGGTGTTGGAGTAATTGATTTTCAGAGGAAATAATAAATGAGCACATGAGCTTAGCAGTGTTAGCCACAGGAGCACAAATACCTGGGAGAAAAAATACTCAACTTCATTGTTACATATTCCGCCTATAGCATAACCTCTTTCTATGGCATAATAACAAGTCATGGATAATAATTTTCAGATAAAAGTCAACAAAGAGGAACAATATCAATATTGCTGCAACATTTGACAACACTCTCAGTACCATAAAATCTGAGGTACAACAGTATTCAGTGTAAGAAGTGCTGGTGTGCTCACTTAGAAGAGACAACTTTTAAATGCCAATCATTTCATCATTTAAGTGAATGTCATCAGTGCAGGATCATAAGGGTCTGGAGATGACAGCTCATTTTGTACAGTCAAAAGCCCACTGAAATCAACAGAGAGACGTTCATGGCTTGATCAGGCTGACAACAGGTTTCTCTTGTCCTGGGTAAATATGTGTTTTTCAGATGAGAGGAACTTGGCAGAGTTTTTGATGTGTGACCCAAACCTCCCTCTATATATGGCTTACAATTTGGAAGTTCTTGAAGTTCTTCTTCCCCATACATTGCTGAGAGATTTCCACTTGTCCTCCTACCCTGTAAGACTAAATGGGGTCTTCTACCAAAAAAAAAAAAAAGAAAAAAAAGAAAAAAACCCAACAAAAAACCTAGTTGGTAATCGGATACAAACTATTTCAGAATGCAAAAGAGGAGAAAGATTCCATGCTTAATTTTATTTAAATAAACAAATCTGGAAATCTTGAGTGCCATTTATTTATTTCTTGCAGGCTAAGTGCCGTAGAGGCTACGTGCAGTGTTAACATAAGTCAGGAGATGGCGATGTTGTAGATGGTCTTAGGGCTCCTGTTATGTAACAGGTAGATTTTAGGGGTGGTGGTGCAGGAAATGCTCCTCTGTAAACTGTGGTGCAGGTCTGCCAGATGCTAACCTTCAGGCTGCCTATGTCCCTCCTGGTCCAGTAGTATTTGCAGCTGAAGTTGCTGCATTCAGGTTGCAATGCTGGAACCAAAGAAAACCTACTTTGCTGCAAACTAGCAAGTATGGGAAGATGGATGCAATTCCTCATCTACTGGGATTCTGCTCCAGGGGTGACTTTTTTGGAGGCAAGGATAAAAGAACATATGTCAAGTTGTTAGCTGAGAGAACTGAGAAACCTCTGAGATACTTAGATTGACAGAGAGGAAAAGGTTAAAAATGGACATTGACTCTCTTTGATGTGCTGTAGTATTATCTTTCAGGCGTTTCTTGTGGGTGGGTTGCTCTGCATCCAGCCTTGCAAGAGAGACAGGGGAAGGGGGACATGGGGCCACAGACCGTCTCTCCCTACCTGGTTATGAGGTTACAGAGGTGGCTCTAGGTCTCAAACCAACACCCCATCTCACTTGCCAGCCTTTTCCACGACTGTAGGAAGAACTTAGGTGGCCAAACACCTAATTCTGCATCACCACAGAGGTCTGGATGGGGACTTGTCATTAATCTGCCTTGGAAAAAGCCCTCCTGGGCACACATAGGCATTTCAGCTGAAAGCTCAGGAACTGTCAGGCTAAACTGGCAGATCCCTACAAGGTTAGGCAGTCACCTTGCTGTTTGCAGCTTGATGGGTTTCATGTAGCCAATTTGTACTGGGTTTAAACTGACTCAGTCCTACCCATGGTCATTAGGAATTTGGGAGAGAAAGAAGAAGGTGTTATACTCCTCACTGCATACAGTGTGTTTGGGACAGGTATGGCTAATGCTTGCATAGACTCCCAGATGCTCATGAATGTCACTGCAACAAAAAAATACTGGTTAACTCCCACCAATTTACACTTTCTTTTGCACGTGACTGAGATTTGTGCTGAGATTTTGGGATTGTTTGAACTTCAGACTCAAAGTGAAACCTGTGGGTGAACCAACCTGATTCATAACTAACTGAAGAGAAAGTTCATGTGGCATCCTGGGAAGGAGAACTGCCAGGTTTCACACTTCCCTGTCTCTAGTACAAAAAGAAACACAGTGAAAAATCTCATAAAAAGGGAATTATCAGATTACAGGACAGAAAAGTGTTCTTCAAACCCTGGTTCATGAACCTTTTGACGAACATACTCAGAGGTGTAAGTCTGAAGTGCAAGCACAAATCAGTACATTTTTTCAGTATTCCTGTCATCGTCTTGCCAAATTTCCTGACAGCTTGGAAGATCCCTCTGCTTTTGTCTGGCCCAAGGATTCTCACCCTGGGGATTACAAGCAGTTGGCAGATGACTCTCATCACCCTGCCTCCTCTCAGGATTCACCTCCGCGAGATAAATCCTGCAGTAGCGGGTGGGAACCTTTTCGATTAGCTCATCCACCAGAGAAATCACACACTTAGACCCTGAAGGTCTGTCTTATAAATAGAGGGCTCAATGCGGCCAGAAACATGATACAAAGCAGGAGGGAGTACCAAACTAACTGAAGTCAGTAGTGGGGTGAAGGTACATTTACCCATTCCTTTCCTTTCCACCCTGGTACCCTCAAGAATCTGGCCCTTCTCTGACTCTCCATCTCTTATAATACATCCTGAGAGATCTACCAAGCCCAGATACTTCTCTCCAAGGGTGATTATCTCTGGAGCAGAAACATATTATCATCAGCTGAAATGCATGCCCCAGAGTTATCCATCCTATGCTACTGCCTCAGTGGTGGGAGTGCACATGTCCAGCAGAGGAGCAAGGAGGGTAAGTCAGGTACTATAACCCTTTACTTGTCCCCATATGAATATGCTGCCCTTGTGAGTCAAAGCCTTTAGCCAGTTAAATGTAATTTTCAAGAGCATCAGGGTGCCTTTAAGGTTGTCTGCATCTTATAAGTATTTTAACATTTTTATGAGTCTCTGTTCCCCATCTCTAATAGGGGATAATAACACTCTTCTCATTTACTGGGATGCTGGGGGAATAAATATTTATGAAAGACATTGTAATGGTGAGATTCCACAGAATGCAGGGTTCACATAAGTACCATAAATATACTGCAAATATATTGTGCAAAACAAAGGAGGTTTTAGCTTCTACTGCCTCCAGCCTAGCACAGGGAATCAAAGTTTGTTTAGCCGTCAGTGCTCTACAGCATCTTGTGAGATCAGGCAATTTTTATTTTATTTGTGTGTGTGTCTGTGTGTGTGAGGTTTCTGGAAATACCACAAAGCCAAATCTTGTCATGATCTTTCATTCACTCCTACTTCCAGTCCCAGCCAAAAGGAGGAAGTTTAGAGGAGCAGAAAAGTGTACAAACCAAATGCAACTGAGCATTTGTGTGTCTATTAAAAGACTTTTTTGGGCACCAGCACGGAAGATATGGTTGGGGAAAGGTTTTGATTTCACCTTTGCTGGCTCCCACACCCCTAATTAGAACTGAGATCTTTGTAGGTAAATAACATTTAAGTGGAACTATTTCTGACCACCGGGGTCCTGCACTCTGCTGTGCAGAGCCCTTTCATTAGGAATGAGCCAACCTGATGCTGAATAAACACATTGGGCGTTTTGCAAGAGCTCTGATGTGGTCTCTGTTAATTACTCTCTTTAACCTATTGCAATCATGTGCTGCTTAGCCGCACACACCACAGGACTGCTTGGGAAGGGGAAGATTATGGGGGATGCACAGAGAAATTCTTAAAGGGAGAGACAGCATAAAAATATGCTACAAAGTCTGTTTGAACTGGTGTCAGATACGGTAATGAGTGGGTAGGAATAATAATAAATACATAGCACCGCAGGAACACTTCACATTCTCTAAGTGCTGTGCCAACATCAAGCAATTAATTATATGACCAGGACCTTCTCTCTCACCAACACCCTCTTGATTCCACCGAAGAGACCAGCCTGGCTTGCTCATTTGCTGGTTTTTCTGCGCTGCTCTTGGCAGTGGTTTGTACTTGGAACCTCTCTCTCTCCCCTTCACCCTCAAATTACACTCCCATTCATGTCAACCTATTCAAAGGGTGCTTAGATGCATGCTTAGTGCTTTATTGCTGAGCTTTCCTCAGAGAAAGGGCTTTCATCAATGGAACAATGAACTTAGAGTCCACCATCCTCCTCTTCCTCAGGTCCCTGTTCTGGACCTCCATCTTCTAGAAGATTTGCAGGGAGGCAGCCAGCAGTCACCAATGCAGTGAAACCTCACTGATCCATGGATAGCTGTGTGTCAGTAATCGCTACCCGATTTTCATTACCAGCCACTTTAATACAGTCCTCACTTAGCTCTAAGTTAGGTTTATAATTATGAAATGTGTTCTGTCTTATCAGCTTCACTGGAGCATGTGAATGATCTGACTCTCTGAAAGTTGGACTACTTTGGCCCATACTCCTATGGGAAAAGTAAGCAGAAACCTGTAAGGTTTTGACATTAGTGATAGTAGTCCAGTAAAACAACTCCCTTGTTTAGTACTGGAGCAATCTGTCTTCATTGGGGGTCTCCAGCAATATAATTATGCTGTAATTATAGCAACACCAACTCCTCTCAGCTAAACAGGCCCCGACTTCAGATATCCTCGTTTAAGCACTCAGTAGTCTTTCAGTATCTCCATTCCCATATTGATAAAGTAGGAGGCATTACTATTAACGCTATTAATTATTAATATAACTATTAATATTTGCAAAGCCCCAAGGCTTCCAGATGAAAGGTGCTGGATAATTGTAAGGTGTTCTCCACACAGCCATAGGCTGTTAGCAACCAACTCCAATCAAAAAAGATTATCAAATACACACACTTAAAGATATTGAGCTGATCAAGTAAAGCGTTGCCATGGGATAATGGTCTCCCACTGCTACAGCAATTCTGAAGCATTAATCTCCAGTAAGTATCACAAAGGATCTGAGGCTTTTCAAAGAAGGAGGCATTCACCTTGTCACAAACAATGTTTGAGGGCTGTGACCCTGTTATGCCAAATCACTTGCTGAAATTGAATAATTTCATGCAATGGATGTCTGCAAAGCAGAGTCACAGTTACTACCTGGCTATCGTAGGACTCCTTCCCATCAGCCAGCCAGAAACCCTGTGAAAATGCTGACAGTTTCAAATTCACTTTTTCTTGAATATTTCAGTCTTGGTACAGTACTAAGTCTGTGTCTGCTGGGGGTAAATTGCTATGAATCAGACTAGACTACAAATAGATGTAGTGTCCTCTTTGTGGGAGCACTCTTGGGGTGCAGAGATAGATAGTGGCCCAAGTGACCTTTCAGCCCTGTTTTCAGTGATACTAAGAGGAGGCCCAGATTCAACTTCACAGTTGAATAGGTTGTAGGTCCTCTGTAGTCAGTGGAGGGAGACAGGCATTTCCAAAGGGCAAGTTAGCTCACACCTACGATGACTTGCCCCCTGTAGGTACCTAAATTCCCCAGGCTGTCTTCACATACTGTATGCTGGGATCCTCAAGCACCTAGCCCCAAACCATGTAAGTCTAGGTGCTTAAAGAAAGCATATCAGTTATGTGCTCACAACAGGGTGGAATAAACCTAGCACCCATTCCCAAAGCTATAATGTGTACAGCTGGACTGTGGCAAAGAAAACTTGCAGGAGATACCACCAGGGTTTCCTTGCCAGCAAAAGCAACATCAGGATCCATTATGATGCTGATTTGCAGCTGACACAAGCCAGTTGTGACATAATGACTACAATCTGTATTAGCTATAAGCCTGATCTCAAGACTTTTCCACCACTTTCCTACCATGGTGGGTTAACCTTGGCTAACAGCCAAACTCCCACCCAGCCGCTTGCTCACTCCCCATCCTCAGCAGTATAGGGGGGGAGAAAATAAGACAGGAAAGCTCATGGGTCAAGATACAGACAGGAAGATAATTACCAACTACTCTCACAGGCAAAGCAGACTCAGCTTTGAGAAAACTAATTTAACTTACTGTCAGCTAAAATACATTTGGGTAGTGAGAAAGAAAGACAAAAAAATAACACATTCTCCCCCCTTCCCCTTTCCCCATGCCCAGCTTCACCCCTTCACTCCCGACTCCTCTCCCCCCGAGGGGCGCAGGGGGTGGGGATGGGGGTTGTGGTCAGTCCATCACAGCCCCTCTCGGCCACTCCTCCCTCCTCACACCTCTCCCTGCTCCAGCGCGGGCCCTTCCCCAGGCTGCAGCCCTTCAGGGACAACCTGCTCCCGCCTGGGCTCTCCACGGCCGCGGCTCCTGCAGGAAATATCCCCCTGCTGCGGCCTGGGGCCCTCCCCGGGCTGCAGGGTGGGTCTCTGCTCCAGCGGGGTCTCTCCAGGGCCGCAGGGGATCCCTGCTCCGGGCCTGCAGCACCTCCCGCCCTCCTCCTCCTCCTCCGGCCTCGGGGTCCCTCTGCTGCTGCTCCCTCCTTGGCTTCCTCCTCCTCTGCCTGTGCCACCTTTTGCCCTTTCTGGCACCTCTTTTCCTCCAGGCGCCCCCAGCTTGGCTGAGGGGCTCAGCCCTGTCCTGCTGTGGGGCCCTGGGAGCTGGCTGGGACCGGCTGGAACCGACTGTGTCCTCTCCACACAGAGGCATCCCCTGCAGCCCTCCTGCCAGCAGCTGGGCATGGACACTCCATACACTCACTGTCCACGTTGCTGACACATAAGTAAACTTTCACAGTCATCCTCATCCAGAGCTCTGGAGTTAGCTTAGAAATGAAGAACCTGTGAACAGTGGTCCTTTAGGATGGGACCAGCTATTCCTGAACATCTCCAGAAAGCTTCATCATAACGCTCAGAAATGCTTCTCATGTTCTGTAACTCAGGAGTGGCAAATTTCTACCTGATCCAAGGTGCCCCTAAGCACAACATGGTCCTTGTGTGGGCAGACTTGGCCAGCTAATGTGACACTGAGGATGGAAAGCCCATCAGGGCTCATGGTGTTTAAGCGTGTTCTCAAGACCATTCTCCATCTCGTAATTTAACTACACCTTAAAAGTCAGGTGAGACAGTCCTATAAACAGCCACCTCATCTAAGCTGCTGTGCACATGTACTGTGTTCTTTGCACGGTGCATTTATGCCATTTCGCCTCGGCGCTTGTCCACTCTCTGGTCTTACTACAGAATATTGAAAAACATTTCTCAGACTCCTGGAAGGAAGTGATGGCTTTACAAAGAGACCAAAACACTCTGGTCAGGCTTTGTATCCTGTAACAAATGGCTTGCACTAACCTTATAAGTAGGATTTTAAGGCTGCATGCATGCATTCCTGCTTTTTGGACTGGTAGAGCTAATTGATTGCCCACAGCTCTAGCCTAGAAAGCCAGACAGCTGGAACCATCAAGGACTCTTCTGCCTAAATGAATTAAGTAAATGAATTATTCAATCAGACACAAAGGAGTGGGTGTGCAGCAATTGCCTATCATTTGAAATGCAAGGCACAAGTAATTGATTGTGCAGTTATCATACCACACAACATACATACACATCCCCTGCTCTTGTTTATATCTTTGCAACGTGGGAAAAAAATAATTGCAAGACACAGATAATAATTTGTCTTCACCTGTGTGGTAGCAACATCGGTAGTCATTATTCTAAACTCTTCCTTCAAAATATGCTGGGCACTTCAACAGAAAAGCAATTCCTTGCCTGAAGGGCTCACAGTCTGTGCTGGATTCTGCCCCAGTGGAATAACACCTAGCTTCATCATTGGGGTTTAATATAGGCAAAGCAGTCAGATAAAAAAAAGGGAATGGAAGTGAAAACAAGTCAAGCAGAAAGAGTACTCGGTTATTCTCTGCATGTTACCTGGTTGTTTTTATAGGCTATGTCTTAAATATATTGATGCTGGCAGGTGAGGAAGCACAGCAAAGCAAAAAGGAAGTGACAATTATGGTTGTGGCAACTTTGCCATCGGGATTTGATGACTGGCATTATTGACAGAGGAGATTGCAAGGGTCCCTGTGGAAAGAGACGATGGAATACACTGAATAAATAAGACATGTTGAGAAAAAGTTATGAGGCTATATATCTTGGTTTACACATAAGAGCATCCAACCCAGCTCTCCTTAGAAGCTTTCTGCTAGCTTTATAGAATCTGGATGGAGACAAGGATATTTGTGCAGAGGTCAAGTTCTTTCTCATATATTATTTTTGTTTAAAAGTGATTTCTTTCTGGAAAACAGTAGCTTAGGTTTCCAGTAAACAGAAACAGAATTCTCTGAATACACAGAAACACTACTTTAATGTGTAGCTTCAGAGAAAAACGGAGAGATAAGTAAGGACTGAAAATATGTCAATTTGCACATAAAGCCATCATTTTTTAAGGGCAGCAGGCCCTTAGTCAGATGCCATAAAACTGCACCCTCTTACTCTTACATTACCTCAGATGAAAATAATTAAGAAAGACTGAACACACATCCAAACAGCTCTGGCAGATCACCTTTCTGTGAATGAAATATTTAGATTTTGGTTTCTCCTATCCAAATGCCATTTCATCCACATCATCATAAGTTCTGCAGTAATGTCTAAAGCCCAGGGTAAAACTGGGGCTCATTTCTGACACACAAGACAATCTTCAACCCCCAAAACCTAAAACATGAATAGAAAAGTAAGACAAAGAGTAAGAAGAAAAAGAGTATTGTTATTTCATATGTATTGTACTCCGAAGGCGCAGACAATGATATATACTCATGACCAATAGATCAATTTATGATAAAGGTGGGGACTGAACACTGCTCAGAACTCCTCCATTTCAGTCATACTATTTTCTTTCTTCTACCCACCTGCATTGTCAGTGACTCAATGCATTGACACACAGCCATAGAAAATAGCAAAGGGAAATGACCTGGCCATTATGACAGAACTTAGATGCAAGTTGGTGTGTTTATGGGAAGGAACAGGACAGTAAGTTTGTGTAGGACAGAATGCATTTGTGCTCTGCAGGCCTTGTCTAGACAGGTGGGATGGGAGGGATTTGATGGGAGCAATTTGATTTTAGATAGGAAACATGCAAGTCCTTATGTGAAGGTTGAGAACTTCAGCTCAAAGACTTCAGGAGCCTGGGGCTTAGGTTTGGTTATGGATTTCCTTCATTTACATGTTCTTAAACTCTTTGATATTTGGCCAAACTTAAACAAGAACTCAAACATCCTTTGCCTTGCTAAGATTTCTTATGTATGTATGTATGTACGTGTGTTCACGTATAGTTGTGTGACTTGTTATCTGAGAGATGCGAATGCCTGTGGGATGGGGAGGTCTCTGCCACAGCTGATGATCCAGCATGGTTTGCCATCCACCACTGGGAGACAGGCTGGGATGAGAATGGAGCTGTGCTTGCTTTCCATAGTGCAAGAAGGAACTGCCCTGACCTCAGGTTAAAACAGAAAGGAAAATCATGTATTTCTTAAGATGAGAGGAGAAACTGAGTTTTCAAGCCCATTTTGAGGGGTAAAATTGTGCTTGCTTTGCCAGAAATCAGAGGTAAATCATTGCAATGTCCTTTCTCCCATAAATACACACATGCTGATAACACAAGGTGCCCTCCAACCAGTTCAGCCTACACAGTTGGAACCTTTGTTTTTAGGGTTCGGTCAAAAGTGGAGCAAATATTTGCAAGAGACCATTTTCCTAACAGGGATACTCTCAAAAGTACATTTCCTGGAAAAGAGCTCTGCCACCATCCTCTTTTATTGTACAGTCCTGCAAGCCCAGGGCAGGCAGGGACAGAGAAATAAGTCAAGTGCTCTGAACCTGCATGTTCCACCTTTACAGCAAACCCATGTAAGAGTGGCTCAAGCGGGAGAGTGCTGATAAGGTGACCTGACTTCACAGAATTTTGAAGAGCCGTCCTTTGAACTTTGAAAGCCTCATTTGTAAAAGATAAGATTTATGGCCCTAAAAAAGGAAGGAAAGAGCTGACAAACTGTTGTCACCTGGGGAAGCCTTCATGATAATTTTCTTTTCCAGTTCCAAGAACAGAGCATTTTAGAAACACAAGTGGACAATAACCTTTTTGCTGAGTCTATTTGACTTTGGTTCCAGTCAAGTTGACATTTTAGGCTTTACTTAAGCAACTTTGATGTGTTTTTAAAGATTACATCCTGATAGCAAAAGGACCTGTACACTTCAGAAGATTTGTCTTTGTTCAGATGCTAAAAAAATAAAAGGGAAAAACCATCTGCACACTTTTGAAACCAGCTCTGTCATTTGCTAGATACAAGCATTATTACTATTTTGCAGTATTCATATTTCACTTGCAGCCCCTGTGGAGATCAGGACCCTCTGTGATAAGTACTGTTTATTAATGAAAGACCTGGATTCATCTGACCTAACTTGAGACATTTAATTGAGAAGTCTAATTTAGGACCAAAGTCACTTGAGGCTTCTCCTATAATCAATAGGGCACTATGTAGGCTGCTTCAGACGTTTGTCAGACAGTTGCCCTCTGGAAGTGGTTCTCTGCCTTGCCTATACATAAATAGCTTAGACACCTGAAGTACTGAAAGATAGGTAAGATAAATCTAGGCCTTCCTTCTCATAGAAGGGAGTACAGTAAAAAAAACAAGGGAGAAAAAGAACAGAAGATAGAAATTGTTAAATTCCCTCCCTACACAAAGAGTATGAGGTACAGAGCTTAGGTGATCTGCCCAAGGACAGAGAGCAGGAGACAGGTCCAGGTATTGATCACGATATTTTGAAAGCAACATCTTAATTATAAAAAAGCTTACACCTCTGGCAGTGGCCTCAAGATTTTCCCTGATATAGATAAAGACACTAGAACTGGAAAATGTTTCCAAAAAATAAATTCAAATTATTTATTTCCTCTTTCATAAAAATATTGAAAATTATTATAGTTTAATACTTGTAACTTTTCCTGTGAAAGTTCTCAGGAATATTTTTATTCTTCCATAGGAAGGTCATATTTTCACACAAAAGCTAATGTAGCTATGCTGAAGTCTGTTTCTCGTGTACTGTATATAATAGTTTTGGCCATACACACAAAAGAGCAAGACTCCAGAAACCAGTCATGTGTCTGGAATGGAACTGGAGTTGTGTGGCATATTCCTGCCCTAAAACATGACAAAAAGTAAAAATCTTCAAAATTTCCATAATTATTGATTTCCTTTAAATATTATTTCATTTTAATTTCCTGAAATTTTGAAGTGAAAATTTGTCATGTTGCAAAGAACAGAAATGTTTCATTCAGACAATGACAATCGGGGTATATTAACATTTTTTCTCTAACTGTTGTAAATTCCTCAATATCATGAAGTTTTACTTCTGATTTTTTTTCTTTTTCCAAGGGATAGATACACACAAATAGAAGAATGATTACAGCAGATCAGAGCAAAGGTCTGTCTGGTTCAGCATGCAGTCCCTGATAGTGTCTATTTTTCATTAAAAAATGCCAACTAGATTGAACAAGAGAACTGAACAGCCAGAGACACAGTTGGCGCAAATAGCCTGTGCACAGCAAATGGATTGAAATATTCATGCATAAAATATGCAACAAACAGTTCCAAAGTTGTAAACAAATACATAGCAAACAGAGTTAGAATGAAACTAATGAAATAAATTGTTTGCTATAAATACTTTGGCTGGTTCTTATGGATGTAATTTCTGCTTCAAGGAAGAGAAAGTAAGTTTCTGAACTGTATTTATACAACAGAATCCAATTCAGCATTTGACAGTAAGAGTTTGAAATTGTATCATAATAGGAAGGACAAGTTCACAGCTTAGCAAAAAAATGAAAATTTGTTGCATGAGCAGTGGAGCATGGAAAGGATTTTGCTGGAGCACCCTATCTAGCTTTGATGCCCACATTTTAAAAAGACATATATAAAGAAAACGTATGGAGGGTAAAGAAACAGGCAGCAAAATTATGTGAAAATTACAGAAAATGCACTGCTGTGAGGCACTGAAAGAGCTGTGCTTGCTTAGCTGCTTCCTCAAACAGAAAACGAGCAGTGAAATACCTGACAATGGAAAGTTTAACCACTGGGAGACACTCCTAAGGGAAAAGACAGATTATCTCTTTCTTGATTTCTTCTAGTCAATGTATGCATTAGTGAAACACAAATTAGTTAACTCAGTGCAGAGCTGTGCAATATGGGAAGCCAAGCCAGATGTTGCAGATATTTGTGAGGAAGACAGCGTTTGTTTGCTCAATAAAAATAGAATCCAAACAGGCTTCTCCTTGCTGATCAAGAAATTTGGGTATCCAGCAGTCAGGGTGCCTAGAAGACTGGCAGAAAGAGGATTTTATGTGGTCAAGCCCATTGTTTTTGCATGGGAGAAGGCTTGTTACAGTCTTACACTCCAGAGGGTTCACTGCCCTGCTGTACTGGAGTTTCTTCGACTTCTAAGCAGGCTTCAGCCATAGATGAATTTGCAGTAAACAGGCAGCTGATCACAGGGAACTTTGTTCTGTGTTGACATCAGAAATACCCTTTGTGCCAGTGACCTAGAGAGCAAAGAACCCAAAAAGTGGCAAACTGCCATATCACTCCACCACAGGCCCATTAGAAAAGGCTGTGAGCACACAGACCATTCATGACTCCGATGATCTGTTTGTCCTTGGAAGGCCAAGCATATGGATTGCCCAAATAAGCGCTGTCCCTTAAAAACAAAAACAAAGTCAAGCCAGGCTACATGGTCCTCCACAAAACTACTCAGGAGAAGCACCCAGTTCCTTAGTAGCTTTGGTGCTTCTCGCTCATCCACTGCTCAGAGAGCACTTCCACCTGTCTGAGAGGACTTGCCTTTCCCACCTCACATAAGGTGCCCTCAGGACCAGGCTGACAGGGATCTTAGATAGCAATGTTATTCTAAACACACCTGTGGAAACAATCACTTATTGGAAGGGAAAATAATTAAAAGTTATTTGTCCACTGAAAGGAGGAAAGAAGAGAAGAGAAAGGAAAGAAAATAGAGAGAAGGGATGGCTCTCCGGGTCCCTGTTTAGTTTAGGTCACTGAATTAGGGAAAGGGAAATGTAAATTCACTTTCCAGCTCCAATTCACATTCAGGCATTTAGTACAAAGAAGAACGTGAGCAACTGAAGCCACTCTAAGGTCACGTTAACTGAAGCGTAATCATGTGCTGAGAATGACCTCCAGATTGTGACCTTCAAGAGACATCTTCAGGGAACACTTTATGAGTTTCCTGGGGATCAGGCAAAGAAATCCCTAGCTTATGAGGTTCTGAGGGTGCCCTTCTTCAAATCTCTATTCAGATAGCTCCTTGGGTTTTCACAGTAAAAGCTCAGGTTAGGTACCTAGAGGCTGTAGACACTTCTAGGTTTAGTTGATAACGAGCAGCAGTCCTGAGGATCTGAATTTTGGACTTGGGCATTAAGAGTGGGAGTTACGAGGCAGCTGAGCTTTGTAGAGTTCCAACATTATCTATTGCATACTTCGTTAAAGTATGCAATAAATAATATTGCATTAAAGAGCTTCAGCCTTTCATTCTTATCATCTTATTGAATGGTCCTCCCATTCCATCACTTCATGGTTAAAGCTAACAGTCAGTTCTCTTATATTTCGTAATCTCTTTGAGTGTCTATTTTGCTTAACTAGAATTGTTCACAATGTTTCACCTCCAATACAAAATTGCCTTGATGTCTTTTTTTCTCCATCTTTGCTTTCAGTATCTTTTTTATCTCCCTTTTTTTACTCTTCTCTGTAAAATATCCTTCCACATTGACCTTCTAGATGTCAAAAGCAATTTAAAAAGCAACTACAGCTGAAGCTAATATGTTCAAATTATCCTACCTCTTTGTTTCTTTCTTCCATCTTCTCTCTGTGTTCAACCCAAAACTTTCAATTCTTCAGGGCAATGTCTGTTTTATAACTGACTTGTATGCTGTTCAAAAAAAACAGAGCAAATTTAACTATAAATGAAATAATGCCTCACATAGCTAAATAAGCTATGGAAATCATTCTGTTGAAAAAAATTCCTACAACCTTTCTTTCCTGGAGCAAAGTAGTGAAGGCTCTAAAGCAACTTAGTCTCCCCAAATGCCAGGATAGTATATCAATGTTACATAGTTTATCTGCTCTGCCAACTTTCCCTACCAAGGTATTTCTTTTTAAGGAACAGAAAGTGTTATTAAACATTTACATTAATTTCATTTAAATGTTTCATAAGTATCAAGGTAGCAACAGTCCTGGAGTTAGTTCACTGTGGCATGAAGCTTCCTTGGACCTCAACCTGTAAGTTGCAGATGACATTGGATCTCTGCAGCTACATGCCACCTTTCTAAAGGACAATAGCAGCTCTCCGTCGTCTAGCGTCATTCTCTCTTCTCTGTTATCTTCAAAAGCCATCATTTATAGAAGAAATAGCCATCTTATTCTCCTGTCCAGTTGGCAGAGAAAACACCAACTCAGGTTTCTTTTGAAAAGAAATGTAACCTCTCTCACCTACAGTGAGCCATTTGTAACGTGGATGTCTACATCTGAATGATTTACCTAAGCTCCTTTCATAGACAATGGAAAGAAACTGGCAAATACGGAGTGTGGGATTCATCTTTTTCAGACAACCATCTGAATCACCTACTAATGCCTGTTTTTCCTCACTGGTTGTGAAGGGAATTAATAAGGCTAGTTCAGACAGACTCTGTACTGGAAATATTTACAGTGAGACAACATGTTAACAAACATGTCAATAAAACAAGGTTTTCCTACTTTAACAAGAAAATGTTAAGACATAAATAGTAAAAATGAAATTCTGAATACGTGTTGGATTTAGAACGTGTTGGGTTACCTTTTACTGCTGGGACTGTAGATTTCAGTTATGTTATTTCTGAGTTATAGCAACGTCCACAAAATCAGAGCCAAGTCTTAGATTCCCTTACTTATGCAATAGCTATTGACCAATTTCATTAGATTGGCCACTCTGAAGAGATTAAAGTTGACTGCAGAAGCCAAACCCTAGCAGGGTTTGCTGAGAATTCACTAGCAGGTTTAGAATAAAATAAAAAGTACATCACAGGTGAAGATAAACTACTCAGGGTGATTTGGATAAATAAATACTTTCAGTCTCCTTAGTGTTTTGTAAATGAAACCACTCTGATTTATGGCTCTGAAAATACATCAAGCCTGAAGTTTACATTTTGAAAAATGCCATATTTAAATTATTCTAAAAAATAAAAATTTGCATTGCTCTCAAGCACTGTTTAACACATGAGTTAAAAATTAGGGGCCATAATATTGGATGGCACAGTCTGAAGGATTACTGTGTTTCTATCTAGGGAAAAAACATAACCCCCATTTTTCAAAAGGGAAAAAAGGAAGACCTGGGGAACTACAGGCCAGTCAGTCTCACCTCTGTACCTGGGAAGATCATGGAACAGATCCTCCTGGAAGCTCTGCTAAGGCCCATGGAGGACAGGGAGGTGATTCGAGACAACTAGCATGGCTTCACCAAGGGCAAGTCCTGCCTGACTAACCTAGTGGCCTTCTATGATGGAGTGACTAAATCAGTGGACATGGGAAGGGCTACAGATGTCATCTGTCTGGACCTCTGTAAGGCCTTTGACACGGACCCCATAACATCCTTCTCTCTAAACTGCAGAGGTAGGGATTTGATGGGTGGACTGTCTGGTGGGTGAGGAATTGGTTAGATGGTCGCATCCAGAGGGTAGTGGTCAATGGCTCAGTGTCCAGATGGAAACTGGTGACGAGTGGCGTCCCGCAGGGGTCCGTATTGGGACCAGTACTGTCAAATATCTTCATCAATGACCTAGACAGTGGGATCGAGTGCACCCTCAGCAAGTTTGCAGATGACACCAAGCTGAGTGGTGCGGTCGACACGCCAGAGGGACGGGATGCCATGCAGAGGGACCTGGACAAGCTCGAGAAGTGGGCCCATGGGAACATCATGAGGTTTAACAATGTTAAGTGCAAGACCCAGGTTTCCCCTAGGTCAGGGAAACCCCCAGTATCACTACAGGCTGGGGGATGAAGGGATTGAGAGCAGCCCTGCTGAGAAGGACTTGCAGGTACTGGTGGATGAAAAGCTGGACATGAGCCAGCAATGTGCGCTCGCAGCCCAGAAGGCCAATTGTATCCTGGGCTGCATCCAAAGAAGCATGGCCAGCAGGTCAAGGGAGGGGATTCTGCCCCTCTACTCTGCTCTGGTGAGACCCCACCTGGAGTACTGCATCCAGCTCTGGAGCCCTCAGCATAAGAAAGACACGGACCTGTTGGAGCGGGTCCAGAAGAGGGCCATGAAAATGATCAGGGGGATGGAACACCTCTCCTGTGAAGAAAGGCTGAGAGAGTTGGGGTTGTTCAGCCTGGAGAAGAGAAGGCTTTGGGGAGACCTTATTGCAGCCTATCAGTACTTAAAGGGGGCTTCTAAAAAAGATGGCGGCAACCTTTTTAGCAGGGCCTGTTGCGACAGGACAAGGGGGAATGGCTTTAAACTAAAGGGGGGTAGATTTAGACTAGATATAAGGAAGAAATTTTTTATGCTGAGGGTGGTGAAACAGTGGGACAGGTTGCCCAGCGAGGTGGTGGATGCCCCATGCCTGGAAACATTCAAAGTCAGGTTGGAGGGGGCTCTGATCTAGTTGAAGATGTCCCTGGCCATGGCAGGGGGGTTGGACTAGATGCCCTTTAGAGGTCCCTTCCAACCCAAACTATTCTATGATTCTATGATAAAATACTGATTAAAATATAGACCAAAATATCCATGAAACATGCTAAGTGGCTCCCTCCCAGTACTCTGTGAGTTGTTAATGTCATGATCTTGAAAAATCTCCTGTTGGGGACCTTCCTCCTCACTTCAAAAAAGAAACAAAGTACAGGGGATAACTATTAAACTGGACATTGTTACAGTGAGGACATTGGTTAATCTCAGTCATTTACTTCCAAGATGATGATTATATTGTCAGTGAGGGTACTTCTCATCTTAATGTCACCCTGAACTCCCACTTTTTCAGGATGAGGCATGCAAGTATGTCTTGAAGAACAAATCAAATGCGAATCATGTTTAATTAAGAAGCTTTGGGTTTGAAGCTGCAAAATTTCCCCTCCAAAATCAGGAAGTGTTTAAAACTCGATGGGCAATGGTCATTAACACCATTTCCAAAGGAAATAACAATGTACATACATTGCAGTTCCTTACCAGTAACACACCTGTATGGCAGGCTTCAGGCTTTACAGTTAACAGGTATAATTAAAGCCACCACTGCATCAGTAAGAGGCAGTATGGTCTACTAGAGACCTGAGTTTTAGCCTAGGCTGTCCCACTGATCTGCCATCCTGACTGAGTCACTTTGTCCCTCTTATCTTCCTACTCTTTGTTTCTTCAGACTGTGAACATTATGGCAGGAAAGGGCTAAGGAACCTGCCAGGAGAATTCACTCATGTTGTGGGTTGTGGATTGCTGATGGCCATGTACTTTTCTCAGGGATGGGCAAGGAGCAGTCTATAAGATGAACAAATTGTTCTGGTAGCAGCAGTCTTCCCTCTGGCTATTCTGGGATGCTGCAGCTGCTACCTGACATGTGACAGGGACATCTCTGGGCATGGGAGGGGTACAGGCTATGGGGCATGTCCATGAAAGCCACTAGAAGTCAAGTGGCCCACCTAGCTTGTGCTCTGTCTTATTCTGTGCCTCTTATTTGGACTCCTGTGGTACAAATAGGTGGTAGTTTATGAACAAAAGATCTGACAAATGCTGAACCCTTCCTGTAGGAAATGTTTTACTCCAGCCTCAGGAAGCTTGACCTGATTCCTGTGATATACATAGCCCAGGAGTACCTGTACCTCCAATTACATGTGTGTGTAGTGCCTAAGCTGAATTCTGCATTCAGTCAGTCATGTAAATAATACTGATTTCCAGGTATTGATACTTACACATTAACAAATTTGTGATGAAGGAGTATTTTGGAAAGAAGGATATCCTTGAAGACAGATGCAAAAGTTCAGAACTTGTTTCTCTAAAAGTAAATGTCAGACAAAGAACAGACTATTTAGGCTAATCACAAAGGGCTAATTTAGCTCCAAGAAGCCAGTAGTTCAACATATCTTCAGTAGAACTGATAAGGAAAATGGAATTTCCATTCACAGGAAATCCCAGCATCTCAAAAATAATACTATGCTCTCAGTATAAAGGAGTTTCTCAGTTTCAAGCCCTGCAAAATAAATATAAAAAATCTTTTTTTATTCTTTTCAATCTGAAATAGTTTCTTGAAAACACCACCAAAACACATGGAAGAAATAAAAGCTTTTCATTTATAACACCTATAATGCTAATATATGTATATGTTAAATATAATATATGGTTCTATGTAGTTATATGCTTAAGAGAAACATGTAAATATAATTAAATAACTGTTATAACCTCCAAGTTTAACATAGTCACATTGAAGGAAACTGTTTTGAATGTACTGAAGTAAAATGTAGAAATACAAAATATATTGAATTACAGAAATACTGTAAAAAGTAGAAATTACTCTTCACTTGTTTCTCATTTTGCTTTTATCAAAATCAACAGGCTCCCATGACTTTTTTGTTTGTTTGTTTGTTTTTGTTTTAAGAGTCAGCTGTTACATTGAGAACATTTTGCTCAGCTCTGGACTTGAAACCTTCTTTTCTTGGCTGGTAGTTTTTCCTAGAAGCACCAAATCCCTTTTGCCTGGCTTCTCTGTGCAGATAAGCCACTGGACAAATATTAACTAATTCTTTCTGCCTAACTCTTGTTCCATCACAAGTGTCGGAAAGGCAAAGGACACTTTTCCTTCAGCACAATGGATTTGGCAGGACATCATTAACCTGGACAGGAGTATCAAGCAAACTTGTACCACTGCAAAGCAAATTCACAGTCAACACATTCTGCAAAGCTGACTAGAGAAATTCTGTGCAGCTACACTGATCTGACAGTATTAACCCATTTAATCTTTTTCGATAGCTGCCCACAAACATCAGCAGAAAAGGAGAGAGGTCAGTTTGGATGTACAGGGAGAAAGAGAGCTCAAAAGCAATCTGTGGCTGTTGAAAGACGTTGTTCTTCAGTTACTTGAAACAAACATTTAAACCTCTGGATTATGAGATTTACACTGTTTGATAAGCATATGCAGCAGCTTCACCAAAACCAGATTTTTCCTTCCTCTCATTTAATACTCAATAAAAATGGTACACACACATGTGTATGTGCACATGCTCTATCTTGTGCATTTTGAAAGCATGTGGGTCTATGGCTAACAGACTACACAGAGGTTTCTGGGGAGGTTGTTTCTTCCTAACTCTCTCTTTCTTTTTTTTTTTCTTTCCCTCTCTTGTTGATCATGGTTACAGAAGGAGTAGATGGGGAGAAATGATTAGTAAAAGGACAAAGTTGGAGAAATTTTGTTTATTGCCCAGAACAAGTTCACTTTCTTTATAGCCTCAGCTGACTTCATCTGAATTAAAAATGCTTCCCTTAAAAAGGTTTCCACAGAAAAACTAGGGAAAATGGTTTTAAAATAGGTTTGAGTTGGTCCAAGTGATGGCCTGTGGGGTACTTGGTCTCCTGCCCATGACTGGGGTAGTGTCTTAGCGCTACCCAACGCTAGCCCACAGACTAGCTCAGCATTGCTGCTGGCTGCTTCCATAACCAACACAATGTGTCTGCAAAGTGCAAAAGCTGGACAGCCCTGAAATGAACAGATGCAATTTTGCAAGTCATGTAAAATGGCATGAAAAACCCTCATGAGGAAGAAAGACACAACATCAGCTTTTATGAGAACACGATCAAGCCCTAAATAGCCTTTAGAAGAGATCCAATGCATAAACCATAAACTACCATTAAATATTATGGAAGAATTGACAGCTCTTTTATTAGGAAGGTTTAGCGTCAGGTGTGGTAATGGAACTGTGCTCTCATCATTGTGGAGGTTCGTAATGTCCTAACACTGTTCCTAAACCTGGGAAAGATCAATTGTTATGCCCTTTGCATAGTCTTATTTCATTAATAAGCACAGATGCTAAAATCTTGGCCCAGATAATTGCAGATAGATTAACTAAATTAATCCCATGCCTAGCAGCTTTTAGACCAAGTGGGATTTGTATGTGAGAGTTGAGCTGAGGAGACTATTTAGCCCTCTGTATTACACGAAGCATTAGAGAAAGCCAGATTTAACAAGGTAAATGGAGAGCAAAAAAAAGCATTTAGCTTTGTGCAATGACTTTCCTTACCACAGAATAAAAAAAATAAACTTTGGAAGACAATTTATTGCTTAAATTAAAATTTGTTATGCCTCCCTGCTAGGTAATGTTTAAAGGATGTAATTCATTCTCCTCATTCAATGCAGACTGGGAAAATGAGGTAAAAAGTTGTCACTTAGTACAGTTTGATTGGATGATCATTTGTTTAACAGCTTCATGCATGGAGTCTGGCATCAAAGAAAAAGCAGTAACATGAAGAGTTGCAAAGGGTTTTGATGCCTTTTGGATTTGAATTCCTTGAGAAAACAATGCTGGAATTTATGAATGAGGAATTGCAGGGGCAGTCTGGCTGTAAGACTTAAAGTATTAGGGAGTCTGTTTAGCCACATGTTAACATCCTTCTGTGCTCCTTAAGGGGTTCTTGGAAAAGCAGAAGGAAAAAATTCAGGACACAGAGTTGTATATTATTCTGTGTAACACAGGAGTATCTATGGAATCAAGACCAATGTCTAATCGAGTCTAATAATCCTGTATGACATACACTGAGAGACAGTCCTAGCTCCAATGACTTCACTTTCTAACTAGACAACTAATTGTTAGGGAGCAGACAATAGAGGGACTTAGTTACCCAAAACCCTCAACCCACCAGCATCAAAGCTGAAGTTAAAACCCAAGTCATAAGTCCCAAGCCAAGTCTGCAATAACACCTAGGTACACACAGGTTCATGCCCATGTTCTGGGCATCACTGGGGCATCACTACATTATCCTCTGGTTTTCTTCCAAATACGTAGATCTGTCACAATCAGTTTTTACAGGTATGCACAGTCACTTCAGGCTGCAAGCAGGGATATTGAAAGGAGTGGCTGATATGCCACAGGGACCTCGACAGGCTGGAGAAATGGGCTGACGGGAACCTCATGAAGTTTAACAAAGGGAAGTGCAAAGTCCCGCACCTGGGAAAGAACAACCCCATGCGCCAATAAGCTTTTGCTATGTTGCATGAAGCAAACACTTGATTTTAATGGAAAATCAAGAAACAAAGGCTCAATCTAAACAAAATTAACTTTGGGTGTAAAGGATGGTGTTAACAGATACAGTAACAGGTAGCATTTTAATTACTCCAGCATCTCTTCAAGTATATCAATAGCAGAGCACAGCTGCTGATAGAGAGTGGTTTGTGGAAAGCATTATGTTCCACTTCTGAATCAGCCCCCAGCATTGAAAAGACCTCATGCACTGGAGGTGTGAGTTGATGTAGTACCAGGGAAGTGGACAAGGCTTGGTTACACTTGCTGAACACTCAAACCATTCTCTTCCCATCTGCTGAAATACTGCTAGGGCCACACACTAGAGCAAGGCACGTAGGGCAGATATAATACACAAAGCTGATACAACATGATAGCTTCAGTCATGTAGTCCCCAAGGTGACAATTCATGCTGGCATGCAAAAACAGTAGCCCAACACTAAAGCTCCTCACTGCAGATAACATGCCCTGAGCAAGCCAGACTCTCCACTGGCCAGAGCAGAGGGAAACAGCCTGTCGCTACATGGGTTTGTATCTCCTTATCCACAGTCTGCAATTAGGCACAATCCTGCCAGTCAGTGAGCAATGCAGCCAGGCACTCAATTAACTCAGTCCCCACTGAAATCAATAGCAGCTGAGGGGACCTAAGAATTTTTAGGAGTGGAGGATGAACCCCCGTAGAGGAGCCAGCTCACAACGTGGCAAACATTCACAGAGGTTGGCTGTTTGGTCCATGTAACAACAAATAGCTCAAACAGGGCATGGAAAAAACAGTTATAAAATCCAGTATTATATCCCCAATCTTTACGCTTCTACAGTCTCCTTAGTCTCCACTAAGATTAGCCCATCCAGTCCAGGAAGAAATCAGTTCAAGAGAAATTTTCACTCGCTGCTTACAAATATTATTTGTCCAAGACTGTAAGGTGTCTGTGATAACAGTAGCTATATTATTCATTAATCTAGGCATATAGGAAATACTTCTGAAAAAGAAAAGCTCTTGAGACTGGTAAACCACAAAAAGTTCATTTTGATTACCTGTAAAACACGACTTAAACTTTCAAGAGTAAGTATTGTTACACAAAGATCTGATGCAAATAGAACTGAAGACCTGAACTCACATTCAGTCAATAGGAATGGGCAGAATAAGCTAGAAAACTGACATAATATTTTGGTTTTTAAAAAAAAAAGATCTTTCTAATAAGACAATTCATACAGAGAAGAGGGAAAGAAACATCCAGTGAAATAAGTCATTATTCACTTGTTTTCCTGAAACGTCAATTAATACAATTAGAGGTTTCAGAAAACATTTTATTCTTACATTAGTAAGTGAAAAAGTTTGAAAAAGCATTTCATTTTTATTAAATTCCAGTTTGTCCTGGTTTCGGCTGGGATAGAGTTAATTTCCTTCCCAGTAGCTGGTACAGTGCTGTGTTTTGGATTTAGTATGAGAATAATGTTGATAACACACCCGTGTTTTAGTTGTTGCTGAGCAGTGCTTACACTAGTCAAGGACTTTTCAGCTTCCCATGCTCTACCGACTGAGAAGGCTGGAGGTGCACAAGGAGCTGGGAGGGGGCACAGCCAGGACAGCTGACCCAAACTGGCCAAAGGGACATTCCATACCATGTGACGTCATGCTCAGTACATAAACTGGGGAAAGCTGGCTGGGGGGGGCCGCTGCTCGGGGACTGGCTGGGCATCGGTCGGCGGGTGGTGAGCAATTGCATTGTTGGGCGCCAAAAAGGACTGTCGTGGTTTAACCTCAGTTGGCAGCTGAGCACCACACAGCTGCTCGCTCACTCCCCACCCACCCCCCCCGGTGGGATGGGGGAGAGAATTGGAAGAGTAAAAGTGAGAAAACTTGTGGGTTGAGGTAAAAACAGTTTAATAATTGAAATAGAATAAAAATAATAATAATAATAATATAGAAAGCACGTGATGCACAATGCAATTATTCTCATACTAAATCCAAAACACAGCACTGTACCAGCTACTAGGAAGAAAATTAACTCTATCCCAACCGAAACCAGGACACAGTTAGAACTGAAAAGGGATGTATTTGTATTATTATTATTATTATTATTATTATTGTTATTATTATTCTTTTACATCTCAAATAGGTTTTTAAGTGTTTAATGATAATGATTTGATAAAACAAAATGCTAGAAGTGGAAATCCAAATGAAATGTTTGAACCCAAAATTGTTTTTGACTTTGAGTTAATTTTTCTTAAAACTATAGTGACAAAAGAAATGAATGGGAGTAGCAAAAAAAAAAAAGGAAAGAAAGAAATAGCAGCACTTAATGCAAAATAGAAATTCTGAGCTCTGTCTACATACACTTTGGTTTTGTTGAGTTTGGAAGAAATGTACAGTCCATACAATGCAAAGTTAGTGTCTGGAAGATCCTAATGGCAAAGGAAGAGAGAGACCTGCCTGTGGTTCATGGCCTGCCCAGCTGGGCTCTAACCCTGCACACTGCTAAACTTCTAACCATCTAGGGCAGAGAGGAATTACAAATGAAACAAACTCCAAAGTTGTTTGCTCAGTCTGCTTAGGCTACACAACCCCAACTGGGAGCACATCTGGTAAGGACTTGTGAGAAATGTCAACTCCATTTTCCTTCTGTGGGTGCACCCATGCAGGCAGGATAGTATGGATTTGAGTCTAATCTCAAGTTCTGACTCTTTTCCTGCTCTGTTTGTATGTAGGCACACACTCCATGTGGATGCAAGCCAAAGTCTAGAGTGCAGTAGAGAGCCAAGAGGAAGAGCCCAGTGGGACTGAGCAGAGTGGGCAACAGTACACCAGGAGACACCTTTTCCTCAGCTCTTCTCAAGTGCCACAGTGAAGGCTCTCAGCCTGAGCTGTGGGGTCAGAGGCAGTAGCTGAAAAGACTGTCCAAGAGTGAATTTCATCTTTGTAGTGGATGCACTGTTTTCTCTTATACTGCAAAATCAGTGTGGTCTTGTTGGTACACGTCACAAGTGAAAGGGTGATCACAAACATTTAGTGTGGATTTACCAAGACAGATCATGCTTGACTGACCTGATTGCCTCCAGTGATTAAATGTCTTCTTATGTTGATGAGGAAAGAGTGGTGGATAAAGTATACTTGATTTCACTAAGACTTCTGACCCATCTCCACAGTCCTCTCATCTGGAAGCTGAGGATTTATGGTCCACTAGATGCTGTGAAAGCTGCCTGGACTGTCGATCTCAAAGGCTACCTATCAATGTCCTGACAGCCAGCTGTTGGCCAGTAACAAATAGTATCAATGATCTGGATAATAAGACAGAATGAATCCTCAGCAATTTTAAAGATGATAGGAAATTAGGAGTAGTTGCCACACTGAAAGGCAGAGCCTCACCCAAGATGGAACTTGATAAACCTGAAGATAGGGATAACAAAAAATGTTATGAATATCAACAAAGAAAAGTGCCATGTTCTGTACTTGGCTGGGACAACCCCAAGCATCAGTACACTGACTACCTAGGAAAAGCCTGGTGAAAAGGACAAGTAGACACCAGACTGAATATGAGCCAACAGGGAGCTCTCCCTGCAAATAAGGCAAAACACATACTGGGCAACACTAGGAGGAGTGTGTCCAGCAGATCAAATTATAATCTTCTTCTGCACACCTGGAATACTGTGTCCCAATGTGGATGCCTCCCACCCCCAAGTTCAAGAGAGATGTGCAGAAACTGGGGCTGATCCAGCAGAGAGCTACCAAAATAGTCCAGGGGATAGAGGATGTAACATACAAGAAGTTGAGAGAACTGGCTTTGTTTTATCTGATGAAAAGGAGGCCATGGAGTGAATAGTCATACCATACAACAATTTGAAAGGTAACAAAGAGGTAACAAAGACAGTGTAGCCAAACTCTTCTCAGTAGCAGTAGATGGTATAACAATGGGCAGAGGTCACAAGATGTGGCTGGGGAGGTTCAGATGGGACATAATGAAAAGCTTTACTAGGAGGGTAGCGCTGGAGCAGGTACCTCAAGATGCTGCAAAATCTCCATCCTTGGGGATTTTCATGACTTGGCTTGACAAAGCCACAGCTGACAGCAGGTATTGGCAATAGTCCTGTATGAGAGGGAGGCTGGTCCCAATTAACTCCAATCAGTTTCTCTGTGATTTTGTGAAACCTATCGTAAATTCTAATTCATTTCATTCTGTAATAATTACTAATAAAGAAAACCCACTGATTGGTAACTTTACATTGTTATTTATAGAAAATGTAATTGCCATATTTGTTTAGCTTTCTTTTGTCTAATGATCATTTAAGCTAATTATTTTGCTGCTCTGCATACTTCAGTTCAATTGATAAGTGTATATGACTATATTTAGCAAAGCCTGTGACTGTATTAACAGCCTCATCCACTTGACATGGTTATCTTTCACATGAGGCAGCACATCGTGGTCCTGATGACTCATTGTCATTGAAGATATTTCTGTCTAAATTACTTATGCCATTTCACGTGGTTACTGTATGGTTACTGAGCAGCCCTGCAGAAAGGGATCTGGGGGTGCTGGTCGACAGCAGGCTCAATACGGGTCAGCAGTGTGCCCTGGCAGCCAAGAGGGCAAACCGCATCCTGGGGTACATCAAACACAGTATAACGAGCTGGTCAAAAGACATGATTATCCCACTGCATTCAGCGTTGGTGCGGCCGCACCTTGAGTACTGTGTGCAGTTCTGGGCCCCACAATTTAAGAAGGATCTTAAGGTCCTCAGATGCATCCAGAGGAGGGCAACAAAGCTGGTGGTAGGGCTGGAAGACATGTGCTACCAGGAGCAGCTAAGGACTTTGGCCTTGTCTAGTTTGGAGAAAAGGAGGCTGAGGGTTGACCTCATTGCTTTCTGCAGCTTCCTGAGGAGGGGAAATGGGGAGGGACATGCTGAGCTCTTCTCCCTGGTATCCAGTGATAGGACACATGGTGTTGTGGTTTAATCCAGCAGGCAGCTAAACACCACACAGTGCTTCACTCACTCCCCCCTGCACCCCCCAGGTGGGATGGGGGAGAGAATCGGAAAAAAAAGTAAAATTTGTAAGTTGAGATAAAGACAGTTTAATAGGACGGAAAAGGAAGGGGGGGAAAAAAATAATAATGATAAAAGAATATACAAAGCAAGTGATGCACAATGCAATTGCTCACCACCCACCGACTGATGCCCAGCCAGTCCCTGAGCAGCAGCTCCCCCGGCCAGCTTTCCCCAGTTTATGTACTGAGCATGACGTCACATGGTATGGAATATCCCTTTGGCCAGTTTGGGTCAGCTGTCCTGGCTGTGCCCCCTCCCAGCTTCTCGCTGGCAGGGCATGAGAAGACGGAAAGTCCTTGACTAGTGTAAGCATTACCTAGCAACAACTGAAACATTGGTGTGTTATCAACATTATTCTCATACTAAATCCAAAACACAGCACTGTACCAGCTCCTAGGAAGAAAATTAACTCTATCCCAGATGAAACCAGGACAGTATCCACCCCTTATTCTATACCATCTACATCATGCCCAGGTCCCCACACTTTCCAATACATTCCAATTAATGCCACTGCTTTTCCTGTCTTT
Source organism: Aptenodytes patagonicus (assembly GCF_965638725.1). NCBI lineage: Eukaryota > Metazoa > Chordata > Aves > Sphenisciformes > Spheniscidae > Aptenodytes > Aptenodytes patagonicus. The sequence continues at coordinate 11,064,853 of NC_134950.1, read as the reverse complement.
TGATATATGTACACACAAATATCATCCCTTAGTCTATGGGCCATCCCTCTAAAATGTCCGTTGAGTTCATTTAGTCCATGACTTTGAGCTCCATCTGTCATAACACTCCTTCAGGGCAGGAGAGGTGTGTGGTGTTGGACTGTTGCATGCTGAAGCCAGTTGGGGTTCCATCACCACTGCACTTGTCTCGGTTTCATCAAAGTTCCTTCTTCATTAATCTGGGTGATTCTCACTGTAATACCATTGATATGGCATATAGCCACCATAGAAGTGATGATATATAGTATTACATAACAATTAACATCATACAATTAAATTCATTGACTATTCTCACCCAAAATCAAATCCCCTTGAGGTACACATGGGACTTCCCCATCCTCCTGCATCACCCACCAAGTGCACCCAGGTCCTTGAGCAAAAACAAATCCCATGGATGGGTTTGCCTTGCCTGAAGCAGGAATAACCCAGACTGTCTTCCCCAGCATACTTTTTATGTGCACTACAGGGACTTTATCCCCTTCTACAGTATGTAGAAGTTTTAACTGGGCAGGGCCAGCTCGATTGGCAGATCCCCTTGTGTTGACTAACCAGGCGGCCTTTGCTAAATGCGTATCCCAATGTTTGAACGTCCCGCCACCCATTGCTCTCAGCGTAGTCTTTAACAGTCCATTGTATTGTTCAATTTTCCCAGAGGCTGGTGCATGACAGGGGATGTGATACACCCACTCAATGCCGTGCTCTTTGGCCCAGGTGCCTATGAGGTTGTTTTGGAAATGAGTCCCGGTGTCTGACTCAATTCTTTCTGGGGTGCCATGTCACCATAGGACTTGCTTTTCAAGGCCCAGGATAGTGTTCTGGGTGGTGGCATGGGGCACGGGATATGTTTCCAGCCATCCGGTGGTTGCCTCCACCATTGTAAGCACATGGCGCTTGCCTTGGCGGGTTTGTGGGAGTATGATATGATCAACCTGCCAGGCCTCCCCATATTTATATTTCAGCCATCGTCCTCCATACCACAGAGGCTTTAACCACTTGGCCTGTTTAATTGCAATGCATGTTTCACGTTCAGGGATAACCTGTGCAATAGTGTCCATGGTCAAGTCCACCCCTTGGTCACGAGCCCATCTCTATGTTGCATCTCTTCCTTGATGGCCTGAGGTGTCATGGGCCCACTGAGCCATTAATAATTCACCCTGATGTTGCCAGTCCAGATCCACCTGAGCCACTTCAATCTTAGCAGCCTGATCCACCTGCTGGTTGTTTTGATGTTCCTCAGTGGCCCTACTCTTGGGTACGTGAGCATCTACGTGACGGACTTTTACAACCAGGTTTGCTACCCGGACAGCAATATCTTGCCACAGTGCGGCAGCCCAGATGGGTTTGCCTCTGCGCTGCCAGTTGCTCTGCTTCCATTGCTGCAACCACCCCCACAGGGCATTTGCCACCATCCATGAGTCAGTATAGATTACTGGCCATTTTTCTTGTTAAGCAATGCCTAAAGCCAGCTGGATGGCTTTCACCTCTGCAAACTGACTAGATTCACCTTCTCCTTCAGCAGTTTCTGCAACTTCTCGTATAGGACTCCATACAGCAGCTTTCCACCTCCGATGCTTTCCCACAAGATGACAGGACCCATCAGTGAACAGGGCATATTGCTTCTCATTTTCTGGTAGTTCATTATACATTGGGGCCTCTTCAGCACGCGTCACCTCCTCCTGTGGCGATATTCCAAAATCTTTGCCTTCTGGCCAGTCCATGATCACTTCCAAGATTCCTGGGTGACTGGGGTTTCCTATTCGAGCCCGTTGTGTGATCAGTGTGACCCACTTACTCCACATAGCATCAGTTGCATGATGTGTACAGGGGATCCTCCCTTTGAACATCCAGCCCAGCACCGGCAGTCGGGGTGCCAGGAGGAGCTGTGCTTCAGTGCCGATCACTTCCGAAGCAGCTCGAACCCCTTCATATGCTGCCAATATCTCTTTTTCAGTTGGAGTATAGCGGGCCTCGGATCCTTTCTCTGCTTGGCTTCCCTACCCTCTAATTCTAGGCTACTGGCCCCATTATCCCAGCATCGGAGCAGCCAGGTGACAATATGCTCACCTGGACGGCGGCTGAAATCTTTTCGTATATCTCGCAGCTCGCTCAGGGATAGAGATCGGGTGGTCACTGCCTCGTTTATGAGTTCTTCCTCTTCCTCCTCCCCAGTCAGCGGCTGTGTCTCCTCTTCCCGTTCTCGTGATGGCCCTTCTCCAGAGTATTCGTACAGTTCTTCCTCCGCCTCCCTTTTAGAAGAAGCTTCTTCCTCCCTTACTAAACAAGCTGACTTTCGCTTCCAAGATTTCTTCTTGTGTACAGGGGTGACTGATACCGGCACAGGCTGGTTCTTTGGTTCAGCCACAGGGCGTGTCGCCGGGGTCTGAGTGGCCGCAGTGCATGTCGCCGGGGTTGGAGTGGCTGCAGTGCATGTTGCCGGGGTCTGAGTGGCCGCAGGGCCTGTCGCTGGGGTCTGAGTGGCCGCAGGGCATGTCGCCGGGGTTAGAGTGGCCGCAGTGCCTGTCGCCGGGGTCTGAGTGGCTGCAGGGCCTGTTGCTGGGGTCTGAGTGACCACAGGGCGTGTCATTTTACTGTCAGAGCCAGAGACCTTCTCTTCCCTTTGAGGGCACTGAATGGTGTTGAACAGGGCTCGGTAGGCATGGGCCAGGCCCCAGCACGTTGCAATGAGTTGCATCTCTCTGGAGTTGCCAGGGTGACAGCATACTTTGTCCAAATATTCTACTAACTTTTCAGGATTCTGCACTTGCTCAGGGGTGAAGTTCCAAAACACTGGGGGTGCCCATTGGCCTAGGTACTTGCCCATCTTGTCCCACACAGCCTGCCACTCATAATTATTCAGCCTTGGGGAAGATCTCTGGATGATATTCTTAAATTGCTTACCAACTTTAGACAAAACCGAAACAATATTCCAAAGAAGTATTAATAGAAGTATCTTAACTACCCAAGGATGCTCAAAATACTGAAAAGTTACTGTAATGAAGGAGGAAACATCATAGAAGAAGGTAGTGACACTGCCATTCTGTATTTCCTCCGTAAAAAAACTCTCAGAAAAGTCACTGTAATTGCTAGTTGTCTCCACGAAATGGTCTCCGTGGTACAGTAACGGCTTCATTGCAAAACCTACATACCACACTAATGTCAAGGTCAATGTTCTAAAAACAAACCTCACAAGCGAGACATCACTATTCACTGCAGACCACAGCAAACTGCAAAACCCAACACCAATCTTTAACATGTACAGCAGGAAAAAGAGCACGATGCAGATTATACAAATCAATATCGAGAACAGAGAAACCAACATTGTGACCCACAACTATTAACAGATATAAGTTCCTTAATACACTCCGGTTAATCTGTTATTATCTCAAACCCTTCGAGCCCCACATTGGGTGCCAAAAAGTACTGTCATGGTTTAATCTCAGTCAGCAACTAAGCACCACGCAGCCGCTCGCTCACTCCCCTCCACCTGGTGGGATGGGGGAGAGAATTGGAAGAGCACAAGTGAGAAAAAACTCGTGGGTTGAGATAAAAAACAGTTTAATAATTGAAATAAAATTATAATAATGATAATATGATAATAATAATAATACACAAAGCAAGTGATGCACAGTGCAATTGCTCACCACCCGCCAACTGATGCCCAGCCAGTCCCCGAGCAGCGGCCCCCCTGGCCAGCCTTCCCCAGTTGATGTACTGAGCATGACGTCACATGGTATGGAATGTCCCTTTGGCCAGTTTGGCTGTGCCCCCTCCCAGCTTCTTGTGCACCTCCAGCCTTCTCAGTCAGTAGAGCAGGGAAAACTGAAAAGTCCTTGGCTAGTGTAAGCATTACCTAGCAACAGCTAAAACATCGGTGCGTTATCAACTTTGTTCTCATCCTAAATCCAAAACACGGTACCAGCTACTAGAAAGGAAATTAACTCTATCCCTGCTGAAACCAGGACACCAAGGCAGCTGCACCAAAAGCCCACCGGTACCCTTTTGGGTCCTTGAAATACCCTCTCCTGAGGTAGTCTATGCCAAGGACACACGGAGCCTCTGGGCCAGTCACAATGGGGTGCTTCTGCCACTCATTCCCAGTTAGGCTCACTTCAGCCTCCAATACAGTTAGCTGTTGGGATCCCCCCTGTCACTCCAGAAACACAGGTGGGTTCTGCCCCTTTATAGCTTGATGGCATTAGGGTACACTGTGCACTGGTGTCCACTAGAGCCTTATACTGCTGTGGGTCTGATGTGCCAGGCCATCGAATCCACACAGTCCAGTAAACCCAGTTGTCCCGTTCCTCCACCTGGCTGGAGGCAGGGCCCCTCTTGTCCTGGTCACAATATCTATCACTCACTTGTAAATGCAAATCAAAAGTCCCTTTATTAAGATCAGAAGTAAAATCAGCCCTTCTACTCTGTCTGGGGAACTGCTCACTGGAAACTGGAGCAGCAGTTTTACTGGAAGAACCCCCTTTTGTGATTGTTTTTCCTTGCAACTCACGTACCCGTGCCTCTGTGGTCGAGGTAGATTTTCCATCCCACTTCCTCATGTCCTCTCCGTGGCCACGTAGGTGAAACCACAGGGTGCCCCGTGGTGTGTACCCTCTATATCCGCTCTCTTGAGCAAAGGGATGCTTACTCCTAACGGCTGAAATACTGGTCCGTACAGGTGGAGAGTAGGACCTATCCTCTTTGACTTGCTGGATCTCCTGGGACAGTTTCTCTACAGCCGAGACAAGGGAGGAAGAGAAACTTTCTTCATATTGCTGGAGTTGGCCAGCCATTTCATCTGCCGTTTGTTCCTCTCCGTCTTTCCAAGTCATTACTGCCAATGAGTTGGCATATGACAATGATGCACTCCGTACAAACTTCTGCCACATGGGTCGTGTGCACTTGACTTCATCTGGATCTTTGGATAACTGCTCATTGTTCAGGTCATCATAAATCACCTCCAGCATGGCTAATTCCCTCAGGTACTGGATACCTCTCTCCATGGTGGTCCACTTGCCTGGGTGACATATAGCGCCTTCCTTGAAGGGATACCTTTCGTTCGTGCCTGACGGGAGTTGCCTCCAGAGGCTGATGGCTTGTGCCCCTTTTCCAATTGCTTTGTCAATGGCCCCCTTCCCTAGAAAGGGATCCCAGCTGCTTGGCTTCTTTACCCTCTAATTCCAGGCTACTGGCCCCGTCATCCCAGCTCCAGAGCAGCCAGGTGACAACATGCTCACCTGGATGACGACTGAAATTTTTCGCATATCTCGCAGCTCACTCAGGGATAGGGATCGGGTGGTTACCATCTCATTTATGGGTTCTGCCTCTTCCTGCTCCTGTTCTCCTGATGGCCCTGGTTAATCTTCATCCCTTACTAAATGAGTTGATTTTATTGTGTATTTCTTCTTGTGTATAGGCGCGACTGATACCGGCATGGGTTGGTTCTCTGGTTCAGCCACAGTGCCTGTCACGGGGGTTGGAGTAGCCGCAGTGCCTGTTGCAGGGGTTGGAGTAGCTGCAGTGCCTGTCAACGGGGTTTGAGTAGCCACTGTGCCTGTTGCGGGGGTTGGAGTAGCTGCAGTGCCTGTCAACGGGGTTTGAGTAGCCACTGTGCCTGTCGTGGGAGTTGATCTCTGGATGGTATTCTGAAATAATTGTTTAACCTTAAACAAGACCTGAACCACATTCAGGAGACAGAGCAATAGGACCATGCTGGCTTGAACGTCCCAAGGATATTCAAAATTCCAAGAGCTGTTGTAACTAACCTGAAGGAGAAAGGGAAGGTGAAGGAGCGTGGGAAAGTGTCCCCCCCCATCTCCCCCACATGTTGGTTCCCCAAGGAGAAAAGGTAAAAGGTGTAATTATTAAGAGTTTCCAAAAAGTGGCTTGCGAGGTACAGAGATGATGGCAGTACTGTGTAGAAATACAGAAGTCCAGATACAAAAATTAGTCTCACGACCACTAATTTTATCATATCATAAAGCAGTAGTGTTACACAGTGCAGCAAGATGATATCCTTGATGCAGCTCCCAGAGGTGATAGACAGCACAACAGGGAACATATACAGCAAGTAAGGTTTTACATAACACAACTTTGAGAGCAAGCACGACAACTTTGAGAGTAAATTAATCAACATTGTGACCAGCGACTGTTAAACCAATATGATGAATGCTTATAACAAATTTGTTCTAACACGCTTTGGTCAGATCTGTCATTATCTCAACCCTTTGTGCCCCACGTTGGGCACCAAAAGGACTGTTGTGGTTTAACCCGGCAGGCGGCTAAACACCACACAACCATTTGCTCACTTCCCACCCCCCGCAGTGGGATGGGGAGAGAATCGGGAAAAAAAAAAAAATTTGTGGGTTGCAATAAAAACAGTTTGATAGGACAGAAAAGGAAGGGAAAAAATAATAATAATAATAATGATAAAAGAATATACAAAACAAGTGATGCACAATGCAATTGCTCACCACCCACCGATCAATGCCCAGCCGGTTCCCGAGCAGTGGTCACCCCCCCCCCGGCTGACTCCCCCCAGTTTATCTACTGAGCATGACGTCACATGGTATGGAATATCCCTTTGGCCAGTTTGGGTCAGCTGTCCTGGCTCTGCCCCCTCCCAGCTTCTCGCTGGCAGGGCATGAGAAGCTGAAAAGTCCTTGACTAGTGTAAGCACTACTTAGCAACAACTAAAACATCAGTGTGTTATCAACATTATTCTTATACTAAATCCAAAACACAGCACTGTACCAGCTCCTAGGAAGAAAATTAACTCTATCCCAGCCAAAACCAGGACACATGGGAATGGTTCAAAGCTGCACCAGAGGAGGTTGTGACTTGACATTAAGAGGCATTTCTTTACCAAGAGGATGGTCAAGCACTGGAACAGGCTTCCTAGAGAAGTGGTCGATGCCCCAAGCCTGTCAGTGTTTAAGAAGCATTTGGACAATGCCCTTAATAACATGCTTTAATTTTTGGTCAGCCCTGAATTACTCAGGCGGTTGGACTAGATGATCGTTGTAGGTCCCTTCCAACTAAATAGTCTATTCTATTCTATTCTATTCTATTCTATTCTATTCTATTCTATTCTATTCTATTCTATTCTATTCTATTCTGTATGAGCCTTCATCTCTTCTCATAAACTGTCACACACAGCAATTGTTTTCGTATGCATTACAAGTTACACAGAGTGGTCCCCATTTGAACAGAAATCTCATTAGCAGGGGGCAAAACAGTCTATGAAAACATAAATTGGCAGAAGACAGAAAGGCAAAGAAACAAAAACATACATATGGCCATATCTGCTGATATTTCCTGATGTTTGCTGATTCCCAACAGAAAGGTCCCTCTCCACAAGACCATGTAACCACTGATGATGCTGATGTGAAGTAACTGCTGTAATTCTCCCCTGAGCTGCCTTTTCATCAGCAGAGGAGGAGTTTTTGTGCAGAGTCTGTTACAAGCATAAAGCAGTTTGGGATTCTCTGGGAGGCAAAGAGTAAAATTCATTATAAAGTTTGAGGCATTGACTTGAGTGCTGAAGCACTTATTAATGGCCTGATTCAGATCTAAAGAATCTCTCCAACAAAGGAAGCTCTTCTGCCAGTGAAGCACAATTTGAGACTCACAGCTTGTATACACAGGGAAAATTACCAGCATAATTATGCCAGTATAATTATACTAGCTTAACTACGCCAATAAAATTCTCCCTGTATGGACACTTCTGTCCCAATATAAAAAAACTTCTTTTCTATGGAGATCATCGCAACATAATTTAAATCAGGACATTTATCTTGAGATAAGAAGGGCATGGAAAGTTTAACTGGCAGGATATACTGGGACAACCATACCGGTATAGTTAGCCATTTCCATACAGGCAGCTTTCAGTTGTTCACAGGAGTATGAGATTGTGTCTTCTTGATGAAAGCTCTGGATTTAAGTGTTTTCACATTGCTTCATCTACTGAAGTCAGAATAAATAATTATAAAAGAGAATCAGCTCAGTAATAGGATCTGATAAGCATATATCTCTGCTCAGCAAATTGCTGTGCTTGCCTCATTAGGATTAACCACCCTGCAGACAAAGAAGCCAAGTCACAGCTTCTAAGGATGCAGTGCCAAATGGAAGTTCCTATTCAAAAAATGTCTCAGGAGATGTCTTGGCATCTGTTATTGAAGAATGTTATGGGTAAAACCTTAAGAACCATCCCTAAAGCTTTTGTGAGGGTCTTACGAAGAAATTCTAGAAGCTCATAGCTTTTAGCTGAGCTATTGCATTTCAAATGTATGCGTTATACAGACCCATACCTGATGAAAATCCCTTTACCTGGATCTTCATCAGAAAAGCCTTCAGAGTCTTGCCATTAAAGCTTTGTTGGCTCAACTCTGCCCTGTGGTTAGTCACAGAGACTCAGAGCTCTTTAAGATCAATCATGTTAAGAATTTTATTAGAAACTGAGAATCACTCCTGCAATGTGTGAAAGAAAGAAGCAGGAAGGACACCGTACCACCTGGCTTTCCCAGAAACCACTGGGATACAGAAACCACTCCAATACAAGACTGAAGGTCTTGGAACAGCCACCATTCCCTGATTTCTGCACTAACCTAACTGCAACAATTTTGGTCAGGGACTTGTGAGAAATGCCAACTCCATTTACCTTCTGTGAGTGCACCTACACAGGCAGCATAGTATGGATTTAAGTCTAATCTCAAGTTCTGGCTCCTCTGGTTAGTACACACTCAGGTATGAACTTAAGCCAAGGTCTAGAGTGCAGCAGAGCAAGAGCCAAGAGGAAGAGCCCGGCAGGACTGAGCGGAGTGGGCAGCAGCGCATCGGGAAACACCTTCTCAGCTCTTCTCAAGTGCCACAGTAAGGGCTCCGAGCCTGGGCTGCAGCAGGGCTAGCATCCAGCAAAGCAGCAGGGAAAGGAGCAGACCATGGGATCAAGCATATTTAAGGCCTCTCCTGGGTTAATCCTTTGTGTAAGACACAGTCTGTGAGAAACGGAAGAATGAAAACCAAGGCACTGAATGTGCTACCAAAAACTATCTCCAACCTTTGTGAAATGGTATGCTTGGTCTCCAAACAGTATGTTTGATGGACCTTGCTCAAAGGCCGGGCTGACTAAGAAGGAAACACTCAAATTTACTGGTCTGAATTTAAGAAAATGGTATCACACTTTCTTCAGCATTAGCAATGTAGGGCCTGACCCACAGAAGTGACTGACTGCTTCCCAGAAGATGCCCACAAGGGCAGCCCAACTCTCAGAACATGCTAAATTCCTCACCAGATGAGGCATCCCTACTCCATTTTGTAATTCGTGACCCAAGACTCCTGTGTTCAGGATTGCTCAGCCACTAGATGTCTCTGCGTACTACAGGGCAAAGCAGAGAAGAGGAACTTCAGGCCAAATCCAAAGAAAAAGCTGGAGAGCAAGCAGCATGGAAGCCTCCTTATTTGTGTGTGTCAGATCTCTGCCTAGGTGATGTAGCAATGGAATGATTTTCACTTGTTGACAGGCTGCGTAGCTGTGAGCATACCTCAAGGAACGTGCTTCTTGCATGTCCTGGCTTGAATTATTGAGCTGGAACTTGGGAATATCTGCAGAAAAAGTGGGAAGAAAAACCCTTTCCTCTTAAACCTCTGAAGAGGCAGATCTGCACTCCAGTTTCTCCAAAGAAGCTTTTTTAAACTAACCAGCTTCATCATCCCAGCAGCCTGTCCCAGAGAGGAAGGAAAGTCTACAGCAAAGGCTCTCATGTACTCTTTCCATTGGATAGGTCATAAAATGATAGCAAGTGTTCCCTCAGATCCTTTCCCTGTGTTAGTTCTGCCATGTGTACTCACATTCACTGTTACCTTCTAACAATATTCTTGTGTTCAGGACTTGTATTTAGCTCATTGGCACTTTGGGGCATGTAAAGTCAAGAGCCATAAAAATAGGTTGTGCAAATCTGATGGGGTCTGCAACAAATGCCAGCCTGTGACCTGACTGCAGAGGTAGAAATCAATAGATGAGGAATGTGTTTGAGTGGTTGCAGAAATCTTTTATCTTTTGCCTGACAAACAACTTCTTTGGCTTGTGAGAGGACGGCCTTTACCACCACACAAGTGCTGGGGATCCTGCACACAAACAAACAAACTTAGGGGAAAAAAAACAAAACCTTTTTTTTTTTCCTTTTTTTTTTCCTGAAACACAAACATTGTACTATAGACCCAGCTCCACAAGCTGCTGACATCAGAGCTAGGCTGGCAAGCTGTGCTAATGCAGAGACTGAACAGCTACAGTACCCAGACACAACTGTGGATGTCAGCTTGGAAATGCTTTTTCAAAGGACTTAATTTTTAGAAGACAAGAGCAAGACTGATGTCTCAAACTAGGTACTCGTGAAAGGAAAGCTACATAAACCACACTTTTGACAAGCTTACCCAGAGACCTCATTCCCATTTTATGTTCCAAATCCCAGCTTGCTTGTAAGCACATAAGGCAGCACGATGGGCCTGATCTGCAAAGATGCACTATATTTGCAAATAGAAGTTCTCTCATGGCATTAGGACCACCACACTATTTCATAGAAAGCTTTACATGTGTCAGTGAGGGGATTAAAGTGTCAAATAAAAAGCTGGTACATTAAAGGAGATTTCCAATAGTATATCTTATTACTCATCACTGACTCAGCTTGATAATGTAAAGTCAATGAGAGAAGCTGCCAGCATTCCTTTGTGTTATAATCATTAAAGAGCAACCGCCAGTGTTCCCACACTTTCAACTTTTGCAAAATTGTTGCTCTTTGCCCTTTACCACATCTGTGTTTGCATAACCAAGCGGTGTACAGGTTGTCAACACCTCTTTATGCCTTACCTTCCTCCCTCCAGGGTTTTGTTTATGTGTCATCAGAGCAAATCCACTTCTGAGGATTAGAACCTCCTTTTCCACAGTATACAAAAGGGATCGATAATTGCCATATTAATTCTCAAGCATGAGCTCCGAAGGAATGAAAAAGGCCTGTACAATCAAATCCAATTTTAGGAGGAACAACTCAGCTAATTGCCTCACACTCTGGACTGTGGGGGTTCCTTTCTGGTTATGTTTGGTGACAAGTAAAACCACCCAGTATGTAGGCATGCAGGAGGAAGACACCAGTGCTTAACCTCCTGCCAGGGTCACTGCAAGTCCAACACCAGTTCCCTTACCCCCATTAACATACATGTTGCAGTGCCTATGGGCTCAAGTCACAGGGCTCAGAAATATGCCACCACTGCTAGCCAGAGAATTTGGGCCGTGTCTGTCTTTGGTGGAATTCAGGTGCCTAGGGCCATGTGTAGTCACTTCCTTTGCACCCAAGTCCCAGCACTCTCCTATTGGCATCTGTCAAGAACTCCCTGCTCTGTGCCTTGTTTACATCCTCTGAATCACTCCACTTCTCACCAAGTAGGTTCAGGGATTGCAATGAATTTAGGCCATCTGTGAAAACACCCTCGAGGTCCAAAGTGATGACCCGGTCCGGTATTCAGGACTGTGTGATATTGCAAGTAGTGAAAAATCTATTCAGCTTCTTGTGCTCAGAGCTCCTGAGGTGCTTCAGTGCTTTCCTCCTATGAGTGCTCAGGAGCAGCCAGGTTTGCTCTAATAGGCATCTAAATTGTTGCAGCTCAGAGGCAGACAATGAGGCTCTGACACAATACCTCAGAGAGGCCAGATTTATTAGATGTGCTCATATGCCTAATACTGACAGCATCAAAACAACACTCACTCTTCTGACTCCAGCATACATCAGGACATTTAAAGACCTGACTCCAGTGCCTGTCCAGACATATACCTTTGCCTACTGTTTCCCAGAAGTTAGCCAGGTGTCCACTCAGTGTCTTTCAGAAATGAATCACACCTATAAATGTTCAGTAAACTCACTATATTGGCAATGAAGAGCAATATGCTCTTCTGTTGAGCACCTAAATTATCCACTGCCTGTGTGGGGAATGCTAGGTGCCCAGCTTAGGTGGCATGAATCACCCTGATGTCAGGTACCTGCTAACTTTATCATACTTAAATTTGATGTCTATGGTAAAGCAGTTTGAACATGAATTTTATCCCTTATTCAAATTGTAGCAGCTTGTTCAAGCACTGGAAGTTCTGCATTCAGTCCTTGGTAAGTAAATACATGAAAGTTGGGATAGTTTCCTCGAACCTCAGACTCTGAATTACCTTTTAGGGAAAACTTTCCTTGACAGCTCAACTATAGCTACTGTTCAGCAGTACTACCTACTTCAACAGCAAGTAGACATTTTCTGGTCTTGATTTCTAAATGCTATTCCACCTCCTCTCTAAATTTCCTTTTTTGATGTTACATAGGATATTTGCATAAAATTGAGGAACTAAGCCAAATACTTCTTACCACTTCAAAGTTACTGACCTCCATGAAGCTGGACTGGCGTAAATGAGGGGAGAATCTGATGCAACAGGGTAGTTCAGTGTAATTATATATCCACTGTCCAATACCACCAGAAGCGAACTAGCTGCAGTTGTGTCCGGCCAAGCCCAAAGTAAACTTGGACTCAGCACCATACTAACACTGTCAGGCATCTTCTGGATCACAGCTAATTCATGCCCTGCTGGCTAGAAACATAGCCAGAACTTGCTTTCATCTGTCTACAACAGACTGTAGTAGATATTTCCTAAAGATGGAGTTTAGACAAGATTTTAATACAAAGGAAGTCACTGTATGTTTCTTACACTTTTGCATCCAAGCTGCTGGGAATCCTACTTACTGTTTGAGCTGTTCTATTACAGAAGGTTGTAGTCAGGCTGGGAGGTAAACTAAATGCAGGAAACAATAGTTACAAATCTAAAATGGCAGTTTTATTCTGTAAATCAGGAGAACCCCTCTGTTCTGTAATCAGGAGAATAGGCAAGTGGCTGAAGCAGTTTTGTTTCTCCATGTTCCTTAAAACAGGTCATCCTGGTTGATCTCTCAAGGTTGTCACACAAGCAACATCTTGAGTTTTTGAAACAGGAAAGGCCAGTTGCACCCTCTCTCATTTTAGTAAATGCCCAGGTCACTGTTCTGCATATAAACAGTAGCATATGGGCTGAGTGTGAAGTGCTGAATACTTCAGTTGTATTTCCTAGAAGAAAGTAAATTGAACGTTAGATCCCTTCAGCTATCCAACAATGACAGGATTTCACGACTGTACTATTTTGGTGTACAGCACTCCTTTGACTGCAATACTCTGTGCCCCCAACAATCGGTTGTTAATTTCAATCTGCAAGCATAGTTCAGATTGATCTTAATTAATCTGATTCATACTATATTAATACTCAATTCATCAGTGTATTTCAATATGCACAATAATACTAATAATAGATCCGGACTTAGATTTGAAATAGATCTGAGTTTATGGTACAGTCTGCATGGTAGAAGACCAAATGTGAATACTGTGACCAAGCAAGCCAGCCTTGATGAAAATTAAAATCCAGATTTTGAAATCACATGTTCATGAATAGTAGGTTTGGCGATAGGGGTGTTACTGATTCACGTCCTGATACAACATCTGCATTTATTTTCAATTAAATTGAGATAAGACAACTTCTGTGAATGAGCAAATGGATCAAGCCTACAAAGTTTGGTTCTACGTGATTTTTTTTAAGTTACAATAGACACTGTTGACTCCAAAATCTTCTCATTGTGAGCCTCATTCTCTTCTACTGTGAGCCTGGAAATCCAGTATTATGGTCAGTGTGGCTCCACTGCTCACTTGCATCTGAGATCGCTTGGATTGATCTCTGTTTGAAGCTTTGGGTCAGAGATATTTTTGGCCAATAGCTATTCATCACAGTTACGGATCAGATAAGGGTCCGGCTCTTGACAACACTGTATATATGTGTTTGAATGTGTTCAAAATTTTAAAAATAAACTGCGGTTAGGATAAAACCATATCCCATGACAGTTAATAGATGTTAAATTACTGCTATTTGCTGTTTTGATGTTAGTGAAATGGCTGTTTCCAATAAATAGTTTAACCTATTAATTAACTGCAAATAAATTATTTTACTTTTCCATAGCTTCTTTTTATTCTACCAGGTTCCCTATATCCTGTTATTTCAGAACGTGGTCTTGATGTGCCATAGCATGATATAATTCATAGTGACACTATCAAATGTGCTACAGCAAAATATGAAGCTGGGGAAAGAAGAGCTCACACTATGATGACATGTAATTATTTCAGATAGCAAACTGCTGCAGGCAAAGTCTGATATACTTTCATTAACCATGAGCATGCATACCCTGCGTGTTACCCTCTGCTCAGTCAATGAGCCTTTCTTGAGGGAAGACATGCAGTCTAGCGGCCAGAGGAGTGGACTAAGTTTGGTTTTGAGTTCTCTACTTACAACGACCTCATGCAACCCTTTTGCGTTCACTCTGATAACTGTGAAGTAATGACAGAGAATTACTAAGCCATCCTTTCAGGGAACATTAGCAGGCTTGACTTATTAATATCAATATTGCCTGTAAGGTTTTGGAACATAACAAGACATTTAAGGAACGCATGAACATAACTATATGCATGTCAGGGAGCGTCAAGAGTAGGACTGCTCCATAAGGAAGGATGAGACAGAAGCTGAGGGTGACCTTGGCACAGGTTGTGCTCTCACCCACGACACCTAAATATGACAGGCAGAGCCAAGTGCTGGCAACAGGGTCTGTTATCAGTCCCACACAAGGCAAAGAACAAACCAGGTTCAGAGTCTAACCAAAAGTCAAGTCAGGAACAAAAGGAAATACAACTGCAAGGTATGCCCAACGTCCATCTAGGTACACCTATGATATAGCTCCAGCAAGTACTGGAGACCCTGACCGGAACTTAAATATAGCTCTGGGTTCAGTGGATGGAGGTGATGGCTGGAAGTCCCAGGTGAAGCTGGGCCAATTAAGGCCTTTTAGTGTAATAAGGGCCCTAACAGGGACCTCCTGGATCATCAGAAATGATCCCTGGTATCACAATGAGCCACACTCAGAAATTCTCTCTGCAAACTCCAGCTTGAAACGTTAAAATTTTTTGCTCTTGCTGCTCATAATGAGGTGTCCTAAAGTCTCGAAGTTAGGGACCTGCTTTGTCAAGCTGAATTTCTACCTGTTGTCAGCTGATGGTCATTTGTTCTCATGCCAAAAATTGCCTTTAGTTGAAATGTCTCTTTTTGAACTTTCTGTTGTTCCCACTCCTGGTTTGTTGGTTTTTTGTTGTTTTTTTTTTTTTTTTAATTGAGAACAACGGTATCTGTACTTTCTAATCACTACTCAAAATACCTTATCTGCTATATGCCATTTGCTCTTTTACAGCCACATCACAGCAGTGATACCTAATTAGCCTGTGATTGACTAGCGTGTGCTACTCTTTCTCTTTTCTGTCCTTTTCAAAAGATGCGACCACAGTTTATAGTGGAAATTCTTGTGATTATTCACTAAGCACATGACCTTGCACCTCATATAGATACACACATATCCATTTCTATTAGCTCACTCATCACAATTCTTCATTGCCTCCCATATTCTGATCCTCTGCTGTATTGATGATGCCTCTCAGCTTTGTGTCAACAGCTAATTTCATTTGAACACTCTTCCTGTTTATGTAAAAATCACTAATGAAAAACTTGGCAATGTGTATCAAGAGCAATCCCTGATGTTTTGTGTTAGTACCCTCTTTTCATAGAGTCAGTTGGTAAATTCATAGGAGAATTCAGGCTGGAAGAGACCTCTAGAGGTCCATTAGTCCCTTGTTCAAAGCAGCACTAATATCAAAGTCGGATCAGGTTGCTCAGCTCATTAAATTCCTTTTCAACATGTCCACAGTTGTTTCATCTTTGCCTAATTTCTTGTGAATCCTGAAACTTTTAAAATTTCTTTTTGTTATCTTTTCTATATTAAAAATAGTTCTCATTTGGCACTATATTTAGATGTTTACTGAAGTCCAACAATCATAGTTCTGTGCCACTTCATTCCTCTGGAAGTGAAATATTTTTATTTACTTCCCTTTTTGCTACTAATTCTGAATACCTAAAATGGGGTTTTGGCCTGTCCAGTGGTATGGAGGTTTCTTTCATATTCCCATTTTCTCTAGGGATTACTAGAATTCTTGAAATGGGAAAGATGGGCCTTTGAGATCTGACACTACTATAATTTCTTCCCTCAATCAAATTATATGACATAAAATTTTAATTCATATTCCTATCTTAATTATTATTCTCCCTCCTTCCTACAAATGCTGCAGTCATGCAATCTGTTTGTCCTTAAATGAAACTTCCTATTGCCACACTGGAGACCAGCTTTTCCATTCTTGAGATTCTTTGTAAGTCAGCTGGAACCTACTAGGAACTTAACACCCACATACAACAGTCTTGTCCAAATACACCATTTCTTAAACTTCTCTGAAGTTTGATATTTTGGCAGAATATCATGTACCTATTTCAGCAATACAGGGTCATTTGGGAGAAAATATCCATGCTCAAAAAAAAAAAAAAAAAGAGAAAAAAGAGCTGTTCTGATCTCAGAGTCAGTGGATAATGAGGTTTCTAGTTTGGACTGTGCTCCTGCTGACCACTGAAACATTTGCCAGTGCATCAGGCCAGTTCTTCCACTAGCGTAAATCACCACACCTAGATTAAGTTTATGCCTATCAGCAACCAGCAAAAGATGCCACTAAATGCGGGCCAAACTGTAATTGCTGTGCACAGCTAGTAAGGGTTCAGACAGCTTGAAAGAACAGCAGTGAGACCAGAAGGCTTTGATCTCTATGTCACTGATGCAACTAAATGTAGAATAGATCAATGATGATCAAAGTCTTCTGAAAGTGCCTAATAACAAACTGGTGGTGCAAGCTGCACTGCTTTGCTTGAAGTTACAAGGGCAAAGTTAGAGTGGCAGAACCTGGACAGATTTAATCCTCCTTGATGACATCAGGAGTAGGGTTTTTTTAAGATAAAGATCATAAACTACGTGCAAAGTAGGAATAATAATGTATATTAAATGGTATGAGAACATGGCTTTCTCCTCTTAGATGTGTATCCCGAATTTTTAAGAGATGTGGGTTCAAACTTGACATCAAATGCAGATTTTACAGATCATTCACAAAACTCCTATTTGCCAGTATTATCCCAATCAATGTTAGTGTTCTGCTTTTGGGGGTCCAATGCCAACTTTTTGGATTTCCATTTTTCTAACAGCTGCACAGTGGATCACAATCCCTTGGAGCCACCACAGCCAGCAGAGGTTGTTGATGCCCAAATCCCACTGCAGTACAACTTTAGAAGGAGCTGAGAACTGAGAGAAACAGGAATTTTGACTCTGTCATAAAGCTGGGGCAGAGCAGAAGTATCTCCCAGCATAGAGGTAGGATGTAAGGTCGTCCCTACTTGCTAAATTGTCTGCTTGCTTAATGCCAAAAACAGGGAGGCAGGCAAAGCTCTATAACAGTGATAAAAAGTAATATGGAAAAACTACAACAAATATGATAAAAACTAATGCAAATTAGATGCAATCACAGACGTGGAAGCAATGGACTGTTTGGTCAGACAGTATTTTTGCCTAAATAGCAAGCACACTGGAAATACAATTAACTTACTGTTTTCTACAGGTACAACTAGTACACAGCTAGAGACACCTATGCACAAGCAGGCACAAAATAGGACCTCTGAATCCATTTAGCCACCAGGCAGGAGTGAAAGATTATTTGAACATTGGGGCTTGGGGTAAGCAAACAGGTGCAACATCAAACTATGTCAGACATTTTTTCAATGGATATTTTGTTCTAAATCAAAGCATACTGCCAACTAATAAGGTAAGCACAATATAGTTCAGTTAGGAAAGAAGTAGGTTAAACCAGCTGTTCATTTACTTTCTCTGTGTCACGAGCAGGAACTCAGTGAGTTCCCTGAACTCGGCATTCTCTTTTCTTTCAGCTTTATATACATGCCTTCACAATCTCCTGTTACGTTTCTTTTTTTCCCCCTACATACTGCAGGCAATAACTGTGAAACTCTTTAATTTAACAATATGTTCTTTGTCCTGCAACTGTTCCTGTTTTGCAACCGCATAGATTATATGTATGGGCCTGTAGGAATAGTCAAACAGTTAATAAGGGTAGGGTTTGGCATGCTTTCACTATGTACAAATTCTACAATCAAGTCCTGACAGGAAAGCACTGTATCTCCTGTGGTTCCCAGTCCTGACTAAAATATGCAAAATATCACTACTGGGAATTATACCTATTTCCCAGAGAGCCGTAATACCAGTTTTTTCTTATCAATGCATCATTGAAGGGTATTTTGTTTATAGTTTATGCCATTTATTTTCCCAGGCATATTAGGTTTTCAAAAGAGACCCATGGTTCATTGTGCCTGTCAAAGGTACAGAGGTGCTATTTCAAATTGCATTACACCCTTAATACAGTATGACTGAAAGAACTCAAGAGAGACCTGTACCAAATAACTGTATTAACCCCTGAGGTTAAATATCTGTCTGCATTATTCCTTGGATCTTCTGTTTCCGCCATACGCCCCTCTACTTGGGTGTAGTGTATATCCTTCAAGAAGGCAGAAATGCACTGTTCAAAGGACACCACAGCACAGAGGTACCACAGCCAGAATGAGAAGAGCAAGGGTTTATTCTGCAAAGCAACTGTAAAAACTCAATTACTGATCTTGCCAATGAGACAGGAACCAGAGTGAAATCCAGCATGTTCCTCTAGAGGTACGTCAAGAGCAGCAGGAATACAAGGAGGAGAACACAGTAAACAAAAACCACTTTATTTGTATCTAATAAAGTAAACAGTCATCAGCGTGAACATGTATGGAGTCCAGATCTGGAAGGTAAGGAAGTAATATCTTTGCATAATCCCTTTTTAGACAAGAAAGGTATTTAAAACTCTTCATGTGGGCTTGGGCCTTAAACCTGAAGACTTACTGAAGCAGAATTCAAATGTGAATTTTCTCCTCTTTAAAAATTGCCTTTTAGAGGTAGAACCTCAAAAGACTTGGAATTCTTGCTCTGACATCAGAAGACTTTAAAAAAATGGTTGGTTACTTACTTAAACCACTGGAATGCACAGGAGCAAGTCGTCTCATGAGGTTCACAGTCAGCTCAAAACCAGAAGGTAAGAAAACCCAGTCAAACATTTTAGACCTCTACAAGGCAGAGATTTACGTTTTAAAGAAATGTGAGAAATCTATTGTTTGTCTATGCTTTTGTTCATATTTCAAATGGGAACCCAGTTTCAAATTCAGTGAGGCCAGGGCCCCTCACATCCTCTGTCAAGGTCCATCCAATCTGCCAACCAGGGTGAGACATTGTCTTTCAAAGGGAGAAAGTGCTCACCTATAATACAGTGGCCTCTAACCCTGGCAGAGCTTGGAGGAACACCCTCACTGATTTTTTCCATTAGCATTCAGTTAGCTTTACGTTCATTCAACCTGATTAAATTTCCTGGCCAGTTTTCCATGTATACAGGACCATCCACCCTGAAAAGCATAAACACCAAAGAGCACAGAATAATTCACTCTTCATTCTGCTTTTGAAATAGCTCTCTAAAATAAACACTCTAAGAGGAGGCAGTGAGAAAAGAGGAACAGTCTAGAGAAAACAGAAAAAAAAGTAACACAAGGGTTAAAATAGGTGGGAGCAAGAGAGAAACATCTCACCACACAGCTCATGAGCCACCAGAAATGATGGTGCAATGCTGGTCTACCCTCCAGCCAAGGAGAAGGAGCAAAGCTCTTTTCTTTATAGCAGCATTGGAGAGCCAAGCTCTCCCACTTTCCTTTTGCTTTAGGGACAAGTCCTGCTCACCATAAAAGTCTTCTCCAGGAGCTTACCAAGTCAGCACAGCCTTGGCAGTTTTGCTGTAGGAGGGAGGAAGAGGACAATTCGGGGTATGCTGTATGCTGTATGCAACAGGTTCTCTGCCCTCAGAAATGCAAAAGGGTGGACAGGAGTAACCAGCTCACCTCTCTCCCTGTGATTTGAGTGTGTGTGTCTGGTATGGGACTTGCGCAGATGCCATGCAGCTCCTGAATCTTTGCCACCTGTGGGGAGAGCAAGTCTCCACCCCTGTGCTAAGCCCTTTCCCCTTTGGGCTTGGCAAAGGACATGTATTCCTCGTATAATGAGTCTCTGAGAACTCAGAAAAGCAGCATCTATGTGCAGTGCCATATCTTCCAACTTCCCTAGACCTGCTGCCTAATTAAACCTGCTTCACTCCTATGCCCCAGGTTGTCTAGGGTCATTAAGCCAGAGCTAGCTGCTGTTCTTGCCAAAAATGCATGCATCCATCTTCTTCCTGCTCTTTCTTTAGATTCCTTCACGCCAGGGGACACAGACAGTAGCAGAAAGTTACACCTCCTGGCTAATCCAGTGTTTTAATCAATATGGACTATTGTTCTGGCTCAGTGGTGTTTAAAGAGTTAGCTTTCCTCTCACCAGACCTTATTTTCCTCTGGATAGATCTGTTACACAGATGACTGTATTTGCCCAAAGCACCACAAGAGACAGGTAGCTATTTTTACTCTTCTGTTCTTTCAAACTCACAGCCATCACTGGAGATGAGTGGTCCCTGCAGAACTGTTACTTACCCTGCTGTGCACAAGGATTGTAGCAATACTCAGAATCAGGATAGCACACAATCATCCATGATTCCTTTAAAAGCAAAGTCTCAAGGGTATTTGTATACATTTACTTCGATCATTCAAAGGTCCCAGTCATAGGAGGTATGCAGGCACTGCCCTTAGTGATTTCCATCTAGAAGGCAAATCAAAAGGACCTAACCAAATTACAAATATAAACAGTAGACCATATCGGCTTATATCATTTGGCTGTCTTCCAAGTGCTTAGACTTAATATTCCCAACAGTTAGGAATATTGTTATCTGTAAAGTGATATGGACATTTATGGTGCTATATAAATGCATATTATAAATTAATAACTACAATACTTAGTGCCAGTATTTTAAACATTTACATGAGCTGCCTTATGAACAACAGTGCACATCGCTTTTTTTAAGCTCATAATACAATCAGCACCACCAGTGGACCACAATCAAAGCCCTCTTTGGACATGTCACTCTCTGGGGAATAGCTTTCCCTCTCCCCACATCTCTCCCCACTCTGCACCCCTTCAACCATCAGGCTTTGAGCCACTGCTGCTCCTGTTGCTCGAAAGCTGAGCCCCAATCACAGGCCACAAGAGCCTGGATATCAGGCGTGCTTAGCCCCAAGATCTGACTCAGTGCCAACACCTGCAGTTCTGCCCTGAAGCAAGTTATGATCAATGGCGTATGCAGTGATCAGAAACCCATTTAAGCAAACTATTGTTTATTTAGTACAAAGTGTTTAGAGACAAAAGGGTTTCAGAACAAGAAGTGGACTACACATGTCTATCTTGCTTAAAAATCTTTCTGTCCCCCAAGGGTACGGCAAAGTAGATCTCACATCTCTAGAACCTTGCTTTTCATCCAACCAATACTCCTCTCAGTAGTCAGTCTCCTAAGAGAGCGTTTACTTTGACCCTTATCCTTAGACTCTCATCCTTAGTATTCAGAGCAAAGCACTTCAGTCTGCAGGTGTATCAGTGATAATCAACAATCCATTGTATTGATGTGTTAATGCATTAATGGAATTTGATCCCGCTTGGTGGAGTCAATGGTGAAATGCTGAATTCATGCAAATGTGTTATTGACTGTCTACAGATTTGCAGCCTGAAAAATATTGCACACAGCTACAGAGCACAAATTCATCTGCTAGATTTCAGACTATTTACTTTTCCTAACACTCACCTTCACTTGAGCTGTACTGTGCAACTTAGTTCCCCCCACCGCCTCTATATCTTCATCTGTCTTATAAACTGACTAGCAACAAATCATCCACCAAATTCTCACCCCATACAAAGTCCTAGATAAGAGATCCTACACTAAGCAGGGCAATGAGGAAGACCATGCTGAGAGGTCTTCCTCGCATACTAAGGTTCAAAATTATATATCTTAGCTAAGTGACCCCCCTTTGCCTAGAGGCACACAACACAGGTCCCTCCTGAATACTGACTCCGCATTTTTCCAGGCTACTCATCCTGCTCACACCACGGCTTTCCTTACAACACACAGAAAAGCCAGCCCCTCGCTGAACAGTCCTTCTTCACAAGTAGCCATTTCAAACTCTGCAACAGCCCACGAGGGAGGCCCTCATGATAAAGCAGGCAGTTTAGCAAAGCCTCAGAGAAGACTTTTAACTGCTCTCAAGGAATTTGGCCACAGGATCAATAAAAGGTGGAGCAGGAAGAGGGAAATTTGGAGAGAAGTTCAGAGGCATGTAATGAAGAGGGAAAAAGAGACCGCTGAGAGGAGCAGAGGGCTCCCACCTAGGGCTAGGCTGCAACATTTTAGCATAGCCTTTGCTTGCTGACTGTACCAACCCTGCAGCATCTCCCTGCAGCGTGGGGAGACTGTGCAGACCATTTCCTTCCTTTTCCACCAAGCTCTGTGGCCTTTTCAATGTCCCTGGTTCCTCCCAACATCTCCTCTTTGACACTACTCCTCTTGGATGGTTTGTTTCCCCCTCGCACCCAAGGCCCCAAATTCTCGGCATCTTAGACTTCATGCCCTTTGGATCAGGCCCTCATCAGGCACTACCTGTATAAGTCGAAAAGAAATGGGAGGGAAAGTAAGAGATGTATAATGAATCACAATGAACTCACAGGACTTTGATTGTGTAAATAAGAGGAGAGTTTAGTCAACAGAATGTGTAAAGTTATGATACCATGGCAAATTGAAGAGAATGGATGCCTTTGCTTAATCCCAGTGTAACCTAGATTTATTCTGGAACACAATGTCTCCCTAGCATTGTTAGCTCAAGATACTGTTTGTAAAGTCATGAGGTGTCATGCAGATTGCCTGATGGAGTTGCATAAGGTAATTTTGAGGGAGTCAGCTTTTTCTGAGGTGTTATACATATATGTCAGATTAATTTGAGCTAGATGAAAGGTAGATTTTTAAGAGCTCCTGTCTCCTGTAATGGTAAATGTTAACACCTATCAGACTGACCATTAGTAAGATATAATTATATATAATAATCAGGTTATATAAATACTGCAAATAAAATGTTGGGGAAACCCAGGGCAATGGCAAGCAAGAGTCCCAGAGACGTAACACTGATGTAGACAAGCAGATACTGATAAGCATAGTGCAGTGCATAGAAAAGATCTTGGGGCAGAAGGACATCCATTTTTAGGTAAGCATGAAACATGCCTAATTTTAAGAGACTCCCTGCAGACATTACAGCTTTTTTTCTTCTACCAAAACATGTAGTTTGTTCCATATAACAGCATTTGTGGGAAAACAGTAGAAATAGTAGGCAAGATTTTTACAGTAAATCTTTGCAAGAACCATAAGAAAATAAAAAGCCACTTCTTCCGGAAGGAAACAACTAAAAATAAGAAACTCAAATGGTCAGAAAAAGTACTAAGTTCCAGACAAACCTTGCAACGCGTGTCAGATTTTGAGCTGCACAGTGTAACTACAAGGAGAGTGGCTTAAGGAGTGGTTTTGCCAGGATCTCTTAGGGTGTGTTTAGATGGCATAATGTGATTCCAACACATTTCTCAGATGCCTGAGCATATTTATCCTGGCCACTGTATGCTAATCACCTACATATTTACTATAGGCTCTCAGCCCAAACTATAGATATGGCAACTCCAGCCTACACTTCTCTTGAAAGCAGACAAGATTCTTTTAAAATAATATTGACATGCATGATGCCTACCTCTGACTGTAGTCAGCAAAATGTTCTAGAGACTAGTCAGCAAATATTCTGGAGACTGCATTCACAAAAGACAAAAAACCC
The DNA here is from genome assembly GCF_965638725.1 of Aptenodytes patagonicus. NCBI lineage: Eukaryota > Metazoa > Chordata > Aves > Sphenisciformes > Spheniscidae > Aptenodytes > Aptenodytes patagonicus. The sequence goes on along the minus strand of NC_134950.1, from coordinate 11,040,942 downwards.
CTTTGGGTTAGTATTCAAAACTCAGCCTATGCTTTGGAAAGAAAGCAAAGAAAATAAAGGAAACAAAGGAAGAAAGGAAGCAAGCAACCAGGATAGAAGACAGGAAAAAAAAAAAGAAAAAGAAAAATAACAGAAAGAAATTTTAAAAAGAAAGACATTTCCTACAGGTGGAGAGAAAGAAGTGTTTTAGTCCCTTTCTGGCTCCAGCATTAATAATTTCATAATCAATCTCAAATGTATAGAAGTTTTGGAAGCTTATTGCTGTTTCTGTCAGCCAGTGGCCTCCAGTTTTGACCACACTACTCTGAAAAGGGAGTGAAATGCACTTTTTGGACGTTTCCAAAAATGGCTCACTTTCAGGCTTATTATCGCAGTAACTCAGAGCTGCATCCTTTTTAATCCTCAGGCTCTTGTGCAGTTTACCCATACACCTCAGAGATATTGTACCTCAAAAACAAATCCTGGAGGATTTGCACCCAGAGATATCCCTCACAAAATCAGATGTGGAGCAGCGCCAGGGTGACTAAGAGAGGAGCAGGAACAGGTTGAGTGGGAGAAGGGGGTCGGAGGCAGGACAACTATCCAGTGTGGGTTGGAAAGACGGAGGCTATCAGGTACAAAGCCATTTTTGGGTAAACTTTTTTTATTACTTGCACACCTATTACCTATGCTGCTGCTGACCTAAAGAAGGGCTTTTGGTTTGATTGGTTTTATTTACAAATAACCCAAAGCTCTACATGTGGACATACCATCATTCTTCAATTTCTTCTGTGGGCAATGTTGTACTAAGTGCTCTTAGACTGATAGTTTGAGGACATTAGATGCATCTATAGGTATGTGTAAAGCTCTATACAGCCTTTCTAACCCTTCTTTACCAGGACAGTCATGTTGGTAGTGGACTGGCTGGCTATAACCTACCCCTTGACTTCTCCCAAGTATGTTATCCCTGCTTTGTAGTATGCATGTTTTTGTTAGCTTACTCTAGCCCAGAATTTCTCTCTTGCCTGGAGCCTTGGTCTGAACTTCCACTCCTCTACCCCCAATCAAACTGTCATCTCAATAAATGTTTACACTCCATATACAGAGAAAATTATGTCGTGGTTTCTGATAAAACATCTCAGTATGCAAACAGTGTCCCAAAGACATGTTGTCTTCCAAAACCATAAATATCTGCTCTTTTCTTCCAACTCTGTCTACTGGAATATCCACCTAGAAAAAAAACTTGTTATCACACAAACACACAAATTTCTCTTTGTTTGCCATAGAAAATGTTCCCATCTTACACACCTGTACACAGGGAGAGGATTTTAGCTTTCATTTTTACCATGTATCTTAACAGATCTATCAATCTATCTACCTGTCTATCTCTTCTTCTAGCTTTAGGGTAGAAGAAAGCAGCCTTATGGTAAACTCTCTGACATCTATATCCTGTGGAGAGCATCTCCATCCTCTGAAATTGTCCTTAGGCATGTCCTGAAGGATTTTAGTCCTCCCTTCTTCCACAAAACACCTTCTTCAGGAAAGTAAGAGCTTGACATTCTTCTAACCCAGTACTTGTTTTCACACCACTGTTAAAATAAAATGCTGCAATTTCCAGGTTATTATTTTTCCTACACATGAAATGCAAATAGATCCTGCAATAAAGATAAACACTTACTTTTCACCACAATGCCTCCTGTTTTAATGCCAGCCTTTTCAGCAACATCACAGCTCATGTACTAGTGTCTAGTGTAAAGTTAATAAACAGATTGCCTTAGGTAGACAGCTCTGGTGTCTTCTGCTACAGAGAAGTCTATTAGCTCTGTGGAAAGTTCATTCAAGCTGGAGTTGCTGTCACTGTCATTTTAACCCAAAATCTTGTCAAGTGATATCTTCTGTGTTTCTTTTCCTGGGTACTGAGTTTATGGTGATGAACAGATTGTCACAACCTGAGGAATACCTGGGGCTTGTCTCCTCTGAGCCAAAGTTCACATGCTTTCATGCCCCTGAACTCTTTAGAGATATTTTGCCTTCTCTACCAGGTCCAGACTACAAAATCACCACCTGGTCACTATAAAAGTCATTGTGGGCTCAGATTTCATTTGGCTGGCAAATTCAAAACAGCCTTGTTGGGTTAATTCTGGGTCTCTTATTAGTCTCTGTCAAAGTTTTATTCTGAGTTTCAGCGTGGCCCACTCTCTCATGAAGAGATCCACTGAAGTTTCCCCTCAAACAGCTCTTCAGCATTAGATCAAAGTCACAATCTCTTCTACAATTAAACTTTCCTTTGTAAGCCTAATACTAAAAAATCCTCTTCACTGTGTTCCAGTTTGGTTTTTATTTTTTTTAATTCTATACATTTTAAATTTTTGTAGTACAACCTGATTTAGTTGAAGATGTCCCTGCCCACGGCAGGGGGGTTGGACTAGATGACCTTTAGAGGTCCCTTCCAACCCAAACTATTCTATGATTCTATGATTCTAATTTCATACATACCCTCCTCTACTTGAATTAACTGAAAATTGTTAAATGTAACAATGATACCCAGGCCTGATCTTGTGAGAATAAACCTTCCTTTTTGATTGAACCCCTTTTCTTTGGCTCTTTGCTTGCAGATAGAGAGTTAAGTATCATGTAAACCTCTCTAATTGTCTTCCATGGTTCCAACGAGATTCCATTTCAGTGACAAGTTACTCAATTTTGCCATTAGGATTATTTCTTCCAATATGCTTTTGCTCCTCATAGCATTTGATGTCCAGCCACCTTCGCTTCGTCCTGTGACCCAGTTCAAATTGCTTCCTCTTAAGAGGTGATATATTTCAACAGAGCTTCTCCCTCCGAATCCCTGTGTATGGGACCACAAAGCACTTTAAAGGTACAATTCCCAACCCAGTAGCAGTCACTTAAACCTGACATCCATGGTTTTGAAGTTTGCTCATTAATGTTCACTAATCCCACACTAGTTCATGTCAAGAGAGTATCTAGACAATGAGGGTTAGCATCTGCAATATCACATTGTGATTATTGCATTTGGGACTTAATTTTTTTAACACCTGAATTGTTACAGAGTAAAAGGGGCAGCCTTTGGGTGGTGGCCTCAGGAAGTAATTATGAGGCTGGCTGTCAACATTATAAAAATAGTCTCAGACAACTTTTGTATAGCCAGACAGAAGTCAACTTAAGTGAACAAACATATTAAACATCATAATCTTGCACAGGCCATGAGCAGGAGCACTGCTGCTTTATCACAACAGAAACAGGGAAGAAGAGGCTTAGGAGCCAACCAATTCAAAACTGCTTTGGGCAATGCATTTGGAGCCAAAGTTACATGATGTCCCATTCCTGAACGGTGGTATTTTTCTGTGTTTGTTTGTTTAAACAAACAATTGCCAAATTTGAGCCCTGCCAGAGAACAGCATGCAAAAGAACCCTCCCAAACCCAGCTCCAAAGGGCAAGCTAGATTTCAATCTATCACCATATCCCCAACAGTCAGTGATGTTCATGTAACACACTCCCTTCCTTTAAGTCTCTGTTTGATGTTTTCCAAGGTGCTCATAGCGCTTGGATCCTTTTTGGAACCACAGGGTGTTTACTGTACCAACCACGGGAATACATTTCATTATGAATTTCCCTGCCCATTTATAGAAAATATGTATACTGTCTGTTCTTGTAGTGTTAACAGGCTTCCTTAATAAATTAAAAAAATAAATGTAGAAAAACAAAGCATTATCCTTCAATGACTTAATAAGATTTTGCATCATCATCACCATTATTATTATTAAAGTATCCCAGCAACAGAATTATAAAATTACACTGATGTGAGCAATTCACACACCTTTGATTAAGGATGTGTCAGCACTTTCCCGCATGAATCCTTCTTTTTGGTGGAATGAAAAGGAGTGGGAAAGAGATAAAAATCGCCTGCTGTAATTCTTTGTGGGCTGCTCCCTGGCAGATGATGTTTTAACAGAGAAGCCGCTTCTTTATTAATCCAGCTTTACAGAATAAATTAGCCTGAAACATTTATGATCCTGATTTTTAGGACTGTCTTTGCATTTAATTTGCAGGCCCCAGTGACTGTCTGATGGATCAGTTAGTTTGCTAGCTGCTTGTCTGAGGGCATGTTCACTGATGTCATGTGTGAAGTCGTGGAAACCAGCATGCTTCAGAGGTGTGACGAGGGTTTACACACAGCCTTGTTCACTCATATGCATCCAAATCCAGGACAGAATAAATCCTTCAGAGCAGACTGACAGTTTAAACCATTAGTGCTCTATAGCAGGGATAACAAAAACTTGTATATGTAGAAGTTAAAGTCTGGAGTAGGACCTGAGTTATACCATCCCTCTTCAGGTGCCTGACTTATCTCCTCTGATGTCTGAGAAGTAGGTGTTTGGCCCTAGTAGAATAGCTCAGACACCTAGACTTCCTAATACAAGCAAGAATGAGATCAGACACCTCCTGAGGGCAATTCAGGGCTCCTAGGTGCTAAGCCAGGAGTTTTCTTGAGCTCTTGGGTAGGAAATGGCTTCAGTGAGGAGAGGAAGAGGCAGACAAAAGCTTCATCCTTCTGTGGCCTTAACCCAGGCCATGCAGTGAAAGCTCTTGAGCATCAAGGCCTCTTCTGAGAATAGTGCCCTTGAAAACCAAAACAATAACAAAATAGCTTGAAGAGGGGACTCCATCCACTTTTTGCATGGCAGCCTAATGGTTGAAGTACACTCCTGGGAATGGAGGGTCCCAGGCCCTCTTCAGCCTGAGAGGTTTCAAGCCTTCGTCTCCCTCCTCTCCAAGGCATGGTCTAACCAGCAGCCTTCAACACAGGCCACATGGTGACTTCTTCCACTTCTCCTGTCCATGTTGGCCCAGTTGGCACATCCAAAATGGTAACATGAAGAGATTAAGCAAGAAAGAGTCTGACCCTGCAGCCATGTGGGTGAAGCGTGCAACTGGGAGAAGAAAAACCTGATTTGGGCTTGCTATGTTCTGGCTCACCTATATGTTTTCTACTAGATAGTCTGTCAATAAAACCCATGAGTAATCTGGGCTGTGAGTCAGAGCTACTCCTGTTGATTGACAAACCCAGTTTACTGCTCATGGAATAAGATATATTGCAAGGTGAGTAAGGGTACCAGTAGCTTGTCTGTTAGCATTTAGTATTTATATTCACTTCTAGTGGTAACAGACAAAAAGCCTATGTCTATGCCAGTAAATTAAACAGTCCCATGGAGCATTGCAGGACACCAGAAGTCCATCATCTCTACCATTTAATTGTGGAACAGCTCCTGGCACATTTCTGGCCTGTGACAACTAACACATTCCTAAACAATTCCCCTGAAGTTAGCACAGCCCACTGCCCTCTCCCAACAGGCAGCCTGGATGCAGCTACCCCCTCTTCTAGAGAACAAAAGAGTTTAATAACAGGGGATCTGTGCCAGAGTAGGGCTGTAGGCATGTTTTTAGTGCTAGAGGTGTTTCCAGTATAGGAGTTTCAGTGTGCAAGGTGATGTACGAACAATTAAGAGATTGTCTCTGAAGAGAAAGAGACTCTGTCCTAAACCATCTCCAGTTCAGCTGTGTTCTGGTACTTCTTAACTTACAGGTGGCTCTTCAAAATAATTTCCATGTGCTGAATTTCAGTAATTCTTTGTGTCTGCAAAACAGTCGTGCAGTGGCGAAAGCTGATGAAAAAGAGACCAATGCAATGTGTCAGTTCAAAGGGAAAAGGGTGAAAATTTCAGATAAACAGAGATTGCCTCAGAAGAACACAATTCCAGAGGCTGCCCCACACACAACGCTGCCAGTAAGGATGGTCAGCTTAAAACCACAGTCTGAATTACTCCTCTGTACTGAGCGGTATGATTATTACACATGCAACAGAGCTTGTGGGCAATGCAGAGGAATCCTGGAAGTATTTTAAGCAGTGGTTTTCAGAATTTATGGCTGTGACAGATACAGAGCTAATGAATAACACAGGGAAAGTGACCTTATTAACTTTCATAGATATTTATCCAAGACCTCTTGGGCAGAGAGGCGAGAGACCTCTTTTCCGTAAGCCTTTACATAGATTTGAGTTGAACACAGGTCTTAGGGGTAAAAACAATAAAAAATATTTATTTTTAATTTGCATATGGGAAGGAAAGCATTGACACATATTCAAAGTCCAAGAGTGGAGTCTCAGTAAGGAACAGCAGCCAACAGTTTCAAAAATCAGCTGGATACCTATACTGCTACTTTGGCAGGTATATAAGTGTCCTGATTTTCAAGAGTGCTCCCACTGGCCTGCAGGGGCAAACTCTGATTTATAGAGCTAATGACTTGGTCCATCACAGCTTTCTAGAGGACTCTGGGGATCTCAAGGTATGCCAGAGCTCAGGGACTGTGAACAGACACACTCAGCTTACAAGTGATAAAGCACAATACAGATCCTCCTAAAGGGGGTCACTGAGGCATTAGACAGAAAAAATTGGATACACAGGTGGAAGCAGGGAGGAGAAGAAGGAGCACAGGGCTTGTGAGCTGTCAAGGAGGGCTGCATGAGCTGTGAAGGGACTGCAAAACTCTAAGAGCCACAGTGTTGGATTACCTGACCCAGACATCAGAGATGTCTCAAATCCAGTTTCTTGTATGAAGCCTGCTACATGTTACGTTTCAACAGAGAGCACAATACGTAACTGTTGTATTCCTCCAACTGCATAAAATGTGAAGCAGAAAGCACACAACAATACAGGTGTTTTTCCCATTGGTTTGTAATTTTAATAGCTCCACTATGGTATTTTCATCTGAAAAGCAGCAGTTTCCAGCAACAGATGATGGTCTGCTCTATTTAATACCAGTAGCAAACGTAGAAAGAGATCATGGACTTGAAACTGCCTTTCTGAATGTGGCAGACCGTGCCCAGGATACCTCCCTAAATGAAAAAGATGAATGTCCTGAAGCATATGATAGACTCATTTCCCATGCTGGGAAGATGTAATCTTCACTCAAAGAGGAAAAGGATTTTGTTTTCTTTGTTATTGTTCCAAGTGACATAGTAACATCTACTTGAATGCAGACAGTAATTGCGACTGATACCTATCAGGATAAGTAACATTATACAACAGGATTTGACATAACACATAGGGAACACAGTCATTTTGTTAAGAGCTGGGTGGTTACCAAAAAAGCATACAATAATTTAGGGTCAGGATTCTTGTCTGGCTGTATGTCCTTGCAGATAACTGTGTTATAGAACAGTTAGTTGCACCCAGAACTGTGCAGACTGTGGACTTTTTAATTCAAAAGCTGAACTTAAATGTTTTGCGCAGTTGTCTCTTATTAGCCCCAAACATATTTGCCTGTGTAATTGCTTAATAAAATCAAATAACTAAGTATCACTGGGAGGAGGGGTGCTGTACAACTAAGATGTCTTGTTCTACCTGAAACAAAAATTTTTACTTCATTTTACTAATATTTTACTTACATTTTATTTCATGTTCTTAGTTTTCCATTTCTTCAAATTTTCTAATTTTTAATTTCTTTTAAACCAAAAAATTCAAAGGTTTTTATTTTCTCTAAATCTCTGTTTTCTTATTCAGCTAAAACTAATCCATGGATTTAATTTTAATTTGAAAATAATTTCTGTAACTCTCCAGCAAACATATTTTTTTGAGACAGATCAACAAGCCACCCTACACAGCCCTATCCATGACCCTGAGGGCTCCGGAGATGGCACAGCCTCACAGGGCGTGAGATAGCTGGAAGGTGGGAAGGACTTAGAGAGGCTGGTAGCTCCCCATTGCTGCCTAGACTGTGAAGAAACAACCCTCAGGTATCATCATGGTGTGCTGCAGCCATCAGGCTTGCTCTCCCTACAGCGAGGGCTGCTGGCCAGACTCCTCCCCATTGTGGTGTTTGGGCAAATTCCCCTTTCTGAGAAAAGAGCATGATGATACATGTTTCTTCCCTCTCCTGGCAGTCACCGTTACAAATGCCTACGTTTTGCAATGAGTTCTAAATTATCTTCTAAAATTATACATGGCATCTCCCATCTGGCACTGATGTCAGCGTGGCATATGTTTACCACAGGAACCTGAAGAACACTCTGAACTTCTACAAGGGGAAAATCAGCTTATTTCACTTTTAATGTCAAACCTGCAGAGTGTGAATTCTGCAGGTGGCAGCCAGACGAAACAGCTGCTGATCCATCTCCTGCAGGCTTGGATGTAGCTCCTCAAGCTTCACTGGGACCCAATCACCTGGGGCAATCCAAGGAGGATCCAAATCTACCAAAGCTTTCTTTGCAGTCCATCACTCAGCCCACCTACTGCCTGAAACTCCCTGGGGAGGAGGACGTGAGCCCAGATCTTCCTGTGCTTCCTCCTCCTGTCACTCTTCCTGAACCAGCAGGGAAAAATTGCTAAAAACCTCAAATATATATCAATGCTCAGCTACAACATTTTTGCCCCAGTTGTCACAAGCCCGAAGCAGGCTACAAAGAGGACTTCAGTAGTCTCCACATAGAAACAGCATCCTTTGAAATAAAAACATAAAAAAAATCCTACGTAGTAATTTTGGTATTTTACAGCCATTTCAGTCATCTGTTATGCATTAATTTTTTATGTCAACTAGCTAGAAGTAGATAGTCCTGACAGACAGTGATGGTTCCTGAGACAAACTGGTCCCTCGAGTATTTTGTGCATTGGTCTGTGATTCTGTCTGACTTCTGGTACATTCAAAAGACTTAAATGAATGAGGCAAAAGCTGTTTTGGCATTTACTTTTAACCTATTTCCTTGAAACAATAAATTTTTTCAAGGGCAGGGACACGCCACTTTGTTCTGTGTTTATACAGCACCTGTTTCAGTAGTGCTACATACATGAGATGGCTCCACTTACTAATGTCTTCATTTACTATTTGAGCTTGTTAAAGTCATCATCTTTCAGTGAATTTAGCATATCTTGATACGGACTACACTGTTCTATTATCGTTTACTACTCCACCCATGCAATAATAGTATATCATCTCATTTAAATAAGACTTTCTTAACCAAAGGGTGCCAACATTTTAATGCAGAAATAGGAGATTAACCACATGAGGGAGAAAACAAGGTTTAAAGCACCAAAAGATCATTATAGATAATTTTAGGACTGCCAGAAGTGAAGAACATCATAATATTAGTAGGTAGAGACACTCACACTTTCATGTTATGCAGTCACTCATGTAGAAACAAATAATATGTACCTAAATATAGTAAATAATCCTTGAGTAGGTTCCCAGTCCTGCAAACTGGCAAACATCTCCAGCTCCTTACATTCACAAGTTACATGTGTTTCTGTTCCTCACCAGAACTGACATGCTATATTCAAAATCATGAAGAAAAAGGAAGAAAATAATGCAACAAAATTCTAGACTTCATGCTTTGAAAAATTTGTACATTTTAGATTTTAAGGACACAAGAGTCTATCTGCAATCCCTGAACAGATCCCATGAATACCACAGGTCTTCTCTGGACTAATTCCTGCTTGGCGTCCAGTCGTGGAAGTAGAGCTACTCACAATTTTTCTAAATCTGCTTTACTATTATTTGCAAATCACTTAAAAGTTCCCAGGAGTCTTGCCCTAGGTAGAAATTCAGACCTATTGCTAGATCAGCTTTTCTGCAGCATTTTTGAAGCAGCCCATGTATCTGTAGCAGTCCTCCAAACACAGGCTGAAAACCAATGAGCTGGATCATATCTCCTATTTTAATTAAAAGCTTCCTAATGATGGACAATCCACAATAATCTTAGGAAGTTGTTCTCTTGTTGAATTACCATCACTGTTAAAAATGTGTCCATTATTTTCAGTCCAAATTTGGCTAGCTTCAAAATTTAGGCTTCAAATCCCATTAAATATTTGGATGATGGATTGAAAAGCCTTCTGTTTTCAAACAACTGCTCCCCATGTTGGTCACCATAGTATATATGTGATCAAATCATACTGTAACCTTCCATGTATAAACAGATGAAGCGCGCAACACATAAAATGTGCTCAATATCCACTAATAACGCAGTGTTAAAAGAGGTTTTCAAAAAACCTGAACACAAATCCACCAAAACCTTCATTGAGTCCTGTGCTCCATTGCTTGGTAATTTGCCAAGAATGTGTTAACATACCTGCTCCCATGTGAGCAATAACTCCTGTGATGGGAGTGTTTGAAATGTCCTGACAGGAAAGCTTGAACTGTAGCCAAAGGAAGCTTTCACTTCCAAAAGGCTGGGATTTGCAAGCTCCTGTGGTGGATTTAGTCACACACGGCAAGCCGTTCAGACTTGTCACCCATCAGATAATGAAAGCAAATGAGGAGTTCCAATCAGTGCTGAGGCCAACCACCAACGTTTGGAGAAGCATCTGAACTCCCCCCAAATTTCTGATGGGATTGAAGGCAGGGGGTAGGTCCACAGCAAGGGTGTTGATTAGAAGCCCATTTCTAAGTTGAATCTCATTTTTTGAGCTACCAGGAAATGAAAGTAGGCATGAAGCAAAGCCACATGATTTGTGTTACAGTCAACATTTGCTTAACACAGTTACGCATGTCTGTGTGTATGGGTGTATAGCGAGCACATCTAATAGTCTGTAATTATGCCTTGGAAAATACACACACCAAGGAATTTCCAAAGAGTCTGACCTGGCAGAAAATGCAATCCCAGGAAATCTTCAGCAGTTTGGTGAGATGATCCCAACATACACTGGAGCTGCACAGCTAAGAGCTGGGTCGGTCAGATAAATCAGATGGGACTCTGCTTTTTCCCTGATTGAACATGCGTGCAATAGTCTCTTGGCACAAGTACAAATTTTAAATTTGGTTTAATCAGATATGCCCATATATAACATTGACATTGGCTTTCAAAAATATCTCTGCCAGTAAAAATCAGCTGCTAAAATATTCCTGGAAAGTAAACATAAAGTAGCACAATCCTTAAACAAAAGGGAATTTCTTAAAAAACTGGACCTAACAGTGCCCACCTTTACACAACATGCTGAGATGCTCTCACAAATAATTCAAAATTTTATTAGGTCTCTTGAAGTTTTCTCAGCTTTTCAATATGAAAAGAAAGGTTGATTCTGTGTTTATATGTGTCTATATTATTTCTTAAAAACATGCTAAAACCCATTTGATAGAGCTGCAGTAAAATGTTCTGCCACTGAGGTGGCCCCTCTGCAAATGCCTATCACTACTGACTTCAGTTCTGCCTCTGCACAAGTCCTCAGGTCATACAAGAATTCAAAATGCCCAGAATGAGTCACTCTGCTGATACTGAAAAAGGTTCTTAATTAGCAGAAGGAAAACAATATTACCCTTGAATCTGTGGGGTTTTTATTTCTCACTCCTTTTTAGAGCTTTGATGTAGAATCATTCCCTGCCCCATTCTGCTCCCTAAATTACCTCCACACATGTCTTTTCCCTCATGCTTTCCAGACAGCCAGGTTTTACTTCCATCAGGACATTTTGTGATTTCTCAAGCCTTCTTCAATTTGACGTGGTTTTATTTGGGTTTAAGGGGTTTTTTTCCCCCCTGACCCTTTATTTATGACATTTCATCCCAGATACAAGTGAATTTGCTGCAATGCAATAGATGATAGACATTTTGTGAATCTCTCTACTTCTGAGAATAAGTGGCTATTTTGGATGATATTTTTCACCCTGGAAATTATAGGTATTAGGATATCTCTAGGGTATGTAAACCCAGTGACCAGGTAGAGGAAACAGGGAGTTTGTTTTACTCTTGGAGGTGAAGCAATGTTGCAGCAAATGTTTGTCAATATGGGAATATGGAGAGAGAGGACACACAAACACACACACACACACACAAACCATCCCACAGTTAGTGACATGCAAGAGACGGGAGGGAGAGCTGAGGTCTCTGAAGGATGGGATGTTAGGCAGGGGGCTGGACACCAATGATTTGATCCAGGGCAGCAGCTGTCTTCATTATCTGTGGGCTCCGCCTTTACTGCCACTGGTTCCGAGGCAGCCATGACTTCTGCATGCCAAAATGATTGGTGAGAGAAGACCCCATCTCCCTTTCCCCCATACAAATGGATTTAAGCAATTTGCAGCATGCCATCAGCTAATTAGGAGAGAATAACCACTTTGAACCATTAAATCAAAAATATTATGGCTGACTTTATAAAATCTGAGTTTTGAGGATAAAAAAGCCAAATGTAATCATCATTGGTGTACTACCCTTGTCTTGGAAACATCACGTTTCTGTTCACCAGAAATTATCTCTCTTTTTCTTCTTTTCCAGGACAGGCAGACTACAAAACATTTTTCCAATGCTCTACATGTTACAGACAGACAGATTTTTCCAGATTGTCCTCACAAGGACTACCGAGACCCCTTTCTTTTGCAGTTTAATTCTGTCACCTGTACCATTACTCTCTGTTTTTTGTTCTCCCCCAGCTTTTCAGTGTTGTTAAACTTCTGTATGAGTCTGCAAAGTCTTCCTGTCTGATGAAGACTGAGCTATTTACATTACTTTTATGTTTAAACTCATTCAATTTGCACAGAACAGTGACGGTGGAAATAAGCATCAGTCGACATTAGGCCTTTATATGTTTAGATGCTGTGTTTAAAGATAATGAAAGAGAAGTGTAGCTTGATAGACTACCTTGACTTCTTTAGGGATAGGGGGCTCTGAAAGATTAATTTGATATGAAGTACAACATTCATTACAGAATGAGCTGCACCTTTTCAGACTTTGACTTGGCAAAGTTGGAGGAATTTATTTATTTTCACTTGCAATCTTTATTATATGTCTAAGACATCTAGCACTGAATGCCAGTTCCTTCTCATGACAGCCACACAGGAATAGTTAAACATACCAGAAAATACACAGAAATATATACACAAATACACAGAAAATAAATGGAGTAACAGTTGTTTAGACTGCTAATGTAATCTCTTACTTCATGATGTAGTCATGTATGTCATGATAAGGTGACATGCTGCTTCGCTCACCGTGTTTCTCTCATTGTGGAGTTAATTGTTTTTACTATGGGTCTTGTGTATCGACAATATCTTTAGCTGATTATCATGTAAACCAAATGGCATTTGTTGTTGTTATTGCAAAGTCTATTTTTTTTATACTAGACACCTTTTCTGCAAGCTCAGGTAAGCTTCAGTGTGAGGATGAATTCCCAGAGTGGAGTGCACAGCACCAGATGAAAATACGCAAAAAACTTTGGCTTGTCTGGTACACTTGGCACACAGCCAGAAATAGAAGAAGCCATTTGCAAAGAAGGTAGCCCATTGCCTGGAAAGGTTTGTTAGCACATTTCAAGTCGGCATGAAGCTCTGATTCACCTTCATTAGCTTGTGCCCAGAGGGGAACTCGGCATTGTTGAGCTGCAGTGGTGTTATCCATGTAGGGATATAAGTCTACATTGCACAAAGGTGTGACTTGTTAGACTAGAAACCACAGGCTATGACAGGCCAAACTCTCAGGTTATATCTCATTCTAATCAAAAGTATGATGGAAGTGCATGCAGACATACCCAACTGAGCTTTCAACACTTTTATCTGCCTTCAGAATAAGATCCAGCCCAAGTTCTGTGAGATTTGGATAGACCTTCCCTCCAAAGTCTCAAGAGCAAGACTTTTCCTGTAAAACTTACAGTGGGAGGAGCAATACTTCTTTCCTGGAAAGTCTCCAGCCAAAATTTGCAGACTCAAAAGACTAAAGATCACAGATAGGCTCATGGATGCAAATATGAACCTCTCAAAAATGTGATCCTGCTCCTAATAAGTTCAGACTCACCTCTAGTTCAGATGAAAGCTTCACCTTAGGGTATTCATCCAAGTTAAGTTCCAGTGACAGTTATTCAATATCATAAGAGTTTTGCATCTACCTTTTATATTCAAAAATGAGCAAATATCCTTTTTGCATATACCTTTCATGTTAGAAAGGATCTTCAAGATAACAATGCTAACCACCGCAGCACCAGTTCAAGGCCAGCTGAGAGCCTACATACAAACACAGAAGAGCTGTAGCCTTTTGAAAATAAATTACAATGTAAACCAACAAATTGTGGGAGGAGAGCATTTGCAAAGATGTGACCTGCAGGGCCATATTGGACAAGTCAGGAACAGAGACAGTAAGACTCTAAGAACAAAATCCATTGAAGTCAAAGAGTTTTAACACGGAGTTCAATGAAGTCAGGATTTCAGCCCAGATGGATCTAAAAAAGATAGTGTCCAGTATTTACTCCACTCTTTCAAAGTTGAGGAGTGTAATGGTTTTAGAATTTATTTGTTCTGCATGCCTGAGTAGTCAAAGGCAAAACAGAAGATATGTCAGTGAGTGACAGTAAGAGAGACAGCAAACCAGTTGGTGTATACCAATGGGTGCAAGTCAACATATTTCTGCTGATTTCTACTTCGTTACCCACAACTATATGTTCCAAGAATCAAAGTCAGCAAGTCTATAACACCAGCAACTCAGTGTTCAGCATTACCAGTCTAAAATGATAACTCTTTCAGCTCCAAGAGCATTTAAGGGCCTTTTATCTTGCTATTTGTATTTGAAGTTTTAGGATTGATTTGAGCTATATTTTCAAGCTCTTGTCTCTGTCCATGAGGGTAGAAACCATCAAAAAACATGAAACAGTATTTAGAAATGTGAGATTCTTACCTTACGAGCTTCCTGGCCTCAAAGAGAAAGTTGAAGTGTCACAAAGTGGAGATATGGCAACTGCATTGGTGAGGCAGAAGAGTACAGGAAAACAGTAACAGCAGTGGAGGCTTCTGCATTGAGTAGAAATAGTGCAGGAAGATCACAGTCTTGGTTTTGGCACCAGGAGCTATTCAGAAGTTCTCACCATGAAGAATGATGTCCTAAGGCTGAATCAGCTGCCCATGTGAGCAACCAAATCCTTCTGTCCAAACGCCTTCCTGGATCCTCTTTCTTTGTTGATATGTTTGAATTGGTTCAAGTTTTCCAAGAAAACTGAAAACAACTTCACATACAATTTACAGATTTTGCTTATCCTGTTTTCTCAGGGAAACAAGGTTTATGTAAACTTTTTGAATGCATTTTGTCCAGCTTCACCCAAAATGATACCAGGATAGAGCTCTTAATGGAAACAACTTTTTACAAGAGGCCTGTATAAAACACGTGTTGAGGTTGCATGTAGCTTGGAAAGCCACTTTTTCAGCCCACCAACATCAGAGGGACATGGCATTTATTTCAGCTTGTTTCTTAAAGAAGAAGTGTCGACTGCCCAGTCACCCATGTAGGTCTGGACCAGCTGCAATGTCTGTTGTCTCTTCCAGGTCAAACAAAAAGGAGAAGGAAGTATCATGGCTCAATCAAAAGATTGCTTCATTGGTCTGCTGCTCATGGAACTATTTACTTAAATGACTATTTTCAAACGTCTCTGGTGTTAGACTCCATGTTTCATTTTAATGGTTGAGCATGTTCTTTCCCAACCATGCATCATATTTCTCCTTTGTAGCTTCTGCCTTTGAGCTACTGTCTTCCATGTGTTACAGTCAGCAGAATGCTGAAATGTCCAACTGTGGGACACACAACTTTTCCCATAACCGTTTGAGTTCACTTGCAGAGTGAAAGAGAAAAATGAGCACCTCCATGAGCCTTCTGAGACCTAAGATACATAGACAATAAAAAAGATCATCACATGGTAACAGAAATGGAGTATTTGTCTATTCAGAGATCACTGTATTTTACAGTGTAGCAATTTCACTCAGGATCAGGTGCCCCAGGCTATGTGGTTGCTGTGTAAAAAGCAATTCCACACCTTACGAAAGCATGTAACCCTGTATGACAAATGGGAAATTATTACACAATAATTATATGCCCTTGCAAGACCTGATTGCTGGTACCTATCATTCCAAAATATATCTTCTAAGATTGCTATCAGGTGGCTCACGCTGTAACAGTCCCTCAACTTGTGCCTTCCCTTTAAAACCTGCAATGTGATGATTTTCACTTGCCCTCATCCATAGACTCTCTTTGAAGGATCTCAGAGCACCTGCAGAAGAGCCTAGTGCCTGCAAGTTGACTATGAACAGGTTGCAAAGATGGCCAGAGCTGAGGCTTCAGAGATCTACCTCCATACCTTCTCTTTCCTCTCTAGCATTGAAATAATACTTCTGTTTGAGCTTTCTTAGCTAGGTCTGTCCTTCAGGAAAGAGAAATGTCTTTTTTAGACCACATTTCTAGTACCTAGTGCAATAGTGTCCTAAACTCAGTCATACATATAGTCCTTATTGTGCTATTGATAAGGAATGGTAACAACCTCACTGCCACTTGGAGCTGCACCTATTTATGTCAAAGGGGCTCATCATCACTAGCAGATTAAAATGGGTTGCTGTTAATCAGAGGCAATGAAGTTGTTGAGGGGGAAGTGTTGACATGGGGAAAGAAGGTGATTAAATATCATTAGCCATCTTTTATGATATCAGAACAGGCTCCCTGTTTGAGCCAGGTTAACTCCCACTTTCTCATTGACGCACTGGAGGATATTTTCTGAAGGATTCAGCCATATGGCTTTCATTCATTACAACTCTTCCTCCTTGTGTGAGCACTTCTCTTACCAGTCTGATATATCTAGCCAAGACATGCAGAAGCAACTGGCACAATTTCCCCATGCACAACCTATTTCAAAATACTTGAAAGTATTTTGAATTCTTATGAATTTCGGGGGGGGGGGGGGGGGAGGCTGTTTTTTTTTAATGAGGTAGGCTTAGCGTGATCTTCCAAAGGTCAAGGAAGGAATGACATTTGGGGCATTTGCCATTATTACATCCTAGCATTTTATTAAAGAGCTCTTTTAAGAAACATGCACTGCAGCTCAAAGGATCCAACTAGGGTCAGGGCCCCATTGTGCTAGACACCATATACACAGAGTAAAATACAGTCCCCATCCTTTAAAAATGGCAATGGAGGACCAAAAAAAAAATCATGAAAGGGAAGAGGCTCAGCACAGTAAAGAGTATTTTGTAGTTATACAGCAGCTCAGAGGCCTAATCCAAACTGAAGCCAGGTTCTGAACAAAAGAGAGCTGTCTCGGTTCTCCCCACGTCCCATGATGGGAAGGTTTTTCTCATTCCAAAAACAACTTCATGCCACTTGTAGGTGGCAAAGCAGGGAACAGCTGGGTTCCAACAAAGTGCCATGCTGGCAGTGCTGGGGATACTGTGTTTGCAGGAGGGTTTGTGGGCAGACCACTCTCTTTTTCAGATTGTTATTTTGATAAAGAGCATTGCTTAGCCATGACATCTGTGCTTCTCATTCTTGGTAGCTAACAACACATAATCCAATTATTTCATACATAAGGATCTGAGGCCGTACATACACTATATATTTAATGGAATAGGTGTTACATTTAACAGAGTCACATGTGACCCTTAAGTTCCTATTTGCTTGGTCCCTACATTATTCATTCCTTTGCAATCTGTATCGGATCTTATGTTAAAAAAGCATGATGGTTGGGAGCAATAAAATCTCACCAAGGAGATCAAGTTAGCAGTAAATAAGAAGCCAAGACAGGAGCTGAAGACAGTGATTAATTTTAGCAATGTAATGAAATGGCACTGAATTAAAGGAGCCTGTAAACACATTCTGAGATTTTTCCAGCCTCCCTGCCTTGTGATTTCTTTTCTAGTTTGGCAGAATATTTTCTAAATGCTGTGGTATATCCTGCTAGTGTTAGTGTCCTCTCAGCTATTGTTTTCAGAGGTCTGATAAGTTTCTTTTCATTGTTATTCATCAGATATTGGCATCTAATGAATACTGTGAACACAAACGGACAAATCCTCACTGAAATCAGGTAAGCTTTAATAAAGTCAGAGGAGCTCTGCTGATTTACATCAGCTGATAATCAGGGACAATGAGTTCACATGTACTTCAAATCATCAAGAAACTGTGGCAGCCCCTTCCAAGCGGATACCTGGTCCAGCTACCTTCACATCACAATGTGCCATGATGCTATTTTCCTCATGCACAGCAAGTGGCTTTGTAGAATGCAAATGAATCTTCCACATCGCCCTTTCAAGCACTGGGTTGCATGAAAGATCAAAAGCATGTTAAGCTTTAAAAAAAAAAAATTTCTCTTGTATAGGGTAACAGTCCACTCTTACATGAGGTTAGGGTGTGTAAGGACACCAAAATTAAATCCAGAACCACATAATTAATCTTTCACTCCATCCCATGCTGTACCAGGCATCACCATTTTATTTTTAACATTTTTAGACAAACCAGAATTCTAATAATAGATGCTACAAGAAGTGCTGGAATGTGAACTCCCTGTATAAGCTCTACCTTCATGCCCTGTCTTCAAGCTTTCTCCCAGCTCAGCCATGATGCTTTTAAAACCCTCTGTCCCACTAGGCAGGGAGATTGACTTATTACTCCTATAAATTGTACACATGGGTTAGCATATGTGAAAACATGCCCTTGCTACTATTAATTCATCTGCCCTCCACGTTCTACTCCTGTTTTACCCACTCGCTTTTCAGATTAAAAGTGCTTTGGGGGGAGGGAAAAGATTGATGGGAAAAGGAGCCAAAGGATGCTGCAGCCCCACCCCAGACTGCCTGGGGGAGGGACCGTGCCTATTCTAGCCTTGCGGCTGAAAACTACTCCCACCCTCCCAGTCTAACCCTTCTGTCTTAAATGTCTGTATGGCCTATTCTAACAATGGAGATCTGGCATCAGAATGTTAACACTTATAATTACTTTACTTTTTTCTTTTTTTTTTGGAAGAGTATTTAGTAGCCAGAAATAATTACAGTGATGGTTCTGAAAATATTTATAATTCTAGCTATAACCTACACTGCCACAGTGGATTTTTTTATGACACTTCCTTAGCTAAGGCAAAGACTTGTGAGACTATTATGGCCCTTGACCAAGCAGGCATCATCCTGGATTTGTGTTTTTGTTTCTTACATACTGTTGAGAGTCGTCCCCTACAATAGCAAGGGGATACAAAGACTACTGCAATGATGATGTTTTTTTGGTAAAACAGTGGTCATTTCATAGGTGTTATTGCTGGAAGAAAAACACATTTAAAATCTCTGAAAGACCTATCATTTATTTTCAGTAGCTGGGATTCTCCAAGATGCAGCATGGGCATTTGGGTCTGAATCTTTCATCAGCAGAGCTGTGCCATCAGACCTGGGACCCTCCTCACAAACAGTCATCAGGAGGATCACGCCTTGCCATCCAGCCAGGGAAAATGCTCACAGAGAGCATTAAAACAGTCAGACCAGATCAAACCAGACATATCTTGCCAGCAATGATCAACACCAAAGATGCTTCACAAATTCTTCCACACCCTGACACCTTATTCTCCTTATACACCTTGGTCTCCCCACAAGGGTTTTGGTGCACCAGGGAAATCATTCAAGCTGTCTTTGGTAGAGCCAGGATGGCACAGGACTGCTGTGAACTGTATGCCACATAACACAAAACTCCAATAAAACTTCTTATCTCCTAATTTTATACAAGCTTGAAATTCAGACATGGTTTGCCAACATTTACAATAAAATTCTCTCAGATTTTGACATGGTTTGCCAACAGTTACAATAAAATCTCCTCAGCACTGTCAATTCTGTTTGTGCTGGAGTTTCCATAGGTCTGGATTTTTCTTCAACTCAGTATAATTTGGAGCTTTTGATTCAGTTTAGCACCATAAAAATGAGCATTTGAGTTAAATAATCCCCCCAAGGTGCAAATTCAAAATCAAGTTAACACAGCATAATAAGTTTCCAAGTGTCAGCTGAACCACAGTAACTGCCCACATACTCAATCACAGCCTTGGGCAAAGGTGCAGCAACTTATTAAAACAGAAGAACTTGAACTGCATCGTCTGAGCCCACAGTAAACTTTCAGAGGAAAACAACAGTGTGAGACAAGAGTATCAGTGCAAACCCCTGAGTGATTAGTCAGTGGAGGTACACATGATTTTAACAGAGAAATCACATACCCTCCAGCCTTTTCTGTTATTATTATTTTTCCCAGAAGAGGATTATATTAGGGTGGACTGAAAAATGGGACATAGAACCACAAACCTTTTATTTTTATTCTCAGCATTAATATTACCCTATAGAAGTCTACATTTATAGATACTACTGTGTATGTTGTACATAGGCAAAAAAAAAAGCCACAGTCCTTCCTCTGATCCACTTACAGTTTGATGTGAGGAACAGCAACCAACCCCAACCTGCATCTTTTCTGGCAAGCACAGCAGAAAGCTGTAACAGAAAAAGGAAAGGGAAAACAGAAAGCATTAACAAAGCTGCCAAAATCTAGCACCAGCCTCCTTACTGTATTTGAGATCCTCCCCGTCAAGCCAGACCAGCTGCAAACAAGCACAGCACAGAGATGGCTCTCTGGAAGGTTTGGAGGAGGGTATTTAGTTACAGGTTGATGGGGAGGTGAGGGTAGGGAGTCTGTATTACCACATCTTGGTTATTCAGAGCGTCTGCTTTGACACCAAGGGCTATTGTGTCCTATGGGATGCAGAGGAGAGAGAAAGGTGAAGGGTTGCTGGGACTGTTGTTATTGGAGTTTGGGAAATAATTTAGAAATAAAAGGATTTAATTAATCATGCCTGCTTCGTCATTTTTCAGCTCGCCTCCTCTCCTCCTCTGACTTTCAAAGAATTACAGCAGCAACTAGGAGCAACTCCTGGGCCCAAATCCTGGAAGCACCAGTCCCTGAGCAAACAAGGCTCCTTCCCATAGAGTTTGCAACCAAAAGGGAAGTTTTGTTGACGTTCAGATTGAAACATAGCAAGATTGACATGTCCAGGTCATTCAATTACTTGTCTCATAGAAACTCATTGACAGATCCAAGGTCTGGACTCAGTCTGGCAAGATTCTTCCTCAGTGTTGTTTCCATAGATGCAGGCCCAGTGTTCAAGGTAACGCAGTGTCCACATGGCCTCTTGCCTCAACAGCTCCTCAGCTACTCATGTCTACTTTTCTTACTATCTGAAATAGATGGATAAATCCATCTAATCTGTCTATTGTATTTTTAATGCACCCATTACTGAAGGATTTATTCTAGGCAATATGGCTTGTCTATCTATGTGCTATTATCTGATCTAACATCCAGAGGCAAAAGTTTTATGAGTCTGAATATAACCAAGACTGAGCACACTGTGGTTTCACTCAACTCGCTCTTTTCTTCTGGAATGTATTTGCGGTGACATTTCCCTTCTGATTATCACCATCAAGGAAAGCCCTATTATTTCAACAAGAGTTGTAAAAAAGATTGGAGTATAATTATTGAAGGTCACCCCAGGACTATATGCAGGTGGCAAAAGGTGTTGTGGGTGGTTTTTGCATTATTCCTTGTGAACTGAGCTTCCTATGTTGACCATGGGAACTCAGTCCCTGCATCATTGGACACAGAGGAAGGGAAGATAATTTGCCTCAACATGTCAGAGACTTCTTCTGATTTGGACAAGTTGTTG
The DNA here is from genome assembly GCF_965638725.1 of Aptenodytes patagonicus. NCBI lineage: Eukaryota > Metazoa > Chordata > Aves > Sphenisciformes > Spheniscidae > Aptenodytes > Aptenodytes patagonicus. The sequence continues at coordinate 11,019,495 of NC_134950.1, read as the reverse complement.
AGTCTTCAAAGGGATGTAGAGGGAAAGTCCTTTGCCTACCTAGCTGGTCCTGGGATATGACACAACTTGCATAGCTACAAATGGTTGTTCATAAAACTTTCCAGTGTTGGCCTTGTATTCATCCAGGTTGCAGACTTCTTTATTGTTCTAAAATCTGTAAATCCAGGGAGGCCTGTCTTCTCCTTATCAAACACGTAAACCACTTCCGCTGCCCACGTTTGAGATCTACAGCAAAAACAAAGGAATTCATCTAGAGAGAGCAGATGGGATGGTATATGAAGTGTTCCTCCATCAAAGAGGGTTAAGGTGTGGAAACAGAGACTGAAGTTAGTACTATATACACAGACAGCTCTTTGGGGATCTCCAGTACATCACCTGCTTGAGGACAGCTGCGTTAAGCGCTCTAACGCCTAAGTGACAACTGGGACACATTTACACAAAATTGCAGTATTAGCCAAATAAACCTTCTGCCTCCTCCTCTTCCTCCTGTAACAAGAGAAGCCTGAGCTGGTGCCAGTTTCTCCTTGAATTCATAACAGAAACAAAGCAGTTCTGAGGCTGAATTTTCTGGTAGTTGTGTGACTATTCTGCTGGCAAATCATTACATGATAGGACATCGGGGATCATGCTTAGCCTAGCAGGGATTTCTTCTTACATATTCAATTCCTTTTTCAGGACTTGAAATACTTCCATCAATCATAACCTGATATTGAAACAGTCTTAAAACTTATTACACACCAACCTTAGATTTTTGCTTTGCGTGGCTGTCAATTTATCTGAGATGGAGGTGCAAGGCACTTGCACCTTAAACCACTTATCATGGTGTCCTTCAAAACAGAGGTGTTCTCACCCCCAGCTTCTGAGGACTTTCTGTTTAAGCATTTAGCACTGAGTCTAAGGTTCATCTGCTTTTTTGTCAGATCCAAAATCATGGGAGGGAGGTTTCAATGTGATTGTCTTCCATGGAGTTCAAAAATTCTGCAGAGTTCACGTCAAAGTCCCCAGCAAAGAGCGGACTGTACAGTCAGATTAAATGATGTAAAGCCCCTTCTGGATTTAAAATCTGTATTTGTCAAAAAATGTTAACTGTAAGTTAAATATCATGACAGAACTGTTCAGGTGAAGGCTAAAAGTGAGCTTGTAAGTCATCAAGGTAGACAAGTCAGGGGTTTATATAAATTAACACCAATTGCAAATCCGGCCCAGAAGGTGGCCAACTGCATGACTTGAGAGACAACAGCTCAGGTGATGTGCTGGCCCATTGCTCTTTCTGTCTAAGAGTGTATTTAACCCAAAAGGCAGTCATCCAGTGTGAAAGTGTGTAAAATAAGCAAGTTGTAGAGCGGTGTTTATGGTTAACAGAAATATAGAAACGCACAAGAAAGCAGTTCCAGGCTAAAGAATGAAAAGAAACACACATATAAAGTTTCTGCCCTGTTACTTGGAGCTGAGCTATATTTAAAACAACTGGTGACGCTATTCATCATCAGGAAGAATCAGGAGATGGGCTAATGGAGGAAATTAATGTCCATAAGGCAAAGGCCAGTGGTTTCCTTTTGCTTAAGCACAGCTGAGAAAATATCATGATAATGTTATCTTTCACGCAAGCAAACAGCTTGGAAACTGACCACCTCTTTCTTCAGAAACCAGCTGCCCACGGAAGCTATCTGTCTGGCTGCAGGTTTTCTATGGACTCTTTCATCACAGCATTTAAGCACTTCCCTATGTAAATTAAGGATTCTTGAGTCAAGAATAATACTGACATTATCACAAACAGTGACAAAACTATGTTTTTCAACTAAATAAATTAAACCTGTACGGAAAGAGCTACACTATTGTTAATTGTAGGAATTAGAAGAGATTGCAGTTCTGTATGGTGCTTTTGCTAAGTCTCATGATAGGCAGGTTTACCCCACTGAGAAAAGGGTGTTTCCTTGAGTGAGTCACACTCAAAGGATAAATATGCCAAAATAAGTCCTGTCAGAAACAGCCACAACTGTCACAGGAGTAGAGGAGACATACAGCAGTTGCTACCAAGGCTCAGTTTTCCCTAAAGATTTTAGGCACAGGAAGATAATCTTTGAAGAAAACATCTCCCTTGAAACAAAGTCAAAACAAAGATAGCCATGAAAATAAGATTGCCTTTGACGGTGCTAATTTGCAAATTCTGGTAAAGAGAAATCTATTTTCAGGAAATGGAGATGACAAAAGAAAGGCATGGAAAACCTTTTATGTGAAAAGAGATTGAAATGAACACGTGCATGAGAAAGGAAAAGAACAAAGGACACTCAACTCAATTAAAAGGTAGGATATGCAAAACCACTCAGGGAACTACCTCTTTTCATACCATGTGCAGTCAAACCGTGGGATCCAAGCTTGCAGGTCTTCCTTGAGACGTAAAACTCAAAGGCCCAACTTGATTGGACATTTATATGAGTAACAATAATAATTGGCATTATGTACTGTTGAAAAGTAGCAAATTTTGGAAAGACTATTAAATGCCCTGTTTTTGTGATGAAGTTAATATCTTCTTTAAAAGCAAAGAAGTTCTTTGTGTCTTCATTTGTGTGGCATGGGTTGAGAGTGCAGATTATTTCACGTAGGCCTACTGCAAGGGTTTTTCATAGCTTCCTTGAGTATAAAGCATTTTGGGCTGACCACTACCTCTGTGCAAATATTTTTTGGTTCACTAACACTTCTGAAGCCATAACAGAAGTCATATTTTTTTCAAACCATCTTCCAATCCAAATTTATTCTGGTACCAAGCAGTTTTTGCTAATAAAATTTAAGAACATTTCACAATGAGAAATCACTGCAATTCAAGAGAAATAAAAACAGTTTGAAAATACCACCAAAAAATGTTATAAAAAAGTCACATTTTCTTAGTTCATTATCTTCTGCAAGCCAGAGAAATAGAGGGAAACTGGGGAACAGTTTGGTACTTCCCAACTCATGGTTTTTTTTCCAGGCTTGTTGCTAACTGGAGAAAAGATCTAGCAAAACCTTGCATCTGGTCCCAGATGTGAACACCTGCACCTCAGTCCATCTGTAAGGAACCTTAGAAAAGCTACATGAGCTTAAAAATATGAAAAAAAATGCATGCATTAGAAACAGCCTAGATGTCTGCCCTGTGCCTGTACCAGGGGCAAAAAACAAGTAATCTGCTGACCAGTAAATTGGGTAATTCATCATCCAGTCTCTTACTAGCACTTATCTGCTGAAAAACTAACTTTCCTGTGCCATATACAACCTCTCCAGACTGACACGGAGATGACATCTGGGATGTAATTTCAGAGGGAGTCGGTTGGTTGGTTGGTTGTTTTTCAACTGAGATCATTGCACGGCTCTAGGAAAAGCACTCCATAAAACAGGGATTTGGACCGTGCAAAGTTAGGGCAGATTTTTAGAACTAGCATCTTCTATGCCCAGTGATATTCACCACACATTGTTAAGCTTAGTCCATTAAAATCATAAGGAAGAAAACAGAACACCTCTAGTGCTACAACTTTCTTCCTCATTGTTTCAAGTTTTATCAGTGCAGAAGAGAGAATAGTCTCTCCATGCCTAAAATGTTAAGCAGCACCCTATAACCCTGAGCCTATGCACCAAAACTGCCTTCACAATTCTTCATTTGCTTTAAGGTCCAGTGCTCATTTACAAGAACCTTTTTAACCAGTTCATTTAATATCAAAGACATACAACAAAACTAACATGCCCGTTAGTGCTGGTTGAATTGTATCAGTTTTTCTGATCCTTATTGCCTAAACTGAATATAAATTAGTAGAATTCCACTGTAGTTTTTTCTGCTTCATTTCTTACCCTGAGTTGGTATTGAGTTCTAGCATCCAGTGGAATACCATCTAACAGTATCCACAAAAAACAGCTATGAATTGCACTATACAAAATAAACAAAAAGTGATTATTTCCTTTAATGAGATGTTACTATATATATGTATTTGTACATACATATAAACACAGGCTCATACACATTTGTATAACAATCTTCCTTCACAAAAAAATTAACCATTTCCTTTTAGATGCTAAACAAAAATTAGGTCAAACTGGTTAGCCACCACCTGTCAGACACACAGGGGCTGGTTCCCACTGCTGTTCCTCAATGAAAACTGTGCACATTATCAGTTCTCAGGGTATAAATGGTGGGCTTTTTTGCAGCTAAACAGGAAACTGTTCCCCAGTTTCCCTCTATTTCTCTGGCTTGCAGAAGATAATGAACTAAGAAAATGTGACTTTTTTTTGCAGCCACAGGCCGGCTCTCCTTGCTACCCCAACAGAGTATATGCAGCAGGTAAGCATGTTGCCACTGGAGGTGGAAAGGACTTTTTTCCTCTGTCTTATTTAGCCAATAAACTCTTTGACTCCTTCATACAGTAGCTAAGCACATCCCTGACCCGTCTGAGGCCCCTCAGCAGTGCTGCAGTGCCAACAGGGGAGCCAAAACATGAGCGGAAGGGAACTGAACAGATGTTGTATCTGCTGGGCTAGCAAAGACTGATGCTACAGGACTTTCCCTTGCCATTTAACCACCCATTTTGGTTGTTATGTCCTTCGAGGTAGGCAGGAATGGTTTTGCATGAGATCAGAAACATTTGAGGCATCTGGTGAATAATAATAACAACTTAGTAATTTCAGAAAACTTGCAACTTCAGGTTATTTTTTCCTCAGATTTAGTTTCTTTCTTAAAAAGCAGATAGGTAAGATTAGTCCTAGGTCTAGTGTCTTTATATTATTCAAGAGGACATACCTCTGATGATTGCTTCTAGGTAATCACTATAGTTCTCTGAACATTAAATGCCTTGGCTCAACCCAGTAATAAAATTAAATTCAACATGTGTCACCAGAATATAGCTTTAAAAATAAACAACAGGGTTGAAGATTTAATGTACGCTTTACAGTAATGAACACTAAAGGCTTTAGAGATTTAACTATTAGTTTTAGACACTTTAAAAACATGGAAGTGGCATCCTTTGAGCAAGAAGGAAAAAGGCAACTATTGTTACCTTTTTGGAATCGCACCTGAAATCTATGAGGATTTGGCTTCCAAGTGCCAAAGAGGTTTTTGGAACTGGCTGGTCTCATGGCAGAGACCACAGCTTTGGAAACAGCTGGAGCTCTTCAAGGTATGAAAGTCCCAGCTGTTCATGACCGTATGTAGCTGGAGCTGCCACCCCACAGCAGAGCCACCAGAAGGTGTGGGGTGAATGTAACCTCCAGCCAGCACAATCAGCTGAGTCCCCCCAGCAGCAGTTCCTGCTGAACTGACCAAGTGTTCACCAAAGTGAGGAGTGCTTATGAACAGGGTATGGTGCAGAAAGCAGCAGTCACCTTCAACCACACCAGCTACAGGCCCATGGGGACATTGCACTGTGCCCTACATCACTCACGCATTTCTGAAAAGGATGTCTTAATGGCTCCTAGAAAATGGATTAAGGTGCTTCTTGATAGCATCGCTTCCCCCATTTCAAAACTGGCCCTGGGGCATGCATTACAGTTAATTACGGATGTGTGATGTTTTTGCTCTTTTACAAAAAGCAGTTGTGCAAGCAAACTTCTGCTTTATTATTTGCAAGAAGCACTTGGCTGCTGTCACCAGATTACAGCTAATTTGTGCATGGTGAGGGCAGTAAAAGTGTGATACAGAAGAGGTTTACGATGGAATTAATGTGGTGGAAAGGCGTGATGCACAATGGAAGCTGTTTCTTTTGCAGCCTTGTACAGATGCCAGTGTATAAATTCAGCTGCTAACATCATCTGATTTTAAATATGGCACACATGCTTTATCCCTTTCTACTTGTTTATTTACTTTGGTTACATAAAATACATGTCATTAAGGCCACAATTGCTCTTGGTGATGTCAGTTAAAGCATTGGTGTGTCATTGCTTCTAAATCTGTCTATCTTTTATTATCAGGGTATTAGACGTACTGGGCCAATTTGAGGGCCAGTTCCTAAAGCCCTACCTGTCCTCCTCACAGATCAGGAGATGGGCATGTATTGCCAGATGGACCGGACATCACTCCCAGTACCAAAATTGAATGCAGTATTAAGGACAATGTGTAAGAGGAAGCCTGACCAAAGGAGGTGCTTTATCAGGAGATGTGCACACAATGATTTCCAGATAATACATTTATTGGCAGCTGTTTCTGCAAGGTTTAGGCTGAAAGACAGCAGAGCAAGATTTGTAGGTACAAGAGAGGAAGAGAAAAATCAAACTAAATCAACATTAGAGATGGTGTTTTTCAAGTGTGTGAAGACCCTTTGTGAAGTCTGGATGCCTCAAACCAAAGGGATCTGTGTCTACTTCATGGGACTTGCAGCCATGCCTGTTTAACCTGATTCTTAGATGCACAGGTTGACTTGAAGTTATCTCTGGTGGCAGCTAAAAGGTAAAACAACCCATCTGATTGCACAATGTAGCTGATGGAGGCTCATATCCCCTTCTCATGGATCTGGCACATGGGCCGGGAAGGCTGCGATGAGCAGCTGAATGGTTGCCCTACTCTCACAAGGAACAGCCATTTGTGCAGGGGACATCTGACAATGCTGCTTGCTGATACAGTACTCTTGTAATGAGTGGCAGGCACAGCAGTAGTGAATGGTCATTCCTTACCCATCACCCTTAAAATACGTATTTTTCTTTAAAAACTGATATAAGCTATTTAGGCAGAATTAGACATATTTATTTTGTATAACTTGTTGGGGGAGTGGGTTTAAGTAGTTTAAGTCATAGTCTAATTTGAATCTATTTTCTGTAAGAACTTGTGTTATAGTTTTACTTGTTTTCTTCATCAATTAGACTTGAGGGGAGGAAAAATTACAAATTCTGTTACTAAATTTCTCTGTTACAAAGCTAAGTTCAATGCTCAGCTCAGCTATGTCTGAACTGTGTGATCAACAAAGGCAGCATTCAGGTCCTCTGGTATTTAAAGGGTATTTCATTTGTCAATGAAGGAAGAAAGAGAAAAAGAAATAATATCTTAGTTTTTAAAAAGCTGTCTCTTCCTCACTCCACCTGATTCATCACCTGTACTATGCTTAATAATGAGACTATTTTCTTTAGAAAGCAGCATTATTATTTTTTTGCCAAAACCCAATGTCTTTTTTTTTTATTACACAGGCTTCAGCTGCCCATTTTAAACATCTCTGCAGAGAGCAGATACCTGTTATAATTCACCATAACACCAGGTAATTCCTATTCAGAATATGTGATTTATAGCTAAGAGACCCGACAGCCTGCTGGACTAGGAAGAAGCCAAACTAAACTCAGCAGAGGTTGTGTAAATTGTTAACTTATGGGACCATATGTGTCCCAGGGACCATTTTCTCCTCTACTTCACCCTTTTTAGTTGCTTTTTTGTTGTGACTTGCCCGCTTTCTTATTGTAAGCTCCTTAAAGCAGGGATCAAGTCTTCCTGGTATTTAACACTATGCCTGACCCATCAACACCCAGACTCCCCTTGAGTCTATTCAGTGCTATCAAAATCATGGAGCTGTAATACCACCCCCTGCCATGCAAGTAGTGTATGTTATTAAAAGCTTTCAAAATGCTTTAAAAAGGAACAAATTATGTTACTGAGGTGAGGAACAGGCCACAGAAAAATGCCACAGACTGCCCAGTAGGTTAGTGATAGAGCTGGGCTTACAATACACTGCTTCTCTAATGTGCGATAGCCATTGAGCCCTATTTGCCTCCTGTAAGAAGATAAAGGCATCGATTCATGCTGAAGACACTGAGTGCAAGAATCACTCCCTAGCGAGTCCACAGGCACTAAGGCGATTTGTTTCAGCGGCTGCCACCCATGACTGCTTTTGCTAGAGGTACTGAACAAGGGCATGTTCTCCACTCCTACAAGTAGCTCTGACTCATCACAGGCATCAAAACACGCTAATATTTAAAAAAAAAATCCAAAGTCTACATTTACATGTATTGCACTCACTGAACTGTGCTCATGTATTTGTGCACTGACCAAGCTCTTTCTTCCTTCAGTAGGCAGGAAAGCAAAGGGACCATATAGCAGAGAAGGGCAGATCAGAGTCAAGTCCAGCAGAGCAGTGCTCCAGCAGATGCTTTGAGTGCAGTGAAAATGAAAACTCTTTGTAAATCTGGGCTAATTTATCAGACCCTTATTTTAGTAGACTACCAAAGCATCTATTCCAAAAATATTGACCCGTCCTGTCTCAGTGCTCTGGAAAAATACATCTCCAGTCTTTTTTTAAGAATTTGTAGCATGTAGGCAGTTTTTCTTTGTCCTGTTCTGATGCTTTCAATCAGACTCATAGTGCCCCATTTCCAAACAAAAACACAACAGAAAGTGTTTTAATGGACCTGAAAGGAAACTTTTGCAAAATTCCCCTGAGAAAATTTCAAAATACTCAGTTTTTACTCCTATTTGGAATGAAACAAACCTTGTGGATCATTCCTGAAAAAATACCCTTTCTCAGCCATACTACTGAGCATAGTGTACATCGTTCCAGTTACGCAGGAGTCACTTTCGCACAGGACATAAATTCACACTTTGGCTGTCTGCATCTCTTTCAGCCATCAGCAGAATTACAGCCACACAACACCAGGCAGCTGTTCAGAAGGGGAAAAAAAAACACTGGTACTTAACTGATATACAGAAGTAATAAAATTGATGGATTATCAGAAGCCAGTCATAATTGGTTTGGATTAACACCTCTGCTTTGTCTCTAATCGCCATTAGTGATTGCGCTTGGTCCCAACCCCTGTCCCGCATCTCTCTGTAGGGTGGCACTTCCAGCCAGATTTCCCTCTTCTATAGTGCTGGAAAACTGGGATGCAGGCAGTCCTTGGAGCTCTCCAATTGAGCAGAAACAAAGCTTTCATGCTTTGACTGGATCACGACAGCTAGACAGTGACATTTTTTTTCTTGTATGTTATCTTTTGAGCTTGGCAAATTAGCTTACATGCAATAGGGAATAATATTATCAGGAGATCACTCAATTTTGGCTACTGTAGGGTGTGGAAATCACACACTGTTAAAAGCTGCGTAGTGAAAATGATCATCAGAATTTTTTAAACAGATTAAGCTATTGCCAATCACTCATTCTCTCTGAATTGAACAAAGCTTTAGTAACTGTCTAAAAGAGCAAAAGACTTCAAAATCCTCCATCTTTTCCTTGAGTAACTTAAATGAAATCTGAGCTGGAAGATAAGGATGTTACAAAAAGACACCTCTTCATATAAGCAGAAAAGACTTGAATGGGTTAAGCCATATCTGGCTGAGTCCCAACAGACATAAAAATCACCTGTGCCTGCTCTGAAATAAATCAGTGTCCTTTTCTGCTGCTGCCGTTGTCTGGAAATAATGCAAATGCAATGGGCCTGCAGTGACATTGTGCCGCACTCGAAGGATACACATAATAAATTGTCCCTTAATACTGTTAAAGAGACATTTTCGTCTTACTCAGTAGCTTTTGAGGTTGAACTGTGCTACTTACTAGTTGAGGACTGTGATACAGTGTCATGCCATTCTGCTCTATTATTCATTTAACCTCTTATTGCTTATATGCACAGTTGGTTCTTGAGTCTCAAAATGCGTTTTGCTGCTTATGCTCAATGATAGCGTGTTTGCTGGCACGCAGCAAAAAAGCAGGGAGTTTTCTTTCCACTTTGTTGCTGTTGTTTTAATCATTTCTCTTCAATAGCAGCTGGAACAGATCGTGGATTCATATGATTCAGTTCTACTGCATTCATCACTGGGAAAAATGCATGGCTGTGTTAAAGGAGGACAGAAAGAATTTGTCTGCCCATAGGGAAGCTATTGCTGTTCCATAATTGTTTGCTAAAAGGAAGCTGGAATAAAAATGGGGGTAAATGGCTATCTGTGTCAATCCAATCCATCAAAATGAGTTTAACTGACTGGGGAGTCACAGCTTAGGAGCTGGTTGTGAAAGCTGGCAAACCCAAGATGAAAGGAAATTATTAATTACTTTAAATATTCTAAACCTTAAAATTTATATCTGATTGCATCGTCTTCTGCACACACAAAAAATTGTAGAACTACCAGCAAGGCATTTCATAATATCCAGGGAATAACGTCAAGTGAGCACAACCATATAAGGACAGTGACAAGTAAGAGTTTAAACTGCAGAGCATAGTTGTATTTGGTTTTGTCTTTGTTTTTTTTTTTTTTTTAATTTAAGCATCATTAAATTCCCCATATGCCCAGTCCTGTCCTAAAATTGCCCTCTATCTTCTACCAAGTCAAGTAGGCAAATATTTGTGTATCCCTACAGAGAAACAGCTCAGGGAACTGATCCTGCTAGAAAATTATGCAGTAAAAGAAAAAAAGAGAAGAAAGAAAAAAACAAATAAAAAAAACAAAATTACTTTCCTCTGGGCTGGCTGCCCAATTCTCTTCGTGCTTTTGCCAGAAGAGGATGGCATGGGGCTGAGAACAAGTGCCTGTGCAGAGCAAATCCCTTAGTATTGCAACCCATTGCCCACTCAGTTCTCAGTATCCAGGGTATTTTAAATGAATAAAAAGCCTGTCTTGGCACCTTTCTGCCTCATTTTCATGTGTGAACACAACAGACAAAACAGAGACAATGAAAACCACTGAACCAGAGTACTAGCAGAAGGGATTTAGCTTCAGGCGCCAGTGCTGTAAAACTTGTAAGCAATATGGTTAAACCCATTAGTCATCTTCTGCACGTAGGTGTTTCACAGGATAGGGAGTGATAGCTGAGTAAGGGCTAATGCATCAATGTTCCTCAAATGTAGCTACATTTTGGGTTGAGATTCCTAGATTACAAAGCTAGAGGAAATCCACAGCAATCACTTACACTGACCGTTTGTACACCACAGACCATAGGACTTGCTTGGCAAATTCCTGCTTCAAGCCCCTGATCTAGGACTGGACGGTAGTTTTCCAATCTGTGGCCCATGGACCTTGGAGAATTATGTCCACAGAAATTACAAAACCTGCCATTAGAAAAGGGGTTTAAATACACTGTATAAAGGTGTATCATTCCCCTTGGGAAATCCTCAGGGGATTGCATATCAAAGACAGCCCAAGACCACTTACTAGAGCACAAATCTTTTAGAACATCTCCCAATATTGACCTGAAATTTTGCACTCCTGCATCAAGGAGTCACTTAATGTTACCTTGCTTTTAATTGCCATATTTCTAGTGCAATTATACCTTGCTTCAACTGCCAGCCATTCGATCCGCTATAACTTTGTCTGCCAAACTGAAGAACCCTCTATAATCATGTTTCTGCTCTCCAAGTAGGTACTTACAGACCAGCAAAATCACCCTTTATGCCCTCAATAACCTAATCAGACTATGCTACTTGAATCTTTCACAATAAGGCATGTTTCATGGCCCTCCAAAGCTTCTCAGTGCTCTTCTCTGAACATTTGCTAATTTCTCAATCGTTCCTGAAATACAGAGCTGGACACAGCGTTGCTGTGGATGCTGCACCATTCAAGTACAGATGTAACAGATGCTCTCAGCTTCACTGAGACATTGATATTCATATTTACAAGTCTGTATTAGCATTTCAGCTAAAGTTTCTGTAGCTCATGTTCAGCTGATGATCTGATATGACCCACAAATCTTTCCAAGACCTATACTTTCCCAGGACAGAATCCTCATGCTGCAGAAATTACCTACATTCTTTGCTCTTCATTGTATGACGTCATATTTGGTTGTACAGACTTACTGGAAGTTATGCTCTTTGCTTCCATCCTTGTCGCAAAGCCATTCCCATTAAGAACCCATTCTGACTTTAAGGTATAGTCACAGAAGCTATACAAAAGTTAAAGCTTCACATGTACAACACTTCCAGATACTTCCAGCACCATTCACTTCATGCTCTCCTCGGCATTGCAAACACTTCACACATCCCCAGTCTTTCTGGAAACAATTTTTATGTTCTATTTCTAAAAAGTAGACTGCAGGTGCTGATCTACTGTAGGTAGGCTTGATGTAATTTTACAGAAAGAATCTCCTAATATTTATTAAATGTGTATTTGCTTTCAGAACTCCAACCAACCTTGATTTCACCAATAAAATCTGGTAAATAAGAACAGGATCAATATTATACATGGTTACCTGGAAAAAAAAATCCTTTTGCTCATACCTGTCAAGGATATTCACATTTACAAAATTATCAGATTTTGGAAATTCTCTTAATTCTCACATGGCTTTACCTGTATGCCCCTGAGATGCAAAACATGAAAGACAAAGAGAAACCCCAACTCTGCTCCTTGTGGTTTTTCCCTTGTGTTAAAGGAAGCAGCAAAAATAGCAAGCTGGCTTATGTCCCCCAAGGTCCACAAAGATTTAGACTGTGGCTCAGGGCAGAATCTTTTGATAACATTTCATTTTCATTTTGAGACTATGGGGACATGACACAGGCCACACACTTCACAGGCTTGCGAAAACACCTTGCTTATGTACTGCATTTCTGATGATCCTTGCTTGCTTGTAATCTGGCCGCTACCTACTCAGAATAAACTGGTTACTTCTGAACCTTTCTCAAGCCACAGCTTTCTACAGGACTGACCATCTTCATACAGGACTGGAGGAGGATTTGTGCTGTCACATAAAGAAAAGGATTATGCCCAGAAGAGTATTTTCCTGGTCAGTTTGAAATTTAGTCTCCAGATATTTTGACCACAAGACCATGGCAAATATTTTTGTGCAATGCTCTGCTGTTTGGGATTTCTTTTTGTTCTCTGAAAATGGCAGAAGTGTTTTTATCCTTTATACCTTTCTGTGCTGTGCAAAAAATTACCGGGGAGATTAATATTCCCTCAGTGAATTCAGTTTCTAAGTCACACAAATACTTCTGAACATCCTCTGCCATGGGAATGTTTTCAGAAGATGATAAATTGAAAAGAATAGATTAAACTAGGAGCTGAATCTTCAATAATTTCAGCAACTCTCAACACAAGCCTCTGAAATAAAGAAGCTTCTTTAAGATTAAAACTGACTTCTATCAGCATGAGCACTGAGAAATTTATATCCAAAATCACCATGAAAACATAGGAGCCTCAAATTGAGGTATATAAAATGAACACGTATTGTTTTCCCTCTAGAAGACGTTCCCATTGAAAGCTCTTCCAGACAGCACAGTGTTCGATCCTCCACCTGGATATACGCAGGCAGATCCTGCTGCTAACAGGGAGCCCTATGGCGAATCTGTGGCTTCCTCTGGGCAGAAGTGTCTGTCTACCTGAAGCCTTTTCCACGACTGAGACCTCCATGAGTTTGAAGCCTGCCCTGTGAATTAGATTGCACTTCACAGAGATGTTCCATCTACAACCTCCAAAGAATAAACACTGGATTAATAACTTCAGCAACTGAGGAACAAAGTGATCCAACAGGTGACACAGGTGACAACCATGTATTTCTCTAGCCTTGGGCCCGTAAATGACAGGGAATCTCTCACCTGTGGGCCGCATACAGCTCACAACATCACTTCACGGAGTTTGCAGGCACCTTACTTCTTTCTGCATTATGATGGGGTAGTACCATGGTGCAGACAGAAGTCGGCCAAGCACATTTTCAAAGGCTGGTTTAGCCTTCTACTGAAATAATCATAGAATGATAGAATGGTTTGGGTTGAAAGGGACCTTAAAGATCATCTAGTTCCAGCCCCCAAATCTCTGTTAATGCCCTACTTTGTGATAGCCCTCTAACATTTAGGGCTAATTAGTAACCCTTTCTATATGGTACCATCACATGAAATGCAATCACCAAATAATTATGTCAAGGAATAATTTGGCCAACTGGATAAATAATAGAATCATAGAATCATAGAATCATTTAGGTTGGAAAAGACCTTTGAGATCATCAAGTCCAACCATTAACCTAGCACTGCCACGTCCACCACTAAACCATGTCCCTAAGCACCACATCTACATGTCTTTTAAATACCTCCAGGGATGGGGACTCCACCACTTCCCTGGGCAGCCTGGTCCAATGCTTGACAACCCTTTTGGTGAAGAAATTTTTCCTAATATCTAATCTAAACCTCCCCTGGTGCAACTTGAGGCCGTTTCCTCTCATCCTATCGCTTGTTACTTGGGAGAAGAGACCAACACCCACCTCACTACAACCTCCTTTCAGGGAGTTGTAGAGAGCGATGAGGTCTCCCCTCAGCCTCCTTTTCTCCAGGCTAAACAGTCCCAGTTCCCTCAGCCACTCCTCAGAAGACTTGTGCTCTAAACCCTTCCACCAGCTTCATTGCCCTTCTTTGGACAACATAGATCTTGTTGTACTTTATTATTTTTAAACACACAAGCTTACAATATAATTACCAGTTGCATTTCTGGCTTTACACCTTTCTGAAGAAAACTAGCAAGGAACAAGTATTTCAGGCTGCAAACCCATGGAGACAGAGCCTGAGGAGACGCTATCAAGAAGCAAGGATACTGCAGTCACACACATACAGGCACAACAGAGCTGAGGAAGGATTTTTGATCTTAAGTCCAAGCTGGTCCATGGCCAAGAACCGTCTGCTTTTCTAGAGGAGGTGATGAGTCTCCCCTCAATACAAAAAAACACCCTTACAATCCACCCTCATATCACAGCCTCTTGCAAAAGGCAACACTCAACCCTCATTGCTCTCACTTTAATCCACACTCTGAAAAACCAACACTTGCACTACTGCAGTTTCTTATTCGTTGTACCATTTACTTTCTCAGCCCTCGTTTCACCAGAGTAAGGTCCACACCACTTTCTAGCATTGAGCCCACACTCAGAGTCAAGGTCAGATTAAGGCAAAGACTCTGATATATACAACAATATTCACATGTATGTACAGAAAACCTGAGACAGTTGCCCAGAAGGGGTGAAATACCTCAGTTTATCTCAAATGATGTTAAATCCTGAACTCTCTTCTCTGGAAGTCCAGCCAACGCCATTTTCCAGAAGACTTGTACTTTGACTAATTATCTCCTAATTTTAGTGATTTTACTCCTAAATAATCACTCTCTGGGGGAAATAAGGCATTTCTGCTGCTTTGTCCCAAAAGCAAGCTTCTCCATGTAGCAGAAAGCTCCTTAGGAAAATCGTCTTGCTTTATCACTGTTTCTGCAGATTTCTGGAAGGGAATAGCAGTGGATGAGGAGCCATGGGCTAAAAGAGTTCTGTGATGTGCCAGAAACACCAGGTACCTTTTCCTGATGCTTTTCTAAATTTGTTGTTGACCCTGAAGCCAAAGTTTTGAACCAGAAAATCACTGAAGTCACTGAAACACATGTATCATCTTCATAGTCCCTGTTCCAAATCAGTGGCAACAGCTGGACTCTCCAAAACAATGTTTTAGCTTCAGAATCATTAAAAAATTTAAATCAGTTTTCCAAATTTTAAAAGATTTATTTTCCAAAACGCTTTAAAAAGATTTTGACTCAGAGAGAACGTGGAAAGCACTCAGCTGAGCAGCATCAGGACAACATATATTAATCTGAAGAACTGCATCAAACCAAATGGAAGGCATGGCCAGAAAAACAAAAAAAAAGCAAAAACCCCAAACTGTGAACAAACTGGACTTCATAGCAAATATTCAGGAATGTTTGCTGAGATGTCACTACTTTCTACCTCTTTGGAGTCAATAAGTCTTTTTCACAGGCCAGAATCAGGCTAAGACTTCTGTTTAGCTGAGCTTTTACACACTTGCCAAAATGATTAGTTTAAGCACTACCTAAGATCTTGAGTACATTTGTAAAACCCAGTCATCAGCTGTCTTTAAGGTGACCGCAGACTGGGAACACAAAGTCCAAAACTGCATTCACAGTTCTGGGATCGGTTCACTTTTGAACATGGAGAGACCATTTAGTCTGGGTTTTAGCACTGGCATAACTTCATTATTTCTGAAATCAATGGGAGCATCACGGACAGCTATAAAATGTTCCTGGTTGCTGTCGACACTAGGAGCCTTCAGGAAAACATTCAAGAATAAGTCTGCAGCCTTTTGCAAGCAGATATAAGCTTGCTCTGCCAAAGGTACAAGCTGACTCTTGGTTGTATTAACTCAGTGCAGAGTCAGTATATGCAGACTCTCGGATGACTTAGCTCAGTTTCAGAAACATGATGACTAGAGCTACAGGGCTTCCAGTTTGCTAACAGTACAGTCAGAGCAAGCTTAGACTTGTCTGGAAATATTACAGGGACTACTTCAAGAGAGGATGCAGTTACACCTGAAAACCTATGCATTTGCACCTGCAAACCTTGGATAACTTTATTATTTCTCCCCCAAAACATCGCTATAATGGCAGAAATGTAATTCGTATTTGTCACAGTAAAGGCACTGATGAACTTACAAGTGATGCTACAAGACCTCATGAATCAGGTAATAGTCCTGCAAAATGCAGATGTCTATGCACCATGAGTGTTTCCAGCAATTCTAATAGCAATTTCAGCGTGTTTGTGGAACACCTGTGCTTCAGAATTCAGGAGAAAATGCCATGTACAACCATTTCTTGCCTTTTTTGTTGTTGTTGCTGTCTCCAATAATCTATATGGAAGATGATAAAATATTTTTATCATAAGCAAACAATAGAAAATCAGATCAACCATTTTACTAACTAGGACAATAACAAAAGAACAAAACTTTAAGACCAAGAACACCTAAGGCTTAATTTCACCAAAAAGCAACTAATTTTCTAGTGCAAATTAAAAATACATCTGTATTAAATAAGTAAGTGGGCCTAAGCAGGATTAAAGGAAAAACAGAATTAGTAGACAACTTATTTTTTGTAAAAAATAACATGAAATCTAAGTCATTTTAACATGTTCTCGGTCCCAGTTGGGCTCAGTTTCTTTCATCAACAATTCAGCCTGAACCCAATACCTGCATGTGAGCCCTTGGTTAAGGTCAAATACCTATATTACACTGCCCTTCAAGCAATATTGAATCGGTAAAGTATCTTTTCAGCTACAGTTATATTAGATATAGCTATTGACTTCCTTCTTTTTTATTGCACTATAAAACATGCTGTAGTGAAAATAAAGGTTTACTTTGCAACAGAGAATTCACAGACATCTATTACTGCTGACTCTTCAAATCCTTGGACATGTGTCTTGCTGCCTGTGTTGATTGAGATATTCTGAAAACCAATTAACTGTCCTTCAACCAGCCCCTGACTTGTATAATTAGTGCAGTGTATTTCATGCATCTGTGTACAGTAGATGCTGAAATAGTTGTCTGTGTCCCTTTATGTATAATCAAACTATTAATAAAAGGTTAGGTTTCTTTCTTTCCTGTTTTCAGAAAACAGGCAGAAAGCTGCCATGCTCACAGAGGCTTCAGGAGTTGGCTGCTTCCTTTTGATTTTTAAGATAATAGTGTCTCATCTTGATTCATCCCACTCTAGCAACTGAAGATCCAAGTGTTCTTTTGCCAAACACTGAGGTAACTTTGAGACTGATGTAGCATCAGGAACAAGCAATTATATTCACTTTTATAAGCCTCAGGTAGAAGGTTTGACAAAAGAAACATTCTATGATCCTCAAGCAAATAATCAGTGGCAAAAACAGGTTCAGATTTTAAAATTCCACCTTGTTCCTAAAGTGCTCTACAAAAGAAATCATCTAAGACTATTTCAGAGTGATATTTTTCAGACACTTACTTAAAAGATGCCTAAACTGCAGAAAGATCCCTTTTACACTCAGCCATCTCATCTCTGGTTTTGACATCTCAACACTGTGATGCAAACTCCCCTGTGAAAATCTCTGGCCAAATTAAAAAAAAAAAAAATCCCAATTAATAAAAACCAGCACTACTACCAAGGGAATATACAAGGAAGAAAGATGTTCCATAGTATTTAGCCTCTGAAAACATTCAAACACAGGCAGGTCAGACAAGCCTATTTTTCTCTGCGGGCATTTTGCTTGCCCGGGTGCTGCAGATCCAGGCAGCATCTCAGATTGCTGTGAAAATAGACATTTATAGTATTTGTGTACCTAGATCACAAATGGCTCTCATTGCCTGCCTATCATGGAGGAACCTACAGGCCTGATGACTGATATGTATCACAAAAGCACATATTGATGAGTTCTGTCAGGGAAGGAAGAATCAGATTTGCTTCTCCTTTGAGTAATATCTGGTGAGGTCTATCCACAAAATACAAACAGCCTCCCAGTGCTTGTGTTGTCCCCTAGAATCACTGAAGAGCCAGAAACATTTGTGCAGAGATCCAGACTTAATTACAGGAGACCCCCTAATAACAGTCAAGAAAACAACATAGGAAGTGGGAAACCTGAAACATACTCCTAGTGTATCCCTAGGGCAGAGGAGCAGAAGGTAATGTAACTAGACCTAAAGATTTACCACAGATGGGCCTGTCTGGTCTCCAGCAAAGTCAGAGGAAGAACTGGTTGAGCAGACACTGCTGTAAAGGTGTCCAAGTTGGATAGGGGATTAACTCTTTGCACGCTTCTAATGCTTTACTGAAGAGTCCTCCTTCATTTAGAAGCAGAACAAGGAGATGTGAAGAACTAGGGTATGGTCTTGTCCTTTGTAGTAAATCTAGCAATCGTGAAGCAGCGCTGAATTGAGGTCTCTGGAAACTGCATTTTTTTGCTTACAGGACAGGTGCAGAAGGTTCAGTAGCAATAGGGGCTCCTGGGTCACCTCTCCAGGGGCAGCAGACCTCACACTCTGTCCATGTTTATGAAGACAGTAATTGAAAACCAACCAAAAGCAGAGCTGGACTGTGATATTGTACAAACATCGTAGGCAAGCAATCCCCAAGAGCCTGCAGTCTAAATAGACAACACAGATGCAGGGGCAAGGGTAAGACACACAAGCAGAGTAAATAACATAATAGCAGCAAATGGCTGCTCTTAGTTCCATAGTTAGTTCCCAAGCTTATTTTATTTTTATCCCTTTCTTTGAGGATGTCCAAAGAAATAATTGAAAAGGAAGGAAAGAGGCTGAGATGGAGGAAGGCGTGGAAGAAATTTCATGCTGGAACAACTAACCCAGGCTGTAGCTATCCCTTCATGATGTGGCCAAGCTCATCAGGAATCACAGCAAACACCACTGCAGTGACACAGTCTGGGCAGGGAGGGAGAAGATAAGAGTGGGACATTTGAATTAAGAGCTAAAGGCATGCGTGGGTCCAAATCTCAACCCTTCCACAGAATTTGTGAATGAATCAGGCAAGTTCACCCATTTCTATTTGTCTGCTGGACTATCTGTTTGAAATTAGACAGGCACTTCTTCTCCATATGTGTGTATGCTGGTACACACAGCAACTCTTCCAGTACTGCAAAAATTATATAATTTATCCATATAACAAGTGTTAATTTACAGTAAACTATCAAAGTCAAACCAGGCAGTCAAATACTGTCACTCATGTACTGAAGTGGCTGGGACCAGACAGCATCCTGGCCCCGATGGGAGCCAGGTATGAGAGGTACTACTATGTGCTCCCAAGTAATCCCTCCACCCTTACAGTGGGCCACACTCTCAGATGCAAACATTTGCCTGCTGGATTGTGCTCCAGAGAGGGAATGTTTGTGTGAGAGGGGAACCGATACTCTAAAACTAGACTGCCATTTGTGTTTTGACAAGGCTTTGAGAATCTCATTGTATGGGGAAATTATAGCCTGGTGAAAAAAAAACAGTGAGGAGAGAGGGAGAGAAATGCCAAAAATGACACGTATTATGATCCTTCCACAGCTAAGTTTGCCATTTGAGTCTGTCACAATTTGCATCTACATTTGCATTTTAATTGTTCTGTGAAAACCTTTGCATTGGAACAAATCCAGAAGGAGCACGCATGAAACATGCATCCACACACGGATGCAGGTCTTGGGTGGATGCCTTATCTTCTCCAATGGGAAGAGATTGCTGTAGGCAGAGTCTCTGAAGATGAAACTATCTCTTTCTCCACTCGTCTCAGATGAGTCAAGAAGGCCCTTGTGGTAGGAACTGCAGATGAGCACTCAGCTGCTCAAGAAACCAAACAACTTATATCTATCAAAGATATCTAAATAGGGATTTAGGGGGCCTAATTCAGGTATCCACCTTTAAAAGTACATAATTGCATATTTCCAGTTGAACCACAGCAACGCCAAAAGGCCCTGGTGTAGATCAGCAATCTCTCCTGCCAAGCGCTGTGCTAACAAGAGAGTCAGGTCTTGCCCCAAACAGTTTACAAGACAGGCAAGGGGAATAATCACCATCTTGTTCTTCTGGCATGAAACTGAGGCCCAAGGCCAAACCGAGGAGCTGACAACTGAAGCAAGATCGCTTATTAAAAATAAATGCCAGGCCAACAACTTAAATCAAGGCACTCTCCTTCACTGAACATCAACTCACTGATTATCAACTCAAATTCATGCTCGATTTTCATTCCTCGACCACAGAAGCTGCATTCAATGCAGTTTACGTGGGAAATTTATCAGACCGGAGGCTGGAAGGGAAAACCCTGTCTCCTTTCTCTCAGCATCTTCATAAGAGCACATTCCTTTGCCTCTGTACCAAGTGCCATCCTCTCCACAAGAAGGGTGTTTATTGTTTATTGACACCAACCATATGAACCACTACGATTAAGAGAAGCTTTTGCAAAAGGAAGTGCTTTGGGACATACAGCCTTGTTGCAGTGTTCAGTCCTGGGCTGTGGCACTTCAGGGACAGCTACACTATGGGGACAGCATCCTGAAGATTGGTTTTGCCTCACAAGCCAGACCACAGTGGCAGTAAGTCAACCTGGATCCACTCTGTTCAATAGAAATTGCATCTAGCCTGAGTATGGGAGGATTGAGACTGATGGAAGATAATAATTTTTGCTTCAGTAAAACAGTGTTGACTTGCAGTTTGCTTAGTGGGTATGAATTTAATTGCTGTCAAACACAAAGAGATGTTTTACTAAGTCATAAGCAGATAAGAAACTCTGACTTACAACCTCCTAATCCTCACATTGCAAAACAGTTTAAGGGGGGTCCTTTAACAAAAAAAAAAAAAAAAAAAGAGGATCCCCTGGTCTTTAGGTATTCCTATCCACCAAGAGTGTCTTTGATGTGGGCAAGCAGTAATTCCTGGGACTTTGCAAGCTTCACTCAGTAACCCCAATCTGTAAAATTATCCCAGTCAAGAGAAAAAGTCTTAAAAAAAATAATAACCTAATTTAAAAAAAAATAAGTCAAAGGGAGGTGGGTTTGCTTTTTTAATTCAGATTCCTTACTGAAGTGGGTGAGAAGTAATCAGATAAATGGTTAAACCTGCAAAACCAAATCAGAGACAACCTTCACAAAGAGCAGGCTGGGAAGGCCCAGCAGGGAGATAGCTTCGTTTGGCTCAGCACTTTTCAGAGCAGTTCATCTGATCATGCCCTCAGCAAAAGAAGTGGGAGGGGTTTTTTTAAATGCCTGTGGGAGCTATTTGGGAGCTTGTATTCCTAACATACTTGAAGAACACTTGGGTCTTTAAAATACCACCCAGCCAGACTGAAAAAGTCAAAATCAAGTAACTGTGGACAGAGAACAGTACCACCTCCATTAACAAAACTATTACCTTCCTTTAGGAAGAAAAGGAAAAAACGGGGCAGGGAGAGGGAAATTTGTAAAAAAGTCAGTTTTTATAACTCAGGGCTGCATCATCAGACAGGAAGAACTGCAGAAATTGGATGCCCAGCATCAACTTAACTCTGCTTCTTTGTGTATCTCTAAATAAGGTATCTCTTTCTAGCCCTGTTAATTAGCACCAATCAGTTACTTAGCAGAAAGACATCTGTGTTCCTGTGGCATATACCTCACCTCCACAGCAGGAGGTAAAGGGTTAAATGATATAGGACACAGTTTCCTTTTTTATATGATAACTAAGAGCTGCAGTATAATTGCCTGATTTGCTCTATTTCATTAAGGCTCCTTTTCCTTCTACTTCAAAAGGTTAATGCCACTCATATTTCCTTTTTTTATTGTCTGGCTTCACATAATGCCATGAGACAAGACAAAATAAGCAGTTGCCTCAACAAACTATAATTCATCCCAGCAGAACAACGACCGGCTGTAATTCAGTCTATTTTTAAATCCAACACGTAATGAAAATCACTAAAAATAATACATTTCCCAGAGCCAAGACAATAGACCTAAAATGTGTAATAATTAGCGCTCTGGCCCAAGTGCTTCAGGCTCTAAACCGTTTTATGACTGCGAGATCTGTTCTTAGCAATCAGCCCAGTCCATTGGTACCCACTTAACAACTTTATTATTAACATGTGTTTCTTCTACCATCTATGTTTAACCATAAGCTAAAAGCACCATATGCCCGCTTAGCAAAAATCTGTGCCTCCCAACTCGCTCCCCGCCAGTTCAGGACACTCAGAGGCAACATAAATGAATTCATTGTCTAAAAAGGCAAAGTCTGGCAAAAAAAAAAGACAAGGAAACTGCCTTGGCATGGTTTGATACATAACCATATTTATGTACCAAAGAAAGCAGGCTGTAGATCAAAAAACTTCCACCTTGGCCAGCTGCCTCCCCTCATCGATGTGAAGTGGCACACAGCGATTGATCTCCACTCCCTCTCTTTTACAGTAACATTCAGTGATCTTCAGCAAGACCCTCTGCATTGCGTAAGTTCAAAGTGTGTGTTAGGGCATAATAAATACACAAAAAACATGCTGAATGATCCCTGACAGCTTGCCAAAAAAACCTGCTACTGCAGCAGTGCTTTTTCATAATCTGCATATGCTTTTTCCTTTAATTATTAGCTCACAGAATGATCTGATACCTGCCAAATTTTTTAGTACCCACAGTTTTGCATCTTCAGAAATGGCTCTTTGGGGCTGAATGCATCATTTGGAATCAAACATGCTCTAAAACAAAGCAGACATTTTTCCTAGGGCATTTAAGTGAGTTTCAATGCTACTGCAATCTGCTGGGTCTGAAATTCATTCAGACCTTTTGCTTTGATGGACAAACAGGGCGATTTCTTTTCCAACCTCTTAGCTTAATTGAGTTAGCATGAAAGGATTGTAAAGCCCTGACATAGACTTAAAACTCAGCTAGTTAACATGCTTCGTCACTCTAGCCTGGCTATTCTTTGTAGCCCAGTACTGCCGAGAGTCTCCAGTCCAAGTGCCTCTGTGCTCAATACTGTACAGGGTACAGAGGGGAAGGTCCCTGCCCCGGCCTAGCAAATCTTGATAATGAATTTCAGTTGCATTGAAAAAAAATACACTGTTTGATATTTCAGGGTTACTTTTGCCTGTCAGGATCTGGCTGGAGGCTGGGAGCCCCCATGACATTTTATGTTCCATGAATCTGTTTTCTTTGCCTCAGCGGTGCACAGCACCAAACCAAGGCTAAGCACTTCCCTCTAACACCACCACCACTACCGTAAAATTAACACAAGCATTTTCCACCTCCTTTCACTCAGATAAAACTCTCATCAGCTTACGTGATGGGTTTACATGAGTAAAGAGCCTTGAGAATCTGAATGCATTTGTTTAGGATGAGAGCGAGAAGAGCAGCACAACCAATTACAAGACAGGTGAGTCTTTATGCATGCAAAATGCCCACTGAGGTGGAGCCTTGCCTTTGTAAGAGCATTAACATCAAGTTCATTTAGAGAATAAACTAGATATAGAAAAACAAGAACAGGGCAGAAATCAATGCAGTCTCCTTACAGTGCGTCATGCCAACAACATTCATTTTAGCCCACTAGTTTATGTCTCCCACCACACAGTGTTATAGTTCGTTTGTTCAATCTTATATCTGGCATGGACTCCACCATTGCTGCGACACCATGAGGGCACTTCGCACTGGTTAGCTTTAGTCCTCACATCCCTCACTCCTCCCTAGGGAGCAAAATACAGCTATTGCTTCCTCAAAATACAACTGTTGGCATGCTCAGGCAGACAGATACGAGGCCCAAGAGCTCAAAGGCTCGTAAATGCTGGGCTCCCAACTATTAGCACAGTGAGAGTTAAGCATCTTAATCTTTATGAGGATCTGGGCTTGCACCACGCACCCAAGGTGTTTCTGCAGCAGGCCAGGACACTGAACCTGTCTCTGCTGAGCCCCAGCCAGCCTTCTAGCTACAACCCAGCCACATATTTTGAGGCTTCCATTTGCACAGAGGTGTCTATGCAGCCTAAGAGTAATTTGTATCCAGATTATTGCAAAACATCCCTGGAGCTTCATACAAGTGAAATAAATTTTCTGCCTTATCTGAGCTTGACTACAGCTGTTGGGCTTTAATGTCCAATCTTTAGGCACCAGCCAAACTCACAACTGTTTCCAACACACTGTCACCAAACCCTGACATTAAGGTTGTGGCCATGTTCAGACCTCCTAACCACTGCATTGAAATTTTGTTATGTCAAGCCTTAGAGGCCATGGAGCAAGCCTGCAAGTCCAGAGTAAGACTAAGACAAAATGAGTTCCCTTCTCCTCACAACATGTTCTCTGCTGCATCCATGTGAGTTGAGAAACATGAGGAGTGAGCTCATGCCCACCTCAGCTCTCCTACTCTTGATCTCTTCTCACCTGCATCCTGCGTGACCTCAGAGCCAGCTGTGGAAACAGAGACCAGACTTGCTTCCTGGAGAAGGGACCAGCTGCTGGTCTGGAAAGTACAACATGGGTGTCCCTGCTGCAGCTTCACCAGTACAACAGAGAGGACGGGCAGCTCAGGTGGCTCTGGTTAGGTAAGGACTGACTTCAGGGTGGACACGAATAGGTCAGCATGCCCTCAATATACAGTAAAAAGCTCTGAGGACCTCATTGAACAGCGAGGGTAAAGAGCACCCAAGAAGGATAGGGCAAAGTGTTGAGTAGCTGGTCACTAAAGGGACACGTATTATCTTGAACACTCAGCAAGGTGGGTCCCAGGGAAGAAATAGTTAGAGGCCTTTACTAACGTGAAGTGGATGAACTGAAACTATTCAAGCAATTCTAGAGACTGTTAACCCAAAATGACATTGAAATTGTTGCCCTTTTCCCAAAATTCACCCACAAGCAGCTTGGCCAAAAATATAACAATTCTTGTTCTATCTGTGCATGGGTATGAGCTTTCTAGAAAAAGAAAAAATGCTCATAATAAATATTGCTTCTATGATAAAGCCAAACTGAACTTGTATTTCAACAGATGTAGTATCAAGCAACACAGTATCTAGGTCCTCTGAGCTGGCCCTTTGGGATTGACACAGGAGCTTTACTGGGTTATGACTTGTGGGCTGAAATTAAAAATGGCAAGGTAAAAGTCTCTATTTTTCCAGAGGTAAGTAGGGCTACTCAAGCACACGGTAAAAGGGTTCTTGGCATTTATATCAGATTTTCAGTCATTAAGACTTTGTACTTTGGGTTCTGCCTACAGCAAACCTCAGCTTGACACAAAAGGATTTTTAAATCAGTGAGTGCCAAGCCAATGATTTCCTCTCTGTGGAGCTGCATAAACAAGAAGATGTATGAAATGATGAAGCAGAGTTTGGGTACCTTGAGACTGTCTGAGTATTGCTAATTGATTGTTTTTAACCTTTCAAGCTTTTATGTTTGTCCAGTGATAAATAGTTGCTTTTCAATATTTTTGGCTTTTACGTCAAAATGCTGAGTAAACATTGTTTTTTGAGAGAATACATTTAGAGATGGACCTATATTATTCTGCTTTTTTGTTATTTGCCTTTGATGATCTGTAGTCTTAAGAAAATAATCCTCTCTACATTTGAATCTCAGACCTGGCTTTTCTCCTGTGAATAGAAAGAACTTGTTTGTAGTTTGGTTAAACAGTTAATTGAGCACTGAAAAAGAACAGACAAAGAAGAACAAGGTGAAAAAGGAAAAAGAAGCAGTAAACACAACTCCACTCTTCTGACATCCCATAACTAATATTTCAACCGAAATGATGCAATTTTTAGGAAGTCCGTCCAGGAAGCTGGAAAACAAGACTGACTTCCTGTATGACCTTGGCCAGTTATTT
Source organism: Aptenodytes patagonicus (assembly GCF_965638725.1). NCBI lineage: Eukaryota > Metazoa > Chordata > Aves > Sphenisciformes > Spheniscidae > Aptenodytes > Aptenodytes patagonicus. The sequence goes on along the minus strand of NC_134950.1, from coordinate 10,993,569 downwards.
AGGGCCATGTTCAGGCCACCAACCAGAAGGGCCTAAAATTAGGCATCATGAATCCTATGATGTTCCAGCAGTTCAGGCCATCTGTTGTGTACCAAAGACTCCCAAAATGGCAGACGGAGAGAAGCAATCACATCACCTAGGTTAGGCAGCTGTAGCCACAGTGGGGAGCAATAGGGCAGTGCACCCACCTTGGGTGTTGTGATTTCTCCTAGTGACTCTAGGCAGGAGCTGTGATGTAGCAACGAGAATGTGACACCTTCTTTCCTTCAACACAGACAAAACACCTTTTCCTATCTCGCTTAGGCATTATAAAGATTAAAGTTCTGGTGGTTTGGTGCCTGGGCGTCAGCGACAAAGGTCAGGTAAATACTTGGGAGGCATGGGCTGTAAGTTGAGGTAGTATCTTTCATTAGACCAACTGCTAGAGGTAAGTACCTGTACAGATAGCAGGCCACGGGACCATAAATATCCCACAGCCTCCAGTACTCAGCTTGCTTTCACTCTCAGGGATGGAATCGCAGAGCCCAGCAGATGGTGATGAAGTAGCAAACAAAAGAAAAAATGTATTTTGCTACACAATATCCATCTTATGGTCCCTGCTCCTTGTGAGAACAACCAGCATTGGATGCTTAAAAATTTTGCTAAAAATGCCAGTAGAAGGTAGGATTGTCACCTTGTACAGCTAAAAAGGCACTCTGTGCTTTTAGTTTTCCTGTTTGAAATGTTTCTTAATCTCAGCAGCTATAGGAAAGACAACAAGAGGAGACGAGTCTACTCCATTAGCTCCAACTCCAGACCTCTCCATGGAGCTCACAGCATGGTGCTGGATCACACTGTTTGTTAGCTGGGTCATTTGTTTATTAATAGTTGCACACACTTTAAGTCCTAGGCTGCTTGTTAGCTGTGTGCAGCAGCAGCAATAAAGGGTTCCACTCTGCACTAAATTCACTCTATTACTCTATTTAAATGGTATTTTTGGTGCTGCAGAGCCAGGGTGATTGTCCACATAATATTCAGCTTTCTTCTAAACCCTTTACCTTGCTCTCCAAATTATGTGTCAGAGAAGAACTGCTCAGCCAGCTTTCTTTGCATGGCCACTGAGGACCAGCAGCAAATCTGGGATAAAATACACCCACTGACTGCAGGGTTTTGCTTCATTTTATCTGGTGTGCTCCTTTCCCACAAAGGCTCTAATAACCAAGGCTGCCTCCTTAAAAATGTGATACTGGCTGGCATGTTCAGTGGAAATATTAGCCCAGGGAAAGCCCTAGGGGAGCCTTAATCCACCCTTCCTCTGGCCCAGCAGTGCTGGCTGGTACCTGCAGGCTCCATGTCACGCAGTGGGGAGCAGCCACCTTCCCCCATCAGCCACACCGTTCCTGTTCCTGACCCTGATGTTGCTGAGCATTTGTCTGCACGCATGTCAATTCTCATGATTTTTCTGCACTAGCAGCTTTCTCTTAAGCCTTCCTCTGAAACCTTGTACATCTCTCAGGGTCAAGATGAGGTCGGCATCATGCATGATTTTGTCTGGCTGGAAAACCTAAGATGACCAACATCAGTTCAACACCTTCTTGTGCCAGGCAGTGCAACAGGAACCGAGTCCTTGCCCTGATGAGGAATCTGTCTGAATGCACCAGACAGGCAGAGGGATAAACATAACAAGGTAAAATCAGCGTTCCCGGCTTCCACAGCAAGGCAACGGTTAAGCCAGCAACAGAGCCAGTCTCCTTCTTCTCAGACTAACGCCTGACCCCTGGACCAGCCAACAACAGCTCATAACGTAACATGGGGAAGCTGCTTTGGATTCCCAATTAGCCCTGTAAGAATGACTTGACAAGCACTACAGAATACCAACAAAAGACATTTTTATGGAGGCATTTGTTTACTTTAATAGAGCAAACAGTTTAATTAGATTTTCCTCACATGTCAGATAAATAGCATTTCCCTCTGTCCTGTTCTGTATCTTGTGAATGATTCTTAGATGTGGTTTCCCCAAAGTCATTCCTTAAATTGGAATGATTAACCACAGCCAGGGTATTTTTGCTCATGTACTAAATGTCAGACTAAAGGCAAAAATAAAATTAAAATTATAATGTCATTTTGTGCTGGCTCCAAATTCAACCAGTTGGAATAATCTCAACGCCCATGAATGGGACCATTTTTCTCTTCAGTCAGTCAAAGCAGATGTCTTAATCTGCTTTGCTTGTAAGCACAGAAGCAGAGGGACCTCAGCTGTGCTGTACGCCATGGCTCCTGAAGCCTGCAACCTCTCCCATCGTAAGCTGTGGAGCACGGTACTGTAAGTCCCTCGGGATATATCACTGATCAGAAAGATCAAATTGTACATAGCAGAACAAAATGAAAGAGATGTAATTCACTTCAAGAGCAGCATTGGCTTCCCACACTTCCTCTCTTTGTGCCTCATTGAGCCTTGGGGAGAAAGGAATTAGGAAGCAAGTAGAGCAATTGCTGAGAGATAAAAGCATCGAGGCCAAAAATTAGGGAAATATTCAGACGTATTGAGATGCCAAGCTTTTTCCCTTCATTGAATCAGCCCCTTCAGGATCACTTATAAGGACAGGAAATCTCTGTTTGTATTTGCCACTTCATAGCACCAAAAGGGAGAGGGACAGTGTCTGGTTTCAATGAGATGCGCTCAGAACTGCATAACAATATCAGATCCCATTCATAAGCAGTGAGGCTGGTAAGACAGCATGTGCAGATGAACGAAAGGAAATCTCCTTCATGAGGCAGCTTGGGCACCCAGCAGTTTAATTTGCCCTCTTTACCTACACGATTCAAGGAAGAAGGAACAACCCTTGACCAATCATCCCCTTCCCCCATCCATGTGGATCTGGATGCAGTCTTCTGGCAGTAATACAAGTTAAGCAGCAGCTCTCCAGTGAAGCAGAATCCTTGGAAAAGGCTCTGTTAGTGTCAGCTTTTCTGGAAGCTGGCTTTTGATAATTCCTATAACCAAAAAATTTAAATGACGAATGACTTCTTTTACATCAACCTCACATTCAGTGGTGCTAGTTGGCTATGCAAAGCAGAGACAGATTTTTTGACTTTCTTGCCAGTACAAATTGACTCCTAGCCTGGCATTGAGAAAGTTGGGCTGAGGTTTTTAGGCATCAGATCAGTTCTCAGTGACTGGAAACCTAGAAACAGACAAAAAAAAAAAAAAAAAAAAAAAAAAACAACAACCCAGATACGGCAGCAGCATGTAAACAGTACATGTAAAATCATTGGAAACAAGCCATTTTTATCAACTGTTAAGTTGCAAGACTCAGAGAACTTCTGACCTCCTTTACTTTTTATGTTTTAATAATACTGTAAGATTATAAATAACCTGTGGTAATGATTTGGAGCTGTTTACCACATTCAGAAAGGTGGGACAAAATAGTATCTCAACAAAAAGATGCACAGTAATCCTGTCTTAGTTGTTTCTGAAAGTTTTTGTCATTTTAGCTGCTCCAAGGTATATTCTAAGATATACGTTTGTCTTTAATCTTTAGCTAAGCCAGTTTTATATGGAGAGTTAAGCTGGGGAACCAAAAAGCAACACAGATAGTCTGGGACACAAAACCCCTTTTCATGTTTCTTGAACTAATTTAATGCCAGAGGAAATCAGCTGGCACTTAGCATGTTCTGCAACTAAGAACAATTTTGGAATAACCACCCACACAATACAGAAGAGATCTGAGGAAGAGTTTGTGTGCCTGGAAGTTTGTTTGAGATATGATTTCCCAAATATATCGGTTGGTGTAATAAGGGCAGCATTTCAACTTACAGGCTTCCTCTCATATACTTGGCCCATCATAACTGCAACCATCATTTCTATTGCAATAAGGGAGATAGCTCTGATCATTAGAACAGACATTTCACATTTTGAATGCTGAGTAGGGATGTTAGCCAGCAAAAGTCACACTTTTCTCTGGAACCCTTTCAAATTTGTGTTCTTTCATTTTAAACAAATTTATTCTTCCTATCAGCTGCTTGCTATTCAAAGACAGTTTGAGGCAGGACACTCCCAGACAGGTCAGAATCTGAACTTTTCCAGTGACATTTAAATCCTAACCATAAAATTATTGCCATTTTTCAGATGCTCTCAACAATTCAACTCACATTTCTCTCAGTACCTATTGTATCATTGCGTTATTGAAAATACAATGGTTCCTTATTTTATGAATCAGTAGCCCAGCGACATACATCGCTTCTCTGATGAAATGAGAAATTTTTGGCACCACACTCTGACAGCTGGCACACAGTAATCTATCATGGAAGCTGCAGAAAAAAGAACTCTGCCCAAAAAGCATGGGTGTGTAGCCATCATCTTGTGTCAGTAAAACAAGTCATTTTTACTACATGGGATAGCATTGAGTCCCTACAGTATCCCTTAGCCTTCAGGCAAAACCGTCAGTGTTTTACTCTTCTGAAAGTTCCCATCACTATTTAAACACCATGAACAATATCGGTGCTAGGGAACAATGGACCTACATACAAAATAAGGCACATTGCATGAAAAAATATCAACTAGTCATACACCTCAAAGGTTTCAAAATTATTTGTTTCAATGAAATAAAGATCCCTTTCTTTCAAGACAGCCCAATGAAGACTTCAGCTCAATATGCAGCTACAGGAAAAAAAAAAAAAAGATTAAAAAACCCCATTGACTAGACATTGCAAGCATGTGGAACAGCATAAAGAGTAGTGCAAGACACACGATGCATAATAAAGCAACTGCATAGCCATTCCTGGAACAGGGTATGCAGCATTTATTACAGCACTTCAAAAGGGAACTCTGGAATTGTAGGGATCAAAGGAGGATAACAAAATACAGATTTGATAAAGACAGGGATTGCTTATCTTTAGGAGGGTAAATCAGAGGGGGACATGAGAAAAGTATAGAGTAATGAATAGTCTAGAGAAAGTAGAACAAGAGTTTCAGGTTTTTCCCAGGGCTACTTTTCTGCTAGAACAGTTCAGAAAGGTGTCCCAATATCTGCTCCAGTCCTGAAATGAGCTATAGCCCTCTAGTTCATATGCTATTGGCCTATAAGAACATGGGTATATATCCATCTACCTCAGAAATGAAAGAAAATTCAAAGACAGAAGATATTCTTTAATGAATAAGGACACACAAAATTATAAAAACCAGCACAGAATTAATCTATTAGATTAATCTAATTAATATAAGAACCTCTGCTCCAAGCTTCAAGCCAACCTCTATTTGCAAGGCATCAGGATGAAGAATGAAATGATGGAAGATTACTCTGTGACCTGTACCCTTGGTAGATACCATGTATGAGCATCGCTCCTTTCTCCATTATCCTGCCAAAGCGCAGAACGGCAGGGTGCAGCTCTGCAGCCGCTGAAGTGTGTGTGTGGATTCCCTCCTTGCTCAGGACCATCATTCCTCAGACCTGGGTATTCAATCACACAGGTGAGCATGAGTTCATCTCTCCAGGAACTGACTTCATGGTTCAAAAAAAACCACCCACGCCTCTCAGCTGGGAAAAGCCTCTGTAAATTTCCCTTTTGACTGGGCAGAAAGGAAGGGTTCCTCAGAGGGCAATGCAGAGCAAAAGCCTAACTCCAGAGCTTTGAACTGCTCCCTGAAGGAGGTTCTCTATTAACTACAGAGGCATCCTAAGGAGATTGACCTGGGAGGCTGGACGCTAAGAGGGTAGTGAGAATCCGCTCAGTGTCTACACACTACAACCATGCTTAGGGTAATTATTTTTTAAATAGGTTTCTTAAAACCTTCATACCAAGTTCTAGTCACCTTTGTAACTGAAATTGGGAATTTCAATCTGCAAGTTGATAACAACTTTAAAAGCAGCACAATAAAGCTTACACTTCAAAAAAAAAGTCAGGGCAATGATTAACAGGATTAATCCCACCAACATGAAATTAAACAGACAGCAGCATGCTGTAAAGCCCTGTAGATGAAACTTCTTGAGCAGAAATTAATAAACTGAAAATAAACTTCCAGGGCTTAATTCTTCTCTTATTTACAAATGTATAATTCAGAATTAACTCAAATCAAGCCAGCAGAATAATGCAGGAGTTGAACATGCAGAGGTCAGACCACAACAGTGTATGGATAATTAAAAGAAAAACTATCATAATGGCAAAGTGACAAAACCAAAAGTGATCAAGCGATGGATAAATATTTTGCATATATTTTTAGTGAGTAAATACTAACAGAGTAGAGGAGCACCACTTACAAAAATGCAAACTTGTGTTCCCCAAAAAAAGACTTTACAGATTCATACGTGTTTGATGGATTTCCCCCATATCATGTATATTCATTTATTCTTTCTCTATTAAAAATCTCCAGTAAACAATATCCCCTGAGTTGATGGGAACAACACAAAGGGAGCATATTGCCACAGGTGGCAGTGAGACAGAATTGATCTAGACAGATTTATTCCCAGGTTTAGTAAGAAATTCACAATTACTGCAAAAAGAAAGGAGAGAAAAATTACTTTTGCTTGGGGCAGTTCATGGCTACTGCACTATCCCTTGCCTCTTAATCACTTGCTGCGGCGAAGCAACAATCAATACAGTGTAAAAGGGATCACAGAGGGCCTGAACCAGGTCTCACTAAAATCAGTGGCGGAAAAAAAAGCTTTCCCCAGGGGAAGTTCTCCGAGAGCCACAGCACAGAACCTGCAGCCCAAGAGCCAAGACTAAGGTGACTTTGAGCCACAGTCGTACTCTCCAATTAGGGCTGCTTCAGAGGGCTGAGACAGGTTCTCAGGGAATGCATCCCAGTCAGGACAACATACCCAGGCCATTTCAGAAGCATAGCACTGCAAGTCTTGCTGTAGCCTTGCCTCATCGCACTGTTTCCCTGACAGTTCTCCCTGCACCAGGTTCCATAGAGAGCGCTCAGAAGACAACCATGGGGTGTCCTTCCACAGTGCTTCCATAGCATGGCAGAGAAAAGACCAAAGCTGAGGTGTCTGAGGCTCTGTGCTCCTGGGTCTCAGCCCCAGCCTAGCAGAGAAGGAGCGGAGACAGGCGGCTTCACACTCTTATAGAATCATAGAATCAGAATCATTGAGGTTGGAAAAGACCTCTAAGATCATCGAGTCCAACTGTCGACCCAACACCACCATGCCCACTAAACCATGTCCCTAAGTGCCTCATCTACTCGTCTTTTAAATACCTCCAGGGATGGGGACTCCACCACTTCCCTGGGCAGCCTGTTCCAATGTTTAACCACTCTTTCAGTAAAGAAATTTTTCCTTGCATCCAATCTAAACCTCCCCTGGCACAACTTGAGGCCAGTTCCTCTCGTCCTATCGCTAGTTACTTGGGAGAAGAGACCGACACCCACCTCGCTACAACCTCCTTTCAGGTAGTTGTAGAGACAGCAGAGTATTATAGGAGGGAAGAGGGATGATCCAGGACCACAGCATTACTCCAGAGGACCTTAGGTCATTATTTCTTTGCCATGGGATCTCTGTATAGCCTGGTGACAGTAATTTTGTTTCCCTGTGCTTCATTTCTACAGAAAGTGTACTGCTACATCATTGTCTTTGGGGAGTGGAGGGGTGGGAGAAGGGTTGACCACTAGCTGTCTTAAACTGTGAACTCCTAGGACTGCAATATGAGAAGAATCTCAGGTTTCTCTGAAAATTGCAGGTCAGACCCACCTGAAATTTTGTCTTTATTATTTTATTGCAAAATAAAAAAAGAAAGAATTTTTTTTCCTAAAATTGTATCACTAGACCAAACTAAAGTATGTACTCTGGCTTCTCTCAAAGGCTGATTACAAACCTGGATCTGCAATATAATTCAAAAAAATTAAATAATTACAAGGCTTAGAGGTGAAGAAAAGATTTTTAATGTTCCACACCCAGCTTTGTTCCTGATCTCTCATTGACCTCAGGCAACAAACCAAAACCAGCTTAAACTCCATCTATGTTTCACATCTGGAGGCATCAAGTCAGTAGGAGTGTTCTTGTAAAGTCAGACTAAAGGTCCAACTAATCTAATATTGTACTTCTAACCGTGGTCAGATGCCCAGGCGAAGGGTGTAAGAACGAAGCAAGCATGTAAATTATATTTTGCTCTGTATAGCTCAGTCTCTAGAAGTCTATGGTTCATGAACTTGCTCAGCAATGGAAGTATCTTTGCATGTAATAACCCTCAGTGCATCTTTCTTTCGTAAATTTATCTAATCATTTTTTAAGCCTATGTAAACATTTGGCTCCCACAACCTCTTCTGCCATTAAGCTTTTTAGGTGCTGCTTAAACAGAAGCCACTTCATAGTTTTGATCACTCCCATTGTCCAGTCTCTGCTTGCTTTCCAGTTCTATTGTATCATTTTAGCGATGTGATGACCAAAAACGCATTTTGTTCTCATGAGGCTGTGTACACCACACAGAATATTTTATTCTCTATTCTCCTCCTAAAAATTTGTAACACAGAGTTTTGGTTTCTAATGAACATTGAGTTGATTTTTTCATAGAGTTCTTGGAGTTTTTTCTCCTGAGTTCTTGTTTATAACCCCAACATCTCATTCCTGATGAGCAATGTCTACTCCATAGTCTGTTCTTCATAAGTTTTTCTCCGTGTGTGTTATTTTATATTTGTTCTTTCGTGTCCAGTATCATGAAAGCTTTCCTAAATTCTTTACAATGAGCTTCCATTTTACAACTTTTAATAGTTTAGTATCATGAGCAAACTTTGTCATCTTACTATCTACATCCTTTCCTAAACCAACTATGAAAATACTGAACTGTGCATGCCGACCATGAATGTCTATGGGACACCAGTGGGGTTTTCCACCATTGACAAAACTGACAGCTTAATCCTACCTTTTTTTCTTGTGCCTTTTAACCACTCTTTCATCTATGCAAGGACCTTTCCTTTTATCCTGTTGCAGCTCAGTTTCTTTAAAAGTCTTTGATGAGAAACCTTGTCAAGGGCCTTCTAGAAACCCAAGTATAGCCTGGATCTCCCTTGTCTACTTGGTTATTGACTCCTTCAAAGGAGAGATTTACGATGCACAACTCTATAAATGCCACAGGGACTCTTCCCCAATACATCATATTTACCCACATGCCTGCTAATGTTACACTTTATTATAGTTTCTATCATTTTGCCTCGTGTGGATGTTTGATTTACTGGCCTGTAGTTCCCCGGGTTTTCCCTCACATCTTCCACTTTCCATTCCACTGACACCAAAATAGTTTTATGCCCGACATTCAACTAATAACCAGTCACAAGGCGTCAGGCAGAATCATAGAATCACAGAATATCTCAAGTTGGAAGTCAAGTCCAACTCTCTGCTCCTCACAGAATTTAGAGCAGAGCAGATACAGCTGGGCCACTTACTTCAGGCACCAAATTTGATCTTAGGTTTGAAAATTTTCTAAAACCTCAAAATTCTATTGAAACTAAGGAGTATCTAATGCATAAAGTTATTCCTCACATTCAACTCATTTTATTTCATTGATCTCAGTCCATTTTTTTAAGAAAATCATTATTTTTTTTAAATATGTAGGAACCAAAACAAAACAGCATGGAAGCAAACATCCTTTTTTCTCGTGTTGATTCTGATGTTATTCCCAGTGAAACCAGCAGAGAAATCACCAGCAATCGCACTGGTGAAGAATCAGCCCCTAACTGCTGGCACATGGAAACACTCGCTGCAGAAGGTGCCCCCAAATCGAGAGGCTGTGCACCTTCCTACATGTACAGGCCAAATTTAGTTCCTGAAGCCAGTGCCTGCTTTCAACCTAAATAAAAGTGTCTCTGTCTTGAGATCAGTAACCAACCTCACTTGCAGCTCTGTCTCACATTCTCTGCCTAAACAGCTGCAACGGTTTAGGATATTCTTGCTCCTCAGCTGTTTGTCACAGCCCTGTACAGTGCTACGGGAACACGTGCCCATGCACCTCTGCCGCTGCTGCCCAACACCCAACAGTTTAATGCAAACCCACTTCTTCAGTGTACTAAGGTCATACAAGATACCATGGGCTGGAGCAGCTGGAGCATGGCAGGCTTTCTCTTGCTATCATGGGGCAATGACATCCAGAGAAGGTGCAGATGTTGTGGGGAGTGTAATAGCTTCTTAAAACAACTACAGCAAGCTTTTCCAGAAGTCATCTTGCAGATGGCCTCAGTGCTGAAAAAATCAGTCCTTCTTGTCTTTGCTACTGAAATAAAGATCCTGGTGCCTGTTCTAATGGTGCATAAACTGCACAGTAGGACCAGGGAAAGGTAATCATAGTATCGCATGTGCTACACTTCCTAGGAAGGTAACAGCACCTGCAGGAGAGTAAAGGCTGGCAGGTTTGGGAGAAGCAGAAGAAGCACCTATATGATTAACTCCATGCCCTGTGCTTTTCCCTGGATTTGAAAGGAATGACACTGCTCTACCCACACTGTAAAGGCAGAAAAGCCATTTCACTCCACATCTACTCTGAGATGATTTTTATGTACTATTCACTATGCTATCGCTATTTACTTTTACTAAAAACTTGACTGATGGATACTCAGGGAAAGAAGCAGTTACAGAAACAGCTTTGCCTTCTAGCAGCATTTCAGCATCCTTTATAAACCAACAAAGCCCAGCATAAACCAGATATTTTTGCACTTGCTTTCCAGTCTCTCTTTACACTGCAGAAACAGAATTGTTACTACAACTCTACAAGCTGAGACCTGTAGAACCAATAGGTCAACAGAAATGTAAACTATTTTTTTCATAACAAAAATATGTTGGATTTCTTTGCAATGAAATAGCAGTCTGCAAATTTTCAGGAAAGTTCTGTTCGTCAAAAAAGGGGGTGAGGGGTTATTTCCAAATGGGACTTATAGAACAATTGAGAATTATGGAAACTATTTTCTAAGTGGATCTGCTTAGACGTACTGATGAGAACTACAAATCTGATGCCAGCTCACCCTACTGAAAATCAGACAGGGAGTGTATGTCTACAAGATCATCTCCTAGTGTGTTTAATGCATTTTGCTGCTTTCTGTTAAGACAGATAGCATACTAAACAGATCCGAAGCGTTCTTCACTGCAACACTGGAACATTCTTTTTAATGGAGGGTATAATCTCATTACAAGCTCTGGTAATCATCTAGATTACAATCTTAATTGCCAAAGTAGGTAAAATAGATAAAACATATTTCATCTGTCCCCTCCTTCTCCTTTTTTTCTTTTTAAAGATTCAGCAAAAGAAGAGTGGATTTTTTTTTCTCCCTCATGAGCTTTTAAGCACCAGAAAGATTTCTTTGTCTTTGTTATCCTCCACACAGATCCTCTACGAGATTACATTTCAAATTTCAAATTTATGATTATAAAGCCAGATTCCTGTGACAATCTTCCATCAGGCACTGAGAGCTGTCATCATCTCACAGGAGGTGTTCAACACCTTGTAGGGTTCACTTCTCATTACACTGAGTCCTGGAGCACATCTCTTGGTAGTTCAAAAGGTACAGTTTCCTGAACAGAAATCTCATTAACTCCATCATCCCCCTCAGCCCATAGTAACCTACACCATAATCTATCTATGTTTGCAAAGAGCTGTATAAACACCCCTAAATCAGCCTCACATCACTCTGGGAAGGGAGATAATGTCTTCCTGCTAAACTTAGTTCATGTATGAGGAAATGGAGGCAGTGAGACATGAGATGAGAAAGCCTTAAGGTGGGGGAACAAGGAAATCTTGGTGCCCTGGCAGTTTGCTGCCATAACCCTGCTGACACCCTTGAGAGGTTGTGCATTTAAACAAGCGTTCCGGGTCTTTATCTCACTGCAGCTGAGCTTCCAGCTGCGACCAGATCCGAAGCTGTGCCACGTCAGCACTGAAATGAGGTGTTCACTCAGAAAGAGGAGCTGCTGAGAAAATACAGGTTCATGAGCCTATCAAACAGCAGGAGGAAAGGGTCTCTCTCCAGCCAAACATTGCAGTTCTGCACAGTTTCTTCAAGACAGTTCCACTCAAGCAGCTCAAATCCCAGAGTAAATGATGCCACTGATGATGTTCAGCACTAAAATCTAGTTTCCAAATTAGCCTTCTAGAAGGCATTTTGTATCTTGGGGATAGAGTTGCCCACTGCTGAGCTACTCCATCACAAGAAAGGCCACCTGACAAGTTTTCTAAATCCTGCCATCAAGCTGCTAAAAACCATGCTTCAAATGGCACTAGCCCAGAACACAGTTTGCAAAGGATCTGGAAAGCACTTAGCTTTTACAGTCACACAGAGGAAAATTGACCCTATGAAGCATTCGAACTGAAGAGGTGCTCAGACTGAGAGATCTTGCTATGACATATATTCCAGAGAAAGAGGACACCAGGGTCAGCCACAATGAGTTCTCCGCTTCCTTCCTTTCCCTTGAGAAAATGGCTTAGCTCTGTTTTCCAAACAGAAGGCCCAACCACGTTTAGTGTAAAGACACAGGTCTGGGCAAAGACCTTCTTTGTTGAGTCACTTTCACCAGCAGCACTGAGCTTCCGGAGCATCCTGGCCAGGGAAAGGGAGGTGTAGGGTAACCCTTCTCTCCATTACAAAGAAGTGGGATGTGAAAACTTTGTACTCTTTCTCCACTTTACGCTTACAATAAAAGACAAGTGACTCGGCTCCATTCTCAGACTAATCCAACCTGTGAACGCCACCTCTGCAACCACTTTTCCTCTGCAAGCAGCCCATGCTGAATATGACCTTGCCCCTGCCGTCCTACTCCAGAATCTGATACAAAATCTGAACTCCTCATGTGCACATTTGTGGTCCTTCTGGATTCATGGGTGTATTAGTTGAAATGCTGGTGTCAGCATAACTAAGAGATCAGAGCAAACTTGATACACTTAAATGCTGCTCACCAAAAATTAGGTGATATATGAGATCCATTTACAGCTTTTTTGCTTGTTTCTTCATGCTGCAGCTAAACCTGGGATTTGCACATGTAAACGACAAGCTATTCTGCTGGGAAGGTGTACGTTAAGAATTATGTTTAAAAATTAAAAGGAAAAAAAACCCAACAGTGAAATACCTTTCAGCAGCTAGGAACAATATTTCCCTTTGCAATTCAAATTTAAACAAAAGTGTTTCTAAAATGTATTTATTAAAGGGAACACATTGTTCTTCATTGGCTCAAACACCAGTATAGAAAAGTATTTAAAATCTTAATAATGAATTGTATCTCACAATTATAGTTTGCATCACAAGATCATCACAACTTTGACAACACTCCTGCACAACTTCAAAAGCATATGTTGTGGCTATATTTGAAGAGGAAAGATATATATATGTTTTTCATAGACAATAATTCTATTAAATTTCCAAACTAGCAGTGGCAACAGTTACAGAACCAGAGATTTGGATGATTCTCATTTTCCTTTTAAGCCACTACATGCATAAGCCACTTTCTCTGTGGGACATTGATTGCTCATACTCTCTCATTTAGCAACAGGACAAGAAAGTTTGTATTTTTACAAGGCTGGACTTAAAGCAAAATTCTTTTGCCAGACTACAGCTAACCCAAATTTCAGAAAATTATTTCCATTTGTGATTTTTCTTTTTCACACTATGCTGGTTAGCCTGTCTTTCATGCAGCATATAAGGGTCACAGGAAGGTACAGGCTTCGCAGTGCTGGAGACTTTACAAGCACGTTGTGAGTGATAGCTCTGTTGCTCTAAAGAGCTTTCAGTCTAATGGCTGAGAAGTCTATGCAGATCTGCTGTACCATCTGCCACTTTTCTTATTCCAGATAACTGTTTACTGTTTTCCATTTCTTATTCTCAAGGACTTGACATAGCTGAGTTCCCCAAGGATTGTCTGAGAATTTTACACATGAAGGTCAGTATCTTCTTACCTTGGAGTCCTCCAACCAAGACTGGAAAATGTGCCTTAAGATGAAATATCATCATCCACACCTATGTAGTAAGTTGTTCCTAATGGTCCAGTCCATCCTTGAACATATATTACTAGAGTTCACTTTCCATCTAAGGCCAAACTATTTCTATAAGTGACAGTCCCATGAACAGAGGATTAAATTGACTCATTCCAGCAAGGACTGCAGAACTCCAGCTGCAGGTTTTCAGGAGACCACACTTTGTTCCTGTGCCAGGAAGCCTGTACAGAGTGTATTCCCACTTAGGAATCACCTGGAAAGGTCCCAGACCTGCCTTGCTCCTTAGCAAGGAGCACTGACGTTAGATTTACCCTCATGCTGTGCCCACAGAGTGCCTTGGATTGCAGTTCTGCATCCAAGCTGGATAGACGCTAAGCACAGTGCACTCCCTCAAGAGTCTGCTCTTGGAGCTGTGGATTTCAAGAATTTGCAAAGCTGGAACTGGGCTCTGTGAGGTGACTCACTAAAGTTCACAAGCTTTACGAAAAGACTGGAGCAAGAACAGATGCTTATAATGGAGATTGTGCCACCTATACATTTTTAAAAAAAAAAGACATTTCTGCCCTTTTAAATAATTACAAGTCATCAGTCACTTACTTAGCTTATCTGCACTCTCACTAGGAAGGGATTAGGAGCAAGCTGGAATACACTTATCGTGTATAACACAAAAAACCTGCACATCCACCCAGGTGCATATACATATACGTGCGTGCACACGTGAGTGAAGGGGGCTAACAATTCAGCAAGGGATCTGCTTCATTTCTCATTCTGACATGATCCTCCTGAATTCAGATGCAATGCAAACAGGACTTAATGGGAAGCAGTTTCTAATGAAATGCTCAGATTAGTTTGTCAGTCAGAAGCTGCAAATCTCAGTCAGCACTAAAGATCAGTTCCTGCCAAAAGGGTTTTTTTCATACAGTAAATTTCAAAGAGATACAGCAGTCCTAAGTAGATCTATTGCTTTCTAAGAATATAGTGCAGTGTGCCTGCTAGGCAACTTGCCTAGAAATTCTTTTCCAATGAAGTACTGGAAGAGACAGTTTCATTTGCTCTGCTCCCAGTTCCTTGAGTAGCAATAGCTCCAGTGCACTGCTTCAGTTACACATATGAAAGCATTGTGCACGTAGAAATCACTGTCTTAATCTGAAGGAGGCATCAAGTCTAAGGGACGAACTCTGCCAACCATAATCCACCATAAACCACTGAAGGTGGTCTTGTTAAAGACCAAATTACACCATTATTTGTGATTTAATTCAAACCCTACGGATATCACTGGGAAACACTTATTAACACTGATAGACTTTAAAGTCGCCTGGCCTGCAATGTGGAAAGGAGAGGCTATGGACCATCTTGCGCTCTTCTGCAGAGAAAGTCAGGAAGGAGAACACATACATCTAGATATGTTTCAGTTAACTCCCTGAGGTTTTTTCCCAAACCACAAGGGCCAAAAACAGAAACAAAACTTTCCTCGCATGGCACTACACATGGTAGCACAACTCAAATTGCATGTGAAAGACTCTCTGCAAGACCTCCTGTGGATTGGCTTGAGACCTTCAAACCCCAGTCTCAGATCTGGACCCCATTTTTACAAAAACCCCTGAGCCAGGTGGTTCTGTACAACAGGAAAAACAGAGGTTCTTCATCACGCATGTTGGGAAGTTAAGTCATATCATGCCTCATCATGTCTCTCCATAGCAGTACCGAGCCTCAAGGACTCACACTACTCATCAGCTCCCTTCTTTATAGCAGCAGGCTACAAGAAGAGGCTGGTGACATCTGAAAGCTGCCAAATTCAAGGATTAAGCTCAGAGGCAACCATTATGACAATCATAGATTTTCAAAGCAAGGTAGCAAACAGAAGTACCACACACTGGATGCTCCTGGGGGGGAGAAAGAAAGCTCTCTGGAAAAGCACCGATTACCCATAGGTAATGTTGTCTGACACATGTACAGTGCTTAGAGGAAAAAAAATCACAAGAAAGGGCTACTGTCACACCTCATTCCTACGCTGCTTCCAAGACAGCTTCTTACCAGAATTGCAGAGTCACTTTAAGAGACTGAGAAACAAAAAATAAAAGTGTGCATCCAACTTAGGTTTCAGCAGCTTTCACACCACCCCTCACAAAGTTTTCTCCCTTCCATTTCCCCCTAGTAGGACACACCCAGGACAATAGTTCCTAGTTTGTTGAGTGGAAAATCACAAGGAAGACAAAGGCACAGATTGCAAAACCAATTCCAACAGCCCAAAGCTTCTGAGAAAAGCTCCCTGGAATGCCTGCTTAGGAATTCCCCTTCCACTCCTGGGTAGATTGGTGCCAGGTAGTGCTGGAAGCTACAGCTTCCTCATCAGCCAGGAGAAGGGGCTTCAGATCCCACTCAAACAGACCCTGTCACCCACAAGCAGACAGGTAAAAAGTAGAGCTACATTCACAGTCTCTTAATTTATTCCAGGGAATTGCCCGGGTACTTTTGCTCTTTATCATGAGCTACAGTCAGGAGAGCTCAGAGTCCTTGCCATGACCTTTTTCCTCCAAATAAAGTTTGCGTAGTGGTGACGACTAATGAGAGGGAAGAATTGTAATTCCACTGTGGTAGCTCATGAAAATAAAGACATACCAGCTGACAAGCGACAGTAATTCATGCAGAACATCCAGGCTGGATACTGCCCAGCTTACACTTTTGCGATTCCAGTGCTAAAACCGTCTTCAGATTGTGCATTATCCTGACTTGGTGGAATGTCCAGCCAACTCATAGTAATGCAATCTTGGGGAATTATGCAATGCTGTTTTAAGTTCAGTACTCAGTGCCAGAAAGTAACGCCCCATAATATGTTAAACATACCACAAGCAATGTAAAAATACTGCTCTCGCTTCAAGGAGGGCTGAGCCCCACAGACTTCTGAGGATCAAAGCCACAGCCATCAATTACAAGAATCGGTCTACAATAGCAAGCAAAGAGCCTTACTTATTCTCCACTGCTGGCATCAGTGCTGCTCAGCTGGCAGGAGGCTCATGGCACTGGTACAGCTCCAGGGGAGCAGATTTGCAGTGAAGACTGATTAAAACAGCAGGCTAAGTTTTTTGCTTTTAGTGTTGCCAATCATCAGCTACCATGTCATGAGATGTTGGTCTTTTTATATGCAGCCCACAGCCATGGCCAGCTCCTTGTGGTATATCTTGTCTGGTGGAGAACCTCAGGACAAAGCATCAGCTTACTCTCTATTCCTCTCTCCTTTTTTTTTTTTTTTTTTTTTTTAATGCACAGAAAATTCCTCACAAAAGTTTGCAGGAATTCAAGATGCATGAGCCAGACAGGATCAGACACTGGCTGTTGAGTTCATAAGAAGGTGGTAAGAAAGCGGCACTACAAAGAAGAAGATGGGCTTGTGGTTAAAGTGTTGGCCTGAGAATACAGACACCTGGATTCAGCTCCCAGCTCCTCCATAGATTTCCTCAGTGACTTCAGGCAAGTCTAGTGGGATAAGGTGACCCATAAAAAGGCATACCCATGTTTGCTCTGCCCATGCCCTGGCCTGGAATCTTCTTACGCCTCTCAGCTGGGCTTATTCACTCAGCTGATGTGCGGTGCCCATTCAGCCACTCAACCTTTGAACTGAAGCTGCCACATGTCTGTGCATGAAGCAAAACTTTCTTGCACCTGTCTACACCCAGGTGGTTAGTCACAACTTCCATCTCCATGCCTTCCCAATGTCTCCACAAGACTACCATTTGCCCTTCCTTTCTCTGCTTTGCTGTAAGATGGACAGCTGGGGAGATGAACAATTTTTTAGCACATACCTATCTCGTTGGGGCCCTAATACTAAAGTACATAGTATCCCTAACATGAGAGATATTTGCTTGAGAGAGACTGTCATCAGCAGCCCATCTGGTTACCTTTCCAAAACCAGGGTGGTATTTTTTTTTCATTAGTCCCAGCAGTTGAGTCTAGCCTGGAATCTCTCTAGCCATTTTAACTCCGTAACCTTTCACAGCAGCTTGTTCCATTGCCTAATTGTTTGAGTAGCTGAAACACATCTCCCACATATGTAGCCGGAATTTTCCTTTCTGCAGCTTAAATCAGTTTCTGCTGCTTCTTTCCTCTCTGACTAATGAGAATAACTGGCCCCTGTTCCCTTTATCACAGCATTTCATGTATTTGCAGACAGCTATTATGTCTTTCTTCAGTCTTCTGTGCAGACTGAACATGCCTGTCTCTCTCAGCAGCTTCTCGTAAGTCTGATTTTTCTAAATCTTTTATAATTTTTGTTATTCTCCTTTGAGATTTCTCCAATTTGTCAGTGTCTTTTCTTAAAAAGCAGCGTCCAAAATGGAATTCACTATGCCAGCTCAGGCTTTCACCAGTGCCAAGTGCAGCAGAAAAGCGACCCTGCTTGTTTTACACGACATGCTCTTTATTTATGCAATCCAGAATATTTCATTAGAAAGCATCAATGGGCTAAATATGAGAACATATGGATGGGGGACAGCTAAGAGGAGAAGAAATGTCTATGAGGCTTCGAAAAGTGTAAACGCCAAAAAAGAGGATTGTTTAGGTGGGCTTGAGAGGACAGAGGAGGCTAGGAATAATGGGATGAAATGAAATTGTAGGCTGGATATCAGGAAAAATATTGTAACAGTTCAGACTGTGGAAAACTCTCCCTGGGGAAGTGGTGCAGACTCCATAAGTTGAGTCATTAAGAACTAGACTAGACAAAGCAATGCAAACTGTATAGCAAGATGACTTAATATATTATTGGGATAGGGGCTAGATGGGTTCATAAACTTGGCATTTCTAAATTTCTTGCCCTACAGCACTCTTAAATAACAGAACTAACTTTTTCTTATGCTAATTTTCACTTTTTGTCCCCACCAACACCTTCATATGTTCTCCATTTGACCTATATGTGACAGCAAAGCTAATTTAGAAAGGCTTTGAGAATTTCTGGAAAAGTTTGGGAGAATTTAACATTTCCCCTGTCTCTGTGTCCATGGGCCCCATGTATAAAAGGGGTTTGCCAGGTTCCAGTCCCAGACAACTAAACACTAACAGATTTCACATGGTACAAATGGAGAAAGCCAACACATCCAGCAGAGAATATTATCCATGCCTAAAACTGACAAAACCCTACCACCACCACTAGCACCATCACCCGCCAATGCAAGGGGTCACATTGGTGCAGCAACACCAATGGCTGGCAGCCAGTGGCAGTAATCAAGACAAATCCCCAGTCTAGACAAAGCTTTAGTTGTCATGAGCAAAATTCTCCAGTCTCTGGGCCTAGTTTTCCTTTCAATAACACGATTTTAATATTGGTGGAACTGCACAAACTTCAACAGAACGGCTCCTGACTTACACTCCCACAGGCACAAGCAGGATCAGATCCCTGCAGAATTTCCCTTGGCTGAGAAGTGTAAAGCTAAATGATATTTCTTTAATTGCCTAGTGATCAGAGAACAAGAAAAAGTTAAACAAATTCTAAATATGACCTTTACTGGTTTGTCTCTGGAGATCACAAGTATAAGGTCCAGTGGCTTGGGGAAGACTAGAGTTAGAAGGTTGTGTCTCCACCAGTGGATGCTCAGAATCTCTTTTTCTTGGTGTCAGACTTGCTTAGCTCTAGTCTTGTTAGCTAGACTAGACAGGGTTTCAGGTTCAGACGTTTCACCAAAGCCAGAAGAATAGCTAGAATAAATGTAAATTTCAGGTGAAGAAATGCAAGTCAAAATGGAGAAAGAGATCGCTCCACTGTATACTACATCTTAGAAAATAACAGCTATTTACAGCTGCTCTACATGGTCAAACAGCCAAATCATTCCAAGCAGAAGTCTAGCACCTCCATTCACTTTAAAAAAAAATTGGAATTTTATATTAATTTTTAATATTATTGTATCCAAGTGGCTGATGCCGTAGGAGCTTTCAAACCAGGTCTTTTACAACAAGATGATGTAATTATGAAAGTCAGAACTTTTACAGAATAATGGTCCCTGCTCCAGAGTCTACAGTCTAGGACTAGCAGGTTAGCAAAAGGAAACCAGAGAACTATGTTAGACAGTAAGATGAGCAGCATTATTGCAACATGGGGAAGGCTTTTCCACCATCAAATGTTTCATAGCTGCCAGAGCAACGGAGAGACTCAGAGGTGTGAACAAAGCATGACCTTGAAGAGCTCTGAAAAGCTAGCCTGAGGTTAAATGATGAATTAGCACTCAGAGAAGAGAGGTCTGGTGTGTTTAGCTGTGTTAGTTGGTAAGTGCTGGAACCACTGGCTTATAATGCCAAGAAATGGCTATTACATTAGTGAGATTATAGTAATTTAGTTGGTGCTGTTGCATAACAGGCTAAGATACCTAAATTCAGCAAAACTCTCGTCTGACAGGAAATTGTCTTCTTGTAATAGCTGACCAGCTCAGTAGCAGGAGACCTGAATGCATTCGCTGCATCTAGTGCCAGTGCACATCACTGGCAGAGCTCTCCAGGAAGGAGATGCCTGTCTTTCCCGTCTTCTCTGTCATACTATTTGGCATCATTACTGGCAGGGCGCAGAGACCTGCCAATGAGAGGAAAGCCAGGGAAGAGAGAAATGTAGGTTACTGCAAGGACCAAATGAACACTCTGCAACCGTTTGCTGAGCCACCACTGAAGAAGGTCAGCAGCAAACTTCCAGAGTCAGATGGAGGAAGTACTGACATTGAGAAGTGATTTGTACCTTCTACATCAGAAATGAATCCCAAGGTTCACAAAACACTCCAGCCTGAGGACCCCTTGGCTCATGGCTAGATGTTCTGAAACTTCTCCTGCACAAACGGCTATTCATTGATGTTGGCATGGACTTGGAGCATTCAGACTCTTCCAACATCATAGTTAGGAGAAAAATAAGTCAGTTTAAAAAGAAGTAGAAGTTTTAGGGGTTGTTTTCTTTTTCTGTGTGTGTCCTATACAGTATGTCATTCTGCCAGTCTCTGTTTGAAAGTCAAGTCTATCTTAAACACTCTGGGATGTCTTAAACTGTCAGGATAAAAGTGCAGCATTTTATTCCCTAGTGTAAGTACTCATAACGACACTTTTCAAAGTATGAAGCATCTCATTTGCCATTACTCTTTGTACCCTACAAGAAGTGTTTTACTTTTCACTACCACATTCTCCTTCTAAGGAATGAAGCACTCCTCAGAAACGTGAATTGCCCAAGTGTAGCAATAAAGTAGTAACACATGCATTGTTTATTAAGAGGCTCGCATAGGTTCACAGATATACAATAAAAGAACTAACTTCAGACTTTGGCCTTTTGTACTCACTGCTTGTAGTTTATCATAGAGTCAGGAAGTGTTTTGAGTTTGAACAGCTCCTGACTTTTGAATTAAACACAATTCAGCATTGCCTCCACTTGCAGAACTTGATGACCCCAGGTGTCCTGTTCCAGGCCTTTATTTTTAGTCTAAAAGCCTCTGATCTCACTCTTAGCTAAGCAAAAGTCTTGGGGATGCTCTCTGGACAGCTGGGAAGTCCTACATCTTATAATAATCTTTTACATCAACAGCTATGCAAAGCACAGAGTACAGATGTAGCAAAAAGTGTGAGACGCTTCTCTTAACTGCATAGTCCACAAAACACTAAGAATCTTTCATATCTATGCACCAAGGCAGGTAATCCTGTAACTTGTGCTGTAAGTACTCATGGTCTAAAAAAAGAAAGGGTCTTGACTTGCAGTCTTTTTCATGACTCAAGGAGAGGACAACTGGGTATTCCCTGACCCCAACCCTCAAAACACAAAGAAAATACACAGAGCATTTCAGACTTCAAGCATTCATTATTTAAAGCGTAGAGCAAATTATCACTTGCTGGGTTGTTTGCTTCCAGCAAATGTTTTATCTGTGCATTCACTGCCGACATGTTGCCATCACCATACTTCAGATTCCTCTGTTTAGATGGCCTTTGGCTCAAGGAGGAGTTTTGCATTCACCAAAGCATTGCAAAATCCTTGTCTTTTCTTGATGTGGAAGTCACAAATTTTGTCAGCTTGAAGGATCTGCATCATTCCTTTATTCCATTTGAAACCATAACAAGCAAAACTCTTTAACACACACTGACAAGTTCTTACTACGTCTGCCTAAGAGATTTCAACTGAAATTCAGAAACAAAAGTCTTTGTGCGTTTGAATTCTATTGCCATTAAGACTAGCTGATCGAGTGAAAACAAATGGGATACATCAAGCATACCACTCGGTAGAGAAAACAACAATGCAAATTAAGGTTGAGTTTGGGGTTCAGTTTTATCAAAAAAAAAAAAAAATCAGTTTTGCTGCAATCAAGCCAAACACATTTTGCAGTATAACTAGGTCCTGCAAAGTTTGTCGGAGCTCCGGCCCTGAACCTCCCCAGGAATTTTATTCATAAGGTTTCAAAGTGATTTAGTCAAGATTTTGTACAAACTTATTACCTGCTTATTAATAAATAAAGACCAAAAGTCTTGCCTGAAGTGGTGGTAGTGGCAGTGGTTCTGCCTGCCGCTGCTGGAGATGCTGCCTGCCCTCTCAAACTCTCAGCCCCTGATGGGGCTTGGGGCTGCTCTTGCACTTCTGCTTGCTGCCTTCACCTGTGTACTGGGGAATGGCAGGCTGCGAGGTGGCCCGCAGGAATTTCTGATATCCATTTGTTCTTGCACAATAGGTAGCATTTTACTTGCTTACAGGGACTGTGTTTGCCTGTTGAGGTCAGGGCCTTCTGGGTTTAGACTTTCAAGTCTTTCACCCCTACAACTATTGCTGGAAACTTATTTCTCAGCAGCTAATAAATTTAAGGAATTACTATTCACGCAATGACTGACTGTAGCCATTTAAAGTTTCCAGAGATTATTTACAGTGTACACTCTTAGGCCCTTAGCTTGCTTGCCAAGTAAGGAACATCATTGAGGGGAAAATAATCGGGTGTTGGTGTACAGAGAACATGTTCCTAATGCCATATCTTTACCACCGTGAAGTCAAGCATATTAGTCTGAGTTTCAATGAGAACTGAGGTCTGCTGTCCTTAAAATGAGTGAGCTGTGGTATAAAGTTTGCGAAGCATACACCCCCTCTGATCAACATAGAGCTCTCCTGAAGGCCAGGTGGAAATCGGCCGAGAATCAAGGGATGCAGGTAATGAATAAACAGCTCACTATCTTTTAACACTTGTTTATTCAACGGCATAATGTCATACGCAACTTGCAAAACATCAGAAATGAAGTCAAGTCTACTCTTCCATAAGATATCCAGAAGGAAAATCATACTAGTAGGATGACTATGCTTATGCCTCTATGGTATAAGCCAGTAAATTTCCTGGTGTAAATCTTTATTCAGAAAGACCTAAGGATTTCTTGACAGATTCCTGAAGGATGTGGCCTGGAAAAAGGGTTCTGCTCTGCCAGACCTGTAGATTTACTCTGTGGAAAGATAGCATGACTGGCTGTAAATCCTAGACGCAGGGCTCGCCCCAGTTTGCAGTGTGACCTACCCCACCCTCCCTCTGACGGCCAGTGTTGACTTGGCCTTTCTTACTCATCCTTCCCTTTGCCTTCTTTTCAATTTAGCATCTCATCTGACAGTCTTGATTCTGCATGTACATGCACATGACCATGACTTGTCTTCCTTTCCCCGTCCCTGTTCCATCAGGCAAAATCATTAGCAATGAAGCAGTTGATCCCGGTATGTAAAACACTAGCTTTAAACACAAGCCTGACGGTAGTGAAAGAGTGAGTTTGGGCTCCTTCAATCCCTGTGGTATCTCTTCTATTGTTACAGCCCTGTAAGCACTGGCAAGTCCTTGTCCCCACTGGGAGGGCTCAGTGCAGAATAACTCCACAGACCTGTGAAGGTTGGTGGGTCACCATTCCAACTAGGAGGGCTCAGAACGCTCCTTAGGGAGCTGCGATCACCCTCCAGTTTGAGGAGAGCTTTGAGCGTAACAGCACTAATAATAGCTTTAATTAAAGCACAGACAGACCCACCCAGTGCCATGCAGTGGGTGTGCCACAGCGGCGTTCCCCACCGTGCTGCTGGGGTAGGAGGCCCTCAGTGGGATGCTGGGGTGGGGGCAAAGAGCAAAAAGACTGCCTTCTCCTGGAATGATAGGGTTCCTCTACCTCTTCATGCCAGGGATGGGCTGCAGACATAAACATCCTTGGCTTGTCCCAGTGTGCAGTGCTGCACAATCAGTTCTTCCTCCAAAAGCCAGAGATTTGTAATAGATAGAGTCTGCAAATCAGTCTCTTCTACTGACCTGGCTCTTGGAACTGCAGCAAACATGGGAAATCACCTTTCTATCTCCAATTTACATTAAGACCTTCTTTTAGCATATTGGCTACTTGAAGGGCAAAAGCTGGGGCACAAAAGACAAAGGGGACAACAAAGTTAATTCTCCCACTAGACCGACAAAAGCTGCAGTGCTCTGCCAAGGTGTTCATTATGGTCTCTGGATGCTGCAGTATCACCGCACCTTCAGGTCATTCATACCTCCTTTAACACCGTGCCACACTCATACATAAGCTCACCAACTTCTCGCTCATGCAGTACGCTCTTCCATACAGCATAAAACATCCCATGGCAGCCCCCTCTGCTGCAGCACTCAGCCGGGACTCTTCCAAGCTGGTCTCTGGCCTGCTCCCTTTTTAATTTCACCTTATGATAGGGAAAGAAACCCAATGGAAACTCTGCTTGGGGTCTCTGCATTCTCCATTTGTCAAATCTTTTTCATTTTCAGGTCTTTGAAGAGGTCCCGAGGCAATTATACAGGTCTCTCACTCTGTTTCCAATCTGTCTTCTGCATCAGAGGAATTTGCCTTTAAAATAGGCTTAGTAACTGCCAGCTTTCCTGCATTCCTTTATCCCTGAGATTATTTTCCTCAGAGACCTTACTTACCAGTTCCCCAAGTTTGCCGAAGTCTACTTTTTTGGAGTCATTATCCATATTCAGCTGGTCTAGCTTTTTCCCTTGGAATAATGAACTTTATCATTTCATGCTCGCTTTCATCCAAATTACCACCCAACCTTTAGATTCTCAGGCTGTTCTTCTCTGTTAGTCAGAAATGGGTTTAAAGTAGCTGCTCCCCTGTCCATTTCCTCCCACTTTCTGAAACAGTATCATCTTCATCACATCCAGGAACGTAACAGCCCATCTATATCTAGCTGTGTTGCTTTTGGTGGAGGTATCAAAGCAATTATCATGTCTTACTACTAAAAAGAGCTGTCCTACTGATGTGTCTTCCTGTTGCTCAGAAAAAACTATCCACTACCTGTCCCAATGAGTTGATCAATATCAGGTTCAAAGCCCACGATAATTGCCCCTGTTTTTCTTTCTTTACCAGAAATGTTCAACTAGTCTCTCTCCTGTTCCTTCCCGAACACCAGCGCTTGGTACCCAGTGCCTCTCTTCTCCTCCCTTGTACCTCCTGGACAAATGACATCCTTCCATACCTTCCATACCATTCCTCACATCCCATGGTGTGCCCCACCAGACTGCCATTAAGGCTTACAGGTCTGCTGCTATGTGTTATTGCTTTTATTATTTTCTTTTAGGATTAAAATGGATAAAAGTTTAATAGACCTAAATGATACAAAGCATATTTGGTAAGACATGAAGGGATGTAGGAAGCGTTTGCTCTCCAAAAAGCTGCACGTGGGATAAATGGAAAACACACACACGCACACACAGAGAATAAAAAGAAAAATAGAGCTTAGGTTTGGCATGCAGGTTTCTGAAAAGCTGTATTGCAACAGATAGACAAAGCCACTATATAATTTCTTGGACAGACCCCCACATACAGGCTTCATCTGGGGTTAAACACCAACTGGTTTAACAGCAGCATGACTGTGGAATCCCCGTGTATATTAGAGGGAAGGAGTGGGCTAAAGGGCAGTAGCTCCTCATTGACCATATGAGGAAAACCTCATTTTTTCATAACACTTTTTTTCCCATGGAAGGGAAGAATGAAAGCCAACAGATGCTTTCTTCATGAAAACTCTATTTTCTTAGTGTTTCTCTTCAGAAGTCAAGCATGCAATTCCTTCTGGCCAGACAGTCATTTCACGTGCAGTATAAATCTACTGCATCTCTTGGAAGAGGGTTTGGAAGCCCTAATAGCAGGGAAAATATCTACAGCAGTTCCCACTGGATTAAAGTCACTCCTATTCTCCACTTCAGTAAATTAATGTGATCCACACAGCCTGTACCTTCCATAGGTTTTCTAGATGCAATTGTTTTCATGGACTTCTATGGATGCTCACTTTTCCTGTGAGCATTTTTGCCCCTGTGTCTTTAGATGTATTTAATCTTGCTCTCCTGTGCTCCACCCCAGAAATGGCTGCATTGAGCGGGGTGCTGATTGTAGTTATGTGTGAAGTACTTGATCTCTTAGGATAAAAGGTGCAATTTGAATGCAAAGCACTGTGAAAGCTTCCCACTTCTAATGGTTTTGCTTTCCCACGCTGGAAAATATCTAGGATGTTCATTTCCATTTTTCTTTTGTTTCCACTTTTGTGGTGTATACCAAACTGAGGAATGTATGTCATCTGAGTGAGGGGAAGGGCTATCTGAGCCTCAACCCAGACTCCAATTTGCCAGATAACTCCTTGTCTGAATAATGTTGCCAACCAAACTCCCAATTCTGAATAAATCTGGCCTTAGTGGGCATGACAATTTGCATCCAAACTTCGTAGTGTGTAGGGCTAGAAGGAATATCAGCAAGTTATCTAGTCCAGCCCCTTACCCTAAGGCAAAAAATAACCCTCTCTCTGACTGCTGCTCCCATCTGCTCTTACCCATCAGTAGTCTTTATCTGGGATCTCAGATCATTAGTAGATGTTCCCTTAAAAAAAAAATCTTAGATTAAACCAAGTCCATATTCGCAGCAGTATGCCTTTTGCAAATACCGCTTGAGTTTGCTATGGACATTTTGCGCTTTGGGATGACTTACCAAATACCCACCATACCCAGACAAATCATTCACAGCACAGCGAGACCCACACTGTCTCAGGGCTGGCACTGCAGCCCTCAACGAGACTTGTGCATCGCAGCAGACACCACTGTCATTTGGAAAGGAGCGACTGCTTTTCAAAGTAATACCCAGCAATTGAAACAGCCTGCGTGAAACAGGTCTGTTACTGCAGGGGGGACTGATACAATCTCACCGTGCAGCGCCAAATAATTTTGATGTGCCGGCAGAGGCACGCACGCCAGCTTCTTGCTGAGCACAGCCTCACTCAGCACCCCGCTGTCCCAGCACCTTCACAGGGCTCGCCCCGGCTCCCTCTGCCCAGCAGCTCCCTCGGCAGCTGGGTTTTGGATTCTGTCTCGGATTGCTTGGCACGTAATGATCTTTAATCACAACCAGCCAAAGCCGCTCTCAGATTATTTCATTTGCCTGCCTGTAGCTCCGCAGTAAAATACACGTTATCATCATCGTTTTCTCATTTCATTCCATTGCAAGAGTCTCGGATGGGGCCGGGTGCTCTGGACTTTGGTGTGTATTTTTTTAAACTGCATGAGAACTATATTTAGTTTCAGTTCACTTGCAGTGTCAGGCTTCCCTGTAGTGGCCCTCTGCCTTTACCTTGGCAGTGTTACAAGATCCAATTATGGCTTAAAAATCTGGCTGCAGAGAAGCAAAACTGCTGGCCTTTCATTCATTACTAAACAAGGACCTTCTGTTGTCCACAACACGTGCCTGACGTGAAACCTTTTAGGGGGCCCTTGAAGAGGCAGTTTTGCTGCTGTCCTGCCTTCATGATCTCTTGAAGTCCTCAAAGTCTTAAAGACTTTCCTGCTATAAAAGACCAGGAAGCCTTTGGTGTAAAAGCAGAGCTGAGTCCCCCTTCGCTGATCTCTTCTTTCACTTCCAGTCTGACCTGTCAGACAGAAATCCTACTTTGCTTTAAAAAAAAAGATGGAAGTGGGAATACTCATTTGAAGCATAACCTATTACAGACTCATCCACTTACCCTATCTGCTGAATTGTAGTACGTTGTCTTAAAACCAGCATAATGAATCAATATTTCTAAGGGAATATGAAGGGATTTTTTTTCTTGGTTTTCCAGTACCATTTACAGTAGCTTTTATGTTACGTTGGTTAACAGTCAACTTCTGGTTAACATGTATCAGATTCATCTGCAAAGCAAAACATTTTCTTTTCTGACAGTGGATGTGAAGAATATGTTTGTTTTAAAGTGACTGTCTCGTTAATATGTTTAATTGAATTATACACCCCATAAAGAAATATTGTCCCATTATTAATATATACTAAGTCAATATCCAAGAAAAACTTCTGGAGGAAATAACACAGTGAAAAGCCACACTCTGCACTTTGCATCTCTTTCTTTTTAAGCAATGCTTTATGTTTCCTTGAACATAAAGGAGATATTGTCGGCCCACAATTTTAAGAGATTGACTTCCCAGATCAAAAGAAAAAGAAGGGCATTTGTGCTGCTTTCTCCTTGAAAACAAATGGTTTTGGAGTATTTTAAGCTGCGACCATGTTGGTCTGATTGAAATCCACTACCGATGGCTTGCAATAAAAACTTTTGTCGTTCACTTGACACATAACCGTCATGGAAGAAACTCCAAAGTGAAACTGGCCTCTAATGAAATGACAAAGTCACCCATCAAGAGCCTTGTTTAGGGCCAAGAGCAAGTCAAGCTGCTCATGCCATCTTCCTCAAGGTGGCCAACCCCACGTCACCTCCACCGAGCAGAGGATGGAGCAGCACTCACTGGTCACTGCACCATCGGAACATATGGGGACACTGGGGATATCAGGATATTCCCCCAACTCACCCAGGCCTGGCTTACATGTAGAAATTGCCAGCCCTTAATGTGAATGCTTAAATTGGTTGATGAGCGCTTTATGCTGATTTAGCTTAATTTGGGAACAAACTCAATTAAGCTGAATCAATGTTAGCTACTAAAGGGGTTGTACTGATTTAACTAAATTAATTTAGAAACCAATTTAGTTAAATTGGAACAATTTGTGTATGTGGAAACCTCCATTTAGCACACACTCTCTCACTGACTTCATTTGAAAGAATAAAATCCCTTGCAGATCACGCTTCCGTCTACACTTGCATAAGGCACCGCACTTTAAAGACAGTTGGAATGGACAAGTGTGCATGCACATGTGGACATGTATGTGCACACACACTCACACATGCTATTTCTTACAGAACCTTCCTTCAGTCAAAATTTTCCAGATTTTGCCTAATACCCAGTAAAGTTGACTCACCCCAAGCCCTCAACATTTTAAAGAAATATATTTGTTTAAATTCATGTTTATGCTCATGAATGCTGAGTGTTTTTATTTTGGTTCACACTTCATGTGCAAGGCATCTGCAGAAGATCTGTTTTCCCTTCTTTTTCCATCTCTCCTCCTCCAGCACAGCTGAAGCAATGTGCAGACCGTACTGGGCCCGTGGACACTGTGCTCCCCCAGCTACTCTTCTCGCTGATGGAGGATGCCCCAGCATGCACAGGGCAGGATCGGGGCCTCAGCACTCTCAGCTTCTCGGGAGAGGAGCCACAGCACTTCAGACAAGCAACAGCCAAGGGCAAACGTGCTTAGATTAGTCCTTGCCATGCTGGCTGGCTCTGCTGCCATTTGAGGTAGGGTCAGAACCTACTCACCATCTCCTCCCAGGCTCTGGTCAGACGTGGGGTTGGGCACAACGTTGTGCTCCCCCCTCGTTAGATGGGGCTGGTGGGGAAGAGAAGGAGCAGACCTCCTTCTGTCACCCCTAGCAGCATTTCAGGCAGGTAACAGGGCATATCTGAAGGCTGACAAGTTCAGCAAGAGCATTTCCATTGGCATGAAAACACATGAAGTCCAAATCTGTTTCTGCACTGGCCATTCATGCAGAAGCAGCGGATCTCAAGTCCCCTTCAGATGGATGAGTTTATTCCTCCCTGCCATGCTGATGCCAAATACACAGGGCATTATGGAGCCAACTGCCTATGCTGTGAAGCCCCAGAAGTTTCATAAGGCAGAAAATTACTGTGGTGGCACAGTGGCCAATGCATCATCCCTTTCTCCTCCTCAAAAAAACCAAACTTATCTCAACACTGTCCACGAGATCTCTCCCTAAGATGTCATAAAAGAAGTTCTAATCAAATAAATTTAAATATAACTCCCAGCCTTTCTTTTTGTTTCCTGTTTTATTGCACTAGGATACTGGAATGTAACACTGGAAATGTGGCCCCAGCTCTCTTTTTATTCTGCTGAAGCAGAAGCCTGGGTGAGCATCCCTCCATCATCCACGGCTGCCTCCTGTGTTGCACCAGAGCGCTTTGATACAGCTGGGTGCTGATAAAATTGCAGTTAGCAGGAGCAATATCCCTGTCCCCTTCTCTGTGGTTTCGGCTTCCCAAAGATTAAAGTGGTTTTTCTGAAGGAACTTCAGTACATATCGCAACACCAAAGCTCGGCAAGGACAGAAACTTCCTTTGTTGTGCAAAGTTATGACAGGAAATAACTCTGGGTTGGACTGATAAGCTTTTCGCATTCACCTGCTGTGTATCAAATGTTTGGGAAAGGTGTGTAGCAGGACATTCGAAGTCAGCTATTCACCACCAAAGCTTTATAGCAGCTTTGTAGATGGCAGGCTTCTGGGTGCAAATAAATGTATATCTCTTTCACAAAGAAAGTTTGAAAAGCATATTGATAATGCCTCAGTAAAATGACTGCATGACTGAGCAGTATTAAAACTGCTTCCATTCCTGTCAAAAACAAGCCTACGATGAAACAAATACCACTTTATTTTTAATACCATGGCAGCTTTGTGTCGAAATATTTTTGCAGATTGCCAGACACCAGTGCTTGTGCTCAGATCCTGTTGGATCACAGAGGTTTCTAAGCTTCCCATCAGTATTTACATAGTGTGAGAGTCTGTTGTATTTCGCATGGGAATAAGTATAATCAAAATTCATGTTACCCTTTGCAAGCTAGCATCAGAGGAAGGCATGCATATTTCAGCTAATTAATTAACAGGAGGATGGATGTGTTAACGTGAGCCTCTTGAGACTCAGGTTAACAGCCCACTAAGGGTCATATTTGCAAGCAGCAAAGCTTCTGTGGCTATAGAGTGAGCCATAAATTGTGGGTGAGGCCATTTTCTTTTCCAGTCCTGACTATCTAGATACAGGGGGCTGTTATGGCTCCGCTTTCACAGGAGAGCAAGGATTGCCTTTTTTCCTTGTTTTGCTCCTAACTCTTTCTGTGTAACTCATTAAAATCCTCTGAATGGCACTGATCACAGTGTGAGGAAACACAAGGGTGTCTTTTTCACCCACCCAGAGGAGGCATGGAGGCTGTGTAGCCTTTATTAACTAATACTTCCCTGGTGTTTTTCAGTCAGGGACTGAAATTAATTTGCAAGCATCACACCAGCCATGCCTACGTCACTGCAAAGAAACAGCAAAATGTTATGCCATGGAGAGACATTTGTTTTGCGGAGGCCTGTTGCCAGCTGAAGACTGTCCCTGCTGGAGGTCACCTTCCCACCTCTGCTGCAAGTGAGTCAGTGAGCATCTTAACCTACAGAGGCAGAGGCAGCCTGGCCTTTTGCTTGACAAAGGGCTCTCCCAACACCTCCTACAAGCTGAGCTGTGGGAGTGGCAACCAGCCGAGCTGGTGGCACACACCTGTAGCCTCTCTAGACCAGATGGGCACAATAAATCTAAGGCCAAAAATTAGGTTCAGCTACAAAATTTAGATTAGAAGCTGAGAGCCCCTGCATCACCTCTCCACACTCCCTGTTCTGTAGAGCATTTTCTCAGATCTTCAAGCCTTCGTAAAGCCCCTGCAAGCCAAGATTTTGGGTGTCTCTGGAGAGAAGCTGGTGAAAGCCGAGCATAAGAGCAGACTCCCCTCTGCTTTCCTACACACAACCCCCGGTGTGAACCCATGAAAAAAGCCAAGTCTCCGCAAAAAGCAAGGAGTTTGCACATCCTTTTTAACACATTTTAATTACAAAGGTGGTGCAAAATAAATCCTGACAGGGCTACATGCAGCTGTCAGAGGTGGGGAGCTGGCTCTCCTTCCCTGGCGTGCTCGGGGCCTGCCCACCAGGGGTTGTGTGCACAGGTCCCCCGCAGAGCCACGGAGCCCATGCAAGTACAGAGGGCAAGGGATGGCCAGAGCAGCTGGGAGAGGGGTGTCAGGACCTTTTTAGGAAATCTGGCTCAGCAGTGGTCTGCAAGGGAGAGAAAAGCTGGAAAATGGAGGAAGCAGAAAATTTTGGATGGGGACTACTCTACTGCTGGGTTCTTGCCACCTCCCTCTCCCAAAACAGCACAGTAGACACAGAGCAGAGCCATGAGTTTGAGCCATGTCCCTCTCTGGGCTGCCAGGTTTGGAGTTATAGCTGCATTGGCAGCTTTGTCCTGCAGTGGGGTTGGCAGGGCCAAGCGTGTTCCCCACCGGGCTGACTTGTAGGCCATGGTCTCAGGCAGGGATCAGCAAAGCTGCAGCTCCTTCATAACACGGCTGAAGGGATCCCACAGATACAGACAGCTCCACGCCAGCTGAGCTGTGAAACAGGACTGCCTTATCACCACCTCCCGCTGCAGAGATCCTCCAGGCTTGCACACACCCTGGCTGTGTGGGAGATGGGGTATTTGGGATGTCGAGTTTCTCAGGCTTCTCACTCCTCCAGCCCAGGTCTCTCCACCAGAAGGCCCTTATTATTTGGGGAAGTTGCAAATCCATGGTGTAACTTCTACAATGAAAACACAGGGGGACAGAACAGCCTCTAATAAAACAGGAAGCTCCAACATATAATCTGAGGTGTTCATTTCCATTAGGGATGAACTCCATTACTCCTCATGTTTAATAGCTACTGTAGCTCTCAGCTCCTATGAAGGGTGCAACTACATAGGAGATGACTGAAAAGTCTGATGGAAAGAGCGGGTGAAACTGCACAACGCATTCATCAATGAAGTGCCCAGGGTCAGGGTTTATTTGAACAGGTCACTGGCTACAACCAAGAGGCTTATGGATCTTGCCCTGAGGAACAGAGCAAGTTAAAACGCCACTGAACAAATCTTCCCCACAGCATTTAATCCCTTAGTAGTGTTTGGAGTTGGTGAGTTAATGGCCTAATCACTTGTAACAAAATGGGCCAGCTTAAGCACCAGGGAGAGTGGGAAATCACACTGTTTATCCTGCTGAGCTGGCATTTATCTGTATAAATAAGAGCAGGCTGGGTTACAAAGACATGCCTGAGTTGAAAATTGAGGGAAATCAGAGCTTAGTCCTCTCATTTACCCACACGTATGAGCTAGAACAGCAAAGGTATTTATCTGCCCCTCAGTGGCACACGGGTGCACATCTGCCCTAAGAGGTGTGTTGCACAGGTCACAGACCAGCTCTCTGCTCTCCTACAGGAGCCTGGGGAGCCTAAAGATGCAGGTCACAGATAGGCAAACAAATCCAAATACTGCAATTAAATCCCATGGTTACTGTTCCTCCTTTTCGTACTCATCACCACTTGCAGGGCAGTACATATTTGCAATTCAGTGGATCAGCTGCCTGCCAAACCACTCTGACCTAGCTTAGGGAGAGGACCCAGGCAGGGATCAGCAGTAACTGCATTTCCTCATCCCACCAGGATCCCACCAGACACTCAAAGAAACAGGCACTGTTGAAGCATCCCTCCAACCAAGCGTGCTCAAGAGCTCTCACCAAACACGTCCTTCACGTGCTTCAAAATACAGATGGTGTTTCCAGCTGCAGCCTGAAGAAGCCACAGTCCTGACTAGTTTCTCAAAAAGCTGTATTTAGAGACCTCTATTTCACTGAACACTTCTAATAAGGAGCTGGGCATCCACCAGCCTTAGGGGGGGGTCGCCAACTCATCATCAGTCTCTTCCCATGTCCTGAAGTTATGTCGTGGTTTAACCTCAGTCGACAACTGAGCACCACACAGCCGCTCGCTCACTCCCCCCCACCCGGTGGGATGGGGGAGAGAATTGGAAGAGCACAAGTGAGAAAAACTCATGGGTTGAGATAAAAACAGTTTAATAATTGAAATAAAATAATAATAATAATAATATGATAATAGTAATAATATGATAATAATAATACACAAAGCAAGTGATGCACAGTACAATTGCTCACCACCCGCCGACTGATGCCCAGCTGGTCCCTGAGCAGCCGCCCCCCCGGCCAGCTTTCCCCAGTTGATGTACTGCGCATGACGTCACATGGTATGGAATGTCCCTTTGGCCAGTTTGGCTGTGCCCCCTCCCAGCTTCTTGTGCACCTGCAGCCTTCTCAGTCGGTAGAGCACGGAAAACTAAAAAGTCCTTGGCTAGTGTAAGCATTACCTAGCAACAACTAAAACATCGGTGCGTTATCAACTTTGTTCTCATCCTAAATCCAAAACACAGCACTGTACCAGCTACTAGGAAGGAAATTAACTCTATCCCTGCCGAAACCAGGACAAGTTACCAACCCTCCAGATCTAGCAGTGCAACTGTACAAGAGTTGCTCCCTACAGCTCCCAGGGTTGCCTCATCTGCTCACATCTGTAGCCACATGCTGTCAGCAAATGATTGTGCTCCTTTTTCTTTCTCTCTGCCGCAACTGCACAGTCCCGTCCTTTCCTCCACCAGTTCTGGTGGTCACCTAACCCTTCTGGAGAGCTGATTCAGCTCATTCACTTAGCAAAAAGCTCATGCATGGATGTCACAAGCACCTGAGCCTAGTACAAGAGAAACAACAAGAGTGTCTGGCCATGTGAGTGGCAAAAGTGGGGCTGTCTTCACTTGGTGACAGTAAATTGGTGTAATCTATCTCACCAACCCACTGGTGTAGCCCAGCGTTAACCTACCCCTTCCAAAAACACCCAGTTCAGAAAATCGATCAATCAATCAATCAATAGATAAATAAACAAACAAACATTGTTTACATTATTAAGTTAAACCCGCATCATTTGCGGGGGAGGGAAGCTCAGGGTAGGAAGGGACTACATAAGCAGTTATTTCAGGAGGTAAGGGGATGGGAGTACCCAGAGCAGTTGAGGATGATCGTGACAAGCAGATGGGGACAATAACCTCTCACCCTGGCTCAATTCTATCTGGAATAACATGTCTGATCACAGCCTGAGACCACAAGTGAAGAGGTAGAGGTATGAGTTTACCTACCCCACACATCAGTCATCATGCCCGGCCACACTCTGCTGCAGCACACCTCTGAGAAACCATTCTAACCATGCTGCATCTGTGGTTTCACAGACTTGAATTCATAACTGCAGGCTCAGCATTCACTCTTTGAAAGCTGGCCTGTTGTATCTAATTTCAAGCAGTGCCCTGCCTAACAGTCATGAGCAAGGTGCCAGCTAAAGCTACGCAATGAGGTTATTATTATAGCTAGAGAACAAGAGGCGTTGCAAGGAAAAGACCTTGGCAGCCCAGATGGAGGACTAAAGAGGCATGCATGGGTATACACATGCTGCAAATAATTGCACTTACTACTAACAGCCCAGCTTCACTGGACTGCCGCTGGAGTGGCACAGGCTTTGCAAGCAAGTCAAACCTTTGTGAGCCTGCCATGTTAGCAAGTTGGCACAGAAAATACACTCCTCTTTCCGCTACATTTTTCCACATGTTAACATGATGCGGAAGAATCTCAGACCTCCACCACCAACTGATTAAAGGAGGGTACAGAGGACAGTCCCCACCTCATTTGCCTATCAGTTAATTAGCACACAGGAGTTCAGTGCTGTCGATAAATGTTTTTCTTCAGTTTCTTCCCTTTGATTGGGCTCTCAAAAGCAGGTCTTGAAGATAGATGTCTTATCCTGAAAGAAATAAGAAAGTTCAGCCCCTGATGCCCTCCATCACAGAGCAGCTGTTTGAGTGGGACTGGGGAATAGAAGGGCAGCCTCTGCCTCACTTGAATTACCAGCTATGTGGATATTAAAGAAGGAAAAAAAAAGGAACCTTCCACCTATTTCATAGTTGGCTGTGAAAAGCAAGCACCATCCTAATGGCAATTACAGCTTTAATGGTACAGGGTACAAAAGATCCTGAGCGCATTTAGAAAGAACAAAGCGTATAATTCAATGGCTCTGGCAAAACTCCAGGCACATAATTTCCATCTGCCCCCCCACTATCCTAGTGCCATTGGCTAGATAAGAGACTCCAAGTTATCTTGAAGTGCCGCAGTGCAATGTGTGAAAGCAGCTTCCTTCCAACCTGCAAACAAAACACTTTTGTGACTAATGCCTGGGGTTTGTTTATATAT
This sequence comes from Aptenodytes patagonicus, assembly GCF_965638725.1. Taxonomy (NCBI): domain Eukaryota; kingdom Metazoa; phylum Chordata; class Aves; order Sphenisciformes; family Spheniscidae; genus Aptenodytes; species Aptenodytes patagonicus. The sequence goes on along the minus strand of NC_134950.1, from coordinate 10,957,419 downwards.
TTATTTTTACATATATATATTTTTACATATATGCCACTGCACTTTAGCTGGATGCATGTGGGTCCTGCTGCCTGGATGGGCCCCTGCTGTTGTTAATGGATTTCCGTGCAAGCGTGAAAGACTTCCCACATGGATCGGATTCCTTGACAAGGGCCTAAATATAGCATAAACTCTGTGAAGACATAGGACTCGCCATTCATGAAGAACCCCAAGCTGTCTGAAAGGGCAATGCATCATACTAGTTAGTCTAATTCTGGTTGTTCTCTCCAGCACTATACTTTCACCAATGTCACTGGAGTTAAATTACTGAAAATAAGGTCAGAATATGCTTGATTTTTTTTTTACCTAGTTGAAGCTGATCAACAGGTTTGGGTGTCCATCACTGACATTAATGGCAGTGCTTATGCTTCTAAAATATGCAAGAGGTACCAAATTACACATGTGTACGCGTGCCATGAAATGCAGGCTTAGTTATTATCAAGGTAACATCTACAGGTTTTGTGCCCCAGAGTCCTCTTAAGCTATGCAAGGCACAACCAAGAATCAGTTCCCATACTGAATAGCTGATATAATATGTTTCAAATGGATAGAGGACAGATTCATCAGATAGATAGAGAAAACACCAAGAAAAAATGTTAAAAATAGTGGTCTGAGGGACAGGAGACCTAGGCTCGTCAGCTGCTTAACGCTAACATGATGCACAAACCTAAAAAATGAATGTCTTCAGAGGGATAACTGTCCCACCCTAGACAAGGTGTGTGCATCTATATGCAGTAAATCAAACAACGTAGGAGCAATGTTGTTTAATGGCAGGTGCCACCTGATAAGTCAGAGAAAATCCAGGTGGGCATGGCCAGAGCTCCAGGAAGAACTACAGCTGCACAAACAGTTGGCCAGGTGGAGCCTGTGAGATCTCTGCGAATCGCAGGAAGATTATGCAACCCTGCTGCAAATGTTTTGGAAACAGTGTTCATTCTTTTTTCTGTTCACTCAGCAGGTATTACAGGCATAGTAACTTCATCTATTATTTTCACAAGGAGATAAGGGCAAGGAAGGTGTAGGGCAGATAAAACATCTCTCTTTTCCCCGTCCTCTCACTTCCTCCAGTGCAAACTTAAAAGCCGCACAACGCAGCTCACGTGAGCACCTCTTATCTAGTTAACCCAAGGTAGGAGAATGTATAATTAGTTTATTGCTTCCTGCAGCTGTACCACCTGAAGCTCTGATCTATCTCATCAAATATCATAAATGGCTGTAAAAATGGACAGACGTGGTCCTGCCTTGCAGAAAGGGACCTCTAAAGAACATGCAACCAGCACGGGGGTCTCTGCAGTCAGAGGCATTTTGCTGCCACCTTTCAGAGGTCACAAGATCCAACATCTAATGAGGACGTAAGCAGACTGTCTGTTACGAAAACTTTTTGGTTAGTTTATCCCTTATCTCACAGACCAAGGTATGGAACGTGTTCACTTCACATTTATTCGAGGAACATTTTTCAGAAACACATCCCAGGCATCTGACTAGCTTCACCTGGTCCGACAAATATTTCATTGTTTGCACTGCATAGAGCAAATAGAGACTTGCAATGTACATTAGGACCCTAACTTTACCTAATTTTCAATCCCCTTATTAAGCAATTCCTAAACTATATAGTAACAAAGAGAAGGGCTCTAGAGGGAGATGCTGCTAATCAAAGTTTCCCACCTGGCTCTGTGCCCTGATATAACTTGAATAAATGAACATCTTCCCTGGTCTCTTAGAAGGGAGGGTGCTTTGCCTTGGAGAAGGTGACTCTGTACATCTCAAATTTCCAATTTCTGAGGGTGTCAATTCTAGAAAAGGCCACTGAAACCCATGACATTGTTACATGCAATACAAGTGTAAATTATTATAAATGCAAATTCTGATTAGGTCTCTAATTGCTTATTGGAAAACCTCTGAACCTTCCACAATGATGATAAAAAGCATGTGGTGAACAGCATTTTCAAAAAAATGGGCTGTGTTCTCTTGAACAGCACTTTGTTTATACATGATTTGGTTGATTCCCTCCCCCATTCCCAGAGGCTCTTCTTTGAGGGTGTTTGAGGAACACGCAGTGCATGAGCCTCTGACGATATTTACTGAGAGAGTCTGGTAGCAATCAAGTAACCTATATGTCTGCTTCTCGTTATTAAATATTCCAAACTTTTATTGAGATTATTAGAACCTATTTAATGGCTCATTGAACTTAGAAACCATACAATTTTCCTATTAGCCATTTCCATCTAAATATTTATGATAGTAGTTCATACGAGAAATAACAAAAGACACCAAAAAATGAGGAAAAGGGAGGCATTTCGTCAGCTGCCTGGGAGCAAGGTCTCTCTGTAACTCCAGAAAAAAACCAGTGGTGCAACTTAAAGGAAGCTAACACAAAGCAAATCTGTTGATGATGAAAGGAGAACTTGGCCATGTCTTTAAGGGAGTCTGCATGAATTTGGATACAAGGCTCTTTTCCATGATTAAAGAGAATATTTATAAGTACTCATTTCTTTTTTTTGGGGTGTGGTAAGGAGTCTTCCAGTCGAATCACTACCTGGTATAAAGAGATTTATCTATTTCTAACTAGAATATAAACCAAAATTCCAACATATTTTCCACCTGCATACTCAGGGTCTCCAAAACTAAAAGCACAGCAGTGGAGGAGGAAAAAAAAATCGTTATGGTTTCTCCTTTAGATGGAGTATTGATGGAAGGGCAGAAGAGCCCCCCAAACGGAAGACTTATTTTGAGGAAGACATAGTCATGAGAGCTTGGGAATAAATTGATGCAACCTGTATCTTCAGGTACTCTAAAGCCTCTATTTTCAGATACTCTGGAGTCTGAGCTATCAACAGAGCAGAAATGCAAAAGGCAGGACCATTCTGTTTATCTGCTTATGAGAAAGGACAGCCCTGCTGCCAGAATACTTCAACTCAGGTTATTTGGGCTCAATTCTCTTGTACCAGTGCAAGCAAAATCAATGCAGGGCAACACCCTCAGATGAACATGAAAAAGACAGGCTGTCAGCGCAGATGCCCACCATCTTGCTCCTGCTCTATGTGTGTTCCATGAAAACAGACATGTTTTAGTCCAGTTGCATTAATATGGCACAGAGCCCGAGTTAAAATGCCGTGTCACTAGACAGGAATTGTTGGCCCAGGCTAATACTACAATGCACAGCTTCTAGACAGGATCTGGCTTGCACCCAGCTGGCTTGCAGTACTGGGAAAAAGGACATGAAAACTTTCTGACCCATCCACAAAGAAACACTGATGTTCAAAGGCATAATCTTCAAAATTGCTGCCTCATTGTACAAACACCTCTAGTTTTCAGTTTAAGGTTGTGTAGGCTCGTAATGTTCTGCTTGAGGGCTCTGTAGGAGTGTTGCACAATACCAAGAAGAGCGAAACTTGGCATCTAGCTCACTCCTAAACATGATCAGGAATGTCAAAAGCCAGCTGTTTTTCATTTTGGAAAAGAGAAAAGGTGATAGAGGTGTGTACAACCTGTCACTGTCAGAAAGGTGAATCAACAACAACCCAAAATGATGGGAGATTCAGTGTTTTCTGGCTTTTCCTTTGCTCCAAGGATAAAAGACTTGAGCAGAATAGAGAGTAATTCCACGCAGACTGCTGTGAAAGCTGGTGTGGGACTGGTTATGTGCAATATACATAGGTATGACTGGGAATCTAAATATAGAAGTGACGAATCACTAGGCCTGGGAATTCCCTACTGATTTAGCCATTGTGATGCTGAAGAAGAGCATGGCTCCAGCTAAATTAGGTCATGAGATATTAGCACCTTTCTCTTTATGTTCCCTTTTCATAAGGAAATAAAATAACACAGGACCTACAGATAATAAGATTACGAAGCCAGTAACTCGAAAGACATATAATGGAAGTACTGAAGTCATGTAAGTGCCTCCTCATACCATCGACATATATACATGTAAGGGACACTCCTTTTCCAGGAATTTTAATCTCCAAAATGAGTTCAGAGGAATCCTGTCATGGCGATGCAAGAAATAACAAACCTCCAACTGTCTTCTCCCTTCTGATCGAATTTGCTGCTCCCAGAGTAAAACCACTGGAAAATGCACCTGCTTTCATGCAAAACATAGCGTCCTTGGTGGGAGCTGCTCTAAGTCAAAGCCTTGCAGAAAAACAGCAGGACATGAGCACTCATTTACTTCTGCTGACATCTCTCATCTAGAGATGTCTGGTAGCAGGCAGCAGGATAAGGGACTCTGGGATATGCAGTGACATGTGTGCACTTGTCTGTGAGTCCCCCAAGTAAGAAAGATAGTGGGCATGAGGAAACCTGATCTTTTCAGACAGGAACCTCAGGCAGAGGAGTGTGGACTAGTGACCAAGCTAATGTACAGTGTGTTCCTTGACCTACACTCCCCATTAATATTGCCAGCAAAAAGACATCAGTAATTAGTTGCCTACAAAACCCAAAATGATTGGCTGCATACATAGAGCAGTTGATGAAAGTTACTCATCCCACTTCCCCACTTGACCCCAGCTGCTTGATATCACAGGACAGCACTCTGCAGTGCGTGGTGGTACCTCAGCTGAGCCAGCACCACCCCAGCTGTTCCCCCTGCAGGCATGGCTCCCAGGGTCTGCACGGTACAAGGGCAGGGGCTTCAGATTTGAGTTTCTGAAGTGCTCAAAAGGGAGCAAATTCAGCAGACCCTGAACTGACCTCAGAAGAAGGTCTGTAACGTCAGAAAACAAAGTCCCTCTCTGTGAAACAGACTCTTCTCTTTTACACCCGAAAATCTCAATTACACTATCAAGATGACACCACACTAACTCAGGGTAGGGCCTGTTTCCATAAGGCTTCCCTCCAGTGCATGTGTTGTCTAATTGCCCTTCTTCTCAGTCAACTCAATAATGAACGATATGTCATCACCTACTTTCTTTTTAAGATGTCAAGATGACACCACACTAACTCAGGATAGGGCCTGTTTCCATAAGGCTTCCCTCCTTCAGTGCATGTGTTGTCTAATTGCCCTTCTTCTCAATCAACTCAATAATGAAGAATATGTCATCACCTACTTTCTTTTTAAACTACAGCAAAGCCGAGGCAAGAACATGATCTTCCCATTTTTGTCTATGACAAATAACCAGCTTGAATGATAAACTACAGTATAAATAGAAGCAGGGCATCATAAGCAGCATACTGAATAACTACAAAAGAGTATTGGTTTTCAGGCTATCCCTTTATCAGATAGTAAATTAGATATAAAGCCATTTAGTTGAAAGATAATAAGGTTTATGCAGCTAATAAGTCAATCTTGCAAGGAATATTGCTGACTTCATTGTCTGTGTTAAGCCAATCTCTACTTGTTAAACCTCTGACCCTCCCCTGGGTCTCATTCTGTATCCTATGAAGAGTGACTGGACTTTAAAGTACCTCCTCCTCTCCAGTACATTTTGAAAATAGAGGGAGGTAGCATAACAAAATGCAAGAACATAAGAGCAGCCACACGAGGTCAGACCAAAAGTCCATCTAGTCCTGGATCCTGTTCCTGGTAGGGGCAAAGAGTAGGCAGAAAGAAAAAGAGCGAAGAACAAGGTGAGCATATGGGGATACCTTCCTACAGTAGCCCTGCAGCCTGGAGATTTTTATCTCAGAAATTTCCAGACTAAAAATTATCATATATTGTTTAGAAAGGGCCTGCTTCAGTACTTCTGCTCTTCACATCTTCATTATGATCGTACTGCCCTGCCACGCTCCGGGCTATCTCTGTTCAGTCCTGTACACACATATGACAGACAACAGAAAACTGACCATCTAGCTAGATGAGAGATTAGAGATGAGAAGGCAGCCAGGATCACTGGGAGACCTGGGAGGAGAACCACATCTCCTGAGTCCCAGTCCCATGACAGCACAGTCCTGCCCAGCACCCTCATTCTCTTCATGCTTTTGCAGAAGCTGGTCTGCCAACAGGCCCTTCCCCTCGTTTTTTCTTCTCAAGTCTCTCTGCTACTTGACACCTTCAAGGCAAACACAATAAATCTTTACTAACACATTCAGTGAGCAGTGCTTATTCCTTGTACAGTTCCACTGAAATCTAGGCAAAGCGTTATCGACGTTGATGGCATTTCCACTCCTGCCAGTTGACTGCAGGAACAGACAGAGCCCAGCTTTGTTACAAGAGATTGATTTCTCCACACCTACCTTTCATTGCTTTCTGGGGATAGAAAGAGAAGAGGAAAACTCCACCTCTGTCACAAGAGAGGAGAGACCCAGAGATAAGTTGCAGCACTCTTGTACGAACACCAAAGCTCCCAGTGCTGCAGCAGAGAAACAGGGGACGGCAGATGATACAAGTGCCTGAAGCCCTCCAAATAACCTCATTCCATGACATAAACCTGCACAGGGTTGTATATGTATGCGTCCGAAATCAGAACAGTGACCACAGCTTAAACTCTTCATTTTTGCCCATATCACAGCTTGATGTTCAAGCCATGGTTCTTCCAGCCACTTTCCCTCTCTGATGGGTTTGGAAACTGTACATCATGCCACAGTAGTGTTCTTTGGCAAGTCTGATTGAACAGCACCCTGATTTCAAATGTGGCTAGGCTTTCAAATGAGATATCGACTTTGAGAGTTTGGAAGCTAAACATTTCAGCTGGAAATCAGAAAGTACCTTCTCTGACCCCTTTTCCAGTTCTTTCTCCTGAAAGAAGTGGCAGATTTTTCCAGGCTTCTTATGGTTACACAGATTAGAAATGCAATGGTCAGTGCAACTTCTGCTATTTTCATCTCCCACTTTTTTGTTTCTTTTCTAGAATGTGCTATATAGACCCCAATGTAAAAAAAAAAAAAAAAATTATAATAATAATAATAATTAAATTTAATTTGATGGCATAACACAGCATCATATGAGACTAAACTCTGGAAATCATGGAAAACATAAACATATGGCAGTGATAGTCATTGCATAATGTTTCAGCTTACAGCAGAGAGCACTGTTTGTATCCCTGTTAGATTCAGTTTCCTTGCTGCCATTGAGGAAAGTTTGCTTAATAGTATCAGTTAAGACCTCAGCCTTTGAAATCACCATTTTCATCTGCAGAAGAACAGGAGGCAGATCAGTGTACTTCAGGGTACAGCTTAAGTGAGGGGCATGTATATGAGTTCTCTGGGATGTAATTTTTAGTGGTGTCAAAACTGCCGGAAAGATAAAGGAACTTAAAGGAAAAATATATACATCTGCAAATGAGTTCCATCTTTTCAGTTGACAAGCACTGGAATTAAAAAGAAATACAGGAAAGCAAAACAGAAAAGGACGCTCACCCATCCATTCCTACATCTTCAGAAAACTGACCATGTGAGAAAAAAATATCACGCACAGGAGACAGCTTCTCTCTCTGAGCAGGCTGGCTATGATGAGACGAGCCACAGTGCTACTCGCCTCGGTGCACAAGTCTGCCCAGACCCCTCTTGCAGGGGTCCTTGTTGGTAAAACGGGACCTCGCAGCACATTCTGTACCCTGGAATGTCATTATGTTATTACTAACACTTATTTGTATTGGGGTAGCTTCCCAAAGGTCACCCTTTCCAGGTCAAGGACCTCATTGTGTTTGGCATAGTAGAGAGAGAAAATCTGTCCCCGAAGAGCTGACACTTTAAACAGAAAGTACTAGCAGTAGTGATAACCCAAATCGAAATTCCGGAGATATTTCATTTCTTCATGTCATCAAATCACTTGACTATGAGTAGGACAGAATTGGAAAAAAACCAACAAACCATGCTCAGAGATATACTATACATAATTTATTACGTAATTAAATGTTTGTGTGTCAGATATCCTTAGATGTGGGTCTTCCAGCATCCACTAAAAGCAGGAGTTCACTGTAAAAACAAATAGGTTAGCACCTAAAGGCTGTAATCTGCACTAATACAATCACTTAAATTAGTAGCATTTTTCATTTCACTGTGTTGGTTTAGATTCATTTTTTGGAGCTAAATTGTCCATGAATGATGAAGATATTGTAATTTGATTTCATACCAGATGCAATTGGGCCAACAGGGCATCATTTTGTGTGTCACTGTAAGTAGTACTGCAGAAATGAAAGCATAGGAGGGGACGGGGATTTTTAAGCTTGAGAAGATGCTGAGCTGAGAAGTACATGTCTATGTCGATCCTGGAGCTTGAGAGTGTCCAGTGTGACATTTCATGCACACCACTAATACATGCTCCTTAGTACTCACTGGATAAAATCTATTCAAACACATTAACTTCCCCAAAGTTTTTCTTAAAGCTCAGGCATGGACAAACTGAAAGGTTAACTCTGTCCTCTGAGTGAAGGGGGACAGGGAATAGCATCATCTAATCATGCTGCAATTCCTGGGGATCAGGCAGTTCAGCTGCTTGGGAAAATGTAGTACCTCTACTGAAAATTCAGAGAGGTTTAAAGGGACACACTTAACGATGTAGTGTGCAGTATTTTATACTGAAATATTATATATTATTTCATATATATTTCATATTTTATAATAATCCAGCCCTCAAATAGGGCTGGATTATTTGTAATTCCTCCTTTTCTCTACAATTCCCTCACTTGAGTGATCCCTGACTCGTGGCAGCCATGCCATTAAGATTACAAGACGGAACAAAACCATACCACAGTAGTAAGAGACTCCAGCCAGACTGCATCTACCAGAACCAAAACCAGCTTTTTTTTTAAGATTTGTAATGTGTCGCTGACATGCTGAGAGCCAGCATCTCAGATATTAAATGAGATATTGATGAAGTCTTCATTGCTCATCCTCCTTTGTCTAAAAGCCAAAACACATCCAATGGCTCCGAATATGGTTCTTTTCTCTTTCACCAACAAACACGACTGCTGCAGTACAGCTTCCTGGAGCTGGTTCTCCCCTCCCGTGGAAATCCTCACCTGCTTTGCCAAGTTCACTCCACGAGGGTAACCTCAGCTCCACGACCTTCTCAGCAACCAACACCAGCAAGCAAGGACACTTACATCCCATAAGTCCCATCCAACATTTTACTTTCCTTCCTTTCTTGCCCACACATCCCATTTCCAGACATCAGAAAAGGCTCTTCATGACAGATGGTGTGGTAAACGGCAAGTGACTCACCATGCACCTTCTGCACCGATTTGTTTCAGAAAACGAGCAGGCTTAGCATTAGGAGCACTATATTTTAAAGCCAGGTACCTCACGTTAGACATCTGAATAGATGGGTTGATTCTCAGGCTTTCTGAGCACCAATTTCCTATCGGCAGGTTATATTTTTGCAGTATACTATTCACAGAGTAGATGTCCCAGATAAGATGTGGTCCTCAGTAAACAACAAAGACAAAAGAGCATAAATCACAGATAAAGCTCTTAGCAATCTTTTTTAGTTAGCTAGTCACAAACGTGAGTCTTTAAAACTAAATTTCTATTTTCTCCTCTCCTTTAGGGTGAAGTCTGGCTGCATTTTTAATTTTTTTTCGAGCAAAATTTTGTCATTCTATAAACTCTCATTGTCTTGGATGTGGTATGAGTTTGGGAGTCTTGGCCTTCCTTTCCAGTCATGAGTTACAGCAGAGTGAAACTAAAGACTAAACTCAGCAAATTCTCTCCACTCACATCCCAGACATGACTTTGAATAAAAGAACAGATTGTGCAAATGTTCTTAAGAGAAATTTAATTTAGACTATTGGAATTACAATATTTATTGAAGAACCAGACACAATCTCAGTAGAAACTCGTATTTACCCCTGGGAATATCAAAATACAGACCTTCTTCAGTCTCTACAAGACCACAGTGTTTCCAATAATTCAAAGCATCATTTTGAGTAAGAATACTATGGGCATTGTGAGAGGGACTTTTGAGGTCCCAAGATCTTCAAGCCCTGCACAATCCAGTAAAGGGTGTGGAATTACCAAGCAAGGATAATGGTAATGCCCTCTTCAGCAAACTGCGTTGAGATCTGCTGATGAGAAGCACTAGATAAGAGTGAGGTACTATCTACGCCAACACTCAAATCAGACAGCCTCGTGTACAATCTGTTTATTTTTATAGTGAAGTATATTAGACTGCCAAAAGGACACTTCATCTATAATAAATATTCATCTACATGTATCATGCACTTGAGCTGCATGAACGATGAGATCAGAGTATAGAAATGAATGAGAAACTCATAAGATAAATGTCACCTTTCAATGTTGTTGCAGATAAATTGCAGATGGATATAAACAAAGTCAATTATTTCATAAAAGTGTTCCTTGACTCAACATAAGCTGTTCCTTATGCCTAGACTAAAATCCTAAACTTCATCATTTACCTTTCATTAGAGAATGACAAGAAGAAACAGTATGAAGTGCCACTAACTGAGGAAAATTATGTACAGTAACACACAAACTTTCTCACATATATTTTCCCAGAAACAAAGGTCATATGCTATGGTGTAGAACAAATCCTCACCTGTGCTTACTAAATAGCTCCATTAACTACAAAAGAAATATTTTTATTAATGCTAGCAGAGAATGTGGCATATAAATTGAATTTCCATATGTAGTTATCACCCAGCAATGACTCTGAAGCATAGCAAAATACAATTTCTATGACTGAGGTCTAGTAAAAAGGGAAAATAAATTTAAAAGAAATTTAAATTTAAATAAAGTTAAAAGAATGTTTAACTTTGCTGATTTTTTTGAATATACAGACTTTGGATTTGCTAGTTTTGAGTATAAGAATATATGTTCTAATTTTTTTATTGTTATCCTTCATTTTCTTAGGGAAGGAAATATTTTTCCTGGAACAGTCTTTTATTTGGTTTTAAACTGTACAACTAGTCCATGAATATGCAACAACTGCTTTACATGAGCAACATGAAGATCAGTAGACGCAAGAACTGTAATTTGTAATATGCCCAAAGAGGCGAAGTTACAGAGTCAGGGAGGCCCTGTTTCCTATGCTCTGTCATCTGCAAATAAAACAAAACAGAAAGAAATTGTCTTCAAGAAGCAGTTTTAGGATTCAATAACTTTTGAGTGTTAATTCTGAAAATGTGTTTTATGCTAATAGGAAGCCACGGATGGCGGTGTTCTAGTGTTGTCGCCTCCATTACAAGTCACTGGCTTTAAAAGTTATGTGTAACCATTCCGATTATAATCTCTATTTTTTTTCTCTTCCAACTAGAAGCTAGGTGTCATTTTAACATTAAAACCCAAACAGCATCTGAAAGTTCAGTCACATGACTGAATGCAATCACGTTGTGGCTGTTTAGCAAGTTAACTGTGACTGCCCTCCTGCCCAAGCAGAGATAACCACCTATACATCACACTTGGTCTACATAACCCCAGTCACGAGGCTATACACATTAATTCGTCCCAGGTAAGGCAGCTCAATTTACTTCGTCTCACAGCTGAGGCAGCATAAAAACAGGGCACGGTCACTTGTTCGACCAGCTTCAGCTCCACGCTTGCCCATACACCCAAATATTTCTCTCTCATGCTGTCCAACAGCACATCCCAAAAATCCACCAAAGCCAACTGTATCACTTGCATGAACAAGGGTTTGGGCTTTAAATTTTCCTGCTTTCTAAGTATACAAGGAGCTGGTCCTGCCAACACTTATTGACTCCAGCAGTAAATGTGTTGCATGTGTTGCCTTGGGGTCTGCAGCTTACCACTCCGTGAATAAGTGTTTGCGAGATCTGACGCTAGGTTTTCTGACTTGTGCCTCCGCACCAAGAGCTGGCCAGCCTCGCCTGCAGTTTTACTGAATAGTGGGTTAATGAAATATAGGAGAATAAACAGAGATGCTGTTCTCTTGAAAGCCACTACATCTGAAATTTGGCAGGCTGCAGTACATTATACCACCAACCACAGGGTCATAATGTCTAAATACATTGTATATAGAAAATAGTTACTGAAAAGTAAGTATAGTCAGCATCTGTAGTAAATAATAGCTAATAAATAGTGAAAGCATTACATTCTAGGATGTAGGATCCTATGTCTTCCATTATTTAGTAATTTATTATATGAAATCCATTGACCTTTCCAGGCTTTCCTTTTTCCCTTTCTTTTTTGGTGAAGCAAGGGCGTTAATTATGCTTTAGCTTTTTTTATTGAGCAACATTAGCATACAAATAGGCCATCAATAACCAATTACAATCTCCATCTCAGAAGGAAGAGAACTACGATATTAAGTGTGGCTACTCACACATACACACAAGCCCTTTTAAAAAAACACAGAGCAACTCACGATTGAATAAAACAGGAATGCACAGGAAAAACAGGCAATGATAGATGGATAAATATCAGGCTAGCTCTGAGGCAGGGAATTCAAAAAGGTCCTTCTTATTCATCGGCCAAATATAAGTCTATCAAAATAACCCTAGTTTTCCCCAGACTGCCCTGCCAATGACTCCAGAGATTAAAAATCCGTTCAGATCTCATGCTGGTAACATTTATGAATTTTACTCAAGTGGAAACTATCAATTATGTCAAATGGCACTGACTTCTGTCTTAAGCAACATTTGACTTATTGCCAGTGAGACACTAAATCTGCTTGCTTCTTTTTTATAGTGGGGGAACTATATGGGAGAAAGGGTTATTTGTTGCATTTATCACTGTAAGAGTAGGTTTGCGCTAAAGATGAATAATAAAACAATCACCATAATATTTTTTTCTGTGAGTACAATACATTGCTGCTGTGTCTTTCATCTAAGACCTGGTTTAAACCTGAACCTGCACTGATTTAACTAAAGATGTTATTTTAAACCTTTTTAGTTGAACCAGTTCCACTTCATATTAATGCCCTAAAATTGACATCAAATGCAAATAGAGGGTAAATTAATTTTAAAGTGTCCACACAAGACATTTCCACATGTTTACCTAACGTTTAAATCCATTTGTTCTTAAAATCAGTTATGTCTAAACATATGGTCAATCAGTCAATGCAGTTACAGAAGTCATTGACCCTCAGCTGAAATGCAGTAAATAACCAGATGCTGGTTCATAGACCATTGTGAAAAATGTAAATAGCTTACTTTAAAACCATCTTTGATGAAGGATGACTTCTTACACCGCCATGCCTTGATCCTTTGCAAGCTTCTTGTCTGAAGTAGTTTATGCATATTCTGTTGGGGGAGTGCATGCTCTATGGAAAAATATTGAGTAAACACCTTGAATTAATGAAGTCAAAGCCTGCTGAAGAAAAACCTGTTTACAGCTTTCATGCAAGTAACCTTGACCTCCTGCCCTATGTTTTTTCCGTCAAGATGATAAATAAATCTTTGGAAACTACATAACACTGATTGTCTAGAGGGTCTTCTTTTGTTTTAGGGCTTCAGCAGACAAGTTTTGTCAAATCCTGCCTCGCCAGCTGTGGAGATGATCCCCTCGACTGCACACCTTGCCTGCCAGCAGCAAATATCATCTCCAACAAAGACACAGAACCACACAGGCATTCCCTCAGCAGACACCACAGTTTGCAACCTACCATTTCAGTTTAACCAAATACAAAGACAGATTAAGTTGTGAATTTCAGCAGCCAACGTGCCAACACTCACTCCACTTTTCCATCTCCCCTGTGAGGGTGTTATCTTCTCAGCTGCCCAGGAGGATTCGAAGGAGTTCATTAAAGACAGCTTCCCCTTAACACAATTTAACAACCCCCCTCTCCTCCAGGTTTTCTCCAGTGCAGGTAAGATATGAGCTGCTAAAGTCCTAGCTGCTGTCAGATGATTTCTCTGGTTTTAAAATACAATGTGACATGCCTAGACAGTGACAATTACTTTTTAACTCCACTATTCTCTTCAATTCTTGTAAGATCTCAATTTTATCCTCTGGCATTTTAGTGCTTTACCACTGAAACTATGCATGACATTTCCTAATGGCTTTTTCTGGTGGTGTTAGTACATGAGTTTATGACACTGCCAAGGACCATACAGAAGAAATTTTCCATACCCTGATATCAGCAGTGCAAAAGAGCACGGAAAAGACTTGAGGGCAAATGTTAGAAGGAGCAGGTTTTAGGGTGCAGTCCCATGAGATGGGGTGAGCCGACCTAACAACTCATTGTCAACACCTTGGTGTTGACACTGTGGTTCTCCCCATCTTTCCTCTTCTCTCCACAACACTTGCCCACCCCCCACTCTTATCTTGGGCTAGCTCTGATGTCCTTTGAGCCACTCCTTTTCTCCGATTCACTTCACTAACCCAGCACAAATTACTCTGTAGGCTGGGAGGTAGAGATCAGATAGTAGTTTCTGCAGGCTTAGTGAGCTGGAAGAGCTCACAGGAAGGAGACTCAAGGACCAAAGTCAGTGAGAGGGACGAATGAGGCTGTATAACCAAGATGAGGGGAGTGACACCCACCGTTCATGGAAAGAGCAGGCCACCTGAAACCAAACCTTAACCCAATTTCATCTTAACGGTGGTAGGACTTTTCCAGTCATTCTCAAAGAGTTTGCTGACCCGTTCACAGGATCCTTCCTCTTTTGATTCTTTGAGTGTCCAAGTGGTACTGTCCAGGGAGTGCTACAGACAGAACAATCTGGTATTGCAAAGGAACACTTCATACACAGACTTGCCCTCTGGTTATCTTCATGCTTTCAGAAAATACCTAGAGAATAAGGCTGTAAAAAGGCAAAAGGATCTCAATCTCTCTACAGTGAGATGTGGCAATAGGGAATTGTTCTTTGATGTACTATTCCATTAGATGATTAACAATGTGCTAACAGATTATTTCTCCATAATTAATAGCAAAAGACTAGTCTTACAAGAAGAAAGGGGACTTTTCAAGCCCATCTCTCCAACACCTTATTTTGGATTTCTGGACACTAAATGTGAATGTTGCAATCTGAAATGTGAAAATTCACTTTTAAATTTTGCTGTTTTGTTAGTCTAAAAATAAATCTATTTCTTTGAATCGTCTCTATTTAAAATAGAAAACATAATCAAAATGAGCATTTTCCTGAAAAAGAAAATTTTAAGAATTCTAACTTGGCAGGAAATGTTTTTCTAGAAAATGTGAGCTCTTGCTCTAATTAGATAGATTTTAGCACTCTCTTTATAACACTGCACAAGCATATGCCAAGGCAAAGCTTTTGAAGGTAATTATATTGCAACTCATTTTCAAGATATTTCAAATCAGCAGCCCAGCCCAAATCATCCATTCCAATTGTTCTCTGATTTTAGGATTGCTGAACATTCACACTTAATCATAAACACAGACTGTAGAACCGCAGCTGTTATTAAAATGGAGATAAGATAAATCTTAATTAACTGGTTGTACATCTGTAAACAAATAAACTAATCATATCTCCCTGAATTGCAAGGGACAGCTCTGCATCAACCTGAGGAGAAGAGATTTTTTTTTAATGTCTTACTGATTACAAATTACAGTAATAGAAAGTGTGCAGTATGAAAACAATAGATTTTTAACAGCTCTTTAAAATTTATCTCCATGATTTAAATTGAGAAAAAGGGGACTGAATGCATATTCTTATGCCTGTCTTCCTAAAACTGAGACATAAGTTGGACTAGTAAGTGGCAACTCATTTAGTTATGGTGCTCTGTGTGGCAAATCCATCACTGGGGCAACTCCACTAACTTCTTTAATGTTGCTGCCATTCCTCTGAAAAATAAGGTAAAATGGAAAAGTTGAGATCACAGCTCTGATGCTATCTTGGCTTTGCTGACAACCACTTTCAGATATCTCCATCATTATTTTGTTGCAGTTGGGAAATTCTGACATGATCTATGCCAGCAGTTCAAGATCTTCCCAGTCTTCAAGAAATGTCTACATATTACAACTCCGTAAATACAGAATTCCACTTCAATATTGCTGGCAGGCTATGCCAGGATTATTTCGATGACATTTTTATGCCTCTTATTGCTAAGTCAGTAGGGGGAAAATCTTCTTTTAATTTACTTTTAAGTTGATTAAAACCTACTGGTTCCGTGATGTCTCAGCAACTCCATTAAAGTCACCAATACATTTTACACAAGCCACTGAAAAAAACAGCTGATGATGTGAATTTCTGGGTCTCTATTGCTTTGGCTGCATTCATTTGACCAAGTTAAGGCAAGAGGTTATGACCTGTTATTGCTCATACTCACACAAGTGAAGAACTGGAAGTGTGGATTTTATCTGATTAATCCAACAGTATTTCTGAAATGACTAATGGCTACTCACTAAACAAAAATTGATATCACCAGATCATTTTTTATGCTGTTATCTCCAATGGAGTAAAATATGTGTCCATTTCTAGATGCAATGGAATTTCATTCAGCCTAGAAGTGTTTTCACTGTGATGAAGCTAATCTGCTTTGGTAGAAGAGGTCAAACAATTCCCTTGAAAACAATCTTGGTTTGTGTTTTAAAAGAATTCATTTCAGTTTCTGATTTCCTTAATACATGTTGTTTATTTTAAACATAAAACTGTAAAAGAAAATTATTTCTTTCGTTTGGTTTGGTTTGGTTTGGTTTGGTTTGGTTTGGTTTGGTTTTGAGAGGGGAATAGAGGAAGACTTTCAGTGAAAACTTAACATTTCAACAGAAATCAGTCTTTATTTCACCAAAATTTTCAAACAAACAGAAAAACTTGCTACCATCACTATTTTTCATTCCTCATGCTGTGTCTTTTAATGTACTACAGAAAGGCATTTTAATATTGCTTAAAATATCAAAATATTGATATAAATAGACTTTCCCAGAAAAGATAAAAGTACTGGCCAAATATTAACTAAAATATTGAATCAAGATTAGACAGCAGAGAATATTTATATGTCTCTTAAGATATGAAGTTCTAATCTTACATGGATAATTTCACTCAGGATTTTTTAATTGCTGAAGTGAGAGGGTGAGGTGTAATTTTGGCTTTGTAACTCACTGGCTGTTTAATGACGACAAGGAAAGAAAAGCTGCCAAGCTTTCCAGTGAGATGAAGTTGAAAGTATTTGTCTTTTTATATGCTTAATTATAATCTTTACAAATTTTATAAAACAGCCAATTGATTCAAGAAATAAACAAAATGTTAAGGGGGGGGGGGGGGATACATTTGTAGGAAATTCTTACTAACGTGTAAAATCAGCCACCTATATCTGTCATATATACATGTCCAGGGGAAAAATACTCCTAGATTAAGTTTGAAAAAGTTGATGTAATAATCCCAGGGATAAAATTATAAATTTAGCCTATTCTACCTAAACCAAGAAAAATAATCCTGGACTGAATGTCTCTCCCTCTTTTCTACTAGCAAAATAGATATTAGAATAAAACTGAGATGGGCAAAAAAAACCCTTAAAGTATCAAATAAAACCAAAGGAAATATATTGCAAAAAATAAAATATTTCTAAACTATATATTTTAAAGAGCTATTTGGATGAAAGACTTCAGATAAAGCTACTTATTCTTTCTCAGTTTCTCCCTCTTTCCTATTTAGTTTCACTGCAAAGCAGTAAGCACCATCTGCCTTTGGATTTTGGTGCTGCTTTGCCCATGGTGCTTCTATGAAATTTCCCTTGGGCCAGAATTTGCTGAGTAATCTTATCTTCCCAGAAGTCAGTGTTTTTAGGAGGGATTCAGCACCTTGAAATCACAAATTCCTATCACAGGCTTTCTGCCTATGTGTGTCTGGGTCCCATTGACTCATCCTCCTCCCAGAGGTCTACAAAGGACCTTAGTTGTTCTGCATTTTAGACCAAGGATGAGCACCTCCAGAGCTTGGGTCCACACCCATCATTCATTGCCTTTCTCTCTCCCTCCTTTCTTCTCCCAAATGAGGTAGGTAGTGTTGAGTTTCACAGGTTTTTCCCCCACCATGAGAAGGGGACTTGCTTTTACAGGGTCCTCACAAATCACTGCCCTCAGCCCCTGGCTGAGACACAGACATGGCGTTGAACCTCTGAGGCCAACGTTGCACATCAGACCAAATCCTCTCTGACCACAGGCTGCCACCTCTCCCCTCCCACAGTGACTATGTGCTCCCGCCATCCTTCTGCAGCAGATCTAGAGGACTTGAGGCTGCAAGGTGAGACAGTTTGCCTTGCTGATCAGACAAAAAACAATACCCTGGTTGTCTGAACTGTGATCTGAGCTTGCTCATCCAGGAGCTACAAGCACCCGACATCAGACACAGGGTGGGCAGAAGGGCAATGTACAGTCGGAGGCACAAGGAGCAGGACTGCTCTTTATAGGAGAACATGATTACGTTGATAATGTGTAATATGAAATTGTACTGTAGGTAATGTGTCCTCTACAAAATATTTCCTGGGGGACAGCACATCCCAGAAATGCTTTGTAGAGTATCATCAAACTGAAGATTTTCCTTCTATATTAACTTCAATAGAGCATTAGCAGAGTAAAACGAGCTAGAGCTGCCCTTCCCACAGGGTAACATAGACCCCCCTCAGTCCTGGAATAAATGTTATAGGAGTGTCTGTGTTGCCTTTATCTAATATATGAATTAACTCAAATGATCTGGCAATCAGTTAATTTTGGAAGAAAAATTCTCATCTGCACATGCCCTCAGCAAAGATCAGGTTTCTTTTTTTGTCTGATCTCTCTCTCTCTCTCCCCCCCCAGTCTTTAAACTCCCCCATGCGAACCTGTATCACCCTTTAGCTGTTCCCCAGCACACAGCCTGCTGCTGGCATGCAACCAATGAAACTCCAACCCATAACAACATCAAGAAACAATTGCTGCTCCTGCTATCACAAGAATCCTGTTCAGCTTTGGGGGTGGGCGGCTCAATCACAACCTTCATAACAGATCATCTAGGCCAATGAACAATTCACTTTTGGAGCTACAGATTAAGAAATTGTAGAGGGATGCAAAATGCCACCCAAACACCTCTAAGAAATTATTTTCATATTGTGGAGATTTATCTGTAATATTGTTAAAGAGATTACTGTTTACAAGTAGCCTTGTATCTTTAAAATGTCTCTAACTAATATGTATTGGAGGTTTACACACACACAGCCCCCACCATTATTTCTTGGGTTTAATACATTATCAGCTGTGGAAAACTGAGGGGATACTTCAAACATCAAACGCTATTAATTTTGTGATTATGGAAATGAGTAGACTATAGTTTGTTTCCTAGAACAGCTTCTCCTGGGGAGCCGAACACAGTGCTTGGAAAACCTTGTTTTTAAAAAACAAAACAAAACAAAAAAACCACAAATTTTTATTCACTGAGTGACCAAAGCAACAAATCTCTAAATATCACCCCAGACATTTAAATATGTACAGAACAGGCAAAAAGATTTTAAAAATATACAGACAGAAAAAAAAATTACTATGGAGGTGGAATTCACTTAACCTGATGAGTATCTACCAAAGTATGTGTCTGTATGTGGGCAGGTCACCTGAAGATGTCTTTATAGTCAGCAGAGAATTAGACAAACAAATTAATGAAGATGGTGACACAATTAATCTCATTAGTTTCCTACATTCTTAATTGCATCTTACCAGTTCTGTTAACTGCTTTGACTAGATCTCCCTTGGCTATAATAGAAGTTCATGATGCAGAGACCTAAAAATGATGGATCTTACCCTAATCTGCAAGGTGTTCTCAGCTCTCCAACACCAGAGGACCTTCACCGTGGTCCATACATAATAAAATTCACTTTCACATCTATATTTAACCTGAAACTTTCCCCCATTGGAAACCTGTATTGAAATCCTCAGTTGAGGCCCTTCTAATCCATGTGTAACAATTTGAGAGCCAGTGTGTACAAATCTGTAAACACTATCCACTTCAGAGGTCGCATTGGGTACAATGCCTAAATAAGATTCACATGCCTGAAAATTCTCTATTAAAAATGTGATGTAGGGGTACATGACACATACTGACATGCCAGCTTGTCCACTACAGCCTAACTGCTCATAAATCACCTCTTCAAAAATGAACCAGAAGAGCACGGGAAGAATTTATTTGTATACCCAATGGACTAGCATATACAAACGCCACACTGGCAGAGTATGAATACATTTAAGAGATGAAGTTATTTGCTTCTATCCCATAGTTTAGGCATAAGACAGCTGAAGAAAACAAAAACAGCAAAAAAAAACCCCAACCACCCTTGTGATGCCATGTGTATATCATACAGATGATTGGCCAGAAACCTTCCTGTTGTCCTATCTATATGTCAGACAAACAGGTACACGACATGTCCAACTGCCCCTAGCAAAAGGGCAGCTGCAGGTTACAGAGGCAATGGTCACTCCACCTAGGTCTGCCCATGAACGAGCCCTGAAGTCCACAGAGAGCCCGAACTAGGAATGACCAGGGTGCTGAGCTATCTGTACAGGGATTAACCCCCTCACTTTTGCAGCGCCTCTTACTTTTGGTTTGAATATGAACTTTGTCTCCCTTCTCAAGGCACAAGCTGTGCCTTTCTTTATCAGCTTGATGTTAGCAGTCCTCGTGACAACTCCCTCGACGGCGCACACTAAGCTTTGCATAAGAGAGCAATAAATCACGGTGCTGTTGAACGGTGACCGCGTGTTTTTACCCATACTTACCAGAAGCAAAGATGTAGGAAGTTCAGAGACATAAATAAAACCGAGATTCAGAAGTTGGATCTTCAGGACTTGTTACCTGGGTCAAATCACGGCTTTCCACAGACTTCCTATGCCTGTTTGGGTGTGTGGCCAAGCCTCTTTGTGCCTTATCCTCCTCTCCTCACCAGCAAAGCAAGGAGAGCAGCACTTCTCTGTCTAAGGCTGAATACATCAAAGATTGTGAGGTACCCACATATTTTGGCAATAAAGTTGTAGCAGTATCTCAGATAGATAAAATCTTGTGCAAACAAAATACTGGATTATTTTAAAAGAATATTTCTTTTCAGTTCAATCAAGCTAAAAGAACAATATGCATTATACAAACAGATTTTCTGATTTAATTACCAGGGTTTCAAAGTCCCCTCCTGTACTTAACACTCAGGGTTATGGAACTTGTTGCCAAGCAATTACCCCTTAAATTTGCTTTAATCCATGCCGATCATTTCCCAGAGTTGATCATTATTGCAGACTTTAATTGCTTTTGTTGGCTTGTATGTTGCTGGAGTTCAAACAGAAGAGATTAACAGCCACGAAACTCTTTGAAAAAAAGGCGGGAAGTCGAGTTAAAAACCTCCCAGTGTACTTCATTTCAAGGACTTCCCAGAAATTGTGGTTCACACCTATATTAACCTCAGAAAAGGTCTTCAGGAGTTAGATCCTGATCTCACTGCTATCAGTTTTATAGCGGTACTGGCCATGTGTCATATGGAGTTGCAGGCATGAAAGTCAGTACAGAATTGGAAAAACAATGACTGAATCACAGCAGAAAGAAGGATAAGAACATTATCTCCACATAGAGCAGTATGCTAGACAACCAAGATACCGAGCGCATGTAAATCACAAGCCCTTGTCAGTAGGAGAGGTGGTCCCACACTGTCACTCCTTGTGTGGTTTGTGTTTACAGGTCCTTGGGAGGGAAGGGCGCTCTCATTCCTACCCTGAACACGCAGCCCTGTTCCCATCCCTTCAGATCATGTCGTTTATCTTAAGGAAGCTGCCAGGTGCAGCAGGAAGCTGGATTACATCCGTGATAAAAGCGATCTCCTTCAATAACGTGGTTTATCTATTAAGTGCAACTGCTTTTAGAAGAGGCTCAGTATGTTTGCAACATCCCCCCCAGTAATGAGGTTAATGCACCCGATATGGCTGATGCCGTGGGGAGTTCGTCAGGAGCGTCTTCATTTAAACACCAGATATATTTGCAGCCATTCGGCACCTTCCCATCTAACCCAAACTCATCCATTCCTCTGTTTTTCTCATGTTTCCTCCATGAACATCAAAAACCCCCACTACATTTCCCTACTCTTAACACAGATTCAGGCTAATATAAAAGAGAGGGAAGTTTTGTCCACACACTACATTTTTCTTCCCTCCCACACCATCATTACCGCTTTTCCTTTGTAGCTCAGTAACACCTAGAAGCTTTGGCAGTGTACCAGGGACTTCACCAGTGCTCGGCATTGTACAGCTACACGGCAGTCTCAGGCTCTAATCAGGCTGGTATCACAAAACCACAGCAAAGGAGTGACAATGTATATACATGCAATATGCTTGGGAATGGGCAAAATTTGGGAAGAAGAAAGGGAAGGAAACCAAATGAACATCACGTACAAATATGATGAGGGATAACTGGATCTACAATAAGTTAGTGGTGGCACACCATCATGACAGAGTGACAAAGTTATGTTTACATAGTTTACGTGGGAGGAACACGATGGTAGGTGCTACAGCCACCAAACAATTATCAGACATATCATATGTTTACACACAGCTGTGCCATAACAAGAACAGAATTTATAGGGAGGGAAAGAAAAAGAGCTAACTTCATGGGAAATTGATGTTCCAGTGCCCACCCAGCATAATGGGAGCCCAAAGCAGTCCTAATCTTTAGATCAGGACTCATGAAGAATACCTTCTTACAACTCCCAGTAGAGGTACCCACCACGACCTCAGGACAAAGGCCTGGAGCGAGGGCCATGTCACATTTGTAAAAGCAAAAGGCTGCATTCTGCATGCAGAGACTACAAGTGCCAGTGCTCCAAAGACCTTCTCTTTCCTCCTTCCTTGTCTAGGTAAACAGATATTCTCTATCTACTCATTCAAACAGGTATGTTCAACAAGGAGGTGCAATTGTGCTATGATACTCTCCAGTGGAATAGGCAACATTTAGCACGTTGCTGTAATTTGGGATCTTGCTACCTTGAAAATTATTTAAACTGAACAAAATGGGAAATGAAAAATAAGTTTTTGTACACTTTCATAGTTCTTCGGGGAAAAAACAAGAGACTGTGGTAAATCGGAAATTTGAGAAACACAAAGAAATTAAGGTGGAGATCATCAACCTCAAGACAATACTTTAACTGAGAAATTGATGACGCAGAGATGAGAGGCACTGTTTACACTGTATGGCACAAGACTATCAGACAAGGAGAACAGGAGAACCTTGAATAATAGAGATGGACTGGAATGCAAAAGTACAAAATGCAAGGTCCCATATCTGGGAATTAACACCACTAATATTTATCATTAATAGGGGCTTAGGAAAGAGAGGCAGAAGAAATTGTGTATACAGTCAACAGACAACTATACGCCACCACTATGTTACAAATGTGAAAAAGGAGAATGCAATCCTAAACTGTTATGGGATGCAATACGTCAAGAAAAAATGAAGTGGGATTAAAGCCACCACACAAAACTGTGAGAATTATGTGTACAATTCCAGCCACACATTTTCAAAGCAAATTAAAATGGGAATGCATAAGAAGAAAATTTACTAGAATAATCCATATTGTCAAATGAGAAATATTTTTCTTGCTCAATCCAGCAAAAGAGATTGTCAGGAATACAACTTTTTTCCCCTATAACCGCGGGGTGTGAACTAGGGAGTGAAAAAATATATTTAAGCCGAAGGACTTTGTTGACTCCAGAGGGAATCGAGTACACACCAGCCATGAATACATTCAGCTTGGAAATTGAAAGAAAAATTCTATCAGAGTAATTAATCTCTAGAAGTTTCCATAGGAAAAACCCCAAAGCATAAATAGAGTTATGGTGGAACTTGATAAATTTACTAAAGACATTTTTATGACATATTTGCCTCCAACAGAATGGGAACAGATTTAGTGAACCAGGAGATCACTTCTCACTTTATGTCTAAAACAAAAGTCACCCTTTTTACAAAAAGCAAAACTCAAATTTTAGATATCCTTGAGCCTACAGTTTGAACATTTACAGGAGTTTTAAATAGTTCTAAAATTTTAAAGTTTCACCCATGGCACATAACTTGTATATCACACATCTGTTTGGCTCTTAGGTTTTTATATGTAGCTTAGAGAGACGTTTTTTCCTGTGTTTGTGAGATCTTCCAAATACCAGATTAAAAGCATCTGTATCAAACCCATCTTAGACATCACTGCCAGCGTTTAGTTCTTCCCTCGCCATAGAACAGGGTTTTGTCAGGCTCCCTCAGCTAGACAGCATTTTTACATCTGGGAACACAAACTGAGAAAAGCTTAGGGAAAATATAACAAGAAAAAGTAATACTCACTCTGGCTAAAAGAAAGTGCCAGATCTTGCTGCAGAAAATTACTAGTTTAGTGCTTATGTAGGCTTTTCCTGCCCATTTTAAAGGGACAACCCTTAGAAAAGTGTGCTCTGAGAAACATTTCTGCAGAAAGAAGGCTAAAAGTTAACAGAGTAGGAAAGACAGAGACAGTTATTCTGCAAGGCACATGTCAGATTTTCTCTTCAGACTATGTGCATCAATGAATTGGAACTAAATTGCTAGCCAGGATACACACAGCTCGGGTGCTCTGCCGTGTGTGGGGCTTGCCTTGACCTTGTGTTGATGTGGTGGTACTAGAGACTGTTCCAGTGGATTTAAAGTCAACGTGAACAGACATTCACAGGAAGTAGGGAAATTCACATTTGGACGGGACCCCTCCAACTCACCTTTACTTGTTATTTTTTTAAACCCAGATCTTCTCAGAAGACCTAACCTGCAGGCTCTGATGTCTACGTGCACATCTAAGGACAGGCACAGAGACGTTGTATATCTTCCTTTGCTTCAAACTGTATCAGCATGAACACCAGCACTCTTGAGAGCTGATTTCTGAGGCATCTGCTACCCATGACACAAACTGTGGGTGAAGCTTTTCCCATATCTGAGGTGTCTACAGGAGCCCTCTCCAGGGTGGATTCTCTACTTCCTCTCCCACAGCTGAGGGCACGTGCAGGATGACGTTTTTTAACTGACTGATAATTTTCACTAAACTTAGAAGAACCTAGTTATGTTTGCACTTTTGTTCTCTTCCACCAAATATGACCAGAGTCAGCAAACTGACCGGTTTGCTGACAGGTTCAAAATGTACCAGCATAAGACATATGGACATACTTAAACAGTGCATCACAACATAAGCCTCTTTTTTTTTTTTTAAAACAATTTTAAAAATCCTGTCCTAAAATCTAGAAAATAAGTTAAAACACACAAGAGTATTTATTTTTATTTTCAAGACTTGGGATATAAAAAGCCTTCCTACCGCTCTGTGGACTCCTCAGCTAGCTGATGGACACAGGAGTAATTTCTGCACTCATAGAAGCAGCAAGGTTTGGATTCACCCCATCTCATGCAGGCTGAAGACTCTCTCCATACTCAGTGGAGACAAAAAAAAATCAGAATTGCCTCCCCATGACGCTTTCCTCTCTATGTTGGTGACAGAGAAAGCCCAGTGTGATTATGGTCCTTGTGCTGACTCTGGCTGGAGCACTGTGTTCGTCCCACCACGGCATTTCCGCTGGCAGAAATTGTTCTGGAAGAGCTGCAAAAGCCTCTGAGCAAAAACTTGATCCAGGGCCCATAATCACTGCAGAGCACACTGGCTTTCTGAAATGGAGGGGGATGGTGAAAAGGTTTGTGTTTCAGGAACTCTAAATACGGGTGGCAACTATATCATTTATGCTGATGGTACCAGTTTGCCTCCTTTATAGCTCTGGCATAAGGAAAACATTTATTGCCCACTTTTCAGTAATTTGCCATTTTTACTGTGCCAAAGCAAGGTTTTATAAGTGTTCTCTGTCTTTGCACATTAAATCCAGGCTGTGTAAGGTGAAAAGAATGTGGGGCTAGTGGAAAAAAACGCATAGGATTTCTTAAGGAAATTTTTCATTTTGTGGCAGAGACAAGAGAACCAAAGGGTCTTTTATCTGTAAAAGCACAGAATTTGAGAAACAAATTTTAGTCAGGAAAGTCTAATGTTTTTTCTACTTCCTTTGGCCTCAGGAAATGGAGAATCACTTT
The DNA here is from genome assembly GCF_965638725.1 of Aptenodytes patagonicus. Taxonomy (NCBI): domain Eukaryota; kingdom Metazoa; phylum Chordata; class Aves; order Sphenisciformes; family Spheniscidae; genus Aptenodytes; species Aptenodytes patagonicus. The sequence continues at coordinate 10,931,551 of NC_134950.1, read as the reverse complement.
AAAGATGAATTGTGAGAGAACATTTGAATTTCTTTTCCCATTTCAGTTCAAATGGGTGCCCAATCTTAGATATTTCAAATAAAAGCAACACTTTTGAGCAGCACTCGGTCAAAGAAATCAAGGGTTGGCTCAAAGAGGAAGGTTAATCCAGTAGTTAGAGTATTAGCACAAAATTTACAAAACCTGTTGCAGAACAAGAAGCTGAATATAAGCCTCCTATATGACCTTAAATTACATTGCCTTTCTTTGCCTTATGTTTGCTTTCCACACATATTTTGAGGTGTTCCCATACTAGAGTAAAAGCAGGCACTGGACGGAGAGATGGATTAAACAAAGTAAATTTCAAAACCAAGTGCAAAACCAACTCAGTTGTTGTGTTAAGGATGAATTAAAAAATTAACTGGATTCTTTCACGTTTCAGATCCTGTTACAAATATTTTGCACCAGTCTCTGAACCTCGTCTTAAAAACATTTGGGGGGCTAGCCCATTAGCTATCTAATGGGAGGAGGTTGACGAGGTCCTCTCCAGTGAGAACAGTTTCTTGGAGAAAATGAATGCAACAGTACTGACAGAGAAAAAGCAATCTAAGGTGCATTGTCAGACTTCAGCTCTGCCAGGATTGAAGTTTAAGTCTCCAAGCAAACATCTGGTGCATATGCAAAGAGCCATGTACCATCAAAGCCTACTGAACCAACTGTGCCACCTTTACATTTCACAAATATACATTAATACAGCAAACGTCATGCTTGACTACATATGCCTGTAACCTTCTCTAGCTAGAAATCTGTGACTTGGTTCCAGCTAATCTACTTATCTTTTTTTCCTTCCTCAAATTGGTGTTACCTAGATGTTAGCTACAAAAGCCCCTTCCTGACACACTTAAAGTCCTTTGTGCTTTTAGTCATATGTTCCAGTATGAATGAGGTGTTTGAAATGTCAGTCATAAAAGAACTATCCCTCCAGAAAAAGTATCATTATCTGACGCTGTACAAAGTGCATGTCAAATTGCCCTTAACCTTCAGTCATTTAAGGCTTTTAAATTCTGAATGTAATTGTAAAAATGAAAGCTTTGCTCCCACCTGAAGCTTTGTTAATCACACTGTTAAAAATCAAACAAACAACATCAACAAACCCAGCTCAGCCTGGTCATGGTTACCACCTTCACCCAGTGACTGAACAGATTTCCTCCTTTCCACAGGATGCAAGAATGGGAATTTTTTAAAAAATGTAATAAGTGGTGTTTCATTGTCTTAATCTTGCTTTTTTTTAGTAACCTACTGTTTATTTCTCCTTGCACTGGCAAATCAGGAAGCCAAAATATATGTATTTATTTATGTTAACCTTAAATATCTTGGAAAAAGCTTCTTCCTCCCTTAATATACCTTTAGTAAATATGTTTTTCCATCAACTTCTGCTTTGGCCTTTATTTGAGACACCACCCTCCAATATATGTAATACACTGCACTTCCATGTTCATTTCCAATCCCAGCTCATGCAATGGTAATGAGTGCTTTAAGAAGACAGACAGACGGATACCTAAGTTTGAGCTCGTGTTCTGATTTCTTGCTGTCAGTATCCCATAATGCTGCCTCGTTCCCTGTGTTTGCTACCCGTTGCCATATCACAGCTAAATGCAGGGCCCGACCATAAATCCTCATCTGCTGAGATGGATTCTTGCGCCTCTCTGGAGCCTGGCACCTCAGTTTGGCTCCTTGTTGGTGTGAAGGTTTGTTTACAGTCATGCAGAAGCCAGATTAGGGCTGATGTGGATGATCTCCGCAAGGTATTCTGTTTGACAGAAAAACCTCAGGCATGTGCACAGAGACAAGCAAGTTCACTAATATTCTGAAACAGCAAGGACCTACCAGCAAATTCATTTTCCAAAGTAATATTGTGTCAGATCTGTGGATTACACCAATGCCACCAATACTTTCATCACTGGGTATTAAGATTTAGTTTTCTTTCCTTTAATCTTCGAAGATACAACTTTCCACCTGATAAAAATCAGCGTAGTATGTTGATAAGCGCATAATCAGCTACACCTTTAGATTAGGTTAGATTTGATTTAACATTATTAATTATTCTGCTTTCCAATGAGTAATTCAGCCATGTGATTGCCTACCCAAGCCATAGCAGAACATCCCCACATATTGTGTAACCTGCAACTGTGCTAACCTGAAGGATTCCTCACAGTGTAAAGGTCCAGATAGAAAACTTGATGAACTATGTAGGAATTTCTTCAATAGCTACAGTCACCTGTAGGCCAACATCTGGACACCATGTCCAGTTTGAAAGATAGGACATTCAAGAACCAAAGCAGAAGGACTATATATCCTGAGCGCATTTTAATATCAGCAGCCTTCATCCCTTCTGGGCAGTAAAGCCATTGAGGTTGAAGTGTCAGAGTAGGGCAAAGCAAGCACCTAAAGGTGAGCACAAGGAGACAGATTTCCAGCTAATATAAAGAGCTCCATCGAAGCAAGATGAGGAAGCGTGGTCAAAGGAACTACAAAGCTGTGTGCCAACCAAGGGTACAGTTGAGAGAGTCTTATAAGCACACTGAGAACACCAAATACTTCTTCAGAAATTTAAAGCCAGACAGGCCCATTAAAAGATTAAGCCTAGCTCTTGTGTGACATACTCCATCAAACCACAAACTACACTCCTGGGCTGAGGGTAGGAGTTTAGGTTTGACTAAAGCTCATCTTGCAGAAATGCATACAGTCCTGATATGAAAATGTCAAGAAATGGAAGATCCAGTCCTTTCCCTAAGGACTCTATCCCAGATTAAAAAACAAAACAAAAAAACCACAACACAACAAAACAAAACAAAAAACCAAACTGCCTTAGTGACAAAACTTGAATTCAGCTTCCAGCCCTTTTTTCTGATTGTGCCTTTCTCTGCTAAACTGAGCAGAGCTCAACACCCCGTATTTTCTTTCCTGGAAGTATTTCTGTTTCACAGTCAAGTCATCCTTGTATCTTTCTTGCTAAATTAGGCAGATCAGTATCCTTAGGTTTCTCTCTGTTGCTTCTGCTTAGATAACTAGATTGAAATTACAGCTATCACAGTTTGTCCCTAAAAAGGAGCAAATTAAACAAATTAATCAGTAAAACTGACAATTTGTTTAAGATGAAAAGTGAGAGAAAACAAATTCTGATAAAAAAATCAACCCGGGTATACAATGGGGAGTTTCCTTGTGGTCCGCTACTCAACCATTAGATGTCCCCATGTACCATCGGGACAGAGCACTGGACCAGCAAACAAAAGGGACCAAGCAGCAACTCGAGCTGAGCGGAAGCCTACGGGTTTGTTGCTGTCACTGTGTGTGTGTTTCTTTCGTACACACTTACTGTTGAGAGTGATGATGATTTTCTGAATGATGACAATAACTGAACGGTTCCAGAGGGAAGACTTCAAAGCTGAAGCTATTATGAAAAAACTCACTCAGGATCTTATTTAAACCACCACAGGTTGAACCCTAGTTATTAATGTCAGTGGTCCCTATACAAAGAAGCAAGGTTGGAGTAGACAACAGAAGCCAAGTTATTGATGGATATTTATTTACATACAGATCAGATCTAATGATTTGGTTCTCCCGCACTAGTGGCCAAATTGCATTTATCCCTCAGAGCCACATATGACTTTAGAAATCAAACAAGGCAAGACCACATCTTCAGCTGCTGTAAAGTAAAATCAGTCAATTACCACGTTAGTCTCAAACACAAGTGAGATGGCTGGAGCAGTTACTTCTCACAGAAGGTGCCACCTCTGTCACTGGGGCAGCCCAACAAAATGCACCAAAATCACTGCAGTTTACAGCAAGGCATATGAAAGTAAACCTTGGTTTGGGTTTTCAACCATGGTAGTTCAAGATTAGCCTCACAAGCATTTCAACAGGATGATGACCACCAGGAGAGAAACAGGGAGGGCCCCTAGAAGCGGTAACTGCCTCGGTCATCTCAGTTCAATCTGCCTGTGTTCATGAGTGACCTTCACCCTTCAGTGACAAGCATAAATACCTTCAATGACATTTTTAGTTGAACAGCAGGTGCTTGAGAGTAATTGTTTTACCTTTATTTATCTATTATTTTACTCAGCTGAATGCTGAACTTGCAACCCTAGTTCATCTACTGAATGATGCAACTTTTTTGCTTATTATGACCAAAACATTGTAGTGTTCTAACCAGTATTTACTCTTCTGTCCACAAAATCCTTTCATTTATTAAAACAAGCACAAGGAGATGGTCCTTTTTAGCCCTACTATTATCAACTTTTCCTATGCTTCAACAGATTACCCACCCAAAAAAAAAAATCATTAAGGAATGCAGCGATAGCTGAAGGATCATTTCTAGATTTACTTAGTCAACACACAGGAACATGGAGACACTCCCCTTTTCATTAACCTAGGAGCCAGCTTGGAGATGGCATAAGGAGTTTCACAACGCTTCCTTTCTGCGCAGATGAAAGGCTGCAGATTATTCAGTAGTGAAGGTGAGCCAGAGGAAGACAGGAACATCCAGGATGACAAGGCTGTCCACACCCATTAGAAATTTTTAACCAGAGGACTGAGCCACAAGCAAATATATGCCAGCTACCTCTGTAAAACTATTTCTTTTAGATGGTTCAAGGACAATGCTGCAAAGACTGCAGAGGAGAATATGTTAGAAAACCACGTGAAAAGCCACCACCAACAGGCTGGCACTTCAGTAGAGATGTTGACGGGGTTGGCCCAAGTATCTTCAGCTGGAGTTGAGTCAAGACCCTACACACTTAAGGAAAAGTTTCTTGAGGCATTTGAGGACATTGCATTTTTCTATGTCTTCGATGCTGTGCAAGACATTAGTGGCACTATATGCTTTACTTGGAAAAAAACATTAATGTCACAGCAAGAATGAATATACAGTCAAAAATGCCCTCACTCCACTACACACATCTCTCACTCTCTCATGATAACCAACAGGACTAGAAGCAGGAATATATGCTCTTCCTTTCTCCCCCATCCATCTTTCCTCTCAAGACAACAGGTACTTAGTCTGGCAGCTTTGGAGCAGTCAGTTTCACAGACATACTTGGCTCATCCCACAAGTGGTTAACCAAGACATCAATAAACTACTCAGCGGAGGACTCCAGAGATTTACCTCCACTGAGGTCTCCCTTGTGGCTGGATTCCAGCGACGTGAAGCTGGCTTCTGGCTCTGGGTCTGGTAGGAGATGGCCAGAGCCCCGGACCCCTGTCTCTGGCTCCCTGCAGGCTGCACATGGAAGTTTTGGCTCTGGGGCCCCAGAACACATTGCCTCCTCCTCACTTGCTTTGGCCCCTCTCGGATGGCTGGCCTGAATCTTCCTTTGTCGCTGTTGCAATAATGGTTTGAGGAGCGTGGGGTCAAGTCAGGCCAGGGGACCTGGAGGGCTCTGGCTGGAACAATAAGGGATTTGTTTGGCCAACAGCAGGCAGCAGGTTTGACTCTCTTCCAGGACCACGGCCATGCTAGAAAAGGTCTGAGGTTTTGACTCCAGGGCTACAGCTGGCAATTCAAAACCTCATCATGTAGATGCACTTTTTGTGAGCCAAAACAAGCCCATATAAAAGAAGTTTCTGCCAGGAGAGTTTCTGCCAGGTCCCCAAGCAGAATAAACAGAGCACTTCTGTGAGGGGATAAGGGCATGCTCACAACACCTTGAGTCAGTCTAGAAGCGCTGCCTAAGATCCCAGAGCCCTACCTGGTGTTTGGTACACCAGCAGAAGCTCCTCGGGTGGACCTGGCTGCCAGCCAACTTGAAAGAAGTGAGACAGGGACTGTGCAGCGGTGGGGTCAGTGTCACATCATGTAATGGGGGAGCCCCAACCCCCTTGGTTGCACCCCGATGTAAATCCAGCTCCTTCAATAAATGCAACTTTCCCTTTGGAGACCAATGAGCAAGGATGGCCGATATACCAGAACAGAGCACACTGAGCTAACTGGGGGGGTTAAACCTACCTCTCCACCCCCCTGTAAGCACGACTACTAACTCCCAGAGGTGGAGGAACTCCCTCCTCTCCCTCCTGGCTGGTCCCCTGCTCTTTCCAGCTGTCCCCCTCCTGCCAGCTTGGGAGGTCCTTAGACCAATCCAGAGGTCACTTCAGTGAACTGAAGTAACAGAAAACTACCCATCGCTTTTTGCTGGGCAGCTCAGGAGAGAGTTAGTTAAATCAGGTCTCAGAGGAGCCTGCCTCCTAGAAAGTCATGAAGGGTTCCAGTAGCTGGAGTGGAAATGTGATAAACTTGACCTTGAAACAAGATGCAGTCTCCTGGGGGTAAGGATGATTAAACACAGGAACAGTGTGCCAAGTGAGAGGAGGATTCACTTTGCTTAGATCCTTTACAACAGGATTAGATCTCTTTATCAAACCTATGACTTAATCCCATTTCTGGGGAGAAGTTCTACAATCTAAGTAAGCCAGAGGGGAAAGGGGGGTGAAGTTTGCTAATCAGTGCCTCCTTCTTGACCTGGAGTCCATCTGTCTCTGAACATACCATAACTAATGATAGTTGTGGTGCAACAAGATCAGAAATATTTACTCCTTCCTCCAGTACACCCTGCCTCAAAAAAGAAGAGGTGAGGAGAGTGCTGGAGGACCTATGGATTTCTGTTTTTTCTAACCCTACATGTGAGATTTCACAAATCAAATAGTTTGACAAGCAGCATTGGAAGAGTGTCTCTTCCACCAAGTCTCCTATGGATGTGAGGTCACCCTTGAGTGCACATGCTCTCTGGTTTTCAAGCACTGCATCTCCTAACCCTGACACAGGTGGTAGCTTCCCCCAGTAAGCTACACTGGCCCTCAAGGTCCCACAGGAAGAATGAGGTCAGGTCACCTTGCTGCCAGTGTCTGGGATGATGCATGAGATGAACAAGTGAGAGACTCTCCTAGATAATACATGAGACTTGACAAGTCTGAATGTAGCCAAGTAGGTTTTAGACCTTCCAGGGATTCCCTTCAAGCAAGTTGATTTCCATCAAAGGTGACACAGCTAATCTCTTCTCCCCCATGCCCTTCAGGGAAGAGGAGAGGAGCAGAAACAGAACCTGGTCTGGAGAGTAGTTCATATCATGGCTAACAGCACGCTCCTACTGCATTTGGCCTCTCTGTCCTATGCCTGGGCTTCACACTTTTCTTTGCCAAACGCACATCAGCTCATCCTCCAAATGAGATAGAAAATGGAGGAGAAAAGAGGCAAATTAGAAATTCCCTAGCCAGCAATCCCTGCAAGAATTATTCTCTTTCAGCCAGTGTAAAATATTCTGAAACTCTAAAACTTGTAAGATATCAGACCAATAGATATTTATACTTGTAGGATTGTTATAGCATCCATACCAGCACTAATCTCACTATGTATGGTTCACAGATTTTAAGGTCAGATGTTTAGGATCATCCAGTCAGTATAACACAAACCATTGAATTTCAGCCAGAATTTCACCCACATCCATCCCGTACATTCAGTTCAGCAGATTGCTTGGGCAACACCTTCTTTCAGCTCAGTGAGATCTTTGATTTGTGTACAGATGGTTCCTTTCTATTTCCTTTGAAAATGATGGCTAAGGTTAGAGGAAAACAGAAGACAACAACAACAAAACCATCTCTCTCAATGCACCTCCCTCCTCACCCTAGAAAGCTAGCGAGGAGTTCTGAGTAATTTGCACCAGAGGCACTCACATTTTATGCAAACTGCCATAAAGTAGAAAATACCAGGTGACAGCTCCATACTGGAGATGCTGCAGCCCTTAGTGGGCTTATATAAAAAGCCGTAATACACATAAAAGTCTAATGTGCCTTCAAAATTACCTCATCTTTTATTTAGAGGTTATTTCACCCTTGTCTTCCTTTATCGCTCTTTATATGAGTGAAGTGGGGAAGCTGGACAAAAATGAGGCAATTTAGGTTACTAAGTGGAACTAGAGTTTATGGTCAAAGTTAGGCTCTGGAGGAAGAATTCCCTGTCGCCACCCCCATAGCCAACCCAACTCTGCTTTGCAGTCAGCTTTATTTAGGTGTTTCTTCCCAGCTCCAGCCCCCACCCTCTGCCTGGTGATAAGGCTGTCTACTAAAAGAGGAAAATACAAACAGAAAGCTATGGAGGACAGCTGGATGAAGGATAAAAATAGCAGCGGGGCTTTTTGTAGTGGTGTCCTTTGTACCATTAGAGTGAAAATTCTGGCAGCATTTCTATTTTGTGGGGTCGGTATCTCCAAGGGGGAGCAACACACATACACTACCCCCCCCCCCCAAAAAAAAAAAAAAAAAAGGCTATAGGCTGAGTTTTGGGCATGTCAGTGACGGGAGTTAGAAATCAGTTTGAACTACGCAAAGACAACACCCAGGAAAACAGTGGAAAACCCCTCCTGGAGCACAGGGCAATGGAGGACGCAGGAGAGAAGTCGGTTCTGCTGCTCCCAGCTCCCATCTGCTTGGCAGCCTGAACTCGCACTGGTTTCCCCTATCTTTTTGTTGTCTCCCCTCCACCCCTTACCTATTTTGAGGCTATTTAGAGCAGGCTGTCTCTGCACAGCACCTGGAAGACTGATTATGATCTCTAGGCTCTACCGTAACACAAATAGTGAGACTCCAGTTGGCTCCAAGCTCCACATATCTCACCAACTACTAAGAAGTTAAAAGTTCCTAGTTGGAAAAAAAAAAAAAAAGAAAAGGAGCTATTAATTTTAAAATTAGCAGTAGCAGCAGATCTGCAGCTAATATTTTCCCATTTAAAACAGAAATAGCGCTGAAGAGCAAGGTGGAGTAATTGAAGAAAAAAATGCCAATATTATTTTTTCTTCCTCTCCAGAAAATTCTTTATATTCCCAAATAACTCTCCTATGCTTGCTGGTATAAATTATCCCTAAATCTTTGGGGGTTAAGACAACATTTGCACAGAGATTGATTGTCTCCTAATGGTCTGCTTCACCTTCCAGTGAAGCTGCTAATACTGGGTATCTTCCAAGACCAGATCCCAGACCCTTGTCTGCAATTCTCACTCTGCTCCACCTTTTCTATTGTATTCTGTTCCTCTGAAGGCCTTTGCCAACAACTGTTATAACATAATCTGCCAGTGATATCACTGATGCACCCCCCTCATCTGGCCAGATTTGGAAAACTGCAAGCTGCTGAGCAAGAAGGCTTTGCTGGCTCCTGGCTCCTAAACTGCCAAAAAAAAAAAAAAAAAGCTCCAGATCCAAATATCCAAGCTCTGGCTTTCAGGAGAATTGAATTATGCAGTGAATTCAAACTCTGAAATTTCAGTTCAGATGCAATTTGAATGCAAACCTGTGGCTTTCAGGCTTACGATATACCTAAGTGGCACCAAATGAAATGTTTTCTGAAGTTGACTGAGAATTGAATTAGTCCCTTCAGGTAGATATTCTTCTGTTTCCTTTAGAGGGTGACACAGATGTAGCTTAACTGAGTAGCTAATCAATAATTTAATTTTGATCCCTAACTAAATGAAGCTTGATAAATATCAAACACTTTTAAATTGGGTTTAATTAGTGTTTATGCATGTATTTGAGGGCTCTGATTCACAAACTGTGGCAACTCCACGCTGAAGCAACCTAACCTTGTCTTTCTGCTAGAAGCTACTGCCCCGTGCCCATTTCAGAGGCAGCAGATGGTCCTCAGACATGCAGGGCTTGGGTGCCCTCATCCTGACGGGAAGTAATCTCGTAAACCTTATCACGATGCCTGCGTTCAAAGGGAGCGATGTCAGTAATGTGGAGGGGGAGAAAGGGACATGAAAGAGGCAGCTGGGGAGGGGCCCAGCTTTGAATTTCCCACTGTGGGTAAGAGGCAGTTCAGGCACAGCTGATGAGAGTGATGAGTGGTGCAGAAAGACGTCAGCACGGGGAGAGATGGAAGAGATTGCATCTGTTTCCTTTGGAGACTATGCAAACAAGGAATGACATAGTGGAAGCGTGTACAAGAATTAATGGTCTGGAGAAGTTATGGCTACCTACCATGTCTCCCAACACACAAGAGCTCCTAGCAAACCAGAGGTAACTGCACTTCAGCAGATAGATATTTTAAGGGTAAAAACATCTGCAGATCCCATTCTCATCATCGGTCGACAACAGAACAACACCAGAAAACGAAGCAGAGCCACTGGGACGGCTCCCGGTTAGCCTTATAGAGAAGACTACCCTGCTCTGGGGAGAAGGAAGGCTTAATTCCCTGAGCACAAGCCATGCCATGCCCCTCGCCCTCCAGGCTGGAGCAGGCCCTGGCCTGCTTTGTGCGCCAGCACAGACATGGCCGGTCAGGTGGAGAAATTAGCCAGAATCCAAAAGGTGCAAGATCCTTATCGGGACCCAGCATTGCACTCAATGGGGAAAGAAAACACGAAGGCAGAAGCCAACCACGTATTGGTGGAGATTACAAAGAAACATACTCCAGGGACATATTATTCCTGACACTTCCCTACTCTTCAGAAGTCACCGATACCGAGGTTTGGTGAACCGTTGGGCTGACACTGCGGTTCTCAGGCTTCGGTGCTCCAAAATTGAAGCAAACAGCCACCACCTCTCAGAGAAAATGATCACAATCCCACCAGCTAACTAGCTCTGTCACCTTATGTCTTTCCTAGATGTAACACACACATACATAGTGCATACTGGACTGGTGTGGGAAAACCACATCCCACGGGCAAAGGAAGATATGCTCCTAAACCTGCAGTTTTGCCAGTGTAACCACATTGGCCCTTAGGATCTCTGCCTGGAAAGCTGCGGTGCTGGAAGTCCATGCTTCTTCATGCCCTGACATAATGAGGGTGTGCATTTATCTATCATACTTCATTTTAAATAAATATCAATATTTTTTCCTCTGGGCTCTCCTTTCTTGTTTTGTCAAGAGCAATGATTGTATCATAGTCAACATTATGATGCAAAATTAGAGGGAAGTAAATGCATTAGAAAGGTGGCATCACCTGAAGAGATGTGATGGCTGCTCGCATTAGCTCAAACATCTTTCTCCCTGAAGTCTGACCCTAGGTGTAAATCGGAGAAGCCTGACTGGACATAAAAAGAAGTACTATCCTGTTGACCCAGTTTTCATAGAGAGCAGTGTGTATAATTATTTTGGCCACCTGCAGTTGATAAACCAATCCTGTGTGAGGTTAAAAATTATCCAGGCATTTACTGGTGACACAGCAGTATGCTAGAAACCTGCACAGCAAACCTGCTCAGCCACAGCTATGCTGGAGGGAGGTGTGGTAAGGCATGATCCCGGACTGAGATAGCTCTGCTGGCAGATGTCCTCAGCACAGAGAAAGCTCTACAGGCTTCTGCTTAGGTGGTTTATTTTGTTCAGGGATGGTAAAATAAGTGATATCACAAATACCTTCTTTTGTGATGAGGTAGGAGCTGCACAAGGGCTGTGTGTACAGTGCTCCAGCCTGCAGAAATACCAGTGTTTTTCAGCAGTAAATAAAGCACTCGTGGAACTACTGCATTGCTGTAGGAAAACCACTCCCCATGGGAAAAGTTATACTACTAAAAGTGCATTTTTTTTCTATAAATAGCATCAGTGCAAAGGATTTCTGCCAGAAAAGCTGTGACACTGAGAGTGCCCCTTCTGCAGGCCCCAGCAGATGCCGTTGTGCCTGCAGAAGTCCACAGCAGAGACTAGGAGGAATTTGCTGAGATAGCATCCTCCATGTCTGTGCTGATGACGCCACTCCTGTACATTGCCAGGCTACGATCATCCGCGACAGGGATTGCAGTGCTGAGCTCCAGCAGTTTAGGTCACACAGCATGTTTTCCCCACAGGCGAGGCTGGTGCTCCCAGGCAGCAGGGCAGTGCAGGTTAGGCAGCCAGGTGTGAACATGACCTCCAGATGTTCAGTGGGTTCTGCAGCCCTGGGAAAAAGGTTTCTGAATAATCCAGCATGGTGCAAATGCAACCCCTCACAAACCACTGACTTGTCACCCCCTTTTGTCATACCTCACACAGCCTCACAGTCCCTTCCCTCATTTCTCAGATTTTTACTTTATTTCTTCACAGGTTGAAAAGGACTAGAAGAAGACTATATATATATATATATATAATTTTGGTTTTATGTAGAGTGCATAACTTTTTTAGACCACCCCACTGGGGTGCGAGAGACAAGGGTTTACATGTTTTCTTTTTTTCACAACTAAAACATATTTCTTTTTTGTATTTGATGTGTTGCAGAGCCTCAGTGAATACCCAGAAATAAATAGTGATATAGCTGTTACCAATTCTTCTAAAATTAAGCGACCTACTTGGGAAAGCATTTTCCCTGTAACTTAAGGCAAGAGCACAAATGGATATAATTATATAGGCATAACTTTCTATTCTGTCTTGGTTTTATTTATGTCATTTTTGAAGGGATTTAAGTTCAGCCAAAACATTCCAATTTCTACTGGGAAAAAAAAAGGTGAGATTCTTAAGATAAATGATAGTTATACTACACAGTCTAACACATTGGTATTAATGGTAATGGTATAATGCACCATATAAAAAAGCCCAATTCCTATATCTTCCATTACGGCTTATATCCTGATTTCATGCAAAATTGGAGTAAGCTATTAATAGCAGTGGACTTCCTAAAGATTTACTCTAGATTAAAAGATTCTCATCTGCTCTTAGTGTGGAAACGACAAGTATTACTTTAATACAAACACAACTGAACTGTAAACCAGCTCATTACATCTCAGGTCTGTGCTAAGTAATGAGCATGCTACGTTAAAAAGATCAGTACAGGCAAGTTTTCCTTTAACAAGATTTCCTCAAGACTGGCCAGCTAATGAATGGGCTTTAATCATGATACTGAACCATTTTCCAGGAATTAGTAAGATTTGCACTCAGGTACAGAAAGTGTACATCAGACATAAGTCCCATGTGTCCCCACAGTTCACCAGGTCTGTGTGGTCCGTATCCCCATGAGGTACCATGTTTATAACATATCTACTATAGTCATATCTACTGGTGAAACCTAAACTATGCTCTCTGTGACACAGCCTAGTGACAACACAGTCATAAGGACATTTCTGCTCAGCAAGCCAAGCACAACACAAGTCCTCTGCTAAGAAGAAACTCTTTTCCTACCACCGAAGCTAACCAGAAAACTGCAGCCCTTGTTTGCTCAATGCCAGTTTGCTGTGGAGGCCAGGCCCAAATACAACCCAAACTGAATCCTCCGTGATGGCTAAAGCAGTGCCATGGGGCCCCGACTGCTGCACTGCTGGGATGGCTGTGGCCTGGTGGCACTCAGATGCCACCCATCACCAGCTTGGCATTGACAGCCACCCTGTATGAAGTGCTGTGGGTTGGAGAGGAGGGTCCCAGCTCCTCCTTTGCTTCTGCTTTCATCCTGCAGAGATTGTGCTTTTCACAGCTTGGTTATTAAGGCAGATGGCTGCCTGCAGAGCCCAAGGCAAATGGACAGATGGGCTCTCCTCCCCTCAAAACGACGAGCAAGAGCTTGCTGACCTTGCCTGTTTTCTTGGCTGGAATGAACCAAAAAAAAAACTTTACCATAGCTTCCATTCCTGCTTCCACTTGGGGTAAACTGGGACCAATGCAAATCTTAGTTTTCTTTGTCTGCCTGCAGAGACCCAACACCAGGTTGGGGCTTGCCACTCAGAGATGAGCCTGAACTATTCCTAAACTCAATGGGGTTTCATCTTCTTCTGAACTCAGATTGCTCCCCTACTGCATTTGTTCCAGATCTGATCAGGCAAGGAAACATTCAGCACTTCACCTCTATGTATTCCAAGCAGCATATTACCTTTGTTCATATTAAAGATTACATGCATTTATGATACCATAAATGCTTAGAAGAGCCTTCAGGATCCATGTGGCTTGGGAAGAGGGAAGAAGAGATAGTAGAGAATATAAAGGAGAAATTTATATGGGAACATGCTGACCTCAGAACAAATTTAAACTGATGTTAGTACAAGCTCTCACATGGAAATAACTCTGACCCATCACCTGGTGACCAGCTTCATCTGATGCTGTTGCCCTGGAGGTAGACATGAGAAACTATGGAGGGAGGAAAAAATAGAGGCAACACAACCAGTGCTGCAAAGCACTGAGAAATTTCAACCCTTACCCTCCAAAGCCAAGATGGGAGTACCTGTGTGGAAAGACAATATGCAGAAGTTCAGGGAGGGCTAGCTGACTTCTGGCAGTCCCTTCTGACCTAAACTTTTCTATGATTCAACTCATGAAAGTAGGATGGGGGGAAAAAATCCCAAAATATCCTTCATGGTGAGAGCTAAAAGAATCAGTTTGGTCCATTTGCAACCTATACAATCCCTTCTCCAACCTCTGCAACACAATTTCAGATATCGATGCTGTGGGAGCCACAGAGCAAGGAAACAAGCAGGTACTTGGTGGGACATTGAGGCCTTTGCGTTTGGACCAAAAAGTGTTGCAACAATCTGAAAATTGCACCAGAGTTGCTGAAAAGAAGCCTGTAGAATCTTACTGAATATGACAGGCCTGTCCCAAAGGCTTGTGAGCTTTAGCAACTCCCTCAAGAAGCCTGGTTTGAAACAGGAATTTGTGACAGAATTCCAAGTCAACAGTTTTACTGTAAATATTTTACATTTAAGTCGATCTGCTTTCCTTCCCTCTTTTATACTAATATTGCCTCATGTTCTCTCCTTTCCCAAAAATCTGTTCTTTGCACTGCTTCGTTGCCCTACAACTTTCCACTCAAAGATGTCAAACCACCAAGAAAGCAAGGAATATTGCATCCAGCAGAAACAAGAAGGGAGGAGACAGGCAACCCCATGGAGTGTAGTTGCCCAGCAATAAATTTTGGTGTCATGAAGCTGATGTTATGATTTCTTGGTGACGACAGGGCAGACCTGCTGAACTGAAGAGGAAAACTGCTGGCTTTTAGCTCACTGCTGAGCAAAAATCCCTCACCTACTTGCTGAAGTCAATCCTGCGTCACTCCAGCTACAGGAATCACACAAGTGGCCCATTACCAAGTGAAAGCTTTTCTCCAACTGACTATTTGGTCCCCATATCAGGAGATTGTAGGTGAAAATGGAATGCAGCCTTGCCTACAGGGCTTGCTCTAAAAAAAAGATTACTCAGGGAGTGGAAATCCAGCAAAGAGATTGGGAACTTAAGAACCCCTCCTTAGCTCCCCATCAAGAGTGGGATCAGCAGGTGGGACCCACAATGACATCACTGTCCTTGCAGAGCTTACAAGCACCCTCAGGCATGCCTCTGAGCTCCCAGCTGCCCACACTTTCATCTTATTCCCAGCGGACTCTGCCTAAGGTAATGAGGGGCACCAAAGTTTGTCCTCAGGAAGAATATCGAACCATTCCCGTGTCCCAGACTTTTCCCTTCCCACTCCCCTTTGGACACTGGTCTAGCCCACAGCCTTTCACCCTGCAACCTATTTTTATCTTCCCTCCAGAGGAAGCAGCATTTACAGCAGTCCAAACCTTCCAGGTCACTCATGTGCAGGCTGCTGGCCTTTATTTACATGTCACCTCCAAAGCTTTCATTTGGCAGGCAGTCTGGAAAATGCCAGTGTGCTACATTAACCTGCATTTCTCTCTTCATCCACTGTTCTTAATCAGTGTTTGGGAATGTATTGGGGCTAAGCCACAAAGTTTGCATCTGGACTTTTCTCATGTTCGGAGGAGCTGAGCAAGCACCAGAGCCTGGTGAAGAGTCACCCCTTCCTCACATAGCACCTGAAAGCCAGTGTAGAGCAGCAACTCCCCATCACAGAATTCCCTCTTCTGCTTGAATATACAGTCATTGTGATTTTCTTCCCCTGCTTTCCCAACTCTAACCCACCAAACAGTCATTTGGTCCAGATACTGAAGCTGTTCGGAAACTACCAGCATTTCTAGCTTAACCAAAGTCTTTGCCTTCAGGCAATGATGTAACAAAAAAGGAGCAGTGATAGCAGATGAGTTAAACAGCATGAAACCTCTCTGTAGCCACTTTAGGAATGAATATACGAGCTAGTTATTACTGAGTTTCATGTGTATGTGTGATAGATAAGTCTAAGTTTGCAGCAAGATAGTTACTCTGATACCACAGGCTCTGAAATAGCTGCAAGGTCAAAGAGAAGTGGCAGAGGAGACAAGACGACCTCCTCTCTTCTTCCCTCAGGTGGCCCATCTCACCAGCAAGGTGCTAGGAGGCAAGCTGAGGTCTGAACTTCCAGTGCGTCTGCTTCCACAGTGCAGTCTCTCCCACACACTGCTATGCTCAGGAGACAGATATGTTCATTAACATCTGTGGTTATGAAGGTGTAAAGGGGTCATGAGGTTCCTGAGGCAGTTGGAAGGGACACTGAGAAATCCATCCTCACAACTGCCCTCTCCCAGGGTCTTTGTGTGGCCACCAAAACACACACCCCCTCGCCCCCCACTGGCATAGGGAAACCTGTAAGTAACAGTCAGCATTGCTAAGCAAGCGACCCTGCTAAGGATAACTACCAGAGACAGCACTGTGCCAGGGACAGAAGTTACTCAGACAAACTACCAGCACACATCTGTAGATGACCACCCCTCTTCTTCCCCAAGATCTTTCCCTTAGGTTTTCAGCAGTACCAACCCATTTGGCAGTAGGGGTAAGTCTGCACTGCACCTTTTGCGCAAAACAGTAATGCAGTGATGCACTGACATACCTGAGGCATCTCAGAGCTACGCAGCTTATGGTACAGGCCCTCCTTCACCAATTGCTGATCTCAGAAGAGGCTGTAAAACCTGTATGGGCAAAGCGAGGTAAGTGAATTTTTCTAAGCTGTAAGCTGTCATGGGACTCCAGGTACTGAGGTCTGCTGGTTTAAAGCTGTTCAGTATCTGTCTTGATCATAATATTGCAGGCATGTAACACACCTACACTCCTTATGCTGTAACATTTTAATTGAGTGACCTACAAACAGGTTCTCCAATTTTCCAAGTAAAGAAAAGCTAAGGACAGTTGGGGATCTTCAACACACAAAATAATCCAGGAGATTTCTCCACTCCTGGAGAACCCCATCTAATCAGTGTTTAGCAGACAGCAGCTTCTGGGACTCTGAGGGAGGTGTATAACAACTCTCACACTGCCAGCAGTGCAGGAGAGAATGACCAAGCATGTAAATGTAAGGATGTAAGGATCACCTTGCACCTTCCAGTTAGAAATATCATGACTAAATTCCACAGCGCACACACACAGAGCCTTTGGCTTCATAGACATAATATCATCAAGGATCGTTCTCTGTTTGTTTGAGGGGGAGAATAACAAGGGAAGCTGAGAAAAACATAAGGAGAAGGCAGAGATACCTTCTAGTTTAATATCAGAGCACTCAACATAATAGCTATAGGTATTAGCACATTGTTTGTGGGGGCTGGCATACATACCTACCTAAACTTCTCATCACACTTGTAGGTAGAACTTGATATTCTGAGACATTCAGTAGTCTCAACTCAACTCATACAATTTTTGTGGTGGTCCATTAAAAAAAAGAAAAAAAGCAAAGACTGCACAGTCCCTAGTAAGGAGCAGAGCTAGATAGTCCTAAAGTGATATATTCTTATTTTTTATATCTGTTCTCACCAAAAGTGAGATTCATCTCTCATTGCCCTTTCCCATGACACTCATGGGAGGGTACATCTACACTAGAACTAGACTGGACCTATATTGGTACAGGAGAGTTATCCTAGATCCTTTAGGCGCTACGGTTTGGATCTGCAGATAAGTCCTAATGGAAGTGACTAGGAAGCAGAGATGTTCCCTGCTTCCCAAACACACAGGCCATGACAGGTTAGAGAAAATCTGGGGTTTCCCAGATTCCTTTGCTCTATTCCTGTATGCAGTGTTGGACCACGTACTTTGGTCCTTTAAACCTCCCTCCCCCATCCCTGTTGCACATCTCACAAGCCCTTTCACAGCTAAGGCAGGCAGTATGGTCAGTACAACATACTTGGCCCTACAAGATGGGGTCTGAGCATGGTTACGTGCCTTTGTAATACAAATGATAACAGTAACAATAATGGTTGTAGCTCACTCACGACCTCTTCTTTCCTTTCTAAGGCTGGGTATAAATAATGTTCTTATCTTCTAAGAAATAACTCTGGCATCTCTGACTAGGCGATAAGTAGAAAGAAGAGAGACACTCTTAACTGCTGATCAAGCAGGAGGAGAGTGATTAGCATCCTCTGGGGAACACCTTGTTGATGATGGCTGCTTTGCATTGTTAAGGCTGTAAGAAGCACCTAAATTCCTCCTCCACAGAGCTCTCAGCTGCTGATGAAGTCAGTTCTGCATTAATCCCTCAGTACACTCCTTGACAGGCCAATTTCTGATCAAAGCTTTTCTTGCCACTGCAGTCATAATTGCAACCTTTGGTAACCCTCCCCAGTCTGAGAAAGGGACATAGTCTGAATGTCAGTAGGAGGAAGGACTGGACTTAGGCAACACCAAGAATCTTCTGAAGTAAGAAAATAAAATAAAAACACCCTGCAGAGAGACCAATTACTAGCAAGGCTGAATCAGTTTTTGGAGTTTTCATCTTCGGGCTTGTGGCCCTAGTTCCCTGGTAGCTGGGTTAAATACACTGAGTCTCAGTAGTCCACTGTGTGCAGTGCACGACCACTTCTGGAGATTTAGCCCAGTTTCTGCCATGCACAAGCTTAACCAAGGCAATGAGAAACAGGCCCAGTGAAACAGCATTGCTCCTACAAGGTCAAAGGCTGACTAGCACGCAAGCTTCCTGAAGCTTAGACTTAATCTTGAGGAGCGGATCAATGCAGATGTGTGGGTACAACCCACTGCATTGATTTGCATTGGTGAGTACCAACAGATCTAGGCTCTCTCTGTCCTCACCACCCTCAGCAGTGGAAGTAAATGGCATTCGTGTGGCTCTGCACCCATGCTGGGATCCTGTATTGACAGTCTGGCTCTGCAGCCAGACCCGAGATGGTTAATCTGGGCAGCGCTGCAATGCACCCTGACATCTCCTTGCTGAGGCCTCCCCTGCCTGAGCAACAAAACACAGATACAAGCACATGTGCATTTAGTCTCTTTCTGCACTGCAGGATCAAACTGTGCTTTAAGCATCTCAGAAAACAGCTGTGACAGAAGGTCCCTGCATCCCAGACATGCTTGCTCTCCTGGCAAAGGTGGGCCCCGATGTTGTGTGGGTCTGGTGTCACAATATGAAAAAAATGTCAACCAAATCAGAAATACATCTATATCTAGCAACAACCTACATTTGGATAGTGTAGGAAGAAAATACAACCTCACACTTCCAATTACAGCCCACCTCTTAAATCAGGCAATCTTAGTCCATGTCCTTTCTCCCCTCTTTTTACACTTTTTATCTCCCCATATTATTGCTCACACAAAACATCCATTTTCAAGCATGGTATTTCCCTTTCTAATAAAATGCAGCAGGAGGTTCCACAGGTTAATTACAAATTAGTTTAAAAAGCATTTACCAAGAAGTGTTTTAAATCCATTTCCTTTAATTTCATTTGATGCAGCATATGTCTTGCAGTGCAAAGGGGAGATGCAGCTTTATTGCCACTATCTGCCAGATGAACATGTTCATCATCAACAGTGCAGGGAGTGATAAGTCCCTTATCTGATACAGAGAGACAAAACACTCCCTCTTTCTTATCAACAAATTGAGTTATCAGCCAAGTGAAGTAGTTTTTCGGTAGCCTTTCTGACTGTGTTTTGCTTTTAAATCCATACTGGCAGCAAATGTTCATGGATGTATTTGCCCCTCATGCTCATTTCAAAATGCAGCAGCAGCCACAGATAAGAATGCTTCATCTCCCCAAGACGTCTGGTCTGAGTGCTGTTAAACAGTTCTGAATTTGCTCTGATTGCTGGTAAACTAAACTACACCGAAAGTAACAAAAAACGATGCTAAAACAGTCATACAGAGAGCTTAGAGGAACACAGAGGGTGTAACGCTGCATGACCGAAACCTGCTGACATGACCATTACTGATGGCTTAGGCCACACTTCTCAGTGCTATCCCTTACTTCTGGGTACCTGACCTGAGACAATTAGGACCCAGAAACCTTGGAAAGTGCAAGCCCCGATCTAGCCAAGGTAACACTTTTGCTATACCTGGCTACGTATGCCCAAATCCATTCAGAATTAACTGCACAACATAATAAAGCTAGAGAGAAGTCAGGGTTATCAGCCACGTGACATTATAGGAGACAATAACAGCTGAATGCATGAAAAGGTTTTTAGGTGTGAAGAGTTAGAAACCATCTGATGCCTTTTTAGGACTCAGTTTGATGGTATGTTCCCCTCTGATGTGCTCTGTGCTGTGAGCAGCTACTCTGAAAGGCTTTGCACAAAGTACTACCCATGAGAAAGGTGTCAGCATCACACTAACTTGAGCAGAGGATGAATGCGCTCAGTTGTTGGTATGTATTTCTCAGTGCTGAAGCCAGTATCATTTTGGTTGAGCGTGGCTGGAAAGTTAACTTCATTGGGATAGCACTGAAAAGGATTTGTCCTTGACTGCAGAGGCCAACTGTGCTCATTCCCAGCTCACCGACATAATTTTTAAATGTGACTGTTCTCTTCCATAAACTAGCTCTGAGAAGACATGACTTGATAGCAGAAACCCACGGAGGAGAGACAGCTTAAGTCAGAAATGTTTCTTGTAAATACCTACAGATGCTACAAGCTCATCTTCCTCCCTCCCATAAAGACATGATCAAACAGGACCTCCAAGATTAATATAAGGGTTGACAACAAGAACATCATCATTTCACCTGCTGAGCAAGACAAGCAAAACCCGTGAGCGCTCTTGAGCTTGCTCAGCACGGAGCCAGACAAGGGAGCTCAGACGATCTTCACCAGCAGTTTGAACCAGAGCTCTGGACTTTGCATTGGTTCAGATGAGTAGATTGCATACATCCTTCCATCTCCCCAAAAAATCAAATACAACCACCTAAGAGCTGCAACAAGACCAGTAACACCTCCAATCTCCAGTGTTTTCCAAAGCCCATACATATCTACTTTTTTAGAGATTCTCCCTCTATGGGGCTACTTCCTTTCCCAGAATGTTTTCCTGTGGCTGAACCTGTTAATTTGGTAGCAATCAGATGCCTCATCTTTAAAGCAGCTATTTTGCAACCAGCTGTATTATTCCTGGAAGGGTTGTATACTCTCACCTGTTTGTAGACAGGACAGGATTGTTGGATATTAATTCTCAAAAAGACAAGAGATAATTATAATAATGGCCCAGCTGACAATAGTTTCAATAGTTTCCAGCCTTGCTGTCAGCTGACACATTCCTTCCTCCAGATAATATCTGATACACTCAGATATTTCTGAAGCCGTGCCTCCACAGGACGTGCCGTAAGAACTACAGCGAGCTCTGCACTCCTCTGCTTTCATACCAAACCTGCAAGGAAGTTGCTACAGGAGGGGTTGTTTATTTTTCTTGAACATTAATAAGAAACCTGCCTAATAACTTCCGATCCTTCCCTCCTTTCCAGCTGCACTGGTGCTCTGGAGCTCCTTCCCACTGGGTACACAGGCTCTGCAGATCCCCTCGGCATCACGCCGAGCAGAGGATGACTTTCTGCACTTGCAGGTGCAATATGAAAGTGGCTCCACATGCACGGGTAGGCAGAAAGACTCATTCCTGCTGCCTCACACGTGATAGTCCTGTGCAGGGTGCAGAACAGGGGGTGTCATTCAGAAACTCTTGCCCGCCAACGTTGGAGGGCTGGAGCAACGCGATGGGAGAGGCTCTGATCCAATCTTAGCTCTAAAGATGAAGGCTTTTAAAATTAAAGAAAGTCTTGACAGTGTTGGTACCTGAAAGGATCATTAAGTAGTTGCAAATAGCCTTAATACTTTAAAGAGGACTTAATCAAGCAGAGCTGGGTCGTCTTGACAATCTGATAATTGCAGCATAAAATTCAGAGAATGCGGAGGCCGTGGGGATGCATGACCGGCCTGTCGGGGCTGATTGTTCTGAAACAGCTCTTCTTTTTCATTTTGAAGAGAAATTTAAATTACCCAGACTTTCAAAAATAACTGTTTATCTTTCAGAAGAGCTTGAAGATCTTCTCATTTATCACGCACTTAAATCAGTGCAGATTTCCTGTAATTCACCCTTAATCCACAGCTGGACAAAACTCTCTTCTATCAAGGAATGCCAAAACTACTGGTGTTAGCTCGGTCCCTCCCAGTTATCCATGTCAAAAGGTGTTAAATTGTGTAGGAAGGTCTGATTCATACTCTACTCATATTTTTGGGGTTGCTTCAATGGGACTTAGATTAGTTTACAGGTAGTGTATTTAAACAACAAAAATAGCTAACATTACATAGTTGGTATTGAGATTTTAAAATAGTTGTATATGCATCTGAATAGTTTTATTTTGTATAGTTAAGAATTAACTAATCAAGGCCTGCCCTGTTTGAAAAGAAACTAAAATTTGATACCCAAGTAACTGTGATGGTTTGAAAGAACTGCAAAGTGAAACTGTCTGTAAACAAAGCTAAATTAACAGCTGTGGTAATTTTACCCTGAAGCAAAAAAGGTAAAGGCTGCACAGGATGGAAAGACCAAAGCTGGTGAAAAGGATTTTATTCTCTGTATTCAAAAAAGTTAGTTACATTACAATGAAGATATTTTCCTGTCTTTCAGTCCTGATGTCTTCTTCAATTTTACATAGAATAGGATAAAGCAGGACAAATATATACCAATACATATGTGTCTAATGCCAGACCACCTTTAAAAACTGCTAATGTTCTTGTTTCACTGAAGACTCGATTTCATATGCATTGTCAGATTAAAAAATCAACATCTAAAATGTTTGGTTTTAACAGTCAAAACAATGAAAAAAAAAGTCCTAACTCTGGATCCCAGGCAGGATCATTTCAAATCTCCTTTGGTTTGGGTTGAAGACTGGTGCTTGCAGCCCAAGCCAGAGGAGCAGTTCAGGCTATGTCCTAATTCTCTTGATGACAAAACTTACTTTTCTGGGATTTCAGTGGGTTTCTGTGAAGGACATGGTACTCACTGCAGTGCTGGAGGAGTAACTGAATATCAACATAACATTTTCTTTCCCCAGCCCTCTCCCTGTTTAGTTGTCTTCTATTTCCTTCCATGCATTTCCTTTTTCCTGTTGGGAATAAATGGTCTGAATTTTTCTATAGTGAGGATCATAGGCTGGCGGATCATGAGAAGCATGGTGCAGATGAAGAAGCTGCCATGTTTGCTGCAAGCACTCTTGGGCACATAGCTGAGAGCATGCGGGAAAGTAAAATAAATAAATTACACCAGATGCTGCTTTCACTGACCCCATGACATCACTGTCTGAAGGCAGACATCCACAAAGTGAGGATGCACAGACTTGCCTTCCAATAGCAGACAAGAGTTTAGTATTTGATACGCGCTACCTCTGGTTTAAAACTAGCACTACTTTGTTTTACTTTATTATTTTATTTTATTTTATTTTATTTTATTTTGTGATACTGTTGTGATCCTCACATTCATATTGACTGATGACACATCATCCACAAAACCCGCTGCTTTCTTCTGCACACTTTATTATCATTCTAAAGACACATAGCCCATGGCTGGGGCTGCTATACTGGGCTAGCAATGATGGAAACTGCAGCGGTGCTGGTCCCTCTGTGTCTTCAACAGGAGGTGTATTTCGGTCTCTGTTTTTCACCACGGTACACAGACAAGGACAGTGGCCCTCCCAGACATCTGCATTTCTCTTTCATGCTGGGGAAGTCCGTTGAGAAGGTACTTGTTAGTGCAGCGTATGAGTCTTTCTGAGCATGGAAGGGGGGGGGGGGGGGGGGTAGGAAGATGTTATTAATTTAGTCAATGCTGTGCAACTTGCAGAAACACTGTCAGCTTCTGCCTACACACATCTCACCTCCTATTGTTAAAGAAATTACAGCCGCTGAATGAGATGAAAAAGTAACATGTTTCTTTTCTGGTTTTTATAGTAATAAGGCAAATCTGATTCTTCTTGCCCCTGTAGTGTGGGCCTGCTTTTTGGACCAGGGTCCTCTGGGGGACTGGGGCAGCTGTGGAGACATGATTCCCTGCACGGGTGCTATCAGATGCACATAGGTGCACTAAACTTATTTTAATGGCTCTGAGTGCAAGGACAACATTTGTTTGGGTAAATCTCTCATACAAGGCGTTAGGACTTTCCAGGACTAATTAATATCTAATTAGTACTTTCCTGTTTCTTGCCGGTGGAAGACCAGCAGCCTGCAAAGCTGTGGAGAGGTCAAGTGAAAATTTCAGCAGAAATTTCTGAAGATAGCTATGAGTTCATGGTGACCCTACAATTATTAGATGGCTTATTGTCCACTGAAAAATAAATTGCAGACGTCTCCTGAAAATAAAACATGCAGTAGGTGGCATAGGCACGCATAACATTACGATTTGTCTCAGGGGTTTCCAGATGCAGAGAGGTGTGAGAGCTTTTTCCACCATCTCCACTTCTCTCTCAGGTTTTGCTTTCATTTCTGCTTCTCACAGGTCCCCACTCTGCCATCACACATAAATTCCACCCAGGCTCCTGGCTCAGCCCCCTCCCATTTCATATTTATCACTAAATCCCCCGTATCAAAACAATCACGTTGACTCTGCTGTCTCCTTAATGTTATACTTGCGTATTTATTCTTTCCGTATAACAGCTATTCTGTCAAAATGGCCTTTTTACTGGAGATTTATACTTACCGATTTCATAGCTTGCCTGTGTTCTTTTACAGCTGGGGCTGGACATAAGAAATCGGAGTGAAATGTCTTTCTCCATCCACACTAAAACTGCCACGTAAGAGCTGCACTGGTACACCTCAGAGTTGGCTCCCCAAGAAAAAGCGAACTTACCGTCTGCGTGAGACCTGAAGAAATCCTGTAGAATATTTTAAAGACTGTTTCCTCTGAAGGCTGTATTGTTTCAATAGCACATTTATTCCAATCCTCCTTTCCTGTTTTTCCATTCATGTTAACACAGGGTATTTTAAGAGTCCATCTGCTCATGTTACTTATTCTTCACTTCAAGTCATAATCCTCTGCGATACTACAGTTAATTGCTCTGCCTATGATTATATTGCATCACGAATGGGATTATGATTTTCAACCCTATCCGTGCTGCAGTAATTTCAAAATATTTCTACTGTTACCAGCTCTGGCTGAACTTCAACAGCTTTTACAATTTTGAGGACATTTATTGTGTATCCGGCTATTCTGATGCTGTTCTTAAACAGATAAAAGTGCCCACACCGCGTTTTACACTAGTTACAACTAGATTAATTTGGATCTTGCACCTTTCTGGCGTAGTTCAGGCCTGCCTTTGGTCACGTTATTTCCATTCACAGCAGCAAGGTCTACTACAGACAGGGGGTGATATTTTTTAAAAATAGCACGATGTATTTTAAGCCATCTCTGAGCAAGGGTAAATCCGATTCTGAAAACGTCAGTAGGTGAAGCATCTACATCATGACTATACAACGCCTCTTGGTTGTTTTATCACCCTTTCCACGTAAAACTGTCCCTCCTTTATGAACAGGACACGGGACAGGAGAAAATGGTCCAAATTTTGCTTGCAGCCCTCTGCTCCGTGAGGAGTTTGATGTTTGCAAAGACTCTGCTTGGCGAAGCGCTGCTCAGCAGAAATGGTTGCCAAAAAAAAAACAAAATGGGAGGGGGGAATTATTTTTGGGGGGGTGGGGCAGCCCACGGCGCCGCGGGGGGGTCGGGGGAGCCGCAGGTGCCCGGGGCGGGGGCTGCGCGCTGCCTCCCGCGGGCGCGGGCCGGCCGGGAGAGGGCGCGATGGCCCCACGGTAGCGGCGGCGGCCGTGGGAAACCGGAGCCGCCCCCCCCAGCGCCGGCGGGCGCCTCACCGGGGGTGGGGAGGGGGGTCCTCCCGCCGTGCGGGGCGGCCCCGCGCGCCGCATCTCCCCCCCAGGGCTTGTGCTCGCCGTGTGCTTAGAAAAAAGTGGGGAGGGGGGAATAAATAAACATACATAGGGGAATAAAAAATCCCAGCGGGGGTGCCCGCGGTGGGGACGGGACAGCCGCCTGGAAGCTTTTGGGGGGGGCGCCCCGGGATGTCCCTCCATCGCCCGCGCGTGCGGAGCCCAGCGCGGCGGGGGGCGGTAGGATGCGCGGGGTGCAGCTCGGCGGGGGCTGGCGGCGGCCCCGGGGGGCGGCGGGGGAACCGCAGGTGCGCGAGCTGCGCCCGCCCGGGCGGCGGGAGGGGATCGGGGGTGCCCGTGCGGGTCGCCTGCAGCTAACGGTTTGGCGGGGCCGGGGCCGCCGTCCCGGCGGGGCCCGCCTGCCCGCCGCGGTAGGGGGGGGCGCCCCGTCGGGGCTCGGCGGCCGCCGCGGCTCCGCGCCCCCTCGGGGATGGCCGAAAGGAGGGGGGTCACCCCGGGGCGGGGGGGACGGGGCCGCCGGTGGGGGTCAGAGGGGGGGCGGGGGCACACCCGTGGAACCGTCAAAGGGAGAGTGGCTGCAAGGTGACCCCCGTGGGGCCCTGCCTCCGCCCCCCCGCAGCCTCCCTCTCCCGGTTTAATCCTCTGCAGGCGCCGGCAGAGGCGGGATAATCAAGCGGCGACCGGGGCGGGGGGTGCCCGAGCCACACACGCTCCTTTGTGCCGGGAGCCAGCGCCTCCCCCGCCGCCCCTCGGCCACCCCTCTGCCCCTGCGGGGCTGGCTCGCCCTCGGTGCGCGCCGAAGCCTCTTTGAGGGGGGTAAAGGAGAGGGTGAAGCCCCTTCCCCTGCCGCCGCCATCGGGGGGCTTCGCGCTCTGCCTGCCGGAAAGCCGGCGGGAGGAGGGGAACGGCGAGGAGCTGCCTTTTAATCCCTACTAGTATTTTTTTTTTCACTGTTTACTTCCGACCTCTCCTTGCGCGGCTCGTAGTAAAAAGCAAAAAAAAAAAAAAAAAAAAAAAAAAAGAAAAAAAAAGGCCGCGGAGCGCTGCATCGCCTCCCCCCGGCGCTTCTCTCCCTCCCGCCCGGCGGAGGCAGGGAGAAAAGCGCCGGCGCGGATCTCTCCGCAGCCCAGCGGCGGGGAGGCGGGAAGAAGCGCGGAGCAGCGCGGAGCAGCGCGGCCGCCCCCTGGCGGCGCGCCCTCCCCGCGGCGGGAGCGCGGAGCCTGCGCGGCTGCCAGCGGCGGGCGGGGGAGAGGCGGCGCGCACGGCGGGAGCGCGCACAAAGCCCCGCGGTGCTGCCCCCGCCCCCGCGGCACCTCCCGCCCGCCCCTCGCCGGCGCTTTAAAGGAGGAAAGCAACTAAACTTCTATTGTACCGGACAGAGCGCGCCGCGCCGCCTTGGACCCTACAATCTGCTGCACGCCGGGAAGGCGGCTTCTCTCCGCTGCTCCGTGTGGTTTTTTTAAACCGTGGTGGGAGGAAGAGATCTACATTCTCCCGGCGTTTTGTCCTTTTTTTTTTTTCCCCGTCCTTTTCGGCGGTTCTTTTTTATTATTTTTTATCACATATAAATTTTTTTCCCTTGTTTTGTTGTTCCCCGCACCGCCTGCAATAATTGCCTCGCTACGTTTCGCAGCTGGCGCGTTGGAGAAGCCGGTGAGTTGCGGAGCTCTGCTTTTCGCATCACTCGATCCCCCGCGGTTGTGGCGTTTGGACTGACACGGGCTGGTGACACCCGGGCTGCCGGCGGGGCTGCGCTCCGCGGACGTGGATACCGACGGTCCCTCCCGAGGGACGCTCTCCTCTGCCGGGGCACCGGCGTTCCCCATCCTTTTTCTTGCGCTCGGATTTTAATTTTCTTTTTTTTTTTTTGGGGGGGGGGGGGAGGGAAGCATTTGATTCTCCCGCATATGTGCGGACAGGTTACGGTTATTGCACATATTGCCTATATGCATATATATATGCGTATATATAATGTATATGTGACAAGATTTGGCAAAGTTTGCCAAGGTCCCTGCCCGTCCCCGTGCATTGCCAGCACGCCCAGGTGGGTGGCTGGGGAGCAGCCTGGCTCTCGGCTGGAAGCTGCCGGGCGCTCGCCGCCCCTTCCCGCACGGCTCCCGGGAGGCGGGATGGGGATGGCGCTGCGGCCCCGGGAGGGAAGGGGCTCCGTCCTGGCGCCGGCCGGAGCGGTGCCCCGTGTGAGCGCGGCGACGGCTGCGGAGGGGCGGCGGGCGGGGAGCCGAGCCGAGCGACGCAGGGCGGCCGAGTTGCGGGAGCCCCTCCGGGGGAGTCGCCGGCCGCGGGGAGGGTGGTCCGGGAGCCGGCAGCCGACCCCTCGGTAGATCAGGTCGCGCCGCCCGGTTGTCCCGCCGAGCTTGGAAGGGTGTGAAGGGAGGTCGTGCATTTTTTTTTTTTTCTTACTGTATTTTTTTAATTACTAAACGCCACGGCGCGTTTCCCCGCCGGCACGGCGTGGGGAGCCGGGAGGGAGCGCTGCGCGCCGGGGGGGCCGGTGGCCCCGCCGAGGCCGGGGGGAGCCGATCCCCGCGGCGGAGCGCGGCTCACCCGGGCGCCCCCCTCTCCCCCCTCCCGCCCGCAGGCACCAGCCGCCGCGATGCCGCTCAGCGCCGGCTTCCCCAGCAAGAACTACGACTACGACTACGACTCGGTGCAGCCCTACTTCTACTTCGAGGAGGAGGAGGAAAACTTCTACCTGGCGGCGCAGCAGCGGGGCAGCGAGCTGCAGCCCCCCGCCCCGTCCGAGGACATCTGGAAGAAGTTTGAATTGCTGCCCACGCCGCCCCTCTCCCCCAGCCGCCGCTCCAGCCTGGCCGCCGCCTCCTGCTTCCCCTCCACCGCCGACCAACTGGAGATAGTGACCGAGCTCCTCGGGGGGGACATGGTCAACCAGAGCTTCATCTGCGACCCGGACGACGAGTCCTTCGTCAAGTCCATCATCATCCAGGACTGCATGTGGAGCGGCTTCTCCGCCGCCGCCAAGCTGGAGAAGGTGGTCTCCGAGAAGCTGGCCTCCTACCAGGCGGCCCGCCGGGAGGGGGGCCCCGCCGCCCGCCCCGGCCCGCCGCCCGCCGGCCCGCCGCCGCCCGGTCTCGCCGCATCCCCCGCCGCCTCGGCCGGCCTCTACCTGCACGACCTGGGCGCCGCCGCCGCCGACTGCATCGACCCCTCGGTGGTCTTCCCCTACCCGCTCAGCGAGCGGGCCCCGCGGGCCGGACCGCCCGGCGGCAGCCCCGCGTCCCTGCTGGGCGACGACACGCCGCCCACGACCAGCAGCGACTCGGGTGAGTGGGGCCCACGCGTGCTCGGGGGAGGGGGTGGAAATCCGCGCGGCGCCAAGTGCCCCCGGGGGCTCTGTTGGGGGCTGGGGGGGAGCGGGGCGGCGGCCCCCCCGCCCGCCTCCCTCCTCACCCCCCTTCTCCCCCTCCTCCCCCCTCCCCGCGTGGGCTTTTTTAAATGCCACGTTAGCGAGGCAAGGAGAGAACTCCCAACGAATTTATTTCCTGGAAAACCAGCCCAGTTTTCCCTCCAGGGGTGGAGGGAGGAAAGGAAAAAAAAAAAGGGGGGGGGAGGGAGAAACTTTCATAACGGGGTCAGAGTCGGTCTCCAACGCGGTGTCCCGGTGAAGCTGGCTCCCGGTGCCACCCGTGGGCCGGGAAGGAGTTAACTCCCGCCCGAGAGCCGCGGGGGGAATGTGCAGTCAGGGAGGTGCTAGTGAAAGTGACTGCAGAGGAGTGAATGGGGCTGGGAAAGTTTTAGAAATGCTTCCTTAGGTATTTGACAGCGTGTTCCGCTCCCTCATAAATTTGGTTTGAAATTGAGTCTCTACTCAAAGTGCTACAGCTTTCCCCCTTTCCCCCTCTTGGATTTTCCACAAATTAGCAGATCAAGAGAGATTCAGAAAATGTCTCTGAATACACGTTTGTTAAGTAAGCTTTCTTTTGAGGCGTGGCCAAAGCCTTCTAAATCCTTAATTAAGGGCAGCTTGAGTCTGGGAGCTTTATTGTGCTGTACTGCTGACAGCCGAGGTTAAACTTTCCTGCTATCTCTCATGCGCTCCTCGGAATTACGCAAGATCTTTGCAACTTTTGAAATCAGGGAGCCAGGGTTTGGAGCGCGGTCCGTGTGTCCTATTGCACTCGAAGCATTGCTTCCTTAAAGGAAAGGTGCTTGGGGAAACTGGAGTCCAGCGGCATCAAATGGGTTTAATAAAGGTTTATCAACGGGTTCCTTGCTGTGCAGCTCCGAGTAACGTTCCCTTGTAAATACAGCAGTCTTGAGACTATTTGCACAGATGAGCTTATAAGTCTTTTATTTATTTTTTCCCCTTGCAGAAGAAGAACAAGAGGAAGATGAGGAAATTGATGTCGTTACATTAGCTGAAGCAAATGAATCCGAATCCAGCACAGAGTCCAGCACAGACACATCAGAAGAGCACAGTAAGCCCCACCACAGCCCGTTGGTTCTCAAACGGTGTCACGTCAACATCCATCAGCACAATTACGCCGCTCCTCCTTCCACCAAGGTTGAATACCCAGCTGCAAAAAGGCTAAAGTTGGACAGTGGCAGAGTTCTCAAACAGATCAGCAATAACCGAAAATGCTCAAGTCCCCGCACGTCGGACTCGGAAGAGAACGACAAGAGGCGAACGCACAATGTCTTGGAGCGCCAGAGGAGAAACGAGCTGAAGCTGAGTTTCTTTGCCTTGCGTGACCAGATACCCGAGGTGGCCAACAACGAAAAGGCACCCAAGGTTGTCATCCTGAAAAAAGCAACGGAGTACGTTCTTTCCATCCAGTCAGATGAACACAGACTGATCGCAGAGAAAGAGCAGTTGAGGCGGAGGAGAGAACAGTTGAAACACAAACTTGAGCAGCTAAGGAACTCTTGTGCATAGGAACTCTTGGGCATCGCTTCGAATAACCCAAACTAGACTGAAACGATGATAAAATATTAGTGTTTCTAATATCACTCATGAACTACACCAGTCCATTGAGTATGGAACTATTGCAACTGCATGCTGTGCGATTTAACTTGAGACTACACAACCTTGGCTGAATCTCCCAAGGGTTTGGCCAGAACCTCAAAACTGCCTCATAATTGATACTTTGGGCATAAGGGATGATGGGACATTCTTCATGCTTGGGGATGAACTCTTCAACTTTTTTTCTTTTGAAATTTTGTATTTAAGGCATTTTTTCATATGAGAATCACCCAAAAAAGTTGTCCCCAGATTGCTGTATATATTTACACATCTTATTGCCATGTAAATACCTTTTAATAAAGTCTTTATAGAAAAATGTGCAACATTAATACGCAACAGTTGTGGCAACTGGATTTATACTTGTCTTGAACTTCTGTGCCATAACATTTCACAATTTTGTTTTTTATTTAAATACATTTTTCTTTTAAAAATGATTTTTATTTTGTTTTTAGATAAATAAATATTTGCCCAAAATATAATTAGCTAAATCCTGTGTAAAGACTTTGCTTTGTCCCCCACTGTTGTCATTAGATGCTTATTTCCATGACATCTCTCTCCCTGTCATGGCAGTGACCTGAGAAAAAGTCAAAGTGGAGTTAGGTGAGAGGAAATGATGATCGTTTTCCAGCTTAGTAGGGAGCTGGGTTTCTTCCCCCCCTCTTGTATTAATTCAAGTAGATAAGATCATTGGTCTAATGTGCTTTGTCGGTTCAACCAGTGTTGCCACCAGTGCCTCCATGAAGGTGCTGGTGGCAATGTCTGTCTTGGCCATGGTCATCTGGCTGGGTTGAGGCATTGTATTTTTACACCAGTCACCCCGGTGTATGGGCTCTGCATTCCTTCCACATACGTTTACCTACATTTTCGGGGCTTGACCTTCATTCTGCAGTAGGGACTCAGCTACATATTTTGAGGGCTGCTTTGTAGTAGGCTCACCTTAATTGCTTCCTGTTTGATTTTGAACAGAAGTTAAATGGGATAAGAAAATAAACTGAGATGGTGAGTGTTGAAGTGGTTAAAACAACAGAGCGGTTTCCCTTTTTAAGTGCTGAAATTAGCAGAGCCAATCTTCCTAGGCAAGCACCTTAACACTTTATTAACGTGGATAGTTTCTTAGGATTTCAAGGAATACAAAGTTCAAGGACACACAAGAGGGAGCAAAGGAGAAGAAGAGCTATTTCTCCCCTGGGAATATGCTTGGACAGATTTCTAACACTTGCCAGACATATTAAATCATATTTACATTCAGGAATTGTTTCATGATCAGCTTCGGATGGGCCATAAAGTACTTGCTTGACACAGCTCCTAAGATTAGATTTGATCTTTTTCTTCCCCCCCTTTCACCCACTTAGCTCCACTTCGGTCAGAACTTGAGCAAGAAATCAATGAGCCCTTTGATGTAGGGGAAGAAGGTACTTTTCAAAAAGTTGAACCTTGTATGTTTCGATTTTCATAATTCCCGTTAAATACATATTTACTTGGCTTCTAACAATTTGAGCAGCAGTGCTGCCAGATAACACCAGTGCCAGCAACCGAACTGAGACTGAGGGTTCAGGTTTTCTGTAGGTTTTGAGTTCAGAGCAGGAAGAGGAAGGGTTGAGTGTGGGTGTACATGGTGTGGGGGAGTGGAGGTAGCATTTTAGGGACAGGGTAGATGCCAAAGGTCTCTGCTCTGCAAGGCCTAGGGTAACCATCCTAACAATTTTGCACATGGGACTCCCAAAAGAAAATAAGTGTCTAAATCCCATTTGATGAGGCGCTTTATGTGCTGGGCTGAAGATTTCTTGGGAAAAAAAAATCGTTCTGTTAGAAAACCAGGAGAAAGCAAGGCTTTTCTCTTCAATTTGTCTGCACCACCCACTTGTAACTGGGTTTATAGAAGTGGTCTGTAGTTGCTTTTTTCAGTGTGTGATTCAGATACTCACTTATAAGGAAAAAGAATGACGGGAAATGAAACTGTTAATTGTATCTGAACTGAAAATCAGGACATCTTTCAGCTCTGAATAACAGAAAAGTTCTACCTTTCATTAGACAGGATAACATTTAAAAGAACATGAATTTCACTTGCCTTTTGGCATGCACTCTATCTTAGATATTGCTTAGGAACAAAAGCAAGCTGTTGTTCAAGAATTTCTAACTGCATCCCCATCCTCCAAAACAAACCGAGAGGTGTAGATCCATCCACGAACTATGAAAAAAGTCTGTCACCTTTGGGTCCCACTTTCATGTATTAGCAAAACCCCCTCATTTCTTCCCATTAAATGAGGTTAGACCACGATGATTAATAAACCTCTCCTTATTTGCCAGCTTCTTAAATCATTTGGAGAATAGTTCTGTTTTTTTCTTCTATCTGCAGAAGGTCCTCGGTCTTTTGATGAATAGGATACTTGCAGTTATTTAATTTCTTACTCTCATCTTTTAATTGAGCATCAGTTCCGCTTGCCACTTTCCTACTGAAGAGTACACCAGACCATGAACATGATCCCAAATTGCCACTCTAAAAGATCCCAATTTTATGGGATGACACTTCATATTTATAACATTTCTTACTTTGTTGAAGGATTACAAAGTACCTAAATAAGGTAGTAAAACATAAATTTAACACAGCCTATGGGTACAGGGGTAAAAAACTTCTCCTGGTCATTAAACTGCTGCTACAATAAAAAGCAAGGTGGCTTCCACTTTCCGACTCTGCACGAGAGGTTAGGACGTTCAGAAGACACAGACAGCCCAACGGAGTTTCTGGGCTGGATTCGGTTAGTAACGCATTGTATACGGATGGGGAAGTGTTGGGTTTTGCTGCTGCTTTGGAGCAATAACGGAGATAAGCTTATAAAAGAAGCCTCTGAGCCTTGAAATAAAATGCAGTAAGTATTTATAGTGCTTGCCAAACAGCTGTACCAAAACACTACTTGAAAAACAAGAATCATTTTTAGCTTCATCTCTCTGCTCCTTTACTTTCACAGGAGATTTCAAGCCACTTCTCTTCCAGAAAAACATTAGGCAAAATATGGCATCAAAGGAAACTAGAAACAAACCATCATGATGAAAATAAAATTGCCCTTATCATATACTCTCACTGTTCTCATTTAATAAAACTGATTTTTAGGGTTCCAGCTTCATTTTTTTTCTTGTGTATAAGTTCTGTCTTTCCAGCCAACTGATAATCTGAATGACTTCAATGTATCAATACAGAATATGCTGGGGGAGCATTGGGATGTGCAAAAGCACCTGTGTCGGCTTAATTCAGCTCCCGCCTGAGTCTGTGGAAATTCCATGTTTCTTCCAGGGAAACAGACTCATGCCAGTGGAGGATGCTCTTGAAAATTTTATCACTGCCTATAAAGAAATCACTTTACTTGCCACTGCCATAACCACTCTTGCTCCTGTAGCACTTTGTAACCATTGCAGGCAGTTGAGAGATGACAAACATTTCATCAGAGTTGTACTAAAAGGAGAATTTCAGGTAAGTGGAATAGAATTACTGTAAACTAGAAATAAGCCAGGCCACTTCAGTTAAGATCTGAATTTATTAAAAACAGAAGGTAGAGGTGGTTGTTTCATCTACAGAGATGAGCCATCTTCTAACATGCTGGATTTTTTTTTTTTTTTTTTTTGACTGATCTGTGTTAGAGTCATCTGTCAATGAATTATCAGAAAAATAAAACTAAATGATAAGGAATCCTAACACAACCAGACAGCTTGGGAAGAGACTCAGGATTTCCTTCCCAGCTTACGGGTTTGCTATTTCCTCATTTTAAGGGGACATCTATGGGAGCTTCTGAAAAAAAAAAAAAGGCTCTGCTGACTGAAAACTAGCCCCTGGTTTCCCCTTGAGGTTTCCATGCAGACGAGGCCTAAACCTGCTTAGAAAAAAAGAATAAAATCAAGAAATGAGATAGATGAGCCGCAGAAGCCAGATTTCATTTCCAGTACAAAACGTTTGACGCTCAGCAGGTTTTACCTGCCTTTGTGCCATTTACTCATCTCAGTCATAGCTGTAGAGTCAGTGGGGACAGGCAACGGCAAGAACGTTATCCAAGATTCAGAATAACAGCTAGGAAGTCAAAGGGGAGGGGGGGTCCTAACTCTGCCATTCACCTTCTGCAGACATCTTGAGCAAAGGGAGGGTGCAAGCATTTGGAGCATCTTGCTGATGGCAGTGGACGCAGCGGTGTGAGTAATGCACAACGTGGAAGAGCTGCAGCTACCGCACATCCAGGTGGGAACAGGGTTGGGTGAGACACTGGCCAGGCAGTGACAATACCACCTCTTAACCAGGTCTTGACTATCAGACAGGGTATTTTTTCACATCTCTACAGAGGCCAAGGACCTTGTCCCTAAGTATGCCCAGACTCCATCTTCCTAGGAATGAGATAAGTTCATTTTTCTGATAATAAAAAGTATTATCAGAATACTTTTTGCTAAGTATTAGTGCATATGAAAAAGTTTCCTTTGCCACTTGCCAAAACTATTTAATGTTTGTAGTTGCTGAACAAACCTTGCTTCAAGTTGTCACCAATGCATGGGAGCCTGAGCTACAAGGCTCATCTGCATGGTCGTGCTTGAAGCCATGAGATGCAAGGGAGAAGTTGTTGGCTGAGAGTGGAGCTGCATGACTCTGCCTGACTTTGATGGCAGAGTATCTTATTCCCACAAGCACAGCAGTTTCCAGTGATTGATGTACGAATTGATATACGAATTGTGGAGCTATTCCTCGTTCTACGCAAGTGTGGGAGAAAGCAGCTAGGTAGGTTAGTTCCTGACATTATGTATTACGGTGATTGCATTTTGTTGCTAAACTCACCCTTCACGTATGTCTTTCTATGGGTCTTGCTACAGCTACTGTTTTGTTGAATACATTTCCATTCAAGGCAAAACCTTTCTTGCAACCATGTGTAATTTCCATCGCAAGCTTCTATGTCCCAATTATGTGGAATTTTATTTTCCCTATAGGATCAAAAAGAAAAAAAATAAAGAAGAAATAAAGGATTAGGTGCTATGAATGAAGAGGTTTTAAAATATAAGTTGCAAAAATGGAGCAATCTGACTGGGTAACAAAGAGTTCCAAGCAGAGAAATTAGCACTGCTTGGAACTAATTAGCCCCATCAGCTTCCTTCATGCTAATTTATCCATGATGAAAGAGGACAGAAATAGCAAGAGGGAAAAAAAAATTAAAAATTACAGGAATTGTGCTTTATATACAACTACTATGACTAGGCAAACCCTTGCAGGCTAAAGTGCGAGCGTGCATGATCAAATGCAAAGCCCTGCTCCCGCAGTCATGTCCCTTCGGACATCTCTTGGGATCGCTGCAGGTTGCAGTTGCACAGCAGTGCTCCCGTTTCCCAGCACATTTTTCTTCCAGGCGCCATGCGTGTGCAAGGGGCTGCTTGTAGGGATGCAGCTGCCAGAGTGAGAGCTTCTTTCCACTCCTTTTTCTCCCATTAATCTGCTCCGTGACGACAGCAGAACCAAACAAAGCCTCTCGGTGCAGGTAGTTCCTGTGAACTAGTGGCTGGCTGAGTGTCTGACAAAGCCCTTTTTGGCTTGAGACCAAGGCCGTGCTGCGCTACGGATGAATTAGGGGAAGAGGCATCAACTCTGCA
Organism: Aptenodytes patagonicus; assembly: GCF_965638725.1. Taxonomy (NCBI): domain Eukaryota; kingdom Metazoa; phylum Chordata; class Aves; order Sphenisciformes; family Spheniscidae; genus Aptenodytes; species Aptenodytes patagonicus. The sequence goes on along the minus strand of NC_134950.1, from coordinate 10,895,013 downwards.
ACTGTGCAGGTACAGCAAATGTGAACTAAAGGTTTGCACGCTTCCCCACGGTACGAAAATATCTCCGCTCTCCCTCCCCTGCAGAAAAGTGGTGTCTGCAATACCAGGTAGGCTCCTACCCCAGCACTGGACAGACCCCACATCATTCATCTTCTAAATTTATTCAGTCTGATCTATTCAGTTTATTTAGGTTTATTCAGTCTGATATGGGCAATGTTGTTTCTCAGAACTCTTTCGTTTGACGGCACTACAATCATTCCTTAAATACTTTGGTTTTATTCATGTCGTATGTGTCCCAAGAAATAAAACCTGCTCTGTAATAACTGCTACCAGAGCAAGGCTTTCCAACAAGAGTGCTTTTGGAAAGACGATGTAGATGTACATAAAACCAAGCAAAAATGTGCTAGAAAATACAGTGAGGAGGCTGGATCAGACAGCAAAGACGACCTTTCCACCCCCAGTTTCTATCAGGGTTTTTTCACTATTCCACAATTTACTAATTTACTTTTAGGCTACATGTTAAAATCAGGAATAGAAGAGTAACCCAAATGTAAATTAAAAGGATGTACCAAGGTATATTGCAAGCATTATGCTACAATCCATGTTCCACGCACACACAAATTTCAGAGAGAAATCAAGTATTATCTGTTAGTTTCTGAGGAACCTGAACAAAGATACTTCTGCCTCAGACTGGGCTGGGTTTTCAACAGTAAACGGCATCGCTATATAACAGCTGCAACCTAGCTTTCAAATATTAGGCTTTTGATATTGTATAAATGTGATGGACGGGAGAGGAAAAGGGACTTTTTTTTTATTTTTATTTTTATCAACCAAGTATTTTTCATAGACAGAGATTTTACAAAAAAATCATTCAGACACTAATAGTTCACCATGTATTGGCTGCAGACATTGTGATTCACAATGGATTCAGAAAAGAAAAGCCCCATTATTTTGATAAATTGTACTGTTTTATAATATTAATTTGATCTGCAAAATTCCTCTCATCTGGGGTAAAGCAGATTTTTCGTTGGGCATAAGTAAAATCTTATTATGTGTTCTCATTATCGTTCATCATTATGGTAAAGAGTAAGATAATATTGTATTGTGCCTAGACTTCCACACTTTGAGAGAATCTAAAAGGCTATATGAATATCTTATGAAGTGATTGCAAAATAAAATTGACATCAAAGTGATTCAACCATGTAACATATTATTCCATCCCCGTAAAATTGGATTCTTACTGAAAAACGCTTTCCTTCTTTTGCATTTGTGAAAGAGAGAAAAAAGAAGTCTCCTGCCCTTATGGAACAATATAGCATTTACCATGTTTTGCAAGGGCAGAAGTATTCATCAGCATCTGTACTTTTATTCAAAATTTAATTTTTGGTGCTTGATTAAAACGAATCCACCCCTTCCCCATTCATTTCAGTATGCTGCCCTAAAACTGAAACCTAAGCGTGACACCCAAAACAGTGAACACAAACTGCGAAAGCATTAATGGAGCGCCAGGGGCCAAAACAATCACCACATAGTTATGACCTGCTTAGCAGCTCGAGCAAAATACCCGGGCAGCGAGGTGACCGCCACGGAGGTCTGTGCAGCTGCACTGCATTGCCTGGCCATGGGGGTTCCCCCATCCCCCTAACTCCTTTTCAAACTCCTCTTTTTTTTAAATCAGTAGCCAAATTCCCATTAATGTCATGCACTACTGTACGGGAATGCTACGTGCCAGAAGATTTTAAGCTCAGTCGATGTTTCCATGAGGTTCCTCTGTAAATGTGCCTGTTGCTGGCCCTTGGGGAGCTTGCTCGGAGGAACAGTAAATCCCACCAAAGAGTGCCGGCTCCTGGAACAGACACGCTGCATCCACGCGATGCAAAGCACCGATCCGGTGTGAGCTCACCTTGCCGGTTCAAATCTGTTTAAAACGCTTTGAATTGAAAGCTTTGTCCTGCCAGACGTTACGGCAAGTCTGGTATCCTACCACAGCCGGTCTAAAGCCATCATGAACACCCCACAGTGTGCAGATCAGTGATGATGTTGATATGAATCACATTTATCCTGCTTGATGCTCCAGCTATGCATAGTTTCGATTTCATGACTATGAGGCCATCACAACTTATTTATTCCCTAATTTAATTGGCTCTGTGTAAATTAGCTTTCAGTTCATGCCTTCCTTTGTCTTGGTGTGCATCCGGAGCAAAGTCTTGGCCTCTTCACGAAGCACCACACAAACCACAAAACACTTATTGACTCCAGCAGGGCCAGGATTACAACCGTAATTTTGCAATCTTTCTTTAATCTTCTCTTAATTAATTTAATTCTAATATCATTATCTAGATTGCCCCATTCATTTAGCATCACAGCATCTCTCTCTTCATTCTCACTGGAAGGCTTTGGTAACTTTGCAAATGTTCCAGCTCTATCACCCATTCCTACCTTTTGATCTTTACTAACAACCTTCCTTTAATGTCTGCTGAGCTCAGCCTTTTATCAGGCAAAGCACTCCACCCTCCCTGGTAGAGGGGACACTGCTCTGATCAACATAGGCATGAGGAGCTGAATTTCTACCGTCTGCCTCTCAAGGTGATCCTGCTGGCCCATCCTGGCTCTCCAGACAGTTTTAAAACCGGTTCAGCCAAATCCAATTTAAAACTGAAGGGCAGACAGGATTTCATAAAGTTTTACAGCCCATTCCAGTTTTAACTAATTTCAGGACCTGCATTGTCTCTGCTGGGGGGTTTCTTCTTGTAACCACCTTGGGTGGACAATTCTGGTGTGGGTGGGAGAATACTCTAATCCACAGCTTGCAGGGACAGTTTAGGTTGAAAAGTATGTAATCCATAACGTGCTGTCATTTCATTTACTTTGGTTTATGGAATAAGCTCAGCTGATGCCTTATATTTTTTTGCCTAGCCACACAAAAATACCATGCTGATGCCATACGTACAGTTGACTTTAATGGCACCACCAAAGTATAGACAAGCTGTGCCCTCTTCTCCTTGGCCTCGGTGTGACTGTGGCTCGGCTGGTGTGAAGCAGGGACCCAGTGAAGAAGACAGGCATTGCAGCCAGGTCAGGGCGAGAGAAGCCCAGGGGTCAGGGTGCAGACTGGCAGGACTTGCACCAGGACCCCCCCATTGGCCCCCAGTCCATCCCATACCACTGGAATAAAAATGCTTATTCTGGTATAGTGTCTTCTTAAGTGGAAAAAAATTATATTAGCACAACTATGCCCATACTACATCACCGTAACTCATTGGATTTTTTAAAATGTGTAAATCTTGGGATAATGAGCTCATGAAAATGCTGAGGCAAGTTAGGCTGTGGAGTTACACAGTAATTTCCACTGTGCTGTACACGATCCAGCCCTTTGGTCCCTGCAGTAAATGCTTGGTGATTTATCTCTATATTGAGCTGACAGTGGACCGTGGTGAAATAGCTGGCATGTTGGATATCCTCATGCCCTTCATCACAGACTCACAGAATGGTTGAGGTTGGAAGGCACCTCTGGAGGTCATCTGGTCCAACCCCCTGCTCAAGCAGGGCCACCTTGAGCAGGCTGCCCAGGACCATGACCTTTTGACTATGACCATGGCTACTGAATATCTCCAAGGATGGAGATTCCACAGCCTCCATGAGCAACCTGTGCCAGTGCTCAGTGATCAACATCCTGGTCACGACTGCTTTGCAGGGTGGGTCTTGTTGTTACACATGATTTAACACAGAGTATGTCAATTTTCAGTGGTTCTGAGCAAGTCCCATTGCCTCCAACCACAGCTGGGGATGCTCATTGCTTTTAAAGATCAGGCAAAAAACCTGCTGTGTTTTTCCTCTCCTGAAGCAGTAATGATTCCTGGATGAAAAGATAGCAGAGAAAGGATAAATCTGGGGTACAGACAGATACAAGTGCACTGCTTGCCCTCTGCCATTTTTTTCTGGGTAACTTTAAACTCTGATGCACTCTGGCTCTCAGGCGAGGCACATTTTCAGAAGCTCTCAGATGTCAGTGGATGCAAAGCTCAGCTGAAACTGAGCACAAATGGAAAATCCTGTCCTTCAGTCTCTCCTCGCATGTCAAGGATTTGCTTTGACCTCTTTAAAACTTACCTGCTTTGCCCTCATTTTCTCATTTCCATTCACTTGTACCTATTGGGATCATTTGGCTATAAGACAAACCATCCAAACAGATTGGCGTGGCTTCACTGTCATGAGCTGAGAAAAAAAAATTGCATCCCTAATTCCTGATGGCAGAGACTAGACACTGGCAGGAAGGCAAATAACAGCATCTGTGTGATGGTGGTTTTCTGGAGTGGTAGTCTATTTATGTGATGCTTTTCATACAACGCATGCTTTCTCTACCCATCATTGCCGAGGTGAAGCTATGCAGCATGACAACAAAATAAGCTGCTCTGCCTAGTAGTGGAAAGGTCTTTTCCCAGCGCATACTACAGTTTGCTTAGATGGGTGGCTAAAAATGGTGTGTTGATTTTAACGAAGATTGATAGTCAACATGAATATGCCGCCTGCCTTGCTTCTCTGCTGGACGCTCAGCAGAGAGCCTGGCAAACCTTAAACAATGGGATCGCCTGTTGATTTGGGGATTAAAAGCTGTCTGTGGAAGAGCGCGCTGAGAAAATGTGCTGAGAGCTTCTGCTGAAGGGGCTAATTCACAGTCTAGTCGAGTAGCTTCAAAACTATGTCTATCATGAAAATTTGTTTTCAGCATACTGTTTGAATCACAGATCAATGCACACTGATTTTGCCAAATCTAATTAGATTTGATGGGGAAGAACATGTTTGCATTTTTTAGGCTCTGTAGTTCCCATCTCTTTACGTGTAATTTCATTTTTGATTTGTTTAACACCAATTAAGGGTTGTGAATCATGATACTGCGGAGATGTCAGCCATGGTTATCCCACTCACTTAGCCAACCCTGTCGGTCACCCAACGCTGAGAACAGAAGACTGGGAGTCAGGACTCCAGTGCCTCCCAGTTACACCAGCCAGAAGTCAATGTGCACTCCCTGTATGGCCACAGGCAAGATATTTTACATATCTGCACCTTAGTTTATGTGTCTGTGAACTTGGATATGGCATATATGTGCATCTTAGGGGCATTATAAGACTTCATTGATCAGTACTGCTTCTAAACTGTTTCCATTTTTTCTGCTTCCATGGCACAACACAAAATTAATTGTCATCATTTGAGATGTGGAAGGGGCACAGCCTGGTGCTTATCTACCCTTGTGAGTACTGTGACTGCTCTGATTTAAATTTTTGCCTGTAATATGCAATTGCTTAAATCTCTTCTTGGTACAGTGAGGATACCAGCTACATGGGTGTCCATCACGAGGTCAGGGCTTAAATGGTACACTCTCTGGGACTAAACGGGTGAGCTGGTGAGCAGCTTATGACAGATGTCCACACCAGATACTTCCCCCTCCCTCCTTAGGTCTTTTCTCCAGTGCCTGTGGAGTTCATTTAGCAGCTGTTAACCAGTTTGCCTACATTCATATTCCCATCCCAGGGGGAATCCGGTGCTTTGTAGCATAGGAGCAGCAGCATCGTGGCTATGAAATGGGCTTCCGAATCCCAGGACAGCGTCCTGCTCCAATGCACACCTTTACTTCTGACATGGGAGGTGGGAAGAAAGGGGCCAGCACAGGCCAAAGGCTGAGACGGCTCATTGCACCCAGAGTGCAGCCACTCTCCAGGCGTCAAAGAGATGAAAAGGAGGGTGTTGAACCAGGTCTCCCACTTCTTAGGGAGGTGCTGGGTCATTATATGAATTGTGGGCAGTGGTCCACCGTCACCAGCTGTGCTAAAGAGCACAAGTATCCCAACTGCCTTTGAGGAAGATCCCAGCCCTGCAGCCACAAACCAGCCTGCCCGAGCCCCGAGAGGACCCAGCCCCAATGCCTGCCCCACGGCTGCACCCACATGAAGAGTTTGGGGCACATCCATAAACAAGCGCTTTGGGGAGGTTAAACTTTAAAGGTGAGTGCATAGACAGCAACTAGGCTTGAGAGGGGAGGGAGAGCAGGTCCAGCGTGGGTTTCACGCACTGTGCCCTGCTCCTATCCTGCTGCTGGAGGAGCACTGTCCATCGCTCCTGAGCTTGGCTGTATCAACATGCCTGTCGTGACACTGCAGGGACTGCCGGTGTCACTCTCCCTTGAAAATCGCTCACATGAATGTTGTATATTTGTTATAGATGGAGAGATTAGTGTAAAGGCTAAAATAGAAAGTAAACAGAAAGGGAAGGACCCTGGGGATACCATGGTGGTGTACGCCAGCTTGGCTGGTCCGACCTGTTTATAATGTCTAACACAATCACAGGTGCCAAAGAATAACCGACAAGTTAAACAGTTTCCTCTTTGCGATTTAGCAACAGGATCTTTGTGTGAGGAGGGCAGGGCCCCTGCTGTTTTCCCAGGAGCCGAGTCCTTCAGAAACAGGGAAGCAGACACCAGGCTCTCCTCTGGAGGCTGGTGGCATTTTACCTGCTTTGTGTGTCCTCTGCTGCAGTTGAGACATACAGTCCTCATGTGGGCACAGGGCTCTCCTGCGACCAGACCTGCTACTCTTATCTCTCATCTGACGACATCTTCACGTCCTGGGTTTTCTATCCCTGCTGATAGGAACACTTTCCACTTCCTCTCCCCGGCTTGCAACTTCTGTCGTGATCTTTCACCCTTCATGCAAAACAAACAAACTCGACTCCTTCTCCCCAAGGACTCAGTCCCTTTCTCAAGGGCTTCCTTGGGAAATCTGGCTGGGATCTGAATGGTGCTGCCCCTCTCTCTCTCTTGAATTATCTTCTTTCTCTCACAACATTTATTTCTTCACTACTGATGCTAAACCTCCATCTCACAGTTTTGTTAACTCTCCCCTGAACTCAAGCATGCTCATCTCCGGATCAACTTTCCATCCTGTCAGTCCAACACAAATTTAGTAACGCAGACATTTGGTTTCACTTTGTTCCGCTGCTTTCTTGTTTCTTAAATCTTAAATCTAAATTCAAGCTAGTCGTCTTAAACGCTCTCCATAATCTCAAATGAAGTTTTTGCACCTCTCTGCCCTACTAGTTCAGTCTTGCTGCAGACTCAGAAAGGCATCACTTTAAAATGTCACTTTTCTTTTTAATTCCACAAACTTGGGAAATATATGGAGCATCTGAGTTACATGCTCCCGTAGTTGGGCCATCAGTAACAAGTCTGTTACTTCTGTGCTTCATATCAACCCTGCATATCCTCTTTCTCTGCTCTGGAGTCACCGCTAAACTACCCTGAATCAGAGCCTTAAGAAATCTCCCGCTCCTTGGAACGTGCTCCCAATTATTTGCCAGACATCTTCCCTACGGTCTTGCAGAGAAAGATGCATCATGCAGTTTTGGGGCCCTAGCAAAACTGAGCCCAGCTTCATTAACAGAGCTGTGTTACAAAATCGATCATCTCTCTTTCCTTTACCCATTGACTTTCTTTATGCTCAAAATAGCCATGCAGAGAGGCGCCAGCCTATGTTTATGGATAATCTGTGTGAAGAAATGGACACGTGGAAATCTAGCGACACAATTCTATTGGAAAAAAAATTACATAAATTCTGGGGAGTGGAACTGGCAATGATGGTGGTGTAATCTGCTCCCACAACTCTGGACGGGGATATTTCTTATACCCCTGAGTAGCCACTGTACTACTCTAACATCTTCTCCTTCTCTGTTTTTCATCTTACATTCAAGCCTGAGAGCACACGGAAGGCAGTGGAAGTCTTTCCAGCAGCTTCAGAAAGTTTCCAGTCTTTGCTTCTGCTCTATTATTGCCACCCACTCCTGGCTCTTAGAGTTTTGTCCCCATCAAAATCACAGGTGAGTCACCATTGCCTAGAGATGGATCATGGGGACAGGAATGTATTTTCTTTAGATTAATACAAGTACTTAAATTAAAAGAGTGGGGAGTAGAAATAAATTATGATAAGCACCATTGCCTTGTACCATTATTTTATCATGGAATGAACTTGATATTGGTAAATACAGCAGGGAGGTATGTGTAAGGGTGAGGAGAAGAGCCAGTTGTGTCAAATCATAACACCTGCTGCAGAACAAATGGGTGTACACAGGCTTTGAATACATTCAGGATGGAAATTAGGTGGTTTCTAACCTTCAGAGAAAGAAAGTTCCAAGATAATATCCAAGAAGGTGAAGTGAGGACAAGACACTGATGCTCAACTTGATGCCTTTACGGGAGGGCTGATGTGAAATGATGACTTCTAGTAGGAGAGAAGCAGATGCAATGACCCAGAGCTTTCTTCTGAGCATCTGAGATGACATGTTTTTGGACAGTTCCAGAACTAACCTGAAACAAGATTAATTCCTGGATGAGGGAAGGTATAATTATTGCTATGATTACACATTCTCAGATGTTTTTTCTGCTGTGCTTCTCCACAACCCATGTTTGGGGAGGATGTGCGGTGGTTTGCCCCAGCCTTTGCTGCACCTACCTGCCCTGGCTGAGGACACTTCACTTTCCAGCTGCCTGTGGTCACCAGCTGGAGGCTGTCACCTCCGCGCTGTGCTAACCGCAGGGAGCACAGCTCTCGTTGGCTTCGCTGGCGCTTCACCTAACGTGGGCAGCTTTGCCTGACACAGATTAAGAAGCACTCGTGTGATCCCTGCAGCCAGCAAAGCTGGTGGGGCCATAGACAGAGAAGCAATAGCAGAGTGCTGGAGGGCAGAAGCCTTCAGCTGGCACAGCCTTGTCGCAGCCTGACCCCTGATCTTTGCCTCAGATCTTATTTTGGTCTCGAAAGAGCACACTGCATCATTTGGCTTTGACTTTGCCATGTTTAACTTGCAGGGGTGAACTCAGAGCAATGCAATCGCCCCATGTAGGTGTGCTAAGCTGTTGTAAAGATGATTATACTCAAGTGCTTTATTGACATGGACTGAGTATATTCAGATTGTAATACTAGGCGATTTTTAGAGTACACGCACTAGAAGGGCTGCAGGGCTGAGCAGTATGAACACAAGACATATTTTACACGTCTGTGGAAAGAGAGTCTTTGTGTTCCCTGCTGCAATGAGAGACACTGGGTGTGATGGAAACAGCGGGTCCCCCTGTGACTGCTGAGGTTCCAGCTGCGCCATCGCTGGGGTAAATGCTTGGTGGTCACCTGCCACTCCCCTGCCAGCCCCCTCCGGAAAGGGTTACGGTATAAAGGATGGTTTGTGCATTTTTATGGGGTCTGGAGCCTGATTTCCAAACCCTGGGGCTGCCTCGCGGTGGATGGGAACAGCACGCCCTTCTGCCACCGGTTGCAGAGGTCCCTCCTGAAGCCACATCTGGATAAGCTCGCATGATTGTGGTCTGACTTCTCTGTGTATAAACAGGCAGGCAAATGCTTTCACTCTCTTTTTAATGATGTTTTCCTGGCTTTGTCATGCCGGGAATTGTACATGGAGATACCTATCTCTCATCATGGTGCACAGAGCTGTGTTCATGGCCATGCTGCTGGTGCTGGGGTGACACACAGGCAAGTCTGTGGGATTGGGAAAAACGGTATTAATTTGAGCTCACGTTTAACAGCAAATTCTGTGTGCGTTTTGCCAAGGAAGGAAGGGAGTCCTAGGGAGAAAGGAATGAAAACTCAATTTTCAGGGCTATTTGATACATATTTCTCTCCTGCTCTGGCAGCTGGGAGCTGCGAAGGAGCCATCGGGGCCCCATTTAAGGGCAACACCCATGCAAAGCCAGAGTATGGTGGCTTTATGCCACCATCCCAAACTCTGGAGCGGGAACGGGCTTGGAGAAAAAAGTGTGTCAGGCTGCTCCAGCAATCAGAATCTTTTCAGCTGACAAAATCATCCTTTAGTCTCGTGAGTAACCATAGATTTTGGTCTTTCTCCCAAGTTCACTGACCTCAGGAGGTCATTTATTTAGGACTTGGTCTCCAGCCAGCTGTAGGAGTATGGCCCAAAGCGGTCTCCTCCACCCCTCTTCTGCTGCAGCAGGTTGCTGAAGAGTATGGCACAAAGACCTTCAATCTGCCTGATCAGGAGGGCTCTCATCTCTCTCACTGCGAGCACATGAAGACTCTTTTTCCAACACAGCATTGTATCTTGCTTAAACTGCAGGACCACAGAATTGCAGTTTGGATAAAGCCACATTTTATGCCATAATTTTGTACCTTTTGCACTAGCGTTTGCTTCTCCTGTAATGACTGGGTTGTTCTCGCAGATCAGCTTTTTATTGCGATATTCAAAGCACTGTAGGGGAGTTGGGAGCATATTTACTAATTAAATGAAACAGCATGTGCTATCCGCATTTTCAACACTGCTTTGAAAATCTCACTATGCCGGATATAGACTTACTCTATCCAGAGGCTTGTTAGCCTTATGTGGCAACGGCAGCTCCCAGGCTACGCACCACAACCCATGCCGGTGCTAACAGATTGTACGCATGGCAGAAAGGACACACTGCAGAGACACATTGCAAAGGTGCCGGCACAGCAGGATTTTACGTTCCCTCCTGGACAGAGCAAAAATAGTGCAGGGAAAAAAATCATGTGGCACTGAAGCTCCTGTTTGGTTCCAGTTCCAGCCTGGAATCGAGGAGGATACATTTCATTTTTTCTTAGTTTGTTTAAAACAGAAATAAAAAAGGAAAATAAAGTTTGTTTTGTCCAATATACTGGAGATTCGCTTTTGTTTTACTGTTTCACCAGTCTGCAGCCTGTTCTGTATTTTTGATGTTGTTTCTTCCAGCACTTAGAGGACTGCGAAGCTACTTCTCTACTTGTACGTGGGACGCTTGTATCCTCCTCTCATGTGATTATTTGGAGACATCCACAGTATCCCAGCACTTGAACTCTGTGGTTTCTTAAATCTGTGGTTTCTATTAGCAAGCAAACCCGGGGAGTTCGGGAGAAGTGGGACCGAAGGCATCTTTTAAGGTTAAAAGCAGCAGAAGCCAAGCTGTAAAGGCTCCCATACTTCCCATCCGCTTATGTTGAAGCTGATGCCGTTCGTCCGCGGCGTCTGCCGGCCCGACCGAGCCATCCCGCACGGGACGGGGCGCCGCAGCCTCCCCGCGCACGCTCCGCCCCTCAGCGCCGGCTGCCTCCGCACCTGCGGAGCGCCGCCGCCCCACGCGCGGTTTTATTTATTTTTGTTTTCCACTTTTTTTTTTTTTTTAATACTGGGGTACGCCGAGGCGCGGTGCGGCGAGGGCTGTGCCGCGGTGCGGGGCGGCGGGGCCGGGGCCGGGGGCCGGGCGGCTCCGCGGGGCAGGAGCGCGGGGGCGGGCGCTGCGCGCTGCCCCGGGCTGCGGCCGCCGGCGGCGGCGGGGGGCGGTGACGTCACAGAGCCGCTCGCCAGCACAACGTTCCATTGAGGCGAGCGCGTGCTCGGGCGAGCACATGGGCAGCGGGGCCCGCGCCGCTCCGCGCTGCCCCCGGCCCTGCCTCCGCCCCGCGGCCGGCCCGCCGGACCCCTTCCCGGGGAGGGGGGGCGCGGTGAGTACCGGGGCTGCAGTTAACGGCGGTGGGGTGAGGGGCGGTTGTTTGCATGTTTATGGTGGGTTTTTTATTCTTTTTTCTGCCTTCTTTTTATTTTTTTTTCCCTTTCTCCTCCCCTTGCTTTATTATTTGCGTCTCCTCGGTGGGGCTTGCAGGTCGCGGCGGAGTTCACTGCTTAGGCGCGGGGGCTCGTGCAGATGGAGGGGGGGATTGCATTTCGTTTTATTTATTTGTTTTTTTAAAGCGCTGGCTCGACGGTGGGCTAAAAATAGCAATCGCAAGCCGAAATCCGTGCGGATGGGGAGGCGAAGGGCTCGGGATGCCTCCCAACGTAAATAAATCGCCGCGATAAGGGCCGGCGATGTTTGGGGTCTAGCTGTGCTCCGAAATGACACGGCTTGCCGTGCCCATCCCCCTCGCAGCCCTCCCCCGCCGCCCGGCCTGCCTCGGCGGCTCCTCCGGACCCGGGGCGGCCGGAGGGGGGGAGAGGAGGAAATGGATGCCCACCCGCTCCTCCCTTGGCTTGGGGAGAAACTCGGGGCGGGGGGGTGACGGTGGGGGTCCCGGCGGCGCGGGGGGGGGGGGGGGGAGGTGTGGGTGGCGGTGGTGGTGGTGGTGTTTGTTCGCTCCCCCTGCAGCTGCGCGGAAAATGCGCGCAGTGCGCTGGCCGGGGCGCGGAGGCGCGTGCGGAGCCGGCCTGCTGCTGCCCGCGCGTGTTTGCGGGGTGGACTAAGCTTTTAATCCGCAGGGCTGAACTGTTTTGCTCGGGCCGTCGTTAATATGGGCAATCTGATTTCAAGCTGGGTGGCACGAGGGCCTGAGGAATAAAAAGGGAAGATTCTTTGGAGGCTCCAAAGACCGTTTTTACACGTTTTTTTTTAAGGCCGTCTTTTCTTTAAAAAGCTGTGGATTTTTCAAGTACGACTTTAATAGGCCGCGTTTTATTTTTACATATAAATAATATTGAAATGTTTCCATTGACAGGGTGCTTTAGGACTTCGGTCTTGATCTATTAAACTGTTGGTTGCTGCATCTTAAAGTATCGTGCGGAGAAATCCCGGCAGAACCGATAATTGTATCAGAAAGATGCTGGAGGCCTTCAGTGAGATCTTTTTAATCCCATTCATGTTGACAAGTTTAGACATGTTTGCCTGTCCACGTATCTGGTCAGACACAGTGAGTCATAAACCCCACACTAGTTCCTTTTTACTAATATGTTAAAAAGTATGCATTATTTAAGTCATTGATTTGGAACGAAAGAGCTTTTCGGGGGGTATATTGGAATATATTAGCCATTGCTAAATACAAAGAGCACGATATATTATGTACACGTTACGGCTGTATGAAACGGGAGTATTTATTTCTTCATCGAGCAGAAATACAATCTCACTAAAGTCAGTTTGTGCCAACTGGTCTGGATTATCCTAAGAGCACTTATATATGTTGTTGTAAAATATGAAGATATTAAAAAAAATCTAGCTCTGAAGTGTTGACATCACTGTAAGAAATAAGGATACAGTCTGATATTTAGTCCTGTCTCATAAACATCCAGTTCCCTTTCTATTGTGATTTTTAAAATTATTTAACAAATATATGTATTTTCCAAGCATGTGGACCAGTCAGATGCTCTTTTGTGCTAGGTGCTGCATATCTCTAATAAATGCCAGTTCACACCCCAGGGAGTTTCAAGTGATCTTACACACACTTTGCATTATTTTAGAAATGCACCTCTAACTTTATTTTCTTTTCCTCTCTCTCTCTTCTGTCTCTCATAGCATGAAGTCACGAGTCTGGCTTACGGCTAGCTTAGCATTGTTATAATTCTGATCCATCCGACTGTGCCTTTGTGTATTTTAAGTTGTATTAAGGTAACTAGTTGTACAGGTGCAGTTTGTCAGCCAATGGGAATGCCTCTATACCTGTTGGGAGTAAAATGTACTGTACATCTATATATCTAGCGTCCCTTGGAGAGGGATGAGGTCTGATTGCACGGGGACAGCGAGAGCAGTGCCAGCTCTCTGCCTCGGCAAGGCCTGAAGGATTTTGCATCCTTTGCATATGCACGCTGATGTCCACACAACGTCAGAGCAATTCTGCAATAGCGAAAATAAGGAAGGGCTTAGGCCTGCCGCCGTTGAAAGGTCCATCTGTTGCAGGAACAAATTGTGTGTTTGAATTAGTTTGTAAAATGGAATATTGGCTCCCTGGGTGAATGTGCATGCTTGGAATACAGCTTTGGTGGGAGCTAACAGCTTTCAGAGACGATGGTGAGTTGTGTCTCCTGACAGAGCAGCACGTTTGTGCAGCTCTGCAGTCATGGTGTTCTCTCTCTGTGCCCCTGCCAAACCAAAGGGTAGATTGTGGTTTAATGAAGGACTTTATCTGCTAAGCTTGGGGCTTGTGCTTCATTCTTTGCAAGATTCAAACTGTATTTTCCTGTTTTTAATCAGAATGCTTTACAAAGACAGCTTATGCTTCCTGGCTGTATTTATTTCACTAACTTTTATACGAGGAATTACTGGCAGGGGAAGCAACCCATAGTGCCGATGCTGTGGAGCAAGGCTAGGGGAAAAAAAATTGTGTATCTGTATACTTTTAAGACACCGGTGCATCTTGTGTTCGTTTGTCACCTTTCAGCTGAAGATGTTCAGTGGGTTATTACAGTATCACTATTTTTCTATAGGCCTCTTTAGGCTTTTTCTGTAATTATGCTGGTGCAGCTCTACTAGGAATTGCAAGGTAGGGCTTACAAGTATGACATCTTAATAAAAAAAAAAGTTTTTGTTTTTTTTTTTTTTACCCATTGGTCTATGCCAACAATAGCACTGGCCACGGGAAGGGGCAATGCTGTTTTTTGTGACCTGGGAGGTGTTTCTGCTGCTTGCAGGAATACTGGGGGTTTGCCTTTTGCTCCCAGTACATGAATTTACTGAAGGCTGGTGTCAGGTACCCGTGGTGCAGTGCACTGCAGCTTGGAGCAGTGCACTGCAGCTGTATATCCATCAGTTAAGCAATGCAAGTGGGTCCGTCAGAGCCTTGGTGGAGCCTCTGTGCTGATCTTCTCAGTGCATTACTGCTGGAGAGGCTGAGGCGGTGGGCATGTTGCCCCCCCGACCCCTCGTTGCTGGCCAAGGGAATGGCAGCATGGTCTGAGGTCCTGCTTTGTGAGCTAGGTAGGGCGCAGAGCTGCAAACTGAACTAGCGGAGAGGAAAATGCATACCTGGTCAGGAAGCTTCTGCCTGTTTGCAGCAAGGTGATACAGATCTTATTTTGAAGCATGGTGTGTTATTTTCTGTCTTGTCGCTGGCTGGTAGCTTTAGTACTGAACACCTGCATAGTTCCTGGCAAGATTTATGAAGAGTGAGGAGGGAATAAAGACATAATCTGTCTCTTGGACCCATTAGCGCTGCGTATGGGGCATGTTTTCCTTTGTCACAGTTGCATCTGTTCCTGAGCCGGTCCGTCTTCTTATGTAGCAAAGTGCGTAGTGCCCTGGCAAGCAATACCACTGTACGCCTGCACATGGTTTATTTATACTTGGAGATGCAGTGCCTGCCGTTTGCTTGCCTTGTTGGTACAGCTTAGTGGAGGACAGCATTTTTTGGCGTTATCAGTGTTGCGATAAAGCAGCGTTCCTGAGTTTTTCCTCAGTTCTTCCTCAGGCAAGTGCCAGAGGCCGTTTAGGACGGGACTTGCTGGTGGTGCTTTTCTCCCTGTTGCTCCAAGGGTGACAGATGAGAAGCAGCGAGATGGTTACCTGGTGCGTCAGCTCCGCTCAGCTGAAGACAGCAGTCTGCAGGGTGGTGCAAACACGGGGACTGGCTGGGCATATGGAGCAGTCTGGGTGGTTTGCAAGCATCCAGATCTGTATGATCTAAATGCCTTTTAGTGCATCCCTGAGTGGTGTCATTCTTTATGTGAATTCAAGGTATGGATGTAAATATCGATGTGGAGCTGTATCCTGCAAATCAGGGGCTGGTTGAGTATCACCCAGGGTTTCCAGGCAGGTTTGTCCCACCCACTCTGATGCCTGTGCTGTCACATCTTCACTGCTATGGATACCTTATATTTGTCAGCAGATACTACGGTTGCATCCCCCATCACCTTGAAGGAAAAATGATCCGTGAATTGCTGCTGGTATAGTACATCAGGCAGTAAAGGGCTCTCGAATGCAGCAGTGACAGGCAGGGCTAGAAGCAGTGCCTGGTAGATAATTCAAATTAGAAATTATGGCACAGGTCTTTAATGGCAAGGGTGATTAGCCACTGGAACAAATTGCCAAGTGAAGGGGCAGATTCTCTCTCTCAGTCATTTCTGCCTTAAAACCTGAGTTGGAAAAAGCAGTAGAAGAAGTTTTGTATAAAAATTATTGGGTAGGTTCCTGCAGATCAGCTCATTAGAAAGTCACTTGACGGGAGAGGATAGGTTTGACCATGCCCCCCCACTATGAGCTTGGGTTGTGTGGGCGTTGGGAGCCAACCTGCGCTGCTGGAGAGTGGGCTGAGCTGAGATGGGGCGTGCGGAGCACCCTGGCGAGAAATAGCATCCCAAAGCCCTAGAAGGACTGTGCATTTGCATGGGAGTGTCATTGCACGGGAGAGTGTCATTGCTGTGAGATGTTTTGGAAGACAGCATTTTGTCACCTCTTTTGCATGCCTTGGTCGGGAATACCCAGTGCCAAAACGTGTGCGTGGCCAAGAGCTGCAGGACTTTGAGAGCTTCCTAAGGGCAGAGCTCAGAGTACATCACCGGGGTACTCACCTACAAGCTGGGGGCTTGTTCAGGCACAGGACCTAGCTCCTCTCCTGGGGGTAGGAATGAATGGCCTAAAGGAAGCCTAAAGGAAGCCCCAAAAGCCCCTCCCTGTTTTGGGGAGAGGAGGTCCCTACCACAAGAGCAGTGCCCAGAGCTGTAGGCTGCTTCCTTAGGGGCAGGTGGAGAACAGAGGTGGGTGGGAGAGGCAAGACCACATCCCATCACGTAGTTTATTAAGCAGCTTGTGGAGGCCCTCAGCACAATGTGGGTTGTGCTGGGAACCCCCCAGGCTCTGAAGCAGGCCAGTGCAGGGATTTTAAGGTGGAAAACGCTGGTCCAGTCCTCCTAACTACCCACCATTGTCTTCCCTCCATCCAGCCGGTACAGTCCAGTCCACTTCTCCTTGGCTTTCTCTGAACGTCCTTTCTGTGCTGCCCAGCTTGCCTGGATAACTGCTGGTTGGATGCCTGGTCTGCACTTTAGCTTTACCGGTGGAGTTGAGCTGGTTAAGTGGTATGTCATGCTGGTAATGCCTTTGGTGTGGATGCAGCATCCCGATTCCTTGCACTGGTAGAAGCCATCACATTAGTACTGTTGTAAGCTCTTCTGCATCTGGGGATTTTTGCAAGGTAGCAAACCCTATGGGTTCAAAGTCATCCAGAAGCAGGTACGGGCCAGCCCCTCTGCTGCCCACGTACGTGCTGCTTGCATTTGCCTTGCGCAGTTCCCTGCCCAGGTAGGGAGTGAGCCCTGAATGCATGAGTGGAAGGGGCTTGCAGGCTGTGCAAGGAACGAGTGGTGCAAGAGGCTGGAGTGTTACTGCCTGTGTTGTTTTAGGAAAGGTGGCTTTTCCTGGCCAGCTTTCAGCCAGGTGCCGTGTCCTTGCAGCTTCGTGTCGGATCGGGTATCGCTGTCCCCGGCGGTGGTGCATCGCTGACGTACACGTGATGTTTTGTGTGCTGGTTTACGTGGTGGAAACAGCAGCTGTAGGCTTATGCCTGAGCATGTGGGACATGGAGCAATGGCCAAAGCTTAGGCTGTGCTTGAACCCTTTACGTTACATCTGCTCTGCATGGAAAAATGTCTAGCATGGATGTCTCTTTGCTAATATTAAAGTTTGGTAACATTATTATCATCATTATAACTATCATTATTATTATTATAATATTAGCTGTGTTGCGGACATAAAGTTTATTATACATTAATGTAGTCATGCTATAGCAGTCTCCAGATGTGATGTACCAAAACCCCTTTATGCTTCAGCTGATGTTGTAAATAGGTAGTCACACCTATCAGTGCAATGACCTGTAATTTAGCATGCAGAGCGAAAAGCTACCATACATCCTTTTGGAAATATTTAGTAATGTTTCCAGCCCTATTTAAATAATAATAATGGGTTGTTTATTTTTTTTCCTCCTTCATAACAGTAGGAAAGTCTGAAATACACTTTCCCAGAAATGATCGTGGGGGGAGCAAAGGCCAAGAGCTTCACGCTGTGGCACAGGCAATTGAGAGGCTGCTCAGGGGTCTTAGATGATCATGTTTGCTATGTGAATTGCTGGATCATTTGATTTACAGGTATCTCACATCTGGCTCTGGTTCTTCTCAGTTTGCTTTTGGGGATGAGAGGGCAAAGCTTTACATTTTTTTTTTAAATGTTAAAAAGGCTGCTATTAGATTATATAAAAATAGTAACAAAAAAGTACATGTGTTTGATGTTGCAGAGGAAAATAATCAGCCTTGTTTACGAGCTGGGAGGTTGGACTGGAGACCCCAGAGGGTTCTTCCCACCAGCACTTCTCTGTTTCTGTGGTAACTGAGGAAAAATTGAAAAGCTGAGCTTCAAGTCTCCGTTTATGGAACAAGATGGAAGGAGGCCCAGCTTTCATGAATGCACAAGATGAGTAAATAAATGCGATTAAGATGAGCCAGATTCAGAGGGGTAGGAGGATGCTGCTTTTTGCAGTCCGAGATGCTGAAGCAGTGAGAAGTTTGTCTTGAAATGTTTTCCTGATCTTGGGTAGTTAGTATTAAGACCCACCAGTCCTGCTTGTTACAAGTGGCTTGGAGAGATGATGGGGTTCCCAGTGCTTGGCCGTGGGATCTGGGGGCTTTGCCCTTGGCAAGCCATTTCTTCTCCTTCCTCTTCCACTCTTCTGCTTGCCTTTTTCATCTGTGAACACGTCGGGGCAGACGCTACCTTTTGTACGGTTGTTCACAGCGTAGGACAGTAGAGCCCTGATGTCAGGTGGACCCTCAGAGCTTCACAGAAATGGTCGAGGTTCTGTACTTCTGCTTGACATGGTCGGAAATGGCAATGCTGACTTCCGTAGGCTGCCGTCTTTGAGGGGGAGGTCTGGTGGCTGCAACCAACACAACTAGACAGGAAAAAAGCTTTTGAAAACTTCTCACCAGGTAGCTATATGTTGCAAGTGCAAGTGTTGAAGGTCTGGAAATAAGACCTTCCTTAGCTCCTAGCTTAGTGTGACAGATAGACGTGAGTACTGGCTTTTCATTTTCCATAGCACCATCAATGGCCATTCTTCTTATGGAGGAGGAAGAGGGGAGGGGAAGTTTGCAGTAATTTTATAATTTTAATTTTAAAGATAAGTGTATCAAGTACAATTTACAGGTTACTAGGTGGTAACTTGGGTATAACTATGTTTGAGACAGGTTTTAGCCTGTTCAGAGCTCAAAATGTTGTCCATTAGCATAAGGCATAACATTATATTGCCTGGTGGTATAGCCTGTACACCACTGTTGGTACCCAGTCTCCCTGTCTTCCTTATAAATCTTGATGACCTAAGAGGCTTTTAGCAAAGACCTTATTTTGCAGGATGTTTTTTAGTAACTTTTAATGAGTATTTTTCTTGGGTACTTTTGTGAGACAAGTTACATTAAATAGGATTTCAATTCTTTACATCCCTCTGTTAATTAACTGCTAACACCGCCTCATGGAGCAAGGCCGTATGGGAGGGATTAAACAACCTGCAGTCACTTGTGCTGATCCACCGTGACTGGGAGAGCTTACAGTTCGTCTTGCTAATGCATTTCACCTCCTTCTAATAATATTAGGAGTGCTAATATTCATAGTGACAAACACCTGTGTCTAGTTGTGCTTAGAAAATCTGGATGCTGAGCAGGTAAAAATGCTGTTGTCTCCACTGTGGCAGCAGAAAGACAGCTAAAGGTACGAGATACCATCAGGGATGGGGCTGGCGTGTAGGATCCTGGGAGCCATGCTCTCTTGAAAGTCTTGGAAATCTGGGCTAAATCTGTTTAAGACCTCCCTGAGGTGTGACAAAGCCTGTAGACCCATGAAATACTGCTTATAACGTTAATATTTCATTTGAAGATACTAAGGGATGTTGATGCCCATTAGAAGTTGGCAAGTGTTAAGGCTGAGCTCATGCAGCTGCGGTTTCACTGGAGGCTTGGCTGGCAGAGTGGGTCTGCCCAGAGAGGCTCCTGACCTCCCTCCACGGCGGCAGGCCACGGTAGCTCCAGAAGAAGGAGCTTGAAGTCATGTCTGAGCCCTTCGGCGTGGCTGGTACCACAGGAGAAGCGATGAGATTGCCTTCTCCCACCAGTCTTCACTTGGAGCCCCACACTGCCTTGCAGTAGGTGACCTGGCTGGGCAACCCAGACTCAGGTGGCCACAGTGTGAAGATGATCCATAGCTCTGTTCAACGTTTTTGCATCCAGCTGCTACCAGGGAGCTGAGTTCTTGGACATTGTTGGCTCATTGGTGAGGAACAGCTCTCTGAGCTCCAGCAATGCAGAAGAGCATGAGGAAGGGGTTGAAGAGTCTGCCGCTGCCATGCTGGCTCTGTTGGCTGATGGTACTTGTCCACAGCTGGTCAGCTGAGTTGGTGGGTTAGGAGCGCTCTTGAATTTCTTCTGGTGATAAGCTCTTCTCTAGCTCTTCTGATGTTTCTGTCATCTCTGGCTGATTAGGAGGTACAGCCCCATCTTTCTGGGAAGAGTCCTGGTCTTGGCCTTGACATTCATTGCGTCTTGGCTTGACAACAGCAATGACATACCTGTGTAGGGAACCTGCAAGTGAAGGAAGCTCCAACCAGTTCTGAAAGCTGCAGCCTATCTCTGCTGCTGCGTGGGCAGCTTGCAATGTCTTTCTACACTGGCTTCGGTTGGAAATACAGATAAAGTTTTGAGGTCTTTTGTTCTCTTTTTAGGGTGCTCCCTGTATTGCCTCAGGTAGCAGAAAGCTTTGGCACTGCTTAAAGCTTTGTGCCAAAGACCATAGGAGCCTTCTGCAAGTAAATGAAGTTCTGCTCTCTGAGGGTCCAGTTTCACATGGACTGGGCAACCCCAGGAGATAAGGACCACCACAAACCCCATCATATTCTGCTCCAAGTGCAAGGCCTGTTCAACTGAAGGTCCTTTTCCTAAATACATAGCAATGTTTTATATAACTTTTAAAGACAGTTAAGGAACACGCAAGCAAAACAAGACCCTCTGCTGCTGGGTTGGAGGAAAGAGGAGAAATAACATGTATCAGATGTTAGTTCACTTAATACGGTACTCAAAAGATAATCGGTTATGACTGCAGTGTTTAAACTGAGCATTGAGGAAAATACATTTGACTGTAATTTTTGAGCCTTTTCAGAATATAAAAGATGTTAGGAAATAGCAAGATTGAGGTACATGCCCAGACATCCTTAACTCTGCCCTCCCTTTCCTCTCTTCACCCCTTTCAAACTAGGGTTAACTACCAGGAATTTTCTGCAGATGCAAGACTGTTTTGTAACACCCTGTCGTATTAACAGGTCAAAGCAAGCTGCTTTATCTAGCAGATGTGTTAAATGTTAAATTATTTTTTTTTAATTACGTTGCCTCCTTTGTCACCTTGTAGATGGGCTCACAGATTCCAAGTTAATTCATGTATGACTCTTGGTCCCTGTCTGTTTTGTATGTCCCAAAATGTGATATTTAAGCAAACCAGCAGTCAGAAGAAGAATCGTGAAGTCAAGATCATGATGGACATTGTGGCCACGTTAGTTAGGGGTTCTCTGTTGTTTGATGGATGTGGTTGTTTGTATGTGGGTTACTACTTACTACTGGATATTTCATTAATGTGGGATCTTTACACCATCTCCATTAGTGGTTTAAGTGGGATTTTGGAGAACAGGGAATGGGTGGGTCTTTGCTCGTGCTCTGTTGTGGTTGACCCCTTCCCAGCTTCCTGTCTAAAGCACGATTTTCAGATGTGCCCATCCAGGATTGCCATGTATGGTGAGATGATGGTATCTCCTTTGGCATGTCTTTTGCTCCACTCTGGTCAGCCTGCCTTATTTGCTTGTACTTTCTATCTATATCTTGGTTTTACCCTAGGTCATTTGGTCTCTGGGACCTTTCTATTCTATTTTATATAACGTCTAGCACAGACTTCGTTTGGTATCTCAAGCTCTTGGTGGTGCTATATGTAATGCCAATAACTAATAGCAGTGATATTCTTCTTGGTGATCTGTGGCCGTCTGTGCACACGATGGAGACGTAATGGCCATAAATGTGCTGCTGTAGTGTGAATTTTCTTACGTGGCTTCTGTGTTGTTTTAGCTCTGAATAGCAGCAAATGTGGGAGGCGGCTCGGTACAAGAAGTGTACAGAAAGCATCCCTGTGCAGATGGAAACTGTGCTGACCTGTCAGAGCCAGTGGCCAGTGGTGAAGTCTTTGCTTTTATTCAGGGCGGTGTAGATAAAGCACGGCACGGTTTTTCTGCTTGTGCGTGTATGTCTATATCTATAAAGTAACTTTTATATGTATTTTTCTATATATACAAACATATGTGTGAAAGCATCATTGCCTGCTTAGCTCTAACTTTGCTTCCTCCTCCTAGTTCCCCTCCGCTTCTCTTTTTCTGTTCCACTTCATGTTTGAGTTTTATGCCTGTGGTGTTTTTCATAGGCATATTTCCCTTTTTTTCTTGCCTTCTTTCCCCTTTCTTTCCTATTCTGGCTTTTCATTCTTTACCTTCTCATCCACATGTTTCTGCTCCAAGTTGGTTTATAATTTCTCTTCTGCATGGCTCCTCCTTTCTGTTGCCAAGGCAGGTCGGCCAAGTACCCTGCTACCGTGTCTGCACACCCCGACAGTTCGTGGCCCGAGGAGCGGCCGCAGCTGTGCCCCTTATTTCTTGAAAAAAGGGAATAAGGGAGTTGGAGTTGCTGTTGTTTCCCTTCTCTCTGAATGAGTCGCAACCTGACAGTTTTGGCTTCCCTTGCCTACTGCAGATTGCAGCTAGTGTGGCCAAGTAGATGTTTCTCAGATCTGATGGTTAAGAATAAAATTGGGGTTAATGGCCATAGTGCTTCTCCCCTGCACCCCGGGCTCGGTGATGCTCCTTCCTTGGCAGTTGCAGTCTGCACTCCAAGCCCAGGCTCTGCATTCCTGCTGTTACCTCTCTTACCTTTCTGCTGCTAATTTTAATAGCCTTCTGGCTTGCTGCAAGCCCAGGGCTTTTCCACCTGGTTGCAACCCTGTTTCTGCCCTCCGGAGGGATGTGGCCCCAGTTTGTGGTGGTCCTGTGCGGGCTGCCATGCCTTGATGGCAGAGGGCTTTCGGGTGCGTGAGCAGTTGAGCAGGTGGGTTTGTGCATGCATCAGTGATGGCTCGATTTGAGCAATCCCCTTCCCCGTAAGAAAATGCTGCCTGGGGAGAGCAGGCGGGCAGTGCTGGGAGCAGAGCGATTTAACAGAGTTGAGGGCACATCCTGCACAGCACTTCCCACTTCTGTGCAAGCAGTGAGCGCTGCGAAGTGCCGCGTCTTTTAGGGGTTGACTCGTAGATGATAAAGCCAAGTGTTTCGATTGCTTCCGATTATAGAAATGGAGGGATCTGAAATCGGGAAACACTTTGTTGGCGTTCTGAAGAACACACTCAATATCACTTGACAGCAGACATTTTATTCTTGGCTGCATCAGCCTTGCAGCAAGCGAGTTGGTTGGGTGGCTTTGCTTGCACAGCTGTTTTTTTTTGGTTCCCCTCCCCCCCCCAAAAAAAAAAAAAAACCAGGACTCAGCACTGCGTTTCCCATGCTGGAAAGCCGACGCTTCCCAGTCCCAGTTTGTGGCATTGGTTTCTTTGATGGGTGGCAATTCCTGAACATGCCCAGCCTGCACTCCATGGAGGTCAGGTCGGGTGAGCTCTGCCGAGCACGGTTTAGGCAAGCGGATCCGTGGAAGGGGCTTTCCTTCAGAGAGATGGAAAAATTTTTTTTTTTTTCTTTCTTGGAAAGATGTAATCCGAGCAGAAGATTTTGAGGGATATCATCAAGGTAAATAAACAGAAATAAAACTCCAGACTGTCCTCTTCATGTTGCTGATGATAATACGTGAGGCTTCTTATGTGAAATGTGAACACGCCGTGTCATGTTTCATTCAGGATGACTTTTCATTTTTTTTTCTTCTTTTTTTTTCCCCTCCGCAATGCAGACTCTTCACAAGTGGTGCAAGTGTCCTGTGCCATCCACTCCCACCCCTCAGCCCCCCTTGGACGAGGGGCTATTTCAGGCCATGTTCATAACCTGATCTTGCTGATGACCCTTGCACCCAAGGATCACTTAGTGCCAATTGTTAGGGTGCTTTGCTATTTTCAAGACACTCGGGCCCGATCCTATTTCCCTTGCACATCCAAAAGGGATTTTTTTGCCCTGGTTTAGTTTGGCTCGGGAATGGGCTATTTATCTACTCACAAGTTAGGTACTGTCAGTCCACCGCACACGGTGGTATCACCTGACTTCTGTAGTAGCTGCAGTCTTCGGGATGGGACACTGGTTGACTTGGGGGATGCAGAGGACTTTGCCTTGGAAAGGATAAGGAGCAGGTCACGGCTGAGATAGCCTGGCAGACAGCTGGGAAAAATTGTTTTTAAAAGCCAGGTCTACTTAATGCAGAGCTGTCATCATGCAGGTTGTCCCAGGTTCGATGGTGGGGCTTGTGATGCTGCTGGTCCTGCATTTTTGGGCTCAAGTATGGTAGACTTGCTATACTGGGGCAGATACTCGTGTTTTTCTTAGCCAGCATTCTGTCTCTGGCCCTGGTCAAAGTCAGATGTTTCAGAAAAAAAAAGTAGGTGAAAGTGAAATAGATGGCTAAAAAGTAGCCAGATCATATAAGCGGTTTTCTACCAAAACATTTCAAGCTCAGGTTGGCTTGTGCCCAAGTCATGCATGCCCACTGGAGGGCTTGGTGATGAGGTGTAGGTGGCAGATTTCAGCTAGCTTACAGCATCTAAACAAATAAATCTTTCCCCCCCCCCGCCCCATATCTAAGTGTGTGGCCTTTGCTACTTGAGTGTCTCTTTTAAGCAGCTAAAAAGTTTTTCTAAGTGAAATATGTTTACGCGCTGCAGTTGGGAGATAAATATAGCTGGTGAATTGAAAGAAGACCACAGTATGTGTTATGTTGCCTTACCCAGTATTTTTTTTTTTTTCTTGTTCTTTTTGTGGTGATTCTGTGCTAACTTAAAATGGAAAACCTCCTGAAAGATATTTTTCCCATTGAAAGAAATTACATGCCAGAATGCCATTCACTGCCTTACGGCTGCAACCAGTGAAGGATTAAACCTCCCACCCCTCTTCTTCAGCCAAGCACTGTGTTTGGAAAGCAGGCGCGTTTGCAGCTGAGCCAGCTCTAATAATAATAATTCGGGTTGAGAAGTGCAGAGCACCCTGTGATTAGCAAAATAATTATTGCAGAGTATATAAATTGAGAGGTGGGTTTTTGACATGGCGAGAGGAGCGCACGCTGCAGCTGTCTGGGGATGCAATTGGCTCATGTCACCCTGTTGACGTTCTCTGTGTAAAATTGGGTGCAGGAATTGTGTGGAGCAGGACATGCTTGTAAAATGATGATTGCTTTTGAGTTTTTCCAGTAAATTCTGCTGATGAAAGAGCAGCCAGAAAACTTGTAAATAAGAGTTTTACACTGTGCTCTGCTCCCTAGGGTAATTTTTTTTTTTAAAAGTTTGGATGCAGTTGTTGGATATGTTCTCTCTGCTTGCCAGGAGACCAAACTTTGACTAGCTGTTGGCTGTAGGACCTAAAAAAATGGGCTGGGAAACCTTCCAAAACTTCTCCTTCACGGGTGCTGGTTCAGATCCGGGTCAGCGGGGTTGAGAGAGACGTCTCTATTATATGATGCTGCTCTGACATGTATAAAGCCGAGTTCATAGGCTCATAGCTGATGACTCGTTGCCGTAAAATCTAATCTGCCCTGCTGCATAACAGCAAGCAGGGCATTTTACGCATGCTTTCCCCTCCGTGCTTTGTCAGCAAGGGCAGGGTTCTCCCCGGCAGCGGGCAGGCGGCGGTGCCGGAGCTGCCTGTGCAGGGCAGGTTGGGAGGTGGCCCCGTGCACACGGGTGCCGTCGGCTGTCATCGGTGCAAGGCTTCGGGCAGAACTCGCCCTGGCAGGCCTGGGATGAGGGGCTGTTGGAACTGATCCAGCCCAAAAAAACGAGCAGAACTCAGGAAATGCTTCCTAAGGATGGTGCCGGGATGGGCATCCCCAGACCTGGACTGTGGTCCTGCCTCCACCTGGGCTGCTGCCAGCCTACCTACCCTCCCCTTTTTTTTAATAATTTATCTGCATATAAATATTGTACCAATAGAAATAAGTCTTTAAAACAAATAGGTTTAAGCTAAAATGAATATAGGGTACTCTTAGGGTTTTACATCAGTTTAGCTGAAGTCTAGTAGACTGCAGATCTGTTCCAGACTGCCTTAAGTATTAGCACAGGACTCGTACAAATAGGGCCCTGATTTTCCCCCATGATGTTTGCTACTGTAATAGACAAATAATAATAATTAAAAAAAAGTGCCTTAATTAGGCTTGTTTTACTTGAGGTGAGCAGGTGGAGTGCATCCTTTGATCCTTTCCAACCTTTGTTTTTTGTGATTTCATGTTTTTCTTTCCTGTATCTCTTTTATTGACAATAATCAGAAGGATGTGTGTGTTCATGCATGTATGTGCATGTATGGATACACATACCACACATTCACACACATATATCTGCTGTTTTTCTGTCTTATAAAATACATATTTTTTTTCCCCTGTGTCAAAGACAACTGGTACCGCCTGCATGCAACTAAACAAGCCATTGAGTTAATACCACCATGTAAAGTTCAGGAAAGCCCAGTGAACATTTTTCTAATATGAGGATATTCTGGTCCTCTTGATAATCAGCCTGCCATTGTAAACTAATTCTGGGTCACAGGTTTAAGTCTTTGTTCCAGTGGAAAAGATTTTTATGGGCAGCCTGCAAACAGGCATTAAATCCGATTTATTTTTTTTTTTTTTTTTTTAGCAGAGTTGCTTAAAATAGTACAGATTCTGAATTGGAAGAGTGACTCCAAGGGAAAAGAGAAAAGTTGAAACAATACAAATCATGGTTTGGTGGCACAAACCTTTTGTCCCACCCCAACCCCTGATAGAAATTTGATAGAGGCAGTGGGCTGGGTTTCCTCGCCGTCAGACAGTGCATGCTTGCAATTGCTCTGTGCAGTTGGGTTTCCATCTTTTCTGCTGGTGGTCACCCCACTTTTATTTTGGGGATGCCAGAATACGACTTTGGAAGTCAAAACTATGCCAGTTTTATGCAGATTTATTCCCTTGCATCCCTCCTGTATTTGCAGGGAAAAGGCTTTTCTGGAAAATGTGCCAGCATTTTGGAAACATGGTGTCCCCATGATTTTGGGTTTTGACCTCTTTTTCCTTTCCCTTCTTCTGTACTGCAAGTAGGACATCCCCAAACGGGCTCATAGCTCTCCCCACCAGTCCCGCACAGTTTATCCATTGCCTTTGTTTTCAGTGGCTGGGATTGCCGTGGCAGCAGCAGCCCTTGGGATTATGATTTCATCACGACAGAGCATCATGTTGAGACAGTCCACACCATGGGGAGGGTGTGACTCGTGTGCTGATGAGGTGGTGGGTGGCTCAGAGGAGTTGGTGCCCAGGTCAAGATGAGCTGCGAAACCTGTCCTGATTTTCCAGTGCTGTAGAGGATGCTCCTGGATGCATCGTGGGTTTTGCAGGTAGCATTGCAGCAATGAAACTCAAAGCTCTTAAATCTCCTATTGCTCTTCATTCCTGAGAAATCCGGTATTGAAAGGAGGCATGCATCATTTTCTCCTTCTCCTTCTCGTCCAGATGCTGGTCTTAGTGCTGGCATAGCAGCTGGGTACCCCTCAGATGTGGCATCACCCTTGTGCCTGCTGTGCTGCAGGTGATGGATGCGCTGCCTCTGGTGCAGCCCTTTCCGTATCCTCACAGGTCCTTGGTGGGGGACCTTCTCCTGGCAGGTAGGAAGGGCTCTCCTCTTAACAGGCCCTAGCTATCTCGGTGCATACCTCTGCTTGCACGCATTTTGCCTGAGTAAACAAGAACTGCGCTTTCATTGCTGCTTTACCGCACAGGAATGGCAGCCGTGGTGTAAAAAGCTTTTACACCGCGCAGGGTCTGCGCACGCTCAGATTTCCATTCCTCGGTCTCGGGTACTTCCTTCGTTCTCCAGACTCTGATACTGAAGCATCTTTCCAAAATTAAAAAATGACAGCAATCTTAGTCTTTTCCTTAAAATGGTCCCTGAGCAGGGAGGAATGGTGAGGTTAGCATCTGGAGCTGACATATTTATTATTGATGATGCCTTTAAATGATTAAACAAATGTTCCTTGCATTATTTAGGGGAATTACGATATTCATCATTAATGGAAAGATGTCTGGGGAAATGTGTGATTCACACTCATAAATTCCTTCTCTCCTCCTTTTGTTATTCGCTGCCTGTCTTCTCCCAGCTCTCGCTTGTCCTTTTGGAGTCAGTGTTTGTCCTTCTGTCAATACCTCCTGCTGCCTTCCCCCTTGGTGTAGGTGACCCATGGCTGTGTAAGGGTGAGGTGTCTTTTCTTCTAGACAGATAACTTAACTTGCAGTGTCACCAGCACTTATATAAGGGACGTGGTAATCTGGGTAAGGAAATAAGGTTTAGAAACTCTTAAGTACATTTGAGAGCTCTTTCTAGCAAATGTTATTTGGATTAATGTTCTTTATTTTACTGTCAAGGATAACTGGAAGCATGAACAACCCTGGCGTTAGGTGTGCTTGTCTCCCCATGATATGATGCAGTATTGCAGCTGGGTTTTATTGCAAAATGAGGCAATGTTAACTGATAATTTGGTTGTGACAGGGTAGGCTTCCCTCTGCAGAAGATGAGAGTCCCTCTGCACCAGTTAGTTTTACTGGATCCTTAAGTCATTAAAGCACATTTTTTTTCCACGCAGCAGAAACAGTGTTTCCAGGGTGTGATTTTAAACATGAAAATGTGTCTGTTAGCTTTCCTGCTGCCCTACAGGACAGCAGCATCCATCGGTGGAGCTTGGGTTGACCTCCATATAGTAAATTCTGTCTTTGAAGTTAGTTGTCTTAAATCATTAATCTAAAAGCTATTTTTTAAAGAAGAGGGTATGTAGATGGAATCTTAATTGTTGATATTCATTATTTTGGCTGAAACTATATATCTGCCTTGTGCAGAGTCTGGCCTTGGGAGGTGAGGGGAGCAGGAGGAACGTGAGGTGCCTCCACACTAGATTGGGAGATATGAACCTCAGCTTCAAAGGAGTATGTGGAAAAGGTGAAAACTGCACTTTGAGTCAGTGGCTTCCTCTAGAGCATGCAGAACAGAAATAGCCTTAAGTAAAAAAAAAAAAATGAATCTAGATAAGAGATTCCCCGTCTTCGTTCTTCTTCCTGCCTTTACTAATGTTTGTTCCTGGCTTTCAGACTCAAAAATCCCTCCTCTAGGAGCCTGGAAAAGGGTTAATGCTTTTGTAACTTCTCCCCGTACAGCTCTATAAAGGAAGACAATTTCTTTGCTACTCCTTCACCCTGTTATATTGACACCCTACTTGCCCAGCCTCTTGTGCTGGAGAGGGTGAGGTGCTTCTCACCTGGCATCTCAAGCTTGCTTGAGTGCCCTTACATGGACTTTCTGGGAAGAGTGGGGTAGCATGAGCAGGGACCTCACAGATGTGTGGCAGCCTGGGAACATAGTGATTTTGGGAGTGGACCCGGAGGAAGGTCTCTCAGATATTTCTGTACTCCACGTTTTGCAGCCCGCATCCTTTGGGCAAGCTGTTGAACTCCAAGGCACTTGGTTACGCAGGGCACCGTGGTGGTACCGGGGGAAAGGAGGCCCCGCTCCCTGGCTTTCACTGCCAATCGGTTCGAGTCCAAGAACATAAGGATTTATTGGGGGTTTTTTTATTCCACCTAATCTCTCTACAGAGACTCTGTTTAATGTCCTACCCTTGTTTGAAATGTGGAATTTATCTGCTGCTATTATTATCCCAATGCAAAGGGGCCACGAGACTTTTCGTTTGGTTCAGCCCAGCCTGGATCACTTTGTGCTCGGGGTCCTGGCTGCGAAATGGGGCTGCCCAGGCCACGTCCTCCACAAAATAATGTTTTTCCCCTTATTCTACAGCAGCCTGTCCTGCAGCTACAGCTGCTTTTCCTCTAAAAATTGCCAGTGGGGTGGCAGGCTGTGTGAGATGCTTCTGGAGGTCTCATTCCCTGTGGCAAGGTATCCTTCATCGCCAGCGATGTTGGTCTCCCTAGCTAGAAACCCCTTGCAGCCCCGCTATCCTGCTCCTGGATTCCTTCCAAGCAAACTCTAAACAGTCCCTGGGGCTAAACTGGGTGGCACCGCTGCTGCATGGGATGCTTCTTGTCGCTGGCAAGCGACTGCCGCCTTTCTGAAGTTGTACGCCCCTCCCGGCGTTTTCCTCTGTGCCTCCAGGGAAGCACTTCGCAGCCAGCCATCCCTTGCGCTATGGATAACATCTCATTTATCTCCCCTTTTGGGCTGCGCCTGTGCTCATGGCTGGTCACGCCGCTCCCACGGAGCCATGCTGGCTTTGCCGGTGCCGAGCATCTGTGTGGGCGCATGGTCGTGGTGTGCAGCGCTCACCCCCTCTGGCCCCCGCTTCAGCAGGGAAAGAGGGAAAAAAACCCCTGAATTCTTCATCGCTGATTGCAAAGGGCAACTGTTCAGTGGGATTTCAGGCAGAGGGAGCCCAAAATGGTGAGGCTGCTCTGAATCTGAGCTGTGAGGCTGCACTGGATGAATCACGGGGCGGAGGAAAAAAAAGAATCTCTGAGTCATAATCCCTAATACTACAGAGCAGATTTGCTTTGGGTTTTTTTTTGTGTTCCTGCCTGCTGACTAATGCTCAGAGAAGCAGCGAGAGCCCTTTCTCTGCTGTTCCATCCATGAAGAATGCAGCCCTGTCTCCCCGCTCCTTGTCTCCATGGCTTACCCGAGCGTGGTATCCCCCCAGCTTCCCAGCCGAGCCTGAGCTCTGCAAAGTCCCCACCAGCTGGCTGGGCACCGCTCCCCCTCCTCAAAACCCCCTAAATGCCAGCAGCTGCAGGGTGGGTGCCAGTGTTTTCCCGGCGGAGGGGATGTGCCGGGGGAGGACCACGTGCTGGCAGCTGTTTGTGCCCCTGCGGCTCTGCCGCTGCCAGGCAGCGGAGGGGGACACCCTTGAAATACCCCTCTTTTGCAACCAGCACCTGCTCTTTGAAGCATCTCAAAATGATTGACGAAGGGGGTTTAATATGGTGACGGCCACCCAGCACCCACAGCTTGGTGATATAAATACACTGGAGTGAACTAGCTGTCGTCTCCCTGGAGATGTTCCTACAGCTACCTGAGCCTAAGACCCCGAGGAACTTGGAATCTATGTATTTTTACAGGGCATCTGATTTTTGGCATTTTATTCTGTCAACCAGCTCTCATTGTGCTTTCAGATTCAGATGGCACCATGATTCCTACTCTGTTAAATTCATTTTGATTAGATCTCCCTCCCCAAAAGATGTGTATAAAATCAGTACTCATTTAATAAAATATACCTGCCCATAGCCCTTTGCTTGCACTGCAGTAGGGCCAGGGATGGAGTATCGAACCGAGTCCCTGCGACCGGTGCCGTTTGTGGAGGCAGCAGCATTAAGAGGCAGTGGACGTCCCCAAAGATGTGGCCGAGAGACTGTGGTGGTTGCACGGTGGTTGCATGGTGGTTGCAGGGGGTGAAGTTGTGGGTGGCAGAACTGGTCCACCCAGAAAGAGCAGCTTCTGCCTTGGGAGCCAAGTTTTGGCAGTCTTGTTATTCTAGCTGATTAGATTAATTTCCTGAATGAAGTAACTGAGTGACATTAATTATGTTATATTACCAATATGGGCTGCTGTTTTAGACTCTATAAAAATATTTTTGAGTATTTCCTTTGCTTGAAGCATACAGAATTGAAAACTTAATGCACAGATGCACACCCGTACTTGCACACACACAGAAAAGAGGTGTGGGTGGTTTAAATTTCAGTGAGCAAATTGTTTTGTTGGGATATTTTTGCCTTATAGCATCCTTAATTAATTTTTCATTATTACAGGTATTGGTGGGAGGATAAATGTTCCTCCCCAGAGAAAAGCTGGTGGCATCCCAGTCCAGGAGTGGCAGCTCAGAGTTCCTGGTGCTGGATCTGAGTTTCACTGCCCCTTGGGTTTCCTACACCTAAAACCGCTCTGATGGAGCGATGACACACAGCATGGAGTTTATAGGTTGTTCTGGGTTTTTTCTGTGGTGGTCGTGTCGTGTCCCGTCCCCCCCCCCCCCCCCTTGTGTAAGGTTATTTTTCAGTTTCCTGATCACATTTGCTGCCTCCCTGTAGGAAAGGAGGTGGTGGTATTTTGGGGGAGCAATGCAAGTTTGGGTGATGCAGGTGTCACCTATAGCAGGTGAGGTTACCTGCTCCCCCACTGCTGCGTACAGCTCTTCTGCTGGGGCAGCCAAAAGCAGCTCCCAGAAAGAAATAAGGTTCTTCAGCAAAAAAAAAAGGCTTTCTCTGATTTTCCTTCCCCTCTGCCTCCATAGAGCTATTTTTAAATCGATTGCATTTCGTTGGCATAACTACACTGGTTGGGGCTGTGAGTGTATTCTGGATTTTCTTTTAATTTTCTTTTCATCATTTTACTGGCTCCTGGCATACCTTAAGTACGGATCAAGTGAAGGGAAATGTGAGATGCCTTGGTTTCTTGTCTGCAGAAAGGAGCTAATATGCCTTTGGGTGTGAGGATGGGGAATTTGCAAGTCTCTGGATATGGATTATTTTTTTTTCTTCCCCTGTGTGTTTGAGATTTAAGGGGGAAAGGAAGTGTTTGGATAGTACAGTGAAATTTGTATTTTTTAAATACTAAAGCATTTGCCTGTATGAAAAATCTTTAGTGATTTGACATTTAATTCTTTTATTTTTTTTTTTAAGCCACATTACTTACAGCAATGGAGTAAGTGGTCTTACTCTGCTTTGCTGACCTGGAGTGCGGACAGACCTTTTCCCAGTCAAATCCAGCACCTTGACATAGGATAACTCCCCCAGCCTGCCTGATTGCTGCCTTCAGTCGCTATCTCAGCCAGCCTGCTTAGGCCAGCCTTGCCTGCTGAAGTGATGTGACCTGTGATGCTGTGATGATAGCAACCCCTGGCATGTGAGCAGGCGGGGAGGGTGCTAATGTTTTAAATAAATATGAATCCAGCTGAGCCTGGTCAGGGGTTTGAAATGAGAAGTGGATTCCCTTTGCAAACATCCCCTCCCCTTATACCAAATCTAAATAAAATGAAGATAGTAAATAAATTCATGCACTCCTGGCATGTAGAAGAGGCTAAAGACGAGTGCATTAAAGCAGGTGACACGATCCCAGCAGCTTTACTGGGGGGGAAACGCATTACTGCTGTGAGGCTTTGATAGAATGAGGGCAAACTTGTATGAGATGCCGACGTTTCCTCTCTGCTTTATATTTGCATAATTCCCCGTGCTTTCACAGCGCTCCTTGCTTGCAAATGGTTGTCCAAATGTTAAGTAATCCTCGGCAGCTTGGGGCTGACGGTGGCTGTAGTTTCTTGTCTTGAAGGGTGGGGAGGCTTCGTGCTAGATGAGGTGTTGCTGAAGGTGGAGCTCCTCCAAAAGATTGGCACCTGGCCCTTAATACCTGGGACAACCCAGTCGTGCACAGCAAGACCTGTCTAAGCTCAGGCTTGTTGTATTCTAGAGTAAACTCAGGTGCTACCTTAATCTGGATTAAAAGTAAAACTCCTGGTTATTCCTGAGCGGCTACGGCTGGAGTGTTTTAGGGGATGTACCCTGTGGTTTGTTGTGCTGGGGTGGCTTTGGATTTGTCCCCAGCTGGTTGCTGCCATGCTTTATGGAGGCTGGAGAACCCGTGCTCAGGTTTTTCCCTGTGTCCTCAGTGCCAATAAGATATATTTCAGCCTAGGTAAAGCCCGTGCTGCAGCCGTGCCTGTATACAGCCGGGCTTTCCCATTTGCTTGACTGAGAGTCTGAAGGCAAACCCGAGGTCCCAAGTTCACTGCATGCTGTGGAGCCCATGGGACCGCTCAGCAGATGTGCAAGTAGAGACCTTGCAGCCTCATAGGAAGATGGGGGTGTCCTGGCTGGTACAAACCCACCGGTCTCATGAAAACCCTCACAGCTCCCGAGACAAGCCTTACGTTAGAAGGCAGTGGAATACAAGAAATGAATCCATTCGCATATCCCGGTAGTTGTATCGGAGCCACTGGGGATGTCCAGAAGGAAATGGTGTCACACGTTGGCAAGGCAGCAGCCGCATTTACTGGCTTAACTGAGATTTGGTCATTGAAAATCTGCAGCTGAAAGGCTAAACTATGAATCCTGGACTTGAAAGTAATTTTTATCTAAACATATAGATCTGAAAGCTGGAAACCTATCAAAGGTACAAAGTATCTGAGTGCCTTTGAAAACAAATGGCTTAGAAGAACACTGAGCAGTAATCTCCAAAGACATCCCAAAAAAGTGATGGAAGTATTTGGGGTATAAGAAACCAGAGTGTCTGCTGTAGCAGGGGGGGTGCTGGGCAGTGGGATGGAGACACACTGGGAGGTGGTAGGGACAACTCCTCTCTTAACACATAGTCAGAGAAGGTTATGTGGGATTTATCGTAGCATGCACATGAAAAGCATTCAGTGATAGACAGGGGTGGTGGAGCCTTGCTTGCCGTTTAAGTGCTGGCAAAGGGTAACAAAAGTCAGTCAGAGCAAGCTCACTTGCTTTGGGAGTTCTTGTCCTTGGAGGAGTGGGGTAATCCCTACGATATATGGCACTCTCTCATGGTGTGGTTTTGTCCTTGCTGGTAGTTGTACTGGTTTAGGCTTGATGTGTAATTCATGTCGGTCAGACGTAGCCCAATGCTGAGAACTGGTTCCCTGTAGTGTGAAAGCAGATTCCTCCTGTACTCATTGCTGCACCTGTAAAATGGGGTAAATAATACTTATTTTCTCTGCAGTAGCTTTTTAAATCTCTGGGTTTCCAGAGCGTCCTGTTATATGTCCAGAATGAGTTCCCATCAGAGGGGATGGTTGTAAGAGTTGTGGCGTCTAGGTCATAGAGCATAAGCAGCAGCCAATTAAGAAATGCTGCTAATGAGAGGAGGAACACAAGAGTGCCTAACACTGCTGGGATCATGAATTCCTTACCCTCACGAGCAGCCAAGGGGTATAATCTCATTAATAAACTTATCAAGCTGCATCTTAAGACTGATTGGGCTGACTGCCCCACTACTGCTGGAAGGCATCCAGAGCCGGGCATGGATAGGGACCTTCTTGCTCCAGCCTGAAGTCGTTCACAGCCAGCTGATTCTCATTTGTTCTTGTGCCGGTGTTGTCCTTCAGCTTAAATCACACTTTCTGTGATGCAGACAGCAGTCTGATCCCCTCTGAGCTGTGCGAGTCCAACACAGGCAGCTCGATCTGGATCTGTCCTCTCGTCTAAGAGGGGCTCATCATTCCCCACCCGCTCCTGGCAGCTCGCTCCTCTAATGGGCTCTGTTCAAATGCATCCTTCCTGAACATAAGCTCCTAGATGGGACACAGCATGTTGAAGGCAGGGCATCCTGCTGTTGCTGGTGTAGTCTTATATCTCCTTTAGATGTACCAGAAATGCTTTGCTTTCTGGCATTCGCCAGAGTGGCGTTGCCCTTGAAGCCCTGCTTCACTGACATTCCTGGCTCTCTCCTCCTGGCCTTTGGCACCGCTGGGGTGCTCAGCGGTAGGGGTGTGGTGTTGGTCATCTTACTTCTGATGCCTTATGCTTGGAGAAACGGGGGGTTTGATCCCAGCCCACCTGCAGAGAGTGATGAAATTTCTAGTGGGACCAGCCTTAACTAAAACCAACCTTTGCCCAACTCTGGCACCAAGCTCCAAGCTTGGCGTCTTTGCAGAGAAGTGTGCAGTACTTAGAAGGAGCATCAATGAAAGCTGTTTATTTTTCATGATTGAGTCTTCTTTACCAGGATTGTTTGGCAATACGGGGTATAAAAAGTACATGTAATATGATGGCATAGTTACTTTTGGTTATAATTGTGGCAGTAATGACTAAGAAGATACAGTTGTAATTCTGTGATGGTTTTGTTCATAATAGACTTTCTGCTGCTAAGATGAAATTTCTACTTCCAGTTTTCTGCAGACTTCGGGTGCTTCAGTTCTTTGTTTAAACCATTTGCATCTTTTTAAATGGGGGGTCACAGGAGTTGAAGTGAAACACCAAAGCTTTTAAACAATGCCGTGGTCCACCTGGCTTTTAACAGGTCCTCCTCTGCGCTGTGGGTTTATTGCAACTCCAGCTACTCATGCAACGAAGTCAGGACAAGCCCCTGCTATAGATGGACAAAGATGCTTTTTGCAGCGGTGCAGTCTGAGGTAGAGGTGTACTCTGCTGTAAATAAGGGCTTTATCTCTCAAAGAGGTTTATCTATCCAGTCGTATTTGTGGTGGTTGTAATTTGAGGTACATCTCCCTGGCTGGCCCTTAGGAGTGAACAGTCGGTGCAGAACAGACGCTGACAGGGCCCTTGCTTTCCATGCTTCATTTCATTTGTGTGGAAGGGAAGGGGAAAAAAGAGAAAAGCCAGCAAAAACAGAAGCAGAATTTCTGCTGCAGCTGTTTGAAACAATAAATGAACCACAATGTGACGGTGTGGGTGTTTGTTCTATTTTTCCCCTCATTTCCTCATCCAGCTTTTATTATTTTTCAGTCTTTGCAGTGGGAAGGACCATTTTCAAGACCTGGTGCTTTGCCTCGGTGACTCCCTGAAACCAGGCGTATCCCCATTTACTGAAGTGCAGAACCTGCTCGCGCTCGCTACTTCCCAGCTCACTGGCTGGCTCTGCCTTTATAAAGGGCTATAGGTACAAGATGATCATGGGAACTCATCTCTGTGGAGCCAGTACCTGAACTACCAAATTGGAGAGTCCGTAGTGGAGTTGAGATCAAGATGCTACATAACCACAGTGACATTATATGCAAGGTTTTGACTTGCAGGAGGTTCACCTGGGGTGGCTGAAGCACTTGTAGACCCAGCCACCTGTGCTGCCCTTCTCCTGGGGTTTGTGTAGGGACACGTGGGAATGGAGACCACCACCTGGAACAGCTCAGGCATTGTCATACCTTGTAACACGGCACATTAAAGTCACCTGAAATGGGTTGCTGTTGGTGCTCTGTGATCTCCTCTAGGAGGAGGGGTGGAGAGTGGTGGGTAGCAAATGCCTGAGCTGTCTCACTTCGACTCACCTGGGCTAGGGAGTCAGCACCCTCCTCCGCTGCCAGACATGAAGTTATACCTTGGTGAGATTCAGAATAGGTCTGATGGGGCAAAAACACAAGAAGAAAGCTTGTGGTAAAATATATATATTACATGGAAATACATGGTTGGTTTAAGCAGTGACCCTGTGGTTAAATGGACCTCTAGGGGTTGTGGCAGGTGGTCTCCCAGCGATGCAACTGCCGTGGTAGATGTTGTCATCTTTGTCAACTGTCTGCTCTGCTTCCTGGAGGCTGCCGTGCTTGCCTTGGGTGGCAGAAGGGGAACTGTGACAGCTCCTCAGCTGCTACCAGTCACAGCTGAGAAATTAGTTTAAACTGTTGATTCAATTAAGCTGGAGAATGCCGCAAGTAGTTTGTGCATGCCAGTGGTGGGTGCTGGCCAGGAGCATCCTCTCATGCCTGCCAGCTGTGTGGGTCTGCTCTCCAAAACGTCTGAGGCTGGAGACCGGATGCTGAGCAAGAGTGGTGGTTGGTTGTGATCCCGTCTGGTGATTCCTGTGTCACTATGTTTAAAAGCCATCCCTTTCACTGGAAGGCTCATCACATGGTCTCTGGAGGGTTCACATTCTTCAGAGTTATTCCTGGTCCCTTTAGATATGCAGGGCTGTGATCTTTAGGTATTATGGCCTTCAGGGCATCCTAATGAATAGGACTTCATTAATGCGACTGAACCACTTAAAATAATGTTCAATAAACTACTGCAGGCTTCTGGGTTGTGTACGTCCATGGGGATACTTGAAGGTTTGGATTTAGAAGATAATTTCACAGAGGCCCCTTTCTGGGGGGGGGCACATGGAGGAGGAGGGTGGCAGGAAGTGGTAATGTTAAGGCAGTTGAGGATCACAAGGTCTCTCATCCCCCGGTGTCCCACAAGTGGGGCTATTTACACCACTCTGTTACGCTGCATTAGGGTTGGAGAACAAAGTCCCACCATCCCTCCCAGTCCCACATGCAGTCTTCAATGGCTTTACGCTGTCGTGAACGCTCATGAGAAGACAGGAAGATAGGGTGTCCTCATATTGGCTTGGGTGCATTCATGCAGACCTCTGCCAATGTGACTGTTTCGATTCAAGGAAAAACATTAATTTATCTCGTTTTTGGGTCCTGACTAGTGGTGGTGCAGGTACGTGAACTGCATGGGGAACTGCGTGGCAGCTGTGCATGTTCCCAAACCTGGCTGAGAATGCACAGACCT
The DNA here is from genome assembly GCF_965638725.1 of Aptenodytes patagonicus. NCBI lineage: Eukaryota > Metazoa > Chordata > Aves > Sphenisciformes > Spheniscidae > Aptenodytes > Aptenodytes patagonicus. The sequence goes on along the minus strand of NC_134950.1, from coordinate 10,856,847 downwards.
CCTCAAATAAAGTAAAAACATGCTTGAAGTTGCTGCACATACTTATGTCTTGCTTGCAACAAGCCCTTTGCATCCAGTTTGAGTAGCCAGGTGGACCAAGGTTGGCAGCTGTGAGAAAATATTGCCCTGAGAGAGTGAGTTCTTACACAGATTTGGCTCGTGTTGGTGAGAGTAACAGTTACTAGCTAAACTGGGCTTTGTCAACTCAAGGCCAGAACTTTGGTGTAGCTGTGGAAAGAGCAGGCTGGCTTTGGCATGTCTGGATATCGACATGATGCATTTCCTGGTGGTAGGTGGTGGGAAAGCCTGCATCTGCTGTGAAACGAACACCACTTTCCTTGGAAAAGTACTTACTGAGATAGCAATGATGGACAAGTCTCTCTTGATAAATGTTACTTCACAGATCGTGTTTTTAGCCTCATGGAAAAAAATGGAAAAATAGAACTATTTAAAGGACAGGTCTGGAGGTTTGAAGGTAATGCATTCTAAAAATAAACATTAAAAACGATTCTTGAGCTTGGCCAGGTTATTTCAAGATCAAAATCAAGGCCAAGGCACTCCAGTGTAGGTTTCCAGGTCATTTTTATCGGCTTTGTTAATCCGTGCTGCTTTTGAGGTAGGAAAAAATGGTAGTATCTACCAGGATCTTTCCACTCGCTTCCTGAAAGTATGTTCCTAAGGAGTCCTAACTCTTCTGCCGGTCTTATGTTTGCAGCCCTATTGCTGTATTGTGTGAGGCTCTTTTCCTTTGATATATCAGTTTACCCATCAGGAAAAAAAAACTTGTTTTCATGCTTTTTGTATAATCAAGACTCTGGTAATTTTTTTTTGGGGGGTATGGTGATGTGTATATAGTGACAGCATGTGGATGATTTGCAAGGGATATAGAAGGACTTTAAAAAGATAGATACCAAAATAAATAAATAAATTAAAATTTGCCATCAATGTGAACCCAGATAGGCAGACCAAAAACATAGCAACTAACAGCTAACATAACTTCTTCTTGAGTTTTCTGATGTCTCACCGGCTGCCTTCAGTACTTCTGATAGCTCAGAAGTCCATCCTGTGAGCACATCAGCTTAGCTGGAAAGAGACAGACTTGTCTGCCTAGCTGGAATCACCCTTGCAGTGCTCATGATGCCCAGGATGCCACACGCGGGAGCCAGAGGAGCTGGGCACCAGAGCCAGCTGGGCACTGGGGAGAACGTGGAGGAGAGCAAAGCCGAGCTATGACCAGGGATGAACAGCCTGGTCCAGCATGGGAGGTAGTGAGAGTATTTTGATGGAACCAACATCAGATGAGGATCTAAACATCCTCTTGATGGAAGTTTCTGGCACACTTCTGTGAGGCTGATGCATTTCTGGTATGTTTTTCCTCTGTGAGTTTCCTAAGTTGGATCTCGCAGATCTCTGTTGCTGGCTTTCAGGTCCTGAGTCCATTGTGTTTTGCTGCCGGGCCAGAGAGCCAGGAGGATGGAGCTGGAAAAGCCATTGGGGCTTTTCCACGTGCATCTGCAGTGGTATTCTTGCCGTGCTGTTCCCTGGTGGCCTTTTTCAGGAAGGGGGCATTGGTCTTCTGCTTGAAGCTGCTGGGGCTTTTGCTTGTACCGCAGCGTGGGGGCAGCCTCTGTGGAGGGACGGAGGGGGGCTGAGTCCTGGCAGGAGCCGCCGGGGACCGGAATGGGCTTGGGAATGGGCTCCCTTTTCCTGAGACAGCCTGTTCTGATCCCCTTGACCTGGGGGACGGCTTTGGGCACAGGGTCCCCCCCTCCCTGCCCTTAGCTCACCGTGTCCTACGAGGACATAACTCTGATCCCGGGACTTGTTGGAGCAAGCAGCTGTGATGGGGCTTGTTTTGCCAAGATAATCTTTTATCAGGAAAGCGGCTCGGCAGATGTAGGTGAAAGGTGATGCCGGCACACTGCCGGTGCAAGTCGGCCGCCGCTTTCCTGGCTGCGTCCTCGGCTTTTTATAGCCTTGCTGCATCATGCCGCAGCTGCTACCCACCTCCTGGCGGCTCGGGGATCACGGGGCAGCGTTGGGACCGTGTGCGCCGTGTGGGCTGCAGGAGCACGCACCGGTGGCTGAGTGTGCCACAGCGTTAGGTTTGCTGGGTTGCATCAGTCACAAACATGTCTAATTTGATAGCCCGACTCCCAAATAAGCAGTGTCGGATGGGTCAGAGGAGGGCAGGAGGTGTCATGATCTTGAGAAAAAACTGATTAAGTTTAATCTCCTATAATAATTTTTTTTTTTTTCCTGTTTGTTAGCCCTGAATCACGAAGTTCAGTTGCTAGTATGCCACTTACTATGATATTCTTGATGTGTTTAAGTGTCCCCTCCTTCCTTCCTTTTCTTTTTCTTTAACCTTGGGAGCTTCCTTCACCAAATATATCCCGCAGTCTGGTTATGTACTGCGTGTATCAGCTTTACATTTGGTATCTTAAGTAAATGGGGAAAGCAGTCTGGAAAGGCCACTGACTTCTGCTCCAGCATCATCCCCAAGAGAAATGAGTTCAGCCTAAGAAGGAGATTGGCAAAAAGGGTGTCTTGATGAGCAGTCTTCAGACGTTATTTCAGACACTTCAGCCAAATAGCCCTGAGGACTTACGGATTGGGGCTAACGTTGCTTCACTTAAGGAAAGATAATATCACTTGCAATAATCTCCCTCCATTTTTTGTGGTAAAGGATGGACATCTACATGAAAACAGATCTTCTGTTCCCCTGCTGTGTCCCTGGAGCAGATTACGACCATGAGAGAGAAATCCTGACTCCGTTGAAATTAATGGAGAGGCTGAAGTGGGACTGTTTGCTCCTGGCAAGGGTCAGATGCTTAAGAAAGGCTGATCTTCTCCTTAAGCAGCTCTTGGGAAGGAGAGGAGCGAAGCTCAGAGCACAGCAGCAGCTTTGCGTCAGGCACAACTTGGGTGCTTCAGGCCGGTGGTGACAGATGGATCTGCTTTTGGTGTTAATGTATTTGCACAATAGGTAAGAGGCATCCCTGACTTCACATGTGGGTTTGGTAGACATGCTGGTGGGCCTTTCTCCCCCCGAGAAGCCCGTGTGGAGGTTTTAGCTGGGCCTGGGGCAGGGGAGTGGTGGAAGTGGTGCATGGTCAGTGCTACAGGAGCAGTTGTACGGTGAGCTCAAATTGATGTTTAAACAGCTTCATCCGACCCTATCTTTTCTTTTTTTTCTTTTTTTCTTTTTTTCTTTTTTTTTCTTTTTTTCTTTTTTTTCTTTTTTCTTTTTTCTTTTTTCTTTTTTCTTTTTTCTTTTTTCTTTTTTCTTTTTTCTTTTTTCTTTTTTCTTTTTTCTTTTTTCTTTTTTCTTTTTTCTTTTTTCTTTTTTCTTTTTTCTTTTTTCTTTTTTCTCTTTTTTCTTTTTTCTTTTTTCTTTTTTCTTTTTTCTTTTTTTTCTTTTTCTTTTTCTTTTTCTTTTTCTTTTTCTTTTTCTTTTTCTTTTTCTTTTTTCTCTTTTTTCTTTTTTCTTTTTTCTTTTTTCTTTTTTCTTTTTTTCTTTTTTTCTTTTTTTCTTTTTTTCTTTTTTTCTTTTTTTCTTTTTTTCTTTTTTTCTTTTTTTCTTTTTTTCTTTTTTTCTTTTTTTCTTTTTTTCTTTTTTTCTTTTTTTCTTTTTTTCTTTTTTTCTTTTTTTCTTTTTTTCTTTTTTTCTTTTTTTCTTTTTTTCGGAGCAAATAAAAGAGCACTCATCTGCATCGCTGTCTTGGCACGGCGGCAGAGGCAGTGCTTCCAGTAGTGGGGCCGTGGCAAAGAGCAAAGGGGGCAGTAATGCTTAACTGTGAGATGTATTGGCAGAGTGAACCCTGCACCTTCCAGGGCAGCGTCATCCCTGCAAAGGAAAAGGGACCTTTTGGACTGGAAACATTCAAGGTCAGGTTGGACGGGGCTCTGAACAACCTGATCTAGTTGAAGATGTCCCTGCCCATGGCAGGGGGGTTGGACTAGATGACCTTTAAAGGTCCCTTCCAACCCAAATCATTCTATGATTCTATGACTCTGACTGTGAGTCCTGCTGAGACTCATGGAGCAGGCCTTGTATGTAAATACAGTATTTAACTGCATTCACATACAGCAAGCAGTATGTGGCTAGGGCTTCCTTTGATGCCTTTAGATGCTAATGTAGTGATAAAATAATTCCGTTTTTCCTTATTATTCTCTTATTTTTCTCGCAGCATGCAAGCTCTTCAGAAAACCTGGTCATTAAGCATTTAAGAGCCTGGACATGACTAAAATAAAAATATTAGTGGCAATAAATGAGTGAGAAGAGGTGCAATGCATCGTCAGTCTTGGAATAAAAATTAAAAAAATCTCCTCTTTGGGTTGCAGGAAGGTTAGTTTTATCTGCACATTCAGGCATCAAAATGATGGGGATGCCAACCCGGGGAGGTCATCCATCCACCCAGCTGAGCTGGAGCCTGACTGCTGCCCTGTTTGTACACAGTGCAGGGTTGGTGCGAGGCAGCTCGGGGGGTGAGGAGCAAACAGCTGGTTCCCTGCAGCTCCCTGCCACTGTTAGGCTGTATATTTATTTTGCAAACACAGAGAGGGTCATACAGGAGCCAGACGTGTTTTCAGGGGTCTTGTTTTTTGTGTTTCTGTTTTTTTCCTCGTGATGTGGCTCCAATAATCTTCACAAAGGATGGAGGCGATGTAGGCAAAAGCAGAGTGATGGGAACAGAGGCTTGGTAGGACTGACTTGGTTTTGGTAAGGAGGATTAAAACTGTGGTGCATGGTAGGGAGTGCTCTGCAGGTACGAGACAGTGAGCAAAACATCCTTTCACAAACATATGGGATGGGGCGGGTAGAGATGGAGCCCAGTCCTTGATGGGAATCTTTGCATCAGCAGAAAAGGGATTCATTCTTGGATATCGGCAGAAAAATGAGTCCTGGGCTATAACTTCATAATGTAACTGCATGATGCAATAAATAAAACTTTTCCATGCTGGATTTAGTTAAACCAATGCAACACCTATGTTTGGATGAAGACTAATCCTACAGTTTTGAAATCTTTCCTAATATTTTCTTTCACCTCGAGAAGGTCCTGAGCTCGTGCCCATTGGCTTCACTGAGCTGCACATTAAAGCTGCCTGTAACAGCGGGGCAGGCATTTATTTGGATTTGCCAGCTGAAATGAGTCAAATTATTCCATGGGCTTCAGTTTAATGGCAAACACTTTGTTATTATTTACGGAATATTGAACATGTGCCCTTAATAAGTGGGAGCTTTAAAAGAGTAACAGGAAGACAGAGCCAAATCTGCCAAAATGTCTCTGCGCTGCTATTCCCAGAGACGTTTTGAAATCTTCACCTCAGTTGCCTTTGCGGAGCTGTGTGCCAGCCCCGGAGCACGTGGGGCTTCTCCTGAGCTCTGCGGGGATGCTCGGAACTCAAGCCAAGTGTGAAAGTGCACAGGGAAAGTCATTACCACTGGGCTCCCGTCCGGTTCTCGGAGGAGGCGTCAGCCACCGAGAATTCAGCTTTAAAAGGAGCCAAATATTAAGCTTGAAGTGCATGAGCTGTGCAAGGAGTGATTTACACTCATTAAAAAATGGCTTTTTCCTTCTTGGCCCTTACCCCCTCGCTGCTTCTCAGCTAGCTTTGGGCTGGTTTGCTTTACCCGCAAAAAGCACTCCCAGCAAGAGCAGTGTGTGGTTTCCTTTGGGTTGATGAGTTGAGCTGGTCCAGAGGAGAACGGAGAGGAGCAGTGGGCTTAGAAATGTCTCCTTTTGGCCTCCTTGGACCAGCAAATCAATTTGGTGTTTGTGGGGCTGGAGCTGCGTTGGTTCAATGCTGCAGTGATCAAACTTTGCCAGCATTGGGGTCTTCTGCTGAGGCTTTACCAGTGCCTTCAGAGGACCAACCTCACCATCCCAACTTGGGTGGCTGGCACATCTCTACCTTCTTGGAGTTGAAGCAGTGGCAGTGTGGATGGTTTAACAAGGAGAATTGCAAATCCAGTTTAATAGAGGGATTTCAGGAGGTGGTGGGGGGTTGGTGAAAGCAAATGTCAACTGCGAAGGAGGTGCCTCGAGTTGGTTGATTTTTATCTTTGAAAAGTAAGGGGCTGGTGTCTTCTGTTTTTTTTTTTTTTAACAGCATCTAATTGCTCTCTCTGTTAGCCACTTTTATAATTTTAGCACAACTCCTTTACTCCTGGAATGGTGTAGTCTTGAGAGAATTTCAGCATTTGTTTGACTATAAAGTATGGTTTTAGCCTTCATGGTGGCAGCCTAGATCCTGAAGGCTTAAAGAATAGATCTAAGATAAAGAACCGAAAATGTAATGAGCAGGAGGATTATTTTTGTAGCTGGCTTAGTGATTTTTTTTTCCTTTTATTGTAAGCTAGTAGCTAATGCTGTAGACTAAAAATCATAAATAAAAGGTAGCAAAAAGTGACCGCAAGCTTTAGACAGAGCCCCGCTCTGGGAAGCCAGGATGGTTCGCAGTGACCAAACCAGGCGTGGGAAGCCGCAGTTCATTTTGGCCAAGGCAAGAAGCAATTTTGCAGCAAAGTTTCACAGTTTCCTGGGAATCCTGCAGCAGTGCCCAGCAAGGGAGCCCGGCACCGGGCTGTGTGTCGGGATGCAGCTGAGCAGCTCTGGAGATGGAGCAGCAACTCCATCTTGTACCTGTGAGAGCTCCTGCAGGTCTTTGAGGGTAGACATGGGCCAGTGGGAGAGCTAATGATTTCCTTGCTGCCGCGTGCCTGCATATGGGACCCGAGGAAAGAAAGAGGCTCTTATTAGAGCCCGCCGGCGGCACAGGAGGTGAAATGGTGCCCAGTTGGGTGTGAACAGTGGGATGGAAACCTGGGTGAGTGCCAGTTTCCAGCAGATGGGCAAATACCAAATGTCTGTTTTGTAAGGAATTAAAAGAATTAAAGAATTAAAAAATAATGTGTACTAATTAGGCTCCCAGTCAGGCTTATCTGGAGCTTTTCCTCTGTGGCGGATGGGATCGTAATCGCCGCATGGTTCGTGTGCCCTTGTTACACGCTTCGCTGGGTATACGCGAAACTGCAAAGTGGTTGCATCCCCACCAGATATAACAAGTGCCTTTTGTTTCTTTTGGAAGAGGAGAAGTCAGCTGATTGGGAGGGCTCTCCCCTAGCAGTGTTCATGCAAAAATGGCTTTTCTGTGCGGCTGAACTCTTTATCATCTCTGATCTCCCATTCGGGTCTTTGTCGTGGCTAGTGGTTGCCTCCTACACGCTTGTAGCAGCTGTGGAGTCACCAAGGGGTTTTCAGAAGTCATGGAGGACTCTCGTGGGTTCCCAGCCGCCTTCCTTCTGCATTTGTAAGAGGCAATGCGACATTTCCGTCCAGCTATTGAATGTGCAGACCCAGGCAGCCTTGTCCTGAGGAGATTGCTGCTGCAGATGTGGAGGTAGATATTTAAATGGTTCAGTAGCTTGAACTATTATAAGTGGACATTTTTTTTAATTACATTTGATCTCAGAAATGGAAGAAGTACTGGTAACACTTCATAAAATCTTTGCAAACATGAACCCTTCTGATTCTTTTTAATGGGGAGGAGAACCACTGCTGTGTTATCCCTGTATGTTGGTGATCAGGTGATGGTCTGTATCTGCTGTGGGCATCTCCTGGTTCAGTTGTTGAGGGATTACCAAGAAAAACACAAACTTGGTGATTTTACACCCATCACGTAACTCTGTTTTATAGCAGTGTAGGCCATGGGAGACTTTACTCCCATAAGACAGAGCTGAATCCCCCCCAGCGGCAAGGTTAGCAGCAGAGAGCTCATGGTTCCTGGTACCTCCTTCAGCCTGGGGTGTTGCCAGAAAGACTTTGCTCACAGATCTGTACCAGCAAAGATTTCTGGAGGTTTGTCTTGCTCTGAGGAAAATAGTGCTTTTGCCCAATTATGCTTGGAAGAAATGTCCCGAAAGGAAGGGCAGGCCAACAAAAGCCCAAGCATAGCCCCAGGGGTGCTGTCGGGGAAGTGCTTTTGCTACTGCTGTGCGTTCTGCTTGTTGAACTGCGTTGAAGCATCTTCTCTGTGACAAGTCTGTCCGTCAGGTCTCTGGTGCTCTTGGTGGGATGAGATACTTTTTCACATTTTTGACTGTGAGAGGTCCAACCGTGTCGGTAACTAGTCGGAGCTGAGTTGAGATATAGACCCAGCCCTCAAGCACGGTTGTCCTAAGACATGGTTTCTCCTGTGTGCATGTAAGACCAAAATGGGTTGGCAGAGCAGAAAAAAGGTAGAGGTGAAGTGTGAGGCTGTACACGCTGGAGTCCTGGAGGATGAGGACTAACATACCACAAAGTATTGCAGTCCTTCTCCCCACTCCACCTGTGGCGGGCACTGCTCTCCCTGGTGGGTTTTCAGAGGGATGTTGCAAAAATGCTGACTGTCACTCCTCCTAAAACTAAGTGTGATGGGTTGAGCTGCGTGAGGCACCCTCGCATGGCCTTTTCCACTGCCTCCATCCCACAGCACCTCACAACCTGCAACCAGTTATGTGCCCTCCTGCATCTCTCGATGCTCATGTGAAGCAGAGAAGATTAGACAGATGTAGCTTGGACTAGTGTGGCTCTGCTTCTGACAGGGTGGTGACCCATCTGTACCTCCTTCCTGGCTGGTGCAGAGGGGCAGGAGAGCCCCCAGTAAGTGTGAAATATCTCATCTGCTGAAGAGAGAGCTGAAGGATCTGCAATTGCTCTTGCAGCCTGTCTGGGTACCATGTGGGGGTTGGTGGGTACCATGTTGGGGTGGTGACATTGGTCCTCCCTGGGCTGATTGATGTGCTTCACTTAAAACTGTCAGGAAGGGCCCTTCGTCCACCCAGGTGTGGGAACCTGCCTTTCATTTTGATGCACAGATCTTGACTTTTGGTAGTTGATGAGTAGAGATTATTGATTTAAATGAGAGTCTATTTAAAAAAAGCAAGCAAACAAGCAAAACAAAAATCCATTTCTTCTTGCACTTGGGGCACAGCTTATCTCTGCAAGCTTAGCCTGGGGGCCAGCATTTCTGTAAAACAGCTTTGAAGCCAGAATCCACAGTCCTGGGAGAGCAGGAGGCATTCAGTGCTGTCCCTTGCTTTACATCCCTCTGCATCAGATCTGCAAGTCTGATTTTTCCCCTCATGCATGTGCCATGCCAGCAGTGTTTGGGAACTGAGATCACCAGTGGGTACCCCACCCTGCAGTGCCCTGTGCTGCTGCGTGGTGGGAACGGGCAGCTGGAGGGAGAGCGCAGGGGTTACAGCTCCTCTGGTCTCACCCGCACCCAGTTACAGTTATAGTTGCAAGACAGGTCCAGTTTGTGCTGGGGTCTTGCACAGATGTTCTGAAATGAAAGAAGAAAAAAAGAAAGGCTAGGCTTTTTTTAATGAGTCAGCTCGTTGTTGAGTGACCCACACTCTTGGAGCATCGCTGAGCAGTCAGGCGCATGTTCCTCCTACCCAAGGAGCCTGATTGCATCTCAGAGTGAGCATAGCCATTGTCTGAGCTGGAGGTGGTTCAGGGCTGAAATGGTCTGCTGGTGCAGATGGAGCATAAGGTTTTTAAATCTTACTTTGAAAATGGTCCAAGCTGACATTAGGTGCTTAAAATATAAGATTGTGGGACATTTGCTTAAAATGTTGCTTTTTGTCTTCAAAACAACAAGGGTTAGAAGAACAGGGTTCACTGTAAGGCATCTCAGCAGCGTTTTAAACAATAGCATCCCTGCTTGTGATCCTCATTTGGAATCATTTTGTGAAGACAAAATAGCATAGTCATGACCTGCGTTTTGTGTGAGAACTTGAGTTGTAAAAATACAGCCCCTTGGTCTCTTGGGTGTTGGTTCAGGTTGGTTGGCAGATCCATAGCGAGTGTGAGTGAAGAGTCCTGGGTGGATGTGAGGGAGAAGAGCTTGTGTGATGATACCTTCAATGGAATATCTAGGCTTACATTTTAAAAAGTGCACTTTCTTGTGGAACTATTACATGAGTCAGTAGTTCTTGGAAGCAATTTTATGTTGCACTTTATGCATTATCAAATGACTTGTCTTTGGGCAGAGCATAGGTTGGAGTTCCCAGTCTACCAGGCAATCCTTCTGTGCTTGTCTTTCTCCTTCAAACATCTTATAAAGGTTGGAGTTCGCAGGAAGGAATTGACTTTTAGGATGAAAAATGGTAGGGTGGGACACAATAAATGGTTCTTGCCTCCACCTTGTTCTCCTAAAATACTTTGTAATTCAAACAGTGGGTTGTATTACAGGCTGATGCAAGTTTACCAACTCTTGGGAGTTAAGGAGCAAACTGTAATGGTCTCCTTCTGATTCCCACTGCTAATTGGGCATGCATGTGTCTTCACCTGATCACAGGCTGGTGGAGCATCTGTGAAGTGCCCTCCCCTCATTAATCATGTCCCAGCCATAGCTGCTTTTTCTGATCTAGGAGCAAAAACCCTAGCTCTAGAGACTGCCTGGGATGTGGCTGTTGGCCAAGCTTGTGAAACCCTCAAAAGCAGGCAGGTTACTCCAAGAACTTGGTGTTGCTGAGTGAGGAGGAAAAGGAGCAGCAGCCTTTTTTTTTTTTTTTTTTAGGGAAGAAAAATTGTTTTTAGGGTTTTGTTTATTTCTGTATTATAAGGATGTAAATATTATAGGCACATGATAGAAGAGACTGTTACTGGTGTCCTTCCGTGATTCCATAAAGTAAACAAGTTCATGTTTCCTCATTGATACAAAACACAAGTCCTGTTGACCTGAAACCCCCTGACTTTGCCACTCTCGCTGCTATGCTGTGTTCAGTCTATAGCTCTTTTAAAATTGCGTGCCTAAGAACAGGGAAGTAACAGCCAAGGAGAGGTTTCGGAGATGGCTTGAGCTGATTCAGCAGGGGACAGTCTGGGCTTGATCCTGCCCTCTTCCTTCCACTGGTGCTGGTGCTGAGCCTGCTTTGGCTCACTAAACCAGGAGAAAACCATTCCCCCATGGTAGCTGGGATACCCGCTATAGTGAACTGCTGCCTTTCAGCAAGTACACCCACAACCGTTCGCTTAAAAAGAGCTGGAGAATTTATAGAAAAATAGAAAAATTGGGTTTTTTCTTTTTTTTTTTTTTCTTTCCCTTCTCTTCCTCTGCTGGGTAGCATTGACTTTGATAAGCAGTCTCTGCACCTGGAAATCTTCTTCTGCATGGGGATGTAACAAAGCCATTTTGGGATGTTCACCTTGTGTTTAGGAGGGGATTTTGGTGTCGGTGAACTGAGCGCACGCTGCCCGCAGTGTGTGGTGGATGGAGCAGTAGAGGCAAATGCTCCCAGTTGCATTCTTGCCCGTAATAAAGTCACTGCTGGAGCTTACTACAGCAGATCACGAGGTTTAACAGGTCCCTTACTGCACTTAACTCACATGGCTGGGTTGTAATGAACATGCTGAAGTGGAAAAACAGCCCTTTCCTTAAAACAGAAAACACAGGCACAGAAAACACCCTTTGTTTTTTAAAATGAGCCATTGCACTTGGGACTCTTTAATGGTCAAAATTTAACAAGTGGAACTCCTTATTCTTCTTCCCCACCCCTGCCCCCAGTATTTCTTAACTAATTAGCAACAAGCCTCTTTAACTTTTTTCATGTGGCTATTAATCATTCCGGGGCTCTCTGTAGCAGGGCATGCTTTGCTCGCTGCTGGTTTCCTTCAGCTCATGTTGACTTGTTCTTGCTGCCCTTGGAGAGGAGCCGTGGGCTCAGAGTGCTGCTCTCTGTGTTGAGGCTGATGCCTTATTTGCTTGGAGCTGGACGTGTGCTCAGCGCATCGTGTTTCTTCGTGTGGATGATTGAACCCTTGTTGTGTATGAGTAACGGAGTTATTCCTCAGCAAGGGATGGGGAGGATAAATGTGTTTTTCAAGTGCTGGCCCATGACTTGCAAAATCTGGCTGTTTTTTGGGGCTTTGCTGCCAACCTACCGCATGACCTTCAGTAAGTTATTTAGGGCAAGACCTAAACTGTTGGTGTTAGGCAATATTCATAGGCAGGCTGTAAGGAATACCCTCCAATTTGAGGGGGAAGCAGAAGGCTGCTGAGAGCCTGGAGTGCAGTGAGCTGGAGGTAGGATCTTCATAGCAGGCAGAGTGCTTAGCCTTAACGACCTGGCGCATTTTAAGGGTAGACTCCAAGGAACTGGAAAGTTGACTTTTCAGGCATCTCTCCTGAGCACAAGAGTTTGAACTTCATCCCAAACTGGGAAGCACTGAGACAGTATCTTCTCCTTACATCCAGGGATGGAAGGTGCTGAGGATCCTCCATACCATGAAGGAAGATGCTTAAAATGAACATTAATCATCTGTCATTTGTTTATCAGTTGTCCCAACCCTTATAACCTGACTAGAAAAGCCCATATGTTTATGTAAAAACACCATGTGTGCAAGATGCTGGTCACTGAGCTCTTCCATAGCCCTTGGGTCCTGCTGCCATCCAGCTGGGCTTGAAGGCTGGCGATGAAGTGAGTGGTGTGGTGTATGTGAGGTGGGGGGAGAAATAAAAGGAAGAAAACAAGAAAATTATGCTTTTGCTCATTGGACAGTGAGTACCGTTGGGCTCGTCTCCCAGGAGAAGTGAGCAAAGTACATATTGACACATCCGTGGCGGAGCCGGGACAAAAAGCCCTGCTGCTGCTCTGGGCACAGCACGATGAGGGGCTGGGTCTACAGGGCAAGACTAATTTCTCTGGTGACAGAGATTTATCTCTGTTTGCATGCTCATATTTTACAGGTAATTGGTTTATAGAGAAAACCGTTAGCTCAAGGATTTTAGGCAGGTGTTCTTGCAGTAGAGAAACAGATTTTACAGGCATTTTGAGTGTCATATAGTCATCAAAGTGGCTGAGGTTCTCTGTGTAATTGGTGGGATGGGAGTTATTTTGGGGGATTCGAGTCCTTTCCCAAAATGTTTTCATCAGATCAGGGGTTTGGGTCAGACCTTCTCCAGCTTCGGTTCATTTAATGGTGGGGAGGTTAGGGAATATTTCATTTCCTAACTCTCCCCATCACTGGAAAAAAACTAGAAGGAAGGGCAAGGCAATTCAGATTTCTTTTTCCACGAATTAGCAGACTTCAGCTGCAACTCCATCTGCGAGCTTGTCTGCAGACTGCCGGTTGCCTTGTACTGACTCACGTGCTGGGTTTTGTACTTAACCCAAACACATTGCAAAGACACCGGATTTTCATGGGTTACGGTGTCGTCCAGTCCCGTTGGTGGCATTGCGACCCAGGTTAGCTTGGGTTGTGGTAAGGCTGCATCTTTACTGCAGGGAAGGCAATTTTTGTTGTTTTCCCTAGGGAGAAAGAAGTTTTGATTCAAAGCAGGTTTCATACTCGAGGTGATTTAAACATGATCAAAGTCAGTGGAATTTTATTTAAAATAAACACGCGATTCTCCTAATCAACCCTTTAAAGAGAGCATCTGGGGAAAAAATGATGGGGTTTTGTACATTTAATTATTCACCTGACTCTTTTTTTTTTTTAATATCTGATGACGTTTCCACTGTTTGAGGATAGATAGGACTTTATTGACACAATTAGTGAAACAAATGATTATCACACCTTTTATTTAACCCTGTGCTATTTGATCTATTTGCTTGCACTTCCATTACTCTCTTGCTTGGTTACATTACACAATGATATCACCTTCCTGTGCTGCTGCAGCTAAAACAAAGTGAAAAAACCCCTTTTGGCTCTCAGCTGCTCTCTGCTGTTTTTATTGCAGATGAACTAGAAAGCAATGTCGAGCAAAGAGTTATTTGAGTTTCCTTTCAGTGCTTGCTAGGCATTATTTCCGGGCCTGGCAATTGCCTGTGTTTGTGCGACAGTTTTCATATCTTAAAATAACAAACAAAAATCCCAGCAACTCTATTCCCAGCATAATTAGTAAGATCAGAATAGTAAGATAAAGAAAAAAAAACAACCAAAACCCCCCCAGATTATGATGGGTTTATATACATCAAATACTAGACTCTTTATGACTAATTCCCTGGGTATTTTGAGCCACTTTGCTGGGATGTGTTTATTTTCTTTGAACATAGAGGTGGGAAGTGTGGTTCTGCCTGGTAGGAGGTCAAAGAGGGTTCTTGTACTCAAGAGCTGCATGTTTTTGAGATGTTGGGGGTAGGATCCTGCTGATGGATTGGGCCAGACCTCACTGTGATGCTCCTGACGGTGTGATGCTCCTGACGGTGTGATGCTCCTGATGGATGGACATTTTCCTCTGAAATCAGGAAGGCAGGTGGTCCTGCTGACCTGCTGCCTTACAACCCTTTCCGTCCTTCTCTTCCCTGGTGGAGAAAACACCTCATTAAGTTTAGAAGGGGTAGAAAAAAAGGAGAGGGGAGGAAAACTGCCTCCTTTCCTCTGACAAAAAAAAAAGAGGGTTTTGGAAAGATCTGTTGGTTAGGTGAGAACTTTTTTTCAATTGCTGGCTTGTTGTCTACCTCCTCACATCACCTGGCACCTGTGAGGCCTCTGGAGGTGGTGGCCCCATGGTGTGCCTATGCTCAGTGTGACATTCATTTAAATAAACCATGCAAACTGGGAAAAAAAAAAAAAAAAGAAAAAAGGAAAAAAAACCTAAAAACTTCCTACTGTGCAAAAATAAATCAAAAGATAGAAGTTTGCATGGGAATAAGTCTCGTCCAATGTGGTAAGAGCTGTCGTGTAACGGCCTGTCCCTTTCCTCTCTCTTGAAGGTCCCAGTCCCACGCTTCCCACCGATCTGGAGTAATGTTTGGAGGAGCCTGGCAGCATGGTCCTTTCGGTAGCTTCCAAGGATTTTTAGGATCATGGGATGTATGGACCCCAAAACCCTCTGGAGAACGTTGGCTGCAGATAAAAGCATCTGGAAGTTCCTACTGTCTTTTTACCCTGTTTTTTCCTGGGTCACCTCATGTCATTTGGGAAGGAAGCCTGTCTGTCCTGAGGATTATAGCAAACCTGTCACTTACTGGAATACCCCCCCTTGCGTTTTTTCAAGATGGAGCCATTGCTTTACCCAGCAGAAGGATAATTTTTCTTCTCCCAGAGCTTTTCCAGTGCAGCAGCACTCATGTCCAGCAGGTATGTAGATGGTTTTCTCATTCACTAGCCAGTTTGCTTTCCAGATCTTTAGGAGTTCAATCATTTTGTTTCCTTACTAGCTTCTGCTAAAGGTAAGACCTTCCAAAGTCCTTGGTGCCATGCTCTGAAGGTGGGTTTTCCTTGTTAGGACACAGACCGAATTTGAGATGTAGATTTGTGTGGAGCAGTGGGGTCAGCTTCTTCTGAAGGTTTTGATGCCCAACCTGAGCCTCGCATCTGAGGAGGGGGATGGAGGAGCTCATACCTGCTGCTCCTTATTCCTCCTCCTGGATCGCCCCGGACTCTCGGGCAGCTGCCTGCTGTGTTTGTAACCCACAGCCGGCACCAGCCACGTGTGGATCAGCTTATCGGGCTTTGTCATCTGGTTTCAAAGGAGATGACATGAGCGTTTAATCCATTTTTCCACTTCTTAATTTACAGTATTTCTGCTGAAGAACGTCATTTTGAGGATGATTTATCCCATAAAAAAGGAGATTGATTTAAATTTTAAAACTAAAACTATTCCTATTCAGTATAGACATGGATAACTCAATAGCTGTAGTGATAGCCAAATTTGCATTTTTATAGTCATTTACAATGAGTTAGATGTGTAGAATGGAAAAAAAAAGTATACCAGAACCGGATCACTGTGCTGGTCTCTGTGGGTATCAGTTTGCTGTGAAAATCATCCTTCTTGGCAGTTGTGCTGGTTTTGGTTGAATCTCCTCATGTGTACTGGTGAACAGATCTCTCCTTCTACAGAGCAGAGAGAAAGTTAGCTCTTTCAATCTAGCTTCTTACTTATTTTTACTATACAAAGAGGAGGTGCTGAAGGGAAAGGGCTGAAAATGCTTTGCTATACATTTATTCTGCACTCCTATCAGCATTTGTGAGGCATTAAAAGTTTCATCTTCTTGCTTCGTAAGCGCTATTTCGCATCAGATTAAAGGAAGGAAATGGGGGGGTAGAGTGCGTGTGGGGGAAACAAAGTCGGTCGCCTCGCTCTTGAATTTGACTGCGACCCGTAGGCCAAATGGAGATGTTAAACAAAGATTGAGGATAAAAAGTTTCTTTGCTTTAACTAGCAGGAAAGTCAAGCACTTGCTGTGCCTGTAAGAGAGGCTAGAATTAACCACGGGGATTTGGACACGGTAGGTGAAAAGCAGCATTGTGCCAGGTTGGTGGGGATGGTCGGTGGTCAACCCCCGTGCAACATGGTCATGTGCCAAGACAGGATCTTCTCCAGGAGGACTGCCTGGAGGCTCAGCCCAGCAGCATCTGCAAGATCCCACCCCTCAGGGAGGATGGAGACCCCCAGTGTTGCTTGCATGGGCTTTGTGCTCTGCTGCAGAGGCATCCCCTGGGACCGGGACGTTCAGCGTTTGACTTCCCCTCGCTGAACTATGTTCCTGCTTTGCTCACTTGGCATGTTGCAGTCCAGCTCAAATGACGTAGAAAATGCACTGAAAAATGATTGTATTTCTTCTGCATGATGCCTCTTCTGTATGTCTGAAGGCTTTCTCTGATGGCCGAGAGAGAGGAAGGGCAGTTAGGAAATCTATATTCTGCAGCTGACTCCTCCAGTGACTCCGTCTGTACCTCTGGTGAAGACACCAAGTAATTGTTTGCTTAGGTCCACATGTGAAAGGTGACAACGTTACATATAGTGGTATTTAGGTTTTCTCTTCTCCCCTAGCTTTTTGTCCTTTAGCACACAGAAACAATTTACTAAATCTAAATAAATGCTGCTGAGATTCACCTGGGCTCACCAAGCCAAACTCCACTCTCATTTAGATCTGCTGCAAAATGCTGGTTTGCAACTCAGGTTTGGTACGTCGCTGTGTGTTGGGCAGCAGAGCTGGGATCACCCACTGAGATGCCCCTGGCTGGGCTTTCCAATAGCTTGGGCATCCCAGGATCCCACTGTCCTCCTAGCCCTGCTGAGTCTTCTGCTGGTTGGAGCCAGAGGGAAGGCATGGCTGATCTGACCCCGGGTGAGCAGACCGGTGGGTACCACCGTAGAGCAGCCCTGGCGAGGGCTTTGCTCAGAGCCTCCTGATCCTGTGCACCAAATTAAGAAATGACTAAAAATCCAGGATTTGGCTGTGTCTTTGGCTTCAGTCTCAGCCCTTCATTCAGAGATAAAAGTTTTCCTTCCTTAACCTGAATTAACTTTCACGGGTGGGCAAGCACCACTGTGTGGGTTGATCAGGAAAATTGTTTAGCCCATTTTTCTCTCTCAGGAATATAGAACACAGCTTTCCTGTCACTGCAATTCCTGGTGTTCTATTAATTAGCTCCTAACAACTTCTAAGGCACTTAAGAAAAAAGGATCACTGGCAGTGCGAGCTTTTTGTCTACAATTAAAGCAAACACCATTGATATCTAAAGTAATTTTTTTTTTTGCGGCCAGCTGCTTGATAAAGACGTTGCAAACCAGATCGCCACTTGTTCGTGTAAGATGTGAAAAGGTCCTTTGTCAGCAGTGCATGGTGGTGGAATGAGCCCCGAACACCTCTGAACACCTCTTGGAGCATATGTGCAAAATGTGTTTATTGGTCTCCTCCTAGCCCTTGTTGCTCAATGTTTTAGGAAGAGCATCTCTATATTTGATGCGAGGGAGTTCCTTGTGTTTCCTCTTGTTTAGAGAGCCAGAAGAGGTGTAATCACCACTTGTACACAGATTTCTTCATGGATCTTGAGTGTGAGAAGAGCTGTTGGCTACAGTTCTAGAGTACAAGCAGTGCTCAGGGTACCCCAGAAAATGGGGTGTCGGTTGCTCTGCTCCAGTCTGGTGCAGTCGCTTTGGTGCTTCTGGAGATGCCTGTTTGGAGACCAAACAAAACCTACCCATTACCTGGGTAACCTAGAGCAGCCCCAACGGTGCTTGCACTCTGTGTTGCATGGGTCTGCGCTGACACCGAGCAAGGAGAAAAGCCGTGGTAGACGTACCCCAAATCTCGCCTTCTGCATTGCCCCTTGCAAAGAGAGCCTTGCGGGCACCTGAGAGCCTGCCGGTAGCTGGGGGTGGCCCGAGAATTAGAGCTTGGCAAAGAATGATGTTTCAGTTGCAGATTTACAACTGTCTTTTACAAGGAAGAAAAATCATCTCAGGTGTTGTTCAGAGCTGGTCTCATCCTGCACAGATGTGGGGCAACTTCAAAGGGAGTGTAATTTAAGGGCTTTCCCCTCAGTCAGCGTGAGCACCCGGGCTGGGGGGCTGCCAGGTGCGTCCCTGGGTGCTAGCTAAATGATGAACTCCATCAGCATTTAAAATGCTTGCTGGTAAAGTAGCAAAGCCTTTCAGTCAGGGTGCAGAGCGTTGGGTCAAAATGTCCTTTAGGGGGTAGGACTATGGACAGATGAATGTTATTAATTAAAAAAAAAAAAAAAAAAACAAAACCAGAAAGCTTCAGTTTGGCTGCTTGTGAGGGTAATGTGTTTGGGTGTGTGTTTCAAAAGCACATAACTGATTATAAAAATCATGGATGGGCTAAGTCGGTATTAATGATGGTTGGATGACAGTGAAAAGCAGCCCTGGCACATTGCAGGGATGTTCTTGTCATGACTAACCTCTCTCTTTCTCACCCCAGAGGAATTTTTTAGTGCCCAGCACAGACAAGCACTGAAATTGCAGGTTTGCAGAAGTTTTCAAATCTCTCCCCAGCTGGCAGCAAATAAAGGAATTGCAAGTATTTATTGGTTTAAGGGAAAAAAAATAACCTCAAAGCTATAAAATAAATTTGACAATGAAGCTTTTTTTAGGTAGTCTTACTTTCTTTATGGTTTTGTGAGTTGAACGTATCGAAGCCTGGCAAAGGAAGAAGATTTAATCTACAGATGCTGTCTCTTGCTTGATGGTTTCCTGCTTCTAGAATTACTCCCAATTCTCTGGAATTGGGTCTGAGACTAGTTTCAGCTTTCAGTTTGTGGGCAACCTACCTTACCAGCAGGCTGGATTTGCAAGGGTTGGGGGCAGCAAATGCAAGTAAGTGCTTTTAAAGTTTCTTATCTTGGCTGCCCAATGTCCATTTGCCACTTTCAAAATATTTACAGCTGAATCTTTGGATTCGCTTCTTCCTCTGCTCAGGAAAAGCGCTGAAGCTGCTGATGCTGAAATTTTGCTTCGATCTTTCTTTCCCTGTGCTGCCTGGGAGGTTTGGAGGAGAGCGTGCTCAGGGTGAGGGGTGCTGATGGACCTGTGCTCATCCTGCTGCTGTTGATCCCAGGACTGCGCTTTGGAGTACGTTGGCTTTTGCTTGCTGGGCAGTGGTGAGAGCCAGCTTGAGCGAAGCAAACTAGTTGTGTATCTCAGTCCTTAGGTTATGCTAAATCTTCCCCCCCTTTTGCAGCATGTGTTGTCGCTCCTTAGTTCCGCCCCTGTCTTGGGGCGCTTGCTGACAGCATCTTGGCGTGTGCCATTCGTGCCCAAACTTTATGCCCTCTTTGTAGGGCATCTAATTGGGGATACACAAGGGCATATTTCTATTTATTTCTATTTCTGTAAATAAATAAATATTTATATATTTTTAAAGGTCTGAAATAATCCTGCTAGTATGTGTTGAATGGTCCTCTATTTATCGCTTTGAGATGTTGCTCAGCATTTTATATTGACTAAAGCATCATAGTAATTACTTTCAGAATAAAGATCTTTATTAATGTGTGATCTTTGCTTTTTCCATGAGGGCCTGCATCTGCAGGTGCTGACTTACTATGCACAGTAAATACTTAACTATCTGCTGACTTACTGTGCTGCTCCAGGTTGCAAAGAAGCAGTGAACTATCACAAGACGTGTCATTGCTAAAGCCAGCAAAGCAAGAGTATCTGCTCAGCTCCCGAATCCTTTGCATTGCTTTGAGGGGCTCTGCAGAGCCGAAGGTGTTGACAGGCTGTTTTCTTGGGCTCCCATCTGCTGAGCAGCATTATTTGGATTAATATTGAGGAACTTGTAGTGAAATTTGTCTCATGCCACGAAAATGTAAAGCCTCTGAAGCTGGCTGGCATCCCAAGGCTGTGAGAGGCCCTTGGAGGGGCTGTTCGGTGAAGGTGGCAGGATTTGCACTGTCCCAAAACCATGAATGGGACGTGATCTGAAGAGTTTGTAATTGAGTTTTAATCATCTCCAAGCTGGTCTGGTTGCTGATTTCGGGCAGCAAACAAAAAACATCAGCCAGGAATGCCTGCCACAGGGCCAGCCTGCCACCAAGAGAGGGTATCCACCCAATCTTTTCTGGTCCTGTGGCATGGAGCCCAGTTCAGAAACACAAAATACTGTTTTGGGCAATTTTTTATTCTGAGGGTGTTTCTTGAGCTGGAAGCAAATCTCGCAACAATCCTTCTGTTTTTTCCCTGGCAATGTTTTGGGGATCTTGTGGTTTCACCGGCTCTGCTATTGCAGGAAACCATCGTTGTGTCACCTCCTTTTTACCTTTGTAGTATCAAAGCCAGGAGATCGAATTAGAGACCCAAGGCTCCAGCAGCAAAAAGGGGATTTGAGTGCGTGCTCTGCTGCTGTGCAATAAAAAACCTTACATAGTTACAACCTTTTTATATAGGTTACCGTAGATAAGTTGGGGGATGAGGCACAGATGCATCCCAGCTCTGGTGCCTGTGGAAGGTGGAGCCCTGCCCACTGTCCAGGTGAGAGGTCCAACTCCATCGTGGGCTTGACACCCCAGTTTTCATGGCCAAAGGGGAGTGCCGGGGGCATTCACTGGGATGCTGAGCGATGCTGGGACCCCCACGGTGCCCCGGCTCCCCGTGGGCCATGGGGGCTGTCATTGCCTTTCGGCTCAGCCACCTCCACAGTGTGGATGTGCCCTCCTGCCGGCTGACAGCATCCTTGTGGCAGGCAAATGGATGCTGAAGTGCCATCACCCTCCCTGCTGGCACCATCGCTTGGTTTTCATTAAGCTTTTTGCAAGAACCAACTCTTTCTGCTGGGGTCCCTGTGCAGTTTTATCCAGGACTGTATTTACATCAGCATCAGGTGGTTTTTGTTTAACCTTTGCCCTGCTCAAAAATTAAATACCGAGGTACTAGGAAGAGAAGTAATCTCCCAGATAAGCATTTTTTCCCTGCTCTTCTGTAATTCACGGGGGAGCTGGCTTACCCTGCCTGTTGATGACTAAGGAGGAAATTCTTTTTTGCTTAGGATAATGCTGAAAGTTCACTGGAATTTTTTTTATCATGGGTTTATCACTTCCTCCCTTGGAATTCCTAACTCTTACTGTGCAAGGCAGGAAAAAAATAGTGGTGACCGCAAGTTATGGAATTTACCTTCTGTGGAAAAGATGCTGAACAGCTAAATGGTGTTTTCAGGTTTGCTGTGGTTTGCGTGGGGGATTTGCTCCATATCCAGGTATATAAACAGGCTGGGAAAGAGTCATGAATATTCTAGCAGCTACCGTCTTTCAAGTGTGGTTTTTTTAATGTTGAAGTTAATTAATGCTCATATCTCTTGAATATAGGTGAGTGTAAGCCTTCTCATTGTACAGATGGGGAGGAGGTTTGGATTTATCACAGGTCTCTGAGAAATGGCAGGGTCAAAGTCAAGTTTATGTTAAAGAGTTTCTGGTTCATCTTGTTAATCTCCAAACCTCCCCTTTTTTATAGAGGGGATCTGGATGTGTGTCTCTAGAGAACACAGATGGAGTTTGGCCAGAGAGACCCTGCCTTTCTGTTAAACGCATGTTTATTCTCGCAGTATTTGCTTCCCGCTGGTGTTACGGTGATTGCACTGTCAATCCTTCTGCAAACGCTTGACAGTGCTGCTGAAAAGCTTTGACACTGCAAAGCATTGTTTACTTGTGAAAGTATTATTATATTTTGAATATCTATTATTCATCTCTTGTGCTAAAAGTGACATTATATCATAAAACTGCTCTTAGATTTCAGAGCTTTGAGGAAAAGCTGTTTTTTGTCCCTGGCTCCCTGTGACAGTGCTGGGAAGTGCTTTACCCTTTGTATCTCTGCAGTCCTCTCTTACGAATTGTGAGTGACAGCAGGAAAGTATAAAAGAGCGCAGAGGAGCTGGTTTTGATGTTCATAAAAGGCTTTGATAAAAGATGCAGCACATAGACTTCATATTATTTGCTATTTTTAACTTCTTAAGAGCATAAAGCGCTCAGATCCAATATTTATGTAAAAGGGGAAAGAGGGGGGGCTGTATTTCTTCTTTTTGTTTCTTCTTTTTTTTTCTTTTTTTAGGACCAGATGAATTAAAATAGAAAAATGTCTCTCTTCTGTGCCCTAGTAAAATTTTGCTTTCTTCTGTGAAGCATCTGTGTCTGTCTTCCATGAAGCATCGGTAAAGCCGACCCCATGGCGTTAACGGTGTGGATGATGCTGGAGGAGACCAGCTGTGGTTTCGAAGTCTCCTTGGTCGTAGGCTTGTGCCTTCAACCTCCCGGTTACGGCTGGCTCCAGTGGACCCACCAGCTGTGGTGATGTGTGTGGCAAGGCGTGTGCTTCTGACAACAGGTCTCTCCTCCAAGACCTGGAGAAATAAAACACAGGAAAGCCAGGGCAGCTCCTCTCCTTTCTCTAAAGGTCCGATTATGGTAAAGGCGTCTCTGTAATAAGTAGCTTTGCTTGCTCCATAGAGATGAGAGGCTGTGTGCAGGCTGCATAATTGGGGTTTTACTGATGAAAGTGCTTGTCATTATTTCCAGCCTCCTTCATGTTGCAGTCTTCTCTTTAATCTCGTCTGTCAGCATGGCTTGCTTGTGGTGGGCTGTGTACTTGTGCATATTCATGTGCGTGTACATATGAGCACATCCATAACACTTCATCAGGTGCTTTCCTGTGTGCGTGTGCATAGGCACGCCCGGATAGAAAACGCGTGTGAGGAGGAGGGTGGGTAGTGCATGCATGCATGGCACTGGCACGGCCATTTGCACAATCGGGTTCTTCATCCATGCAAGGGCCTTCATGCTGGATATCGAGACTCCTAATGATGGCAGCGTGCAAACCTGACCTTGAGATCCACTTGATGACAAAAGTCATCCTCTTGCTCGACACCACATTTTCTGTTTTACTGGGGAGAAATGCCCTGAAACACCCTGTGCAGGGACAGAATGGGTCCTGTCATTCCCCAGAGAACCCCAGGACAGAGCAATATTGGAGTCCCACCTTGCTGCAGCACTGAGAAAGAGTTTATTTTGATGGGAAGAGCACAGCAATAGCTGTTGTTGGTGGTTTTGAGTTCTTCAGCAACGTGTGCTCATCCAAGGGGGGCTGTTTAAATCAGGTGCTGGGTTTGAAGTAGCTGAACTCAGGCAAAGCCGTCCCAACCTCTCACCCATCTGAGGTGAATAAGCACTTTCTGCTTAGTTCCTCACGTGGGAACTTTTATGTGGAAACATAAAAATGAAGGGAATTTCCAGCCTTGGGTGGTCATCAGAAGATGCTGAGAAGTATGTTTGCTTGGGTGGTGTCTCCCTGCCTCTGCTGTTCCTCTGGGAGCTTGCAAAGCTGAACGCTGAACACTTACAGGGTGAGATGCTCCATGGGGGTATGCCAGCATGGCACTATGCCCACTCAATGGCGTTGCCTCTCGTGTGTACCTTCGTGGTGGTGAGTCCCTCATTATACCCCAAATGGAAGACTCCCAGGAGTGTTTAACTGGGCCCACATGTGATTTTATAGGATGAATAAATGGAAATCTCCGCGTCTGAAGCACAGTCTAATTTTTTTCTTGGCTTACCTGTAAAGCTGTGTTACCACCGCATGCAAGAAGGTGCTGTCATCCTCTGCCGCATGACTTGTTGGACTTAGCTAGCTTATAGCAGAAGCATGTCGGCACATACAGGTGCCTTTTCAACTTCTGACAGGTTGTCCAGTTAGCCAAAAAGTTTGGGTATCCTCAGTTATTCTGTAAGGTACGGGAGGATTTTGTTGTACCATTGGAGTGGACACCATGATAAACTGTAAAAGCTGTTGCTGAATCCAGGAGAGACAGAAAGGACAGGTCAGGGTAGGACTTGCTGAGCTGGAGTGACACCATGCCGTACCCCACCTGTGGCAGGTTGGTTGCATGGGCTCAGAGGTGTTTGCACCCTGCCTTGGTGCATGCTGTGCAGCAGCTCAGGTGCTTCAGTTGCATTTCCAGAAGCAATGCAGCTGCCTTGCTGCGAGTCGGGGAGGAGTGGGCTCCGAAGCACGTCGGGGGCTCCCCAAAACCTGGGGTTCTGTGGCACTGAGCAGAGCTGTGCCAAAGCATCTGATGAAACGTGGCCCTTGGCTGGCGGGAGTTGCAGTTGCTCTTCTTTTGAAAGAAGCTGGGAAAGGTGCCCCAAAACAACCGCTGGAGAAAGTGTCCAGATGAAAGGTCTGGTAAGCATCAGGGTCCCCTCTGCTGTCTTTTCAGGCTCTTCTATAATCAGCTGTCATTTTGGGATCTGGGCATATTGGACCTCAACGAGTATGGATTAAAACTTAAACAAACAGTGACTCTTCTATAAATATTTAGCTCACACGGTTTAGGAGCTGCTGGGAGAAGGAGACAAAATAAATTTGAAGTTCATGACTGTCTAAAAAAACTATTGGAGGATGGCACTCGGTCACCGGATTGGCTGGCACGTAGGTTTTGAATAGCTATTCCTCCTCTTTCTTTTTTCCTGAAGAAAAGGGTGTATTTAAGCATCCTTTGCAGAGACATGAGGTTGCACTCTTCCAGTGTTTACATGGCTGCTTTGGGGATTCAGATCAGTGCAAAGGTCTTCTTCAGCTTGGCTGGCTGAGCTGAGTGCCCAAGAGGAGCCATGGTGTGGAGTAAATGGGTGATGTTCCCTGGCCGTACACATCTTTCTTTGCAAATTTGGACTGGTCATCTGAAGTACATACATCTGCATGGAAGAGGGGGATGTGTCTCTGAGTGTGTGCTTTTATCTGGCCACCTCGATACCAAGACAGCAGCTTGCCCGTGGGCTGGCTGCTGACGAAGGAGCTGGGGTCCCCAGTGGGGCTTGTGTAGACAACGCTAAATCTTTGGTTGCCACATTGTTCCTGCTCTTGCAAAAGTCTCGATAGCAAGGTAGGCCTATCCCTGTCAGCCTTTTTTGCCTCTTAAATATGAAGATAATATCCTTTTTTTACGTTGCAGAGCTCTTGCAAGAATGGAAAAGAATGAAACGTGCTGATAAGAAATGGTATCAGTAGCCAAGATGGGCAGAGGCACGCGTGCTTTGAATAAGCAGGGAACTTTACCACACACAAGAGTCTGGGATTATTGATTAAAAAAGAAAAAAAAAAAATCAATCATCAATTATTTTCTTTCTCTCTCAGCTTGCTCTTCTAATACAAAGTACTTGCAGTTGGACTAGATGATGGTTGTAGGTCCTTTCCAACTGAACTATCCTATCCTATCCTATCCTATCCTATCCTATCCTATCCTATCCATATAACAATAAACCCGAAATACTTGGCATGCCCTGTGAGATGCTTTGCAACTGCTTGCATCACCCCTGCCCCTGGTTGCAGCATCTTGGGGCTTTCTGCACTGGGATGCTTGACGTGCGCTGTCCCTGTGATCAACTGCTTTGCCTGGAAGATTAATGGCAGAGGAGAAAATGTCAGGGAAGGATGGGTAAGAAAAAGGTAAAGTCCTCGTTTGCCAGCTCGTTTAAACCACTTTTGGGCTTTGAGAGAAAATGTCGGTGTTTGAGTTGGATGCGGTGGCGGACTAGATGGTTTTTCTCTTTCAATAGTTTCTTTTAGTGCCCTTCCTAATTTAAAAGGAGGAGTTTAAATTATTGTTGTTTTACCTCTGAAGTGGAGGGATTCCAAAGCCTTTGGCAAATCTCTGCTAAAGCATCTAACGTAGAAATGAGCCTCATGGTTTTTCCCAACTCTGTCTCTGTCAGAAGCCCCTCCTTGTGTCCACGAGAAGCACTAAATCTGTGGAGGTGGACAAAGAGCTTGATTTATGTAGAAGATAATTTTATCCAGTGGTGTTTGGCCAGAAAACATAAAGATGATAATGATTTTTATTTTTTGGCATAACCTTTGCAGATCTCTGTGTTTCTGACTGTTGCTGAAGCAACACTCTGCCACGGGTGAGTGCCAGCGCTTGGTCTGGGATGTTCGGGTGCTGCCTGCAAGGGATGGGTGCCCATACCTGGTCATTTTGGCCCCAATACCCGCAGCATCCTGGAGGTGAGAGGCAGCTGAGGCTTCAGACATCGATTCTCACCAAAGCTGTAATTAGAGCTCAAGCCTCCCGTTAGATTTACGACACATTTGCCTGCTAAACCTCCCCATTCACTTTGGCTATTTGTCCTGATTTTGTACCAAATCTCCTTCTTGCTACTTGAACTGAAGAATAAAGTATTATAACTTTGGCTTGGGGCAGCTGTCCAAAGGATATATTGGGATACACTTGGCCTTTGAAAAGAAGGACTTTAGTCTCCAGCCCTGTCAGTCCCTCTGGCTCCTGGAAGTTTTCCTTCCAAATGGTTACTTCAAACCTCAGAGAAGAAGTTTGTGTGTTTTCAGAACTATGATTAATACTGTTTTTACGCTTCGTTGCAAAATGCCGCACAATGAATGAGACCAGCAGGGTGGTGGTTTATGGGGGGGACAAAAAAAAAAAAAATCATCAAACAAATGCTTTCAGACGCTGTTTTGGAAGAGTGATGTGTGTGTGTGTGTGTTATATAATCTCCTGCAAACTGTGGGGTTGCCTTCCTATTAAAAGGAAGGGGGGAAAAAAAAAAGGCTTAAACCTCATCTATGGAAAGAATGTCAGAAATAGTTGAGAAGTTGAATAATTACAGTCTTTTTTGCGCTAGGTCAGTGAAAGCTAATTTAACATGCAGGATTGCAGTGCCGTATGTCTTTGCAATTACAGAATCACAGGATGGTTGAAGCTGGAAGGGACCTCTGGAGGTCATCTGGTCCAACCTCCCAGCCCAAGCAGGGCTACCTACAGCCAGTTGCCCAGGACCACGTCCAGTAGCTTTGGAATATCTCCAGGGATGGAGGCTCCACAACCTCCCTGGGCAAGCTGTGCCAGTGCTCGATCACCCTCACAGTAAAACTAGGCATAGTGCATTGTATTTCAGTGAGCCGGTCGTAGGTTCCTGCTCGTTTCTGGTGCAGCTTGAAAAGTTTGGGGGTGCGCGTGTGGTTTTGGGTCGGAGTTGGCTTGAGCATGTGGGGGATGTGGGTCTGCAGCTGAACCCTGTGGCTCGGGCTTGGCAATGCTTGGTTGGGGCTTGAGAGGTGGTTGGGCTTGGCGCAAGGTGCTAAAAACGGTCCCCTCGCTGGTGTGCCGGGAGGCTTGCTGCGTGATGGCGGGGTGTCTGAGAGCTTGTGGTCCCTCTGGTTTGGTTTTGAGGCTGTACCTGTTGCTGAGCCTCCAGCTAGCTCCGCTGACTTTTGCTTCCCTTCCCTCCACACTGTGTGCCTATTCCCAGTTGGTGAGTCACTTTGCCACAGGAATCTGGGACTTATTTATCAGCATAAAATGAGGCTACTTGCACTTCTGAAGTGCTCAGCACCAGCGGAGCTGCAGCATCAGGTGCTTCCCCAGAAAGCCCTGTCTCGGTGGCAGACCCCGGGGGAAAGAGGCCGAGGGATTTACTGTGGCTGTGTGCCCAACGTGTCTCCATCTTGGGGGCACAGAGGATGCTAGTGCACGTGGGAGGTCACCTAAACCCCTATGGGGACATTAGGGTTGGCACAGATTTGCTTCCTGGTGGCTTTGTGTGCATTCCTCACACGTGGAAAACAAAAGCAAAGCCTAAGACTATGCTTGGGATCTGGTTCCTCTGCTTGGTCTCTAGTGTTTCCTCCTGTCCTCCCTTCATGGAAAACAGTAGCCGTTGTTTGTTGTCCTGGATGCATTTTTTTTTTCTTTTTTCTCTAAGTCACTTTCTTTTCGTGCTGTTTCGTTTGCTGATAAGTGATGGAAATGGCAGAAATGAGATGATGGCTTCCAGTGAATGCTTCTGCTGTCCGCAGACACGTCCCATCAGCATGTTCGGCCCTCATGCCAGTGACAGGGGTGTTTTCTCATTAAAAATAGACCACAGACAATGCCACTTCCCGAGGACTGTGATTTATCATTTAATAACAAGTGGTTACTCATTTCCTTTGGAAAACTTTCTGGAAGTGTTATTTTGCTTTCTCCTCTTGCCTTTTTTTTTTTAAATTTCCTTCAAAGCTCTGCATTACCCTTCAGAGCCACCGTGTCTGTTAAATGAAGTGTTCCCTTTTCAAGTGGAAATCGTATTTATGATTTAAAGATCATGAAAAAACAAGTCTTAACCCTTTGGGTGTGAGCTTTTCTTTGTAAGCTACTGCAGCCCTGAAATCCTAGCTCAGCCAAGGGAAATGGCAATGGAGAGACAGCTGGGTAGGTGAGACTTGAAGAAAAACGGTAATGCTGATCCTCAATGTGGAATGGATGATCTGCTTGATCTGACTTTAAAGAAAAATTCAAATAATTGCAGAACTCGTACTGTCTGAGTTGCCAGCTCTTAATGGTGATACCTCCTGGTGTAGCAAGTTCTCCTGAAGGATGGAGGGCTTGCAGAACTACTAGGCAAACTCATACCAAGTCTGGTATTTTAGTGGCTACCAAAAAAAGTGCTGAAAGCTGTTGAGTAGTTCTTGAGGAAATCTCAACAGCTCAATAAACAAACTCGGGAAATGTGCTGAAGATGAAATCATCATAAGTGGGTACTTAAGAAGCTAAAAGAAATGGTTTGCTGTTGGATCAGGAAGGCATTTTGAGGGTCAGTAGCAGATTAGATGGTAGACTGCAGAGGATACAGAAGATGAAATGCAACCAGAGGCACTGCAGGTACTTTTGGTGATAGCATCTTCTCTTACAGTTGTCTTAATGAGCTGCAGGGGTGGTTTGAAGACAAGAAAAATAAATTCAATAAAGACAAGTGCAAAACAGTGCTCTTGGAAATAGGATGCGCGTACCCAAAATGAGCAGTAGCAGGTTAACTGCAGAAAGGGATCCGGGAGCTGCAGTGAATCACAAGCTGGTTGTGAATCAACAGTCAGATGCTGTTACAAGAAAGGCAGATCTTGCATAGGCCACAGAAAAATGGCAAAGGTAATAATTCCATCTCAGTTGTCATACAAAACCTCACTTGAAATACAGCATCCAGTCTCAGCCCCTCTATTTTTAATATGAAAGCAGGCGGCTTGGGAAGATGAAGCTTCTGTTTGGGAAATTTCACTTATGAGGAATAGCTGGAAGATTTGTATATGTTAATCCTAGGAAAAAAAAACCAAAACAACCCACAGGTGTCAGGCCATGGTTTGATGGGATGCTGTCTTCAGCAGTAATTTTGGAGCCAGGTATCTCTGCTCTCCTGGTGTTGGCTGTACTGTGGCTCATCATGTGGTCAGTTGTGTAGCCACAACCTGTATGTCCACACTGTGAGCTGGGACAAGGAACTTTTGTTAGTGTAGAAAAAGCTGAAAAGCGTCCCCAAAACAATTTCAAAGTATGGCTACGCAGTTTTGCCCGGACAACAGATGACATGCAGGAGGAAGGAAAGAGGGCAGGGAGAGGAGAGGTGGTTGAGCACCTGGTAGAGTTGAGACTTGAAGGGAACGCAGCAGATTTGAGACATCCAGGAAGGTGGTGTGAGGAGTGCAGCACCTGATGTCTCTCCATGTCTGAGGACAGGACTAGAAGAAAATGGCATACAGGGAAGTGCTTCTCTGGATGCTGTCTTCCAGCACATCGTGCCTGGTAGCAGCCGGGTAGGCTGGCATTTCTCAAAGCGTAGGTTCCAGCTCCTGGTGGTGGTGGTGAAGGAGAATGAGTGATGCTGGAGCTGGCCCAAAAAGCGTTAGAAACCGCTTTGTTAGCAGCACAGCAGCCCTTCCCGGATGGTGGGGCGAGTGGTGCTTGTCGCTGGGAACTGCAGCCGAGTCGTGCTTCCTTCTTGGCAGAGCTGTGCCGGTGTTGCCTTGGAGAGAAGCATGAAGACAAACAAGCCAAGAGAGGGTTTGGGGCTGGGTGGCTGTTTGAAGTCCCTTCTGGCCCAGCATTTCTGCAGCCCTTGCATCCAGATTTTGGCATGGCTTCTGCCGCTGTTAGTCCTGCCGAGGCCGAGTGTCCCAACACCTCCTGCTGTTCTGAATCCACGTTTCCGACATTACTGCATTGCACTTGGTTTTTCGGCTCTTGGGAGTAGTTTGGTTGACCACAAATTGGTCACTCTGTGCTGTGATGCAAGCTGATGATTTCCTCCCCTGCGGATGCTAAACCAAATACCCCTGCAACTGCCATCTGACGGTGATGTTACTCGGCTGGTGTTTGCAGCCGGTGGGAATGCTCTGGAGCCATGCAAGCCTAGATCATTCAAGCTGATACTTATGCTTATGACTAAATGCTAAATGCCTGGTGTGTTCTGCCCTACCAGCTGTATACCCCAGGGAAAAGAGGGGTTTTACTGCAAGAAGAAAGGATATTCTGGTATTGGTTGGTTAATAATAACGCGTAGCATCAAAGCTGAAACAGTATGTGCTGAGTTTTAAAATCACAGGAGGATATAAAAGTGCCTTGAAGAGGAAGATCATAGATAGGCAGACCTACTGGATACGCCTAGTCTTTTGTTGTAGGCTGCAGAGCTTTCCCCTGTGGTTTGCAGGGTTCCCTTGCCTTGCTGCATCCCTGCACAGTGCAGAGCACAGCGTCTGTGCTGGCTGTCTTAGACGATGTAGATGTGAGCCTTGCTAGGAAGATCTAGGCTTCAGTTCTAGCTTAGTTGATGCTAAAATTCCCCTGAAAAAAAATATAGCTGCTTGCTATGCTTGCTTGTGACATGGGTGACATGCTGGCGCTGAATCTGACTTGTGTTGATCCAGGCTGCTTAAAAAACAAAAGCAGCATGTTAATTTGTCTTAAAAAGGGTACAGAGAAATTGAAGAAGAAAACAAGCAATTTGCTATTAATTGCTTTTTCAAGGCTAACAGGCTGGGGCTTACACTGGGAAGAAGTCAAATCCCCAGGCAGTTCCTGCGCACCACATAATACCAAAAGGAGTGATCACCAAATGAAGTTTGCTGGGTGGCGAGCTTGTGGCCGGACTGGCATGGCAGGACTGCTGATAGCGGAGCTTCAGAGCTCTTCAGTATGGTCAGTCAAGTTGTAGTGGCATCTCGGGGACATGTCTTTGGACATGGGGAAAACCCACCTTCTGCAAAACGCAGCGGGTGGTTTGGGCAGTGCTGAAGGTCTTCATTTTCTCGAATGCTCAGAAGGGTCAGGGTGAGCCTCGAGCATTAGGGGTGAGCTTTTTTTTTCCCCCCTCATGGCTCCTTCCAAGTTTGCACTTCTGGAACATGCAGAATAGTGTCTCTGGGCTTGCTATGTCTCTTCCTCGGTTCGCTACTGCTCGCTTTCCTTTGCTTGCTTCCCCAGCCGCCCAATGGATTTTAGGCTAGGGTTGCCTTCTGCTCCTTTTTCTAGCTGTTACCTTCCTTAGTGCTCTGTTACTTCCCAAAAATGAGAGCAAAGGAGAATAAGCAGAGGTGGGAAAGCCCTACTTCCCGTCCCGGAGGGCGCCAAGCCCGGGTCCAAGGCAATGATGGGTGGCTGGAGGGGAGTGTGCTGGCCTTGAGATGTGCTTGCAGTGCTGCCGCGGCGAGCCTGTATCCCTCTGGTCACTCTTTTCATGCATGGGTGTGCTCTTTGCTAGCAGCACCCTTGCCCTGCATTTTCCAGGTGTTTCTCTGTGCAGTAACACGTCATATTAAAAAAAAATAATAAAATGGGACTAGCAGGAGCTGTGAGGCTTCTGGGTTGGGTTGGGTCACTGCCTCTGCCTGGCCAGCACGGGAAGGAGAAACTCTTCCTGCAGAGCTGCAGCAACTGAGTCCTCCGGCAAACACTGCTGCCTATGTGCAACCGGCCAGGGCGCCTCGGGGCAGCACCAGCACCGGGTCTGTGCCAAACCTTGCTCTGCCTAATGCACCGTCACGGCTGCAAGTCCTGCTCCCGGTGCTCATGTGGGAACCTCGCTTGGGAATGTCTCTGGAGGACGGGGTCGTGACGCCCTGGCACACCACCGTGCTTGTATTAATGAGTCCATGAGGATGGTCCTGGTGGCTGTGTCTACTGAAATCTCTAGCCACACGCAGCCCTTTTGCCCGGCTCTTGCAAGTGTTGGGGTTGTTGCTGGCTCCTGTAACCTGTTGGTGCGTTTTGGCTCCTCTGTGGTGCTCTGTTTGGCTCCTCTCTGGCTCCCTCCTTCTGTAGATTTGCACCCCTAAATCATTATTATCAGCATGTTTTAGCAGGGCTTCCTCTGGCATGTGTGCTCATCCTCTCTCTGCTTGGGTTTGAAAAGCCACATGGAAGAGTCTGCTCATGCTTGGTCCAGGGGAGTCCCTGCATCTGCGTCTGTCCTTCTACCCACCCATGTCTAATGGGCAGAGGGATGTGTTGCAGGAGAGGAGCTGGGTGCGAGTGGGTCCCCAGATTTCCCTCTCACATCGTCCTCCGCCTGCACTGCAGATGGAGAAGAACCGTTACAGTTTTGCTGCTGGCCAGCCCCAGGCTGATGGCAGCAGTGCTGGTGGGGCACGTGAGCCTGAGGAAGCGCCCGTGCACGGAGCAACCACGGCTGAGGAGCCCTCGAGCTCTTCGGAGGAAACTGGTGATTAAAGCAGCATTTTTTGCTTCAATACAGGTGAAAGAGGGGGTCTCGTGTTAACTGATAAAAGGTTCACTTTGGGAGTGTGGAGGTGGAAGGGGCTGACGGTGGTCCAAGCTACATGTTTCACAGCCCCCATCAGTGGGTACCAGGTAGGTTTCCCCTGATCCAGACAGGAAAGCTGCTCATCTGGGGGCAGCATGCATCCTGCTTCACCATCATCCGTCTCGCCTCTGCCTGCCTGCTCCAAAAATCATTCCCGGAGGCCGACCTGGAAGCATAACGATGGCAGGAGGAGTAGGATGCAGGACCCCAGAGTGGGACTCATCTGGTACCCATGGGGAGATGTTTAATGTTGTTGTTCTTCCCTCGACGCGTTTGTCCCAGGGCTGTCGCTGCTGCAGGGCGTGCTGGAGCAGGTGGATAGCAAACAGTGTTTGTACCCAAGTGGATCATCCATCCTCTGGTTGGTTCTCCTGTGAAAGCATCTCTCAGGCGGGTTCAGCGCCTTGCCTGGGCGGTACCTGCATGGGGCATCCCCACAGCAGAGAGCTCTGTGTCATCCTCCCGGGATGGATGCTTGTGCGTGCAGGTCTGTCGTGGCTTTACTTTCACCTGCTCATCTCCCGGCACGCTTGCTCGGGACAAAGCATAAGGGTGCCGAAAGTGGGGAGCCTCTGCCGGCAACCGCCGAATGGTGATGGACCGGGCGGTGCTCTCCACCGCGGCTCCCTCTCCCCCTTTCTATCTCTAATTTTCTGCTCGCCTCCCTCCAGCTCCATGGCTGGGGGCTGCCGGTGTCCATCCCCGTGGTGAAGCCTTGCCCTGGCGCCTTCCTCCGCTCTTCCACCCTGCTTTTCCCTCCCTCTCCGGCTGCCAGGTTGCTCTAATCGACTTTGGCTCCTGTCCCAGGAACAGCCTTTCAACACACACAAACCAGGAAGGCTAAAATAACACTTTAAAATTGTTAAATAAATAGTGATCGGGCTCTGCTTAAATGGGAAATGCAGCTTAATTTGTTAAAGGTTTTTTTGTCCTCCCTTGGACGGGGGATTCGTCTGTGTGTGTGTGAAGCATTTCTTGTAGCTTGTAATCTGCGTGTTGTGGCCCCAAGTGGGCAGAGAAGGGTTATGCGACTCCGAGTTACTAAACACTTACAGTAAAAGTGTAGTCATCCTGAACCTCATCCAAAGAGCTTTAGGGGTTTTTTTTTTTGGTTTTTGTTTTTTGGGTTTGGT
Organism: Aptenodytes patagonicus; assembly: GCF_965638725.1. Lineage (NCBI taxonomy): Eukaryota > Metazoa > Chordata > Aves > Sphenisciformes > Spheniscidae > Aptenodytes > Aptenodytes patagonicus. The sequence continues at coordinate 10,822,892 of NC_134950.1, read as the reverse complement.
TGTTTTTTGGGTTTTTTTTTACTTTTTTCCCCCTCTCTCCCAGCAAGATGCTGCTGCGTCACTTGCATTCTTCACCCCGGCCGCCTTGTTGGGAAGGCAGAAATCCTCCGAGCCCGGCGGTAACTCTTTCCAGGCTGCCAGCAGCGGTCCAGGCGCTTACATCCCACTCCATTCCCTCTCGAAGAGCTTTACGCACAGGGCAAGTGCATTCCCTCTCTCCCAGCAAAGGAGCGGCTGCCCACGCAGGCAGAGGTGCCCATCTTCCTGAAACCTGAAAAACACTCGTTTCGCTCTTGCACCTTTTCAGATCTTGAGCAAAAATAGAATAGCAGTTATTGTTGTGTGAGAGAGTGAGGATGGGAAGCTCTGGATAAGCGTTTGGAAAATACCCAGGGAAACCGGCTGCCGGCAAAGGCTCTGCTGAGTGGGAGCGGGGATTGACTTGGGTACCAGAATGCGTGTGTCAGGGTGAGAAATGTGTTTCTCAGGAAGGACACGAGGAACTGGCTGCTTCCCAGCACACACCTCCCTCCGGGGGCTCGTCCTGCAGGAGCCCAGAGAGGTGGCGCTGGGGCTGGTTGTCTTCTGTGCCTCAGCGCTGAACGGGCTGTCCTTGCCAGTTCCTGCTTTTTGTTCTTTCTGTCATCTCTCAGAAGATGCTTCCCTGCCCGCCTGCCTATCCAGCCGGGTTTGGTGCATGTCGACCCACTGCCCACGTGCGGTATCCATTAGCGTGTCTTTCCTAGGCAGCTCCGAAGGTATCCCAAGGCTCGATCCACTGGAAAGCAAGATGCTCTCCGAGATTGTGCTGGCAATTGCCTCTCTTAAGCACCAAAAGGTTCCCCACTACAGTATTTTAGCAAGTGATACAGAAATCGCTGTCGTGGCTGGGGCAGCAGTCGTTGCTGCTGGCAGTGGGCTTTGTGCCGGGGAAGGCTGGGCAGACGTGTGAGCGGTGAAGCATCTGCACCCTGCAGAGCTGTGCACTGAGGATTGGGTTCTGCTGCTCTTTGCAAGTAAAAAAAGGGTAACAGCAAGTGGGTTTCTTTATAGGTTGTTAATTGTACAGTCATCTCTCCTCTGCTTTCAGAGCGACTGTCCCTGCTGCGGAGTGGTTTCCGTGCTGGCTCTGTGGAGGTGCCAGGGCTCCGTAGCACAGGAGGGAGCTGCGGTCCTGCTGGGTACCAGGGCATCCGCATGGTCTGTGCAGAGCTGCAGGGATCCACCTTTTTGGTTTTTCTGGGTTACACCTTCCCCCCTGCCCTCCCTCACCCATGGTGGGGGTGTATGGGCCACACCTGGGCTCACCTTTCTCCATCACTCCTCACTGCAGCCCCGCACATTTGGGCGAGTGATGAAGGAGACAGGTCCGCTATACCAGGACCTGCTGCTCTTTCAGGCTCCTCTCCATTTTTTTTTAGACATGGGTTGTCCCAACCCACTGTTCTGAATAGTAGAAACTTGTCTGTGTTTTGGAAGACAGTTGTTTCTTATTAACTAGCTGAATGGGGAAAAAATGACCCTTACTCCCTGTAGTGGGAACTGCACAAGTCAAAATTTTACATTTCCTTCTTCAGCTCCCCAAAGCTGTTCACGTAGGGATGAGTTGTAGGTCAGAGAGGGGCTTTGCTCTCCTGCCATGCTAGCTGCGAGGGCTACAAGGGCTGTCTGTCTGTCTGTCTGAATGCGTGATGAGAGCAGAGTAAAACTGCAGTCATGGCCTGAGCGGGAATACCCAAAATTAACTTCAAAAGGAAAGGAAGGAGTTGTCTGAATACAACCTGCAAGCCTTTAATTCTTTGTGACAGTGATACCTTGAGCCTGGTTATCTCGAGCATCAGTGTTGCTGCAGTGATGGAAGCAGCCGATTCTATGTAACAGGCAGGTTTGATAGAAGGTGTAATAATCTCTCTTAGATGTTTTAATTTTCCCCTTTTCATCCCAAACTGTAAGTGCAGAGCTTCCTCCACTTTTAATGAGTCTTGTTATGTTGGCCTGCCTTTCAGATTGGGTAGAATCATGTTTCTTCAATATATAAAATGAATCTGGCAGCCTGGTGTTGTACTTCAGCCTCCCAAAGAGACACATAAGCATAAAGCAAGAAGATTCACTGCATACTAAAATGCTCCACCTATTTAAAAAAAAAACAAAAACAAAAAACAAAAAACAAAAAACAATCCAAAAAACAAAAAACCAACTCTGTGAACATCCTGCTTCAACTCTGCAATAAAACTCACCGGTCAGTAAACGGTGGATCTCCTGTTCCCATGGAGAATGGCAGTTGCAGACTTAAGAGCTTGCTGTGGGAAAGGGGAAAAAAAAAATAAATCAAAAAGATCCACTCTTGGTCTTGCAAACAAAGGTTGCCTTGGATTGCGGTCACATGTTGCAGTTCAGCTGATCTCGCTCATGCCAAAAGGGGAAAGATTTCTAGTACTTGCCTGAACCCCACTGAACTGATTTAGGGAATTAATTGAAGAAAATTATTCACCTATTTTTTTTTCCTAACTAGTTTTCTCTTAGACCCAGTTGCCCTGCATTGACTCACCAGGTCAGGGGAGCCAGGGGGAGCTGGGACTGGACCACCTTGATGATTTATGGCCATTATGTGAATTTAACTGCGATTTAAAATTGCACCATCAGCAAATGTCTTTTGGCTTTTCCCTGTTGAGGATGAAGGAGTGTCTCAGGTACCCAAATCTGGGATGCTGCCGAGCTTTGTAAATCATATCCAGTGGCCGAGTTGCATCAAGAATATTGGGACAGAAGCACCTGAAGGAACATTTGGGGGTTAATTGCAACTCCCAGGCACATTAAATGAATTGATAAGCTGGTGTTGCTGGAAACCTCACAGTGCATGTGTCTGTATTCAATAAATACTGTTGACCAGGTCAAGCTCCTTCCCTTGGGTACACTCCTCTGTCCACGCTGGGGGGATATGTTCAGGAGACCCTTGTATGGCTGGAGATCATGTGAAATCACACAAAATCCACTGCTTTGGCTTCACAGATTCGGTATTTAGATAGGTATGTACATTGCATGCATTGTACGTGGATTTTTGGGGTAAAGCCAGTGTAACAGGTTTAGCGCTCAGTCCCGGGCAGTTTTCTCAGGGCTTGGGACTTACTTCTAATCTTTATAAAGCCTGTCAGGTCCCTGGGTTTCAGAGGGTACTTTCTCCGAGGGGTACAGTCTCAGCAGAGCCAGGTATTGAAATACTTTCTAGGATTTTGTCACCTTGCCCATGTGTGTGCTGAGTCTGGAGAGCTGCCGGGCTTGCAGTCCCCGGGAGCGCCACCGCCCAACTCAAGCCAGGCTCTTGCCTCTGCAGTACCCCACGTAGCTTTAATTACTGGGGGAAAAAGTCAAGTACTCGTAAGACCCCCAGACCTGTTCGTTTTGAATGGGTTGGTGGTTATTTCCCACCCCACCCCCCTTTTTTTTTTTAACTCGACATTATGGATTAGGACTGCTGAATTAAAAAGAAGGCATGATTTTTTTCCTTCTTTTTAAATTTTATAGTGAAAAAACGTATCTCTGTTTCTTGGATGAGGCAGAATTAAATACTTGCCACTTCCCAAGTTTCCTGTGCTCCCTTGTGGCATCGCGCGCTTTGTTCGCAGCACCCCGTGCCGGAGATGAAAAAGTTTGGTGCGTGCTCCCTTCGGGGCAATGTGGATTTCTCCTCAAAAACCTTGGTTCTAGCAACCGGTTTTAGAAATGCCTAAAAAATGAGGCTTGTACCTTATCTCTTGGGAGATCGTTGATGGATCCATTTCTCAGAAAGATATTTTATTCAGTCCTTTAATGCCATGCCACTCCCTTCATTCAGATGCCTGGAGTCATTTATCATGTCTCCTCTTACTCATTGCTTAGCCAAGTTGGGCATATTTAGTTCTTTTAATCTTTCCTTGTAACTCAACTGTCTTTAATCATCCTTCTTGATGTCAGAGCGTTTGATGCCCACTTTTACGGCAAACAAGCCTAGGGTTTTTTTTTTTGCTGTGCATGTGAATTGCTTGGGAAAGGTCTCAGGAGAGCAGCCGTAGCTCCGCGGCCAGTTGCCTGGGCTCACGCCTGGATTCCTCAAAAGCTCCCTCGAATGTCTTGGTGTGGGTGCCGGGGAAAATTTCTGGCTCACCTTGTACGCTGTTGGACTTGGCACCCTCTGGGATTAATTAAAGTGTTTATTTGTTGGATGTGGGCAGCAATACCCCCCTCCCCCAAGACGCTTCACGGGTTGGGTTTCCAGGGGCACATTTCTCTGGGCATCCTCAGGAGGGTGCAGGTGCTGATGGTGTTTATGAAAAATGGGCCCAGAAAGGTTACCATAACCTGCGTTTCCTTCCTGTACCCACCAGCAACAAGAGCGAAATAGAAGTTTAATTTCCTTCTATGATCTCAAAAGCAAAGCTTGGTGATCAGTTGTTTTTAGGTGCCTGTGCTGCAGGTCAGGCTGATGTTTCTACATGCTGCCAGGGATGGTGGCCCCCTCTTGCTGCTGGTATTGATGCTGTCTTTCCTGAGTAGTTCATCTATTTTGCACCTGAAAATAGTCATTCACAACTTCTTAAATCAATTTGAATATAAGGATTGCTGCTAGCTGTTAGCAAGCTAAGCACTGCATCCCTTTAGGGCAGGGTCTTCAGATTTGGCTACCTGAAGTCGAGGGCCTCCTTTCCTGCATGGAGGTGTCCTGAATTCTCCCCACATGCCTCCTGGAAACCTGTTATTTCAGTGGGGGCTGTTTCTCTATTTCAGAAAGCCCGACTCAATCATTTTCTTAAAATAGCTAAGCTCACATACTGACTCGAAGGGGTTAAGGCACTGGATCTCCAGGTTTGCTGGGTCTGGGCCATTGCTGTGCAGCTTGGGGTGGCATCCCTGACATGGACTTTGAATTACAGAGCGCTTGGCAGGGAGTTAAAGGAGGCCAAAAGCCTGCCTGTCCCTCCCCCACCTCCCGTTCTGCGGGAATGCTTCTCATACTCTCCCAAATTTAGCAGTGCAAATGTGGCTGGGTTAAGTAGGCTGAGTGATGAGGCTATTCTGATGGTAAAAAAGGTCCCCTTACCCTGCTCTGCCTCAAGCTCAGGCTGCCAGAGCGGCTGTGTGATATATGACTGTGTGATATATGACTGCCCCAACAAGGGGTCCTGTGGCCTGAGATGAAAGAGAGGATGGGGATGTAGATGGTGGGGAAAAAACAGACCGCTGGGATCACTACCCAGCATGGTGATGGGGACCTGAGCAACAGCCTGATGTCCCTCTGGCTGTCCTGTGCAACCCTTGGGCTGTAACGTGAAGTGTCAGCAAGGCCTGGAGGTCGCTGCTAGGAAAAGCCCATATCCTCTCGGTGATGCTGCTGGGATGCTCTGGGTCATGGAGCGGGGGTCCACTGCCTCCACCCCTTTTTCTTGCAGCTCTTGGCTAGCCCTGGGCAAGCATCACAAGAGGGGCCTCTTTTCACCATCCCAAGCTCCCTGCCGCTCCTGGCTGTGCTTCCTCTCATTACTCTTTAGGAGTGTTTGAGGGATTGCTTTAGAGCTGACAGTGAACATCACAGGCGGACCTTGTCATGCTCGCTTTGGTGCCCCATTGCTGGGTCATCTTGGGTGTTCATGGGACAGGCTGTAGGGCTTCATCCCTGATGCAGGTCTGTTTGCTGCCACAGAGGAGCCTGCTGCTGCCTTGGCCGCTTGCGGGGGCTCCTGTCCCTTCCCCACTTTATATATCTATTTAAATAGATAATATATATTAAATATATAAAATAATTAAATTGATACATAAGCTGCAATTTACATATAATTGCTTTCCAGTACAGCCTTATTTTGAAGAACTGAGGGAATGAAGTTGGAGGGAGGGAACAAGGTTGGGCTTGCTGACATTTCTTTTGTTGTAATGTCGTGTAGGTTTCGGTTGACTGTGAAAAGGAGAGAGGAGGAGCGTGTTGGAAGGGAGGTCAGATCCTGCCAGGGTTTCCTGGGAAATAAGGTGAGTGGTGATGGCTTTCAGCACTCATAAGCCCGGAGATACAAACCCTCCTGGGCTTCCCTGCACCCCTTGGGTAAGACCACTTCTGTTGAACCTCCAGGCTTCGTTTTTGTTACGGGTTTCCCTGTATTTTGCCTCTTCAGGGCTGATGGGATGATTTTAGACTGCTGATGCGCTCAGGGGTCTCAGAAGGGCTGGAGACTATCTCAAGTATGCTGAGGTCTGTGCATCACACAGACCGTATTTGGGGATCGCAACAGGGGACTTCACTTCTCTAGATTTAGAGACCTCTGCTGCAATTACTTGCAACTGAACCAGTCCCCAGCCTCCTTTTACAGTCACTGAAGGGAAGTGGCTATTTTTAGGAAGCGTCTGACTCTGACCTGCTGTAGGCATCTGCATGGGATGAATTACTCCCTACAATACCTGCTTCTCTGCACTGTCAGTGCAGCCGGGACGGCTTGTTTGGATGTAGGGTCTGCAATGCGTGTGTAATGTCTGCACCCTGCATAGGAGGACTGGAGTTCAAGGTGCTTACTGGTGGCTTGGGATGTCCAAACCCACTGGATGAAAGCTTGGGCCTCTCCTAAGCCGCCCTTAAATTTTCTTCAAGGTTTGGACACAGCCTAAATCTGTGAGCTACTTGTCTTGAGCCTGCTTTCAGTGTTTATTCACCCTGACTGACAGTGTAAGTACGTTCCTGAAGGATAGGGTGTCATCACCAAGGCAGTTTCAGTCCAACTGGGTCATCTCACGCTGGCTATAGCAGTCCCAGTGGGGACCAGCAAGATGACTCCAGCCCCAGGAGATGACTCCACCCCCAGAAGCTGCATGGAGAGCCTGGAGAGGCTGCTGGGGCTGCCTGCGAACCTCCTGGGAACCAGCCCAGGAGCCACTCTGGCCTCTGCCTTTACAAGTAACGTGGCTTGTGGCTTTTTGGCCATGGGGAGGTTTGGAGCAATGCTTACCCTGTCCCTTTGGGAGATTGACACCTGTAGCGAGAGCATCCACGTTCCAGTAACTTGGCTACAGCACAGCAGCCAGCAGGTGTGGTAACGTGAAGAGCTGAGACCTGTGTGTCAGGGCTCTGTTGATTGAGAGCTTTTGTGCACTTCGCTGCATCTCCCATGCAGGGGAAATTCTCTACAGATATCCCTCTGCCTTTGCTGGGCTGCCTCCTTTGCTTCACCTCCTCACTGTAAATTTTTTTTTGGGGGGGACAGGAACGTTGTTTTCTCTGTGTGTTTGCAGAGTGCTCAGCATGTGCTGGCTAGTCTGTATTGGGGTGTGGATAAATATTGAGTAGAAAAGGTTAAAACTTAGGTGTACAAATTGTTCTACCTAAGCAGCTGCAACTCTGGAAGATTTTTGATACCTTCTGTTTTTGCTGATGCCCTCAATATGCTCTCAGAGGTGCAGCCTGTTGCTCTGTGTTAAGAAAGAGGGATTGATGTTGACGGTGCATCCTCAAGATTGTCACCTTAAATAAAGGAACAAATATAATTTGCTGTGATACATCACTCTTGTTTAGTTTTAAGTTGGCAAAGAGAATGTGTGTGTGTGTTTCTTATATATAGAGTTTCTTCTGCAGTTTACTTTAGCGTTAGCTTTTCTGTGTTACTAGTCATTGGAGTATTTTCACTGCAGCCCTGGAGAGAGGAAACACTCCCTTTTATAGTGAGAGAAACACTGTCACAGTGAAATTGTGTGGTCACTGCCCTTTGCCTGAGCCCTGGCCACATCCAAGTGGGGGACACATATGTCTTCTGCCTTCCATCTGTCTACCTTGGGGACCAGAAGATGTTGCAGGGACTCATGGTGCCCTTGGGTGCGATGCTTGCTTCTGCCACTGGTCTCTATGCTCTCAGGTCGTGCCTCAATTCTCCGTTCAGACAATAGGGATAAACTGAGTCTTTGGAGTTGTGGTAATGATTATATTAGGGACTAGTGATGTAACAGAGGATCCTAGTGCTGTGTCTAAGCAGGGGTGATGCTTTCTGCAGTATCAGTGGTTCCCAGCAAGGAGCCTCATTTTTACTTGGCTGGTGACTGGCTGGCTGGCTTTTCTGTGATAAAGTTCACTCCAGCTGGCTTCCCTTCTCCATCCCTCCTTCTTTGGAAGGATCTTAGTGCCAGGCTGACACCTCGGACATCAGCAAGAGTGTTCGGGGCTCAAAGATGTGGAGCCACCGAGCCCGTGACTTGGTGCGAGTCTCTCTGCTTTCCTTGGGTTTGGTTTACTGGTATGCTTTGGGATTCCGGGACGCGTTAAGCAGGAGAATGTGCTCATCTCCATCCTGACCAAGATAAAATGAGCAGCCTGCCTGAAGTGGGGAGGGTTTTGCAAGTCTCAGTGACACCAGCTAAATATTCAGAAGGGGTGTGAATTGGGGGTGGGTGGAGAAGGAGGTTTTTTATCTGCTTCCTGGAAGCTAAAAGCAGGTGTTCAGTCAACCGGGAGTTGCCCTAAAGGCAGAGAATAAGGATGCAAATGACCTGTGAAACATAAAAGGAACCATCTGAATGCCCTTTTCTGCCACTAATGAAGTTTACCTCCACCCTGGGTAATTTGCATGACGCAAGTTGATCAGCTCTGAGAAAAGGCAGTTGGGTCCAACATGACAAGATGAGACTCTGTCAAGTCTAAGGATCTTGCAAAGAGGCAAAAAACGGGGCAAAAGTCCAGAGGCCAGGCCAAGGAGATACATGTTGCTAAAGAAACATGAAAGGGTGGGCTGGGTCTTAGGGTGAGCAGGGTGCTCAGGCACCAACAGCAATTTTGACAGCAAGTAACTGCTAATGGTGGCTAGCTGGCACTTGTGAGGTCCCTGCAATGAAGCTTCCTCCAGGTTTCGCAGTAGTTCAGCTAAATCAACGCTGATCCCTGGTATAGGATTGTGCGTAGCAGCTTAAAACCTTTTTTGATCAATGCAATCTGAGGAGTGTTGGGTGAGCAGAGCTTGCTGAGCTGCTGCCACTTAGACTGTTGCAGGTATGACATTAGACCGGTTAGTTTAAACCTACCTGGAAGGGCTTTTAGGCTGTGCTTTGCCTCATGTTTGATGCAGTAGCAGTACACAAATCCAACCAGTTGCTGCAGCTCAAGGGATAACTGGTTAAGTGGTGGCATCCCTTAGCTCGAAACCGCTGTGGATTTAGGATCCTTCTTGGCCAGCGCGTGATGCTGGGTGCAGTGGGAAGCAGCACCGAGCTGTCGCTCTTCCTGTCCTGCCCCGATTCTGCTGTGGACGAATTGTACACCCAAGCTGGGCTTACACCCAATGGGGGCTTTTAATGAAGTTCATTTTTTTTCTGTGATTTGGACCTGCACACATGTCCTGTCAGGCATCATCAGCTCAGCTGTGGTCGCAGATGGCCAGCCCCCCCATCTCTTGCCTGTGCTCTCCTGTGGCACGATGTGTCCTGCTTCAGTTCATTGATAGTTTCACTAATTTTCCTGGTGTTAATGAGCACTTCCTCAGCACCACCCAAAGCCAAGACACTGACTCTTTCACTGCAAGGGTTAAATGCTTATTTATTTTGTGGGCTGCTCCTCCCCCTTTCTGATTTCACTTGATATGTGCAGGATGTGATGATAAAAATCTGTTTGAGCTGTCTCCTATTTCAGGCATTTTTACTTCTTTAAAGTAGCCACGTGGGGTGATGAGTGTGTGCGTGGCTGCTTGGATGGGGAGGTGGGGAGGGAGCAGCAGGCTAGGCAGCCCCTCTGCAGGCTCCATCCTCGCCCATGTGGGCACCCAGACGTTTGATCAAAGGTTTCGAGGCATTACATCGTCTCAGAGCTGTTGCTGTAAATCTGGAAAAAATAAATGGTGATGTCGCTCAGGCTGGTCTTCCCTCAGCTCACTGCATTTTCCTCTTCCAAGGTTCAGCTGCTCCTCATCAGTGGCTCCCAGCATTGTCTGGGCCAGCCGGTGACTTGCCATGTTCGGTGGTTACATGTGTCCGTGCCTAGAGAGAGCACGGCATTGGTACAGACTCATACAGTCTCCTTTGTGAATCACATTGCGCGTATGGCCCTGTGGGTCTCGTGTGTTCATGGGCGGTGTCCAGTAGCAAACTGCATATATTTAGTTGAACCAGGTATTTTCTGGCCTTTATTTTTTAGGTTTTGCATCAATGGGTTGTTCAGTTCTGCTGCTTCCTATTAAAGTTAACGGTGTCTATGGATGGTTAAATCACATGCATATAAAAAGCTGCTCTCAGAGGTGGTTTGTGTTGTCTGTATGTTTTTCTTGAGTGCCTTCTCAACCCCCCCATGCCTTTGTCTTTGTCACCATGCACAGAGCTGCTCTGACCTTGGTGTCTCCCCGGGATGTGCACTGTGTTTCCTGGGAAGCTTGGGGACGTAACAAGGGGAGTTGAAGGAGATCATCCAGATACGGTCCACGGTGGGGACCTGCAGGGAGTGAAGCTGGGGAGGCAGGAAGGGAAGTCCCGGGGGAGCAGCCGGGCCATCAGCGTCTCCAACACAGCAGGACCCAAGGGAGAGCCCCTGACACACTGGCCAGGAGGGACCATGGGAGTTCTCTAGTGCCACCAGCACTGGAGGAGGGCAGCCAGTACCTCCAGGGATGGAGATGTCCCCACCTCTCCAGGTGACCCCTTTCAACACTGTACCACCTTGCTCGTAGGAGAGCTTTCCCCAGTGTCCTACATGATCCTCCCAGACCACAGCTTGTGGATGTTGCCCTTCGTTATATAGTCTGCTGTCTTGGCTGTGATGAGGTGGATGTTGAAGGATTTGGGAGGAGGCAGGGAGAGGTCTTCTCTGGGCCACTTGTGGGCAACAAGTGATGGCATGGGTGGGCAGTGAATGCATCTGCAGCGTATCCTGCAGAGATGTCTCCTTCGGGAGATGTTGTCCTTGTGGGGATGTTTTTCCTTAATAAATTTGACCCCATTGCAGAAAACCATGTTCATTTTCTGAATTACGAAGCTGCGTATTGAAAACCAATATGGAGTAAAGGGGGCCAAGAAGGATTAATTATTAAACCCAGGGCGTATTCTGCTAACCTCCGAGTGCTCTGGGTGTAATGTTTCTTAACGATAACCCTGAGTCATAACTACCTGCTCTATTGCAACCTGCAGCCAGATCACTATTGGCTTGGAGAAGGTGGCGCGCTGGCTGGAGCCAAAAGGCTTGAAGGATCCAAGCGGGGCTGGTGGGTGCGTGGTGCCAATGCACCTTCATGGAAGGGGGGATTAAAAACGGGACAGCGAAACGCATGAACCAAATTGCTGAACGGCTGCATGTGTTGGGCTTGGATTTTTTTTCTTCTGTTCAGGTGTGTTTGCCTGAATTTGTCAACTGGATTCCCAAAACAAGAGGACCTGAGAGGTCTTTAACAGCAATAGATGGAGGAAGGGGTCACCTTTTTGAGAGGGGGTTTATTGCTCCAAGCAGGCATGCTGGGAGCTGCTGACTCGGAACGAGATAGGTGGTGGTTTTCCATCTTGTCGTTCCTTGTGGTCACGAGAGGGAGGGCTGATGTTCCTGCAAATTGGCCGTGTGTAGTGACATGCCAGGAATGCCTCCTTACTGGGTTGCATCCTTCCGTGGGAAGGCATCAGATATATGTTGTGATGGGGATTAACTCATTAGGCCTTACCATATAGATAATGCTTTACAAATTATCTTGGGAAGATTCCCTATCGGGGCATAGTCCCAAAGAGCATAAAATGGATGGTTCTGGCTATTTTATGTTACTCCCAGATGTGTTGGTATTTTGGATAAACAGCAGAAGCTGCAACCTTTTCCCTGTGCTCTTGCCTGTGGGGATGCCGCTGGTGCAGGCAGGGCTGCCGGACAGCTGAGCAGAACCAGGTGGGAATGGGGCAGAATGGGCATTCCTCACGTCCGACCGCTGGGAAGTCGCGTACCACATGGGTTATCTGGGAAGAGATGACTTGGTGATGGGAGAAAATGGATTGTCTTGCTGAATTAAATTTTCATATTTCTGTAACAGTTGTGCTAAAAAAAAAAAAAAAATCTTGATGCTTCTTGGGATTCATTTTTGTGTGTTTTCTGAGAGCACAAACGAAGGCTTTTAAAGCAGTTTCATTTTCCAAAAGGGGGAAGAGCCCAAGCTTGAGCGTGGGGCACCCCGGTCCAGGTGTTGCCACATACTTCCCATGTGACCTTGGACAGGTCACACAGTGTCCAAAAGTGTGACTTGGCAGCCAATGTGCTGGCCCAGTTGGAGATGTTGTACCGGCACGACTGTGCCAGTTGGAGCTGGTATTTGGTGGACTTCACTGCTCCTGAATGGCTGTGGGTAGGAGTCAGGTGAGGTTAGGTGAGAAATCTAAAAACCCCTGATTTCTAACGTAAGCTCCACTTACATTCAGTGGGAAGAGGGGGAACAAATGATGCTTTGGAGCAGCCTGTTCCTCCATGGACCACGGAAAGTTTCCAGACAGTTGGCTTACTTTAGATGCCTAACTTCTAGACAGTTAAGGTTAGGGAGAGAACAGTCCCACCTTTTAAATTCTTGATGTCTATGTTGCTTGTATGTAAAATGAGTTTAATATTAAGTCCTTGTTTCCCTGAAACAGAGGATAAATATAAAATTCGGAGCTGCTGCCTGGCTACAGCAGCAGATGGGTGACTGTGTTTGGGATAACAGGCTGATCTTGGCCATGGGCAGCATCTCTGAAACTGCCAGCATGCCAGGGGTTAATGAACACACTTGGGTTTCTCCTGATGAACCAATGCGTTAAGGCTTTGAAAGCAATTTTACTGCCACACACCACTACAAACCTTTTTATTTAAGATGTTCCTTTCATGAAGCTTCAAATAGCACCCACATCGAACTGAAATAGAAATCTCCAGGAGACGTTAGGACAATTTCGCTTGAGGTTTCTGTTGTGGTCACTTGCAGGAGGAAAAAAAAGAGGGTAAGATAACCAAGGTCAGCACCTCACCTCAAGCTGCCAGTAGAGCTCCTCCAGGGGAGAGAAGGATTGAGTTACCCCACGCCTGTAATTCATCCCTTGTGTCCACAACCAAATAATCCAGCAAAACAGCGGCGAAAAGGATGGGAAAGTTAGGAAAAGTTTTTGCTGTAATCTGAGCTGGGCAAACGATGCTCAGAGTCGTGTTGGTGTCTCGGGTGCAGATTTCTCTTTGGAAAGCGCTGGGGAGGGATTTTCCCCAAGGTTTTGCAATAAAAGTCCTGATGTCCATAAAGTGTCGAGCAGAGCATGCCTCTTCAGATGCACTGTTGCTTGTCCCTGGTGTTAACACTTTCTGGGGGCAGTGATTCTGATCATGTTTTGCACTTATTATTGCTCAATATAAGTATTTTCTTTATTTGAATTTGGTTAATTATTGTTTAATATTGTGGTATGCTTTATTACAGATAAGTACTAGCTTGTATTTATTAGTCTTACCTTTCTAGAGGAGTTGTTCAATGCTTCCCAGCCCTGGGATGCTCTTGTGCCCCCTTCGATGCCCTTGGGCACATTATCATCCAATCGTGATAAAAACTCTCTGACCCATTTTTATTCATTTTCAGCCTCGTTTTGCACCGTAACTTGATTTTTATGAAGTCATTGAGCTAACTACAGTATTACTCTGGTGTAATTTATATGCATTTGACATTATTGACATTTTTGTCTTATCTGGGTTAAGTCTCAAGGATGGCATCCTGGCATTCCCTGCCAACGTTACTTTTTGTCTAGTTAATGTTGGACTAGCCTTCAAGGAATGGATTTTGAAAAGTTGTTTCTGAGGTTCTGCTGATTTTTGCCGTGTCGGGGCTGTGTGATTTTAAGAAAATTGCATTTCAGCAGCAGGCTGGCTTAGACAGCACACTGGTGCACTCTGTGATGCCAAGGAAATAATTTGCTGCAGTGCCCTAATGCATGCAATCCTTGTTTTTCCTGGGGCATCTCCCATGGACCTTCTGGCTGATTTTTCTCTTGTGAGATCTGACTTGATCGTCGGTCTGTTGTGGTATGTAGGACTCCAAGCCAAGAACATCCACTATTTTTGAAATGTGATCATTACTGTTCAAAATAGGCTTTTTTTCCATGATCTTATAAGATTTTGCCACTTCTCTAATAAGCTAATTTTATCCGTGCTTTGGCATCCATACTCCTTGGTGTTATTTTGGTGTGCACTTTATATATATCTTATATATAGCTCTGTGCGTGTACGTGTTACTGTATGTAATTTATATACAGCCTGTCTTGCCTGCGCTGTCACGAGGAAATCATTCTCACTTTAGTGGTGGGATCTTGGGTCAAATGTGTCGGGTCCAACCAGTCCATTGCCAGACCTGTTCTAGTTCGCTTCCCGTCATCCCCAAATAAGACCGTTGCTCCACCTGGGCAAGAGAAGACACGAACCATCCAGCACCATTTCAGTTGCCTGTAGGTGAGGGGTGCGTGGGCTTTGTAGCTGCTAGGTGGAAGCCCCACATCTCCGAGTTACAGATGCTTGTTGGCTGTGTGTGTGCAAATGGGCATGGGTCCACAAATGTGTTCAAAGCATATATGGGGAAAATGGCTTTAAAAATGGGGATAAAACTGCCCTGAAAGAGGAGGGGAAACATGCTGGACTGTGACCGGGGTGCCTGCAGCCTCACAGGCGTGGATGAAGGGCAAGCCTCCCAAAGTCGGTGTTGGTCGTATCAGCCGAAGGGGGATTTTCCCAGGTTGGACCTTCGGTTCTCCAAGTGAGGCAGGTTGAATGTCGTCGTAACTGCCTCTGCAGGAAGGCTCTGGCTGACACTGTGGCAACAACACTCAAAAATACATATTATTCCCTTCGCAGATGAAGCTAGAACAAGAAAAATGTATTGTGTCAACCTGGCCTTTGAAATACAAATGAGTAAGACCAAACTCACTTGTAAATGTCATAGTGTGCTTTGTGCGCTCACTTCATAATGTGGTTGCTTTTCTTTCCTGGTTAATGCCTTTTCAGGCTTTTGCTTCAAGGGATGCTTCGACAAAAGGGAAAGGAGAAGAGAAGAGAGTCACCGTGCTGCATGTGGAGTCCCGCATGGCTGTTTGCCCACTGGGGAGCTGCACTGACCCTGCATCAACTTGAAACCGTCGGCACGGGCATTGTGCTCCTGTGAAAGTCCAGCTGATGGTGGAAGTACCTACAGCCTCATTTTCTTATGTTGTCGAATTTGGGGGAATGGAGCGCAAAGGGGCACTGTGCAACTCTTCAGCTTGACAGCCTTGGCTTTTTCTTCATGCTGTAAATCCTGCTTATGGTCTTTTTGTGTCCATCTGTCAGGTAGCGTGTGCTTACTTGCTGAAACCCATTCCTCCTGTCGTAAGGATGAGTCATCCTGTACTGGACTACCAGCGAGCAGCCATGCCCAGCCAGCCGGGCAAGCTTGCTGCAAGCCAAAGCACCATGCTTGCCCAATCACCTTTGGGGTCAGCTCTTTACTGCCTTTTACATGATGCATTTTTGGAGTTTGCACTAACCCATGCAGCTTCTTTGTAGACTTCTTCCCCTCAAAACTGAATCATGAGGTACGTACAGAGCCAAGACTGGAATAGGATACGTTGGTTCTGCAGAGAAGCCGGTTACAGAAACCAATTGTGTTATTTTGGTTTATACCATGATGGGCTGACTGCTTTTAGTGATGTTTCTGTTCTGTCTGTGATTAACCTGATGGCAACAGTAAAACAAAAACTAACATTAAAAGTGAATAAAAACCTCAGAATGGTATTTTGGATGCCAGAGGATGCTCATCCTCGAAATGTAATTGTTTTAAACTAATTTGATGATTAGTTCAAGCCAGCTTTACAGACTCTTGTGTGAGCAATGGACATTTCTGTGGAGTTAATCAGAAAGAACTGCAGTTTCTTTTACCATGAGCAAAAATAGATTTCAGACGGAGGACAATGTGTAACAGCAATGACTGGATCTGTTGACTTAGCCAGAAATATGCAGCCAGTAAAAAAAAAAAAGAATAATCATCTGGAAATGTCTCACAGGCCTCTGAATCTGTGCTGAAAATCGCTCTGGAGCTTTACTTGCAGTTGCTGAATAAAGTTGTTGAGAGGAGTAGTGGGAATGCAGCAGTGCAGGAGATGCTCTCTGGGTTCAGGTGGACCAGAGAAATGCTCGTCCTCCTCTTCTCATCTCTCGCTGTGCCCATCTGCAAGGGCTGGGCTGCTGAGCATCCTGGGCTGGACTTAACCCCATGCCTTTTTGCTTCAGTCTGAGAGGAGGAAAGAAGCTTGTGGGCAAAAAGTAGAGTCCTGGACCAATTTTTTGGCTGATGAGTTTTGCCAGACCAGAGCTGTTCTCTGAGCGTGGTAGAGCCTAGAGAGGGCTCATCCATCCCAGCTTGGATGCTGCAGGGTTGCAGTTCAAACACACATGGCCAGTGCTGCACAGTGGGTAGATGAAGCGACTCGGCTGGCACAGAGGTGCTTGGGTGCTCTGGTGAAAGGCTTCCCAGGATATCCCATCAAACCTGCATTATCCAGCATTTGAGGTTCGGGAGGTGGACTGTGCTTTCCCAAATCCATGTCCATCTGATGGCAGGCAAGGGCTGGGAGCTGGGATACACTTCCTCTTCTCTGCTGTACTCAAGGGGAGCACCGTGCCCTGCCTGCATCCCAAACCAGGGCTGTTTCTCCAGAGGAGGCATTGCTAATCCAAACCATGTGAGTTTGGCAGGATATTGGGGTACTATATGGTGTGGAGGGGGCAGCCATCATAGGCATCCTTTCTGTCTGGTTAATATGCTAGCTTGCAGTGAATTTTTTCCCCCTCCGTTTTCAGCATTTTAGTTAAAAACATAAACAGCCCAGTGTTGTATAACAGGCTGTCGGGGCTGTTGCTCATCCCCAAGATGCTCAACCACGGAGAATACATGCAGGAGCCAATGCTCCAGCCCTGTGCCCGGGTGCCTCCCCGTGCATGACTGTGATTTAAAAAAATGTGCTGGGAGCCTTCCCAGACCGAAACGGGCTTCGCCTTCCCCGGGTGAGCTCAGCTTTTTTTA
This sequence comes from Aptenodytes patagonicus, assembly GCF_965638725.1. Classification (NCBI taxonomy): domain Eukaryota; kingdom Metazoa; phylum Chordata; class Aves; order Sphenisciformes; family Spheniscidae; genus Aptenodytes; species Aptenodytes patagonicus. The sequence goes on along the minus strand of NC_134950.1, from coordinate 10,805,892 downwards.
CAACACTCGGCTTATACAGGTTGATGTCTTTCCAGGAGCCTGGAGTTGGGATGGAGACCCACGGCTGGAGCATCTGCTGGAGCTCCCTGGACAAAGCGCCGAGCCTGCTGCTCCCTGGGCAGGAGCCTGCCAGGCAGTTTGCCCATAAACTGCTGGTATTTAGTATGGTAAAACAGGAGTTTATAAAAAGGTTTAGCAATGACAGGGCCGTGCCAGTTTGCTCAGTCGCGTTCATAAAATAAATAGTGTTGTCTTTTGAAGGAAGGTGCTGAAATATTCCCTGTAGCCCCTTGCAAACAGCCAGTGCAATTGGTGATTTACTGTCCCCTCTCTCCATTTCGCTTTCTGTTTCGTGTCCATCTCTGTTGATAATTTTGAGTCTTTCTGCTTCATGTTTCTTTAGCTTTTTGTTCACTTAAACATTTCCAAGTTGTGCTGTTAACTTTACTGAGTTTAAATGCTTTTGCCTTTGCTGTGTTGAGCGGTGCATGCTGGTTGGATCATTGCTGTTATCTCAGGTTTCCCCGTGTCTTGCTGCAGGCTGCTTTTGATTTCAAAGATACATTTGTTGAAAAAAGGAAGATTTCCACAAAAACGCCCATTGCACCTCCAACGCTTTCAAGTGCAAGTCCTGTTGAGCATCTGTCCTGTTTTACTTAGCAGTTAAAAGCTGATTAAAGGAGCAGGAACCCTGATTTCAGCTATTTTAATTGCATATGTGTGACTTTGTGTGCACCCTACTTTTGCAGTTGGATGTCCAGCAGACTGGTTGGTGATGGTTGCAGGCACTTTCGGGCATGCACACGAGCCCGCGGCATCACTGCCTGTTGCGGGCACCACAGCGGCAAGCATCGAAGCGGTAGCCCCTCGGGGGGATTAGCAGCAGTGGCTGAGGGGTTTGGGGAAGCTCTGCAGGGGAAACGTGTGCTCTTCGTCTGGCTGAGCCCCCTACTTTGGAAACTGGGAGTAGGTCCAAATTTACCACTCGCTGCACCTTTCCTCCCTGTGCAATCTCTCCTTTCTTCTCCCAGATTGCTTTCTATTTCCCAGCCCTGCAGCTGACATGGTCTGGGTAGGAGCATCATGGGCTTCTGTGCAACACGTTGGCCTTGTGCTACCACGCTGACTTCCCTCGGTGATGCCCCGAGGGATACCGGTAGTGATAGATACTCCCTCTCAGCCTAACCCTTCTTCGCTGTGTGTGTTGCCCACCCTGCATGGAGATGGCCAGCAGAGTCCTTCAAAGCCCGAGCATCACCTCATCCAGGTAGAACCTCTTTTGGATGTGAATTTGTACATGAAGGTTGGTTGAGGTTAGGTCCAAAGCTTTTCCAAATTGTGTTTGGAAAGCATTCCTGCTTTGTGGAAGCTGCAGGGAGTCACAGCTTGAAGGCTGCTGCTGTAGGCAAGGTCAACAGGTATTGAGTGCGTGGTGTGTGGGGGCTGCCAGTGCTGCCGGTGGAGGCTCCCTGGCCGAAGTGTCACCCCGATGGTGGCTGGGGTGAGTCACCTCCAGCATCTCCTCCCCTACACGTGGGGGCTTGGTGGCTCTTCGTGTGCTGCTGTGTGAAATGCTGAGGGCCGTGCCGGTCAGAGATGCCCCACATGCATCGTTGGGTTCAGAGAGGAGCTTCACCTACTTCGGGTGGGTGAAGCAGTAAACAGGCCAACTGTGACCCCACTGAAATAATTTCTGAACAAAATTCTATTTAAAAAAAACAAAAAGAAAAATCAAACGTTGAAGTGTTTTGAGATCTTACAGCTGCTTCTGCCTGGGAATGAGCCTCCAGCAGTTTGCAGTGCCTATGGGAAAGGGAGCTGGGGAGAGGAGGAGTTCGGATGGGTTCAAGTCCAGAGAAGGACACTGAGATAGAAGAGTTATCCTTGGGAAAGGTGGGTGTAAAGCCATTTGGTGAAAGAGCAAGAGGAGGGAATGGATTAGGTGGGCGCGTTGGTTCACAAAACAGTTTATTTCTTAGATTGCAGATGCTTCATACTATTAGCATCCAAATGGCTCCAGCTGGTCTTTGGAGTCAGCGTCTCCACTTTCGTGGTTGAAAAGCAAAGAGCAAAAGAGGTGTGGGGAATATAGCATTCCTTTTAGTTTTTGGTTGCTGAATATATTTCCCCGCAAAGTTGAGTTAGCAGCAAGACTGTATGTGGCTTATTTTGGGAGCATTGTTTCTTTGAAACACAAGGCATTTATCATTTTTGCTGTTTTTTTTTTCTTTTTTCTCTGTTATTTTTTAATACTCAAACTTGGTTTATGCAGAAAACAATAAAAAGTGACAAAACTGTAGCCTAATTTCTCTTACACCCGCCGTTCCCCAGTGCTCTGGATTGTAAACCAACAGCAGCAGCTACCATCTTGTCTTGTTCCTCCTCCGTGTGAACCTGCTCTTGGGCAGCAAAACTGGGTGCTGTGCTGTTTTCTGCTCCCGTGCCCTTCTCAGGCGCTGGTTTCACAATGGTTACAGTCCATTGCTGGCACTGAGGAGTGAGCCAGCAGCGTGGCTTTGATCCAGATCAGCCCAGGGCATTCAGTTGCCTTTCTGTGGGATCGGGCTGAACTTGCCATGTGAAGGTTATGTTGGCTTGCTGTGTTTGGGCTGGCTTCACGCCGGTCGCGGGAGGACAGATGATACCGGATCAGATGCAAAATTAGTGGGGCACATGGGTGATGCCTGACGTGGCTTTACCCAGCACCGTTTTTGAGCAGACCTGGACGGGCCGAGCATCACCACATTGTGCCACCTCGCAGAGGTCCTGCAGTGGCAGCAGGGGCTGCAGAGCCTGTGCCAGCATCCTGCTGAACTGTGGCCTCAGGTCTTGTGTCAGCAACAGATGACATTATTATACACAAATCACACAGTATTTTTTTTATTTAAAGTGACTGAGTGGATTTTACTGTGTCATTTACCGAGGTATTTTATCCCAGCTCAGATCGTTAATCCAATGAATCGTGGCTGCACACTGCCTGATTTGCCCCCGTGGTACTCACTTTATCTGCCTTCCCTGTGTATGTAACATCCCCATGCTGCAATGAGGCTCCTTCATACCCTTCCCATTTATCCCTGTGTTTTAATTCTTGCTGCTCTTACACCTTTTGTAGGATTCTGCCATCCTCGCTCTATTTTCTGATGGTTTGGAAACTTAGTGCGCTTTTTTTTTTTTTTTTTTTTTTTTTTACTGCTTGATTTTCTGCAAGTCTCTTGTTATGCAGTGCTTCCTCCTGTGTTTGAAGCATCCTCTGCATACTCATAATATCTTGGAGTGAAGCCAAAATATAGAGGACCACCAAAACTTGCCTAAAAGAATGAGAGATCTGGCGATCTTTTCCACTAGAAATCTTCCGGAGTCTGCAATGTCTGAATTCACATGGTCCATGGGACAAAGATCTTCAGGGAGCAGGAGCTGCACATGGGACACGGCGGGGACATGCTGGGCCATGAGGTCCTGTGTGCTGCAGGTTGGTGTATCCAGCTTTGCTTCCCGTGCAGTGCTGGTGCTCTCCCACCAGGGACTTGTCCTCCCTCCGCCACCCAGGGCCACCAGCCTCCTGTGGGCAGGAGGAGCCGGCACAGCCCCTGCCGCCTCTCCTCCTGTTGGGCACCTGCCGTTTGCCTCCAGCCCCTCTGTCCTTCCCCTTAATTTTGGCTCCTTGCCTGCACTGCTGTGGCACAGCGCTGTGTGCCAGCCCCTGCCCTGACTCAGCCCTGCTGAAACATCCCCACTCCCTTGCCCGGGGCTGCAAATTTCTGGGTGCTTGTTTGGAGCCATCTCTGATGCATGGTGAAGTCTTTCCACCAAACTCATCACTTCTGACTTGGTCCTTGCATCCCCATACCCCACAACCCGACATGGAGCATGGTCTGCCTGTGCCATCGCTGGTACTGTCTGTGCCCTACAGCTGCAGCCACCACATTTTCCCTTTGAGCCTGGCCATGCAAGGGACACGTGGTCCAGCCTGACGGGGCGTGGGATGCATGGTACCATCGTGCCAGCTTTATAGGCGATGGCTGACCTGGAATAAAGCCTGGTCGTACAGGGTGGTTTTTTTGTGCAAATGCATGTTACTGCTGATAGATAAGTTGTGATGAATTTAGTTCAAGTAAAAGTGACCTTAATGAAATTATGTATATTAAAAAAAAATAACATCATCTGTTGGAGAAGATGGCTCACGGAGCTGGGTCGTGGCCGTGCTGCTCACGGGCAGCAGCGCTGGTGCCGGGAGGCAAAGCGTGGCTCAGAGGGCAGCATCCCTAATTCCGATCGATGGAGCGGTGGCGGAGCCACACCTCAAATCTGTCTGAGCCCTTTCTGGCAAACCACTTCAAAAAGGGCGTTTCAGTGTGGTTTAATGAACAGAAGAGAAAGCCCAGCGTGGGGCACGCACAGGTTGCAAGGCAGGAGTTACCAGCTGCAGGCATCTGTAGGAGTGATCAGAGCTTCATGCTCCCGTACCCAGTACTATGACATGAAGGGCACCAGGGGCAAGAGCAACTTTCCTGTCTGCTCACTTGCTTTTCTTTCCCACTTGAGTGTTTTGTGCAATTTTCAAAGCATTGTGTGCATATTCTGTTTCTCTTCTCCCGGACTAAGCAGTTGTCTTCTCCTTTTTCTTAGCTGGTTTCTTCACACAGAGGTAGGGAGTGGCAAAATATTTTTTCAGAGAGAAAATAAATGTGTTTGGTCAGGGAATCTGGGGATGGGTGACACCTGAGAATAGTTTTTGCCGTTTGTTTGAAGCAGCTTGGAATTGTTAAGGAAAATCAGAGGTATTTCCCTTACGATGAGCTACTTGCAAGTGTCCTGCCAACCAGGCTGAGAAACCCCAAGCAAAACGAGAACAGAACCCAGCACCGTTCTCTTCAGCTGCCAAATTTGTGTCTGATTTGGGGTTTTAATTATAGGCAGTTTACCCAAAACAGAATGAGCCTTTTATATATTATCGTCTTCCCTCCTCCTCGTCCTCGTCCACCTCTCCCTTCTGCTGCTTGTTGGCTGTGTGATGGGCTGTTCTGGGAGGTGCTGGGCTGTCACCATTCCTGCCACCGAAGGGGACAGTACTGCTGACTTCTCCAGCCCTCCTCAGCCCTTGTGCTGGCTCCGGCACTGATCCATCCGCAGCTCACTGTGCTGTTAGAAAATGAGCTTGTGTCCATGCTGGGTGAGCTTTCTGCTGGTTGGTGAGCGGCATCAGCTTCTGGAGAGGTTTGGTGAGCACCAGGGCCAGCTGTGGCTCTGGGGAAGTGGGGAAAGGGTACCTGGTTTTTGGCAGTGATGAGGTGTTAGATTCGCACCATGTTGTGGAGCTGAACAGTGGGTTTCAGCCCAGTCCACCTCACCCTTTGAGGTTGCATCCACATGATTTATAAGATGAAAAAGTTTTGTGGTTTTTTTTTTTCTCTCCAAAAAGGTCAACTGCTTCAAGAGTCCTGAAAGCGCCGAGGTGTAGGAGGTCATTGATTTTTTCTCTCTAAACTATCTTGAAACTAATCCAAGCCCTCCATAGATAAACACAGCATAGGGTATAATTTTGTTTCAACGGAAGGGAAAAGTCCAGTACATCATCAGCTCCTTTTATTTCAGTATATGGTTGTCTTGTCACCCACGTATGTCTAGAAATATGCTTTCTTCTCATGTGTTTACTGAGGCATTCAAGTTAAATGTGGTTGAGCCTGGTGGCTGCTCAGGGTTCACAGGGCACTTCCAGGTACCATCTGTACACAAGGATATTGGCGATGCAGCAAATGGCTATTTTCCCACCTTTAAGGGACACATGTTATTGGAGGTGCCTTTTGATGATCACTCAGGATCTTAAAGCCTTTCTTTGTACGTTCACATTTATCTTTGTATTGGCTAAATTTCAACTTACTTTCTTCCCTGTGAACAATTTCCTTTTTGTTGAATAAACTGTTCCTCACAAACCATAGCAATGAAGTCACTGCTGTTGTGGGGGTTTTGTTTGGTTGGGTTGGGTTTTTAGCAGCTGTTTCCACCCAAGGGTGGATTTCCCTTCATTATGCACCTTCTAACTGGTTCTCCAAACCTTTCTCACCTTGTGGGTTCCTTAAATATTTTTTTTGATGGAGATGTGGGATCCTTTCAAGGAAATTTAAGTCTTCTGACAATAGAGTTGTGTTTCTTGTATTATTTTCCACAGGCCCATACAATATAGTACGTGGTTCCCCAAGGACCAAATGGCTTGAAAGCCACCATTCGAACAGGGCAGAGTAATATACTTGTTCACTTAAATCTGTTCTTTTTAGTAGTTACTAGTTATGGTTATTAGGAATTTTCTGGGTCGTTGATGATTTATAACCCTTCCATTCTCATGTAACTGTTGTGGAGGACAAAATCAAAGGTCTGGTTGGTGTTTGCCCAGGGCACCCACTTTGGGCATATGAGCTTGGGCAGAGTGCTGTACTAATGTGGCTCCGCGGCTTTTGTCTTAAGCTGGATTGAGTCCCAGTTGGCTTTGGGCACAAGCGGAGCAAGCCCAGGTCTGTCTGCACATGTCTAGGTAGGCACATCCCACTTGGAGCATGTGAAATCCCTGCTCATCGGAGCCTTAGAGAGACCTTCTCGCCTTTGGCTGTACCTGTGAGCTGTGTAGCGCTGGATGTACAAAATAATCAAAGTGAGCCTGAAAATGCCTGTAATGTGAAGTTGTTATGTTAATAAAAACAAAGGGAGTTGTGTTCAACCAAGCAGAATCTTGCTGTTTCTCAGAGAACAGTGTTTTCAGCCTTGCACTCCTTGGAGAAACCTTGCTCAAAAATGCTGGTAGCTGACCTACAGGACAGGTGATTGCAAGGTGATAGGCGCAAGCTCTTGCCCAAGAAACATTTTCATGTGCATATATGCAAAATGTCTGGTGTGAGCCATGGGAAATGCTTCCCACTGGGGAAGGCAGAGCATGCCTCCTGCAGTGCAGATGCCGTGGGATCCCTCTGCATAGGGCAAAGTGATCCCGAATCTGCTGAGAATGTGGCTCAGCCCCAGCGAGAAGCACTGAAAAAGATAGGAGAGCTCTCACTTTAAGTCTAAGGTCTATAAGGCCTGTGGCTTATGCCTGGCTTCTCTCATTACAGCGTCAGTTCAGGCCAAGTTCAAATAAAGGATGAGTGAGAAAGGGGGAAAAAAACCCAACCCTGCTGTGTGTGCATCTCCTTTTTGTGCTGCAGTGCACAGGTCTCATGTGACTATTGGATTTTCATCAGTCAGTGAGCTGGCGGCGCCGTGCTGCTTGGCCAGCCCTGGAGCCTGGTAGAAGAACTTGCCTTGCAAGCCTCTTCTGGACAGCAGAGGGAAAGTCACCTCTGCGTGGGCTTGCTTTTTTTTTTCAGTCTTTCAATCTGCTAGCAGCATCCACAGAGCCATGCAAAGCTGTGACTCTGTGTCAGAGCTGCCCAGGGTGTGAGCTGTGATACTCGCAGGTTGTGGTCGTGGCCGGTTGGGTATGTCTTTGATTTGATAGCAGAGATGCCGGTGCACACGTAGGGGCCGGAGCTGCGGGCAGAGTTTGGACCAGTGCTCTGAGGTCTTGCTCAGGGCTGCCCCCGCGCTGGGGGCTGAACGACAGCAGGGACTGCTTGGTAGTGGTCACCTTTGGATGCTGAAAGTAGAGATGGGTAAGATTCAGAGATCTGGGCCAGCTCATCTAGTCCCTGGGAACACAGTGACACTGATGAGGGAAGGCTGAGAGAGTTGGGATTGTTCAGCCTGGAGAAGAGAAGGCTCTGGGGAGACCTTATTGTGGCCTTTCAATACTTAAAGGGGGCTTATAAGAAAGATGGGGACAGACTTTTTAGCAGGGCCTGTTGCGATAGGACAAGGGGTAATGGTTTTAAACTAAAAGAGGGTAGATTTAGACTAGATATAAGGAAGAAATTTTTTACGCTGAGGGTGGTGAAACACTGGCACAGGTTGCCCAGAGAGGTTGTAGATGCCCCATCCCTGGAAACATTGCAGGTCAGGTTGGACGGGGCTCTGAGCAACCTGATCTAGTTGAAGATGTCCCTATTCATTGCAGGGGGGTTGGACTAGATGCCCTTTAGAGGTCCCTTCCAACCCAACCTATTCTATGATTCTATGATTTCCAGTCTAGTAGAGAGAATGTCACTGAAGTACAGTTATGGTCAAATCGTCACGGTCGAGTAGTCAGTGTAGAGCTTGTGCTTGCAAGGAAGGGCAACACTGTGTTCTTCCACACACACAAAGATTCATCATGGGATGCCTTCCATGCTACCAAGAGTGGTGTGTCAAGAGGTGTTAGTACTAACCGGTGAGAACGCTTTGTGCTGTGGTTTGTTTGGGAACAGATAGGATGTTGTTGTAACTAGATGCAACAACAGGGCACCTGGATCTTGGTGCACTGTGAAGTGCCCTCATGTAACTTAATGGCAACATTATGCAACTGGACTTCTTGGCCATGTTCTGTGCTTTAAATCTGAGGATCGTACCTAGTACAAACGGATAACTCAATCTTGATGGGTGTTTAAACGTGTTATTTACACCACTGTGACACTAGGAGCACTACCCCTGCCCCCAGAGCCTATCATTCTTTGCACAAATGTTGAATCAAAGGCTGTCCATCCCCCAAGGAGCTTATGGTCTGGATCAATGATGGAAGGTTGTGGCTGGATATATGCAGATGGAGGAGTAAAATGAAAATGCTAGGGCACTATTGATCATCTTGACAGACGTGTCTCAGGACACCAGCAGCCTCACAGTTATTTTCTTGTAAATGTCAAAGCAAAGGAGAGTTTTGATGAAGTCGATGAGGTGGTTTGGCAGACATTAGAGAGGAATTCCTACCAGGCAAGAAAGGGGCAGGAAGGGAGAAACTATCATTCAATATCAAAGACGTTTTCCACTGACTGGCCCAGGAGACCAGCTTCCTCAGTAGAAGTCAACATTGTAAGAGTCAACAGCAGATAGGGGGTATTGTAGGGCATGGGTTATGACTTGAAAGTTAGGGAGCTCTTGTGTGATGAGATAGGGAAAGGGGGGAGCCTTGAGAAGGTGAAGTGGGATAGAAAACGTGACCTATGTGGTGGCATACCCTTTGGTCAGGAGAAGTTAGGTTTCTCAGGGAAGGGTAGTTGTGTTGGCTGTGATGTGGGAAAATAAGAGCTTTGATGGCAACAGCAGGTTTGGATGCTGGATGAAAGAGCATCCACAAGATGTCCTGAGACTTAATTTTGAACATAAGGAGACCAGTCTGGAGTAGAGAGGAGAGTCTGTGAGGAGGAGGGCTAGATGTGTGTTTCTGGTGGAGGTGAAGGGGAGGTAGAGAAGGACCATGGCTGGAACTGCAGGGCCCATGGGGAGGGAAGCCTGAAGTTGAACTGGAGGATGATAAAGAGGTAGGAAGGGAGAGCTTTTGGAGTTTCTGAAGAGATGGGAGGTGGTGCAGTCAGAGGCAGGTTTGAGGAGCCAAGGCCAAGCAGAGGGACCTTTGGATTCTCACCTTTGGCTAAGGAGCCGCTAATTTTTTCAGTAAAAATGTGAATAAATAATACTGTTTCCAGATCCTCTGCAGATAAACCAGTGCAGATAGTGAGAAGCTTTGGATGTAACATCATCAGAAGTGACTTTATGTGTGTGCTTTGGTCAGGGACCCGTGCTGCACCCCTGCCCAGCGAGGTGTCTGCCTGGCTCCATGCACTTTCTATCCCATCTCCCCACACTCGTGGTGGGGATGGTATTCCCATAAAACAGGCATGTGCTGACGTCTCCGCGTGGTTACACAAGCCGGCTCTGGAAAACCTCAGCTCCTAGATTACAAACATAGCAGGGCTCTGTCTGCAAAGGTGTAAGGTTACAAAACACACACCCGCATGCTCACAAGGCTTAACCAAAACCACCTTGTTTTTAGCAGTTTGTGAGGGTTTATTCACTACAGGGCGGCAGAGGAATGCAGGAATGTGAGCAGCGTTAAAGCTATTCATTTGGCGGGGAGGCATCTTCTCTCCCCTGCTCCAGCCTGCTTGGCTTTAATGATAATTGCACCTCTTGAGTTGTGGAGTTGGCACTCTGCCACGCCGGCCCTCCCCCTGCGGGTGTGTGTGGCACAGCGCTGGAAAGGAGAGCTGGAGCCGGGAAAGAGCTTAGGTTGATGCTTTGGAGCAAGGCTGTCGTCCTTCCCCTTGGGATGCACCCTGCATCCCACCCCGCACCCCACCCTGCATCCGACCCCTTCCCAGGCTCCTCTGCTGTGGGCAGCTGCCTGCTTCCAAAACGGCTTTTGTGCTCCTCCTGGTATTAGCTCTGCCAGGGTGGGAAAACCTGCTGGCGCCTCCTCCCCAGCAAGCCCTCAGCCCTGCAGTGGCCTCAGCTGAGTTTTGAATGGCTCCCACCTCCTTCCCAAAGAGCCTGTCCTGCAAGCCCTGGGCCAACCTGCCTGTACAGCACTGCCCCAGTGCCAGCATAGGCAGCGAGACTCGTGGATGCTCTTTTGCTCTTGAGTCTGGGCAGGGAGGAGGAGGACAGTCACTCCCTAACTCTTGTGTATCCTGCTGGGGAATTTATTTTGCCTTTTTTATTATTAGTGTTATTTCTTTAGTGCCTCTGATTAACCATCCCCAGATACATCTAACAATATCCTGGCATTTAAAAATTAACTATTAATTTTAAAAGCCATGTCACTTTAAAAATGAGAAATAAAAAAAGGCAGCAGTAATTTTTGTTGGCTTGTTAAGAATTTGAAAGATGCAATAAAATCAGCTTTTAGGTTTATTCGCGTTGCCTGTTCCCAGGGGAAGAATGTGGTGCTGTGCACGACCTGGCTGCTTGCAGCAGCTGCTGCCCTTGCCTCTCTCAGCTCCGCTGCTGGAGTTTCACATAAAGGGCCTGGGAAGTTGGGGAAACTGGTAAAGCTGGATCCGTAATGCAAAATCGAATGTTATGTGTTAGCTGCGGATACACAGGCTGGGCGGCTGGAGAGTTTGCTGGCAGAAATGAGCGGTGCAGGTACGATAGCACTGTTGACCTAATAGAAGAAGCTGGTACAGTTGAATTTGAGCCACAGAGACATGTAGAGGTTTTTATTGAAGGTAGTGTTAAGGTCTGTGTTTAAAGAACACTGTTTTTAAGGGTCTGTAATGAGGATGGAAGCAGCCTAATCCAGTCAATTAGCCGGGGACCAGCTGTTAGCAGGGGACCCCAAGGTTTCTTGTGCTGCACAGTGCTGAAGAGAAGCCAGTCTGTGCCTTAAGAACTAGATAAAATTAGTCATGCTTCAGCAGCTGGGATGCATTTGGACAGAGTATATCAACTGCACTTGTTGTACTGTGAAATTTTAGTTGAACTCTCTTTCCCCAGCAGGACTGGGTGATGGTGAGTTGAGCAGTAAGGAGGTTTGCCTAGCAATCCCGGGTTTGGGATGCTCAGGTGCTGTGCTTCTGTACCCAACTTCTGGATTTTAGGCCAAGCCACTAAGCTGCTTCGTGCCCATGGTCTATAGCTAAACAGCAAGAGCTGGGGCAGAGGTGGTCCTCCGTGCTCTGTATCAGGCTCATTTTTGGTCATGGGTATTGCTGGTAGATAGTTCCTGTCCAGTTTCCTCTTGGTCAAGTTGGTGGACTTCTCTGGAGGAGGTGTGACCTTTGGACTTGTCATCCTTAGTTACTATGATGATAACCATAGAATCATAGAATAGTCTGGGTTGGAAGGGACCTCTAAAGGTCCTTTAATTGTTCATTTAAATTACCATTTTAAGAGGTTACGAGAAGGCCAGGTGAATTAATATGAGGAAGATTAGGAGATGGGATGGGCAAGATGGAGTCGCTACAACAAGTAGAGCAATTAAAGAAGAGTGAATAAGTCTATGGAAAGGTGAGAGACTTTTTGGGATGCTCTCTCCACCTGGCACATTCACTGCCCTGGGCTGCGAAGAAGCAGTTGCTTGACAGCACGCTGGAGAATACATATGGCAGATAGAAATACTTTACTTCATTTTATATCTTGGTGGTCCTCCAGTCAGGGTGGACCTGCTGACGGTGGAGTGTTCTCCATGGTCCCCTGTACCAGTGGCTCAAACAGTCAAGCACCATCACAGCTGGCTTTGTGTCTGCTGCTGCTGGAAGGATCCAGTGTTGCAACCTTTGGGCAACTCTAAGGTCCTGTTTGCTTTGATAGGGACTCTGTACAGTGAGGTCCACTCCACGCTATGTGTCTCCTGCTTCTCTGAAATGCCCTCTCCCGGTCATCCTGGCGCATAGCTGTTTAACCCAGACCTTGGACACAGAGGGTTTGGGACGGGACAGTGGTAACAGAACAGAAACGCTCAGCGCTTTTTGATGTTTTTTGCTTGCAAACGCCTGCAGGCATCAATCTTATTTCATGGGTGGGGAAACTGAGGCACACCTGCCACCTCCTTTGACAGCCTTTGCTCTCTCTAGAAAGTCAGCATCCCTAAGCTTTAAAAACAGCTCATTTCTGATGGGGAAGAAAAAAAAAAAAGAAGAAAAGAAACAAGTAGTGTATTTCGGGCTGTCCTCTTAGCAAGGACAGTGGCCACTGCTTTCCACCCTGTGTGACAGTGGGCCACGCCCCACCCTGGGAAATACAGCGGTGCTGCGTAACCGCCCCGGCTCGCCTGCCGGTAACTCGTACCCTGCGGCAAGGCAGCGTGGTGGGATGGATAGACTTGTGCTAAACCAGTCCTGCCTTCTCCTCTCCCAGCAGGTTGTTGGGCAATGTTGGATGGGTTGCTCAACCTCTCTGAATTGCAGTTTCTCCATCGGAATAACAATGCTAACAGCGCTTAAGTAGTCTTTTAAGTGCTTTGAGATCTATGGAAGTGAATTAAAAGAGATACAGGAGGGTGTGAGGGAAGGGAAGGGATGCAAGTGTCAGGAATTTAACTGGGAAATCTTTTTTATCTTATCACCTTTGTATTTATGCTGATCCCATTGCTACTGTCGGCTTTCTAGAGCTAGATCAAGACTGTGGTTAATGCAAGGCCCTGAACCTTGCTGTTGCTGCTGGGTGATGCTTGACATCATTACTGTGCTAACAGCAGCAGCAAGGCTGATAAAAAATATTCGTGTCTCCTGGAATGTAACCTCTTTGGGATGAGAAGAGGTCCTGGCACTGCGCTTTGCCCAGATTTAGCTGCAGATAATGGAGTTTTTCCTGCCAACATCTTAGGGTGATGCATGGTCATACGACACGATCCTTTCATAGCATCCTTGCCATGCCAGCCCTCCTCTGCGGGCTTTCTTGTCTGGCGGCGGGTGCTCGGCTGCCGTTTGGGGGCTTGGGCCGTGCCAGCCGCGTGTTGCCTGGTCAGGCAGGGCACAGCTGATGACTCCGCACTTGCTCAGCGGTTGTTGCATCCCTCTCCCAGGATCTCTGGCTGAGCTCAGCCCCGCGTGTACGCACACGCAGGGGAGCGGGGCGAGCACCAGCAATCCTTCCTCCTCCCTGGTGCCAGGGCTGGCTGGCGAGCCGGCATCAAAGCAAAATTTCCAACTCGTGTCTCTTTTCTTGGAGGCTGCCTGGCTCCGGTGTTGGCTCTCAGTGGCGTTGAAGCCTACCTGGGAATGGGCGCGACTCCCACATAGCTCCTGGGTCGACTCTCATTAGGAAGGGCGTATGCTTCGGAGAGGGTGAGCTGTGCCTCTCGTTTTGTTTCACCGTGTAGCAGTCGGGCTGCAAAGCCAGGATGCAGAGCTGGGTTTCTTCCCCAGGGCTTGTTCTCACTGGCGCTCGCCCTGACTGGCAGCCCTGGGTGGCTAACGCCAGCATGGCGGCAATGCCCTGGATGGCCAAGCCCTTCCTGCGCATGCTGGGTGGTTCTGCTGGACCTCTGGGTGGGTAACCCATCAGAGCTGCTCCGTGGTTTGGGGTGGGGGTCTCACCCCTTGCCCTGAGTTTCCCCATGCACTCTGTAGTGGTGAAAGGCACCTCCAGGGCAGAAGTCACGGCCCCCAGTTCTGGTGCTGCTGTCCTCCATGGTCCTCCCAGAGCTGGTGGCCCCAGGGTAGCTCAAAAACCCAAACTGGTTATTTTGCTAGAAAAAGAGGGGTGGCGATGAGTGCTAGAGCCAAGGAGCTGTTCTGCCCTCTCCAAACCAAGTGGAGAGAGCCAGGCTTCAGAAGCTCCCTGGGGATGGTTCCCAGCTTGGCAGCGCCCAGCGTTACTGGGGTTACTGGGTGAAAACACCATGGTCCTGTCCCCGCATCTTCCCACTGATCTGCATCATCATCACTCATGCTTTGGGTCCATCAGAGTGCAGCAATTGGAGCAGCTTGGGTGCTTTTAGGAGGTAGGGTGTGTGTGTTGCTCACTCGTCTCCTTCGAGGAGGAACAGGTTGCCCAGAGAGGTGGTGGATGCCCCATCCCTGGAAACATTCAAGGTCAGGTTGGAGGGGGCTCTGAGCAGCCTGATCTAGTTGAAGATGTCCCTGTTCATTGCAGGGGGGTTGGACTAGATGACCTTTAAAGGTCCCTTCCAGCCCAAAACCATTCTATGATTCTATGAGGGCAACCCGCAGCCCGGGTAGCCCAGAGGGGCAAGCGGGGTGTAGGGCATCCCCCCAGCCTTGCACGGAGTGGCAGGAGCTGTGGGAGTGGAGGACAGAGACTGACCCAGCACGCAGTGGCATGGGCAGCAAAGGGATGGTTGTGTGCATGGAGGGGAGGTCTGAGCACCCAAGTTGCTCAGTTACAAATTCCTAAAAGGCCATCGCTAATTAGTGCAGGCCCAGCCTGTGCCTGCATTTTGATAGCAGGATGCACCAGTCTCAAAGCCAGCTGCAGAGGCAAAGCACGGGGTTTTTTTTTGCATCTTCCCACAGGACGTACCTTTCTAGGCACCGAAGGACATCTTTGCATTTTTTGGTACAAATAATAAAATAAATACGTGTATCTGTCCCACATGAGTATATACAAGGCTGTACAAGATAATTGCACTTGAAGGGATCAGCATCTTGTTACTCCTGCACTGCTTATTGGTCAGGGAAACTGGTGAAGTTGTTGTGTCCTTCGATTGTGTTTTATCTCGTGCCTGCATTGTCCCCGGTATATACCAAGCTTCAGCTGTGGGTTTCACTCTTTAGCACCTAGTCAGAAATAGCTTGCCTTGGGTTTACAGCCGATATTTCTAGGTGATTTCTCCAGTGCTGTGGGATCGTACGGTAAGCCAGTCAGCTGAGAAATGCGATCACTTAGCCGAATTCAGTCCAGTTTTTGGATAGCGCACATAAATACAGCTAGTCACCAAAAATAAAAGCCCATGGCCACGATCGGTGGCTCATCTCTTCGGCAGCCGAGCAGTGTTACTGTGAAATCATAGAATCATAGAATAGTAGAATAGTTTGGGTTGGAAGGGACCTTTAAAGGTCATCTAGTCCAGCCCCCCTGCCGTGGGCAGGGACATCTTCAACTGGATCAAATTGCTCAGAGCCCCCTCCAACCTGACCTGGAATGTTTCCAGGCATGGGGTATCCGGGCATCCTTCTGCACTGCTGCATCCGAAACCATTTCAGGCTGCCGACAGCGAAGCATGTCGCTGAACCCACTCACAACAGGGAACCCATCCAGCTGACGTGACTCTCATTTTTTCTCTCCCCCGGGTTGTTATTCTGTAGATTCGGTTCCCCAATCCAGTTCGCGGTCTTGCATGGCAAACCGGCATGTGCTGGCATGGCTGAGTGGGAGGAACGAATGGAAACAATGTCATGGGTTGGTCCTGGTGCCAAAAAGCTTGTGGGGGAGAGTCACAGGCGTAATCACATCGAAACCTGGGGAGTTGCAGCTGAACCGGGAATCTCCTCAGGCTTTCTGCCTCTCCACTCTGCCCCGCTTCCCGGGCGGTTTGGTTGATGATGATAAATGGGAAAGTCTCTGCATCCAAGTACCTGCACATGCAGTTTGTTCCTTTGCACTCTTGCTTTTAGAGTTAACAGCACAAGTGGTGGATGATGCCCCAGATGAGCCAAGATTCCCCTCCCAGCAGCCGTGTTTCTGTACAGCTGGTGTGGAGCTGGGTTTTGAACCTTTTGCTGGCTGTTTTCTCAGCAGTGGGTTGCTTGCCAGCATCCTCACTGCAGCGCGACATGGAGCCACTGATGTCCCTGCTCATTGCAGCGGGGTTGGACTAGATGAGCGTTAAAGGTCCCTTCCAACCCAAACCATTCTATGATTCTATGATTCTATGATCCCCAATACTGTGGTCCAGCAGGTGATTATTTCTAACCGGCCAAAGGGAGCCCCTTTTTGAAAAGGGGAGAGGGGGCACATCCTTCCCCTCCGCAGCCTTCTTCCGGTGCATGGCATTTCTGAGATGAACCATTTCCCCTGGTGCAGTGTGCACAAACACCAATTCTTCTCTTTTCTTTGATCCAGGGCTTTTAACGGAGCAGCATGATGCTCCTGTGCTAGCTAAACGGCTTTGATTCTGCCATGCAATGTGGTCTGCATATGTCCTGGTTGACAGGGGTTATAAACACCCATTTCCTTGCAGAGTTTCCCTTGCAGAAGTTGAGAGTAAATGAAACCAATGCTCGCTATTGCAGGTTGTTGGGTTTTTTTTATTTTTTCCTAATGGCCCATGTGGGTTTAGTACTTATTACTGGATGGAAGGGGATGCTGCATCAGCGTGTACCTGCTGTGTCCCTTGCTATCTCACAGCTCTCATCCCAGGTGCAAGAGAGGATGCTAAGAACAGCTAGGTCCCAAAAAGGTGTTTTCCTGTAAATCCTGGAGACGAATCGCTCTAATGGGAGGTGACTCACTGCAAACTTGTGGCCAGAGGAAGACGGATGGTTTTGAGCAGGGGTGTTGTGACCCGAAACTTAAGCCTGTGGCTGGGTCACTGCTCTTCTTTCAAGTTGTTTTCACTGGGCTGGAAGCTTTCTTGTTAAGCATGGAGTTGCATCCAGGAAGGATCTGAAAGGTTGCTTAACCCTTTGCCATGCAGTGAAAGCAGAAAGGAATGATAATACAATAAATCCAGAGCAAGCCAACCATCCCCCAAAAAAGACCCTGAAAGGCTGAAAAAAACCACAAAGGAGGATGCTGGGTTTGTATTGCCTGTTCAGCAAACAGCCCGCATCTGGGTTGGGGTTGCACCAAAGGTTTATACAGAAATTCAATGCCATTTGGGATGTAACGCAGGTAACAGCACCTTTTTTCCTCTCATCTCTCCTCCCTTCATCGTTGCTCTAATGCGTTTGACCAAATTACAGTGCAGATCCGTGGCTGTATAAATACCAAGCGGGGGGGGGGGGGGGAACAGCAGAAACCACAGGCATTGTTTAAGCGGTTCTTTGATGTAGTTCACCCATGAATAGAAACTCTGTGAGCCTTGTGGAATGGTTTTGGGCTAAAAGGGGTTTGAGACTGGTTTGTTGGGTGCCTTGTAAAAATGCTTCACAGACATTTCCCTTCCCATTCTTTTTCTCTTAATGCGTGTGCCTTGCAGAAAAGGTGCTTGTACTCTCGGCTCCCGAGATTAAGCCCCTTTTACTGCTCGACTACTGCTTGGGATCCACAATTTGTACATACATTGAACACCTCGAAGGATGTAAGTCCAGGTTCAGGCGCTGCTGGACCCGTCTTCTACATTAGCATCTTGGCTTTCGCCAGGCTTGTTGGGAACAACATGTCACTCAGGGAAGATCCTGCAGCCGGTGTTGGAGTCAGGAGTGGGACCACTCTGGCAGCACTGGCTCTGCGGCAAGGAAGGAAAGGACGGGGCGATTTGGCAGCTGGGCTGTTTGTTTGTTTGGGAGTGCGTGGGGAGGACTAGTCCATGATACTCGGGAATAAATTTGGCCTGATACTTAAGTACCAGCTCCCAGGAAATTGCCATCAGAGTAATTAGCGTGCACTGACTTATTTGTACAATGATAACAGCAGGAAAGTATTGAAGCAGGAAAAACAAACACATTATTCATCTGAACCTTCAATCCGCAACCTTTACCTGACAGTTCACTATTTGCAATATGCAGGTCTATTTTTAGGCTTCTAAGTCAGGCAGGCTCTTTTTTCTTTGTTTGTTTTGCGTTTTGGTTTTTATTTTGCTGACATAAATTGGAAATTAATCTCTGCTTAGAGATAAACAAATGCATTTTTAAAATAAACCTTTTGAATACCAAAGAGTTTTTTCTGTGGAAGTGCTGAAACATCGGTACGAGGCTCTTGAAACTTGTGCCCTTGCAAATGGGATGAAGATGCTGCAGACGGCAGCCAGGCTTGGCAGGAGGAGCTTGCTGTATGGATGCAGCCCTGGATGCTGGAGTGAGATCCCTGTTTCTGTCAGAAGTATTTGGTGTGACCATGAGCATCTTCTTTAGCCCAGGTTTCCCTGCTTGGTGGCGAGCGCTGCTGAGCCAGCCAGGTTAGAATTGCTCTTCGAGGCGTGAGCACCAAGGAGAAGGTTTAGTAACTTGGGTAATAATTATTATTAATGAGAGGCTGTGGGAGAATGGCATGGGGACACAGGAGTTTGTGGTCGTGAGGCATCCGGGGAGGATGTTTGGGGAAGGGCATCCTTATATGTGTGAGTATATGGAAGAGCTGGTAGAGAGCAGGAGGCATTTGGAAACCCAGTAAAAAAGCGGGTGTGGAGAAACACGTGGATTCACCTCGGAATGGAAACGGTGGGGATGAAAGTGTTTGCTCTACCCTTCCTTTCCATTCCTCCCCTCTCCTTCTTACAGCGGTGTCACCCCCAGCCACCCGCAGCAGTAATTCCTTGCCAGGTACTTGTGCTAAATCCTTTGAAAGCTCCTCTTCTCTTTTGGCAATTAGAAATAAATAAAAGGCGGGGGCGGGGGGGGCAGAAGACAGGCTGTCTGCAGGGGAAGAGAGCTGAGGGGCCCCAGGGTTTCTCCTGGAGATGGATTTTGTGAACAACTGAGGAAATCACCAGGCAAAGCACCTCCCACAGCCAGCAGCTATATCACAGGCACCCCTAGCCGCAAATGCAGTGCAGATAAATCAGAGTTAAAGTGCCTTTTTTAAATACCAAAGGCTTTTAAGTGTTTGAGTCAGCCATCAAAAAGGTGACTTACCATCTCCATATCTTGAGATCTTTGCATGGAGCCTGTATGCCTCTTTGGAACAAGGTGGGGCTTAGGCAAACACTAGCAATACAGCTCAAATCAAAGGTAAATGAGTGAAACTTGTAACCTCCGTTATGCAAGATTCAGCCTGGGTGACCCAGTGGTTCTTAGGAAGTGATTCCCATGTTTTGCAGCCCCAAAGGTTCATCCCCATCCCTAGCTCCCACCATATTTTCCAGCCACCATGTGCAGGTCTGGGGCTGGAGGAGGCTGGATTTTGACTGCAGCCTCCAGGTTTCTTAGGGAGCGATAGCAGGTCCTTGATTTTTGTGCCACAGGTTAGTTTACTCTCTTAATCCTATCGCTGTCACAGTGGGGCCACATGTTTTAAGCTCTGAAGGAAGAAGAGACAGGGGTGAGGGAAGCTATTGCAAATGCACAACCATGAACCAACACCATGATGATGAAAACTTCATACAAACAGCCAGGAGCTGGGATTTGCTTTCTGTTTGCAGGAAGGGCTGGACCAGGGCATTTACACCCTTTTCAGCTCTCTAAGAGAGGATCCAGTAAGGGACCGTGTCCTGGGACAGGTTTTTGAGGCTTAGAGGAACGCAGCAGATGTGAAAATCCTGGAGTTGAGAAGCACAAAGGGAACCTGGAAGCTTAAATATGATTAACATCAACGGATGTTTCGGTGCATGAGAGTTGGGAGCTTCGTTCCTTTAGCTCTAAGCTAGCCTTTAGTCCGTGGGCATGGACCTCCTTATGCTCATTCAGCCTGTATGAACAGAAAAATTAAGGTCTGACAATAGTAAAAGCAAAGCAAAATTATCAGCAAGGTATAAAAAGACAACAGATTTAAAAAGTGTGTGTGTGCATAATATGCATATGCGCGTGTACATAAAGCTAGATATTTAAGACTACTTTTACATATCTGTGACTTTTAAATATCTTTTGTGACTTATAAACACTTCCCAATCTATAAAATTTAGATAGTCTCTCCCCTGTTATGAAAGAAAGGCAAAATTTTGATGTTTATATTTTCACATGACTCCAGAAGCTACAGCTTTTGAGAAGTGCACCAAATCTTGAGAGACTGGGTGTCTTGAGAGACAGTGTGGGCCTGGATGTAGTTGCATGGTGTTATTTGATGAGGTTCATGTTGAAAGAAAGAGAGAAAGAAACCCAAGACAACACAGCCCTCTCCGCCAGCAGAGCTGGTGAAGCTCTATGGGCTATGTGTCGTGCGGACAACTTTTTAAGTAGAGCTGTGTCCTCTCTTTGGGGGAGAGTGGGTTCTTTTCCTCCTCCAAAACAGTCATGGGGGGGGATCAGGTCAACGCAATTGTCTGCATCATTCAGATCCCAAACTGGCCTCCCGCCAGCCTTATCATAACATTGACGGGGATTGTGGTGATTTGCCTTTTGATGATGATGATGATGATGTGTTATTATTGCTGCTGCTGGAGACAGTTTTGGCAGGCCTCCATTCCTGGTATAGGTTAATTAGCCCTCCCACTTCCACCTTTTCTTCCCCACCCTCTTCCTAAGCCATTAAGACCAAGCGTGGTCAGAAGTAAATATCCTTATTAAAATATTTAGAGCCTTTCTAATGCCAGATGCTGGAGAAACAGTTCTGTAATCCTGTGGGCTTCACAGCATTTGAGCTAAGTGAATTCAAAACACCTGTATTAATGTAATGTAAAACTAGCTTGGAGGAACATGGATCAGCAGAAATTAATGGATTTTCTTTAACAGCTGCTTTTACAAATGCACCCAGCTCTGATTCATATCTCAATCATTGCTGGCACTGCTCCTCCGCCTTGCTCTGCTGACCTCTGATTTCGGGGCATCAGAGATGCCAATTTGGGATCCTCAAACTATCCCCTTGCCATCTCTTGAGTTTTAGGGAGCCACAGATTTGCTGAGAAGATGTGGTTCTGCTAACCAGTTTTTGAGCAATGGGCAGTCTGCCTTATTGCCTGTATTCTTCTGTATGATCCTCCTGAACATTGTCTGTAGCCCGGAGGCATGATTTGATATTTATCCTCGTGGCCTCTGTGTGAGAGAGCAAACCATTAGCAGATGGGGCACCGAGGCACAAGCTAATTGAATTGCTACTGCCTTAAGCCAGACCACAGGGAAGGAGAGAAAAAGGCTCCTGGTCCAGTGTGTCGTACATTAGGTTGCAGTGCCAGTCTGCAGGCATCGCAGCTCCGGGCTAAATCACAACCGTGTCTGGGAAAACATTAGCTACATCCAGAGTGGAGAAGCCCAGCAGCCCTCGGGTAACTTGTCCGGAAAAACTACCAATAACCGGTGAAATCTCAAAAGCAGGAATTAAGGAATGGTGTCGAAACACAGCTGGTCTCCACTGGTTTTAACTGCTGTTTTAACAAGCTCAGAAAGTCACCCTGCTCTGATAAATGACTGTCCCCTTGCCCGCTGCCGCGTGACACCTGCAAAAGTGTCCCTCGCATGTTTCCGCCGCCCGGGATGGGAGGACCATGCTCCATGATGGGGATTTCTGGTGTAAGCATCTGGGGAAAGTGATTCCTTTCTCAATTTTATTTCCATTTCCACATCCACTGCTGAATCTGGCTGCCAAATGTCTGCAGCCAGCTCTGCCAGAAATCTAATTGAAGGGACATTCCTCCAAATGATGGCTAGCGCTGGAGAACTGTGATTGTCCCATCTCCTCAGCTCCCAGGGAGGGGAAGGGAATATGTGTGCTGGGAAACCAGTTGAGAAGAAATCTTTCTGACTGTGAAAGACAATCTAAATCCCCTTCTCTTGGAGTTAAAAAAAAACAAAACAAGAAAGTTTTGTGTGCCTTTCATAGAGTTACAGACCAGCCCAGGTTGGAAGGGACCATGAAAGATCATCTGGTCTAACTTTGCGTGGGAAAGGGAGCCTAGATGAGATTATCTAGCACCTTGTCCAGTTGCATCTTGAAAACCTCCAGTGATGGGGACGCCACCACATCCCTGGAGAGGTTGTTCCAGTGAATGATTGTTCTCACTGTAAAAAACTTATTTCTTATATTGTGCTTTGTTTCTGCCCTGTCGGTGTAATTTTTTGGCTTGCTTTTGTCTGGTTGTGATTTTTCCCAGTTCCTTAGCTGGGAAAAAAAAAATCAGTGTGGGTTTCCTAGTTTAACAGCATCTCACTTTGCTGCTGGTAGTGGGGATCTGGCGCTTTTGCTGCTCTTTGGCAAAATCCACATCTTGGTAGCGATGGGGTGCAGAGGACCTGCAGATGGGGCAGGGATCTCTGGGGCTGGAGGGGCCCAACCACCGATAATTGGGCCTCTTGTTCTTTGTACTTCGTTGATTTCTAGGTTTTAAGGTCATGGCACTTGTTTAGTCCTACCTGCTGTATAACAGAGATTACTTGAATTAGTTTCCACTCTGGGTTCAGCAGTTGTGGATGGACCCAGACGTGCATTTTGGGGGGAGCAAGAGAGGCAAGGTAGAATCCCATCTTATTTTAAAAATTGCCAGTGCTGGATCATTGGCCGTGCCAGTTGGAGGACTTTTCCCTCTGTTAATTACCTGTAGTGTTGAAAAACGGTATCTTTGTTTCTGGTTTGTTTTCTGTCAAGCTTCAACTTTCAACCTTTGGTCTTGTTATGCCTTTGTCTGGTAGACTGAAGAGCACTCTTCCTGACAGGTACTTACAGGCTGCGAGGTACCTTTTAACTTTCTCCTTGATTGACTTCCTTGAGCTCCTTGGTACAAGCCTGGTTTTGTTCTTGCGGCTGTCCTCTGAACTCTCTCCAGTTTTTCCAGCGTTATTCTTCAAGTGTGGGTACAAGTATTAAACCTCGCACTCCCATCGACTGTGCCAACCCAAGGCCCAAAGATAACAGGGCCTCTCTGCTGGTACGTGACATCCCTCATTTGTGCATCCAAGCGTTGTGGACCTGCCTTGCGAGCTCACATTGGGCTAATTATGCCTCTTACCTCAGCCAGTCCTGTAGGTCTCGTATGTTTGAAAAGTTTCCATGTAGCCATTTCTTTAATACGCCAAGCATCTCATTAGTCTTTTTGATGTTTTCTTTTTCTTGGTTTGTATTCTGAAAGAAGTTTTAGTCCAACCTTTCTCACTGTACCAGCCACATGTCAAAAATTGTTATATAGCTGAGAGCTGCTAGGAACGTATTTTACAGAGCTGGGGGAAGGAAAGTGGTTCACAAGAGGGAAATAACAGTGAGATGTATCTCCAGTGCGTGGTGGGACAGGGCAGACTGCGTGCCACTGGGCTCCAGAGTCCTGTAATTTTTTTTGACCTCTTCAGCTTTTGATGGATCGCTTTCTCCCATGGAGATTAACCGTGGAGGTAGTTAATCTGCAAGCCCTGTGCCAGCCAAAGCTGTCGTTGCTGGCTACGGAGTGTAGCACCAAGCTCCTTGCTTGGGAGTCATGGGTTGGCTGCCCCCATTGAGGGTTTGGGTCAGTGCTAGTGTATTTCTAGACGTTAGACACAGAGGGCTGACTGTATTTCAATTGAGGCGCTTTTATTACCAGTTTTATGTTGATTCTTACGTATAATGACTCAGAGGAAACAGAGGTGTTGATCTGATGGGGAACCTAGAAAGCCTTTTGGTAATAACATCCAGATGTTTCCTTAGCACATCTGCTTAAGCCACTGTTGAAGTCCGTGCCTTCAACAGCCCTGCTGGTGCATTTTACTGACTGCTGCTACGTGTGATGCTAATTTTTTAGTAATGCAGGAATGGAGGAGGGGGAAACTTAGCAGCGGAAGCAGGGACAACCAGCTGCCGAGGAAGCATGGGAGGGGAAGGCAATCCGGACTGTAACCCAAATTATTCTTGCTTTTACCATTCGGGTAGGGTGTTTGGAGGTAGTCTTGCATGTAATTGTTTTAAGTACTGTGCCCCAGGTTTGCCTGGTTACAGGTCACTGTGTACCTGTGCTGTTGCAGCTCAGCCACGTGGGCAAGACATTTGTCCATCTGAACATTGACTTCAGCTGAGAACAGGGCAAGCTCTGCTTGTGCAGTGACCGATGTGTGAAAAGATATTCCTGCCTGTCCCCTTATTCGTGGGAAGCTGTTTCACTCCCTGGTTGTATCTCTGTTTAGCACTTCAACACTGCCTTGCTAACCCCGTGCCAGGATTGTCACCATGCGGTGTTCCTCCTGGGGAGAGTCAGCTTTGGGACGGCTCGTCTGCCTTATACCAGGGCTTCGGGTGGCCAGGATGCTACTGGAAGCTGTGCTTTTAATGTCACTATGTCAGTGTCGTGCCCTACCCAGGGGAATATCGCTGGCAGCCTGAGGATAACGCTCTGTAATTCCAGATGCCCTGAGCCATGCAGTCTCTTTCTAGGCAGCACATTGCAAACCCGTGATTTACGGTCACAGCCCTTCTGATACGTACCCAGCCCTAGTGTGCGCTGGAGCTCCTCACACCACACTGCTCTTTCTCCCTCTTCCTCAATGACTTCTGCTGGTGGCTAATTTTCAGCGTCACAGAGAGCATGTGTTCAGAGCAGACCAGTTTGTGGTGCTTATTGGAAAGCACTCATGTGGACACCTGGTCTTGAAAGGTGCTCGGCAGCCACGAGGTCTTTGAATAAAAAAAGAATCTCATCACACAAAACTAGGGCTAGTGTGTCACCTCCTTCCAGGGGTGGTGAGGTGACGTTGGAGGTTGTGCAGGTTTAAAAAGGGGAGGAAGGTGGAAGCATGTGGTTGGGGTGTGGCAAAGCACTTCAGTGGGGAGGAGATGTTGATGTGGTAGGTGGAGATGGATGTGTGAGATGGATGGCCCAAAGATGTAGATCTCATCCTATTCGTGTTTCTTCCCCGCTAATGCATGATACAGCATCATGACCTGGCCAAGGATGGGCCATCAGGTGCGTTTGGTTACATGGCGGGGAGCAGGCCTGGCCCAGTGATTCACGGGATGGAGGTGGACACGATGAATAGCGTTGTACAACCCAAGAGGAGCCTGCAGGGGCTTGGTATGTGTGTGTGTGGGCCTTTAGAAAGCCAGGCCCCCAAAACAGCACAGCAGGTCGTGGAGCAAGAGAGACAGTGTGGCATGTAAATGCTTGACACATAAATACAGAAAGCTGCAAGAGGTCGTCAGAGAGACGCATCTCTCTGGAGTTGTGGATGGTACTGCCACAGGGCTTAGGCCCTGTTTCCAACTCCTGTCTTCCTAGCTGTCCTTCCCGTTTTCCCAGGGAGTGCCAGAGCCATTTGCTTCTGCTACACCAGTTACGACCTTGTTTCCTTTGGCAATGAGGTGATCCATCTCCCTCAGCTTCCCTGACCCACGCCTCTCAGCTTCCCCAGCAAAAATGTGTTTGAGCTTCGGGGGCTTTGTACCACCAAATGTACCTCCTGTGCCACATTCTGCACCCAAGGGAGGGATTTCTTCAGCAGTATAGACCATCCCTCCTGCTTCTCCTGCCAGCCTGTCATTTCACTATGGGTCTCCATAACTAAGAACATTAAATCTGGGTAAGACCAAATGTCCGTTGTTAAAAGAGATCTCTTCTTTTATACGGCTAAATTACAAGTTATTCCCAGCTACTTCCTAAACGTGGACTAGTTTCTGTGTCTCCTGCCCTGGCAGTCCTCCTTGGTTGCTGGGTTGGAGTTTGTTGGCAGTTCATTCCTAGTGAGATGGGGCTGCCAGTTCCTTCTTCTGCAGCTCTTGCCATCCGAAGAAGCCTTGTAGACCTCTCCATTGTGTTGATTCTCCATTATTTTCAAATGTCCTCTGAAAGCAGATGAAGGCTTCTTATTTCTTTCTCAGGACTATTATGTTGGACTGCTTGCGTCTGGCCAGTGTCCACGGGATGAGCTCCTGGACATTCTGAAAATCTTTAGTTCCTGATCAAGTACCTAGATACTGTGTTTCTGTTTCTGTCTGTACACAAAAAGCTGCTATTTTTGACAAAACTTAGAATTTAATCTACACTTGATTTTTGGAGTTTTTCCTACTTCCTCATTGGACCAGTATTTTATACCCAGTGGAGCAATGTCTGCATTAGTATTAATCAACACGCAATGTAGTTGTTTTGCTAGTCTGTATGAATCTGTAGTTAAGCACTGAAACTGTTTTAGGATAGAATTTACATGTAAAAATAACTGTATTGCATTGTATATTAAAATCCATTTAATTTGATTAAAGTAGCTTGATGTTTCCTGTGTTGGCATTTGAGCTGAGTGGGAATTTTTCACTAATATGCCACCGTGTTGTAGTTGAATACACCCTCAGGAAAGAGTCGGCTTCAGTAAATCCTCGTTTTTGGGAAAAGTATAGCAAAATTTTGGAGAGGGTCTTCTACTGACAGTACATCTAAACTTTCCGACTGTGTTCGTATTTTGGTTTGTATTTGAAATGACTCTTTGTTTCTAATACACAATGAAAAGTGTAAAAGTTTACGATGCCGAAGAGAAAATTTCCAACTGTTGAAACAAAGTGCTTCAAATCAAAATGAGTTTGAATTTAGCAACCTTCAAAATTTCAACCTCAAAATGTTTTTTTTTTGCACTCATTTAGAATGGGGGAAAAAAAAAATCAAGATCTTGAAACCCTCCAAGGATGATAGAATTGGGTTTTTTCAACTTTCTTTAGAGACATCGCTTGTTCATCTCTGTTTGAGTAGTACCTTCTGTTGGCTGAATTTGCAGGCAAGAACAAGGTGTTCAAGGTCAGGGTATCCCTTGAAGGGTGAACCAGACATTACTCTCCCATGGGGGTAAACATTTAATCTCTTTTAATACTAACAGAAATCATGTATAAAACATGAAAGTTTGTCAATCTGTCCCGATCCAGATAATAAATTCTATTTTCATTATAGGTGCATGCACTGTTTGGATGATGAAGCTTGGCAAGCTGCGATTTGGCCTGGATTACAATATTTCAAAAGACTTTCTGAACTCTCCAGGCTTTGGGGATGGGTGGGATTAAGTTCATATCTCAAATATCACACAAGGAGAAAGAAGGGAGTTGGCTGCTTCACACAAGTAACTAAAATCAATGCTGTGTTGCTGTTGGGAACACTCAAAAGGAGAAAAGCCTGAGTATAGCTCTCAATTTAGAGATGGATTTTGCCCGGGAGGAGGGTGCACAATGAAAGATACAGGAGGAAGGAGGAGAGGTGGTGCTACAAGCCAGCTTCCTGACCTTCAGAGTGGGACTTGAAGCTTCATAACAAGGTAAAAAAAAAACCACACCAGCCAAACATTTTCCCTCCTTCCCACCTCACTCGAATATCCATCAGACAAGAAGTGGGATGAGTCCACACACTGATTTTTGATTGAGTAGTTTCTCCTACTGCCCCCAACCTCCCTCCTGTTCCCTTGCCCACTTCCCGTGTCCTGTGTCACCCGTGCCTGCCTCTGCAGAGCCCATCGCAGAGGCCAGCAAACACTTGAGCAGGCTTCATGTAAAAATGATCAGCAAATCTCTACCGTCTTACTTGTCCACATATCTAAGACTGAATTTTTCAAGTATCTCTGCTCACACACACACACGTTAAATATATTCCTTCTGGAGGAAGCTTTGTGCCTTTACTTATGCCAGAGGAACTCGTTGCTTTATTTTTGGAAGTGAGGATGACAAGTCCCTCACACTCATCTGCACTGTTTGTGGCTCCAGCTCCAGAGCACAGCAGTGATGTATTTTCCAAACTGCTGAGATACAGAGAGCTGAAATAAATGGGCTTATCGCATTGCCTCATCCAAAGCCACAAGAGAAAGGCAGGAGCTGGAAAAAATAGAGCAAAATTACCTGGTTTCAATTTACCACCTTTGGAGAACTGAAAAATGTTGGTTGCAGAAAAGAAAGTTGAAGCTTGATTTATTTTTTAGCTTTCCTCCTGCTGCAAATGTTTTTCCTCATAAACATGCGTGGCTCCTCACTTGTTGTGCCCTGGGCTCAGGAGTGCTGGAAGCGTTCCTCGGAGGAGAAGGCTAGCCGGGACGGCAGAGGGTGTCTTGGGCTTGGTCTGTTCTAGAGATACAACTCAATGGGCATGAGGGACATGTGGCTTTCCTCTGCTGCACTTTGTGTGGTCCGGCTGGTTTGTGTGAAGGCTGCATGGTAGTAAGGGTGGAAAGGGTTCGTCAGACTCTTCCTCTGAGGTTACTGTGTGTGATGCTGCCATGAAGGCCATGCCAGCGTGTGCATGTAGACCTGTACATCATGTTAATGGTCCATAATAAATTTGGCAATGATGAAAGATGCTGGATTGAACTCTCTTGAGATGAAGATCCCCTCATTTTTTGCAGATCAGAGGTTTCCCTGCTCCCCCACACCCCCGTGTCTGAGCACTGAGCTGGAAGGACCATCTCTTAGTATTAGTGAGAAATTTTTAATCTCTGTGACTCATTCAGTCGTTGGTTTAACTGCTGATATTTCCAGTGAGAATGCAAATGACATGGGCAGATCTTGTGATGGGAAGATAACTGTTGGCCAGGAAGCAACATTGATTTCACATCAATGAAGAGACTATCTGTGACCAAGTGTGTAGCTACTACATTTCTACAGTGGGTTTGAATCAGAGAGAGGAAGGACACTTTCAAAGTCTGGGTCTGGCCGAGCTCCTTGGAAGCACCAAATTGAAATATTTGCAGGTTAAGCATGAGTTTCTGTTTCAGAGTGGACGTTGGGATGTTAATCTTCAGTCTGAGAGTGAAATTCCCCCATTGAAAGCTGATGGTGGGGAAGTATGTGATACATGTTGAACAGCAGCCATGCTGATGAAGATGAGAGGGAGTAGAAGTGGCTGTACAAAGTGAGACCATCTAGTTTGGTATCTCCCTTGATGATAACCAAGACAGGGAAGAATATAAGAAAGAAAGCTCTCTAGGGGTGAGCCTTCCCCAGCAGATCCTCCCAGCAACCAGTGGTTAAACATGCTAAGTGCTTCTTGGGAGTGTCCTTGAATTGTCCCCATGGATCAGATGTTCCTGCCGCAGCTCAGGTTAGGGAGTTCATTACTGTCGAGCAGCCCAAGCCATGCAATATCTGGCCCAACGTCATGTTTATGCGGATTAACTCAGGTCACCTAAATCAGAAGTGCTAAGTTGGACTTGGCAGGAGAGCGTTGCAGCACCAAGTGCACCGATGGTGCTGCAGGCCATTAATTTTAAACCGTGCTCTAACACTAGAGCTTATCTCAGGAGACTGGAGTTCAGCCTTTGGTCCTGTGTAATTCTGTCACTTAACCCCTCTGCTTCCTCCCCTGGATAGCATCTACTGGCACTTCATACAGAGCACCGGTCAGATCCGCGGGTGTAAGATCCTGGGTAACAAGTAGGATTTAACAAGAGGAACAGACCTTAGAAAATCCCGTGTAGCCCCATCTTCATTAGTCGTGTAGTACTGTTGTCTCCTTGGTGGCTTGATGCTTGGAGGAGAGAGATACAACCCCTTGTATCTTGCAGGAGCCTCTTCCAGGTTTCCAAAGAAGAATGGAGTGTAATTTGGCACTTATTATTTCATTGCATCAGCTTTTCTGAGTCTGGGAGTGCTCTTAGCACAAGCAAATAAATTACCCGTCTCATTTTGCTGCGTGCTCTGCAGCCAGCCATATGTTTGAGCCTGATAGAGATTCTTATCTCACGGGCTAAAATTACTCAATGGAGGATGACATTTCTTATCAAGGGCTTTGCTGAATCAGAGAGTGGCCCTGGCACCCAGCTCTGAGACACCGCTCCTCTTTGTCCAGCCTCCCGGCCTGGCAATAAATGAATTTGTGTCTGTAGGTCAGAGGCGCTTGCATCAAGGTTTTGTTGCAGATTGAGGCTCTGAGGATTGTCCGTGTGTCTGGGAGGATGTGGGATTGAGGAGGGGAAGCGAGGCTGTTCATTTAACTAAAACTGAGGGGCCTACAGCTGTGCAAACACATCTTCACTTGGAAGGTCCTTGTATACATGGCTGATAACTTCAGGCTTCGCAGCCAGTAGGAGCCAGGGACCCCCTTCTACCACTTCACGTGAAGGCTTTGCTTAAAATTAGGCGGTGTGAGTAACCATCCCCATCTACCAGCAGCCCTAGCTTTTCTCCAGACTTACTCACAGCTTGCATAAAGCTTCATCTCTCCATCCTTCCGCCTCTTTAATGGACGGGTTATTTTCCCTCCATTCTTTCCCTTTCTCTCTTGTGTCTTTTGGAGTTTATCTGGTAGTTGCCGATGATTCAAGGTGTTCTATGGGTGTTTAGCAAGTAGGAGAGAGCCAGGGAGAAACCACTGCTCTTCCTTATAGCTTCTTTCCATACAGCATCTTCCCTTTGCCTTCTCTTTGCCTCTGTGGTGCAGAACCGACAGCATGGGGCGTTTGGCTTCTGCAATCTGTCTGGGCAAAGCTCTTGATGGAGAGCAGAGGGATGTGCTGATGGATTGTCCTTTTCTCTAGCTAGGCTCTGTCCACAAAGGCAGGTTTGTCCCTAGGAGCCCTCCTGGGCAGAAAGCAAGACCAGCCACCCAAGCATGGTCACACTCTCCATAAGAGGTTCCTGGAAAAGGCAGCTCTGAATTAGCATCTGTTTTCTCCTCGTAGGAAGGTGTCTTTGCCAGGTAAATACTCTCTTACAGTGTTATACTAAGGACAGGGCAGGGTCATCGTCTCAGCTCAGAATAAATCTGGTAAAATGCCCTCTTCCACATGTAGGGATCGGGAGAGAGCGTCTGCACGTGCACCATGGGCGGCTTCTGCTAAACAGTCACAAGTGAGTTTTTCAGATTTTCTGTGACCATAGCAAGTTACTTCACTCACCACTTAATTACAAATATCTTCAAGCTGGCCTGTGGCAGCCACTTTAATGCACAGCAGGAGGTCAAGTCCCAGCAGTCCAGCAAAAGACATACTTTAGGTCCATGTTAGGTTGATAACCATGCCAGGTATGGTAAGGACATTGTGGCTGAAGGTCCCACCATGAGCGCCGTCGCCAGCTCAGCCCTGATTTGCTCTCGGGAGCACAGGGCAGGTCTTGGAGTGATGCTGTCTGGTGCCAGTGAGAGGACCGCTTCATTTTGAAGAGCCAAACCACTGGCACTGCTTTCTGCAGCACCCCGTGAGATGTCTGGAGATAACAGCTCTCTGTGGTGTGGTGGCAGGCCAAGACCGTGCCGTGGGCAACTCCTTGGGGAGGCTCTTCTGCCATTTGCAGCAGCCGTCCTCTTCGTCAGCCTGCGAGAAATGCTGGGCTGGGGCTGATGGGTGCAGCATCCTCAGGGAGCCCAGTCACGGGGGCAGGGCGGTGGGGGTCAGAGAGCGGGACAGTGCCGCCCTCCTTGTGGGTGGCACTGCCCCTGGGAACATGCAGCCTTGCTCCTTCTCCTGAAACAGCATCTGCAGCCTGATTTTGAGGTTTTTCCGTGTCCTTCCTCCTGCTTTCTGTAGTGCAGCCCACCACCCATCAGAGTTCACAGCACGGGGGTCCCAGGCACCTCTGGGTGCCGTCACGTGTGAGCTGGATCCTCCTCCCTTCAGACTTTCTCTCCACCATTTTCCTCCCTGAACTGCGCAGAGTCACCCCGGCCTCACCACAGCGACCTCAGGCCAGCCCATCAGCCCCTGGCCCTGCACCACCAGTTGAGCAATTGCTGCCCAAATGCCGGTGCTCTGAGGTCATGTTGGGATGGAGGTCTCTGGGGTGGTGGATGACCAGCCGGCCCTTGGGCTTCAATCCCCAGCCGTGTCCACATGACGTCGCACCACAGTCAGGTTTTTCCCCGTTACCTAGCTCCTGCTCAGGTATCTGTTTATCGCGGGTTTGCCTTTGGGTGCAGCGCTGTCCCATCCTGTGGAAATGGGTGGTTGCCTCAGGGAGGGATTGGGGGCAGTCGCAGGGAAGCACTGTGCTCGGGGCTGATGGCCAGCTGGGGCAACCAGCCGGCATAGCCAGGTCACACCCAGCTGAGTCAGCCTGGCATGTCCTGCCGGGTTCCTGCTCTTCATTGTACTGCAGGATCAAGTTGGGTTTGTTAAAAGAAAGAGGAGAAGGGTTTCCCTCTGTCTGCTGACCGTGTGCTCTGTCAGTCCTTCATCTCAGGTGTCAAGTCACTCTGTGGCTTCTGACTTACTGCAGATAACCTTGGCTGAGTTGGACTCAGGCAGCGTACCCATGGCGTGCACCCCACATAGCCATGGCGTGCATCCTGCATACCCATGGCTTGCATCCTGCATACCCATGGCATGCACCCCACATATCCACAGTGTGCAACCTGCATACTCACGGCATGCACCCCGCATACCCATAATGTGCACCGCTGCGTAGCTATGGCGTGTACCCCACATACCCATGGTGTGCACCTTGCATAGCCATGGTGTGCACTCCATAAAGTCACGGCGTGTGCCCTACGTACCCATAGCATGCATCCTGCGTGCCCGTGGTGTGCACCCCATATACCCATGGCATCATGGCTTGTACCCCACATACCCACGGCGTGCACCTCGCGTACACACAGCATGTGCATTTCATGCATTGTCAAGATTACGTGCCAGGTAGCAGTACTTGAGGTGATGAGGAGAGCTCACATCTTTGCTTTCAGTTCCCAGACTGAGTTTGCAGTTGGAAAAAAAAACCCAAACCTGTCATTTTATTTGTCAGCTGAGGTAATTTTTCTCTAGAAGCCACCAGGGCACAGTCAACCTGGAACCCACAGTGCTCTTGCTAGAAACCATTTTCTGGGTTAGGCTTGCACGCTCATAGGGGGAAGGTTGAAGTGATTCCAGCGCGTGGCCAGGACGTTGTCAGTGCCCAGTTTTGGTCATGCTCTGGCGCAGCCTCGGATGATGCTGCAGCAGAGATCTGTGGACCAGCCTGTTAGGGCTGCGGTTGACTGTGGCTGGTAGCCGTTCCATGTCTATCTCTGGGAGTGCGGGAATGGGGGCTGGAAGGGCTGAACTACCAAATATTCCCAAATACTTGAATCCCCAAATCTGTTCAGCACAGCTGCTGCCAGCCAGGTGGGAGTCACTGAGTCTAGAAGAGCCTCCAAAGCATCTGCTCCATGCTCAGGGCTTCCCAGTACCAGCATAGGCTCGTGCGTGTGAAGCAGGACAAGCCAGCAGAAATGTGTTACACCATGGGGAAGAAGCGGATGAGTTCAGTCCCTCTCATTTTGAGCAGGTCAGAAAACATCTGTTAGAAGGGGAATCTTCAGTAAAAATTAACTGGGAACCTCTCCTCTATAGCTTTGGTGTCTTGAAAACACAGAGCCTGTTTTCAGAGGTGCTGTGGACAAACACTGTGTCCTGCACCCTGTGCTTGCTCGAGCAAACTCGCGGTGCCAGCTTTTCCCCATCCAATTTCTGTCCTCACATCCAAACTGTACTTGATCATCTTCCCACCTGATTTGTTACAGTGACAAACAGCTCATTTAGGTAATTGTCATCTAGCTTTAATTAAGATTCTCCATGCCTTTTGATCCCAAAGAAAAAGAAAAGGGTTTCATCTTCACTGCCTGGGAGTATGGGAGCGTGCAACCGGGTGCCCTTGACTTTGGCAGAGATTTAAGCGCACGCGCAAGTGCTTTCCTGATCTGAACCAAAATTATAGTAAATCTTGGTGACTCACGGCAGGAGTCTTTCATCTGCACGAAACTCTATGCAAGTGAAGGAAGCATCGATAACTCTTGGAGCCAACAGAAAGAATGTGCAAATCCTGGCAAGGAGGTGAATTACCGTGGAGTTCAAAGCATGACACGCTCCTTTATGTACTCTATCTCAGTTGTCAAGAGGGAGTGAGCTCTTAAAATGTGATGCTGGGGATGGGGACGGGGTTGTTTTGTGCTTTCTGAACTTTGCCAAGCGTTCAGGAGGGTGGGTGCTGCCCTGTCCCACGAACTCCAGCTGGCTGAGCATTGCAGGATGCAGGATGAAGCTGTGCTGGAGTCACTCGTTTCCTTCGGTGGTACAGGAGTAACTTTACAAAGCAGTTGGTCCGTAGCTCAGGAAATATTTTTCTGCTGACCACATCCCTAGTTAGCGATTGCCCTCCCCCTCTGGGAGGCAAAGGCAGGAAGATTGAAGTGCTAGCTGAAGGTCCTCAGTTTTCAAAATCAATCTAATTTTATTTTATTTTTTTAAAATACTTGATCTCTGGATTATTCTTTTAAGGTATTTTTCACTGGGGTTTGCAGAATGATTAATTTCTTTCGAGAATTTTAAAGAGGGAAGTGTCCCAGTGATGCTGTGAGACTCCAGAGCACTGCATGGGATGCAGGCAGGTGGTAATGCCAGGAGGAAGGGATTAAAGGTAAAAACAAATGCAATTTATGCAAAGTTATCATGAAGAAATTCGGCCTGGTGAGGGCATTGAGCAGCAAAACAACTTCCTAAGGAGAGACAGATCATCACTGCTTCGCTCGTGTGATGCAGGGAAGGATCCAGCTCTCTTCCCCAGGGGATAGGGTGGTGCATCTTTTCCATCTCTAATGTCGCTGCTTCCTCATATCTGATGTAAATAATTTATAGGGATCGAAACATGATCATGGGGCCGTCTGTGCAGGAGGAAGGCTAAAGCCTGGGGCCTGGCAGTGCGCAGGGGACCTGGTACCTAATACAGTGCCTGTTCTTCATGGGCAGTATGCCAGGTGAACAAGTGCTGGATTGGTGCCCGAGACTTTGAAGTCACCCCACCTGGTCATTTTGTTCTTTCCATCCTTTTCTCCATGTCTCCTCCCTCCACCCCCCCACCCCCACCCCCCTTATTTTCCTCCTTCTTCTCCTTTTTTTCACCCCTCCTCCCTTTTTTTCCCCTTCTGTTTTTCCCTTTTCTCCACTGTTTGCCACTATGTTCTGTATGTGAAAAATTGGCAGCTCTTTTTGCCGGGCAGTAGGAGTTTTTGGATGTAATTGAGCTGTGGGTATTTTGGTTGTGTGAGAACTAAACAAGGGGGGCTGTCACTTCTGTACTGGTCTGGCTTGAACTTGGGGATGAAAAATCACCTGTTGATGCAGAAGGGAAGTCTGTGGAAAGCCGCACTGGCAGCGGGGTGAGAGATGGCTTGGGGTGGCAGTAGGTAGGAAGCTTTTTCTCTGCCTTTGAATTCAGAGTGTATTAGTAGGCAGTGAATGTAAAACCCATCTGGAGGCAATGGGGCATGGTCTAATGTGAATACCAGAATACTCTGTGAATACTCTGAGCTCCAGAGCTTGAGGGAAGACGATGCAGAGTCCTTTTGCCATTCAGAAGGGTGGGTTAGGAAGCGCAGCAGCCAGAGGTGTTGATCAGACAGATAAAACAAATAGAGCCCAAACTCCAGGGGTGGGCTCACCTCCAGGAGAGCTGCCTTTATCTACCCCGGTGTCCCGATGGAGCACCTCTCCTCTGAGGAAAGGCTAGGAGAGTTGGGGTTGTTCAGCCTGGAGGAGAGAAGGCTCTGGGGAGACTTTATTGCAGCCTTTCAATATATAAAGGGGGCTTATAAGAAAGATGGAGAGAGGCTTTTTACCAGGGCCTGTAGTGACAGGACAAGGGGCAACAGTTTTAAACTGAAAGGGGGTAGGTTTAGATTAGATCTAAGGAAGAAATTCTTCACTGTGAGGGTGGTGAGGCACTGGAACAGGTTGCCCAGAGAAGTTGTGGATGCCCCATCCCTGGAAGTGTTCAAGGCCAGGTTGGAGGGGGCTCTGAGCAACCTGATCTAGTGGAAGGTGTCCCTGCCCACAGCAGGGGGGTTGGACTAGATGATCTTTGAAGATCCCTTCTGAGCCAAACCATTCTGTGACTCTCTGATTCTTCAAATCCTGCAAGTTGTGATCCCTTATTGCAATTGATCCATTTGCATTGAGAGGGAAGAAACATGGTAGTTTCAGTCTGTTCAGCAGCAGAGACGTGCTCACATCAAGAAACCGCCGGCAGCTGCTGCGACTCGGAGGCGGCAGGTTCAGCAGAAAGGTGGAGGAGTGGATGAGCCCGGAGCCTGAGCATCCCTTCACCTGCACAGGTGAGCTGGGTCAAAGCACCATAAAAGACCATGGACAAATGTCCATGAACCTACAGAAATATTCTCTCAGAATATCGCTCCTCTCCAGGTCTCCGGGGAAACAGGTCAGCCCACCAAATGGGACGGGAGTCGAGCATAATTACATTGAAAAGTGGCATTTGCTGGCTTATCTCTCCATGGGCTTTCTCTTGGCATTTCTTGCTCTGGTTGTTGAGAGCTCATTTAAATGGGTGATTGCTCATCCCTGTGCCTGGGTGGCTGGTCTTGTCAGTCTTCCCAGTGTCGCTAATGGAAGTAAATTGTAAATATACACATTTTTAAACTCAGGGCTTTCATTACATCAGATGCAGTGGCATGGTCTCCTTTTTGTGCCGTCTCAAATTTATCCTTCAAACAACACGCATAATCTTTCAGCACTATTTCAAAATATTGCAATATTATTGTAGACCCAAGTATTATAGTTATTTATAAGAGCAGGATGCTCACGGTTTCCTGGGACTCTACAGTATTTTCATTTTTTGGCTTCTCTTTGAGACTCGTGTAAACCACTCTTTATTTTCAGCAAAGCATCTGTTTTAGCTTCATGATTACTTTGTCTTTTAGACTGAAAGGGGCCTCAGAGTGTTTTAGCCTCCTGCTTCCCCTGCCTTGTAATCTCCCCAGGGTTTGCCAGGCTCCTTCCCAACATGAATGGGGGGCCGGAGAGGGAGGAGGGAAAGGGGGGGATTCGCTTCCGATGAAGTCAGCCGAACTCTGTCCTGCAGCGGGTGAGCCGGGAAGGACCCGCCGCATCCGCCACTCACGATGCTGCCAGCGCCGGATTAGGCAGCGCAGCCCTGGGCTGGGAAGCTGGTGGTGATTGCGCTCCCCCGCTGACAACCTTCCCATGGGAAGCTTTTCCCGACAGGAAGATGCATGAAGTTGTTAAATACTTCCCAACGTCTTGCTAGAGCTTCCCTTTTCTTAATTTAATTTCACTGTGCTTATGAGTTAGGTGATTATTTAAAAAAAAAAAACAAACCAACATTTTTTTTGGACAGTTCATGTATTTTTTTCACTTTGAAGCATCTTGTTCTACCTTTAAGTAGGTAAAAATCCTTTGGTCCATCAGAGGTGCAGTGAATATCGGCTTTGGAGAGCACCCCATCTCAACGAATTGCTTTATCCCAACATAAAGGGATATTTTAGAAAAATTTAGGTCATAGGTTTGAAAATGTTCCATCTGCTTGAAAAAGAAGAAAGAAGCATGCACCAGGCGTGTCCCTTCTTTCTTCCCAGGGTCGTAACTTGGTGCTGCTTTCTTTTCACATTCTCGTTGGTAGTTTTCAGAGTACCGCCCCTGAGTCCCCATCAACAGCAAAGACCTGCTGTGCTGCGCAGTCCCTGGGCATCTGCCAAGGTCCTGGGCTGCAGCTGTCCTACAGCTGAATTACTGTGATGAGCAAAGTACAGAAGAGAGGGGTCATCCCCTTTTCCGCTGCAGAGTCCTATGGGAGATAAACATCTCACCCAAACTCAAGGAGGATTACTACACGGTAAAGCTGGGGCTTGAAGCACTGCTGACCGAGGATGTCCCAGCACCTCAGCCTTGAGCTGGGTCTTCTCCTGGGACCACTGGAGCTCAGTGAGGAACTTAGGCTGTCTTGGGGCACCCTTGGCTTTTGAAGCAACTTTGGATTTCTCTGAGCGCCTGCTCCTGAGGGTGGTGAAGGGCTTTATGTCCACTAGAAAACATTGTGGGCAGCAGAAGCCTTGAGTAATTTGGTACTGTGAGAGGGGGAAGGAAGGGAAACATGGAGGAGGAAGGAGGCTGCTCCTCCTTCCTGTGTCTCTTCCCCCCTCCATCCCTCCATCCTTCCTCTTCCCACTCAGCGCTCTGCCTCTGGGACTCAGCCTCTGTTTCAGGGGGTCCCACCACCCCTCCTGATTAGGAAGCCAGTTGTGCAGCCGATGGATGTTGACTTTTTGAAGCCCCGCTAGGTGTTTTTGTTTGCTCATCTTAGAGATAAGCGTGGGAACAGTTGCAGCCTGAGATGACAGTAGCTGACAGTTACGTCTAACATATATTTCAATTTTTGTTATCTTCCTGCGGCTATTTTCATAATACTCATATGAAAGGTCTGCTTATCTCACGCCTGCCACGGTAGAAATGGCTAAAGAAAACATCCCTTTTTGTTTGTATTGAAACTGGTATGGTTTGTGGCTTTTATGGCTTTTATGTTTTTTTGCTGTTTTTTTTTTACCATCTTGAACTCTTGAGCAGAAGGTAACAAAACACTCAAGGGCAGAGTCTTATCTCTTCTACATCAGTGCAAAGGTAGGATAACTACTGTCATTTACCGTGGGATTGCATGGTCTCATTTTCAGACTTAAGCTCTCTCTTTTTTAAATAAATACATGAAGCCCTCTGGAAATGCTGGAGCACATTAATTTTCCACTCTCTTTTCTTACTCATTAAGGTATGTTGCATTATAGTTATTAGGAGGCAGGTCTCCTATAGCACAGCAGTTATATCATCATTAAAGACAATTTTTTAAATTCTTCTGTACAAACAGCTGCATCAGAGAGATAGATGTAGAGGGGTTATTCGCCATCCTGGGACAATGCCAGGATTGCACCCACACAACTGCAGCTTGCACGGGTGTACTAGAGGTTGCGCACATCTGGCTACCCTGCACGTAGCCATCAGCGCTGTGAAGTTTCAAAACTAGCCTGGAAGCTGGGGAGATGGCAGCCTGAGCAATACAAGGGTGCCTTGGTACACTCTGCAAGGCTGGTCAGGGTTTGGGCGCTGGAGCTTCTCTGGGACATCAGGGATTTGCAAGAGGAGCTGTGGGTCCTCATGTTCTTTCCTTCTTCTGGTGGCTGGTGTGGCCTCCTGCTGCCAGGTCAGTATTCAGGAGATGTCCTCCAGCACGGCGGTGGCATTTGTCCACCCTGGAAGGGTATTCAAGGGCTTGTTTGCTTTTGTAATTAGTTTGACTGAGAGGTTGCGGATTGGGGGAAGGAAGGGCTTGATTTCGCATGTCCGCTCTCAGGTGCTGGGCTGAGACTGTGCTTGTCTGGTGGGAGGCAGAGGGTTTTACAATGTCTTTACAAGTCTTTGTGTCTCTGGTCATTAGCTAGATGCAAATCATAAGATTTTTAAATTGGCTAAAGTTTGCATGGAGTAAATGAGTCAGACGTTTCCCCCTTCGCCATGGTCTTCCTGCCTGCAGATCGGTGCTGGGCTTGAGCCGGTGCGCTGAGGGCTTCGCTTGCTGCTCTGCTCCAGCAGCTCCAGGTCAGCTGGAAACCAGCTCCAAAGCCTGCGTTCCTTTGATCATTGATTAGTGAACTCAGCTATTTAAGGTAAATGTTACAGCTTTCTGGGAACTGTCACCTGAGTTGCCGCATAAAAGGCGTGAAATTATTGTCAGGGAGCCAGTCCAGCCGACATGGGAATGTTTTACACTTGCGTGGAGATACAGGAGAGGACCTCTCGGTGCTCTCGGACGTTGAGGAATTCAGCCTCGCAGCTTTCTGAGAAGTGATCTTTCTGCCTGCTTTGTAAACTGTGAAAATGAAACACGCAGATGAAGAGATTTACCCAAGATCGTGTAGGATGTTGCCGTGCTCAAGATGAGAATCTTCATCTTCCGTGTCCCAGTTTTGTGCTCCATCTATTAATACACTGATGCTATTTTTAGCCCTCTTAAGTAGCCATGTTGTTTGTAATTAGCTTCACTAATAACTGCTCTTCCGTACGCTGCAGGTCCCACCAGCGGAGCGGCACGCTCTTCTGAGCAAAGCTAAATACAAGGGCGGCTAATAAAAGGCATCTGTATTTGGAGTTGGTTGTTGTTGAGCAGACACGTGTCCTTGTAGTTCTTGTGATCAGGCAGCTGCCTAAACACAGCTCCTGTACCTTGGTTAAGGACGAGGTGTTACTACTTGGGGTTTCCGGGGCGTTACCTTGCTGACCTTTGAAGAAAGTGAAGAAGCACGGTCTCTCCCTCTGCACTGTATGCTGAGTCAAGGCTGCTGCTTTCGAAGAGACATAGCATCTCTCATTACCTAGAGCTGGAAACTTAATTAATGGCTGCAAACATCTTAGATGGCGGCTATATTTACACCCCGGTGTACAACGAGAATTAGTAACTACTGTAGGGATTGGGAGGTACGCTTGGAGCAGCTGGATGAAGCTGCGTGACCAAACCAGATGCAAATCCAGAAGTAGATTGACTGTAGAGGAGGTGACGCTGAGCTGCATTTCTCTTACATGCCACCAGTGGCTGTGATTTTGCTCCATAAAAACCAGTAATGCTTCACCAATTCCAGGGTGAAGATGCTATCTAAATAAACAGTCACATTAGTGGTTAAGAGGAACAGACTATTTTCACAGGTTTTTCTTAAGAATCCAGTCTCCAAACTTCCAAGCCTAAAATAAGGGACCCAAAAATGTTCTCCAGCTTGTAGAAAACGAGGAGCTGGATGACCGCAGTGCTGTGTCACCTCGTTGCATGCTCGCTATGTGACTTTTGCACCAACGGTGTATAGAGCAGACGTTTTAGGGGCAGCCAAATGAGCTCACCTTTCAGAAAATGCCCACGTCAGAGAGGTTATCAGCTCCAGAGCCATGACCTCTTGTTTGAGCACTGCTCGGTTGCCTCCAGATCTGTAAGATCTGTGCGAACGTCACCATGTTTTGCATGCAAGATTTTTTTCCTCTCCCTCTTCGATATAAATATATCGAGATAGTTACCTTTAACTGTGCACACATGCATGCAAGCCAAGCTGGTTCACTGAACATCAGCGCAAGCCATGTATGCTTAAAGCAGTGGTCTTTATTCAGGCAAAGCCCCTGTTGATTTTTCCTTGCTTCTGTAAATTCCAGAGCCTCAGTCCGAAGCTGCCAGTGCGCATTTGTTTGCCTTTGTATTGTAATACAGATGGGCAATCCTTGTAATATGACTACGTTTATTTACCGATAGAGATGTGTAGAGCTGTGATAGGTTGCTACATAGATAATTATTGATTCCCCCCCCCCCCCCCCC
Organism: Aptenodytes patagonicus; assembly: GCF_965638725.1. Lineage (NCBI taxonomy): Eukaryota > Metazoa > Chordata > Aves > Sphenisciformes > Spheniscidae > Aptenodytes > Aptenodytes patagonicus. The sequence continues at coordinate 10,764,882 of NC_134950.1, read as the reverse complement.
CCGCAAAACTGGCTACGCTAAATGTTGTATTAGACCAACTTTTCAGTTGATTTGGGTCTGAAGACCTCTTTTCTTTTTTTTCATTGTCGTGGTTTAGCCCCGGTTGGCAACTAAGTGCCGCACAGCCGCTCACTCACCCTCCCCCCCTGCCCCGGTGGGATGGGGGAGAGAATCAGAAGAGCAGAAGTAAGAAAGCTCGTGGGTTGAGATAAGAACATTTTAATACTTGAAATAAAATAATCATAATCATAATAATATTGTAATGGAAAGTAAAACAAGAAGAGAGAGAGAGAAACAAAAACCCAGGGGCAGGGGGGGAAGTGATGCAACTGCTCACCACCTGACAACCGATGCCCAGTCAGTCCCTGAACAGCAATTGCTGCCCACCATCCAACTCCCCCCAGTTTATATACTGAGCGTGACATCCTATGGTATGGAATATCCCTTTAGCCAGTTTGGGTCAGCTGTCCTGGCTGTGCCCCCTCCCAGCTCTTGTGCACCTCCTCACTTGCAGAGTACAGGAAGCTGAAAAGTCCTTGACTTAGTATAAACACTGCTTAGCAACAGCTAAAACATCAGTGTGTTATCACATTATTTTCATGCTAAATGCAAAACACAGCACTGTACCAGCTACTAGGACGAAAATTAACTATCCCAGCCAAAACCAGGACATTCACCAAAAATTATTTATAGCTGGCAAAATGGTCTTTTCTTTTGCAGGAATCTCCTAATCTGTGTCTAATTTTGTATCACACGTGCTGCAAAAGCACTGCTAGGGCTAGATTACAGCTGTGGCCAGTTCAGTTCCTACCCAGTGCTTTATTTGCATCTTGACAGTAAGATGTGATGGTTTTTCCCCCTCTTGCCCTGTATTCGGATTTCCTATGAAATGTATATTTAGACATTTAAAAGGAATATGCAGTTTCAATCGTACAGCTCAAAAAAGAAAAAAAAAAAACCAAGCCCAAAACCCAGAGTTAAAGACTCTACTAGAAAGGTCTCAGAGCAGATGTGCACCTAGAAAAGCAGGGGACGTTTCCTAGAGGACAGGTCACCCTCCCGAGACAGGCTATTGGCTGGGTCCAGTTCTTGTGTCCTCCAGATAAATTCAGATGGGAAGAGGTGGACGGGAAGGGCTGGGAGGGGAGAGCCTGGAGCAGCACGGCTTGCTCAGCTCAGTCTAGGTGTATCAGGGAAGTGATGACCTGTTGAAGCAAGAAGGACACTGTTGGTTCAGGAGCAAATGGATCTCACCTGGTATGACTGTGCTTAGGCTGGAAATGAGAAGAAAGTTTCTAATTGTGTCAGAAGAGAGGTTTTGGAGAAGCTTTTTAATAAGACTGGTGGGAGCGAGGCGTTTGGTTGGTTTCTGGGCAGGTTTGTGTGTTTGCTTGAGGTAGATGCAGATGGAGTTCGTGCTCCAGGGAGGCCCTTCTCAATCCTATGTAAAAAAAAAAATATAAAGAGAAGAAAATGTATATAATGAAAATGAGTTTGAGGATTCAGGAGAGAATAATTGGCCTGGTTTTATTTCTAAATGGCTGTCCCCATACAGAGCCTGTGCTCAAATGAAGGAATCAGTTTTATTCCGAGGTTGATGGTTAAGTGCTGAGAGCGACTGTCCAAGGCCATGGTTACATGGCCCTTTTCATCTGGCTTGAGTGTGCTGATGCCAAAGAGGCTGATCCCGCTGTCTTTCCTCTCCCAGATTGGTTTCCAGCCCATCCCTCGTGCTGGTGCTAGGGTTCATGTGGCCCTGCAGCGACCTGGGTCAAAACACTTACTTGAACAAAATTTAACCCAGAAGGAGAAAAACACAGTCAAGCTTGTTCTTGATGGGGTCAATTCCTGCACTTGCCTTACAAAAGCCCTCATCCCCGGGGCAGGTAGGGAAGATGGAGGTAGCCCTGAGCAGTGCTGGGGGATGCAGCGTGAAACTGCCCCAGCAGTGTGGTCCCCAGTACAAGAAGGACATGGACCTGTTGGAGCGGGTCCAGAGGAGGGCCACAAAAGTGTTGGGAGGGCTGGAACACCTCTCCTGTGAGGACAGGCTGAGAGAGTTGGGGTTGTTCATCCTGGAGAAGAGAAGGCTCCAGGCAGACCTTATTGCAGCCTTTCAATATATAAAAGGAGCTTATAAGAAAGATGGAGAGAGAGTTTTTACCAAGGCCTGTAGTGACAGGACAAGGGGCAATGGTTTTACCCTGAAAAGGGTAGGTTTTGTTTGGACATGAAAAAGAAATTTTTTATCATGAGGGTGGTGAGACACTGGAACAGTTGCCCAGAGAAGTTGTGGATGCCCCATCATTGGCAGTGTTCAAGGTCAGGTTGGACGGGGCTTTGAACAACCTGATCCAGTGAAAGATGTCCCTGCCCATGGCAGTGGGTTTGGATGAGATGATCTTTGAAGGTCCCTTCCAACTCATACCATTCTGTGATTCTATGAAATGCTGTCCTAGCCATGACAGAGCTTTTGTTTTCCATTCTCAGCAGGTAGGAGGAGATGGAGGTGGACATCTTGGACTTCATGCTTGGGTGCGGAGGTCTCAGGGTTTGTTTTTAAGGGCTGGATTGGTCCCCACGGCGGTGCCATTGCGCCTGCTGCCCACTTATGGGCAAGCCTACAGAAGTGTTGTGCCCACCCGTGAAGCTCCTTGCCCCACAAAGCCTCGCAGCCGGGCTGCAAGGACAGCGGACGGGCTCCTCTCTGCTGGTGGGAGCCTTTGCAGCAGCCTGTGTGAAACGCTTTGGTGGCTTTGAGATGTCGGGGCAGGGTGATTCATACCTGGGGTTTTCTCTTTCTTTCTGCCATATGAAGTTGGGGAGGTGTTTGGAGTTTTCTCCCCTCTCCGCCCCCGCTCCCCAGCTACCCCTCCCAAATCTCCGTGAGACACCCGTGCAATGACTCAGTCCCCCTGGGAGACCCTCGGGGTATTTCCTCTGCCTCTAGCAGCGATTTCTCTGGTGAGAAAGTCCTCTACGGCTTGGCCTCAACTCTTGTGGCTCACCAGAACCCGCTGAGGCGCAGGCAGGCAGAGAACACAAAGGTCACGTACGGCTGGGTGCGAAAGAGCAAGCACGGTCGTTCAGGATTGCTTTCATCACACAGACTTGAAACAGGGCAACTTTGTCTTTTTCTTTCATTAATTGCAGCATGAAATTATTTGCAATGTAGTTGCTGAGCTTTAGTAAAAACAGGGTTAGGTTAAGGAGGTGTCTCCCGTGTTCAGGATTGTTGTACACACTGCGCGTGGGCGGGTTGGGGTTTCCCTACTGTTTGGATTTTATAGATACTGACTCCAAGCAGCTCTTTCCTGGGCGCTGGGTCCTTACTTGGACCCACACTCCCTACCAAGCACTGCTTGCCACAAGGAAGTGATGAGCACAGACCCCCAAACTGCCATATTTTCTGTAAATTTGAGTCGCAATCCCAAAAGCTGTGTCATATACCACCACTGCCATAGGTGTTTGCTGCGGCATCTGCCAGCGGGAAGGGTCATGTTATGGTTTAGTGGTACATCACTCATACCCCATATGGATCCTTATAGTTGTTTTGCTCCTCCTGGTGTGCGTGTTTCATCTGATGACCCCAAGCCAGTTTTCCCTCTTCCACTTTGGGTGCTGTCTTGCTGCCCAGATACCATCCCCTTCCTTTTACTTCTTTGATAACATGTTCTGATAGGTTTTTTTTCCCTCTTGGTTTTTTTGCAGATTTATCTGGAAAGTATGACCGGCAGGAGCAGCTTACTCACTGTTAGATAAGTATTACAGATGACTCATGCTAGAGTATCGATAGCTGTGTGGCTGAGATGTGTATGTTGTTTTATAACAGCTGTAGCACGATGCCAAGTGCCAGGAACCTTAATTCTACCATCCATGCTTTTCCACAAGCATGCTTTGGGTCTCTGGCACCTTTTTCCCCTTGGTTTGCCCATCTAAAGGGTTCACAGAAGAGGTTTTGCCTCCCTCAGTGGGATACAGAGTATGGGGCAGCTCATGTCATTTCAAGTCACGCTTCAAGATGTCACCTTAAAATGAAAGCTAGTGTTGAAAGGCTGCAGCTAGTAGTCTTTTAATAGATGCCATTAGTGGCTTTCCTCGATTCTTTGTGGTTTTTGTTTTTGTTTTCTTTCCAGAGCCATTACCCCCCTTCTCCAGCAGGACAGCCCAGAAGGTGCAGAAACAGGTAAGGCAACTGCTGTTGCAGCATGTTAATTTTGAGGCATTAAGGGCAAAATACCAGCTGCAGTAAAGTAAAAAAAACCCCGTTGACTCAATGGCAGTGAGAGTTGTAACCAACGTGCTCAGCCCCATGAAACTGCCTGGAATAACTGTGTTTGGGGCCAAATTTGCAGGCTACCTGCGAGTGTGTGCCCGAACCTCCCTCTGCTTCCAAAAACACTGGCGTTAGGGCTGTGTGAGCGATAGGTGATGAGATTTAAGAAGTGATGAACAAGGGGGAGAAACCTGTCCTTGGGGGAGATACAGAAGGAGCTGAGCTGTGAAGGTAGGGGTGCATATGAGGTGGCAGGAGCTGCTGGGGAGGTGTTAACCCGAGCGGGTTGGCAGGGGGCTGCGGTGGCATTAACTGAAGGTGGGTAGACAGCTTGGAGGGCTGCAAAGGGCCATACAGGAACGAGGGAAAATCGGAGTCAAAAGGAGACATTTTGATGGGGAGCACTGCAGTGAGGAACATGCCAGCGGTGTCACTGGGGACGGCTTATACCCCGCCTGGACCACACACTTGGGCATCATCTCCTGCAGTTCACACCAGGACTTAAACTGCTGAAGGCGTTTGGTTTCCACTAAGATGCTGAACTGTGACCCCAAATAGCTGCAGCACGAGGAGCACGTCCCTTTCACCAGTGCCAACCTGGGGCAGGAGCTTCCTCTGGGGCAGTGGCAGTATGCAAGGTGCTGCACTCAGTTTCTCAGCAAATGTGAACCAGAGCCCCAGTGCGTTAATACAGAAGAGAAATCTGGCTTGAGGATCTGTGCTTGTGTCCCGATCACGTGATTTGGGTCTCTGCATTTACTATGAGGGTGGTGAGACTCCGGACCACGTTGCCCAGAGAAGCTGTGGATGCCCCATCCCTGAAAGTGTTCAAGATTTGAGCAACCTGATCTAGTTGAAGATGTCCCTGCCAATGGCAGTGGAGTTGGACTAGATGATCTTTAAAGGTCCCTTCTAACCCAAACCATTCTTTGATTCTATGATTTTGATGCTTTGCTACACTCATTGCAAGAACTGATGAGGGATCCACTTTGCAAGGTGTTTTGTACTGAGGTCTATATGGGAGCTGCTGTTCTTCAGGCTGTTGTGCCACTCCGGAGTAAAGAGCTGTATCCTGCTTGTACTATAAAAATAAATTACATTTCAGGTGGCTCCAGGTACAACTGTTGTAGCAGAAGCCCCTGTGTGATGGCTTATAACGTAGGCTCAATTAGTTCCCTGGCCAGTAAAGCAGAAAATGCCTTTAAGGCCTTCTCCCTTTAAACTCTGTATCAGATATTCACGTGCCATGAACTGATCTCAGGACTAAATTGTTCTGAGTGATAATCTGGTGTTGCTTTTTGGGGAAGGGATGGGAGTTTGGCTCTCGGGGATGGTGTAGCATCAGCCAGTGAACGTGAGGGTAGGGGCATCGGGAATTTTACCAGCATGTTTTTCCACTTAGGGTATGTCCTCCTACAATGACATGCCTAAAAAAACCCCAGAAGCCCCATGAATGCTCCTAACCATCACTTGGTGGAAATACTTTTGGGGTAGAGAAATGAAAACACCAGACCCTGTCCCGCACACCTTGCATCTCTGGGGTCAGGATTGCAGCTCAGAGGCAGGATCTGGTGCTTCCCCATGGGCGGCCTCAGCCATACGTATTCAAATTGAGCACCCAGGCGTGTCACCTTGCTGTGGTGCAGGGCTGAGAGATGCATGGGGGCTTTCCAGCCCCGCGGGCCATTATTAGTAAGAGGGTTCGCGAATGGTGTGTCTTTTGCTTCAAGCTGTGAACTGGCAGCAAACTCTAAAAACTGCTGCTTAACCTTGTAAATAATATTGCAAAAAGTTTCCGAGAAGTTTAATAACTTCCCTAAATATATATATTTTACATCTAAAGATGCTCAGGCATGCGTTCGTGCTGAAAGTTTACTGAGTCCAGTAGGGGACGTGTACTCTGGCTCTCATTTGGGAAGCTCGAGCAGGTAGTGGATAAGGATAAGGAAGTGGTTGCTGCGTTTTTGCTTCTCTCTGTCTGTTTGGGAAGGTGGATTTTGGGGCATGTTTGTGGGTTTGGTGGGTAGGTAGAACGATTTAGAGCAATGTGGGTGACCTGCATGGTAACTTTGAGATTGTGCCAGCTGCGTGACTAGATCAGGGATTACAGATCCCAGGGCACCCAAAATCCAAACAGATTTTTAAATCGCACAGGTCATTTTAAAAGAGAGAATTAAGTTCCTGAGTTACTCAGTAATATCTACAAATGTTCCTGCGAATGGCTTATAAAGCACTTGCAGTCTCTAACTTCTGCCAGAGGTAAATGCGCTATTAGGAGCAAATTAGCTGCCCATGAGGCATTTTCTGTCTTGGAGTCTCAGGGTGTTTTACTGAGATCTGTTAATACAGCTATGCTGAATGTATCACTCAAATCTGCATGCTCTGATAACCATCCTCAGGTGAAATGAATCCCAATGGAGCTGTTTGAGATGTTGCTGCTCCCAGTTCCCACCTGCCCTCTTCCCAAAAGCTGCTGCCCATGGAGTCAGAGGAATGGGATGGGCTATGTGTGCATTTGCACCATATCCATTGTTTCGTATGAGCACAAAACCATCTTCGCTTACTGGGAGAGCTGGAGTGTGAGGTGGGGAAGCCAAAATGCGGCATATCTGTTCTTCTTCCCCTTGCTAGAGGGATGGGGGATTAACCTCTGGCAGCACACCGGTTTGGGGGCAGCGACCTCTCAGATGCTGAAGTTAGGCTTTGAGAGCAGTTTTGCTCTCTAGAAGTCTTTCCTTCTTTCCGTTTGATTTGTTGGCGAGTCATCACATGGCCCCCCATGTAGGTCGGCAGTGCAGCGTTTGGTTTCTGCTGTGGTCACTGGAGACCTAGCCAACGTTGTCCATGGGGTTTAAGATGCGATGGGTGTGATGACTGAGATGAATTGCACCTTCAGCTTCCCTGGCTGTGTGGCAGACTCTTCACTGACTGCAAAAGCAGCATATGCTGACTTGTTCAGATGCAGATGCCAATGCTGCAAACACATTTCTTTGATCAGATGTCGTGTGCCCCTAGTCAGCTAGCTTAGACTAGATACATATACTTTAGATAGCTATAGGGTAGGTGAGATGAATCCTACACTTGCTATAGCAATGCTCATGCACCAGGCTATGGTGGGCTGTTTGGGGGGGATTTTTAAAGCAAGTTCTGTGAGCCCCTCTTGCATCAAAACTTCATTCCCATACATTTCTGATGAAGAAGGTGGTCAGGTCAAGGCCAGCTTGAAGAAGGGAAAACTCCTATAGGTCATAGGCAGTTTATCAGTGGCTGTATCACCCACAGGCTCCGCACCCACTGCAGCTGTGATACGTGGAGGTGGTGGAGAAGCAAGGGTGGGACTTGAGGGCATGGCAGAAGGACCATGTGGGGGTTTTTAAGTAGGAATGTTGCTTGAGGCAGTATGGGGAAGGCAGGAGGTAAATACTATCCTCTTTCCCAAATATTTAATCAGTTTTGTGGCAAAGGTTGCTTTGGGTCTTGGCTCAAGGGTTCCATAATTTTAAGACTTGCCATTTTGACGCTGGTACCTAAGTCACGCAGAAGAGATCCCCAGGTGTTTCACCATGTCTGGGCAAATTGCGCTGGGCAAGTGTCACAAGATGTTTTGATGAAACCATAGTGGTCTATCATAAATAGGCTAATCAGCGGCCATCTAATAAGCAGACATCTGAAGTGTATTTTAAACACCATCAACTTTGTGTGATGGCTTTAGGGGAAAACCTTGCAACTGATGGGAAGCCAACAGAGGAACTGACACTTCAATCAAAGGAAAATGACAGGCTCAAAGTCTGCCCTGACCTCTCACCCCGGCACGCATCATCCTCCAGGCACTAGGCTGGTCATGAGAACTTTGTCACTTCTGCTCCCTCTCTTTATGGTCTCTCTGGGGTGTTGCTGTGCTGCTATCAAGGTGGCATAGAAATGCTTGTTCCCTACCACCAATCACTGTGGAAGGGGCCTTGTGAACTTCAGGACACTCATCACAATGAAGGAGCATGTTGAAAGGGTGTGAGGTTTCCTTTTGGCTCATCGATTCAGTGTGTGACCAAGGGCAAGGTCGCAAGCTCCTCTGCTCCCATTTCCCCCTTCGACATGGGGCTCCTGGGAGGTCAACCACCATTCCCCAGGTGGTCACTCAGTCAGCAGGATGAACTCAAGGCCCCTGTTAAGTTGGTGGCGAAATTCCCATTGCCTCCTGGAGGAGCTGGGTTTGCCAAATGAGACATTGTGGTGTTGGGCTCTGATGGAATTATCCACGTGTTAATGAGAGGGAAGCGTAAGTCTTTGCGGTGCCTCCCTCTTGGTAGTGACAATGAACAGGGAAGAGTTTTGTCGACTTCTAGGATTGTGGGAACTGTGTTGGAGAGGGACGTTCAGTGGCTTTGTTTGCCCAAGGTTTGTAGAGGTTGCTGCATATTCCTGGGGTATGATCCTATGAAGAAAGGCTGAGAGTTGGGGTTGTTCAGCCTGGAAAAGAGAAGGCTTCAAGAGAGAAGACAGAGAGAGACTTTTTACCAAGGCCTGTAGTGACAGGACAAGAGGGAATGGTGTTAAACTGAAAGAGGGTAGGTTTAGGTTGGACATAAGGAAGAAGTGATGAGGGTGGTGAGACACTGGAACAGGTTGCCCAGAGAAGTTGTGGATGCCCCATCATTGGCAGTGTTCAAGGTCAGGCTGGACGGGGCTTTCAGCAACTTGATCTAATGAAAGTTATCCCTGCCCATGGCAGGGGGGTTAGACTAGATGATCTTTGAAGGTCCCTTCCAACCCAAACCATTCTGTGATTATGTGATTTTCACTTTGCTGTGGAGCAGTTTCCTGACAGAGGGAGGAGGGAGAGGGAAAGCAGCGATGCTGGCTGCAGGACTCACTTTTGTGTTAGCATCCCCATAAGCTCTGCCACTTCGGTCATCCCTTCCTGGGAAGCCAGAGCTCTTCACGCACTGGGCCAATGCCGTCATTTTATTCTGATAGTAATTCTGTGTATATAACAGTTGTGGCACAAAAATCTGGGGGGATCCCACAGGATGCCACTTAACACTGCCAGCTTGAAATGAGATGGAAAGGCCTTATTTGCTTGGGCTCTGCTTGCCCATATTGATTTCTTCATGCTGCGAGGGCTGATGGCAGAGGAGGAGGTGGCTGCTGGGATCGGGGGGTCAGAAGGGGGAAAAATAAGCAAATGAAGTCTTTCTGCTGCAGCAAAAGCATCGCCTTAGGGTCATGGTCATGGAAGAGGTGGGGGAAGATTTCATCCTGCACTTGACTCAGCTGGGACCCCCATCCTGCTGTAAAAAATAGCTCTTTCTTCCCCTTTTTGCTGGCGTTATCTCTGTCCCCCACACACAGCAACCTGTCCCAGGACATGGCGTGGTGTTTATTTGGGTGAGGATGCCAGCGGCAGCGGCGGTGGGAGCTGGGCAGGGGGTAGTTTTGCCTTCCTGAAAATGTGCCGTTGAGCCTGTTTCATGCCAGGAAGACCGACAGGGATGAGGAGTGGGGATTGCCAGGCTGAACACCAAACCATGGGCAGTGCTTGGCAGGGGGAGACACAGGAGGGAGGAGGTGAGCTGTTGGGGATGCAGGCTGCAAATGGCCCCTTGTCCCCCGGGGCATGGCGGGGACATGTCTTTCTAGCACATGTGTGAGCACCCATGAAAATGCACAGGTCGTTTGTTATCTCCAGGAGTCACCTGCACCAGTCTGGATGCTCAGAACTGGAGAGATTTGGGGTTGCTTTCTGATTACCTCCTGTTGTGCCTAGGTTGAGGAGCTGCAAAAGGAGAAAGTAACTGAAGTTGGGCACAAAATCCAACCGCATGTTTTCGTGGGCTGGCTACTGCCTCTGGAGGTCCATGGGTCATGTGAGCACGGGGAGCGCGGGCTGATGGGCACTTGGCAAGCGGTCATGAGCTGGCCTCTGCCTCTGAGGTCCATGGGTCATGTGAGCATGAGGAGCATGAGCTGACAGGCACTTGGTGAGCAGTCCTGCACTGGTGCATGGGGATGGTTGTGCCAGTGAGCTCTGGCCACTTCCCTTTCCGGGTCCCAGCACCCTCTCTCCCTTTTAGATGGTCTCTGGTGCAGGTGCAACAGAGGCTGGCTCTGCCATCTGCATGGGTTACGGTGGCAGCAGACTTCCCCCCTGCAAGGGGAATTTTCCCTGGCTGCCGCAGAGGCTGAGCAGTTATGCTGATAAAGCCCAAGCCTGGTATCGCAAGAGATCTATAGATGTATCATGAACAAGGAGAAGGGGAAGCACCTGGAGACACATCTGCATCAGACCATGTTGCACGACTGTCCCAAGTGGGCAGCGACCCCAGCCAGTAGGTCCACGCAGGGCCAGAGTCCTGCCCGTATGGACTCACCAGCCTGGCTGCCTGTCCCAGGCAGTGCAGGCAATGTCAACCTGGGCAGGAAGCTGGTGTTTGCTTGGTTGTGTCTTAAAGCCTTGATCGCTGCCTGATTTATCCCCCAGCCTCCCCCAGCGTCACATTTTTCTTTGCATTTGGAGTTGTAGCCTGAAAACACTTGAGCTAAACTCTGTGCCCTAACGGTTGCTCGTCTGAAAGTGTGGAGCCGGCTTGCAGCAGCTGCTAAAATAGCAGAACTGAAGTGGGGAATGAAAAGTGAGACGGTGATTAAGACCTGATTTCCTGTTGTGGCCCCGCAGGGCTCCCGCCGGCAATGGAGACGTTGGTGGCGTTGACAGCGGTGGTGTGAAACGTCCCAGCCATTGGCCTCGGGCTGGCTGAATCATTCGCAGGCTGTCCTGTGCTGCTTAGTTATCCGAGTACCTTGTAGACATTGGTGACCATGCTAGGCTGGGCTCGGGGAGCCAATGAGGATCCTGTTTTAGGAAGAGGGGAAGGGTAGGGAGCCCATGTGGCGTGGTCTTGGCTCAGTTGGGGTTGGAAGCAGCCATGGTGAGACCCAGGCCAGCCCTGGGGCAGGCTGGTGTTTGTTGCTTTGTGGTATCTAGAAGAGCTGAAAGAGTGCACAAGATTTGGGAACACTGGGGACATTGGTCCTCTGGATTTTCCTACCATCTAGTAAATTGCTTTAGACCCACCATCTAGGACTGGGCAAGAGGAAGATGCAAGGGAGAGAAATTGCTGCTGAAGAGACAGTGAAGCTCCTTAGCTGGTGCTATTTGCTCCGAGGGCATGTGGGTTGTTCACCTGTCCTACTGTTTGACCCCTTGTGTACCTAGATGTCATAAAAGAGCAAATGCATGAGAATTAGTTAATCTTTTTTGGCTTGCTTGCACCAGAGGTTCATGCAAGGAGAAAACAGCTGAGTGCAAAGGAGATGCTGAGCTGATGGCTGTTCCTCCAAGGACACTATTTCACATATACTCACTAACATGCAATGCATGTTCATTAGTGCCAGAGGCAGCTTCTGGTTTCTTTCTCACCCTGGAAGTGCAAATTGCTGCTCTCCTGTGTGTGCTCCAACAGCTCCTAGGTCCGTGCTGTAGAGGATTGAACCTGATGTGTTTCAGCAGTCCAGATCACATCACTGTAAACTATATCCTTTCTGATAGCTAATGGAGCAATGATGTGCAATGCGGAGATTGGATTTTCCTATACCACCTCTTCCTTTGGAGAAAGCCAATTGCAAAACCCACTGGAAAGAGGCCAGAACCCCTTTGGCCATGGCGTTTGCTCTGTGCTTAGTGGTGACCCATCTGATGTCTCAGCAAAAGAGCAGCTGAACGAGCCCCTTGCTGCCAGAGGTGGTGGCAAGTAGAGGGAAGGAGGAGAACAGAGAGAAGGTTGTTGTCTGGGTGCAGAGCACCTGGAATCAGCTCCTTCTTAATTTTTGCAATAGGAGACATAGCTCCTTCCCTCTCCATGCCCCCCATCACGGTTGTAGCCATGTGGCTTGATGAAGGCAGCACTTGTCCAGGTGTGCCAGGGGCTCGCAGTAGGAAACTGGGGTCTCTGCTGTGGTCCCTCCATGGGCACGTGGCCCAGCAAGGAGGACCCTGGGCACATCCCCTGCTGCGTCATCTCACAAGCAGCTGCCGCACGCACCTGAAGATGGTTATTGCAGCCCTTTGGCAGTGTGAGGAGAAGCAGGCAAGCCAAAATCTGCAAGACCACCTCCATAATTGCAGTCTCCCTCCAGATTTGGCCTGCCTGAGGGGGTGCAGGAAAGACGTCCATCTCTTGTGACAACGCTTGTGTGAACTTTTGTACCCCTCAACAAACCACCTTCTATTTCTTTCTGAGTTTGAAAGTCACAGCAGCTCCCATCAACCCCGATACTAAACCCACCAGATTCTCTCACTACCCTTTGCTGTGCAAAGGACAGTTGCCGCTTGATTCGGCAGTGTGAGGTACCACTGCTTGAAACTCAGTGCCATGTGGCATTTGGTCTTTTTGGCCTCTCTCAGCTCTTGGGGTCACCAGCATCTCCTCAAAGCCTGCCTCTTCCTCTGCATTCATGAAGCACCCAGCACCACCAGCACGGCTGGGACAGGCTTTTGTAATATGGAGGGCAGGTAAATGCCCTGCTTATACCTGATCAGTATTAAGGAAATGTAAATAAAAATGTAAATGCATTTTTCACAGAGCAGGTACAGTGCATGGGAGAAGCTCTGGCAGTGGTTGTGTTGGGGAAGGCGTGCTGATTCACAGCAGCCAAGGTAATTGCCCTGAACTGGTGTCCTCTACTCCCATTTCTTTCCTCTGATCCAGGAGTATTTCTCTACCGGTGTGCAGCCTGGGGTGTGCATGGCCCACATGTGAAAGGTGAGGAGAGGGCAGAGGGGGGAGTTGGCCCTGAGCCTGGCAGAGCATCGCACGTCGTCATTACTGTGTGAGGAGGGGGAGCTTGCTTACAGAGAAATGACTTTCTGCACTCATGAAGAGAGTGTTGTAACGTCCGCTGCCATGGGGGAGAGGGATATTTTACACTCTCCTTTCATCCCAGAGGAGTTCAAAGTGCTTTTTAGACTACTTTCATAGTGCTGAGAAAGGGATGAGCAAGAGGTTTTGCATGAAATGCCCTTCCCTGATGGGATAGCAGCACCTAACGGCTGCAGCTGCGGCGCTGGGAGCCGGAGCTCTTCAAATGCACCCAGTTCTGCTGGTGAGCAAAGTGACACCACAGCACAGTGTCATTTTAGGAGTCTGGAGGAAGAGATGCCCAGGTTTGTTTTGAGTATTTTAGGAATTATTTGGAGGGAGGGTGGGTTAAAGGAGCGAAAATAGCGCAGATATGGGAAGGTAAACAACTGCTTTTTGAGCAGGGAGGCCAAGGATGGCTTTGAGTGGCAGGGAACAGACTGCAGATGAATTTGCTCTGCAAAGTGTCATCATCCAGATATAACACTCTTCTCTCTTTGCCAGAGAGTTCTTTCATATCAAGCTAAAGAGGAAACAACACTTGGTTGGAGGAAACAGCATAGCCTTGGTCTGGTGGCACCTGGAATATTCCCTAGTCCTGGTTCCCCAGCCCAGGAAGGCTATAGAAGGCCTGAAGGATATGGAAAAGACAACAAATTTAGTCCACAGGTCAGAGGTGTGTTCTTCTGGTATGATCCAAGTGGCTTTAATTAAACTCCTGCAGCCAGGAATGGCAGTTTTGCTGGGATCTGCAAGTCATGGCACAGAAAGGTGGCAGGCTGTGCCACCATCCTGCCTTCCAGGCGGTGGTCTCAGGGCAGGGAGGACACGGCAGAAGTGGAAGAGCTGGTAGAAGAGGCAGGATCTGCCACAGTGAAGAGGCAGGAGAGGTTGGACAGGGCAGTCCTGGTGTCCACGTCAGGCTGCAGAAGAGAGCAGGCATGGGCAGCTCGCTGGCTGTATCCCTATGTCACCGAGGATGTCATCCAAACAGTGGCTCCCTGTCCTGTGGTGCTTTGCAGCAAGAGCACCGTGGCCATCCGCTAGCACGCCTTGGATGGCTTCTCCAGCGTGAGCCGATGTTCGTGACCATGTCCATCAAGCAGCACTAGCGTACAGAGGAGCTTGAGAGCTGCACAGGAGAGCGGCCAGAGGAGACCCTGGCTGGGGTGAGCCATCTCTGGTGGCCTCCCCGCTGCTTTCTGGCTTCGCTCAGTCTGATGGTGGAAGATGGTGCTCACACTTTGCAGCATGTCCAGCCCAGCCCGGGTGCTGCAGGCCATGCTTTGATGTGCCTTCCCTTTGCAAGCCATGCGAGCTTGGCTTGCTTGCCAAGCCTGCGTTCAGTGCAGCGAGTGTCAGCAGCAGAACCGAAGGATCACTGGCATGTATTGGACTCTGTTTGCAAAGCCTGCGAGAAGATGGAAAAGGTCATTTCATCTGAGGGGCGGAAGGAGGAAAGGGGCAAAAGGAGTGATGCCACATGGGTTTGCCACATTCCCTTGAGGAAAACAAAGTATCTCTGCAATGACGGGAGAGCAGTGAGGAAATAGCCGAGAGATGAAAACCGGCTCGCCACTTAGTAACCCTCTCTTGCATCTCCTCTCGTGTGTCTCTTCACCGCCAACGGTAGGGAATAAAAAGGAAAAAGAAAAAAAAAGAAAGCAGTGAGATGGGTTTTGAACGGATGCCAAGGTTGTCTTAATTAGATCTATTGAATTCGTTAACTTCTGAACGACGTGGCTGCGGTGCGGCACAAATGATGAGCTGCGAGCTGCGATGGCAGCACAGCACTGACCTGCCAAAAGGTTCAGCAAAGCAGAAGGATTGACCTACTTCCATCGGCTCTGCGGGGAGCACAGGCGAATGCCCTCCGCTTGCCGTTGCTGTGCTCCCTGGAGGGCTGCACATCCCTCCGTGCAGTGGAGAGCTCTCCTTCTGGGCTGGGGGGCTGCCGGGGAGCCCTGCATCACCCATGGACTCCCAACACGAGCTCGGGGCTGGGTAAATGTCCGTGTGCCCACGGGAGGCAGCTCGCTCGAAGCAAGGGCTCCTGCTTTGTGTGCTGACTGCTGGCTTCTGGCTGACACTGATTTTCTGCTTCTCCCTCCTATTGCACCCTTAAAAAAATACTCCGGTATTCTCTGATAATGGGCCTAAACGCTGTTGCAGCTGATAAGGGTGATAAAATAATCCATGCACACTGCCATGGCAACCTACAGCAATTGCTCTTCGCTCTCGATGTGTCTCTGCTCTTTGGTGTGAGCACAGATGTTTGGTTTTGGCTGAGACTTGCCTGGGAATTACCCAAATCTGGAGGATTTGGCTTTGGTTAAGAGCTCTGCCATGGATGTGGAGCAGCTTCTAGCCTTGCCAGCCACCCCTCAGAGCAGGGCGTGCTTCTCCTTGCACCTTGCTGCGAGCCCTGGAAGTGCAGATTGCTTCTTGAAAGAGTTGTCAGCACCGGGGAGGAGGCTTCTGAAAAAGAAATTCATTTCCAAATGAATTTCATAACGGTTATCAAGAGGAACCACCGGGTGTCTGCTCCCAGCCCCACCATCATGCACCCACGCATAGATCCTGCCGAGCACCAGGGTCCTCCCTGCAGACAGCAACCACAGGATCCCTGTGAGGTCAGTGTGGTGCCTCCTGGCCAGGTAACCTCCCAGCTGGAGAAGTTCAGCAGCTGAGTTGCATCCGGATGTTCTGCCTCCAGTACCAGCCACGAGCCAAACTCCTCCCATTCATTTGGCAGTCCTCTCCATCGCTCATTAGTGTCAATGCAAAAAAAAGTCCTGTGGAATTGTGTCTGTCAAGTGGTGAAGAGAGGAGGTGGATTTCCTGAGTCACCAGCCTGACAGTGGTGCTCTTGTGGTAGGGAACATTTGCGAAGACCTTTGGAGCTAGAAGACACCAAGAGACGTTTGTGAAGTACACAAGTATAGAAGTGCTGCATGAAACCATGGTCTGGGTTGTGTTGAAGATCACCATGTAACTGAACGAGATGCTGACATGGGAGGGAAGCTTAGTCCATCAGTCTCCCCTGATTATTACCAGTGTTAACCCCAAGTTGGTAACACCAGGCCCACAGGTCCTAGTGGTAGTCACCCAGTGTGGTGGGGAACTTGCTATTTCAGTGTGGAAATGAGGCAAAGCAGCGTTGGGGAACTTGTCCGAGGTCATGCAGAGGAGACGACCGGGACATTGTTTCCCACCACTGAAGCTCTGGCCTTTTCCTCTTCCTGCCTTGAGCGCGGTTTCTTCTCCTGACCCCACAGAGAGCTGTGGGGAAGGAGCAGAGAAGGGTCACTTGAGTGGGGAGATGAAAGAAGAAATGTTACTTCACTGAGCAACGTCAGGAAATTAGACGGAAAGAAGAAACAGAGGACAGATGGAAGGGACCCGGCTGTCTGCTTCTGTGGAGAAGACGTCTCTTTGTAGCATTAAAGCTGCTTTCAGGATTCATGATTCAGTTTTCAAGTTGGTTGTTGATAGTTAGGATGTTTTCATTCTGACTTCATCTGTTGAGAAGGTGGTAAGAGCCCTGTGAGGATGCGTATCTCTCCATCAGGTATGACCAATTGTATTGGGACAGCCACGTGCGTGATAACACTTCTGTTTTTCTCTAGAACAGCTATATTACAGACCGCCTGGTAGCCGAGCCCCGGTGAGTGTTTTTGCGGGAGTTTTGCTGATTGTGCAGCCCAGATAACCTATGAGTGAGCAAACATGGAAAGCGTTGAATATTCAGCTCAAAAACCAGAAGCGGACTTGTTTCGCTGCTTGTCTGAACCGAGCTTTTAACCATGTGTTGTCAGTGCTTTTCAGGAAACTCATCTTGTCTGAGACACATCATCTCGTGATGAAGTGCTCCGATTTAGGGACAGCCACCAGGAGTTCTGCGAAGGCCAGAGCTTGTAGCTAGGCACTAGTGTCTTTGCAGCTCAGTGTTGTGCTTTGCTTTCCTCATCTTCTCCTTGGAGAGCAAAAGTCAGCCCATGCAAAACAGATGCATTTTTAAACACGAGCCAACAGTGTGATTTATCTTAGTCTTGCACTCAAAAACCCATCTCTCCAAAAAAGCCAGCGCATGGCAGAAGCTGGTAAACACTTTCTCTAGATGTCTGCTGCTGTTCATCCTGTTTCTGCAGGAACCCAGGAGTTTTGGTGCAACCTAAGGGCTGAATTAAACTTCTTGTAGTTAAACTGGTTGCCTCCTGCTCCTCAGGGTAACAGTTGTATGTATGCATGAAAGCCATGCTTATGTCCCTGAAGAAGTGTGTTGGCACAGATGAGCCTCTGACCTCAATGTATCCGCTCAGTGGTCAACAGCCTTATGCAGAAGGGGCTTCGGTGTGCAACTCTTCCACTTGGCAGAGTTTAATCTTTGTATGGATTACAACAGAAAGCTCTCTGCAAGAGGCTACACAGATTTAAAGCCGTGCTTGCCTTTGATGGAAATCATTGCTTGCTCCTCAAGGAGGTTTGTAGTCATCTGAAAGCTGCACTAAAAGCATGCGAGTGGGCAGCCTGGCCAACATATGGAGGTAGCAGACCCTTCCTCTGTCCCTTTTCCCCAAAGAGGGAAGACAGGTTTTCCTGCCTGCAGCAAGGCACCCCTCTGGTTTAGGAGTGGAAGACTGCTTCCATCATGATTCCAGTGCGAGGCTGTACTTTCTAGTTGGGTGTTAGAGGAATTAGTCAGTAGTAGTCAGAAGGAAGGTGCACCAGCAGGCAGTCGGTCAGTGCAGACCTTCTGAGGGTGCTGACTTCTCATGGTAAACTCACCAAAGGACCATTCCAGTTTTCTTCTCTCCTTGCTACGTTGGCTTTGTTGTTTGTTTTTGGAGGACAGGATTTATCTAAGGGGCTCTGGGCACCTGAACAGAGGGGCAGAGCTCGGGACGTGAACTTGGTATCTGAGGGCACCAAGGAGGAGTCACTCCTGAAAGTGAGAAAGCTCTGGACACTGAGAGAGGGCGTGTGGCATCATGGCCTTATGACCACGATCTGTCCAGGGTGAACTCGCCACAGATGAGGCATCCCTTGCAGTGGCTATTCCATGTGTCTGCAGCTTTTTAAAATAAGGATGTTGTCCTATGGACAGGAGCAACCTGTTGGCATTGAGGGTGGTTCCCCTTGCATCCCCTTGTTGGATGCACCGCGGCGGGAAGAGGAGGCATGCTGGCTGCCAGTTCGGCTTTAAAAATGATGGCTGTGCAAAGTCCATCCTTGTCTGGACTCCAAGGGGCTGCTGCGCACAAGGCCTTCACACAGTTTCCTTAACAGGCTCCTTTTCACTTTTTCCAGGGACTTGCACTGTGCTTCGTTTCAGAGGGATCCAGTGAATTAACATATTGTTGCTGCTGCCTGGGTAATGGCATGCCCGGGGTCTGCTCTGCTCCGACACAGTTCTCCCTGCTTCCCAGACAGAAAGCATCCTTCTCCTCCGGCAAACAAGGCTGCAAAGTATTGCCCTGAGACCTTGCTCGAAGGATGGAGGAATGGGAGGGTGGAAAGAGGAGGGGGAGGCTGTTTCTGAAGGCATATCTGGCTTCAAGACCTCTCCTATCGACGAGGAGGAGGAGGGGGTGGGGTTTTTAATCTTTATTTCTGTACCAAGGTACTAATTTTGACTGAAGCTGTGGTTTCTCTTGCTGATTTGTGCAGACCTCGGTATGGGTGCAGTTACAGAAATTTAGGCCAGCACAAGTCACTACGGGGGCTTAGAAACTGCTTGAAATTAGCTATCCTGGGTCACAGGAGTTTCAGCAGAAGTTGAAACCGAGTGATCTGATACCCTCTTCTGTACTGAAAATAAAAACCTCTGAATAGGTGGGTATAAAAATGCTTACTGGTCTCACTTCCAAGTACAAAAAAACCCCACATGTGGATTAACCCTTAGAGCCCTCCAAGGCCCTGTGAGAATGGACCACATCTCAAAACACATTGGTGAGCGTATCTTCAAAGCTCGACCAGTTTCTTAATGCGAATGCAGGTTTGCATTTTTAAAAGATGTTTTTTGGTCAGGACTGACTTCTGGTGCAGAACTGGCATCCCTTGGGCTTTAGTCTCCAAAAAGAAACGTGGTTATGTGCAGTGTCAGGAGGGCAGCTTTACCCACTAGCACGGCTTGGCTGTCAAGCAGAGGCGTGAAGAGGGCAGGGAGCATCAAGACTCTGGGATAGAGGTGAGGAGGTTGGTTCATGGCTCTGCCACTGACCTCCTGGGTGACCTGGGGCGAGGAGATGAACCTCTCTTCTTCCACCTCCTCCTCTCCTGCCCACCCAGCGCATGTGACAGTTGCCTCATGGTTTGTTTGGATTCTTCTGAGAAGCCAGAGCTCAGCAGCTCTGTAAGGTCCCTTTTCATCTTCTTGGTTGTGACATTTCCTGTCTCTTAGCCACATAAGTTATTTTGACTGGAAGCAAGACATTGCTCCAACACCCTTTACGACACAAGGGATGGAGGGGGGGGGAAGGCCATGCTGGCGGTGTAGCTTGCTCATCCCACACTAGAGCATTGCAGCTTGCGGGGCAGAGGGAAGGCTTCTTGAGGCATCTCCATCCTGTGGAATAGAGGCTGCAGCCTTGGGCAGCACAGAGACCCCTTTTATAGCCCATGCTATTCGCTGGGCATAGGAAATCCTGCTTGTTCTGCAAATATGTGTGTGTATGGGGGAGGGAGGAGGTGTGACTGCCCTCCAACACTGCTCTTGTGTGTGCTGCACATGGGACATGGACAGGGGTTCCTCAGCCACTGATGCCCAAACTGAGATGGACAGTTTGTGTCTGAGTCACTGTGGGACTGGATGCAGAAGTGGGGTTTGTTGTGTCCCAAGGAGAACATAAGTTACAATGCTTAGGGGGACCTTCTGGGCCTTCACAGTCTTGGGTTGTGGTTGTTTCTCTCAACTCTTTAACTTGAGTGATATCACAGTACCCAAGGACTGAGCAATTCCCACCCTTTCCTCCAAAGCCTCTGCACTGGTGGCAGTTAGAAGATGATTTGTAGGACTGTAGGATAATTCAGGCTGAAAGGGCCCTCAGGTGGGTCAGCTGTGAGATCAGACCAGGTTGCTCATTACTTTATTCAGTCAAGTCTTGAAGACTTCTAAGGATGAGAGGGCACAGCCAGCTCCATGGCTTGACTGTCATCACATGGAAAAAGTTTTTCCTAACACCCAGTCTGAACCACTCTTGTTTCAAATAATGTGTGTTGTCTCTCATTCTTCTGCCAGACACCACTATGGAGAACCTGGCTCTGTATTCTCAGTAACGTCCCCACAGGTGCTGGGGGCTGCTGCTGGATCCCTCAAAGCCATCTCTTCCCCTGGCTGAACAAGCCCAGCTCCCTCAGCCTCTTTTCTCCAGGCAAGTCCTCTAGTCCCTGGCCATCTTGGTGCTCCTCCACTGCACTTGCTCTAGTCTGTCAATATGTTTCTTGTACAGGGGCGCCCAAAACTAGATGCAGTATCTAGATGTGGTCTAATGAATGCTGAGATCTCTTGCCTGTGCTCCTGCTCCTGTAGCCCAGGATGCTGTTGATCTTTGCTGCAGTTTCTTTCCTGAGGTCCCAGTTGGCCCATGGTCCCAACAGCTGCCAGCCCAACTCTGGTGGCAGAGCTGCTCAGCTGGGATGCTGAGCTGTGCCCAGATTATCTCTTAAATAGGACCCGTTACTGTCCTTGGAAAGCCTGAGTGTTTGTCAGCGGCCAGGAGGGAAGAGGAGCATGGAGGAGTCCTGGGGTGACAAAGACCTCTTCTCACTGCTAATGACGTGGGCGCCCACAGGGAGAGGGACTGAGCCTGGACAGATAAGGCAATGAACTGAGTTCTGCAGAAAAACACAAAGAGGTGTAGTGTTATAATTACCACCATCTCACTTACTCATCTGTAAAGCAAGTTTTTACGCGCCGCTGTGCTTCCCGTGGGGCTGCGACTGTTGATGGCCACGGAGAGCTGAGGTCCTGCAATACCAGTGCAAAGGGTTCTTGAACAAATCTCGCTTGCTGTGCTTGCTGCTTGGGACGAAGCATGATTCCTGGTAGCCGTGTGTAGAGGAATTGTATGTATATATGGATGTATACCATATTGAAACAAAATGCTGCAGTTTCATTCTGTGCTGCCAACAGTTAGTGTGTGAGTTTCAAACCAGCAACCTATATTCTTTAAGATCCAAAAGCCTTGGGAAAAGATCAATTTTTTTTATCCTGTACTAATTTAAAAAATGCTGGTTTTTTTAGTGCAGTGTGGTAGAAATAAAAGACAAAATGGAGAAAGAAAAGACAGAAAGACCCATAATCGTTTTAAAGGTTTTCTGCTTTTCCGTTCATGTTCTTTTCAGGAAATGAGACTGACTATACATGGGATAGGAATGAAACCGCATCTCACAAGCCACTGTCGAGTTCATGAAGTGACCACATTGAAAAAGTAGTGAAAAATGTGTTCTTTCTAGCGCCTTCCCAGCCTGTAGAAATCCTGGCTGTGGCTTGCAATTGTAGTAGGGTGATGATTTGCATTTTCAAGTTGGCGGTTTTCCTTTTTACTCTTCCACTTCCTACCAGCTAATTTGGTGCTGTGTTAATTGTGAATCTGGAATGCAAATCAACTCACCTGCTTGTTTTTCTTTCGTTTTCAGGTTTTCTAACTATGGAAGCTCTCCTGAGGACCTGCATCATGCACTGCTGCCCCCAGGATGGGATGCAGAGCTGGGAGCGAGGAGGAACGGCAATGTGCCGCTGCGAGTTGCTTTAGCAAGGAGAGAAGCTTTCTGGCATGTCATACAGTGCCGAAAGCCATTCTACCCTTGACAGCAAAAATCCTTATCCTTCTTGTGGTTTTTTCCAGGACAGCTGATATTTCCTGTCAGAGATGCTTTGTATGCAAATCAAGGTGGTACAACAAAAAATAAGTCCTGAAAGCAATCGCACCGATAAACTCAGACCACGGGGGAATTCCTGCTTATCATTTTTTATCTTTTCTTTTTTCAGTTCTGTACAAGATACTTCTTTGTCTGCTCTTTCTTACAGTCTTTAATGTTTGTCCTGCCAGACCTCTTGCTTATGAACTACAGTGCTTCTTGCATTTTGCAGGGCTCTATGTCAGTCTACATGAATAAGAGGCAGTAAGTGCTGGGAATTGGGGTTAACAGTCCCTGTGTTTCAGCTTTGCCTTGCATTGCTCTGGTGCTTTCTGGTGTTCAAGAAAGACATGAACCTCATACTGCCCATTGCCATGTGCCTGTAGTGATGGTTTACCTGGGAAGGTAAGCCCAGAAACTTTAAGGAAGCTCAGGAAAGGAAAAAGGAGAAGTGGGAAACAAGAAGAAGCCAGCAAGAGTTTGTCTAGTAACTTAAACAGGAGCAGGATTTGACCCTCCTGAGGCACCTCAAGAGATGTTGTGCTCAACTCAACACTGCACGAATGCAGCGGCATGAGTTGGTCACCTCCTCGCTCCAGCAAAGCAAACTTCCATCTGCCCAGCCTGTACCCTATAGGTATCACTAGAAGTGCAAGGGGCTGATCAGAGCCGGGCTCCCACCCTGCTGCCGGCAGCAGCAGCTCACCGATGCTAGAGGTTGTGGGGGTGAAAAAAAGACTCGTAGAAGCAATGCAAGAAAAGGACATGTCAGAGCAAGAAAGAGCTGCAAAACTGCAAAGAATATTCCCGTGTGCGTCCAGAGATACCCGCTGCAGCCCGGGTCTTCTTGTGCTTGTGGTCTCACTGTGGTTGCTCTGGCCTTTGTGTGGGTAACAGTGATAATTGCTGCGTGTGGTGTTGGGTTTTATTATTTGGGTTTTCTTAAATGTAAAATTAACAGTCAAATTGGCATTGGTAGGGCAACGAGCCTGGTGCGGCTTTTATCTACCCCAAACCTGGGGATGAAGGAGGAGAGGAAAATGGCTTGACCAGTTTGGCGGCTGTGTGCTTAACGGTCCCAGAGTTCAAAGCAAAGGACACAACAGATACCCAAACCCGCCTGGGCTTCGACTGATAAGTCGCATTTCAAAGCGAAAGACAATCCTGAAGGGGCTCTGTCGAGTGGCTGAAGCCTCCAATGCTGAGTCTTCTTTAAAAGGGGATTTCATAAGGAGTAATATGAACAGAAATGGCTCTTTTGTGGTTTTACACGTTCCAGGCATGCCAGGACTGTTTCTGTCAAAGATGGGCAGTCTCTGGGGTTTTGGGTTCTTTTTTTTTTTTTTTTTTTTCCCCAAAATATTTGCCACAAACTAGCAGGTGAAATGGTGAAAAATAAATGAGTTGCAAAATCATTACAGTAGCAGTAATGGAAACTGTGAGGCTTATACTTAAACTGGCTGTGGGGTTTCAGCCCATAGTCTATGCTGCTGCACTGTTGGGATCGCTACTTTTGCCTGCTATGACTGCTTCAGGATGGATGATTTAAAAGCAGAGCTTCAACTGTTGGTTACCCAGAACCTCAAAAAACAGTGCTTTAGGCTTTTTTCAGAAGCTATGCATTTTCAGCTGAAGGACTGTTAAGTATGAATCCCTTTAGTGTCAATGCAGTTATGTGGACATACAGCATCTTTACGTTCTGCCAGCAGCATTAATTTCTGCAGATCTGTGGGTACAGAAATGGGATACAGCTACTCCTGCTTCAAGTGCACTTATTTTGGTTTCAAGTAGGCTGCACCAGGTTGGTTTGCACCTGTACACTTCAAAACAAACAGGATTTTAATTGATTTAAGAGCTTCCACGCACAAAATGACAGTGCCTTCAACCTTAAAGAGCGCCTTAACTGTGTCTTAAAACAGTCTGAAGTTTCACATGTGGTAAAGCACTAGATGGTTTGTGTGGACCTGGCCTGTTAGATGGGTGTTTAATTCATAAGCCTACATATCCTGTTCTTCTAGACGTGTGCTTCTCCTGTTGCCATAGTCCTGTGTGCCGTGTAGGTAGCAGGAGCTCACGGATGGCTGAGAAAGCCACGGCCAGAGGTGTTACTGCCATCACCTCACTAGCTTGGGTGCCGCAAGGAGTATGGCTGTAAGAGCATGTAATTAAGTGTGGACCTCAAACCCCCCTGAGACACCCTGCACAAACACTCAGCACCTTTAGCAGCAGCACTGCGCTGACCGCAGCCAGCTCAGCGCTTCTACAAGCTGGAGCTGCACCTTTACCTGCTCTGCAGATGAGACTAATCCCTCCACGGGGGGAGCAGAAAACTGAGCCGGGCTCATCCCAGCAGAGGCTGAGCCTTAGGGCCATAGATATCCACCCTGAGAATTTGGTTTTCAGCCTGGGTTTGGCCATCGCACAAGTGCAGGTGGAGGGTGAGATGCAGAGGGTGAGAAAGCGTCTCTTTGAAAGTGGCAATAAAAGAGACACTGTTGGAATGAACCTTCTGGCTTGGTTTTATTAAATGTGAATACGGTTCTTTAGTGATGAACAGGAATGGGAGTGGATTTAGGATGTGGTGCCTGAAGCCCCATCCCACCCTCCAATACAGGCTGATGTTACGGAGAAATCTCAAGGCTGTCACCTGGGTTGTTGTAGGTCTGTTAGTCGAGGAACTTTAATCACCGGGGTTGTCATTGAATGCTGCATTTGCAAGATACAAGGAAGGAAGAGCTCATGTTAATTTGGTGCTCAACGTAAATATTTTTCACCTTAGAGGAGTCTGGTCTTGTAGCTTTCTGGGCTGCTTGCCATTTTGGGTTTGTTTCTGTAAAAAAAAAAAAGGGGGGGGGGGGAAGTTTTCTTTACCCCATCAGTGCTTCCAACCACAAAAATTTGGAAACAAAAAGTCGGAAGGTGTAGTCAGCAGCAAGCTGTGTTTTTACTGGGCCTATCTCGCAGGGGATGGTTTTGAAGTGGATTTTGCTCTGACCACTCAAGGTCTCTGCTGTGGAAATATTTATCACTGTGAAACTGTAGCAAGCATTACTAGCGGCAGAAAAAACTACTTCTGTAACCAAATAAATGTGTTTTCCTTACAAGTCACACAGATAGGTGTCTGTTTGGAAATTTTTTGTTTTGAACCAAAATAACTTTTCCACTGTGTCCTCTAGAGTGGGAAAACGAGTGGACCTTGAGTTGCATTTTAATAGATTTCATCCATTTGACCGCAGCAGAAGGTTATGTTGAGATGCTCTGTTATCCTTCTCTTGGTGTGTCCTTGCTTGATGTTTTGTGCTTCAGAATCTCCATTTTCCCTCTTTTTGATGGTCTGAGAGTTTTGATAGAGAGGGCAAAAACACATAAAAATTTTCATGTCCTTGGGAAGGCTATGGCAAATTATGCAGTGGAGAAGAGATGCTGACAACCTGTAGAAGAGCCAGTTTTTGACAGCATGGGAAGTGGTTAGCGCCTCATTTGATGTCCTCACATCAAAGCTGGACAGTAGGCTGGTCGAGATGCTCCATTTGAACCACAAATTACAGGGCTTTAGGCAGAAAGCACTGGATGAAATTCTGTGGTTTTTATTAGGCAGGAGGTCAGACAAAATAATTTAGCTGGTTTCTCTCAGCTTTTCGAATTTATAAATCACATAGTCAGCGGGTTTTTTTGAGCTTCTGTGAAAAGTTTGTCTTGGTAGCATGCAGACAACAAAATCCATCTGTTCTCTCATCCTTTCATCATACTGTGTTGCTTTTGAATTGTCCTAGAAGAAGGATGAAATTGGGCTTGTTATTTAAATTTCAGTAAGGGTGGCAAAAGCAACTCTACCTTGATTATTGTGGGCCTCCCACGACCACAGGAATGGATGATGTCTAATGCCAGCCCTGATTTAACAAACATCCGAGGACCGGCTCATCACCGCAGCATAGCCAACAACTGTCTCTTCTCTGTTCCCCGTGGGAATTGTGCACCATGGGATCCTGCAGTGAGACAAAGATGGGAGGAAAGCTCATAAGGCAGCACACATGCTCTTGTTAGTGGCCAGATACTCCATCTGCAAGCCACCGAACCTGGGGCCACTGGAACCAGCAGGAAAGTAAGAGACACCTTAGTTGCCTGGCTGTGTAAGAGTCCCTGAACTCCAGTCCTACATAGTGCCTTGCTGCAACAGGGGAATTTGGGAAAGCCCAGAGCAATGCAGTAACTGCAGAAAAGAAGAAGAAAGTCATGTGGCAGAAACATAATGAAAATAAAAATAATGTGAAATAATGTCTCTTTCGCAGTATGCAACTGGGATGAAAATGCAGGCGTGAACAGAGCACTTGCGATCTGCAGCCTTTTCTTCCCTGCCAAATGTGACTTGTAACACGGTGCCACCCGGCACTCGGGGATTTTAGCAGTTCAGTGGACATCCCTGGTTGTATGCCCCAGCTTTGGCCTGTCTTTGCCGCAGGTTGGACCCACTTTCCTGCATAAGAAAGAGCTCCAAC
Organism: Aptenodytes patagonicus; assembly: GCF_965638725.1. NCBI lineage: Eukaryota > Metazoa > Chordata > Aves > Sphenisciformes > Spheniscidae > Aptenodytes > Aptenodytes patagonicus. Next base: position 10,738,393 of record NC_134950.1, on the reverse strand, counting down.
ACCCTTCCTGTCCTACAGCAAGACTTCTATCCAGACCTCAACAGGGACTTCAGTCCAGGTTTTCAGACTAATCTAGAGCGATAGGCTAATGTCTGTTTTGTAGTGAGGCCCTGGGACGTGTGATGGGCCACTCTGATGCACCCAAGGCTGCTTTCTGTCACGTTGCCAAACAGCATGGGACAACCTGTATCTGTAGAGCATAAACTCTCCAGCTTTTCATGTCCGGGGACTGCAACCAGCTGTTTTTTTGGAAATGCTCTGTGTTGGATTCTAGTCTTCATTCAGGAGGGTGCTAGTTGTCATGAGCCGAGAGCATGTGAAGGAGCAGTGTAACAGCAGAGATGATTTGAGTGCCAGTGTCTGGGAATATTCCCTCGCACTGTTTAGTAGTAAAGACATAATCATCCCTTGTAGAGTAGTATCTGATTAAGAAGCACTAATGCAAAAAACCCCTCATTTATGGCAGTTGAGTGTATCACAGTGTAGTTGGGAACGAAGAATTCAGGTTCTGTCTCAAGCCTGAGTGAGACTGTCTGTGGAGCACAGTGTCAGTAAGGAGTCATCATGTGTAATCATGTGAAAGCGATATCTTGGAGCAGTGGGACAGAAAGGATCTCTGCAACTCTGGAGAGCAAGTAGACGCAGGGAGGTGACTTTGTCCCTTTAAAGGGGGACATGCTGGCTGGTGTCTGCGCTTGAAGAAGGACGGGAAATGCCAGAAAGAATTCAAAGGAGAGCCACAAATGGCTTGGGATTGCCAAACCAGAAATCCCTGATGTGATGCTTAAGGAGATGAGTTTATGTGGCTAATTGGGATGAAGGCTGGCAAGGAAGTGACTTGGTTGCCACACCTAGTGGAAGAAAGCTTCGATCAGCAGGTTTGGAGTGCAGAAGGAACCCTTGGAAGTTTTATGCCTTTTTCCAGATTTTGGAGGAAATCCCAATGTCTCTCTAGGGTCATTTGTGTGTGTTGCAGCTTTACTCTAAAATATTGGACTTATTATGTAGTCTTGGGTGAAAGGGAGTGATCTGCAGTGTACTGAAGGCAGGATGGATCATTTGGGTCTTTCTGCCTTTATGCTCAGAGCCCTGATACTCTCCAGCACTTTCCTCATTCTATCCCTGGGGTAGGGCAGTTCTCCCACAATGCTGGGCATAGATTAAACTATCAGGTCAAAAGGCTTTGGAGCCATCCCGTCTTAAGGCAGGCATCTAAAATAGGTGGGTTGCCCTTTGGTAATGGCTGCTGTCCTCCAGCGACTATAGGGGGAGGCCAGACAGCTGGTTGAGACGTGGACTCCTGCACTTTGGATGTCTGAAGCTGGATGAGATGAACCTCCCTCTCACCTCCTGCATGAGTGGGAAGGAGCTACTAGAACAAAGCACCTAATGAAGATGCGTCTGACGCCATCTGAAATGAAAATAATACGGAAACTTTAATCAGCTCTCACAAGCTGAGCGGTCCCTGGATGTCCCATACCGAACCTGACCCACTTGCTGGGCCCCAGCGGTGCGGCACCGGGTGCTCCATCTGCCTTTGGAAGAATGAAAGGACAGGGATCTAAAAAGAGACAAGGAAGCACAGGGGAAGGCAATGAGTAGTAAGACTTTATTAAGAATGAGGTGGGGTATTTTGATCATTATTAAATGCAAACCCACCTTCTGCAGCATTTCATTTTTTCAGCTGCTCAGAAAGGAGGGAGGTGTTTGGAGAGATTTGTTTTCAACCTGATCAAATGATTTCCCAGTTCCCTCCCTGCAACCCTGCCTGCCGCATCCCGGTCTCTCCAGCTGTGCCATGTTCAGGAAGCTGCTGTGAGCTTGTGTCCTCGGGGCTGAGCTCCAGCACCCTAACTGGCTTGGTATCAAGGGGCTGCTCCCATCCCAGACTGTAGCCTGCTTTGCGGTGACGGAGGGCTTTTGCCACCGGCGAGTAGCAGCATGACTGTTTTGCCAAATGATGATGTGATGAACCCAGGCTCCCATCCCTAAGCTCCCTAAAGGAGATGTGCCTACTTTGCAACGGCTTCAGACTGGGGCATCTAAGCGGACAAAGCAACAGTGGGCAAAAATCAAATCCAAAATCTCTGAGCTTTGAGAAAATGATAGCAGCAGACTATTTACAGCAAACCGTAATCAATATCCCCTTCCAGGAGATGTTGCTGGCAAGATGATTTCCACATCTTCCTTGGAAGGGCTGCTGAATTGCCAAACGAGCACCAAGCTTTCACCCTCCTGTGCGCGCCCATCCCGTGAGCTGCAGCTGGGATGCCATTAGCCCTTGCCGGACCCCAGGAGGATGCAAGGTGCTGGCACTCACCAGCATGCCGAGGCCTGGCCGGACTCCCCTGGCAGAGCGATGCTCCAGGGCCTTCGGACAACACTCCAGCAAAGCGAGAGCAAACCACCTCCTCACTGTGCACAACACACCTTGATTTTCTGATATTTTTTTCTTTTTTTCTTTTTTGCTTTTGGCTGACTGAGTAACTGAAGTACAGACCTCTTTCACATTTTGTCATTCATTCACTGGTGGATGGCTGAAGGTTTTGTGTTTGGTTTTTAACTGATGGGTGACGATGTGATTATAAACCTAATGTTCATGGTGTATTTTTGAGCTGACTGAGAAGTGTGAGTCGTTACAGAAAACACAAGAATGGCGGGTTTTGTGGGACAAATTTTTTTAATCCCTGAATTTAATTCTCAGTTTTGAATGAATCAATTTATCTAATGGGACTGAAAAAGCTGGGATTTTCCCCCTTTTTCTGCTGCAGTGTTGTTTTTTTGTTTTGTTTTGTTTTTTAATCAAAATGTTTACTCATCTATGAAGATTTCCATATTAGTAAATTGTTTCTGATAAACAAGTTGACGGCAAAAGGAAAGTAAGGGTGAGGAGAAGACAAGCTTTGGGTTTTGGATATCTCCAATTTTTTCAATTTTATTTAAATTTCAGCAAAATGGCAAGCATTTCATTTTGACCCACTTTCAAATCTCATTAGCAGATGAAGAGACACTGGGAGGTGTGATCATGTGAACTTCAGAAATGCAGGAGGTCAGGACAGGAGAGACTAACAGCAATCCTGCTCTGACAGTATGCCCAGGCTTGAGTGTTGCAGTGTACCTTACCATTTTTTTGTGTCACCAGTAGCAAATTTCCGGTGAGTGGAAGGGGATGAGGAAAAGGAGCCACCATCTCTCCTCTCCCTATTTTCCTTGTCTCCCTTCGAGATGACAGCAGTGTGCATCTCACAGTCACCACAGTTGCATCAAGGACTTTGTTTTTCTGCAGGACTCATCAGTGCAGATTAAGTGTGGATGGACAGATGGGTACTTGCTCCGGTCCCTGAGTTCTGGAGCCTGCTGCTAGTGCCAAGGCTGAACTCAAAAGCCTTGCTCAGAGGAAGGGTACATCAACTCCGGTTAGTAGCGTGGGGCACGGTTGCAATAGTCCCAGGGCCAAGCGAGCTCACCAACAGCTTGCTTGGCCTGTGGGAAGATGGACCTTTGGCTGTGATTCATCCAAGATTTTGCTAAGCCACTCTTCTCCACAGCAGCTCCGCCTTTCTGCGTGCAGGGAAGGCATGCCAGCAGCTTCAGCTGGGTTTGGAAAAGTCAGTCCCACAGTTACTGTCTTCCTGAAGAAGCAGCAGGAGAACCACATTTTACTTACCTAAGGAAATCAATGCATCTCCATTCACCTTGATAGATTTGGGTTGACTTGCACCAGCTGAGACGCTGACCCTCAGTGTGTGTTAGAGGCAGCTGGTAGGTGATTGCCCGATACATCCTGTTGTAAGACGTTACTTTCAGTTGCTTAGTGCTTGGGAAACCTTAACTGTTCCAAAGTGCAGTTTCCACACCAGGGAACAGAGATTTTCCTGAGCACTTGATTTTGCAGCCAGAGTATCATTACTTTTATTTATCTACAATGTAATTATTTCGTGAGCGCTCATGATACACTTAGCGTTGCACAGGGTCTGTTTCTGAAAACCCAAATGAAACAGCCCTGCTGTGATGAGCTCTGTCGAAGCCTGTTCCCACCACACACAGGCTGCGTGGTTCATGTTTGCTTTGTGTTTGCTTCAGGTGGGCTTAGTGGCTTTTCTTCATGGTGGTGTTGGGTTGACGGTTGGACTCGATGATCTTAGAGGTCTTTTCCAACCTCAATGATTCTATGATTCTATGATTCTATGATTATCAAAACAGTTCACTTTGTGATGATTTTTGCATTCCCAGTTTTGGTCTTACAGCAGAAGCAGCAGCACTTTTCCTTCTGTGAGTCCTTGATATTTTTTGGCACTTGTCAGGTGCAGGAAAGGGTGAACTTGGTGTTGCAGCTCCTGAGACCTTCCTCACAGCCATCCTCAGCCAGTGCCTAGGAAGGCTGCAACAGAGGCTTGTTACCTATGAAAAATGAGGTGGTTTTAGAATGGTTGATATGTGGGAATATTCCAGCCTCTGCCTGTCTCTGCTTTTCTCACTGTGAGATTGAGACACTTTGTAGTCTCTCTGTCCTTATTCCCATTTTGGTGTTAGGAAACACCAGCCGAGCAGCTACAGAAAAGGTCTTGGGCAGCAAACCCAAGAGACACGTAGGATGCTGGCACCGTTGCTCTGGTGCCTGGAGTGATGCTGGGAGTGCCTAGCCTGGGGTGAGTGTGGCAGTGACACCAATGCTGCTGGGAGTGCACAGCATGGGGCGAGGGTGGCAGCGACACCGGCAGATTGACTCTCTCCTGCCTGCTTGGGACCTTGTAGCCCTGGGTACTGAAATGCTACCAAAATGTAATGCTGTCAGCCAGGTCAGCAAAGAAAACAGCGCTCTCTGCTCCTAACTGGAGGGAGATACGGCTCTGCTTTGTTTTTTTAGAGCTACCTAGAGTTTGTGCACAACTCCATATCCAAAGTCTCAGCTCCCTCTTCCTGGTGCCTGACCACCAGGTGACAAGCAGAGGTACAAAATCCCTGTCCCCAGCCATCTGCAGAGAGAGAAGAAGAGGCACCCAGGGACCAGCCCTGGCATCGCTCCCTGAAGCTGGTGAAAGTATTACTGCTTCCAGCTGCCCTGCCTGTCCACTGCCTGTCCAGTTGGGTTTATTAGCCTCTGCAGCAGATTGGGACTGAGAATCAAAGGGATAAAGCGCAGTCTGGGGTCTGTGAACGGTTGCGGAAACCTGGGGCAGGGAAATTGGAGCAAGGAGTGATAATGTGCTAAGCCACTGCAGGTGCTGGATCAGCGGAGGGTGAACCAGCCCCTTGCTGCCCACACCACCAGCAGGCTCCTGTGGAGCTGTGCAATTCAAACGGCGGAGACCTGGGGGAGATCTGCTCCTGTCTTTTGGCACCTCCTCTTGCCCTGGTTGGCAGCCATCATTGGATGTGTTGCCTCGTGCCAAACCTATTCATAGATGCCTAATCCTTTGCAGCCAACCAGCTCGGTGTCATGGACTTCCTTCCAGGAGCCAGATATGTCAGTACCATTATACATGTGGCTTTTGAGTGACTTGGGCAAGGCCAGGCAGCAAGCCTGTGGCTGAGCAGGTGTTGAAATCCAGCTCTCCCAAGCTTCGGGTTGGCAGCCTTTCCACCAGGAAATCCTTCGTTTAACTTTCCACTGCAGCGGATGGGGTTGCATCGATGTAGGAGGGAAGTCTCAGTGCACTCGTGCATCAATTCCAGCCCTTCTTCACCTCCCCGCACCTCTCCCCGAAGGCACCTACTCTCAAGGAAAAGAAATATTACTCGGTGTCCAGAAGAGAGCAGAAAAGGATCTGGATTGCCTCTGGCACCATGCACCAGAGAAAAGAACGGGACAGTTGTGGGCAAGGTTCAAGGCAGGTCGTGCAAGTTTGCAAACTGCTCCCGCAGGGCTCCATCACCAGCTCTATCTGTGAGAGCCTGTCAGGTGTAGCAGCAGGTTTCTGTGCCACCCCTCACTTCTCTGTCCTTCAAAGAGGGAACAAGCTGCCCTGGAACGTGCTGACCTTTGGCCTAATTCTTTCTTTTTTTTCCCCCAAGTCGGGGGCACTCAAGTGAAAACCGAGGAAAGCTAAAGCAACCTTAGCTTTTTGTCAGCTTTCCTTGCGACAGTGACAGCGCTGTTGTTCTGCTCTTGGCATTAAGCAAGAAATCAATGTTACTGTGGGAGCAAACTCCCAAACAGGTGGTGATCACACACATATTAACCTGAACCAGAGCAGGAGGCACCACATCCCCCCGCAGACCTGCTGAGGGGACAGCAGATCTCATCACCCTTTGTTTGTGCTCAGAGTGCGGCTGTCTGGAGGATGGTGCCCAAATAGGTAAGGCTCTGGGCACAGATGTCTGGTTTGATTATTCTTTTCCTTTTTGCTACAAAACGTATGGCAGTATGGGCAGCACAGATAGCTGGCAATCAAAATTCCTGGGCTCCCTCCCTGACTTCGCCATTCGCTCATTTAATTTTCAAAGCGGTTTTCATGCATCAACAAAACTTGCTGCCTTGAACCTCCCCACCCCCTTAAAACAAGAGCTGTCCCTCATTACTGGAGGTGCTTTTGAAAATAGTAACCACATCTTGCTTTGCTATCACAAAATTAGATGCACTTAATGCTTGTAAACTACTTTGGCACCAACAGATAAAAGGTGCTACAGACAGGTTGCTCATCAGTTCGATTAAGTAAAGCGCCTAAAGTTTGCCACTGCTGCTGGAGGTTTGCAGGCTGATCCATCTATAACCCAGAGGAGTAAGATGAATTAGGTATGATAAGGATTGTTTGGTTTCTGGTCCGTCAACCAGTGAATGAAATGACTCGGTGTTTATATGCCAGGTCACAGAGAAAAGTTTCTTGTGATTGGAAATGATTAGGCACGCTGATTAATGTTTCCAGTGCTCTTTGATCCAGAGCTGCCAGTTGGAATGAGTCTTGCTGCACAGAGACATCCCGACTGCCTTGTAGTGAAAATGCAGGGGGTAGAAAATTGAATGAAAAAATGTGGGTGGGGATGGGAAGGCTCTACCGTAAGATATGCTCTTTTTCCATCGGGGGCTCCAGGGTTGCATTCTTTGAACCATCCCCTTATTCCTAGAAGTCAAGGCAGTTTGTAACTCACATTGTGCTTGTCAGGTTTATTCATTTTAAAGAAAATGTTCAGGAAGATTGCCAAGTCATCTAAACATCCAGTACTGATAAGGACCTCAGGGTCTGCTAAGTTAAGAAGAAAGCATCCCAGGTTCAGGAAAAGCTTTCAAATGTAGCACTTTCTGAGTAGTCTGCAGCTCTTGTGAAACTGTTGATGTTTCTCTCATGTGGAGGTGCCATCTCCTGCATACCTCCTTCTGATGGATGTTCCTTCTTTCGGCCGTAGGATTTCCCATTTTTAACCCTCAATTAGGATATCCCCCTTTTATCATAGGTGAGATATTTGAATAGTTTCCTAAGACAAGACACAGGAAGATTTGCTTGGATAAGAGGAACAATCCCCACAACTTCTTATCATTCCCACATCGCCACACTGTTTGTCTTCAGTATTTTGTGTCTCCGTCATACTTTGGGTGTTATAGTTGAGCCTTGAACCAACTGGGAGGCCACGAACACGACTGCGTTGCCCACTACATTTTCTTTATAACCAAGACTGCAGTGTTTGTCATCCTCACTGTAATGTCTGTCATCCACACTTGGTCCTTCTGGGGTGATGTCTTCTTTTGTGCAAAGTTGTATGTACGAGGATGGGATTTCTAATAAAAATCAAAGTGCCCTGGTCCCAGAGTAACCAGTTAGCAGGTGGTGAATGGGCACTCAAAAGAGCTCTGGAAAATTTAAGGTGAACACCCTAAAATGTCTGGGTGTACCAAGGAGCTGAATTGCAGATGTCCACACGCAAGGGCATTAAGCCATTCCCAAATCACTGTCTGCTTACTAAGTGTTTTAGGAGAGCCAGGTCTTCCCTACTGCTCATGGCCACCTCTGTGCTTGCAGGGAGAGGAGCAGAGCACTGGGTGAGCACTGGGCTTCCTGTCCATCCCACATTTCTCTTTGCTTGTGTTTGTGCTGAAGACTCCTGATTTTATGAAACATGGGAAAACTTTTGAAATATTGGAAGCGTTCAGGAGCTGAAAAATGGATGAAAAGTGGATGAAAAATGGTGCCCAGTGAATCCCACTGGGGGTGTAGGTCAGTGTAAGGAGGAAATTGCAATGCTATTTTTACCAAACTTTGCTGTTTCTTTGGGTGTGCCTGCTTTTCCCATGTTTTACCGAGTACGAGAGCTTGGAGAGACCAGCACTGAGCAGTTCCTCTTTAACTTTACGGGAGGCCCATGTCCCATCTCCCGCTCGAGTCCATCACCTGCCCAGACACCTGCCCGCCACCATATCTCCAGACAGGATCTGTGCCTTCCCTGCACTCACAGCTGGTCCCCGTCCAAAGCCTCTGATCTCTGGTAGTGCGTGAATTCATCCCCAAGCTGGGCTGGCAGCTTTAGGGTTTCTTTCCTCTGCTCAGCTGTTTTCACACAATGAATTGAAATCTCATCATCTTTCAGTTCTCTGGCATGTGTGGTTGCCAATATATTCAGCAGAAGGAAGATGGACAGACGGTGATCTCCTGGACCGTCTCATGTGGGAAACTGGTATAAATACGAACATACATCAGTTTCCTGCCATTGTGAAGTTGTGCTTCATGCCTGTTTTCAAGCCTATGTTGTCTTCCTGTGCATGGCCTGAAACAGTTAATATCAATTTAATTGCAGATCATTTTCACAAAAATAGGTGCTTACTCTGCCTACTTTCTAATTTCCCAGTGGCTCCGCGGTGGCTGCTTGGCTGCTGTCTGCCCTGCTACTAATGCTTCCACTTTCCTCCCTGGCTTGTGTGGCTGCTCTGGCGTGTTGCTGGGACAGGGAGCAGTGACGTAGGGTCTCCTGGAAGCCTGCGGATGGGGCCAAGCAAAACACAGCTGGGCATCACCCCAAGTACCTCAAGGATTGCTGCACCGAGTGGGTTCCCATTGTCTCAGACATCTCATTGTGCTTCATAGCTATGGAGGTGTCTGTATCGCTCTCACTTACGGCAAGCTAGGAGCTGGGGCCAGGGAAGGGAGGAATTTGGGATTAGACATGTCTCCAGCTCTGTGGAGTAGGAATCACTGCTTATCTGAAGCAATTTTGGAGAGGTATTTCAGGTGCAACTTCCGCGATGGAGACAGTTTTGCAGTGGTGGAAGCCACTCCAAAGGTGTGCCACGGCGCTTGGTGGCCCCGACGCCTCCCCAGGTGCACGCACTGGTGCTGCCCTGGCTTGCTGCCCTCCTGCTTGCTGCCTCGCTTGCCGGTTGCCTCCTGACGAAGCCAGCTCTTCATTCCTCCTGCCCCCGCATGCAGGATGAGAAAGCATTGGCGTGAATGATAAACCCACCCTCCTTATCGTGTCCATCTCGGTATGGATCCTAGCAGGGAAACGGTGGATGGGATGGCGAGTTTAAAGGTGCCCAGCCAAAAATCACACAGCTCAAGCCGTTTGCCTCATTATTGCTACTGCAGTTAACCCTTCAGCTACTGGCCCTGAGGTAGTTTATCTGTGAGGCTCTGTTCCATCTCTTGAGCTTGTAGCTCAAGCCATGACAGGAGCTTCTTGTGGGCTGAGACCTTTGGCTGCAGCCAGTTTTGCCTTTACCGGTAACAGTTGCCTTTTTTTCCTCACCTTCATGGGAGGTTGCTGCACCCACTTGGAGGCTAGGCTATGCATGCCAGCTCATGTCCAGGAGGCGGAAGGGCAGGGCTTGTGCTTTGGGCTGGCACACAATGTGGAGCATGAAACAAGTCAGCAGCTGGGAAAGCATGGCCAGCGAGAAGCATGAGACTCACTGCCCCTCCGGGCAGGGTTAGACTGGGCAGAAACCTGGCGTGGAGGATGTCTGCCCGGTGTCCAGGTTAGGGTACAACCCAGGTCATTAAAAGTCTGGGTATGTGAGAGCTGGAGCTGCTGTCTGAGCTAGTGAGAGATCTTTAACTCTTTCTATCTTGGACACTCACGGAAAACAAATACTGTTGCATCCTTACTGCTTTCTGCTCCAAATTCAAAAACTCAGGACAATTTTTCCCCCGACATAAATACATAGCAGAGTATATATTAAGAAGAAATAGAGAGGAATCACAGAAACACAGACAAGTCTAGGTTGGAAGGGACCTCTCAAGACCATCTGGTCCAGCTTTCTGTTGAAAGCAGGGCCTTAGATTAGGTTATTCAAGGCCCAGTCAAGCCAAGTCTTGAATATTTCTAGTGAGGAAGATTCCACTCTTTTTCAGGCAACTGATGCTATTCTTTAGTTGCTCTCACAGCAAAGAACTTTCTTAATATCCAAGTGGAACTTCCCATGAAGCCACTTGTGCCCATTGCTTCTTCTGTCATAGTGCATCCTCATGAACAGATGTGTCTTCTCCACAACTACCTTTTAGGTATTGGAAGGCAGTGATTTGATTTCCCCATCCTAAGCCTTCCCTTCTCAAGGCTGAGCAAGCACAATTCATTCAGTTGTGAAGTTCTTCAGCCCCCTAATCTTGCTGATCCCCTCTGGACCATCTCCAGGCTTTCAACATCCCTCTTGAACTGGGGGGAGAAAAACTGGACAGTGTGTTCCGGGTGTGGCCTAACAGATGCTGATCAGAGTAGGAAAATCACATCCCTTCCTCTACCAGTAATAGTCTTACTAATCCAGTCCAGGATGCTGCCGGCCTTCATTGCTGCCAGGATACATGGCTGGCTCATGTTCAGTTTGCTGTCTGCCAAGACTCCCTGTGCCTTTTCAGCAGAGCAACCGCCCAGCTAGCCAGTGCCCAGCTGGTGCTACTGCTTGGGATTATTCCAGCCCAGGTTCAGGACTTGACGTTTATCTCTGCTGAACCTCATGTTAACCCTCGTTCTTGTTGGCCAAATCTCAACAGCCTGTTGAGATCTCTCTATATGGTGGCTTTTCCTTCCAGCCCATCTACGTCCTTTCCCAGTTTAGGCTCATCCTCAAATTTGGTGAGGGTGCATTCAATCCTACCTTCCAGATAATTTGTAAAGCTGAGTTGCATTGACTCCAGAGGAACTTTATGACCAGCTGCCAGCATGACTTTGAGCCTTTAAGCACCACCCTCCGAGCTCAACAGTTTAGTCAGTTTTTCAACCGTTTTGTGTTTCGTCTGTTCGGTCCATATCTTAACAGCTTAGCAAAATGGATTTTAAGGGAGTGTGTGTCAAACACCTTGCTAAAATCAAGGTAGATGATATCCACAGCTTTCCCCTCATCCATTGAGCAAGTTGTTTGGTCAAGCATGATTGACCCTTCAGTATATCCATGTTGGCTTTTCACAGTCAGCTTCTTGTCATTTGTGTGCCTGGAAATACCTTTTGTAAGGACCTGTTCCATAGTCTTCCCAGGGACTGAAACAAGGTTGACTGGTCTGTGGTTTCCTGGATCTTCCTTTTTTGCCCTTTTTGTAGATGGACATAGTATTTGTTCTTCACTAGTCTTCAGACTGGAAGACCTCTCTCTCCACACAAAGCTGTTTACTCTTTGTTTTTCAGCTCCCCTGCATGGGGGAGTAATGTGGTTGACACCAGACAAATTGCTTAAAAGCACTGTGGATGACAACATGCAAAGAACAGAAGGTCCTTGTGTGTATTGATACCAATCCAGATTAGTTAAACAGGACAAATTCTGGGCTGGAAATGACAATGGTTCATGGTGACATCTGGTCATGACCTGAATTCCAGAGATGCCTTTGTTGATGGTGGAATAATCCTGTCTGCAGATCTAGGTGAAGTAAAGTCCTGTTCTGTGTAGCATGAGCTATTATTCTTGCAAGTCTTATTTAGCAGGGACCAGTCTTTGGTCTAGCATGCATTCAGCAGTCAAGATTTTGGCCTGTCTGCCAGTACCTGGAAGCCAGGTCTCTCCAAGAAGTGAGCTTGGTTTCATGGGACTATTGTGACATTGAATGTTGGTGTCTGGTATCATGATGGGGGTCATTAGCTGGAGCTGTCACCTCCTAAGAGGTAGCTAGAGTTGTTTTAGATGTCAATTAGCTGAAAGGTCTGTGTAAAGTTTGCACAGACCAGTGTAGTAAGTAAATGGCCTAGTTTTGGACTGACGTTGATATCAATAATTATAGGTATCAATATGTGTTTAGTCAATGCAATTAGTCAGCACAACTACACTGGCTGTACAGCAACATACATTCTCAGGCCTGTATGTTTCTTTCATGTTGAAAAATAAGCTACACCTCTTTAGCCCAGACTTCCCAGCTTTGAACTATCAGGAGTTATCCAATGATACCATAGTAATTGCATTGGAACCTGCTATTTTTACATTTTAATAACCACCACATTGACTAAGACTAGGAAATAGCCTGTGCTCTCCACTGCCAAAGGATGGGTTTTTCTGCTCCAGCTCAACAAGTGATCACGTCCTTCATATATCAGCTGTTGGTGGCTCATAATCTGACTTCTGAGAAGAGCAAGAGGAGAATAGCAAGGGCTGAATGGAAATTATAGAAAGAACAGGGAGGTTCACATGCGGCCTCTGAATGGTACTACCCTCCAGGGCAGTGATTTGCCAATGCACAGCTGCACATGGGTGTCCTTCCACACCTATGGATTCAAATTTTAAGGTGTAATTGTAATTACAATTGTAACTGTAATGAGATTGACATGACATTGCTTAACACTGTTGTTAATATTCACAGAGCAGGTAGCTATGTGCTGTGTTAGGCTTCTTATATCTTTACTAATGAAGCATATCCTCAAGCCTTCCCTCTAGGAGGGTGGAAACCTGGCATCCACCCAGGCTCTGCTAATACAAACGCCAAGTTATTTCAAGATGGTAAGAAGGAAAGTGTGCTTTTTTCTCCCTTTTTACAGTCTTTTTTCTTTTTTTTCACTAGAATTACCCATTTCTGGTCTGGCTGGAAAAGGTCAGTAGAAAACAAGATACCACTGAAACATGTCATTGCTGCACCTCGCGGTCAGTATTACGTGTGTATACTTTAATAGTCAGCTGAGTTTAAATAAATATGCAGAACTCCTGCTTTTGGCCGAGCAAAAAGTGACAGCTGTTTGCACTGGTGTTTCCCTTGTGCTGCAGGCTGCCTGCTGGTGTTGCAGAGGTGGAACTGTTTGGGGTGTCGTTTACTTGAAACACTTTATCGTGCCTCCCCACGAGCCCTCCCTCCGTCTGGCTGCTTACAGGTTTTCAATGAAAGGCACTGTTCACACATGCAGCAACTTGAATTATCTCTAAATAAACTAGTATATGTGGAGAGTAATTCATGAGCACTTCCAGCGTGATGATAAATGGCAGGCAGGGCCAGCGCATACAAGGTGGCCCCTCAGGGATGTGTCTCCATCAAGTTGTGCAAAGATACTGTATTAGAGTGTAGAAACATGACCTTAAAATAAGAACTGTGTCATTTGGAGCTTTAGAGACCAGGCTGTAAGTGACAGACATGCAGTAGTTGATCTGTCACCTCTTGTCTAATGTATTTCCAGAACTTGACAGATACTTCGGGTTTTACCCCCAATTCCTCCCCACGTGACTACCAATCTGCTTCCTAAAAAACAACAGTCGTCTTAGCCCTTAAAAGACACCTTAAACAGTCAGTTCTGATAAATAATAACAATAAACTAAGAATTTATGTACTGTCCTGCTATTTTCCAGCCCTTGCTGACATGATTCTTGAACTGCAGTTGGGCTTTGGCTGAACAGAGGCCATTCTTCTGTGATGACCAAGAGAGAGAGGAAAAGCCTGCAAATACAAGAGCCGTAGGAGGTTGTGGCCAGGTTTATCCCAACAGGTTAAACAGGGACAAGACATAGCCCCAAGCACTGGTGTATACCTGTCCATACTGTAAGCTGTTACCACAGCTCCAGCCCACACCGGCTAGTGCTTCTCTAGACAATGCCTGGGCACCATCTGGGGACTCACACTGGCCAGGGGCCATCCCCAGTAGTAATTTGGCTGCAAGCACCTTGTTCTGGGGAGGTGAAAGGGCTTAGCTGTCTGGATACGAGCTGCTGGGCAGTTGGCTCCAGTGCCAAGGAACAGTCCCTGGCTTGTCTTATTTACATGTATGGACAAGATGAAGGCTTTGGGATGCAGGAGTCTCAGTGGTGAGGTATAACATATATGAATTTTGCAATTCTGGATGCAATTTTGAAATACATATTTCTGTTGAACTTTCAGGTACTGCTTTCAGATACTGTCTCTCTTGAAAACCCTGCGCTTGCTGAGTATCTATTATTGCTCCCATACGGCAAGGAAGGGAAGAAACCCTTCATCTTCAGATAGCAGACATAAAATAATGTGAAAGAAATGTGAAATGACTGGGGAGGAGTTTTGTTCTGGTCTACAGAGAAACTATAGGAGATTCATAGATTGCTGCTGATACAATTAAAAAGCGTGCCATACCTCCCTATTTGTGAGAAGAGCGAGAAGAAACAGAAGGAAAGACAGCTCAAAAACATGGAAATACCAAACAGAAATGGTAGGCAATCTGATGTACAGGGTCTTACTTGTCACATAATAATGTCTAGGCTTTGTGTGTACACATCTGTACCAGTGTCTACTTTTTTATTAGGCATAAACTCATAGTAAAAGGCATCCACTGTAGTCAAACTGGTCATACTTGTAGTTCCTGTTGAAAAAATGACTCTTTTTCTGCCCTTAAAATCCCAGCTGAAATTGATACAAATAAATAAGTAGTCTTGCCTCTAAGGAATGATGTTCCTTGGGAAAAACCTGTATTGTGATCTGAATCAATGCTGCAAAGCTCATCCTGTATAAACCATTAGTCCTGGAATCCTGCACAGCTGAATTATAGATGAAATGTATTTTGGTCCATTATGTCAATGCATTGCTTGTACTGGGGAGCCCAAAACTGGACACAACACTCCAGATGCAATCTCATGAGTGTCAGATAAATGGGAATTAACGACTTCTTTCAACTTACACAGTTGTCTCGTCATAGAAAGTAGCCTGGTTGGTCAGTTGAGAGATCAACAGCACTCTGCTTGTCTACACTGACCCATAATAGGTTACCTTCAGAGGAGTGAGCATGTCTTTGGCTAAGGCACTAGGGCTAGAAATGTGTCTAACTTGAAGAGTAGAAGGTGGGCCTGGGTCCTGTTTGTATATGCTGGTGTATCTGCATGACCTGTTAAAATGGAGTCCCATGAGCATAGGGCGCATGATCAAGAGCAAGCATGTGACAATCCCCAAGCAGGGATTTGTCTGGTATCTCAGAGGGCTTAGGGTGTAGGATGGTCCTTTCTCAGTCCTGGATGTTCTTCGTACTTGGTTCTGTATCTGTCCAGCCTTTTGTATCGTCTGCTTTTTAACAAAACTAGCCCTGAAAGGAAGGGACATGAGACTTGACTCAGGCATCTTGCTACAGCTGAACTGCTCTAGCTAGTGGAGCCGGACAAGGGTTTACAACATGTTTATGCTAACATGAAGAACCATGTGAATAAATTAGTAACCCTAAAGTGCTGAAAACAAACACTTCAGGATGAATTGAGGGGATGGGGAAAAAATGCCCCCTCTCCTTGCCCTGCATCCTCTCACATCCCACCCTTTGACTATGCTCACCAAGGCGGGTGAAGGGGATCGATAGATGGAGGAGGTTATAAAGCTCTTGTCACGTTCCCAAGGTCTGAAATCAGTTGACAAAATGTGCGCAGCCACAGAGCAACCTGAGAGCCTCTCTTCTCAGGCTGGGAGGTCTGAGTGCTGCCAAAGGCTTCTGGCCTCCTCTCTCAACCTGGTGCTTTGAAAGAATATAATTTGGCTCCATGACACTGTGGGTCTGTTGACTCATGCTTGTATGTTTGTGCTTGGATGTGTGCACAACTCAAAAGCAGGTCTGAGGTTAAGTAAAGCCCCTTGCTTGGTGGGGAACCTTAATCAACATGTCACAGAACGTGACAACTTCCATAATGGTTTTTAAAAAATGCATAGGGGATTAGCTGCTGGCTTCCAAGGGAGGGATATGTGGTAACCACTTGAAATATCTGACTTCTGGGCTCTGCCCTCATCTCCACAGCATTTTTGAACAAATCGTTTGATTTCTCTATGCCAGCCAGTTGATCTAAAATACTGTACTATTTATCTGACATCTTTGAGTGTTGTGTGGCTTATTGAAGGGCTTTTCATGTCGTAGACTTAATGTAGGCTTTAATGATATTTTTTTGGTGTTCAAATTGAAAAAAGAGTGTCTTTTTTTCTTCTTTCTCTCTTTATGGACAGATGTTTAATATTTCTGAAGATTTGCTCCTTTTATCGTGTCTTAATTCAGACATCTAAAACCATGGCCCATTTTGAATTTCGGCCAAACACCCCTGCCATGGCATGACACAGTTTTCTCTTGGTTGGGCACACAACCTAACTCAGCACAGATGAGTATGGAGGTGAGAGTGATAAAAAGATGGGATGTTACGTATCTTGGCTGCAAGGATATAACAAAGTTTTGTCCTGTGTACATTAGTTGTAGCACGCTCATATGTTCCTCCAAGACAGTGGGTTTTGCTCTTTAGGAAAGGCCTGTGTAAGCATGAAATACTGGAAATAAAAAGACAGCTGAGGGCAATTCTGCAGTCATTATGGATTTTTATTTCAGGAGCGACGTGACTCTGCGGTCAGTAATAATACCCAGAGTGAGCCTGTTTTCATGTATAGAATCATAGAATCATAGAATGGTTTTGGTTGGAAAGGAACTTGAAGATCATCTAGTTCCAACCTCCCTGCCAAGGGCAGGGACTCCTTCCACTAGACCAGGTTGCTCAAAGCCCCATCCAACCTGGCCTTGAACACTTCCAGGGATGGGGCATCCACAACTTCTCTGGACAACCTGTGCCAGTGCCTCACCACCCTCATAGTGAAGAATTTCTTCCTTATATCTAATCTAAATCTACCCTCTTTCAGTTTAAAGCCACTACCCCTTGTCCTATCACTACATGCGCTTGTAAAAAGTCCCTCGACAGCTTTCTTGTAGGCCCCCTTCAGGTACTGGAAGGCTGCTAGAAGGTCTCCCCGGAGCCTTCTCTTCTCCAGGATGAACAACGCCAACTCTCTCAGCCTGTCTTCATACGAGAGGTGCTCCAGCCCTCTGATCATCTTCGTGGCCCTCCTCTGGACCCGCTCCAACAGGCCCATGTCCTTGTTATGCTGGGGGCCCCAGAGCTGAACGCAGTACTCCAGGTGGGGTCCCACGAGAGTGGAGTAGAGGGTCAGAATCACCTCCCTCGACCTGCTGGCCACGCTTCTTTTGATGCAGCCCAGGATACGGTTGGCCTTCTGGGCTGCAGGCGCACATTGCCGGGTCATGTTGAGCTTCTCATCAACCAACACCCCCAAGTCCTTCTCCTCAGGGTTGCTCTCAATCCATTCTCCGCCCAGCCTGTATTTGTGCTTGGGATTGTCCTGACCCATCTGCAGGACCTTGCACTTGTCCTTGTTGAACTTCATGAGGTTTGCATGGGTCCACCTCTCAAGCCTGTCAAGGTTCTGCTGGATGGCATCCCCTCCCTCCAGCATGTCGACCACACCATGCAGCTTGGTGTCATTGGGCAAACTTGCTGAGGGTGCACTCAATCCCACTGTCCATGTTGCCAACAAAGATGTTAAACAGCACAGGTCCCAGTACCGACCCCTGAGGAACACCACTTGTCACTGGTCTCCACTTGGACATCAAGCTGTTGACTCTTTAAGTGCAACCATCCAGCCAATTCCTTATCCACCGAGTGGTCCATCCATCAAATCCATGTCTCTCCAATTTAGAGACAAGGATGTCATGTGGGACAGTGTCAAATGCTTTGTACAAATCCAGATAGATGTCGTCAGTTGCTCTCCCTTATCCACCGACGCTGTAACCCTGTCATAGAAAGCCACCAAATTTGTCAGGCACGATTTGCCCTTATTGAAGCCGTGTTGGCTGTCACCAATCACCTCCTTATTTTCCATGTGCCTTAGCATAGTTTCCAGGAGGATCTGCTCCATGATCTTGCCGTGCACAAAGGTGAGACAGCCTGTAGTTCCCCAGGTCTTATATGCTAATAAACAGGTGTTGGGGTATTTATGTGGAAAGAGGAATACTTACGATGCACATCAAAAAGTTTTATTAGGTAGGCAGAAACCCAGAATGATGCCATGTCCTGCTTACCACCTTCTAAGGACACCTCTTCTGCCAACATTTTAGTCATTTGCCAACAATATCTCATTTGCTACATCCTTTTTGGTAATACACTTCTGCTACACATCTTGAAAGAGTTTACAGTTGAAGTAAAAATAGTTTTCGCATCCCCACTGGAGTTCAGTGCAGATGAGAATGAGAATCAGGTAAAAGGCTTATGAAAACAACTATTTTTGGCTCAGCCCTGATAGGACAACAGCTCTGTTGTTCCGCTCTGATATTCAGTCAGTGTGACTCATCTGTAGAGGACTTTCTGGCCCATTTTCTTTAAAAATGTGCTCTATCCAGAGAACTGACTGGGGCTTTCTAAAACTGGAAACACTGAAAAAGAACAGCTTGCTCGTTTGTTGGGTGTTGGTTGACCTTTTCCACACCACCTCAGCTCAAAAGGTGGAATATGTGCTGTCTTATGCAGCGAGGTGTTTTCAACCAAAAGAGTGTTTTTATGGACTTTTTTTTCCTTCTGGAGGAAGGGAATAATGGAGAGGACAGGTTTCAAGACTCCCATGGAGAGTGGGGTCAGGTGTCCTCAGAGACTAACTGAGTAGGTGATGGCTGCTTCAGAGTGGGAAGAGTTAGCAAGACTGAAAGAGGCCACTCTGAACCTCACACTAGCCTCTGGTCATACTTAGCTAACCTCTGGTTTCAAAGGATTTTCCAGGTCTTTGGGACTCCCAAAGCATGAGAACTGGTGCCAAACTTTGAGGGTGCCACGACTAATACAAATGTGATAGCAGAGAGCCTGAAGACATTTCCTCCTTGAGTCCTCCCATTATCTAGGATCCAGGAATGCCACTTTTCCCCAAACTGGGGAAAAATGAAAAATGTTTTCTTCAGTCACTCAAATACCAGAAAGAAACATATGTTTGAGAGCAAGGGTTATGGAGAACTCAGACTTGTCATCCTCCTAGTGAGGACACGTCCCTTTCTTTTCACTTGTGTATTTTCCCTGAAGATATAATCTTAGGCTGCAGTTGGACAAGATAAGCACTTACTTAGTGTAAAGCTGTTAATAAGCTCTCTCTCAAGGGCTTTAAGTACCAGGTTGAATTAGGACTTTAGAAAGGCAGGTGAAAGCTCCCTTTGCCAAGAGGTGCTTCTATGCATGGAATCTGGAAGCGGTCTGATGTGGACATCAGTGACCTGCTTTGTTAGCTGTATGTGAAATCTGGCTCTGCTGAAACCAGCGGCAAAACTGCCATTGATTTTAAGAGATCTGAATTTCATCCCCAGTACGTTTATTTGCATTACTTTTTTTCCTATACTTTTTCCTGTTACTTTTGGTATGTAGGCATGGAGGACTTGTGGAAAATATTGATACAATCGAGACACCCTTACCATTATGGCAAGGGGTGGACAGATGCCACTGTGGGAAGACATATTTGGAGTTTTGCCTGGCACTTTGAAATGCTTTTCATTTTTTCCTACCTGCCTTGCTTCAGCTTTCCAGGTTAAACTTGTGTATGAATGACAGGTCTTACTATTTTGTATGTTCTGTGTTTTTCTTCGTTATTTAGATACTGAACTTGTAAAACATTCCTCTTAGCAGGGCAATTTGTTCTCAACTGGATCTTAATGAGACCAGTCCTCCCTTTCCTGGGAAAGTATGCACCTCTGGTAAGAAAAGCCCACCTTTCACAAACCACAGCTAAGACATGTTTTTTCAGTGAAACACAAAGCACACAGCCACTCACAAATGCCAGTTTTTCTTAGCATGAAGCAAATATGCATTTTGTAAATGTGGGACACAGACATATTTTGATGTGGGTCTTGAACAGGGCTTCAGTATTGGGATAGCTCATCTTTAATTTATAGTTACATGCAATTGAGCCATTCCAGGAAAAGACATTTTGTGGTTCTTGAGCCAGGGAAGAAGAAGAATAAAAACCTTCTACCCTAAACAGAAACAGTTACAACATGCAGTACAGACCTATGTTCCCTAAATGAAAACTTAGTGTCAAGCTCTTGAAATGTTTTTCAGGATTAAAATCACTGAGAGATTGATGCTAAAACTCTTTCAGGTATCATCTATTCTTTCTCTGGGAAAAACAGAAACACTCCTGTTTGTTTGCTACCTCAGTTGCCACAAGCAAGTTAAGTTAAATCCAGTTGGCATTCAGTCACAAGTGGTGTTCCCCAGGGCTCAGTACTGGGACCAGTTCTGTTTCACATCTTTATCAATTACCTGGACAAGGGGATTGAGTTTGCAAACTCACCCTCAGTAAGTTTGCAGACAACACCAAGCTGGGCGGGAGTGTTGATCTGCTTGAAGGTCGGAAGGCTCTACAGAGGGATCTGGACAGGCTGGATCGATGGGCCGAGGCCAACTGTATAAGGTCCAAGACGACTAAGTGTTGGGTCCTGCACTTGGGTCACAACAACCCCATGCAGCGCTACAGGCTTGGGGAAGAGTGGCTGGAAAGCTGCCCAGCAGAGAAGGACCTGGGGGTGCTGGTTGACAGCCGGCTGAACATGAGCCGGCAGTGTGCCCAGGCGGCCAAGAAGGCCAATGGCATCCTGGCCTGTATCAGAACTAGTGTGGCCAGCAGGAGGAGGGAAGTGATCGTGCCCCTGTACTCGGCACTGGTGAGGCCGCACCTCGAGTACTGTGTTGAGTTTTGGGCCCCTCACTACAAGAAGGACGTCGAGGTGCTGGAGCGTGTCCGGAGAAGGGCAATGAAGCTGGTGAGGGGTCTGGAGACCAAGTCTTCTGAGGAGCGGCTGAGGGAACTGGGGTTGTTTAGCCTGGAGAAAAGGAGGCTGAGGGGAGACCTCATCGCTCTCTACAACTCCCTGAAAGGAGGTTGTAGCGAGGTGGGTGTTGGTCTCTTCTCCCAAGTAACAAGCGATAGGACGAGAGGAAATGGCCTCAAGTTGCGCCAGGAGAGGTTTAGATTGGACGTGAGGAAAAATTTCTTCACTGAAAGGGTTGTCAAGCACTGGACCAGGCTGCCCAGGGAAGTAGTGGAGTCCCCATCCCTGGAGGTATTTAAAAGACTTGTAGACATGGCGCTTAGGGACATGGTTTAGTGGGCATGGTGGTGTTGGGTTGATGGTTGGACTTGATGATCTTAAAGATCTTTTCCAACCTAAATGATTCTATGATTCTAAGCTATAACCACATGTTTTAATCTGATTATGAGACCTGCTGCAGGAAATCCTCTGGCCTCTCTTGTGCCCAGGGTTGACTTAGTTGATCAAAATGGCATTTCTGGCCTGAAAGTTCATCAGTCATTGGAGCTCAACAGAAAGCTTATGGTAGTGTGGTATGTTTATAGAGGGACTTATAGTCTTTTAGGAGTCGAAAGCATTTTACAAACAGTAATTGGTTCATGCTTTCCTTCCACACAAATACAACCGAGGATGAGGTCTGTCTTGTTTTTTGCAGGGGATAGCAATGGGGAAGGTGTAGGCAGGCAGCATGTAATTATAAAAAATGGAATTTTATCAGAACTTTGTGTTCATTCTTGTAAAAGAGCTATGGGATTTTTTAAGGGTCTGTGCAGGTTGGGCTGTAGAGCACCAGCAGTAATGTCACCTTTGGATTCTGTTGGGGTTATTGCTTCTCTACCAACAGCGGGAATATGTTTCTGGATTGTTATTACCTTGGCCTGGAATATCTCAGTGCCCTTTGATCAGCATTTGGGTGAGAGAAATTTCATTGTACCTCTTGTTTGGTGCTGCAAGTAACGTACTGCAAATACAGCTGTGTGTCTGGCAGTGCGCTGCCTGTGTGCCTACCTCTTGTTCAGAACAGCTGAAGGCTGTTACCTCAAACAGCAGAGTTGTTCTGCAGTGTGGGGTATTCAGCCTTTACTGATGCTCACCATGGCTTCTCCTGGAAGGAAAATGGATACTTGACTAATCTGTCAGAAACTGGCTTGTCCTAAATCATAGGAACAAAGAAAAGCTTGTAAGGAAACTGCTGCCCTATCTTTATCAGCCAGCCTTTCCTTATTTCCATTACATGTAGCCTTGCTTATGTCTCTGACACTTGGAGAGTATTCAAATTCTGCTTGTCTTCTTCTTCTTCAGATCAAATGGCTTTGGGTCTGACCAAAACCCATTCAGTTTGAGGGGAGTCTTTCTAATGCTGTCGGCTGGCTTTGGTTCGTCTCCCTCACTTGCACCCTTTTTGGAAATCAGAAGACACACGTTTAACTTATTCTTAGAAAGCTGATCTCAGGAAGGCAGAAATCAAATAACTTCAGTGTAGCACCTGAATGCTCTGCTTGAAACAGATCTGTCAGAGGGTTGCTTATCCCAAAGAAAGAGATAACAAAGGAAGGATTTTTTCCAGGGTATAGTATGATTTCTAGTATTTTCTGTTAAATACAATTCAATAGAAAAACATAGAAGATAAAGCAGTCTTTTTTATACAGCTTGCTTCCTCTGCCCTACGGACAAATTCCACTGGACCAACTTCTTACACCCCTACTTTAACCATCCTTGCTGTAATAAAAGACCTATGAAACTAGTCAGCTTTCATCATATATGCTGACATGGCGAAATGGGCCAAGAGTCTGAATCAGTACTGGCAAATATCTGTGGGAACTAAGGAAATGGGCTTCAAATCTTACCCCAGAACCAGCAATGAATGATTTTTTCTTTTTTTTTTTATTAATACACTTCTCACTGAGGAGGTATCTTTTATGGAAATAGAAGTTTTCCTTATTTCTGGCCTACTGGCTGGAGGTCTAAATTAAAAGAGAGCTGATCTTGAGAAGTCCCAAAGGGATGGAAAAGCACAAGAACAGAGGGTCCTTGATGGCTTCACGGGAGAACAGGGAAGCATAGGGGGAGCCTGGAGGGACCAAGGAGCAAGCTCCATGGTGCCTGCTCCATATCAGGGTTTATGTATGATAGATCGCATGTGCCGTTGTACCCCAACTTTGGAGCAAAGCATCACTGGGACAACTACCAAAGATGACAGCTTGTGAGAGCTCCTGGCCAAGGGTGGCTGGCAAAAGTGACAGCTACCACCAGTACTCCAGGCAGATGGGTTCAGCTGCTGAGGGATCATCTGAGCTGGAAACAGGAATAGCTAAAACTTCAGCTTTCTCCATCTGAGCTGTACCTCTTGGTGCCAGATGGGTCATACATGAAGGGTGGTTCTGATCTGAGGATCAGATGGGGCTTCTCGAGAGCCCTGGGCACTCAGGAGCCTCCGCTGGAAGAGGGAAAGCTGGGAAAGCTGCAAACTCAGCTTCTGCTTGGGCTGAAAAAATTTCAATAAGGGCAACTCTATCGGGTGGATGGCAGGTTTGAGGGGTAGCAGGTAGTGTGATAGGGACTGTGGTTGTGTGTTGTTTCCCTGTGTGTTGTTTCCCTCCTTTCCCTAAAGAAAGGTTTTCATGTCTTTAATTCAGTACTTGCTAGAATGAATATTGCTCATGCCAGAGAAAATCTCAGCTGTCCTCCTAGGCGTCTGGGCTGGGACTGGTGCTGATTTTACTGCTGCTCTTCAGCAGGGGCCTTTGGAGACTAAACCTGACCCCTTCAAGGCTTGGCAGAGGGGTTACATGTGAGCTGTGTCTCGCTCTCGAAGGCCCTGACTGGAGCCTTCAGATGTTACTGAAATGCTTACATATAATAAGAACAAGGACTTCTTTTCATCTCCTTGTGCTGAGTGGGGTGTTACCTTTTGGGGATGGCATCTGTGTCTGCCTGGAGCGCACTGGATCTAACACAGGGGAGTGATGGGCAATCTGTAACAAAGCTGTGGATGCTCTTGTCCTTTTCCATAGAAAACCTGAAATCTAATACAAATATTTTTTTATTTATTGTTTTATCTTGGATCGCTCTCTTAGCTCTTATATTGCAGCTACAGAGGTATTAATTAAGAAGAATTTTGGATGTGGTCAACTTTGTGCACACTAAGGATGTTATAAAAACAACAGCTACTGTAAAAACCTTTAAATAGTTCTGTCAGTCTCCTAAAAAAGAGGAAACTTGCTGTTTCCTAACCGGTATTTTCCTATCATGGAATAGGATTGGGGGATTTTAGAGGATGACAAATTGACTATGAGTCAGTGAGGCAACATGGTGCTAAAGGAAGCTGCTCTACTGGGCTGCAGGCAATGTGGGGTGTATTTCAAAAACCAAATAAGAAGTAGCCAGACACTCAATTTTCTGCTTTCCTCAGCAGTGGCTGGACCACGGGGTTCAGTTTGGGGCTTCATGTTATAGAACAGGAGAAGTGGCAGTCTGGAGAGGAGACCACAGCTGTTGTGGAAAATAAGAATCAGTATTTTTGCAGAGGAGAGGCACTGGCCCGATGGGAAGAGAAGTGAGCAAGGACAGCTCATGACAATTACACACAGAAATACTCAGACTCTGCAGCAAGGCACCTGATCGTCAGAGGTGCTCTGTATGGGATTAGAACTGCAAAAATACATCGAACATGAGACTGTATCAATCAGAAAACAGAGACCCAGCTGCTTGGTTCTGTTTTTTATTTTGCTTTTGCGTCTGATCCAAATTGCAAGAGGACTGATACCAATTCCTACATAGCCAAATAAAGTCAGAAAAGCATCCTGGGTGGTTTAAGCCCAAAGTCCTTGGGGAAGAGTTAATCTTGAGGGTGCATTTTTATTGTCTTGACTGGCAAACAGCTGATCTGACAAGAAGCCTGTGCTAGTGCTGAAAGCTCACAAAAGTATTTCAAAAGCATCTTAATTCATGGCTCATATCTCAGTTAGTGCCTCAGCAGAACCGGTTGCTCTACAGTAAATCTGTCAGCATTTGAGCCCAGCTGCCTCTGCCCTTTTCTAACAATAAAGACAAGGGTCAATTCTTCTCATTAGTCAATAAGAGCTGAATTTAAAAATAACATGCTGATGTTGCTGCACGGAAGTGTTTAAGTTGGATTAAATATGAGGGAAAAATAAATTGGGGAAACGCAAACTACAAAGGGAATTGCAGATTCACTTTCCAGTCTGAAAGATTTTTAGGGCAGGGACTGTCTATTATTTTGTTTGTACAACAATCTGAACTTAAATGGAGCCTCTAGCTGCTTCCACAACGTAAATTATTGATGCTGTTAGGATCCACAAAAGACATGTGCCTAGCTTTAAGCACAGCGGTAATAAAACTGAAGTCTAGAGGAATCCTTTAGCTCAAAGTTAAATATGTGCTTTGGGCTTCTGGTAGCTACTTGAGATGCTTACGTACCTGACATGATCTTGAAATAACGAAGCTGGCCATGCTATGATAGAGGATACAGGTCTGAATAGACACACTTGGAGGTTCCAGATAATTCTCATGACCTCTCAGAGAAACTCGGCCCCTTTGACTTTGCAGGAGACCGCTTGAAATAGATAGTCCTTATCTGAAGTGACAGCAGGTACACGATCCTAATAAAAGAAACATGGACCCGTTGCACATCACCCTGTCATTGTGTTACCTTACCTGACAAAGGAAGGCGGCATGCTGTGGTCTGAAGAAATCTGAGGTGACACAGCACCTGAGAAGGCATCCCGGTTGATGGAAAGGGAGTCAGGAGGTGGGGAGTGCGGGAAGGAAGCGGGGCTGGAACCACCTGGAGCTGTGGCTCAGTGCTCACTGGTTGCTTTGTATTGGGTGGTCTGTGTCTGCACTCCCAGTGGCAGGTGGGAGTTCATGAAGTGCCAAACTGAGCCTTGACTAAGCAGGAATAAAAAAAAAAAAAAAGAAAGAAAGAAAAAAAGGTTAATAATCCTCAGGCGCTGGGGCCTTTTTGGCTTGCTATTCTTCGTCCTGGCCTTCAAACAACCTGCACTATGGCAGATTGCGGGCTTTTACAGATTTACCAGCCCTTGCCTTTTGGAAAAAGCCTTGCTTTGGTTTTGGCTCAGTTTACACTCCTTTTCAGACACGTCTCCCTCGCTTGGAGGTAGGAGTTTGCAATGATGTTATTTAAACCTCTGTGTTGATCATGGTTTCTATGGGGCATTTTTTGTTGTTGGTTTTAATGTATCACCTGCCTTTGGGAGCAAGACACTGCTGACTCAGCTGTCCTCGCTACTCAGGTGAAAGGGCAGAGGGAGCTATGGGAAAGGAGCCCTAAGCCCTGCAAATACAATGCCACGGTGATCAGCAAAACCTACCTGATTACGTCTGCCTATTTGTCCTGCTTGGGGCCTCTGTTTGTGCTCTCTGGATCCTTCAAGCTCTCTCCTCTGTTCTCCCTTTCGCACACTTGCCCTTTCCTGAGGAATAAGTTGCAGGCAGCCTGCGGGAGGCCGTGCCTGTGCTTCCAGCCAGAGGAACAGCCTTCGGGAGGAAGAGAGTGCATTGAAGGCATCCAGCTGCTAGAAGAGAGCGCTGGATTTTCCCTTTCCTTTACTCTTCCTGGGCAAAGGGAGACAAGCTGTGTAATGACGCCGGTTCAACTCTTTATTTGCCCACTTGAAGTACAGAGCTGAGGGGCAAGTTTCCATTTCTTACAATGGAGTTGTCACCATGTGGTTCTTTCTTTCAGGAACAAGGTGATGCAAAAAGCCTTTGGGGAGACGCACAGCAGGAGCCCATGAGAGATCTGCCTCTGATGATGATGCTGCACCCAGAGCCCAAGGGGGTGGGCTCTGACCTCTGCAAGCAATGCTCTACTCACCCCAGTGCCTCCTGTTCCCCCTCACCAGGAGATGATGCCTCCAAAAAAAGTGAGATTGTGCCTCCGTGAGAGGCAGCATCTCCCAGCTTTGCCAAGTGCTCAAGAGTAGGTTTGGCTCTGCAGAAAGACGCGCAGTCTTAGGGCATCCTGTGCAAAGTGGCAGCTCCTGCTCCTCGGGCCTGGAAGGGGATCCTTGGCTGAGCCTGGTGGAGCCCATCTTGAACTCTGCTGGTTCAGGAGACCCTGCTGAGCACAGATGGGTCAGAGACCACCCATAGTTCTGAGGCTCCCAACTCTTTGAGCGATGTTACCTGAAGAGATGAGATTTCCTCTCTTCCAGCTCCTGGCTGCTTTGTCAAAACCTTTCCCTTCAGGAAGAGTCTTTTTCTGAGGCTGAGTGTACATGTGTCCTCCATGGAGCTGCCACCGGAGCAGTGCTCACAAGGTGCTATGCTATGGGCAGAGCAAAACTGATACTTGAATAGAAACTGAAAGAAGAAAAAAAGACGAAGGGAGTTATGCAGATCAGGAAGCCTTAGATGATCGAATTATACTTTTGCCCCTCTGCTGAATTGTGTATGTAGGTGTGCGATTTGGTTGTGCTGAATCAATCCCACCTAGGGTAGAGACACTACCACCTAGGGTAAAGAGATGCCCTTTAAATGAGGAAGACTTGGGACCTGTGCTAGTCTGTGTGCTCCTCAAAAAGCCATTGGAGACCTTGGGGACATGCTTGCAAAAGGCAGTGCTGCTACATCTTCACGGCCTCTCCATCCCCAAGCTCCATGTGCTGCAGTCACACTGCCTGGTGGCAGTGGAAGTTGTCTCCCAACTACAGAAATCCTCCATGCTCTGGTGTGCTGAGCCACCACAGCTTCTGCTGTAAGGCCATCACACATTGCTTGTCTGGGTGCTGTGTGAGACTTGCCAGGTTTCAACCCTAGAAATCAGGTTTGGTTCATCAATCTTTGCAAATCTTTTGGCAAATCACTGGTTGAGTAACTTCTTGGCTGCACCGGGCTGACTCCTGAGCTTACATGAGCTGATTAATTTAAGATGGAGAACCAAAGAAATTTGAGGTTCAGACTGTAGGGTTTTTTTCAATTTTGTGGGGAACCACATCTTGCTTCCCTAGAACAAATTTGGGGTCCAGCCCTCCTTTTATGGTGGTGCTGTGGCCCAGGCAAGAGTTAACATCTCAAAGTCACCCGCCCCGCTGCCCACCCTGCAACTGGGCTTAGCTTGCCCTTCCATTGTTTGGACTAAACCTTCCCAGATTTACTTACTTCCTTTTGATGTCTGGCAATGTTTGTTTATTAGCGCCAGTGGCCTGTGTTAACTCTGAGTAAGTCTTTGACTAAATCCCATTCTCTGCCTTTCCTCCTCCCTTCACGGGCTTGTGAGCTGATAAACTTCAGCGCTGGCTTTCAAACCCAGTGAGGTTAAACATGAACTTCTTTTACACCTGCCTGCTTTCCCAGCTAATGGACTCTGGTGGCTGCCGAGAGAGGAGTCCTTTTATGGCAAAAAGAAGGCTGCAAAGGTTGAATTAATTTCTGGTTTGCATGTTCAAGAAGTGAGTTTTTAACTCTTGGAGAGGAAAGGATTATTTTAGTGAATTCCCTGCTGTCCTGAGGTCATCTGCTTAACCACAGCAGAGAAATAAAAACAGGACAGGTATTAGACGGTAAGCCACGTAGTGTTATACATAGTCCACCAAGCACTATTTTATTATTCCTTTTTTTTCACGGTGCTTAAGTACCATTTTAGGACTCAGAGTTTAGTCAGCTTCAGTCTAAAGTATGAAGAAGAAAGAAGATGAGAGCTGTTTAGTAAATGATAAGTACTTCCTATGGAAACATTTGCAACAGTTCTGTTTTTCCTTTAGTCATGGGAAAGTTCCATTAAAAGAACAAAGCCTACCAAAAAAAAAATCCCCACGTTTTTTCACATTTTTAATATTTGAAAATTTTTATTTTGCTATGGGTCTATCTCAGGGGAGGAGGTATTGAAAAATCCCCTACTGTCTTTTAACTTTAAGACACAAAAATTCCTGACTAGCTTTTGCTTGTGTTATTTAATTACAGATGTAAGCCCTACTCTCAAATTCCATACAAGTTATGTGCTCTATGTTAATATGATTATAAAATAAGGATAAATGATGATAATTTTAAAGTAAAGAATCTTTGGATTTTTATTACTCCATTATTTTGTCTTCTGAAATGCTCTTCAACAATGATTAATTCTTGAGTCATCAGTATCCTAAAATGTCTTGTGGTTGCTTAAATGTTCTTTTTACAGGATTTACAAACCCACTGATTTTTAAAACTGCATTTCAAGGGTATATAGGCATTCCAGCTGGGGCAGTAACTCTGTTGTGGCAGGTCTGCACTTTTCCATGTAGTAAAAGTTTGCCAAAAAGAACTCGCATTCAAACCGGAGGTGATTGACAGGTGGCAAAGAGGAAGGATTATAGAATATGAATTGCAGAGCGAATCCAGATTGCACTGAAAGGTTTTAAAAGCCCAGGGAAAGTTTGTGGTCATCCAGAACTGAATTTACCATGACAGTCAGACGATGTAATAACAGCCCTCCTTTTTCTTTCCACTATGGTTTTTTGTCTGCATATGTTTTGTCAAGCTATAGCATTTGGGGGAAAGGGTTTTACCTCATTTTGGCAATGATTCTTTGGGCAGTGCCCTTTGATCTCCTTTGGTGTGGTGATGAAAAGGCCTCCGCTGAAGGTTTCTGGGATGGTTTAAGAAACAGTTGCCCGGTCCCTCCCCGGCCCTGGCAGAGCAGTGCAGGGGAGTAGATGCTTGCCTTTCTGCCCCTCTGTTTCACAGCCCAGATTCCCTTCTCCATCCCAGCCCCACAGCAGCTTCTTCGCCAGTGCCCCATGCAAGCTTGGAGCAGGAGCGTTCCATGCGGCTCTGCCAGGAAAGGCCACCGACGGAATCCACTGATCTCCACAAGCATCTGGGACCCGGTCACCGGATGCAAAGCCTGCAAACCAGACTTCTCAGGACATTTAGGCACTGAGAAGGAGAGCGGACTGCTATTTAACTTTAAAGATCAAAGCCTGACACTGTCCTCCTGTAAGCAGATATCTCTGTCCATTTAGAAACTCTTCCGTTTCAAGAGGTCTCTGGTTTACACAATCATGGCTTTCTCCAGCCCTTTCTTCAGGCAGCCTAATGCTGAGATGTGCACAGAAATATTCTGCGTAAGCCTGGAAACAGCTCACTGCTTATCATGAGCCTGGGGGCACTATTTTCCAATAGGTCAATATTTCTTAGATTGTTATGATAACCAGTGACAAAAAAAACCTGTTTACATGGAAAACAGTATTGATGTAGCTAACGCAGTTGCAAATCCCAAGTGCATTTCAGTGCAAATCTGCATATAGACACAGTTCTTTGTAAATGAATGCCCTATTTCCATAGCATGCTTCTTTCAGAATAAGGCACAGATTTGCCTCATCTTTAACTAGGGTTGTGAGTCACAGAAAGATTTTGGTTGTCATTTCTGCATGGACAAACCCCAGGCTCTTGTATGTTCCAAATATCTTCCTTTAAACACTTATTTGCTTGTTGCGGTGCGGACTGCTTGTGCCCTTTGCCTGAGCAGTCAACCAGTTCCCTTTGAAGATGTTTACTAATTAAATCAGAACAAAGACGGAATGAATGTTAAGCACCTTCAAACACTTGTTGCGTGCTTCAGTCCCATGACTGAACTTCACAAGCTGCCGTAAAATCTATACGTTTTGGAATATACCACATAGTGATTCCTTTAATGGATTCTCTTTTTTAAGCAGGTTAAGGAAAAAAAAAAAATCTGGCTTGTTTCATAGTCTGTTTTTCACATCTGCATCTTTTACAGTAGGAAAGCTGCACAGTCTGTTGGACCTGGCAGAGCACCGACACCCTGCATGGTGAATCCCAGCTCCAGCTGTGGCTTTAGGAAACTTACTGGCTCTGCTCCTTTTCCTTATCTGCCAGGCCTAAGCTAGTACCTAGAGACACGAGTGTGAACCAAAACCCCAGCTACAAGCACTGCCAGGTTCAGGGGTATCCAAATTCTGAATAACCCTTATTTTTAGGATCTGGGGTAAAGTTGCTTTCTCACTCATTTGGGCGTGACACACTCGTGCTGATCTCAATAGCTGGAGATCTTTTTAATTAAAGAACAATGATAAAAAACCACATAAAATGGGTTACATCAAAGCATCATCATACTACAAATGCTAATTATTATAATTATATAAGATTGCTCATGTTTATTTTCTAGGTGGGAAGGCACACCAGCTGACTGGGTTTCAATGTGTGGCTTTTTCAGCACAATTTTAAGGAGTCAGTTGTCTTGCCTAGGAGTTCTTGTCCCTTGCAAGCTGCATAGCTATGGTCAGTCTCTCACCTAATGCAAACACCTCACTCAATGCATGAAAATTGACACATGGGACTTTCTTGGAGCAAGTTCCAGTCTTAG
Source organism: Aptenodytes patagonicus (assembly GCF_965638725.1). Taxonomy (NCBI): domain Eukaryota; kingdom Metazoa; phylum Chordata; class Aves; order Sphenisciformes; family Spheniscidae; genus Aptenodytes; species Aptenodytes patagonicus. The sequence continues at coordinate 10,707,108 of NC_134950.1, read as the reverse complement.
CTATCAACACAGACATTCTTTGTTCTTCTTGTCTCAGGGACACTTGGCCTCTCCCTCTTCCAGACTGATGAATGCTACTATCTCTGGGGAGGTAATGGAGGTGCTGTTAGCACAGACAATGTCCTAGAGGTCTGCTGGCATTTTTGCAGCATGTTGTGTAACCATCTCTACTTAGCCATCCCCCTGGGATTATGTCAGGATTTAGGGTTTGGTCCCTTCCAGAGGACTAACAGGCCCAGGGTGATCTGGTCCTGCTGTTCGCTCCAGGCAGGAGCTGGGATATGATGTGCAATAGCAGCAGCCTTCTTTCTCCCCCATTTCTTTTCCCCAAGAGGCTGGTGAGGAGGCTTTCTGGGAGACCAAAGCTGGAGCCATAACAGGCACTGTTTGGTTGCTCCAGATAAATGACTGAGGGGAGCTTTGTCAGAAGGCTGGGAAGACGTACAGCCCTAGGAGCCTTGCTCTGGTGAAATGGCCAAGGTAGAGAGAAGGACCCGTGACAAGCTGGAGATGGTCAGGAGATATAAGGAAACCATAAGCTGCTCAGGGCACAGGAGGAACCACTTCTTGATTTGACAGCTCTTTCAAAGTCTGTGACCAACATTTGTTTCAAACTGGCAAAAATTATGTTGATCTATACTTTTGGTGAGCTAACAAGCAGCTCCAACGCACACCTTAAAAAGTCAAGACTGCAGTCCTCATGTTAATATAAACAAACTTTAGTAGAGGGCTAAAAACATCTTGTTAGGTCCAATCAAATGAAACAAAGCTATTTTGAATCATTCTCAATTAAAAATAATTAAAGGCTGTTAAAAATCCTGTCTAAAGATGATGTGTTTTCTGAATAAAAAACCCTAAATGAAATGGTTCCAGAGTGGGGGGTCATTTTTTAAACTAAAGCAATTCAGTGGGTTAGATAGAAACTTGTAAGAAAGGAGTTGCCAATCCCAATTTATGTTTTTTTGCTGGTTAAAAAAATCCACAAAAAACACATTTGGCTGATTTTTTTATTTATCTTTTCTTCTGAGGCTGGTGAATGCAGGGGAATGGAGATATGCAAGACAACTAGATTGGTGTCAGTTGAGTGTTAAAGCTCGTGAGTAAATATCTGAATGATCACAAGATAAATCAAGTTGGAAGGCACCTCAGGAGGTCTCTGGTTCAGAATCTTGCTCAAAGCAGAGGGAGCCCTGAGGTCAGATGGGGCTGCTCAGGGCTTTATCCAGTTAGCTTTTGAAAGCCTTCTAGAGTGGAGACCCTGTTCTTTCTAGACTGATGAGATTTTGGATACTCCATGAGAGCCTATGAGGTGCTGAGTGCAATTGTTTTCATTGGGAAGTGCCAAGAGAGGGCTATGGAGTTGCCCAACTTCTATTCTCTGCCCTCATGGGTCAGGACCAGACGTCCTACTGTATGTAAAGGTCTATCTAGCTGGGGAAAAGTAGTGTCAAGGGTTTTGCTTAGTGTTTCTGTTCAACAGCTGGTTTTCCTGGGGCAAAAGCAATATCATACAGTTTGTCTAGAGCCAGATGTGGTATCACATTTCAGATCACCCAAAGCTGAGGGCAGTGATTTCAGAGGGGAAACTGAGGCAATGGGCCCATCTGTTGAGACAGAGAGAGAAGAACCATTCTGGGCATAGATCACTAGCAATATCTGGTACCTTGCTGTTATGGTGTTTCCTTTCCTGTATTGAAATGAAGTCACAGCCCTAATTTTCCATAGGCTTACCTATTGTCTCCAGGATTCAAAGCTGTACAGCAAAATTCGTTTCATCTTTTAAGCAGCAGATTTTCACTATGATAAAAGACGCATTTTCTTTTTCTGCCTATTGAAGGGAAAGCTGAACACATATTTCCATTCTTTATTTTCCACACTACTGCTTTAATACAACTTCCTTTTAATAAAGGCAAACCAAGAGAAAACCACTATGGAAAAGCTCAGATAGCTCCATGAGTAGCAAAGCCAAGGAAGTTTCATTTCCTATAGATTTGTATCTTAAGGTTGAATTTTTGTGTGGACTCTCTGGTGTCTAATGATAGCTGAATCATAGGATGATTTAGGCAGGAAGGGTCTCCTTGAGGTGTCTAATTCAGCATCATGGTCAGAGCAGGGCTAACTCTGGAGTTAGATCAGATTCCTCAGCGTCTCGTTCAGCCAAGTTTGGAAATCTCCAAGGTCGGACAGTCACCACCCTCTCAGGGCTCTTGTTCCAGCACTGAACACCTCTGAAGGTGAAACTATTTTCTTTTGTCCAGCTAGAATAGCCCCTGTTGCAAGTTGCAATTGTTTCATCTTGTCCTTTCACTGTGCATCTCTCAGAAGGGTCTGGCTCCATTTTCCCTGTTTTCCTTCCATCAGGCAGTAGAAAACAGCAACTTAATCCCCCTGCCCTTAGCTTTCTCCTCTCCAGGTTGAACAAGGCCAGCTGTCCCAGCCTCTCCTTGTACATTATGAGCTTCAGTGCCCTCACCATCTTAGTGTTCTTCGCTTGGATACCTTCCAGTTTATCTACCTCTTATAACGGGGTGGTGGTCCCAAAACAAGACACAATATAGTTTTTTTTCTTTATGTGATTTTTGTTCTTCTTCCTCATCCTCCTATTTGCATAACTTTTGTGTCTTTGAGTCTTCCACCTCTCTATCAATGTATTTATTAGTTTTTAAACTGATAATGGGCTTTAAAGTTATTGCTGGGAAGGGAAGGCCAGCATACAGGTACACCCAATCTTACACAGTGTGATTACATAGGCCTCATACTCTTGGGAAAGAAAGCTGAAAGAAAACACCAGCAATGATAACATAATGGTCTGACATGGAAAGACAGAGGAAAATCCGGTGAGGACTGGACAGATATCCTTCTAGGTCAGTTGTGTCTGTAGAAGAGGTTACTTTTCTGAGGTATTTATCATGGTTTCCTGATAGTATTTACTGACCTCTCAGACGAAATAATTTCTTCTAAAATCAGCTGGGTTAATCTAGACACAGAGCTGAGGCTGTTTCATCTATCCTGGTGGACCCTACTTTATGCAAATGCAGAAGTGCCGGTAGAATATCAGCAGATGCTTTGGGGGATGCCCTGTTTGGCACTCACCCCTTTTTGAAGGTATTGAGCATGCAGACCCGCCTGCTAAGCTCATCTCTAGCTGACCTGAGAGGGTGGAGGGAGGGAGCTGAAGACACAAGCCATCCCCCTGCACATGGGGGATCAAAAAGGATGTGCCTCCATGATCTTGTATGATAAGGCTTTTTATGTCAGCACAAGTGAGACCTATACTATTAAGAAAGTGTTTTACACCAGAATAAGATGAGGTCTTTTCAAGGAGTGTATTTCTGGCATAGAAAAAGCAGTGCAGGTTATATGGGCAAAACTCCCCTTTAGCCTGTGTAGCTTAGTGGAGTATTCTGAGTGGGTTAAAGCACAGCTATTTGGAAATTAGTTTAGGCTGGGTACTCTGGCCAGCTCTGTTATGTCTGTCACACATTGCGGCCCAGCACACCCATGACTGATGCTTTCCAAAGTCTGTATTGTAGACTAGGCCTAAAGAGAACGGTTATAAATAATTTTGCACTAGTATAGCTGTATTGATTCTTGGAGGGTCAATGATTCTGCTTTGCTTATATGATTACAGCTAAACTGGCAAACCTTCCTGAGAAGTCATCTCCGTTTGATGCCAATTCATTTTCAGTTTCTCAGACGTTATTGTGAACATGGAAAACCTCCAATAAATGGACTGTTCCCGCAGAAGCAATGAATACCAATTGAATCACCCTTGAGTATGGCTAAGTTTTCCTGCAGCAACAGAGCACCGTGCCTGTGTTATATTAGCTTTGCATATTTATAAGCTAGTGAGTGTTATGCATTTGACACGGCAAGTTGTTGCTTAGGTTCCAAGGGCTCTTTCTAAGACAAACAGGCACTTTCAGAAAATCCACAGAATGAATACTTAGAGGAAGCTGGAGGTTGAAGTTGGAAACATATATTTCAAGGAGCTAAACCCAGGGCTTTTTCTCTTTTAAATTACTGGGTTTAGTTTTATTTATTATTGGGTTTGTCTCTTTCCTATGCCATTTCATGTCTTTTCTACATGCAAACCTCTGTTCTTCCATCCTCCAGTCCTCATTCAATAGTCAGCATTTGAAGGAGCACCCTAAGGTGACAACAGATAATGAAGTTGGCCCTTTAAAGGGCCTTCAGGTAATACAATGGTTTTGCATCAAGCTGTGGGTTTTATTTTCCACAGACCATGCAGAAATTAACATGAACTCTTCCCATTTTCCAACGCTCTGTACATATTTATTTCCATTTTTTCCTTGATGTTTAGGAGGTAGAGCCCTCTAAGGCAAATATCCTCTTTTCCTACATACAGAGTCTGATCCAAATCACAAAGCCTCTCTCTTTACCAAGCAGACTTTTTTCTTTCCTGTCTGGTCTCACAGACTGTCTTCTGCTAAGCAACTGAGTCATCTGGTTCCTCTCTACCTCCCAAGCTTCCTTTGGTGCTGAGTACTCTTCCTTCACAAGTTCAACTCTGTGTTTTTCTGCTTCGGGACTTTTCCACTTTTCAGCCCTTCCTTCTTTTGGACTGTCTGTATAGGGTGTCTTTTCCTATTCATGGACTTGCTTTTCTTGCCTACCATTCGGGAAGAACCTTGTCATAAAGAAATGACTCCTCCTTTGTTTTGTGTAACTTCTGGACAGGAGACAATGTGTGCTGAAGGCCCTGGCAGTCAATGGGTTTACCCTACATTGAGCATTTCAGAAAATTTTAGTGGCATTTAACAAACCACCACAGTCAGATGTCCCAAGCTGTCCTATGAAGCTGTTTCATATCCACCTACTTACACACACACAAACTCTAATAGTCTGGAGTACTCAGTGTCAAATTAAGCATCAGCGACCTAAATCCTGATGAAATCTAGAAGATTTCAGTGGTAGCCAGCAGCTATTAGTTTTCCTCTGGTCATAGAATCATAGAATCATTGAGGTTGGAAAAGACCTCTAAGATCATCGAGTCCAACCGTCGACCCAACACCACCATGCCCACTAAACCATGTCCCTAAGTGCCTCATCTACACGTCTTTTAAATACCTCCAGGGATGGGGACTCCACCACTTCCCTGGGCAGCCTGGTCCAATGTTTCACCACTCTTTCAGTAAAGAAATTTTTCCTTACATCCAATCTAAACCTCCCCTGGCGCAACTTGAGGCCATTTCCTCTTGTCCTATCGCTTGTTACTTGGGAGAAGAGACCAACACCCACCTCGCTACAACCTCCTTTCAGGGAGTTGTAGAGAGCGATGAGGTCTCCCCTCAGCCTCCTTTTCTCCAGGCTAAACAACCCCAGTTCCCTCAGCCGCTCCTCAGAAGACTTGTTCTCCAGACCCCTCACCAGCCTCGTTGCCCTTCTCTGGACACGCTCCAGCACCTCAACGTCCTTCTTGTAGTGAGGGGCCCAAAACTGAACACAGTATTCGAGGTGCGGCGTCACCAGTGCCGAGTACAGGGGCACGATCACTTCCCTACTCCTGCTGGCCACACTATTTCTGATACAGGCCAGGATGCCATTGGCCTTCTTGGCCGCCTGGGCATACTGGTCATGCCGCCCAGCAAGGAGAAAGTGCTGTTGATGGACTTTTTTTTCTATTAAGGTTGTGTCTCCAGAAGTGTAGTAGAAATTATTATACTCTAGCTTTACGGATTTTCACTGTCGGTTGTTAACAAGGGGCAAACCCACGGCCGGGTTTGAGGCAGAGCAATTGTAATGGCTCAGACCCTTCTGCCTACCAGTGGGGCTGCTGCATCATCTGTGGTTGGGTTAGTACCTTAACATCACCTCATATCACATATAAAACTAACGCTGTAGAATACTACAGTGCCTGTGCCATACACTCATGTTTTGCCACCTTCACACCCACTTACTGGAAAAAAAATTAAAGGTTAAGGCTGTATCTTCATTGCTCAGAAAAGGAGTTTTTCTGAAACAGAAATGAAACATGCATCAAGAACCCACAAGGTCCCATAGGAAGCAAGGTTCAGGCCAGTCACAGTTTTAAGTACAGCTCTGCCATGCAGTTGAGAAGACCTATTGTGTTAGCACTGTATTGCCCTGTTGTTAGCTTCCAGGAGATGACTAATGTGCCTTAATTAATCCCTGTGTGAAAAACATACTTTGTAGGCAACACAGACAAGGCCAAAACTGCGAGCAAGTTATTGGGAGCTGAAGCTTTGTGACTTGCTTTACATCAAGGAGATGTCGTCCACATAAGGAGGTCAACACAAACTGTGCTCTTTGGTCAAAACTGATTTGCTGAAAGAGATGATAACCTGACCTTAGCTCAAGAAAAAGCATCTTCATAAGTAGAAAAATACCATGGAAAATTACAATTAACCAGGAAGACATAGAATCATAGACTCATAGAATCATAGAATCATTGAGGTTGGAAAAGACCTCTAAGATCATCGAGTCCAACCGTCAACCCAACACCACCATGCCCACTAAACCATGTCCCTAAGTGCCGATAGAACACACAGAATAGCAATGAATAGCGGGGATGCCACAGTGCGATAAAGGTACAGTGAGTTCAGATGTACTGTTCTGTATAATCTAGGCATGATTTCTGGATGCAGTGTAAGTACTGTCATGATGTTTTTCCTCTTTTTTTTTTCTTTTTTAATCTTGGTAATAAGGTTAAATCCTGACTTAAATCGGAGTATTAGTAGTAATGCCAGATACGCACTGTCACTTTCAGACAGAAAGATCTCAAATCTCTTTGTAGACAGACATTGAAAGGTCATGTTGTCCACAGCTGAAAACCAGCCTGGTTTTTATTCTCTGGAATAAAAATGAAGCAGAAATTAGAAATGTGCAGAAATACCAGGCCAGGAAGTGAAAACTTCCCCTTCCAACCGAAAGGCAGAGGGACGGTTAAGTGATTAAAATATTAGCCAGAAGGCTGACATAACAAAACTGCCTTTTCCAGTGTCTTGTATTACAGACGTAAACACTGTATGCAATTGAAAATAACCGATCCAAGTCAGCAGTGAGTGAAATCTCCCTTTTAGAGTTGGATATTTGGTTGATTTTAATTTGAAAGTTTCGGTGCAATGGGACGACAGTCGTGTACTGACTTTGAGACCAGGCCCTGGTCCAGATAAAAAAAAACGGAAAGGCTGAGGGTGAAAATGGTCTTTATGGGACCTAAAATGCTATAGGTATATTGATTATGTGCTTGCATGGGGATCTTTATCCTGAGTGTGCTGGTTGCACATCTTGTACCCTGTGGTGGGATTGACCTTGGCTTGCCGTCAAGTGCCCACCAAGCCACTTAGGGAGGTGAAACACGTCCCCCTTTTAACACACTGGATTTGAAAGGAAGGCTGGTGTGAAGGCAGGAATATTGAAAGTGCATGATTGCTGGGGAGTAGCTTAGCCTTTGGGGTGGGGCTATTTCAGTTTGTGCAAAACTATTTATGGATGGGGTGAAAGCGAACAAAGGAAATGGAATCAAATTAGAAAAGCAACTGGGATGCCACAACACAGGCAGTGGTTTAAGAGCAGAGACAATTCTAGGGAGTGAGGTCTGAGGCAGGGAAAACAAACCCTCAGCCTAGGTAAAGCTAATGCCTAGATTCCTCTGAAATGCTCAGACCAGATATGTGCTGGAAGGTAATGTCAGGTAGGGTACTTGTCACAGAGCTCTCCTACTGGGAACACAGTTTATCCTGGCGAAGCTCTGCTTTGGCTGGTGATTTAGCCTTCTCCTTTCCATCCTCTGATCATTAGCAAAATAAATTTTCCTAACAAGAACACTGTTTTAATGGAGCATCTTTCATTCTGCTGGAGTTAGCACAGCTATGTCAGTCCAAATCCGGCAAAGGTGGGCCGGCGAAAATTAGTGGCTTTAGCCTGACCTCAGATTATGCCCCCTCATCTTCTTTACTTTCTAGGATGCTGAAGCCTCCTGGTTGTAAAGTCAGATGTGAGATTTCAAATGAGAACAAAGGCTGGTTCCAGAATTTCCTCTCCAGAAATGTACAAGTTTCGCTGCTGAGAGAGGGGGAGGGTTTACTGCGGGCACTGTGAAATGGCTTCTTCCAGCTCTGGAAACAAGGACAGACTTGAGCAGGTTGCAGAAGTTCATGGGTATGTGTCTTGCACTGATAGGGCCTGGAGACTATCCTCTTGGGTCACTTTTGTGCTAAACAGTGGGAAACAGTAATGTGAATACCTTCATATTGTAATCCTTACCCAGGTTTCAAACCTGACTTTTGGAGGGAGAGGTGGGGTTTTTTTATGCATCCTACTTGGTCCTGCTTGACTTTCCCACTAAAATGGGCAACAAAGAGATTAGTTAGTGGCTAATGAGACATTTAAGTTAGTGGAAATCTTTGCAGAACCTCCAATGGGCTCTGCATAAGACTTTAACTGAATTTCTTCTTGTTAACTGGTAGGTAGCTCTGTGGATGACAGTCTCATGTTTTAGGAACAGGACCGATGTGCTCGTGCAGAGCCTAACAGCTGCTCCAAAAGGCCAACCTGAGTAAGCCCATTTACGTAAACCACACAGGAGCAATTGGGTGGTTGCAGCCACTTGTAACTTTGACAATGTTTTCCCAGTTTTAGTAACTGCAGCCTGTTCCAGTTAAGTGCAAACCCTCTGCTCCTCAGAAATCTTTCTGCGTGAATAGGAAGGCTGTGTCACGTTACTAGTAGAAAAGTAGTGCTTTTACTCTACTAGAGGGACAGGAGATGGATGGGCATTTCAGGAGGAACAGTGATCCGTATCTTCAAAGATATTTAGGTACTTGATTCCTATTGATTTTCTCATGATCCAGGTAGCATGTAAATACCTGGAACAATCTGGCCAGAGACAAGCTGGTTTCTTTATGAAACTGTACTGAATGTTAAACATAACAATGACTTAAATGCTGAAAGGAAAGCTGGAGAGCAAAAATGCCACGTGATTATTTTGGGCCATGAGAAAAGACCTGAAGGACAGCCAAGCCAGAACTGCTCTGTGAGATCTGAAGGTATTCTGTGCTGGCAGTTCATCGATGAAGGTTGCTCATTATTTGCTTATTTTGAACATGTTGTTTGCTGAAGGCCAAAGCCTGTCAGATCTTAGGAAGGCTCTTTTTCAAGAGCTTTTGTTGCTTCAGCAAACAGGTCATGAGTCCAACCCACCCACTCCACAAACAAACATTTCTCCAAATTATCAGGGGAATGGAGTTCATTTGACAGAGATGTCAGTTTTGTAGAGACGGATTGCTTAGGGTGTGGGGGTTTTATTGTGTGTGTCCAAGCCTTTGCCCTCCACCCCTCTACTTTCTCCTCATGCATCCTGTATAATGACTCTGTGTGTGTGTTGATTTCTTTCCTTTTGGAGCTGCTTACCTCTCTAATTATACTCACTAAGTATTCAGTACTTCAGTTGGCTGTGTTCCCAGAACAAAGGCTATAGCTGAATACAAATAACTGAATTAAAATAGCATTGGCTTATAATCAGAGCAAGGCCCTGTGTTGCTTAGGAAGTTTGAGATATCACTAAGCAGAAAGGTAATTCTACCTGCTCACATGCAAATTGGATTCCTGTCTGCTTTCCAAACCAGCCTCCATACTCACGTATGTGCAACATCACATTTACTAGTGAGCTTTATAGTGGACTAAAAGGAGATGATGGCAACAATTAAAGTAGTTTATTGGGACTAGGAGGAATTGTAAATGGGTAAGAGTATTTTTCAGAGACAGAAGAATACCTCACAGAATGCTCAAGCTTGAGTAGAGAAGCTTGAATCATTGAAATGAAAGTAGGGCAGGAATTACTTATAGATGGTATCTAAAAGATATTTTAGTGGAAGCCCACTGCAGAAATGCTGTCTTAATCTTGCTGTTCAAGAAACCAGTTTGGTTCTGAGAAAGAACTGGGAAGAAGAGTGGGTGAGAGCAGCTTTTGGAGAAAGTTGAATAGGTTGCTCTTCCAAGAGAAGGGAACACAGAAGTGACATGTGCAAAGAAGAAGAGAGCTCATCTCTCTGCACTGATGATTAATTCAGAAAAAAGAAGAAAAAAAAAAAACCACCAGAAGACATAGCTCATTGTGGTCTTATATATAAATCCATCCAAATCGTCAATAGTCATTAATTAGAAACTATTTTTGTCCAGATTTTAGCCCTTGAGTTTGTTTTTGTTAGGGTTTTGGGTTTTTTGGGGGAGGATTTTGTGTGTGTTTGGTTTGTTTTTTCTAAATGTGGCTGGTGGAATTCAGAAGTGCAAAAGCATCCATATTTTTTTTTTTCTTACGGGAGCAATTCTGATATGAAAATGTCATGGAATTAAGCCATTCTAGAATATTATTATTAACTGAAGGATTTTGTTTCTGATTTTTTGTGGTGTTTTTTTGTTCCTGATGACTTTTGATTTCCAGTCTTTACCTCTGTGTTAATGTTTTCTATTTATTCATTCTTTTCCACAGTACATCAGATGTCTGCCTGCATGGAGTATTAAAGCCCAGGATGCCTACCAATGTAACTTGGATATGAAAGGATTGTTTAATGCATTAAGTGCCCAACATCCCATTGGTACAGACTCCAGTCATGATAAGAAAATGGGGACAGTGTTAACCTGCTCCTGCCTGGGAATGTCACACATCCTGGGCATGCCTGAAGATAGGTGTTTTATGTAGAAGGAATTTGCCAGGAAGAAGGGAAAGGAGGCATCAGGAACATTTCAGGCCTCCGGGGCACAGTTTTAAAGGTGCTGGATTCTTGCTTTGATTTTTTAATGACCAAGTTTCCCACCAGGGCCTGAAGCAGTAAAGAAGCCACAGCAAATGCTGTGGAAACAGCTCAAAAGAGCTCAAAAGAAATATCTATCAGCCGGTGGGCCCTCAGGCATATACCCTTCCCTCCCTCCTAACTATCCTCCCACTCCGGGGCTGCAAGCGTCAGCAGAGCTGCTTGGGTTTCCTCTCTACCCATGGAAGGCTTTGTATACGCTGGGAAACCCCTCTGGGGAGATGTGGTTGGCTTCCCTTTCCCTTTGAGCTCCTGGAGCGGATCAGCTGGTGGAGGTAAGGGAAGTCCTTAGGCTTTGAAGGATAATATGCAGTTCCCAGAATCCTCAGGGCTGGCATGAAGTGCATCTTCGAAATGTGTGTGCGTGACCCAGTCTCCTGCTGTCTCAGTAGGGCTGTCATGGCACAGCTCTACCACAGCCTTCAGGACAGCATCAAAGCACCTCTGAGGCATCTGCTATCAGAATTCGTCAGAGATGGTTTAGGTATTTCTGATCCTCCCAGGGACTGAGCTGGATGGCCTCCTGAAGTCTTTGCCAGCGCCTCATTTCAGTGGTTATCATTAACAGCAGGATCCTGCTCTGACAAATGCTGGTCTGTGCTCCAGCTAGCTGGAATGGGGGAAGAGAAACTGCAAACCAGACATCGTTTTTTTATTAAGCAAACTGCGCAGATGCACCAAGGCTAAGCTTGTGTTTTCTGAGCTGCTCATTTTATCCTTCACCAGTGTGAAACATGATGTATCACTTTTCCGGCAGCATGTTTTTTTTTATTTCTCTGGCTTGGGGTTCTGCTTGTGAAACAAAAAAAGAGAAAAAATATTTTTGGAATAAAAATAGTTTTAGTGAAAAAGAAAGGTTACGCATGAATAAAAAAGCAAGCTGCACCTTTCCAGATAAGTTATGCATGAATACAACGTTCAGAGCGGCAGTTTTTTTCTCTAATGTGCAGTAGGTTTGCGTGATAACGGAATGTCAGCTTTTACAGGTAGGTTTCACAATTTCTTCTGTGATCCAGATGCAATGGGTTTGGTGCATTTAAAGCTCATCTTTGGCCTTTAGGAAGAAGCTGTGTTCTGAAGTTGAGAGAAAAATAGCACCTGATGGCTGTTCCCTTTGACTGCTATATTTTTGGAGGCAAAGCCTCTACCGCACTATGAGCATGACACTTGTTATGCTATCCAAAAGGAAGTCCACCAGGGTAAACAAATAGGGGAAATTCCTTTACCATGTTCTTTGCTCCTTACACATTTCTTCCCCGTGACAGGAACTGCTGCTTTATCTATCAATATCGACATTTATCTATTTTTATAATTGCTTTGGAAGTAGAAGAGTTTTGGGGGGCTTAGGGGGGTACTTTTGTTCCTTTTTTTTTTTTTCTTCTTTTGAGAGGGATAAAAAGGTAGAGAAGTAGCAAACCCAACCTCTTTTATAAAGCGTTTGGTTCACAGATTCTTTTAGGTCCTTCTTTCCTGGTTAATGGAACTATTTGATCTGATCCGGCATCATCATCTAGTCTTCAGTGATAACAGAACTAGTCCATAATGAGCTCTGTTGATCCAGAGAAAAGGAGAGTATAACAGCAGAGTAATTTCATTGTGAACAGCTCTTCAGTTAAGTAGGCAATGACATTACAAAGTCAGTTGTTGGAAGCTGAAGACAGAAAAATTATACCTAATTTCTAGAGTGATTTATCTACACACTCAGAATAAATGAGATTAACAATTGTAACAAATTTAAGGGTGCTTTGGACCCGTGGATCCTTGGGCTGGGATTTATCTCACCCAGCTTTGGGTGCCTACAATGCATCTATCTCTATTTCTCCGAACTCTGTGTCTTGTTTCCTTTTGGTGAGGATCCAGTCAGCAGAGTTAATGAAGTTTAGGGTGTGATTCACCCAACCAAAGGCAGGCACCTAGCTTAGGATGAGGTGAATAAAGCTCCGAAGCTCCACTGGCTATATTGACCAGTGGATACCCCCACTGATTGTGAAAGGTCCACCAGGCAACATTACAGACACCTACATGCAGGTGGATTATTTCTGTCTCTGGAGGCTTTGAACTCAGCCTAAACATGCTCCAGACCAGCCAGAAATTAAGAGCCTGATGCAAAGCAAGGCTTTAGCTGCCTGTTTTGCAGGAAGTCAGAGGGGATGATCACCGGCCCCTTCTGACCATAGAATTTGTGAATCACCAGTGAGTAATTTCTCCAACTGCTGTTGAAAACTCTGCTGATCATTTTGGGGCTTTCACTATGATTTCCCCCATCCCCAACCATTCATCTCTACCCTGGCCAGACAATCAAATGAGGGCCCATGGAGAGGCTGCACTTCTTGTTTTGGATCTTGGCCCGCTGCAGGGAAAAGCGAGGTACTGAACTGTGTAAGCACCTTCCAGCTCATCCTGCTTATTTCAGACTGATGCCAGCAGAGGTATGGAGCATCATTGAAATCAGTAATGTTTTGAGTGAGTTTAGGGGCCTGCCCAGGCAGAACAGCTCACAACATTAGGGCCTGTTTTTATATGTCGCACTTGATAACGATATTCTTGGTCTCACTTGCCCAAATTTATCAATTGTTTCTTCCAGGCTGATTATGTCTAATTTCATACGAAAGCTGTTTGCCTGCTGTGTGTGTCTTTGTAAGGGTTTCCTGCGTGCCCTGAAATGGTTCTCCTTGCCAATGCACCCTACCTGTTGTGACTCAGCTGGTTTCCTTGCTGCGGGCATATACTGTTCTCCACTTGCTTCAGACACAAGAGGTTTATCAGCGTGTGCAGAGAGCCATACTGAGACATTTCGGTTCCCAGGACATTTCTCCCTTATGCATTCTCTCCAAGCTTTCTTTACAGATACTCTTTTCAGGCCACTGGTATCCCTCCCACCCATCCATGGTTCTCCTGGGCACCCTTCTCCCTGATATCATGTTTTTTCCTGGCTGTCACCAGGTTCCCTGCCACCCTTCCAGCTGGGATGCAGTAGAGCCAGTTGGCATCAGGAGTATTTGCCTTCATTCAGAACCCATCTTCCCTCCCCATCTTTGTTATAAGAAGGCAGAGAAAGACTTTTTACCAGGGCCTGTAGTGACAGGACAAGGAGCAACCATTTTAAACTGAAAGAGGATAGATTTAGATTGGTCATAAGAAAGAAATTTTTTACAATGACAGTGGTGAGACACTGGAACAGGTTGCCCAGAGAAGTTGTGGATGCCCCATCCCTGGAAGTGTTCAAGGTCAGGTTGGATGAGGCTTTGAGCAACCTAATCTAGTGAAAGATGTCCCTGCCGATGGCAGGGGGGGTGGACTAGATGATCTTTAAAGGTCCCTTCCAACCCAAACTATTCTGTGATTCTATGATAATAAGGCTCTGCTAAAGTTTCCATTAAATTTAAAGATATTTTCTGGGTTTTCTTCTTGACTCTTAATTTTGTTTAATGTTTTCTTTTCTTCCCATATTAAGTATTGGCCTGATGGTACACTATTCTGTGCCAGATTAAAATACCTTGTGCCTTGCATTTCTTCCCCCCTAATACTGAAGTCAAGGTCATCACTGTGTCCTACTTTCATTGCTCTCTCCTGACTTATTAGTTTATTGCCAAATTTTCCTTAGAAGTTTGCCATTCTTCTCAATGCTGGCAACAATCCCATCACTACAATCAAATCTCTAGCAGTTTCGATTTCTTGTTCATCTGTTCATGTCTCTTTTCTGACCTTTGCACCTCATGGGAAATGTAAGTTTGTTTCCCTGTTGTCCTTTTGTGAATGTTGCAGCGAAATAATTCCCTTTAATTTTAGTTTCACCAGGGACTTTTCAATGTCTTCTCTGTTCTGCCAATAAATTGTGTCACATCCTGGGAGGATTTAAACCTGTCTCCTTTGCTGAACTCCCAGACTGTTGTCTGCAACTGAATTTTACTGGACTTTTCATTTAGCATTTTAAGAAGTTTGGTGTCCTCTGAGTCATTTTGATTCCTTTCCTTCCCCATGACCTACTGTCTTTATTTTTCACATCTCTTGCTTTCTTCACTTTCTTGTTCATTAAGTTGACTTCACTCCCATCAACTTGCTACAGGTATCAAGCTGTCACCTTTCTCTCTTTTTCCTTGGGATCATCAAGCTTCCCCCAAACTGCTCCATGTGCTCCCCTTCTGACCCAGACCAGAGTACACTGTACCTCATTTCTATTTCTCCCAGTGTTGAAGTCACAGTGATTAGTGGTATTCAGTGGTTTTGTTTCAGCACAGTTACTCTGGGCCACGGGAACCAAGAGCATGAAAAATGTGGTGGTCACACCAACACTTTTTCTCCAGTTGAGCTGGACTAACATGGCTCTCGTTGGTCCGGCACTCACTCAGGTGCCTGTGATTTCTCCCGTGTGCCTCAGCCCAGCTACATACTTGATGCTTTCATTGTTCATTCACCATTTGTTTCGGTGCTGAACTGTGAATTGATGCAGATGTTTCTTCAGGGAGCTCCACTGCTAACAAGGTCTCAGCCGTATGAACCCCAGTTGCCCCATGTGGGCTGGGGACAGGTGTCTCCTGGAAGCTTCCCACGCGGGAATATCTGTTGCAAGGTGGGGCCTTTGACAAGAAACTCTGCCTTTTAATATCCCTTTTGTTTGTCCATTGACATTGTCCATTGACAAACAAAGGATGCACTCATCTTCCATCCACTTGGAAGCCTTTGTTTGCCAAAGGATGTTTTACTGCCTCTTCAAATCCTCATAAACCATCAAAGTTGAGCAAAGCAGCACAGTTAAACCTCTTAGTCCGTATTGTTCTGTAACCAGCAAGTATTCCTGAGCAGGAACAGGAAAATTTGCTACCACTTGAAATGTGCAAAGAGTGTCCGTAATATATTCATGACAAATAATAAGCTACCTACAAACGGAGCCACACCTGTTTCCTCCAACCAGAGGAGAAAGTGGATTAAACCCTCAATTCATTTTCCCACAGCCCTTACAAAACACTGAGCACCGTTTACAGTCGGGAGCCTGATTATCGTTATGCTCCCTTAGCTCAGGGAAAAACAGCTTTTCCTGGTGTAGATTATATTTGCATTTATATTTATTCATTTGCATACAGATTTTTATGCCCTACTCTTGAAAGGTAAAGAGATTCCTGCTCTTTTAAAGGCAATAACAGTTCATTTTATGCCCTGTTCTCCATAACAATAATTGCTATAACTCTGAAGCTCCCCTGGCATTTTAAGAGCAATAAAGAAAGGGGCGGAGGGGAAAAGAGGAGAAAATTCTCCTATTAATTGGTAAGACTCCAGGGTTCAGTTCTGTGGTGCTTTACTCCTGCGAGTAATCTCATTATCCTTGGTAGGGCTGATTGTAGAGAGGCGGCAGGATCATGCCCCAGAAGTCCAGCCTTTAATCAAATGTACCTGTTTAAAAGGAACACGTCTGCCTTTCAGAGGGAGCCTTTAGCTCTGAAACGAGGATGTAAATTAGCCAAAATGCCTCAGAGGGAGGAAAACTCCATCTGCCAGATTTTCCCTCTCCTCTTGCTGAAATTAATCTGTTGGTTGTGTGTGTGTGTAGGGGAGTGATTCTTTGCTATTTTTCCTTTTGATAGAGGTTCAGATCCCCATTTGCAGAAATAAACACAGGCTTTCTCCATGTGTCTGAGAAAAACACATACAAAGGGCTGTGTTGTACGGATGGGGTAAAAAGCCATATAAATCTTTAGTCAGGAAGGGGTAAGAATTTAATAAAAGTAACAGGCATTTGCCAGGGACTCTCTCAAGTATTGCAGAAACAGAAAGGCTCCATAAAGGGGAACAGGAAAGTCTGAAAGTCAGGAAAGACCTGTAGGAGAGGAGAGAGTCAGCAGAGCAGTGCTGCTTGGCTTAAAAAGCAGATGAAGATGAATGGATGCAATAAAAGTATATAAAATATTGGATTGTACAGAGGAAATAAAAAATGGGCTCCAGTATAACATTTCTTCTGATAACTAAATAAAAGTCTAAAGAGTTGTAAAAGAGCACAGTTAAAGCAGATTACTAGAGTGAAAGCAGATTACTAGAGTGTTTGTTCATTTTTCTTACAATAATGCATAACTGCCTATCACATTGATATTATTAAAGCAGAAAAAAACCCCAAAAAACATAAAGGGCTTAAAACAAACTAGTTGAATGCTAGTAAACGTATTCAAATTCCCTAAATGTGAGTTAGAAAGGCAAGTCTTTGAGATAATGTCTTCCATCCAGAGTGTGGTTTAGCCCAAATTCCAGATTTGTGGCATAATAGGAATAAAAATCATTGTGTTTTGGGTCATTATGTTTTGTGTAAATGTGAACAAATGTTACCACATCATCTGTAGCTATCAGATGGGGTAAAACCAGGAAAGAAATATCAGCTTTCGCATACTAAGACATGAAATGCCAGGTGAAGAAACAGAAAAGATGAAGAAAAGCTCTGTTTGTGTCAGAAAAATTTAAAATAAGACCCCAGAGCAGTCTTGCTCTTTTTTTTTTCTGTAAGTACAGTCACAAACCCAAGTGGAAAATGAATGAGTCACATCAGAACAACAGCTTGGCTCTTCTTCCACTGCCGCCTTCCCCTGCCTGTCACCCCACCAGGCATCCGAGGTTCTTTCCAGCTTCTGCCACCTCCCCGGTGGCCTTCAGGAGCAGCTTGAGGCGGGCCATCTCATCTGATGAAAGTGACCTTCCTACACTGATTTTTCTACTGCTGTGAGTAAAGCAACAAACTACACAGGGAGGTATTGATCATCTTTTGGGGCATTCTTCCCATGGCAGAAGTCTTGAGCCTTTGTAAGGCATTTTTTTATTCAGCTGCTAATATACTGCCACTGATAGCTTATTGTTACAGCCAATGTCAGGAATGGAAATGCAGGTGTCCTGGTACAGGACTGGTCCTGCAGTCAGTAGAGGCAAAGAGCCTGGGGAGGTTGTGCTTGGCCTTCTGAACAGCGCTAAACAGCCGTGACAGCCGTTATAAAGTGACTTTTAGTGCTTGGCTGCTTCTCCTGACCTGCTCTTTGAGATCAGTTTAAGCCATACCCATTTACACCAAATGAGGATCTGACCTCCATTTTTAGGAAGAGCACCAAGCTTGTTTACAAAATAATTGACTTGGCTTCCATCCCAAGCTAAGCATCTTTTTCTTTTGGCTTTGGCCAAGCTGGGTTCCTGTTATGGTTAGCCCAGGCTTGTACAATAAACATTTGGCAACTGGCAGCGTGGTGCTCAGTGTGAACTTTTTGCGCTGCAGCTGGTTACACAAGACCTAGCACTGGGTCAGTTGAATAGCTGCTGCTGTGGGACAGTATTGGGAAAAGTGTGGTGAGTTGGGGTAGCCACTCCAGCTAGGGCTGACTCACCACGGAGCCTTGCCTGACTCCATACTGACACTGTCTGGACCCTTATCAGCTGTGGCATCCTATGGAAATTTGTCCCACAGTCCCTGCAAGTGTGTAGCAGAGGATTTGGAGAGGCTTAAAGATGCCAGTGGGACAAAGCAGGTGAAGTGTGAACAGTGCATCTGGTGGAGGCTGGAGGAGAAGCTGCACGATGCCCAAGGCTGTGGTTTGTAGCTGCTGGTTGCTCTCCAGCACAAAGCAATGTGGCACCATCCACTCTCACGTTCAGATTAAATTGGAGCACTTTTAAGCCCATATTTACTTTTTTTTTGAAGAAACTTTTTTTTTTTTTTACAGCACAGAGACTTTCAGATTGTTTTTTGTATGCTAGTGTGTGTGTGAGTGAATTAAATACATGCTGCAAGGAAAAGAAGTAGTTAACACAACACTGTTCAGTATGTACAGCTTCATTCCCATCCACAAAGAAATAGGGTCAGCCTCCTGCAGCCCAGTGGGGGACTTGGCTTGTCACTCAGCCTGTAGAGATGACAACTTTCTGGGCGGAGCTAGATGTAGGTTTTGAACAGATTTATTTATTAAAAATTGATGCAGTCTCACTATGATGATGATTTAATTTGGATGCAAATGTGTAAGGAAACTTGTATGGACCAGAGAAACATGTCAGGAATGAACAAGGTGCAGATAACTTTGTCTTGAGCAGGACAATGAACTAGGAGAGCTCATAAGACTACTTCCAACTCTGTTTTCAGTGGTAACTTGTTCCTGTAAGTTGATGATAATTTTCCCAGGCAGGGCATGTGGACACAGTCCCTGGGAGCCTGGGGGCAGGTTTTTGATAACGATGAAGGTGATGCTTACTGCAGTGCAGGTCTGAGATACACATGAACTCAAAAGTTTCTGCAAGACCCGGTATCTCAATTTTGCCAGGCTAAAATCTGAAAGCTTCTGGGTCATTAGCTGCTACATCGCTCCCCTCCCTGATCACCCATCCTCTCGGACTTTCACTTCCTCGCTCTGATTTGGTTATGCCCGTGATGTTGAAACACTCCTCTCTGTGTATCTCCTGCTGCTACTATTAGTTCCTTATTTGCTTTCTGAAATCTCTTACATTTGTTTACAGATGAAACCCTCTGAACTTCCCCTAAGTTCACCACCTCTGCCTGTTTGCATGTGGAGACCTCGTTCATAATTTTACTTTTTCCATTAATTTTAAAGCTTCATATTCTTTTTCTTTCTGGTTTCTTTTCATGCTATTTTCCTTTACTCTCTGGAGTTTTCCAGTGTATAGCTCATATTCTTTTCCTTTCTTTCCATTTTCCTGGGGCTGCCTACTACAGAAGTAGTTGTCTTTCTTTTCTCCCAGTCAATTTGATGTTTTTCTTGTTCACACATAACTGTTTCTTCCACCTGAAGCTCATGTGGGCTGTACAAACACAATTTGTTTCACCAATCCATAAAAGAAAGTCTCCCCAGAACAAAATCTCTCCTAGCTGCACTAATTTTCCTACTAGCTCCGCAAGGTTTCAAACTTCTGTGCTTTTCACAGAAAGTCTAGATTTGAGGTCGTATTCTTTAACTAGCTAATCTTGCCTTGCCCAGGACAAGACAGATTGGTATTTATGGGACTTGCTTGGCACATGGAAAACTTGAGATCTAGCCCCTGATTGAGATCAACAAGGGACTTGAACTTTGGTCATCTTTGTCCGGCACAGAGGCCCTGCCCACCAGGTTATTGACCCTTCTGAGATGGGTGGCTCTCAGAGGTCTGTGAAAATCTTCTAGAGGTCACAGATTTGTCCTGATGTGAAACGGGAGAAATCTCAAAAGTGGAAGTGGTTTGGGAAAACCATTTCCTACAGAGCTGCCACAGGGCTCATATCCTCTGCTCTGTACAAGTCATAACAATGTGGGGATTGGGAGGGTTTGCTGCTGATTTCAACCTTCTCCTGGACTTCAGGACCACTTACAAAGTAGTAATCTGAGACCTTTCCCTCATCTGCTCCCCTCAGTCCTGAGCATGGACACCACACATTGCTGAGTGCTTCTCCCTCTTGTCTGTCCCTTAGAACAGCATGGGTCTCTTCTGCTCCTGTGAAACTGAGCATCAGTCCAACTTCCAGGCATAACTTGCCTTGGTATGGAGGATCAAAACTGCCTTCACCCCATCTTTTTAGAACAAGCTGTATTTATTTCTCCATGTTGTGAACCCAAGGCAGAATCTCCATCTTTTAATACTGTTACTTCTCTAGATGAACATTTCCTTCCTCTTTGCCAGTTTATGCAATAGGGTAAAATTGCTGTTAGGATTGGCAATGCATCTTTTGATGGACACATACAGGCAATTGCACTAGTCTTTCTCCTAAAAATAAAATAAAAAAAAAAAAAAAGTGCCCCGTTTTTCATCAGTCTCCAGAAATGAATCTGCATTTTAGTTGGAAATATTGAAAGAACAAATCTTCTTATTTTCAGTTAAAGCAAATCAGCCTGTTCTTCCTCTTTATTTGCAGGTGAAACCATAACTTTTCCTGCCAAACAAATCCATCAAATACTACTTTGTCTTTAAATAGTTTTTTTGGTTGTTTTTTTTTTCTTTCTTTTTTTTTCTCTCCTCTGTATGGCTGTAATGTCCCAGTTTTGCATTTGTTTTGCACAGGAATAAGGAAAGACAACTCTTATTTATGTGTTAATTTTTAAAAATTGTAAAATGCAGTACAAGATGCAAAGGACAGTAGAACTGGCTTATACATGCAAGACCTGATTGCTCCAGTCATAGGCTACCGCGTTCTGGTTCATATCCTTAAATTTTTGCATAAGCTCATCCTCTGTTACTGGAACTGGAACTGGAAGGATGAACAGCCTCTAACTGTATTAAATTAAAAATCTGTTATGTTTCACTAGTGTTATTAACCTGCAATGTAAATTCTCCATCTGACATAAAGACAAACTAATCCTTACACAAAACTCTGAACTCCTGTAAAATTACACTGATCATTAGCTAATTTTTCCTTTTGTTTTCTTCTCTCAGTTGCTTTACTCTTATTTTTGTGACCGGAAAACTTCAGCACTTTGCCTGTGGGTAAACAACTAAGTTGTATAAGATCGAAACAAGCAATATTCACTGCAATGAAAGTATAAGCAGACCTTCTGAGTCTCATGTGTTCAAAGTGAGATTGCTTCATCCTGCACTTCAGACTCCTCCTTTGCTGTGGCTGTATCACCCACTGGTCAATACAAATTGAATGCGTTTCTTCCAGCAGCATGCCATGAGAAACCGATTTGGTCCAGAGTGGAAGGAGGAGTTGTAGACTACCTGACCATTGCCACCGGGATCAGTGTTGCCTGACCACCAGGAGGATACCCGAGCCACCCGTGTCAGGAATTTGGTCACCCTCATTTTCTTCTCATCCTCTGGTGTTAAGGCTCTTGCAGTCTCCTGCAAGTCATCCCTTTCTGCTTCACCTTTCTCCTCTGTGGCAGAGGAAGGGTGTCTTGTTTGCTGAGAAGAGATGCTGCGAGGTTTCAGGATCTGATGTCTCCGAAGACTTCCTCAGCGGAATGCTGTTGGCATTTGCAATGCAGCTTCATCACGGAACTGAAGTGAGCAAAAAGGTTTCCAGAGAGGATGTTCTGTGTGACGTCTGCCGCTTAGACTTCGAGGCATTTGCAGAGGTGAAGTAAGCATAATGACTAGGAAGCAAATCCTTTCTCTTTAAAGTTCTTGTTAAATGCAAACTGCAGTGGAAGAGGAATGGAAAGCATCAATCCAGATCATTTACTCTTACCCCCAAGGAGCAGATTCACTGTCTATTTTCAAAGGATTGCTATTAAAGAGCATTCTTGGCTTCTTGGGGAGGAGTACCCCTGTTGCCATTAATTATTAATAATTGCTGGCATCTTTAATGAGTTCAGAAAGTGATCAGTTCATTCATAATAACCTCTTCTGCCTGCCCCCTTCAGATCCTCTAGGAAAAATACCCCAACAGATAACAAAATGGAACTACTAAATTTCAAGATGGCTAATGGGACTTACATAGCATAAAACAGCAGGATGAAGACAGAATTTCCTTAAAGGATGTTGCTGCTTATATAGCTTTAGAAATGCAGGACAGTGTATTTCATTAAAAAAAAAGAAGGTAGAGACAGAGACAGCCATAAAATAACCAATACTGAAATGTCGTTACTTTAACTTAGTTTTGAGTATGCAAATAAAGGAAAAGAATGAGGAATTAGGTATTCAGAAAGAGCAAGTCCCCATAAACGCCAATTAAAGTCAGTGGCGAGAATTGGGAGGCTGGTCCCAAAGGCGAATCCGTGCCGAGTGAGAAGGGAATTGCCCTGTGAATGTATTTAGTCTGCAGGCATTTGGGGTGCAGCTTTTGTGCTATGTCTTTACAGTGCCTAGTAAAACAAGGCCCTGGCTTGTGACTAAGAATCCTAATGCTGATACCTAACAGCAGCCAGCGTTGTTAAAATGTCAGCAAGAATGATAAGAGGTATCAGACATTTGGGGGTAGTAGGAAAGGCAACAACTATGTTTCTGCTCTTTTACTTGCAAAAAAATGGATTCTAGCAGTTACAGATCCACTGAGGATTGCTTTGCTCCTTAGGAATAGAACAGGAAGGAGAAATAATAGGAAAATATTTTATGAAGTGTGACAGCAGATGGGCTATTAAATATGACTCACTGTGTGGCATGCTGGCAAACTCTTACTAATGACCTTGTGACTCGGTGGCCACTTCGGCAGAGGTTATAGGCTTGACAGGCCATCTCTGCCTGGCAAAGGTAAGCCTGAGCCTAGCAAGCATCATGCTGTTCTGAGACTCATGATGCCAAAAATATGTTATCTGAGTCAAGGAAACTGAATTACGTGAATAATTAAAATTCATATCAGAGTTGAGTGTTGTGGACTATGTGGATGCTGAAGGTATTTCTGTCCACAACCACTTCATCAGTCTTTTAAGTTATCAAACAGAGGGGCCTGTGCTAAAGGTGGAGGTATTAAATGGGGGTATCTTACCCAGATATTAAGTAGGGGTAAATGAGGGGAGGATTGGACGTGGCACGAAGGTGACAAATACAGTGAAAATGCCAGAGCCGTCTACAAATTGATAGATCCATGTTTCATTTGTCTTTTAAAAATCAGCTGAGAAGACCACTGTATGATGCATGGTGGGGAAGGCTCTTGCTCTAGAAAGGGAATGTACAGGCTGATCTAATACTTCTTATCTATTTTTAATTTCTGTGTCACAGATGACAATTGAATCATCAAGTCTTCACGAAGCCCGAAGATCACTGGTTTTAGAATGGCTGTAGATTCACACCACGGGCACAGGAGACTGTCAGGGGAAAATGACCTGTAACTCTGGTGTCAAAGCTCTCCTTTGGTGCTTATATTACAGAACATCTAAATCATGCATTACAGCCTTTCTGATTGTACTGCCTGCAGAAGCAAACAGCCAACAGACGTAGTCCTGTAGCTGTCTGTGTTGTTTCCAGTTCCAGGTGCATTTAATTTTGTTTACAGCTGTACTGGACTTGCATAGAGAAACGCTTACACCTCTTGCCAGTGCTTTGGAGGCTACATGATCTTGTGGAATACTGAAATTACTCTTCTGTTATTACTTCAGGCTTTATATAGGAAGATATAGGAGGCATGAAATAGCTTGTATCTGACATATATTTGGGGTATTATGGGAATCCAGTACTCTTCCTTTCTGTGGGCTGGGGGAGTTGTGTCTCCTTTGCCTTGGGGGAGCAATTTCTGCCTAAGCTGCGCCAGAGGCCACTGGAGCTGAGCACAGAAAGGAGTGTGTCCTCTCTCCTGAACCTTGCTAATACATCTCATCGAATTAATAGAGGGAGCCTGATCTTTGCTGGAGAAACCCTCTTGGGAGGGTAAGTGTGAAGCAGTTGCCAGTGAGGGCAAATCTGAGGGCATATCTCTGCTGAAGGTGTAACACTGAGAAATTTGATGGCAGGGCAGGGAGGTAAGAGAGGTTGGGAGGAAGAGCACCTCTGGTTTCCCAGCTCTTTGAGAGAGAGGGAAGCTCTCCTGCCCTCCATGGTCACAATCTGCAGACCTCCAACAGAAAGGGGAGCAAATCTCAGCGTCTTCCTCTTCAGAACTTACTCTTGTAGTGAGTTCAAAGGGAGTTTGAAATATTCTTTATAATACCTGTAGGACTTCAGGATTCAGATACCTCACTTCGGCCAATATTCATGAAGACTGAATAGTTTAGTGAAGCTCACACACCCATGTTTTCCAGATCCCTGCACCAAATGGGTAATTTGACTCACTGCAACAAATCAGAGCAACCTCAGTTCAGTGACACTCACGGAGCTGTTGCAGCAGCAGGGTATGGGCTTGTTCCGGACACATTCCCAGTGCATTCCTGGAGCTAGGGATTTTTTGGGATGGTGCAATACTGGATGTCCTCCTGCCACTGGGAAATCTCAACAAAGGTTGCCCCACAGCAGTTGCAAAAGCAGAGCAGAGAATTTGGCCTATGATGTTCTCGGGTCTTGTCCCTGTTCATAGCTATGCAACTCAGAAGGATATGGAGAGATGGAAGGAAGCAGACAGCTCTCCTCTGACAAGAAGGGACTGTGGGTCCTTGTGCCATAACCCTGCACTACCTATTTTCCAAGAGCTTCATTAGTCACTCTTGCACAAAGCCAAATTAACACTATGTTAGGACAAGCGTCAGAGTCCTCATACAGGCTCCCGAGCTTCCTGAGGCCAGTGCAAGTGCTTGCTTTTCCTGATGCAGGAGGATTGCTTGTGTAAACTTCACCCTGTGACTTCAGCTGTGTAATCTGTATTCAGAAAGAGATGCTGCCTTTGGCCCTCTGGCTGCCTTTGTCTGGCTGTTATCTGTGCAACCAATGCAGAGCACCGTGGCAAGGGAAGTGCAGCAGACACAGCTGGAGGTGATGT
This sequence comes from Aptenodytes patagonicus, assembly GCF_965638725.1. Classification (NCBI taxonomy): domain Eukaryota; kingdom Metazoa; phylum Chordata; class Aves; order Sphenisciformes; family Spheniscidae; genus Aptenodytes; species Aptenodytes patagonicus. The sequence goes on along the minus strand of NC_134950.1, from coordinate 10,682,025 downwards.
CAAGGGGGGAGGTGGAAAGACATCACAAGTGGAAGGCAAGAGTGAAACTCTAATTGAGACTCTGTAAGATACTGTGAAAATACCGTGTCCCATCAGTGGAGCATGCACAGAAAACACAAAAAATTCCCTGCCCTACATCTTGTGCTACAGTGTGTCTCTACAGGTTTCAGTCCATTTCCACATGATGATTCCTCTTATTTTGCCAAGAGGTGAGGATCTCTATGTAGGAAGTTAAATCCTAGAGGAAATGGGCTTGTTTTCCTTTGGTTTCTTCTATCGACTCCATAGAAACCTGCCTTCCCTGTAGGACCCCAACTTTCCCAGGATTACAGACCAACCACCAACGTATGTGATGCAGAAAGGCAGCCTGTTCTGCAAGTTCCCGCTCTCCCACCTCTAAAACAGATTTTGAGCATCACTCACCAGTGAGGCCCAAATGAGGCTCTTTCAGCCCTAATATGAACTCCATTGCTCAACGAGAGCACTCATGCTCTCCATGCCCCCTACTTGTGAACAGATACATGTTGTCCGGGGAAAAAAAAACCTTCTTTAATTGGGGGTGGATAGGTATAAATGGACTTTTTTTCTTCTGTGCCAGGCGACTCAGGAAGAGTACAGGGATCTCGTTAGGTCGTGCAGAGAAGAAATGAGAAAGGAAAAAGCCCAGCTAGAATGCAATCTGGCCGCTGTCGTTAAAGACAACAAAAAAAGCTTTTACAAATATGTTAATGACAAGAAGAGAGCCAAGGAGAATCTCCATCCTTTATTGGATGCAGGGGGGAACATTGTCACTGAGGATGAGGAAAAGGCTGAGGTACTCAATGCCTTCTTTGCCTCAGTCTTTAACAGGCAGACCAGTTATCCTCAGGGTACTCGGCCCCCCGAGCTGGAAGACAGGGACGGTGAGCAGGATGAACCCCCCATAATCCAAGAGGAAGCAGTCAATGACCTGCTACGCCACCTGGACGCTCACAAGTCTATGGGACCAGATGGGATCCACCCGAGAGTGCTGAGGGAGCTGGCGGAGGTGCTCGCCAAGCTGCTCTCCATCATTTATCAGCAGTCCTGGTTAACGGGGGAGGTCCCGGACGACTGGAGGCTTGCCAATGTGACGTCCATCTACAAGAAGGGCCAGAAGGAGGATCCGGGGAACTACAGGCCTGTCAGCCTGACCTCGGTGCCGGGGAAGATTATGGAGCGGCTCATCTTGAGGGCGCTCACAAGGCATGAGCGGGACAACCAAGGGATCAGGCCCAGCCAGCACGGGTTCATGAGAGGCAGGTCCTGCTTGACCAACCTGATCTCCCTCTATGACCAGGTGACGCGCCTAGTGGATGAGGGAAAGGCTGTGGATGTGGTCTACCTGGACTTCAGCAAGGCCTTTGACACTGTCTCCCACAGCATTCTCCTAGAGAAGCTGGCAGCTCACGGCTTAGACAGGTGTACTCTGCGCTGGGTCAAAAACTGTCTGGACGGCCGGGCCCAGAGAGTTGTGGTGAATGGAGTTACATCCAGTTGGCGGCCGGTCATAAGCGGTGTTCCCCAGGGCTCAGTTTTGGGGCCGGTCTTGTTCAATATCTCTATCAATGATCTGGATGAGGGGATCGAGTGCACCCTCAGTAAGTTTGCAGATGACACCAAGTTGGGCAGGAGTGTTGATCTGCTCGAGGGTAGGAAGGCTCTGCAGAGGGACCTGGACAGGCTGGATCGATGGGCCAAGGCCAATTGTATGAGGTTCAACAAGGCCAAGTGCTGGGTCCTGCACTTCGGCCACAACAACCCCATGCAGCGCTACAGGCTTGGGGAAGAGTGGCTGGAAAGCTGCCCAGCAGAGAAGGACCTGGGGGTGTTGGTCGACAGCCGGCTGAACATGAGCCGGCAGTGTGCCCAGGCGGCCAAGAAGGCCAATGGCATCCTGGCCTGTATCAGAAATAGTGTGGCCAGCAGGAGGAGGGAAGTGATTGTGCCCCTGTACTCGGCACTGGTAAGGCCACATCTCGAATACTGTGTTGAGTTTTGGGCCCCTCACTACAAGAAGGACGTTGAGGTGCTGGAGCGTGTCCAGAGAAGGGCAACGAGGCTGGTGAGGGGTCTGGAGAACAAGTCTTCTGAGGAGCGGCTGAGGGAACTGGGGTTGTTTAGCCTGGAGAAAAGGAGGCTGAGGGGAGACCTCATCGCTCTCTACAACTCCCTGAAAGGAGGTTGTAGCGAGGTGGGTGTCGGTCTCTTCTCCCAAGTAACAAGTGATAGGACGAGAGGAAATGGCCTCAAGTTGCGGCAGGGGAGGTTTAGATTGGACGTGAGGAAAAATTCCTTTACTGAAAGAGTGGTTAAACATTGGACCAGGCTGCCCAGGGAAGTGGTGGAGTCCCCATCCCTGGAGGTATTTAAAAGACGAGTAGATGCGGCACTTAGGGACATGGTTTAGTGGGCATGGTGGTGTTGGGTTGACGGTTGGACTCGATGATCTTAGAGGTCTTTTCCAACCTCAATGATTCTATGATTCTATGAGTCTATGATTCTAGGAGTGGAGCAGGCCCTGGCAGCAGTGTATCAGTATGGGCAGCTCCCGACCTTTTTACAGCCAAGCCTCTCTTGAGCAAATTGGCCATGTCTTCAACCCTTCCTGTGTCTCCACTTTCTTCCCAGCCTGGTGGTGATGCTGACACCAAGCTAGCAAGACTACCTGAATCTATCTGTCCCGTAGCGCTTTCTCCAGTGCTCCCTGTGTGTGAAGACCCTGGAGCTGCCAGAGCTCAAAAAAACCTTGTTCACGGGGGGTAATCCATGCCTCCTCCTTGTAAGGTACTCGTATTTCACCAAGCTGTTGGAAACAACTGCTCCGTTATGTCCCATTCCCACTAAAAATGGGGCTTCTGGGGTAGCTACGATTCCCAGGAGCCGATATTGATGCTGGATCCGGTTTTGATTTAAAACCTCCTTTACAGAGGAGGTTTTGACCTATTTGGGTAAGAAGAGCTGAAAGGACAACATCAAATCATAAAGTATATCTGCTAAAAGTTCAGAAAGATTTCTCTTGTGAAAATGAGGTTAGTGCAAGGAGACAGCTTTGCTCAGCATTTACCTTCTGCAAATTTCCATCTCAGTCAGCTGCAATCATGTAAAGAATGAGTAAGAGGAATGAAGGGCAGCATTTTGCAGTAAATTCCTGGTTATCTGAAGATTTCCTCTGGACTGAAAGAATAGCTACTACTATCCATTACAAGGGTGTTTAGATGTGATTAGGTAGAAACAAATAATCTCGAACAAATGCAGCAGAAACAGCTTTAAGATACAATGAGGGTTCTGACTCAAAAAGAAGGCTTTCACAGGGGAAAAATCCAAAGTAAAACCACAAGAACAATGATTATTAGAGATGTGTCGGGTGCTTGGCTCTGGATTACTGTTATGCTAGTGTGTGCATTTCAAGGACAAATCACGGGCAAGAACCAGGGTAGAAGATGTTGAAATCTCCCCATCCTTTTTTTCCTTTGAATTGACTCAGTGAAATCCTTGAGAGAGAAGGCTGGAAAATGAACCGTGCTGAAGGCTCAGTAGCCCCAGCTAGTATGCTATCTGCAGCTGGTTTCATTACTGGCTAAACTGTTGGAAATACAATCCAGAATGAGAGGGAAAACTGAACTCTGTGGTGAAAAACTGGAAGATAATTTTTTAACTCTTACAAACTGCTATGCTTCCCAGCTTCAGTCAGGGCTGAAAGCAGTGATACTGTGAGAAAGATTGCTTCTGGCTATGCATCCTACCTCACTTCAGACTGACAGAAAATTTAGCAAGAAATGTTGAGCTTCACAGCTACACACAGACCTACTCCCCAGGGTCCCCACTGGCTAATTAGTGCTCTCCCTGCCACGAGCAGTGATTTTTCAAAGTCCAGCTTGCTTTCTCTGTTAAAACCAAAAGGCTTTTGCAAGCAAGGGCATTAGTTGCAGGTGAAAGCTTCTTTTTAATGAAATTGGGACCAAGTTTCTCCCTGAGATTTTGATCAGCTATTTTGTCTATCTTTTTTTTTTAATGTCTCACAGATGTTCCTTCTTGTGTCTCATCATACTGATACCACTTCAATGCTTGCTCCCTCGGTTAGCCTGCATATTGTAAGACCCCTCTCTCATCACTTTCAGTATATATGAGGCAATCTTACAAGTCACCAGTTTTGCTGGTTATATAGTGACATTTGGAAACCTTTTGCTATATACCCTGTCTACGAGAGACAAATCTCAGCTGATGCTGCCTGTCTGTCCTAGAAGAAATTCTTTCTGCTCAGAAGACTAACCTCTTATTGATCATGCTTGGGAAAGACCCCTGAGGGTTTGCTAGGTATGATTTACATTGTTTTCTCTTGTCTGCTCACTCAGCATTCAGCCATTTGCTTTCTTACTGCTTTAATGTTGTTTATTGCAGTGGTTTGTGTTTAGTATTTGACTGTACCTTAATGTTAGGATAAAAAGCAGTGCTAAAATGAGACATTTAAAAATAATGAATTGTGTGCATATGCGCCTGAATATCAGTCACCTGATGTATAACAGGGTTAATAACTGAAAAACTGTTTTTTTTCTAGCTGAGCTGCTTTTTTCAGACCCTGTAACTGTGTTTTACAAGGGTGTTTAATGCACTGATCCTCACAACCCCCTCCCTCTGCTTTCCACCTCTCTGCCCTACACCCTACACGTGCAAGGAGGAGCTTGTCCTTGTTGGGGAGAAATAGGGAGATACCCAGGCCATGAGAGGGATCTCTGATAGGGCACCCCGAGTCCTGTCCTAGTACCCTGCTTCTGGGCTTTCGCCCCTCTTTTCACCTGACCTGTGCATGTTCATTGTCCGTGGCTGTGAGTCAGTGCAAACCTCTCACCGAAACCTCTCTCACACAGTCAAATTCAAGTCTGCACCGGCAACCCCACTGCTTGATTTTGCTGTCACTTTTGATCTTGCAGGGGATGAGAAAATACTCGCATGCAAAGTTGTATACTGCTTGCAGTTCACCTGCCTGTTCTGGTGAATAAACAGAATATTCTGCTTATGGCACATCCTTTCAAGAGGGGAATACTTAGCAAATAAACTAAGGCACTGAAGCGTGAGTACCATTAGCCACACTTGCCAAAAGAAAGAAAGAAAAAAAGATACAGTAAGGCAAAAAAACCCTGGTTTGGAAAATATTTCCTGACCACCTTACCTCAGCCACATACTAGAGAATCTAATCCTGTTAAAGTTCCTCCCAAGTCCTTCTATCCTCATAAGAACATTTAACTTTATATACCTCTTATGAATAGTTCTCCAATAAATTATACTACCTGCATAAGCATCAGTTTTGGGTTTTTTACTATGTGATTTTTTTTTTTTTTAGAAGTCTCTTTGTACACTGATGGCATTAAAAAGCTGATGAGTAATTCAATTTACATGAAATAAAATGGGGAAAATTGCATGAGTAAGATGAGCTAATGAAGCATTGAAGAAAGAAAATGTTACTATGCTGTCAAAAAAAACCAACAAAAAACCTCTGTAGGCTGACAAGAAACCAGACAAGTAGATTCTGAGTAATAAATTTACCAGCAGTGTAAGACATTTTCAGTTTTGATAACATCTTTACTGGGAATGGCCTGAACCAAACTTTTATGTTTGAATATCTTAAGATTGAGGGTGTATGGCTAAATAGGAACTTGCAAGTGTGTCTCTGTTGATTTAATGGATTGACTGAAAATCCTGAGCCAAATAAGTCTTAGCATTTGTGTCCAGCAGTAGTTTTAAATGTTCTTTTTTTCACTTTTGCTCTCTCTTAGTGGAAGCTTTAGGCTTATAAGGGGCAATTTCACTTATTCAAGTAGTGAGATGTTAACTGCTCAGGCATATTTGTCTTGTTCTCAAAAAGCAGTGGAGAGTGGGAAATCTGTGGACCTTGGATTAATTTCCCTGGAGTTTAAATGATAGTCTTGATTTTTTTTCCCTTTGCTTCTGCAAAATTCAGCCTGTAGATCTTGGTGCCTACAATTTCTTACTTAAGATGTATTGACACAAAGTTTCTGAAAAGCCTGTTATGATTCACCCCCAAAAATCACATTTTAAATTATTTCCTTAAAAAAAGCACCAATGCTGGTGCCAAAAAACAGTCTGTAGAATAAAAAACAACCCCTCTGTTTTATAACTTTAAAGTGAAACACTCCAGGGTTGGATCTGCTAGCTTGTACTGATGCCCAAGGGCTATGATCCAAAACTGCAATTTATTCTGCCAGATGGGAGACTGCAGGTGTGGCTTTGTGTCTCTGTCCCAGGCTGGAGGCTCCTGTACACCTGGCAGAGCCGCATTTCTCCCAGATAGTGCATTCGTCTGAGTGTGTGTCCCTTGCATCCCAAATGAATGTGTTGGGTGGTATCATCAAACATTTCCAAGATGCCCATCCCTGCAGCATGTGTGTGTCAGGCTCGCAGAATAAGTCGGTCAAGTGGGTGCCCTGGGATTTGCCTGCTTCTCGGCCAAATTTTTGATTTTCGACCCCTGTGAGCTGCCAATGGGTATGACAGCTCAGACAGCGGGGATTAGCAATGGACACCTGCATGGTGTTTCTGGGATTCAGCCTCTTGGCAATGGCTTTAGGAGCCACCCTCACAGGCAGAAAGTCTGATTCACATCCCTGCCTCTGGAGCATCGTCTTCTCCTTTCTGACTCACCAGCTGTGTTGTATTACCTTGCTGGGGCCATCAGAGTAGGGCAGGGAGGCTCGTCTGTCTGTCCCAGGTGACTTGTTCCTTCTTTTGTACCCACCAGACTGCCCCAGACTGTCTGAGGAGTGGAGGCCGCTGACTGCAGTGTCCCCCAGGTCCCTCCTAAGTGCCCAGCAGCCAGACCCTGCCCTGTGCCTATTGCCTGCTTTTCACTGAGGCGATACTGAAATAGGAAAGAAATTACACAAAGTGGTTAAGGCCAAAAAGTCATCAGCACAAGAGGGATGAACCCCAGTCCTTGTTTAGTTGCATTGCAATCCCTACACGGTGATGATTTATGCTTCATGTCACTGAGAGCACTTATCCATATAAAATGGAGAAAGTTGGTTCAGAAATGTTCGGATACACATAGGGCACCATTATCCCCAATTCTTTTTCATATTGGTGACTTTGCAAGTCAGGTCAGCCCTTAACTGAGGCGCTGGTGCTGAGGCCAACTTATCTGATCAGATCATCTATTCTTTTGGACTGGTGAGCAAGAAACTTAACAGGATCCATATTATTGCAGATTTGCATTAACATACTCACACCATCAATCCACATATCCTTTTCTCATTGACTTGTAAGGGAAGTGCCAAACTTGTTCTCCCTGTTGAAAGTCATTCTCTTTCTCTTACTCCCATCACTGACATTATCTGGTGCTTTCTGTATGATTTCCTCATCCTTCTCTGCATTGATAATGCTGGATATTTCAAACTTCTCATCAGCAAATTCCATTTACAGCAGGCTTTTTTTTTGTGGCAATATTATTAATGAAATTACTGTCACATCAGTCCTGAGACCGATCCTTGAGGAACTCCAAAAATACTCTCTACAGCCGAACAGTTCCCCTTTGTGCACAGGCTGTCATCATCTCCCTGTAAGTCAGTTCCTTCTCTGCAATTTTGGATAGTGCCTCTCATTTTGGATCTGCATTGTCACGGCGTCCCAGACATTGGAACATGTCACAGCCAAAGTGCAATGAGGGCAGCTGGTTTCTGAGGCACACCCATATGTGTTTGGTATTTTCTGGCTGGTCCCTGGTAGCAAACTCTGCACACATGTTGCAGACCTGAGTACCTAATTGCCTAAATCTCAAGTCTTGCTTCCCATCCCAACATTAATAGTCTAGGAATGTGCCAAAGATCTTCATCCCGGTCAGAATTTTAATTGGATTTATACTGAGTAGCACTATCCCCAATTGGTACATCACCCTAGACACTGGTCGCTATGGGCTGCTAAGTGGTCCCCATTGAAGCAACCTCCATTTAATTTATCTTTTCAGACTTTCCCACCAGATGGCTTCCTGCCCACCTTTTTTTGTTTCTGAAGAAATTTTTCCTTTGCTTTCATCCTCCAAGAGTGATCCCTGTACAAAAGATTGCCAATCAAACTGAGATTAAGATACTCATATGAAGTCAGTAAAGAGCTGGTCTATTTAAAACTCAGGTCTTCCCCAACGATGAAAGAGTTGCACTAAATCCACTGGAAACGTCAGTGTGCATTGTCTTCATCTGGCCTTTTACATATAACTTTTTCTAGGCCAAGTGCAAGGTCTTGCAGATGAGTTGGGACAATCCCAAGCACAAATACAGGCTGGGCGGAGAATGGATTGAGAGCAACCCTGAGGAGAAGGACTTGGGGGTGTTGGTTGATGAGAAGCTCAACACGACCCAGCAATGTGCGCCTGCAGCCCAGAAGGCCAACCGTATCCTGGGCTGCATCAAAAGAAGCGTGGCCAGCAGGTCGAGGGAGGTGATTCTGACCCTCTACTCCACTCTCGTGGGACCCCACCTGGAGTACTGCGCTCAGCTCTGGGGCCCCCAGCATAACAAGGACATGGGCCTGTTGGAGCGGGTCCAGAGGAGGGCCACGAAGATGATCAGAGGGCTGGAGCACCTCTCGTATGAAGACAGGCTGAGAGAGTTGGCGTTGTTCATCCTGGAGAAGAGAAGGCTCCGGGGAGACCTTCTAGCAGCCTTCCAGTACCTGAAGGGGGCCTACAAGAAAGCTGTCGAGGGACTTTTTACAAGCGCATGTAGTGATAGGACAAGGGGTAGTGGCTTTAAACTGAAAGAGGGTAGATTTAGATTAGATATAAGGAAGAAATTCTTCACTATGAGGGTGGTGAGGCACTGGCACAGGTTGTCCAGAGAAGTTGTGGATGCCCCATCCCTGGAAGTGTTCAAGGCCAGGTTGGATGGGGCTTTGAGCAACCTGGTCTAGTGGAAGGAGTCCCTGCCCTTGGCAGGGAGGTTGGAACTAGATGATCTTCAAGTTCCCTTCCAACCAAAACCATTCTATGATTCTATACTGGACCCATTAAGTGGCTGAACTTGATGCTAAATCATTGCCTGATTGAAACAATTCTCAGTACTAAAATTTATACAAGGAGATTTTTTTGGGAATATAAACTTCTGTGACCTAATTCTTAACCAAAGTAAAATGTTATAACTCTTGATTTCAGTGAGGCTTTCTTAATTCCTACCAGCTGAAATTTTAAGTCATAATTTGGTTTTCTTTTCTTTCTCCCCCACCTCCCCACCCCCCCTTAACATTTCCAGTAAGTCCTCTCCCTGAAATGTCACATGGATCTGGTAGGCCACAGGATTTTATAGTGGTTCACTGAGATATATACGGCTGGGAGAAAGGTTAGTCAAAAATTTGTCAGAGGAATGTTGTATCTCTTATGTAGAGTAACTGATTGGCATCAAGAGCCTTATCTCCCCCCCCCCCCATATCACAGGAAGAGTGGCACCAGGCTCGATTGTCAATAAAAGCAGTATATAAGGAAGACGTAGCTGCTTTAACTGCATGAAAGCCTGTTCAGAGATATGAGAATAAGGAAGAGCAGAAAAAGGTCCTATGGTGGAAATAGAAAGCAAGATACGGTGGTTTGTGGGATAAAAAAAATCTGCACATCAGAAGAGTCAATGAATTTAGGATGAGCTAAGCACTGATCAGTTTTGTCCTAGTGAGCTTCTAAGTGGGACACATCCGTTCTCAACATAGGGGACGTGAAACCAAAACATGAAATTTACCCCAGCCAAGATCATGACCAGGTACAGATCAAGAAAGCAAAATAAATTAAGTTCTATGAGAAAAACGACAGACACAATTGGGGTGGAGGGACAGAGGAAGAACATGTGGGCGTGTGAATTTCTAAACCTACCATATACTTCCTCCTATGATTATTTTCCCCACCGGTGGCAACTTTTTTGTAAGTTAGAACTTTTATGGTGGTAAGAAATGTATTAAATACATTCACACCAGCACAAGCCTCAAATTAAAAATGTTATGTTTTGATTTCTCCACTTATATTTCTATTTCTTTTTCGTTGTATTTTGATACTTAGAAGCCCTCTCAGTCTGCCTTCCTCAGGCTTGCTTTCCCTTGTTTCCACTTAAAGCTAATTTGATTTTATTAATAAAAACCAGCTTTTTTCCCCACCTGAAATATTGCCTCTGATTTTAACTGTAGGCGTAGTTTTAACAAAAACTTTCACCGCTCAAGGAACATTTTGTTTGTTTTGAGATAGCAAGCGTTATGACTCCCTGTTTCCTTTTAATTAGTATTGAAAAATGGATCAAGTTTTGGGTGTTTTTCAATTGAAAATATTGAGATAATTGACGCCTGATGAGAAAATGCGGCCAGATTGAGGGAGTCATCAATGGGTTAATGAAAATGAGCATGATAGGCTCCCTTATACAAATGAATCATTTAATTATGAGACAGGGACCATGTTTTTCATTTACAACACATTGCACAATGGCATCAGAACCTCTAGGTGCTACAGAAACATTAGTGATGCTCATGGGAACGGAGGCTTCTGTTTTCCATAACCATATCTATGACAAAATATTCAGTGCTGGACACTTGTTATGTCAAAACAGTACTGGCAAACAAAAAAGACTTCAAGAAAGTGTGAGGCCAAGTTAAGAAAAAAACATCCTGAATGTAGGGAACTAGCATGGTCAGATAAATCATATGAGGTTTCTGTAGCTGGAGGCACCTTAGAAACTGCATTTTACTCCTCCAGCTAATGTTCCTGTGTAGCTTTGTGGATGGGAAGAAGCCTTTGATACTTGTCCAGAACAGAAATCCATGTATCCATCGTATTTACGTGAGCTTGAATTCACATCTTGAGCTTTGCATCAAGACTCCTTTGCCTTTGCAGTCTTCTAAGCAGCAAAGTTTTGAAATACTATATGAAACATGATGAAGTGAAGCTTGCGTATAACTATGTGAAAAGCCCAAATTTGAAGGAAAGATTACTGGAACTAAGAGGTGAATATAGCAACATGATAATACCATGCAAAGAATAACAGAGCAAATACCAAGGAACTTTTTCTGAGAGGAAGATCTCTTATTAGACTAGTACAAACTCCCAAAAGAGCTGGTATAGCTCCCACAGCATAAGACTTTTAAAATGAGATCGGACAAAACACTCAGAAACACACTGTGGAAAGTGTGCCTTCTCTGATGGACTGGATGACCTTGCCACTTCTTTGTTCTTTTTGCCTTAATCTTTGAACAGTAGTGCAGTGAACCAGTCACTGCTTTTCAATCACACTTCTGAGGATACAAAAATCCAAGAATGTCTGCTTGCTTTATGATTCTTATCCCTAGTCTGTTAAACAGGGCTTATACTGAACAATAGACATTTCTCAGCCATTGCAGTGCCAGGTATTGATGAACGTCCTGTTGAAATTCAGGACTGGTTCCTCCTCTTGAATGCATTAATGACCCATAATTTTCTTACAGATGAAGGGAAAAGACACCCAACCTACATGTGTTATTCAGAGAACCACAGAGGTGATGCTATTTATCCCTTTATGATCTGGTATATTCTAACCTTGGCAGAAAACATTATCTGAAATGGGAGGGGAACCCAAGAAAAATGGCATGCTACACATAACTCCTGAATATTGCAGGTGCTAAATATTTGGAGGAAGTTTTTTCTCTTATAACCCCAACTGCATAAAAGTCAAGCATTTTAAGTAACTAGTAATTCAAACTCCTTCTGTAGTCAGCAGAAAGAGCTGTCTTCAGAGGATCACTGATCCTGCCCATACTGGGTGTTGCCTTCTCTCTCCATTGAGTACGGAGCCTAGAAAACTGCCTTAGATTAGATGTTTGCCTCTTAGATGGTTAATCTCAAATAAAGTGAATTCTGCCCATAGTGATTAGTTTCTCTGCTGTGTGAGTGACCTCCTCCACTTGAATTCCACAGATAGCAATGAATAAAATTGCATCAGGTTGAAAATACTCCAAATTTTTTTTTTCTTTTCTTGTACTTCTTTGAGCTAAAGCTAAAATTATCATTCTATGTTTCCTGTCCTACCTTGATCAGACTTATACCTGTGCATGAATGAGGTCCATGGATATTAGCTTATTCACAAAGAAATGCCACAGCCCCATTCAAAATTATATATATATAAAGGATATGCATGTATATGCAAGTAGCAAGCCTGTTATTTATGTGATGGCATGAGGCAGGATCTGAAGAAGAAGGACACTGACGCAGCACATTTCTGTTTAATATAAAGAAAGTATAATGCTGTACTGGGGTTCCAGCAGTCTGACCTCCAGCCACCCTTCAGCAGATAAGAGCCGCCAATTGGCAATGGTCTCACAGGGAGCATCATCTGTTCTTGGTGCAATCCTGCTGTATCAATTCCATGCCTTTGCAGACCTCCAAAGGCTGCAGGTCTGACGCCCAGGGTATGCCTGGTCTGTGCAGCTTTTATGCCACCTGAGTGAGGCATAGGAAGCTGAGTGCTTTGGAGAATATGCTTTATAATATTATTCCATAGAAAACTTCAGCAAAACAAGATTATCAGCCTCTATATCTCACCTATGCCAAATCCCCTGAATCAAGGGGCAATGGTAACCTTTCAGCATCCAGTCTATGCTCCACACTTGATGCAGGAGTTGTTACAACTCTTTACACCTGGTGTACTGGTGTATCCTGCAGGTATTCACTGTCACCTTGAAGAATCCCCAACCATGTTCCTGGGTGATGAGATCCTGTGTTTTGAGAAGGAACTTTGAAATCATCTTTCACAAATTATGTTGCTCAAAGGTCCAGCCTGGAGAAGGGGGAAAGTGTGCTTGTGAACTATACAGTCGAGCTGTCGATGAGGGCATCAAGATTCTCTTTGTAAAGCTTAGCAACAGATGACTATGGATGGGTGAATGGCAGCTGTTGGCAATTCTTCTACATCGGACAGTGGTGATTTCTGCAGCCGCTGCAATTCTATCTCGCCTCCATGTGGAGATTTCAATTTCTGTATGTATGTGTGGCCATTGGCTTGATACAGTGCGTGTGGGAGTGGAAGTTATTTAGCAGTACAGTCAATTCACCATTATCCATGGGTGGATTTTGCCCATAAACCATGCAGTAGGTGATGAGAGATCCAGACCTGAACCACCCAAGACATCATTTATTAGTGCAGGCACAGTGCCAAGTGCATGTATCTATGCTGCTCTCAGAGCCAGTGCTGGTCTCAAAATAATGCAGCTATACTTACGACTTACGTGGCACTGACTACAAGTTGATAAGCCCCATTGTTTTAAATTAGCTCTTGAGGTCCCTCTTCAGCACTGGTTCGTAAGTGGCAGAGGTATGTGGAAACCATCGTGTGTCAATCAGAGGCTTTATGTGCCCCTTGCTGAACGTGGGAGTGATCCTGCAAGACCATCGTGGATGGCTTTGTCCATCATCCCCAGTGCTTGCTTCTCAGAGAGCAGCTTGTTTTGGTTCAGTGCTTCATGTTGTACCTCCACTGAAGATGTTCTTTTGCACCATGTTGCATTGGAGACCTCCAAAATGTGTAAGGATTGTGGCACTCAAACCAGTCCTGCCAGTAGCATTATCCAGGGTTTTCTTTCACCCAGGATATCCCTGCCCTATCATTACACTACCAATTTATCATAAACCTCCTAAATGCTACATTACTGAATGTGTTGTAGAACAGGAAGGGATGTACAGCTAAAGCACTTTCATTTAAACTATACCTCCCATACACAGTCAAATCTCTGAAGGGTCCTTACCATCGATTGATCTCTTAGCCTTAAGATATATTCTGCAGTTAAGGAGTGCAGGCCTGAAAGGGGTCTCTTGTGTGCAGGCAATCACATTATATAATCCCTTTTATGAACTGATTAAACTCAATCTTAAAAGTAGTTAATATGTTTTATGCCCAAATGTTCTTACTTGAAGCTTTTTCTGGTAAACCACTTGCCTGATGTTGAGAGGTGCTGCAGTCTTTCATCAAAATGAGTTTACACTCATTCGTTCTTGGAAATATAAGCATATTTTGCACTGGACATTGTGCAAGCCAGTAAGTCCACAGGGACCTTGCTTGAACAGCTTGTGATGTTGAGGTTGCAGGGATACAACTGTTTTTTTCTGTTGAGCAAGCAGAAGGTGGCCTACAGTTGAGCTCAGTTCTTTGAAAAAGAAAAAACAGCAGCCCTTTTTTAAAATTATTATTATTTTTTTCATGAAATGAAGAGACTGACTACTCAAGAAAGTAGATCTGCTGAGTAAGGTGTTGTCATTTTCAGGTACACGGTTTTCATAATGGAAATGGCTTTCAAGGGACTTTCCCAAGAACAGACAGCAGCTTGTGGCAAAGTTGGAAATATAACCCAGACTTTCTGAGTGATTTGCTGCAGTGAGAAAGAGTCTCTATCACTCATCTGTCTATATCTCTGGCTTTTTAATTCTTTTTCTGTTTATTTATTCTGACCACTTAAGTACCTGAGCATCTTGCAAATTATAGAGAAAATTAAGCATGTCCTGTGGGGTGTTTTTTTTCTTAGGAACCTTTGCTGAATACTGAGTGAGATCCTGGCTGTTACTGTCAGTAGGATCCTTCACTGATGGCAATGGATACTAGGTCAAGGCTTCAGTGATTCAGATTTCAATACCTATATGTGCTTCATAAATTTCACTGAAATGGGACCCACCAGCTCACACAGGGAAGTCACAGGCTCTTCTTGTTTCAAGGTACTAAGGCAAAAGCGTGGGGGGATGTTGTACTGCAAAATTCTGTTCAGTCATGGGGGAACCAAGTACGATGCAAAATCTGTAATAAGGAAATAATGATGGTGGCAGCTATTAAATTTCCTCCAGATGAAGTACACATGATTGGAAGGCCATCGATAGGACATAGAGTTCCTTTCTCAAACCTTTTTTGGCTGTTGGAATTATGCCAGCCTGATTTGCCCCAGACATGAAATATTTTGACTCTGGTAGAATAGCAAGAGGATCAACATTGTCCATCTGCTGAATGAGGAAGGAAGGAGGTGAAGGAATAGGAGATGCTGTAGAGGAAACTGAGGCAAAAGTGTGACCACAAGAAGATCAACCGTACCTGTCTGCTCTGCTTTGGAGGTCTGTCTGGTGGTGACACAACCATGCGATCTGGTTCCTAGGACATAGGGACAAGGATCTGTTCAGTGAAATCCTCAGGCTGCTCAGTTCCTTAGATAAACCAATCCACTGATGCTTAGAAGTTTTCATATCGCTCAACTAAAACATCCTGGTAGGAGAATATCTAGACATGAGCACTAGGAAACAGAACCAGTTTCAAAACATTGCTTCTGAATTTGCAAAGGTCACCAATAAAGTAAGATAGGTAAATGTAGCACATTTGTCAGTAGCTTTAAAACAAGCATAAGCTAGATGCTGCCATTTTAAGGCTAAGAGTGAAAATGATTTACAGAAGCAAGGTTTGGATGTAAGTGACTGAAGATCATGTCTCCCATTCCCCTATGTATGGAGGCTGGTTCCTGATCTCTACTGCCTTTATTTAATTTCACTTCAAATAATCCCAGCATAGAGCTTTTTTTCATGGCTTCATTTTTTTTTTTCATTTGCCATATGGTTACCAATCACAGTGACAAATCCTATCTTGCTAAGTGATAGGCAACTGTCATGGTTTAACCCCAGCTGGCAACTAAGCCCCACACAGCCGCTCGCTCACTCCTCCCATGTGGGATGGGGGAGAGAATCGGAAGGGTAAAAGTGAGAAAACTCGTGGGTTGAGATAAAGACAGTTTAGTAGGTAAAGCAAAAGCCGTGCGCACAAGCAAAGCAAACCAAGGAATTCATTCACTCCTTCCCATCGGCAGGCAGGTGTTCAGCCATCTCCAGGAAAGCAGGGCTCCATCAAGCCTAACGGTTACTTGGGAAGAGAAACGACGTCACTCTGAACGTCCCCCACTTCCTCCTTCTTCCCCCAGCTCTATATGCTGAGCATGACGTCACATGGTATGGAATATCCCTTTGGTCAGTTGGGGTCAGCTGTCCCAGCTGTGTCCCCTCCCAACTTCTTGTGCACCCCCAGCCTGCTCGCTGGTGGGGTGGTGTGAGAAGCAGAAAAGGCCTTGACTCTGTGTAAGCACTGCTCAGCAGGAACTAAAACATCCCTGTGTTATCAACGCTGTTTCCAGCACAAATCCAGAACACAGCCCCATACTAGCTACTGTGAAGAAAATTAACTCTATCCCAGACAAAACCAGCTCAGCAATACATTTTTCTCCCTTGGAATTCTCCCTTTTCTCCTTTCCCTACACACTTCTATTTACCAGAATTTTGTCCATTCATTAATACATAGACTGGGTCCTGAAATATTATAAGCAGGTTTAGCTTCAGTGATTTCAGGGAAGGCACACCCATAGATTGCCCCTCACAAGCTAGCCTTTATACGTGAGAAATGGGCCATTCTTTTAAGATAGAAAGTGCCATTGTCCTGTCTTTGAAATATCTACTGTCTGGTACTCAGTGAAGATAAATTTGAGTCTTTCCTTAAATTACATTTCGCTCTGAACTGATGTGACATTTATCTCTGCTGGAGTGTTGACTATATGAAAAGCTGAAGCTTGTTTAAAGAATGCTGCCAAACAAGAAAGATTGTAATCCATCTAATTACTGAGCTAGGATGTGCCAGTGCTGCAAACTTCAATTACCACCATTAAAGCATCAATTGAAAGCTTCAGCTGATTCTCAGAGAGTCAGACACTTCCAGACATTTCATGCATTATACAGATGTTTTGCTGCTCCTTCAGTCCCTAATGGTTCACTGTTTTGAACATTTGGGACTCCTGTAACATGAGGAGTAAGCTCCAGATGTAGAGGGATTTCAAGTGAATTCTGCCTCTTTAAACTACATCTTGTCAATTGTTCCCCCAGTATGAACTGATGACCTCATGCTGGATGCCTTTTATTTTTTCCCAAGTGTTATAAGATAAATTTGCCCACAGGGTTACTTACAATTCCTGGGAATCCACATTTCCATGGATATCAAAGGCCCAGTACTACAGTGAGGTCCCTGGGACAGAATTCTGCAGGCACACAGCTCTCTTTGTAGCCTCAGCTGCTAAGTCTTTATATGTCAGTATTGCTGTCCACACATTTAAAGAATAGCTCCAAAATGTGCAAAAATGACCCCATGTTTTGAGCAAAGCTCTGGAAATTTTGTGGGCAACACCTTCTGTGATCAGCTTACCCTTGTTTCACTTTGACACAAGTGTTAATAACTCAGTTTGATTGATTCCCTTCTGGCAATTTGCTCCTAAGTCAGAGTTGGGTCAAAATCAAAAGAAAAAATCCTTCTGGAGTCTAACCTTTAAAAAAGCCCAGGACTTTAATAGCTGAGCATTGAAGGAAGTTTCAGAATTAAAAGTCCATTTGAATCAAAGAGTCAAATAATTTTATTTTGGAGACATTGAGACAAAACTGTTCTATTTCCAAAACCGTCTCTTTTCAGATGCAAATCATCTGAGAGAGGTTGGGGAAGTCATTGCTTCTGTGTCACTTACATTGCTTATATTTGCCAAGGGCAAAATTTGCACCTGTGCAGAACAGCCAGCTCCAGAGTTAAAGCAGCATTTATGGGCCACTCTCAGTGACTTTGGGCACTGCTGACTTGTACCTAGCTCTCGAGACAATATGCCACAGGAAGATTACACTGCCTGCAAAAGGGATGTAGCTGCAGGCTGAAGCCCTCAGTCTAAAATGTTGTGTGGATCTTTTGTTCTTAATATTTCCTCCTTTAAGAAAAAATTTACCTTCATTGACAGCCAATTAGCAGCTGTGTTCTATATCTATGCAATTAATCCCCTCTCTTGATCTAATCTTTAACTGTATGTGCTTTTACTAGGTAGACCTGTGAACTTGATGCTCTCTCAAATTATTATTGCTTTTTGAACAAAAGAAAAGCTCAGAAGGAGATTTTTCCCGGAGGGTTCCCTAAATGAATAGCAGCATTTCTGGGGACATACTAAAAGAAATGTGCAACTTTATATTTACCAGGGACTGGGAGGTGGGAGTTTGTGGCTGCAATTATCACATATTACTCTCTGCCAGTGCATCTTCCCATCTCTCCCAGGTACTGCTGAAACAGATTTGGAAAATAAAGGGAAAAGACAACCTCCTTTAGGAGAGATTTCAAGTGTAGAGGCTTCATGTCATGGACAGCTTTTACTCCTTGGGCGATGGCCCAAAGCAACAAGAAATGCTAAAACACACAAGGCTGCCTTGAAGGAATTGCCTGTTGGTCTTTTACACAAAGGGATTTCATGAGGTGTTCACATGAGACCAATTAGGAGAAACTGCAAGAGTGGGTACCCTGGAATTCTCCAAGTAGTGGAAAAAAGCATTTTAACAGCAGGAGGACACAGGCAGAGGTGTATTGCAGGGATGCCTTTCAGAAATTCTTTTTGTAAGATATGCTACACCAAAAAGGAAACCCAAACTCTCTCTATCCTTTGGAAGTCTGATGAAGCTGATCATTTGAATTTGCCTGAAACTATCTTGTCATGTCAATGGAAGGATGAAACCCAGTGACTTCAGAAATATTGTGTATGATTAGCTATATTCCAGTTATTGGCATGACACACAAGGCATGACCATACATTTTCATTCAAACTTTCAATTTATGTTAAGTGAAAATATAAAAATGAGAAATGGTAGAGGACAACTGTGCCCAACAGCTCTGTAAAAGGTCTATTAATATCTAAATAAAAATGGCAGCCACTTCTGGCAAAGAGGAGGTTGCTAGCAACTGAGGTTACAGCACGTAAGAAACAAATGGAAACCATTACCTAGAAAATATATCATTCCTTGTTTTAAAGACAGGTGCTAGCAGAATTGCCCCAAGAAGAAATGGGTATTGGCAGCAGTTGAGGAAAGGTAATGCCTTTT
This sequence comes from Aptenodytes patagonicus, assembly GCF_965638725.1. Lineage (NCBI taxonomy): Eukaryota > Metazoa > Chordata > Aves > Sphenisciformes > Spheniscidae > Aptenodytes > Aptenodytes patagonicus. The sequence goes on along the minus strand of NC_134950.1, from coordinate 10,663,097 downwards.
AAACACAGAAATGTAAGAGCAGCTCTAGAGTTCAGATGCAGCTATCCCAGGATTTCTGTCTCTGACATTGATTTGCTGTGAATGTTTAAAGACGAGGTATAAAAATGAGTCAAGCCTCCAGTTTCACTTCCCCCAGCATCTCCTTCCAGCAACTTCTGGTAAAGGAGGTGTATATTTATTTTTCATAGTCACTAATGGATTTTCATTCAATACATTTGTCTAATTGCTTTTTTAATTCATCTAAACTCCTGGTACCTACAACATCCTGTAGCAATGGATTCCATTTATTTAGGCATGCATCGCATGAAAAGGTACTTCCTTTTGGTTTAAATCTTCTACCTGATAATTCATTGCTTGCCTTCTAGTTTCGGTTTTAGGGGAAAGAATGAATAATTGTTCCCTAATCATCTGCTGTTTGCCACTCAAGGTTTCATACACTGGCCTAATCATATAGAGAACTAAAACTATTCAGTCAGCCTTGAGACCTATATATGGGAAGAAATTCACTGGTTGTTTTAATTCATCCTTCTGCCAATGGATGAAAGTAAGAGATCCCTTATCAGACTCTGAAACAGTAACTACAGGGTTTTGTATGCTCAGCACCTTGTGGCAATAATGAAGACGGACAGCTTATGAAGATTTCTGGAAATTCTCCTTACTGTTGAAATGCACACAGAAGCACTGCAACTCCTATAGGGTTCAAAACTTGAAATAGTGTTAAACATCAAGGTAGGGAATTACGGGTCCTTCCAGCAGCCATGGTGGTGAACTCCATCTTTTGTGTGGCCATGGTGCTCTTCCATGTGCTGCAAAGATCAGGACTAAAAATCTGCTGGTCTTATTGTGTCTAACCCAAGAGCACCTTGGGCTAGATCCACCCATGGATCTCTCTAGTAAGACAGAATTTAGTATGTGTGCTTAAGGAAACTTTGTGTTTCTCTGCTCTACCACTTTGGCATCTCTGAGTAAGCATGAACAAGGCTAGTTCACGCATTCTAAGTGACATAGGTATTGCAACAAGGATCTTTGTGCAGACTAATTTCATGGGTATTTATTCTGCTCAGGCCAGTCTGAATCCTGAAATTAATTCCATGCTCTGTATCTGTGTGACAAGTAATGACTGCAGCTGAGACATACCTTGTGAGTAATCCAGGAACCATGTTCTTACTTATGGAAGAGAAAGTGCAAGCATTGGCAAGAGAAAAAAGGCCTGCGGAGGAAGAAGGCAGTTCTTCTTGTGGGTGTGTCAGACGAATGCTAAATTGGTAAATCCCTGGATAGGCATAACCTCAAAGGGCCTATGGGTACTGCAGAAAATGATGCAAGCTCTATGCATCTTGCAACTTTTAATCTAAAGGACAGGGTGATGTTCCAGGGTAATGACCTGTGTAAGGACTGGAGGCAAAGCAAATATTGGTCTGATTGAGTTGCAACTAGAGGTGATCGACGGGACAGAAGAGGATTTAATAACATTGAGAAAAGTGATCTGTTTGCATAATCAGGTGACCCCATATCTCTAGTCAGCTGCAGACATGCAGACACGGTCAAACTTGGTTGACCAGAAAGATTCAATCTCCTCTCCAAAAGTTGTTTCTGTCTTCTATTAACAAAAAGGGGATGTTGAAAATATGAACTGTGAACACTGGCACAATCAGTCCCGACAATCAGAAAATACTTTCCTGTGTGAAACGTTTATCTGAGTTCATCTTTTCATTTATAGAAGTCCCATCCTGAGCATCCTTGGACAGGTACAATTGAATAAATTGATCTCAGAGGCCCGTCTCTACGCCCTGTGTTGAAGCACCCTGTAAGGACCTGGATGGGTAAATCTCCATATCTTCTACAGATTTATTAAAGGAATCATTGTTTTACTGATGCTAGGAGTATCCTGAGGATCACAGGATTTTTTTTCCTCCTATCCCCAGTCTTCAGGGCAACATATCCACTACAAAGAACAATAGGCATTAGGATCCTATTCATAGCTGAGGCCCTGCTTCTGCCTCTGATCCCAAGTTTGTTAGTATCTGACTTTGCTGGAGAAGAAAGGAAAGCAAATGTTCATAAATCACTCATAATGGGCAAAATGACTATTTTCAGTAGCATTGGCTTGTAACACATGGGAAGGACCCCAGTAATTTATTTGTTTCTAAAAACCCTGAGTGGTTGCCACTATTGCTGTGTACTTCCTATCCTTATCAGAAGATAATTTCCCTTGGCTGTGGAATTAACTTCCTGCACTGACTGATGGGGATGGTTTTCTCAGAGGCTCCTAGCTGGTAGGAGCTTTTATGAGTCTATTGTTTTGTAGAAGGTTCTTCTGCTTAAGTATAATAAAAAGATAATGAGCAATCGTTGTCTCTTAGACTATGCGGTGGTTTGTGTAAGCGGGTTTACTCATTTTGCTCTGTCAGTTTTAAGACTTGCGTGTTTCTCCTAGGGGCTGTGATCTGTTCGCCTGGGGTTCACAGCAGAGCATTCACACTTCTGTAAAACTGTGTGTACACTGCTTTAAGACTGCTTCAGAGGTATTATTAACAATGAAAGTTAAAAAAAAAAAAACAAAAAAAAAACCTTACTGCAAGTCATTAAGAAAACCAACTCATTGAGTAAAAAAAAAAATAATTATCTTTGGAAAAGGAAACAGCCAATATAACTGCAAACTACCGGTATGACCACTCATTTTTCATTCTTACAACCACAGAACATACAAGCAAAAAAGTCCCCTACCTCAGAGATTAAAGGGAACTCAGACTGGCGGCTTATTTAAATGAAGTCTCTCAAGTTGTTTAAAGCTGAAAATCACACCTGTGCCAAGAGCTGGGCACAGAGATGAAGGGCCAGGTATAGGGCATCATGTCCGATACAAGGGCTCTGCAATTCCCTAGTTTTAGGTTCTGAAATAGCATTTAAAATTGCTTAGCCATTTACCTCTCAGGATGTGTTGGACATCCTTTGAACATGTCCTGTGGACCAGAGCCCCAGGCTGGGGACAGCCCTGACCCTGCAGTGCACAAGTTAAGCCTGGGACAGGGCTGGGTGTGTGCAGAAAAGCAAACGCGTGTGTGCCCACAGACATTTCGAAGAAACTTAAAGAAAGGAGGGTGCAGGGCTGCTGTTCTCAGTTTGGGATTTTGGCACCGAAGTTCAGCTTCAGTCCCATGTAGATTCCTAAATCCTGAACTGCTGCTAGGCAGTCAGTGATGATTCAAGGCCGGTGCTGAAACCACTAAAAATTGTACGAGGTCTAAACTTCTGTCCTTGGCTGTCCTTCAGGGGGTTGCTCATGGCGTACTTTGGTGACTAACTTGTAAATCAGCCTGGTCCTGGCTCTCTGTCCAGAGCTGAGCAACTCCCTGCTTACAGTAATAAGCATTGACCACAGAGGACTGAAATCTGCTGGCTCATACACCCCTACAAGTCAGGAGAAACCTCATTAGCTTCATCTGGGGCTGCTCCTGATTTGCATTGGTTTAACTGAATAACAGACTTTGGCTGGAAACAGACATGAGCAGCAAATCAGCCCCAGCACAACACAGTCTGAGATGGAGGAAGGCTTCAGAAGGCCTTTCTTCATGCTAAAACACAATATAAAAGTCCCTCCTGCTGCAGTCTAGGAGTCACAGTGCATCATTGTCTTTCATCTTTCGGTGCTATTGTTGCTGATTTTAACTAGGAGAGAGAATCAGGCCCAGGATGATGTTTCCTGAAGCTCTTTGTCCCAAACCACGCTTTGCTGCATGAGCATACTGGAAGCTGATGCTACATGGAAGTGCAGCTAGAAGCAAGATGCAGCATGTTCTTCAGCTGCTACCAAGTCCTGTTCATTTCAGGCAGTTTGTTTGAGCCATTGGTCCTCAGCCACTGACTATTAATTTCCAACACTCTCCCTGTGTCAGCTATCCGGGAAGACTGTGTCCTGAAGATAATGTTCAGTTGTCCCTTACTGCTGGAGGAATGTGCCCAAGAAACACTTCTCTTGGCTCACCCAGCCTCAAACTGCTGGTGATGAATTCAGTCATTTGCCAATACCATATGAAACTGCATTTCTTACAACCACTGCCATTTACATAATGCAATATCCATATGGTGATTGTTTTATTTATGTTTCCCTTACTTCAAGGCAGAGGAAGTCAGCGGCTGGAGCTGTGAGATAAAGGCACCCACCAGTTACTGGGCTGTGTTGTTCACGGGGGTGATAAGCTTTTATCACCCACTGGGAGTTAGGATCTTGTCTAAGTGATAACATCCATCCCTTGAAAACAGAACAGAGCTCTCACTGTTTGCCTGTCTGAGAGGAGAGAGTTTATAACCCCAGACTTTACAGTGACTGTGAGCTAAAACATGACATAGCTTGATTGTCTTAATTTCTTGACTCATTCTGTTGCAAGTCACAATATGAGCATTTGCTTCCTTTTCATCAAAAGAGTTTAATTGTGTTTGCATTACCCCCTCGTCTGTATTTGCCACTGGAAGTCTTAAAAAAAAATCTCCTTCTCCCATGTGACTTTAATTCTGCTAATCCCTACCTACCTTTTGAATCAATTAATGGGCAGTTTATGGTTTGCAGAGAGAAAAAGTGTAAATGAGAAGCGATTCCTTTGGCCATCGTGTGTGTAACTGGAGGACGTTTCAAACACAAAACAGAAAAAAGGGTTACTTCAATGGCTTGTTTCTTTTCCTCTTTGGATTTCATACCAAGGGAGACAGAGGGTAACGATGTTTTGTTTTTATAATTAAAATAACATCATAAGATTAGCTATACTGTGGCTGGATATCATCTGTATGGAAAGTTCTACAGTTAAAAAGAAAACAGGAAAGTTTCAGAAGGTTTATTTTTAATTAATCTATAGAATTATCTACTTGCGTTATTTCTGCATGTGGATTTCCAGGAATTTCAACCTTCTCCACAGACATGGAAATTTGGCCCATTTCTTATGTTAGTCAAATAATGTTACAAGAAAATGTAAAGCTACGGGATCTGGTTTTACCATTCCATTACTCTGATTTTACACCTTTGTGATTCCATCTATTGAAGAAATGACTTTATAGTGGCTCTGAAGCTAGGGAATCTGTATAAAGCACCATGCTGCAAATTCATAGGGGAGGCAGTTGCCAATTGCTTCAGTGGCTCTTGTTGTTTTCTGAGCCTCGACAACCACAGTCTGAAAATAGCGAGGCTGCAAAAGTAAATGTGACCCCAGCCGGAGCCGAGCCCCAGCAGGAGCAAAAGGGGTCTGCTATGAGGAAGAGCAATCCTCAGCCATGCTTCAAGCTTCAGCCACTGTCTTTGCAGGCACAAGCATTGCTTTTTGGGGGGCAAGCTGTCTGTTTTGGTGTAGTTTCTGTTTTATTTTGTGTGGCTTCTCCCCTAGAAGGGTATCTTCTACAGGTATAAGGGCCAGTTGTGCAACAGCAGTGACACAGTAAGCCCTAGCATGACTTAAACTGTATAGACTCGTCTCTGTAGTCAGACTGTTGCACAAGCATCCTACATCCTTAGGTCCTTACAGTAGTGCTATACCATGGCTGGATATGACAGTCTAAATGCTCATGATGTCTTTACGTGTTTAGACATCTCAAACTGATGTCTTCACAACATAAAAGGCTTGACAACAATGAGAAAGAGAAATCTTCACCTCATCCCCAACCTCAATTCCAAGACTTGGTAATTGGATTCCCATGGAACTACTTCTGTTGGGTAATTTCTTAGAAGGATGCATCTTGCTTTTAATATTCTGCATCAGCTTTTAATTATAATATTAATAACATTGCATGTAAAGGATTTTTCTTTTTTTTTAAACAAACACTTTTTAAGGGTACTTGTTTGAGTTTCTGAATCACCAGTATACTCAGGGAATAGAGACAGAGTTGATCCAATATTCAGATGGCTCTGTGGTCTAGAAATTTGAGTGTGTTTCATGATGTAAATTGCCTTTAGAAGACTATTTATTCCTGTACATTTTTGGTCTGAAGTGAAGTATTCCTGGGAATTCCTCACTCCCACATAAATTTTTCCAAGGAAATGCCTGTGACATATCAAAGGAGACATTTGTATTTCCAGAGCACAGCAGGAAGGGAGGCATAATGCTTTTTCCAACTTGATTCTGAGGGTGGGTTTTTCATAAATGTTTATCACTGGAATAACTTCACTCCCACTTAATGAGTGGCTTATGGGCTTTTCAGGGCTCCAGCACAGAGTGCCTGTTACGTGCCACAGTGACCCCTCTAAGTTGGTTAATTTTTACTACTTCTCCTATTGCAACACTTTTAACAGTTGAGGCGAAGAGGAATAGTGGGATAGGAAGGAAGTGGTGTGGAAACTTCACTCCTATTTGTGCTCTTCTATGAATTAACTTATAATTTGGCAAACTAGACCAGGGCCATATTCAGACAGTGTCAATTCAGTATGTGTATTTGGGGTTTCCTGTTTGATAGTGGTACAGAAAAAGTCAGTAGGGTATAGTAAACCCAACATTTTTAAGGTGTTTGAACTATGACTCTCAGTTTTCATCTGTGAAAAAGGGGGAATAGTCTTTCCTTAATGTTGTGAAGTCTTGTGATGGTAAATCCACAGGTACTGAGATGATGAGGGAGCTCCAGATACTTAGACTTAACGTGTGAATGGATAGGGCCATCAGGCTTCATGCCTGTAGCAAGCACTGGGTGGCCAGCCAGCTAGCCCACTAGTGGTGCACCAAAGTGAGCCCTGCTTTGAATTTTGTCTTGAAGGTCCCTTTGACCTCTGATGTTCTCCTCAGGAGGAGGAAAGCAAGGAGCAGAAGCAGTGATGGCAGAGAGGCAAGAGGGAGGGCAGGCGGGACTGACAGGCAGCACTACTCAGCACAGCGGGGATGCTGAATTCAAGGAGGAAGGTGAGACAATAATGCCCCCTCTCTGCAAAGCAGGGTGACCTCCGAGGATGAGTCATGCCTCTTGCTGCCTCCCACAGCGTTATCTGTTTCTGATGTGACCAAATGCTGAAGTGAAACAAACGTCCTTCCATGGCAATGAAAGGAGAATGAAAATGACAAGAGTTAAAGTTTAATGCAGGAAATATGAACGAAAAAGCCTCCCCCAAACCACAGCCAAACCCAAGCAGTGAAGAGAGGGCTATCTGCGTGCACCCAGAAACAGCGGCAAAACCCTAGCAAGGGATATGGGGATACAGCTGGGGGGGGCAAGTATCAGCCTTAGCTGTGCACACCTGGTTGAAACCTCCAGGTATTGGCAAGAGGGCTTTCTCTGACATGCAAACCCAGGGAAATTCCTCTGCAAAGGATTGCATTTCATTGGGTTGAATAATGAGCTGAAGATCAGGCAGTCCTGCGGAGGTGAGTACCCTGCACCACTCAGGCATGCAGGATGTATGCACATAAAAGGCATTTCACCTTAAATATGAGATTGACTTACCCAGGGTCAGGTTCATACCCACGTTTGATGTTGACCTTTATGAATTTACTTTGAGGTAAAACTGAAATGCTTTGACTGTGCTGTGTTTTTACATCACGATGCCTTGTCTGCGTTTCCCTAAAGAAAAGCAGAAATTATTAGCCACAGAGATAAGAAGATAAGCCAAGCATTGTCCTCAACAAAAGAAGCGGCAAAGAAGTGAGCGTGTTGGAGATAAGAGATATGTTTTGTTTACAGAAAGTTTTTAAATTTCTCTCACGCTGAACTGAAGAAATGACAAGGGGGGGAGAAGCATTATTCTTGATGTGCAAACATAATTGAAAGATATTTTTGATGGCGGTGCTTGTAAGAAGTGTAGGGGTAAATGTGAATATCTCCCACATAGAAATAGTCACACATGGTTTTGGCTGCCTTTAATTGTGTTATATATTCAGTGGGTTCAGACACACTGGTTATTTCTCAAAGGTCACAAATAATGTCTTTTTCAGTGGAACATCATTATACAATCAATTGCTAACTAATTTTTTTTTATATATTTTAAGATCACCCAGTAATTCTATGGGATTTGAGATATTACTTGTACTTCAGAGGTCCATAAAAATGCTGAAAGGCTGCAACCTCTGGATATTGCCCATCTCACCTCCCACTTGAAGCAGGACAATCACCAGTGTTAAATGAGATCAAGGGTATTTGCAAGGTTTTTTTGAAGAGTAAATAAATTCTTACATTTTTCAGAGTACTGGAAGTAACTTCTGTCCCTGAGATCAAACAATCCCTGAGCTGAGACACGTCCAAGATTTTCCCCAGGTCAATATTGTCACCCATCTATGGAGCGATGGCAAAATCTGGAGCCCTCTGGGGCAATAATTTTTATTGTGCAGATATTGGTCACAGAAATTACTCTTTCAGTCCTGTTGGTGTAATTTGCATAAAACAATATTAGTCATCAGTAAACAGGAAGCTAATTTTGGCAGAAACCCTGCCCTGCCACTGAAGCAGCTGTCCTGCTTCCACCTCTCCTCTGAGTATCACAGTTTCAGTGTTGAACTCAGCTTTCCCCATCTGCAGCATCTTGTTCTAGCTGCTAGCACGGACTTTCACACCTCCTAATCCCCACTCCCACAGATCCATGTGGCCTTCCCTGGGCACCAGATGTTCATTTCTGCAACTACTGTGGAGCCTGTAAAGTTTTGCAGTCAGATGAAATAGCTCCCACACATTAGGGAAGGTTGAGCTTGGTCCATGTCTGACAACTGTGAAAGACTTGGGCTCCATTTGGGTCCCACACACATCTGCCACAGTTGCCTGATGTTGGACTTCAGTCTTTTCTCCCTTTTGGACTGGCCTGTATGTAATTAATGTTACATTCATCTTTAGTCCCACCAAGCGAGAAAAATATATACCTGCATCAAGATAACTGTGTTTGTTGAAAAAGATGCCCCCTCATCACTAAAATGTGTAGTGATGGGGCGAGGCAAGAAAGTGATCTTTACAGGAAATTGTTTTCCCTGTTGGTTAAACATGAAAATCAGATTTTTTTCAAAAGTGATGGGGAAGGAGTGGGCAGTACTGTAACTGCAGGTAGAGAAGGCCCAGATTTGGCCTTATTCCAGGAGAGGACTGGGAGAGTAAACTGTGATCGCCTTGTTTTGGTAGAATTTATCAGTTAAGCAATGGTTTGCAAACCTCAATTCTAAAATCAGCTTCTCTAAATCAAGAGAATTTCAAGTTTCTGTGTTGGGCCTATGTCTAGAAAAACAAAAAGGAGGAATTCCAGAAGCTTCTGATATTTCCAGTACAAGGCCAAAATTTTGCATGATCTGAAGAGGTACGTTTCAGTTCTGGTTAACACTGAGAACCCTAACCAAGAAAAACAGAAGAAACTTCTATCTTAGAAAACCATAAAATTATCTTGTAAAGTTTCAGGTGAACAGAATAAACAATAGAAACACGAGCTCAGGATGAGCAGGGGAATGTGCTCCCTTGCTTTCTCATGCTCATCTGAAACACATTTCCAACCTTTCTGAAGCTCATCCTTGCTGAGGAAAGAAAAATACACATCTATTTAGGCTGCTATTGCTCTGGTTGGGAAACTGGAGAAGCCGTAGTTGCTATTTTTACAAGTTTGCTTCCTTCAGGGGAGAGATATCTTAGGGTTGAGGGGCAGGTAATGTGATCTCTTTTTCTATTTTTATAAAGGGCCTGGGGATGCACCAGGAAGCTGCAGATCTGTGCAGTTGAAAGTCTTCAGCTCCTCTTTTGAGATACTAAGGGAGGAACAGTTAGAAAAGCATGGCCTAATTAAGGATATCTAATATGGTTTCAGGAAGGGAAGGGCATGCCTCATTAACTGGCTGGAATTCTTTGAGGATATTGCTGCTAAGGGAGACCAAAAAAAAGGCAACTCACTGTGAGCATTGTGTACCTCAGTGGGCTGGGGGAGAATAAAAACACAGTTAGGAAAGTCTGGGGTTGATACCTACATTGTGGAGTGGGTAAAAATGTATGAAATTAACTGGTATTTAAACCTGCAGGGAGTGGAACTATTTCTTATTTCTTGAAATCCTGGGTGCATTCTTGCCTTTAATCTTTTCTTTTTTTAAAAAAAATTAAATTATTATTATTGATATAATTGGCTTTTGTGATTCAGCTGAATCGAAAGCCGCAGCATTTCCAGATGACATTGCGCTAAATTTGGAGGGCAATGAGGAAAATTGCAATTAGATACAGACAGAGTTAAATGCTTTTCAAGGTTTCTAGCATGGCAGATGGCATATCCAATAAAGGTCAGATAAATGTAGCATCATGATAATAAGCCAAAGACCCTAGAAACAGGAGAGGGAAAAGGTAGGGTGGATGTAAAGCTGTATATTGACAGCTGTATACTGACAGCTTTAATGTGGGAATGGCGGGAGATGCAGTTTCCCCAGATCTTTGTAGAAACAGAGTCTAAAATTCTTCAAGTTGTCCTTGGGAGAGAGAAATGACCCAAAAAGTCCCTCATTTTGACTGGGGAAAAGTAGAGTTTCTCATGAACCTGCTCAGCACAACAGGAGAGGGGCTTGCAGCCGAGAGAGAGCAAGAGCTCGTGGTGGAGGAAGAATCGGGTTGGGGTGTGGGACTGGGGTTGGTGCGAATGTGGAGGCAAAGAAGTCATTCAAGCTCCTCTCACCCTGGGGATGGCATGGGGCCAGTTTGGCTGCTCACCTGGCTGCCTGGCCATCCCAAGGGTTGCAGGACCAGCTGAGTGCAGCGCTGTCCACTTGCAGTCCCTGGGAACCCTGTTGCATGCCTGTCTGCTGGGAAGAAGGGTGTTGTCCTCATAAGCTCTCAACCACCTGGAGATTCCTTCAGAGCTGGGGAAACTGCATGTTTTTGACCCAGCTGTGCTCTTCAGAGCTTGCAAAAGATCAGTCCCCTTGATTTTCTACATAACCAGTCCTTCCATGTTGATTGCTTGGAAAAGCCAGGTATTTCTCGTGGTTACAGGAGACAACTGGACCCTGAGAGCTCATATGAGGGGGTTGAGAAACAGTCCTGTGACACAGGGGAGGTTTTGTTCTCTGCTGAGCAAAGGGACCTTTATTAGAAGAAGGAAAGCAGGTGTTAGAGGGGAAGGAAATGGGGAAATCCTTGTGTTTCTTTTAATATCTATGAAATTTTAAGAGCTTTGAAAGGGTCTCACCTATATGTCTCTGTTAACTATGCCCCTTTGCAATTTGGCATGAGACCGGGCACACATCACTTTTCACTTAGATGAAAGAGGATGGACACTTAGAGATGGAGGGGCAGGGAGAGGGGACCGCAGTGAAAACCTGCCTGTGAAGCAGCAGACAGCAGTCACGAGAAGGAGCATAGCCCTGATGGAGGGAGGTTGCTCATGGACAAAGGCTGGGTCAAATGCACCTTGAGCATCACCCCTTCCCCTTACCCCTGCAGTGTTCGCTCCCAGCCAGGGTCCAGGCCATCCCTAGGCTCTGCCCCTGACCCTCAAGGCCCAGTAAGAGTCTATCTATGCTCTGCTACTCCCCAAAACCATCTTCCAACGCAGGTATAGGAAAGCCACTCTTTTTTTCCCTTGCTTGAGGAAAAAACGGTGTCATTGCTTGCAAAAGGTGCCAGACTGGTGTTCCCATGTTCAGTCGCAGGTTGGTTATAGCAAACACAGTGGAAGGGAGACACTTCCATTTCATGAGTATTTGTGCTTGTTTTCTGATTCGTGCTGTGCAAAGGGCTCTTTTTCAAGGACCAGCCTCTCCCCATGACTCTAAGGGCTGTACAAGCACCAAAAACTAAGAGAGCCGCCTCCTACAGAGCCTCTGATGTGGGAAGAAGATAGGAGCAAGCAGCCAGCGATGTTAGCAAGAGTGGGGAGGGAGAGAAGCAGGGAGGAGCCAAGAGACAGTGGCAGTTGCCGTGACAGACCATGTTCGGGGATGACTACTTGGCTGTCAACCACATTTTTAAAGTCTTGCAGTGCCGAAGCATTTACCTCTGGGATAAGAAGCATAATTTAGTTTCCAGAGGTTATTCAGTTCTTGATCTCTGGCTTAATACAGCCAGTGAGGATATTACCCACGATGACTGTTTTATGAGGAATGCATCTGGCTTTGGGGAACCAGAATATTAAATTCATTTTACCTAGATCACTGGCTATCCTTCACCAGGGAGGAATTAGGGCAAATTTTGTGTGAGGTGAGTTTTGAGGTGGAAGAGCTTGAATTTTTGTGTGCACTGACAGATGTATATCAATGTCCCCTAAGCAGTGTCCTTCTAGCACCAAATTATCCATGGGGAAAACCCTAACTTATAATTGACTGAGGTCAATCTGAGCCAGTCACTAGCCAGCAAAAGGCTTCAGAGACTATTATCTGTCCTTAGCATATGCATTGGACTAGGACTCCAAGGTGTTATTTGGCTGGGTGCTGTATGAGTACAAGGGAAGAAATAGTACTCTGTAGGCCTATAACCCAGAAAATAAAGACAAACTTTGAAATTCTGGCTCAACTATAGTCAAAAAGAGTTTTACTAGTGACCTAAAAAGGGCCAGAATTTCATCCAAATATACAGAAATGATAAAATGCCTATGTAGGTTACTCAGTGCCTCAGAAGAAGCAAAAAGAGGCAGGAAAACCGTAGGCTTCCTAGACTGATTTGATTGATCATGTTTTCAGACTATTATACCAAAAAAAGGCGTTCAGGAAATATACACAGGGACATGCATTTGTGCTGTGAGAAAACATGTCTACAAACAAAAAACAAGGTGGTGTACATCCATTCCCCCACCTGCAAATGGGATGTTTTCTGGTCTCACAGCACTCTTTGTACACCAAAATGCGTAAGAAATATATGCACGTCTGGGTTAAAATCCCAGAGTCCTAGGCTGTGTCCTCAGTCACTAAGGACTTCAGTGTAGAGCTTCTGCGGACGAGTGAGCTTTAGCCCTGGGATCTTCCCATGACACTGGCAGCTCATCTTCCAAGTGTGCAGCCGCCCAGCACACAGCCGTGGCCGTCCAGCTCCTTGGCGCCCGGGCAGCACTCTCTGTTTGTACAGCACCTGACACAATAAGCTGCCAGTCAGATTTTCAGGCTGCTGTGCGATCTTGTGATATTAATAATATAATGATAGCATTATAACGGGACCATTCAACTCTGTAGTTTGTTCTATAAATGATTTATAAGTTTTATGCATTTTATATGCCTCTCATTAAAAATGCATTGAAAAATACTATCAAAATACCATTTTGTGAGGCTCAGGCTCTCTTTATTCTTGTTACAGCCATCTGCCATTAAGCTTTAATAACTGACTGATTATAATTTATTAATTTATCACCTGTTCTTCATACAGTTAGATAAAATAATTGTCAACCAATGTGAAATGGCCTCCTATTGTGTTATTAATCCCCAAAGCAATTAGAAAACCCACTGATTGCACAAGCCATTGAAAATGGGCAGTAACTCATGTTAGAACGATCTGCAGTGCTCACATCAGCACACTTAGTGCATGATTGGTAATAAGGTTTCTGTCGCTAGTGTGAATTTGAAAGGGGCAGTTTAACTAGGGAGGCTTTTATTTTTATTTATTTATTTTATAATAAGCCTGGATTTTTAGGGCTGACAATAGATGTGTGGGTTCCAGCTTGTCTTATGGATTCTGTGGGCATAGTCTGAGAAAGGCAATACCAACTTTGTACAGCGTCATACTAATGTTTCTCAAACCTTCTTTGGAGAGATTTCTGCCCGTGCTACCTTTCCCAAGAATGAAAGGGTAATTTAGGGATAGCTATAAAAGCCAAATCATTTAGGAGATTGACCTCAGTCAGTTTTGGATGAAGACGTCAGACATCAGTATCTCTCCTTTGATTTTTATCTGCCAAGGTTTCGATATGGGTTAGCTGTGGGCTTTCTGATATGGATATTTACAGTATGTGAAAAGGGACGGAGCTGATGGTTTGCTGAATCCAACAGCTGTCATTTAGCAAAGCCGTTTGCTTACTTTGCCAGTGTGAAGGAGATATGCAGGCCACCCCAGATGTGAAGAAGTTCCTTATCTCCCATCATATTTGCAGTGCAGGCTTCCAGCTACCCGTGTTACAATACTTCTGACACTAAAAAGTCACATTCCGGTAATGCTGTTCCCGATGCAGATTTAACTGCTTTTCTGATGAAAAGAAAGAAAGAAAAAAGATGCCACTGACATCAGAAAGCAGAGCCATACTACTGAAGAAAGGAGCTGTAAACATTTCTCTGTCCTAAATGAAGCTGCCTGGCTCCTATTGTGTGTGTGCTCGGTCAGGCACCATGCTGGTGGGTCAGGCACTGTGGGGGTATAGAGCTACCAATTACAGCGATATTTTGTTCCAAATTGCTTGAAGTGGTCTAGGAGAACTTTTATTTAAACAAGATGATTGCATAGATCTAAAAACTGCCAACATTTTGCTATTGAACAAGGCTCTGGGCAGGCTTAGGAAGAGATTGTTCATCTCTCTCTTCTGTCTCCGGAAATACATACCATGCAGTAAGTAGGTCTGTGCATTAGTGCGATGTAGTGACTCCAGAGTACAAGAAAGTCTTGAGTCTTCCACCAATATCATGCTCCCTCTGCATGATGGTAGGATAGTTGAATTATTCCTCTACCACCCAACGCTTCTGCCATCTTTGCTGTTCCATTCCAGGGTTTGTAGCTTTTCCACAGTTAAAGCTGGAGAAACTGCTTTAACAAAAAGAACCAGAAAAACTGATGTTGAACTGAGCGTATTGGGAGATTTGTACTTCCTCCTTCTACAGGGAACCCAAAGCAGAAGTAAAGAGGTTATTCTTGATATTCTTATACTATTTCTGGCTTTTCTGGAAGTAAAAATCAGAAGAAATCTCATGCAAATATTTGTCCTTCTGAGACATCCAAGCCAAATGTACAGATCTAAGGGTTTTAGATAAAGCAGATATAAGTACGGTGAATTCTTTTTCTCTAATCTTGAGAAACTTTCCCATCTTACCCCTCCAATGTGTCCACAGATAAAATCTGGACTGTAGAAAGTCCTCAGAAATGGTGCAGCCACTGTAATTGTCTTGCACTGAAGGTGCACATCTTTTGCCTACACAATCCTCAGTTGGGGTGAGCACGGAGAGGATCTTCTACTCCTTCCCACCTCTGTAGACATACACAAGACTACTCTGCACTCTTAAGCTACTGCAGTGACTACAACCTCTTCATCTTAGCTTGCAGCAGATTATTTGCCCTCTGTCATGACCTGCAGGCAACTAATCATGTTTTACCCAGATTTGGATCTCATGGTTCTTCTTGAATCAGGTTCTCAGCACCAGCTGGGGAGCTTCTGGGTATGGAAGCCAGTTACGGCATGCTGTCTGACACAGGCTAGCGGGTAGGTAATTTTTCAAATGGTAGATTGACAACTGTTACTGTTTGTATTTTCACTGCAGGTAGGAGTTCTCCAGTGAAGGTTAATCTTGCAACGTTAATTGAGCCACAATGCATATACTCCTTCTTGAATATAAGAGCATCACAGAAGGAAATCCACATTCAAAACAAGTTTAGGGTCAGTTATCCATGTAATAGACCTCCCTGGCTTCTGCTGTCTGCAAAGTTGATGGTCTATATAACGCACCAGAAAAAAATTTCACAGCTGAAGAACAGTGTCACAAAAATTCTGATTCATGAAGGGGTACTAATGGCCTTTCCCCTCAGCAAAATCATCATCTAAGGAATCTGTCATATTTTTATTCATGACAAAGTTCCAATGTGGGGGCCACTGAATCCTTTAAAAGGACCACTATCAATCACACAGGAAGATCTTTATTGCAAAGATAAAATGTGGTTGAATTCCATGTGGGTCTAAACTCAAGTTAGCAAACCATGGCCATATTCCATACTCATTATTTCCACAAAGGGATTGCGTGCACCCATGTGCATCTCTGAACCCATCAAAGTAACATCCCGTAATTCTTTTTACTGCATTAAATGGTGTTGCTCTGGCTGATGAATGCATCCACTAGTGGTTGCATGCACACTAGACAGGCTGGCCTCCTTGACAGCAGGGTAGCTCAGTCCTCTGCTTACCACATTTGGCCTACAGGTCCTTCTTCCTCTAAGACATAGCTGTCATTTTGGGTCCATTCTTTTCAGTTCAAAGTGCGAGCTGTGCTGCAGTCCTGCTGCTTGGTGTTTTCTTGGAATGAAGCTGAGATTCTACATTTTGGTCTTGTATGTATGACATGACAAGACTGGAGTCCTTGAGTTTGCAAAGCCTGCAGGGAAGATGCTGAAGGACTCTGCAGAGCAGAAGAAAACAAGCCTGGTGCATTCTTGTCCATACTGCCTGCTGGGACTTATTCCCAGAGTAGAATATCTAAGACAAAACACTTTGATTTTTCTTTCAAAGGAGCTACCTAGTACTTTCAAAAAATAGCATGGGAGTGAATTAATGTTTATGCAATATGGAAGGTCAGTGAATCAAGATCAGGGGTGAGGTGGGGAGTGAGATGATGGTGTAGACATACCCCCACCCATGTGAGTGTATGTAAATTGGAGCGATTTTCTGGGCACAGAGAGGTGTGGGAAAACACTGGGGAACTCAGTGTTCAAATACTGTGACTGCATCCTCAGCACTGAGGGTGCCAGCCCTTGTAAAAACAGATCCTGAGTGAGCTTCAATTGGTAATCCTGCTCTGAATGGAAAACACACCCCCGGATTTGGGTTTTCTCTATGAACCAGAAGGAGAAAGAGACAACAGCTTCACCTGAGTTAATTCTGAAGTGAAGACATAACCTCTGACACACAAGATCATTTACCCTTTTATGTGGGAAAACCTATTATTAGAGCTTGACTGAAATGTTTAAGAGACTAACAATAATACCACCTACCTTCAGCTTTCAGAAATTGAGTACTAGAGTTTGGTGCTGACTTCTCATCTTTGCTTAGACACTCCTTCTTAGGGAAAGTCTTGTGAAGGTAACCTATTTCTTTAACAAAGCTGTGCTACAGTGTGGATGATGAGGACAGTGAAGATCCTGGGAGATCCTCTGCAAAACACCCTGGAGCCATTTGCATCAATTAACTCCACCACCAGCATGTGACTGCCTGTAGGCCAGGCTGTTGCCTATTATCTCTTGAAGTGAAGATCATTTTTGATAGGGAAAGTGGGAGGCTTTTGCTTATGAGAATGAGTTCACCCAAGGGTGCTCAAGTTAAGGATTCCTCGGTAGTCTCTTAATCAGATAGGCCAATTTATAAACAAGCGCTTTTAAAAAAAAAATCCTTTTCACTTAGCCTGTTGAATTTTGCTTAAAGTGCTGCAGTTCATTGTTAGGATTTCCGAGCTCTGATGAGCACATGCGGTGTCACATTCCCAGGATGTGGTCCAAGGCAGTATCACAGTGAGGTAACTACTGTCAAATGTTGTCAGTGGTCCAGTTCTGACTTGAAAAGAGCACCGCTGACACCTCTTACTACAGCTTTTTGGCTTTCTTCCAAGGTTTCCTTCCCAACAGATGCTGAAATCCCAGCAGAAAGCAAGGATGAATATAACAAAACAAGTGCACAGCATAGCTAATTAGTAATTAAAATCTCTTAAAGCAGGTAGTATTGAAAAAAGGAGGAAGGTTTATTGGATCTCTAACCTCAAAGGATTTTTCTATTGCATCTATCCCAGCATTTCTTCATGACTGTTTTTTAAAGAGTGAAAGAGGGGAGGACATCCTGCTGTCAGTTACCCAGAGCATAAATCTGGAGTAATTCTGCCGTCTCCAATAAGACAATCCAGTTTGCTGCGATGGCAGCAAAAGGCAAGTTTGCAGCCAGGCTACTGCTTTCATGAGAGCACCAGCAAGAGAAACAGAAGAAAAAAGAGAGAGAAAGGGAATCATTAAAGGACTGAAAGACCTTTTTAAAATGTAGCTCTTGGGGGAAGGTCTCATTATGTTTGTACAGCACCTGGCACAATAGAGCCCTTTTGAATTCAGTTTCTGGAAGCTGCAGACATATCCAACAAAATGACAGCAGCAAATACTGAGGCTTAAAACAAAAATTTGTGACAGATATATTAGGAGCAGGGTTTGGGGAGGAAGAGGATCGGGGTTGGACTCCGATAAAATTCCATCACAGTGAGTCACATTTTAATTGAAAAAGAATAAAAGAAAGCAAGGGTGGGGAAAAGACATGGGTGAAAATCAGAGGTCACCTGCCGTTGTGATAACTTAACTGAAGTTTTGGAAATGAATCATCGCAGCAGGCAATGGAAGGTTTCACCTCAGGCAGTGACAGGAAATGCAGGGCTGTAGCTGTGTGCAGAGCATTTCGGGCTCTCGATCAGCTTTTATTGATTGGGAAAGTACAGCTGCACTCAGAAAGTCTTAGTTTTCCTCTCATTTTCAGTTCAACAGAAAGGAAAATCTCAAGCAGCCATTTTCAGCTTCTCTTTCTCGGAAGCAATGGGGTAAGTGGGAGGGGAGTTCACAGGAGGAAGACACAAAACTCACAATTTTACTCACATGTCTAATGAAATCACAAGCTGTCAGTGGCCCAAATAAAAAAAAAACAAAACAACCCACACCCTTGCTTGAAAGAAGAGATGCAAACAGTTGCCCAAGAGAATACCCTATTGAGAGATCCTTCAGAAAGGCTCTCTTCTGTTTGTGAGCGCACAGCTAACTAGGACATCCCTCTCTGGGCATCATATTTCCTGGGATGGGAAATGATCTTGACCAGAAGATGAGCTTAATGTCAGTATTTGTAAGCCAGAGGTTTCCAGACTTCTGCTGCCAGGTGCGGGTGATACTGCCTGTGGTGTCTCCTCGTTCTGGGCCAGGCTGCAGCGCACGTCAAAATAGTTCACATCCCACCAGTAGTAAACTTACTTTGGTAAGCCATGGTCATATGCCTCTGGACGTGTTTGCTCTTGGTGTGAGAAGGGAATGTGTAAAGATCAAGCCAGCATATCCACTTGGTGTGGTACAACTCTGTGGTGGCCTCAGCAGCCCAGGAATGGATTAAATGTAAATGCCTTAATGCCTCTGGATCTGGTTGCAGATGTCTTCTATATCAAGCCTAATATGTCTTGGGAACTGACTTTATCTACAAATAGGTAAACGCTGCATGGTGTCTCCGAACTGTTGTTCATCTGATGCTGTGGACGTGGCAAAGAATGGTAGGCTCTTTTTAAAATCATTCCAACCATTAGATAACAAATCGTGTGAGCCAGGAACTAGCCCCAAAGACCCTTGACATCTCTGAGGTCTCTTTATGGACCTTTGCTTTGGCCTGACTTAGCTTTGGTTTCACTCCTGTACAAGCGTGGCCCATTTGAACATTGCCTCCTGAAGAAATGATGGGTGACTGAACGGCAATTAAGTGACAGTGCACAGAAAGAGTAAGCATTTCCATTTTGCTGGGAAAGGACTAGATATTACATGGTGTTTAAACACATGCTTAGATGGATAAATATGGGCCTGTGCATGTGGTGTCCCCCCTGAATTAGTGCATGGTGCACATTTATATCATGTGAGCTTTACCAGTACTTCATATGAGAGCCTCACTGAGCCCTTAATATGTGTGTGGTGACCTGTGTGCGTGACTTATGGGTAGGTATGCTGATCATTTCAAAGAGGAACCAAACTCTGGGAAAGTCAAATAAGATTATAGGCTGTGAGATACAAATAGTTTTAAAGGAAGGTAAAACTCTCCATGTATGAGGGATGCCGGGTGAGAGCTGAGGAGACCCACAGGGAGAAATTTACCCCCAGAGTTTGTACAGAATAAAGATTTTGATAAGTATGAGAATAGGTAAAGTTTAGACACTGCACCAGATTTTCTTGTTTCCTTATTTTGTGCTTAAAAATACTTATGAAGTTATATGCAAAACAAGAATTAATAAATCCCCACCTCAAAAGAAGAGGCCAAAACAAAACCAGAACTCCTCACCTCCTGTCACCCTCAAAATCCCCCAGCATTTGCACAGTCTGATGCATGTGAGATGAAGCATTGAAAAGTTAGGAAACTCCAAAAGTTATGGTATGTCACAAGAGTTTTCATGGCCACAGGAGAGACGTGTCGTATTTTCCTTGTGAAAGGTAACTCGGAATATTTGGTTATTATTATTAATGTACACTATTGTCCTGGTTTCGGCTGGGATAGAGTTAATTTTCTTCCTAGTAGCTGGTACAGTGCTGTGTTTTGGATTTAGGATGAGAATAATGTTGATAACACACAGATGTTTTAGTTGTTGCTAAGCAGTGCTTACACTAGTCAAGGACTTTTCAGCTTCTCACGCCCTGCCAGTGAGAAGCTGGGAAGGGGCAGAGCCAGGACAGCTGACCCAAACTGGCCCAAGGGATATTCCATACCATGTGACGTCATGCTCAGTACATCGACTGGGGGAAAGCTGGCCGGGGTGACTGCTGCTCGGGGACTGGCTGGGCATCAGTTGGCAGGTGGTGAGCAATTGCACTGTGCATAACTTGCTTTGTATATTCTTTTATTATTATTATTAATAATTATTATTTTATTTTTATTTCAATTATTAAACTGTTTTTATCTCAACCCACGAATTTTCTCACTTTTACTCTTCCGATTCTCTCCCCCATCCTACCAGGGTAGGGGGGAGATTGAGCGAGCGGCTGTGTGGTGCTCAGTTGCTGGCTGATGTTAAACCACAACAACTATAAAATATGAAGAATATGAAGTGCAGCAGTTAACGATGTCAGAGTGATTGTAAAATGTAAAATGTAAAATGTAAAATGTAGCCTTTCTAATTTAAAAAGTATTTTACACCCACTTTACCAAGCTATCAGTGACTTCCCTAGGTCCAAAAACCTGCAAAGCAATGTCCAGATAATTCTAAAAACCCTTGGTAATTTTATTAACTGCACAATTGATCATAATTCTGTGTTTCCTGTGCAAGCAGTGCACATGTGGGGAAATTTGTACCAAAAGTCTATTCTCAAGAGAGTCTCATGGCTCTGAGCATCACAGCAAGCTGCCTGTAGACTTGTAAGTGAGATTGAAAGTTTGTTTTGATCTCTGAAGCTTAGCCTGGCTTGGGCACGACCAGAATGAAGGTCTGTTGGTCCTATGATGACTTTGTGCTTCAGGGAAACAAGTGGTGATGCATAAGCTGGAGCCAGCAGTACGTTGTTGAGAAGGGTTTTCTATGGTATGGGGGCACTGGCAGGGAGTCCACACGTTTAGGAAGAAAATCTCTGAGCACATGGCGTGGCTTTTCTTTAAACACACCAAGCTTTTGGCATTTCTGGGAAAGAGAAAAAGATATTGCCAGAAATTAGTATACTTTTAGTATATAAAGTATGCAAATTGCTGTATTTCAGATGAATTCTCAGGTCACTTTGAGGCCACCCAAAGCACATAGATGAACACCTAGTTAGCATTGGGGTAAATCTTAAGTGTGTGAATGTTGAATGGGGACTTGCGGTGGTGGCAACAGAAAGTACTGATTCACTGAGAGTGCCTGCATGAACCTCATCACTGGTGTACCTGAGCACCATGGAGCATCACTTGTTCCTCCTTGCACACCCCAGTGGGAAGGGGAACAATAATCTTTCTGGGGTCTTTAAATATAGATGCTCCATGACACTGAGCCGGTGACACAGGAGGGGCTCAAACTGACATCTCCAAAACGCTGTGTTACTGTCCTGCTGAATCAACCTCCCTCCTATTGTTAGTCTTGATGACAATGGTGCTACAAACTTCTGTAAAGCAACATGAACATCAGACTGGGTCTGCCTTGTCAGAGTTGATCGATGAGATGAGCCATAGCTGAGCTGGATGAGTGTGTGTGTGACAGGGTCTGATATGAAGACTACAGAAATACATGACCTCTATGTTAACATCCATTAACTTGTAACTGGTCAGGCTTGTAAGTGCTTCAGTTGGACTTTGGAATTTTAATTGGCTTTTGTAGATATTCTTATGTTATGGATTATACAAGATTTCCATCTTTAGTGGTATTAATATTAAAGAATCACTTATAAAATTATGGTTTTATTATAATTATGTTTTTATTGAGATGTCTCTGAAAGCTGGGGGCTATTTTATAAGTGAAATAACAAATAACAGCAGTATTGCTCATTTCTGTACAAAATTAAATTTAGGTAATTCGTACATAATAAATAAAGTTATGATTTGAAATTATTTCATTACATTACATTAATCCATCTTAATAGGCATGGATCATGTCACACACAGTTGTTAGCTTTATTGTTAATCAGATCTTTCTCATTAACACACTAGTTAAAAATGAAGTGCCCTAAAACTGACTATGTAATGTTAAGTGTAATTTCTGAAACTGCCGTGTTATGCTGTCCTAAGTACCTTGGAATTGCTTACTTAATGGAATATTCAGCCCCTAAAATAAATCCTTTACTTTCTATCATTAACTTCACAAAATGTTTTAAGGACAAACACAGGCACACTGTCCTTTCGGGAGAAGGTTGAAGTTATTAGACGTTTGAGAGATTCTGATCAGCAAATGCCAAATCTAAACTCGTCACAACTGTACTTATAATAGCTGAACTTTCCACCTCCCCATGAGTGGCCTGTCTTGTCACACTTATTCTACCTGACCTACTTTCTAGCTCCGCACCTAAAGATGTTAAAAAAATTTCTGCATCTCTTGAACAAGGACAGAAATAGTTTTTGTAGTGCTGAATCAACACAAAACCAGTCCATGGCTGGGAACCTCTGCCTCTCCCTTCCCACAAAAGGGATTTTCCTTTTGGAGCCCTGGACTATTTCCACCTGCATCATTCACTGGCTGAGGAGTTTCATGATGAGGTCGAGATGCAAGGACCTCACAGCACGTTGCTGAACTGATGCCATGGCTTGAGGGTAAAGAAAATAGGGAAGAAAGTATACTGTGCTACAGGTATTCAGTAAAAGTGTTCATCCTGCTGTACTGTCTATATTTGCAGAGGGCTCCAGAGTACAGAGCTGCGTATAAGCTGCCAACACGAAGGGTCAGGGCATGGGGTAAAGCTCAGTCACACCATTGTCCATGGATAGCTCTCCTGGACATTTTTCTGGCATGGTTTGGGGGCAGCCTGGGCTGATGGCTCAGCAGCTGGCAGACTGACCAAGGAGTGAAGGGGCAGTCTAGCTGTCTGGGCATCAGCCATACCATCCAGGGACAGGCTCTGGCCTTCTTTACTTAGTACAGACATAGCCACAGAGACTTGGCATCAGGATACTTAATGATAACATCCTGTGCATTTATTTATGTGTCTGACTATGACAATGATAAATACGGTTTTAAAACCACTAACAAATTGCCTTGTTCTTCCCTCACTCATGGCTTGAATATATGTCCAGGCAAGTAATCCTACCCGGGGCCATTCTCTGGCACTGGGCCCAAGTGCCCCATCTCCTACAACTAATTTGTTTTATCATACCAGATGGGTTGGCTGCATCCGAACTGGCTGTTGGGAATGGTCTTCTAAATTGTGCCTGGGGATTTTTTTTGGAGAATGCTACCTGGCACAGACCCAAACTGTCCTAGGGACCATCAACAGTGGTGATGATCAAGCTCCTTCGCCTGGGAATGACCCTGGCATTATTTAATTTATAGGAATAGATGTTGCCTGAAAATTTCCCAGTGAGTTCTTGTTGCTACGTAATTAATAATATCACACTAAGGAACAAATTGTAGTGTTCAAGTGAGGAAGGAAAAGATTATAATTTCTGCTTTACATGTCGATAAGCTAAAGCCTGTATGACAAAATCCTCAGAATTTGGTGGGAGTTATGCCTATAAGAAGTCAAGATTATAAATACTTATTGAGATTCACAGCAAAAAAATCCCTATAATGTAGACAGGATTTTTTGGACTGGATACAGTGGTAGCTTCTCCCACTGGAGGTGCAGTTGGCAGGTTTCAAAGTGTGCTTTTGTTCACCCCAAAGAAATAAGCTTTGTCAAAAGGGAAGGTTGGGGCAGGGGAATGGTGTTCATGCTGATGTAGTACATGGGGCTGGTAACAAAGAATTGTGCTGCTAGTTAGCATGGAGCAGCGCATGTCTCTTGTGTAGACTTCACCTACGTGTCAGCACTGCTGCCAAATTCTCATTTCCGAGCCAAATCTCTTCATCTCTCCATTCCTTTGGTACACTTATTGAATAAAGGTTATAACACTCTTAAGGTCCGCAGATGCAACTGTGACACGAAGGATAACCACGGACCTCATCCTTGTTCTAAACACAACGGACTTTTTCTTTTCCAGCAAATACACGGCTTATATACAGCTTTTCATCCTCACTGGAATTGCTTAACTTTTAGAAGCTTTGATAAATGTTTTATGTTTTGCACATGCGTAATTCTGCTAAATGAAACAACTACTCTATGTAGGAACTGGTTTCTAATGTCAAACTTTTACTGGAAAACCAGGAGCACTGTGTAGCAGTAGTCAGGTCCTCTGTTTCTTCTCCTGCTCTGCTGAACCAGCACTTTGTAATGAATCTATTGTCAAAGGACAAATGCTTCTTTTTTTTCATACCATGGCAATTCTGTTTTTTTCAGAGCAGAGCCACAAAGGTGAGATTAGTGGGGAAGGAACGTGGTCCTCCAGCAACAGGATTCCAGTACCATCTGCTGGTAGGAGAAACATGGGTTTAGCCTGGACTTCCCTCCTCAAATCTGTATTCTGTCTGTGTGAGGCAGTTCAGTGCATTTTTAATTAATTACTCATGTCAGTCAGAGACACTCTGCTAACACCAGTCATATCTTAACAAATGAGCTCCTCACACCTTTCATAAGTATTTTATCTATCAGATTCAACAAGAGTGGCCCAGTTTTCAGTAAGAGAACACTTAGTGCAGACATCAAGGTCCCATCTGACTAATGGCATAAGCATGGTGAGCTTATGTCTCACATCAGTGTGAGTGTCTGGGAAAGGGCAAGTAGTTTTGCAGCACGAACATTTGGGGCAATATGATTCCCTTCTGGCAGATGCAAAACTCAAAAAATGCATTACTTGACTGGATGTTCTTTGTCCATGGAGCTGCGAATGCAGGCAGATCCTCAAGGGGTCAGTTCCCAAAATACTGATGGACTTCTGGTTGTCTGCAGAGCATTTGATAGTGCTAGTTCATCTTATGGGCCGTGATTCTGCAAAGCATATCTTTAATTTTACACTTATGCTCCCATCCCATTGAATTCAATGTTTGCAGAGTTTACTGTTGAGCTGAGGTCATGTTTCTGGATCTCTTCCTGACCTTAGCTTCAAAAGTCATTCTGCCTTAGTCTAGAGTGCAGCTGTGAGTATCTGCAGAGACACTCAAGCTGTCTTTAATAGGGTTAGCACAGGCACAGGCAGGAATTAGCATGTTTCAGCATAAGCTTCAACATCGACACCTGAACTAATTGCTAAAATTAGTTCAAAGTCCCTGTGTGTGCTACAACCATGTTTCTGACAGATCTAGCTGATAAAGCACATTATCCTCTTAGCTATTTTCTGAACTGACATTTATCAAAATCTTTTTTGAAAATGCATATGATGACTGGACCTTATATTCCAGCAAAGTTATTGGTAATGCTGTATATATTACTAAAATACTTTCCAAGTTCTACTTTATATTGCGTATTGTTAATAAAGATGGAGACAAATCTAGGCCATTTAAATGCATGTTCTTTAGTAAGGTTCAGCTTTCTGCAATTGTATGAAAGGTCTTCAGATGACTGTAGAAGTATTGTTTGCTTATCTAGCACAAAAGACAAGTTACAAGATAAACACTCTTCATTATTCTTCATTGCAACCTTCATACATGGAGATTTTAACAGTTTGTTATTGTACAATGAAAAGCAAGATCTCTAATAACAGTTTTTAGAGATTTTTTTTAGCCTTTTCCTCTAACAGAAACACAAATATTAATTTTCTTTAAAATCCCTAAATCATCCAAATTATATGTGCTGCGCAAACTACATCTATAGGCTAGGTACACTATGTAACATTTGGTACATTTCATGTCGCTGGTAAAAATAGTACTTCATTACAGTATCATAGGGTTGTCAAACATTAACT
Source organism: Aptenodytes patagonicus (assembly GCF_965638725.1). NCBI lineage: Eukaryota > Metazoa > Chordata > Aves > Sphenisciformes > Spheniscidae > Aptenodytes > Aptenodytes patagonicus. Next base: position 10,637,143 of record NC_134950.1, on the reverse strand, counting down.
TTACAAGTTTAATGAAAAACAAATCCTAATGATAGGGATAACTTACAAGGACTATTGATGATAAAACATCCTTACTCTCCATTTTAACACCGTTTCAGTCTTTAAATATTAATATACTGCAGGTTGATTACTATTATTCTTGGAATTAAATGATCTTTGTTATATTAAAATAAACCATTAAACATTAATTTCACTGTTGTGCTTATGGCCTTAACTCTGTGATGTCTGATATAAAGTCTGAAACTTCTAGCTAAAACTCCTCAAACCTTCAGGTTTCTCTTTATATGGTGAAAAGCCTTCATGGATTCTCACGTAATTCAGCATCCCATTCAGACCTCTGATGACTGCGTTGGTAGGTTTAGGTGTGCCACTGGGGATTTGGGGTGCAGTTTGATGTTCAATTTAATCTGATGTAACCTACTTTCCCCTCTCTGTCCCCACACACATATTCCTGCCCCTCCCTCACATAGCATCTACAGATCATGCGAATGTGCGGTGAGTTGACGTGGAAACTAACCACACACAAGAAAAAAAAAATTTGTTTTCTGCTGGTTTAGCAAACAGACCTGATTCTTCAAGGTGATTGTGAGATCTGATGCAAGGGGTGGCTGGGGGTGGGAATGGGCTAGACCCGGGCATCTTCCTTTGGTGGTTGCCTGCCGTGACATTGGGGTAAGTGTAATGTGATATTACGTCTCTGTGTATTTAACTTTTTATCATCCTTTTCTCCTGAATTTGTTGCTTCACTGTACCTGCCACAGGATACACGAGATACAGGATGCCAAAAAGGACCAAAATACTAGAAATGATGCTGAAACACTAAATTAAAGGAACAAAGCATGATCTGGTTCTCATACACATCCGTGGTAGAAGCTGCAAGAAAGCCTGCCCCCTTCGCAACCACAGTGATGAGGGGATGCTAGAGGAAGAAATGAGATCTAAAATCTTGAAACTTACACGCAAATTACTCCTTCCACTGACTGGGCTCCAAGGTTGTTGCTCACAGAGAGGAAGACCCGATATGGGGTCGTGGCCAGCCTTTCCACTACCTTTAGTCAACGTTAGTGTAGTAAACGTACGCTTGACACATGCAGCTCTGATGCATACAAATGTATAGCTATTAGGTGGCCTTTAACCAAGATAAGGATTGATAAGAAACACATGTTCTAGGATTGCTAAGGATTTTAAACATATAAGGTTTGAAAAGACTTATTTCCTAGTTTCTTTATTCATTTTGAAAGCAAGTGCAATGCATGCTCAGACTGCATGAGAACTTCTTAGAAAAAAAGTGCATTTCATACCTGTTAAAGCCGTCATCTGGCAAAGAAATCATTAACTCAAGAGGCTGAAAAGATAGCAAATATCTGCTGAGATTCATTAACTAAGAATTTTTAATCACTGCTGCACAGCTTGGATTGGTTTTTAAATGGTCTCAGTATTGAAGAAGACATCCGTCTACTCCCAGATATCTGTTCCAGTGGCAGGAGTGTCATGATGTATTCAGAGGCCCCTGGCTGTACTTCCAGAAGCTTTTTCTGTGTGAAGCAGGTCTAGATTTTGTCCCAAAAGTATTGGGACACTGAGACCTGGAGCAAATAAGACTTGGGTCCTCAAAATTATTTACATAACTAATTCTTGTGGGCTTTAATTTACCTTTTGCTCTTCTGCATGTCTGCCTTCAAAAGTGGTTCATCTTCCAGAAATCCATGACAATTTACTGCTTTCTGGAAGTGAAGGCCTTTTCAGGCATCTCCTCTTAATGAAATGGAATTAGTAGATACTTACAAACCTTTAGGCCCATACTAGTGACTCTGTTTCTTAATCCTTCCTGAAAGCTTGTTCCAGTTGCAATACATTTTTGTGAACTGCTTGTTTTATTTAATTTGCCTCTTCATTCCCATTTGCTGAGTTATTTAATCAAATGTGTGCTGCTGAAAAGCACCAGAAATGTGAGATGCTTTGATAAAAATCAAAGTTCATGCTTCTTTTATGTGCTGGGGGGGCGGTTGGGTTGGATTTTTTTTTTCTTTTTTCCCCTCACCACGTTTGGTTTCCCATTCACAGGAAACCCAAAGAACATTTGCACATAAATTAAACCCTCACCAGAGAACAGAAGGTATTTTCCTCCCACTTTCTCAATAGAAAACCAGGAGAAATGCCCACTCTAGTGTATGCAATTTCATACACTGGGTCAATGGGCAGTTGTAAAGATTTCTTGTGAGATTTGTAGGACACATACAACCTACTCTTACTTTCTGCACCACACATGAAATCAAACCTGACAGTTTTGAGTTACACACCAAAAGAAATACTTCTGTGGGAAAACATACACATGAAACCCACTTAAAAAATAAAGTTGTCAGCAATCAATTACCTATAAGCACAGCACCACAAAGCTTAACTTGTGAGATTAACTCTACATGGAACTTTATGTCAGCCAAGTGCTTTAAAATTGGTAACTGAGACATCCTCATGTTTTGCAGAAACTTAGGCAAGGCAGTGATATTATCTGCCCTAGGCCACAGAGAAAGTCAATAGTGGAGGCAGGGTTTGACCCTGATATTCCCAGCACTTGAGTCTGGGTTTTCCTTTGGGCTCATCAAGTGCGTAGAAGCTTACAGTGTGGGACTCCTTGCTTTTTCCAGGTCTTCACAGGCTCCTCAGGAAGAAACACAGGAAAAATGGTCAGCTGCAATTAGATACTCACTTCAGAGGCTTTGACCAAGGAAACTTCTGTCAAAACCTGTGTGTAGTGTCTTCTCTGCTTGCTGACTGATAGCGGGGAGTGCAGGCTTCCAGAAAATATAATCCTAGAGCACATATGTCATGCAGACAGTCCAAAGGGCTGTGGTTTCTAGAGCTTATAGACTCTTCGACACCACGCCACCACAGATGCAGTGAAATCGAGCTGGCGTCCCATGTGGAGCCACTGCTTATCCCACCATTATGCTCTTGGGAGTTTGGAAAATCTGACCATCTCAGCTTATGTTGGGGCATTGACACTTCCAGGCTCAAAAGTCAGCAGCTGCTCTTCTCCAACTCTGAAAGTCTGGATTTGGTCAGGCCTTCAAAGATCATAGAATTTCCATATGAAAAAGCACTAGAAGTCACTATAGATAGTGGGGAATATTCAAACATTTGCTGATTTCAATGGTTCCTCATTTTTTTCCCCATTTCTGTGCCCCAACGGAAGTTTTTAGGTTTCTACTTCTTTTCTGAAATGAAACATTGTATTGTTTCCCCTAAATTGTGAGATTTCCCCAGATTTTGATTAGGTCTTAGCCTATTGTAACTGTACCACCAGACTCTGACTAGCTAAGCTACTAACATTTCTGCTTTTACTGCTATTTGACTCATACCCATTTGGAAACAGTCCCAGTGAAACAGTCCAGGGGGGAGACCTCTTATGCTGATCACTGAAGTGAAGACCAGGGCAAGCTACTTCTTTAAAGAGTTTCCACAGAGTTTCTATGTTGCCGCTAAGCACAGAGGTGAGCTGCCAGCATCCTTCCAGCTACAGCAGTTGCTGGCTACAAATATCTGGTTTAACTCATGAATGCCCTCTGCCTGTTTGTCATTAACCCTCTGCCAAAGACAGCCTTCAACAAGGACTGCTGGTCCTTGTTGACTGACTGCTGGTGTAGGGTTCTATAGGAAAGATACTGTCTAGTTTGCACCAGGTTACTCAAACCAGTCCAAGTACTTGGTTTGAAACAGACCTGCTGATGGTTCTGAATTGGAAAAGGAAGAACCAACATGTTCTGCTGCAGCAGTGGAGCTGAGGGATGGTCATCTGCAGCTCTTGAGCAAGCGCAACCAGCAGAGCCAGATCCAGATGAAGAAAGACTATCTGTAGGCAGTCCACGTCATGCTGCACACAGTATGTATGGATAAGGCAGGGAGGTCACTAGCAGTCTTGGCTACCTTGGATTTCTTGCCACTGCGCAGGACAATGGAGTTAAGCCACAAGCAGTCCATTGAGAGTGGGAAACAGTGTAGACACAAACCTCACACTTCACTGCTTGCACAGTAAAATTTACATTAAAAATTATGCTCATGTATTTACATACACAGAACTCCCCATATGAATGCAGAATGAGGCCACAAACACACCCCAGACCTTTGTCGTGGTGGCTGGGAATACGTTGAGAAATATGATGAAAAACTCAGGTGATGCCTGCCTGATTTTGCTTGGCTGGTGAGAAAGGCTAGACAGCAAAAGTGAAATTTTCCTGGTCTGAGCTATATTCTCAAAGAAGTTGTAAATAATTGCCTTTTTCCAGATGCAACTGAGTGGGTTTAAGAGGTTGCCCTGCCCATCAGGAGGTTACTGATCATGCAGCAGAGCATCCCATGTCCAATTTCCCCGGCTCCACACTCCAGCCCACTACAGGAGCTACTGTAGGTGATTTTTCCTGAACACAAAGCACTCTGCCAGCAGAGCTGCTGGCCAGGAACATTTTATGTAAAGGCAATGACATTTCAACTGTATCTTATGGTGTTGCAGCTGTTTAGTGAGCCAAAGATCCCACCTCAGCCTAAAATGTGTTGTAATACCAGTTATACCACCAACATCAGACACCCTCCTTCACTGTGAAACCAGCAGCAGCAGAATCACACCAACAACCCTTCTGCTAGCTGATAAGTGGGTTTTGTCAGTATACTTTGCACCAGTGCAGGTGAGTTTTAGCAGCACAGTTTTGTTCAGGAACATGATGTTTTCACACATCTAATCAAATAGCTGTACTTGATGATCTTTGTAGCACACGTTGGGCCCAAAGCATATGATAATTTACCCTAGGAAATAAAAATGTAGTTTAAAATGCCTTTTCGAAAGCAGTACTATTTTCACCAACACACCCCCCCCCCCCCAAACCTTCCCCATCATAGTAATGTGAGTAAAAGACGTGTAGTCCAATTTCTTACACTTGGCAAACTGAGAGTAGCACCTTTGGGGCTATTGAAAAACATGAGGGGGCTCTTTCTTGGTAAAGCGGTTATTTTTGCACTACAGACCAAAACATTTCCTGTATTGCCTTTATTGAAAAAATGCTCTCAACTTTGTTTGAGGGTAACACTTGCCCATGACAGGGTGGGGGCTGCAAGGGGGGAAGCAGGGCAGCAGTGGAGCTTGCTGCTCCCTGAGGCTAGCGAGGTGACAGGGGATGGGTTGCCATCACACCTTCTGGCTGCAGCAGCCGCCTACACGTAGACACTTTCCCCCGAGAGTGGATCCAGGACCTGGGCAAAGCAGTGATGCTTGTGCAGCATGACCAGCAGCCAGGGCACTTCACACTCTGGACATGTGGGCAGAGACTCCTTGGGGTGAAAAGAAGCACATTACACTTCAGCTCTTATATTTGAAGCTTTGTCAAGTACTTGATGCTTATCAGGTTTTCACTGCAGCGTATGGTGTCAGCCACTTCTTCTGGAGACACTTTAAAGTAGTATCACCAGTATCTGATCTTGTCACTCTCTCAAGATCTGGCCAAGATTGCTTTTGCTTTCACTGCAGGGGTGAAAGAACTAAAGATTGTCAAGGGTCTCTTCTTCGCCTTATCAATGCCTCCTGCTTCCTTCTAAAATGTGTTTTCAAACTTTTTTTATGAGCAGCCAGTTGGAGTGGGGGAATCCCGGTGCAGGGACTTCTTCACTCTCTGCCCACCCAGTTGAGACAGATGCTTAAACCTCTGACTCGCCCTAATTCTCTGCCACTTTCACTCGCTGAGGATAGGACTCACTAGACTTGATTTGTGCTCTTACACAGTGCCCATCCCCGTGGTATCTGAGCTTCCTCTCACTTCCTCCTCCTCTAAGATTCCCACTGGGTTAGTGTTCAGAGGCAACTGTGACTCGTATTCCTAATCAGACATAAAATGGGAGAAGAGCTGTTTATAAAACATCATTTCTATGTGTCGTGTGGATACTTCTGTGTTGCAAATCTCCAAATTATTGTACAGTGGTTGATTATCGATTCTGCTCTTTGAAATTCAAACCTCTGCTCTTCTCAGAAGGTCTGACAGAATTTGACACAAAATAATTACTTAGCTATGGATTTTTTTTTTTGTAACTAACCCACAGAATTTAATAAAATCTTGAGAAATGATTTCACAAGAGGGTCCCAGAACCTGAAAATGGGAGGAGGAATCTTCCTTTAGTAGCTTGTGTAGGATTTAGATAATTTCTGGATTAGCCTGTTAAATTTGATTTAAGTCTTGATTCAGCAGAACATTTTAGTACTGCTTACTTTGCTGAAATGAACAGGGATGGATCTGAACACAGACTTAGAGATCATTACATATTGGTGGATGAGATTTTTAAAGGTATTTAAATGTTTAACTCACTAAGTACCTTTAAAAATCTGTCTTTAAATACCTTGCTGAATTAAGGCCCTAATTCCCATTAAATTCTCTGTGGGCTGGATTCTCCAGTTTGCCAAGTTCATTTGTTCCCTTTAGACTTCCTCCTGAGGTTTCCCTTGATCAGCTAATGTGTGTCGAAATACACCTTGTTCTGTCTGCAGTTGGCATTTAAAATACATTCATTAAACACGTTGGCTAATGCGTTATTAAAGAAACACCTTTTATCCTTCTCTAATCATATTCTTGGTACATCTCTCATGATGCAATAGGTGCTGGGTACATTTCAAAGGTGTGTAATTGTGTCTCACAGCATCGTGATGTAACAGGCTTCTCAAGTATCATCCTTCCATGTGTGAGACAGGGCTGGGTTGGTTTATGGGGTGAGAGCATATTTGATATGTTGGCACTGGGTGGAGGAAGAGCTTGGTGGTAATGTTGCTGGGAGGTCATGCTTGGTTATGGTCGAGTGCTCTTTCCAGAACAGCCACTCCACTGCTGGGGACATCGTGTAGAACAGGTTGACCAGGTATTTGTGTCCCATGGGCTTACAAGTCTGTAAAAGCCTGAGACACAAAGGGCGAAGGGAGCAGAGGGAGAGCAGTGGTCTCTCTGCACAGTGCCTGAAGCAGCAGCTCCACACTGGGACGGTACACACCACCAGAAGGTCTGGTGACCCTGGTCCAAAACAGAGGGAGGTGTGCTGTCGGGCCTGGGTGACACGAGAGAGCACACCCATCACCCCGCAGTGCCAGCGGGGTGTCACAGCCTGCATATCTCCCCCTGGGAAATCTCTCCTGACAATCTCACCCCTCGGTGCCTTATTGCTGAGCTTTGGGAGGAATGTAAGTGCTTCACTGACCACGGGGTTGAATTTCACCCGGATTAAATCCCTTTGAAAACCTAAACTGGCTTGCTGATGGGCTACACAGAAATGCTTCCTGTCTACTGCATTACTATCTCTAGGTTTCGCCCTTTCTGAAACACAAAGCGGTCATGGAGGGATTTCAGACCTTGTGGTAGATGGTAGTGAAAGAAACATTATCCTCCTATAACACAGGAACAGCTCAGTTGATTTAAGTCAGGTTTGGCTGAAGGAATCTCCATCAGCTTTAGCCTCTCATGCTAAAACCTAGCATAAACATGATTGAACATTTTTGAAACTAGAGAAAAACAGATCTGTGAGAGAAATCTTCATTAAAGCCACAAGTGCACAGAGTCTACCACCTCTCCACATTTCTGCCATTTATCAGTATTTAATACAAATATATACATTGGAGCAAAAGGGAAGGAGAGAATCCCACAGGACATGACTTCCAATTAGCAGGGGGTCACATCCCCTACTGTGATTTACTGTTGGAAAAACATGCAAAAGATAATTGAACATTACACTCTCATCTCCCCCTGCTGCTGGCAGCATTATGAGGAGGGCTGCTCTGGACCCCTTGGGGAGATGGGGAGAAGGGATCAGGCAATTATATGCAGCGTCACATAATAACAGTGATTCATAACCTCATGGCACTAAACTCACTGGGCCAGATCTTTAGCTAGTGCCCGCTGGTGTAGCTTCATTGACTTCAGGAGGGAGATGCTGATTTACGTCAGCTGCAGATCTGGCCCATTTACTTTTTCTCTTTAAGAAAGCAATAAACTATAGAGGGAGAGCAGGATGCGCAACGCTCTGCGCAGCAGCCTGATGGGTTTCTGCAGAGGAATGCTAAATATCTGAGAGACACTGACCACTTCTGCTAAATAAGATCAGGTTATATTGCCCCTTGTGCCTCCACAAAGTGGCTTAAACTGTGAAATTTGCTATTTTGGACTTGGGATACCCAAAGGAGCTGGAGCGATCTTAGTTATAGTTAAGCTCCACAGAGCAGTCAAGGACAAATCACTTTCTGTACAGCTTTAGGAACAGGTTCTTGCTACCAGCATCATCATCTGGAGGCATGGCATCCCTAATATTAGAGAAAGTTTCCTTAGTCTGATCATTTTCTTATCCTGATTTGCCTTGGTCTGAGTTGGTTTAAGGGAAGAGAGCATAGTACAGCCTAGGGACCGGGGGTCCTCATGTCTCAGTCTAGCTCCAGCAGTGACTTGCAGTGTGATCTTGAGCAAGTTCCTCCATGGTCCTGTGTGTCTGACTCTCTTCCTCAGCTCTCAAGAAAATTTTCTTTCTTTTGTGTGATTGCCTGGGAATTTTCCAACTTCCTAGGAAGAACAGGCAACCCCTCTCTGAGGAGACCCAGATCAGACACAGCTGTCCCTCCTTTCTGGCTGAGACCACACACAATTCACCCCAGCCCTGGGGTAGAAGAGTTAGCAGAAGGGTCTTGGCACTTCTGGGGTACAGGGGTCTGGGACGGGCTGGGGTCTGTGCAGCTGTGCCAGGAATACGGCTGCTGTAGGAAGAAAGCAGCTTGTGATGGGAGCACCAGGGTCCTGGGACCTGCAGACTTTACTCACTCCGTTTGGCACAGGCTGGAGCGAGGAATTTTTAATGACAGGGTTTGAAAATGTTAGCAGATTGTACATAGCTTGTGCCTGCTTTCACTAGCTGAACCAGCCAGTAATTTAATTACATGTGTGGCTTACAGCTAGCTTATGCATGCCTATCTGTTGCATATTGCGCAGCCTGGTGCAGGAGGGTGGGCTGGCCCTGGGAAAGGGCTCTGGGAAGCCGTGCTGATCTGTGCCGACCCGCGCGTGACTGCCAGGGCCTGGATTCATGAGTGGGGATTGAATTCAAGTACACAATAGTTTCCTCCCTTTGACCAGGCTTGATGTGGTTGCAGGAATACGTAACCAACACGTCTGCTTAATTCTTTTTCTTTTTATGTGGCTTCCTGTTCTAGTCCCTCTGTCTGTATTACAATGTTGTAAGCTCCTCGAGGCAGGGACCATGGTTTTATATACCTTTGCTAAATGCTAATACACTTGTCACATTGCTGCCTAGCGAGCAAGATTGCCATAGTGTGACCTGGCTTCAAAAGTCAGCTCCGAGTTCTGTCTCACTTTCTCAGAGACTCAGGCAGTACCGGGTTGTAATTTAGGTGCCTGTACTGGTGAATTTGAGTGAATTGTGCTGATCTGATCTGTACTGCAATAGCACCTGAAGGGGAAAAAACAGGAAGAATGAAACTCGGTATTGTCAGCTCTGCGCTTACAAATAATTTTTTTATCCTTAATAAAACCTCTATCAGCCTAGAAATCTTGATACTTTAAAATAACTAATGTTGGGCTGTTTCAGTTGCTCCCTTTTTGCATTCATGCTTTTAGGCATTCATTTCTTTCCTTTGCCACCCCCTACGCTGCAATCTCCTGACTATGAAACTTTAGGCTTTATTTTAATGAAGAGCAAGATATCCAGAATCACATGACTCCAGGAGCTGGGTGATCAAGGAAAAAGCATACACAACACCACAAAAAAAGCCCCATGCTTGTCATATTAGCATTTGCTAAAGACTTCTTTTCTGCTAGAGAAGTCTTAGGGAAGAACTAGACCCAGGCTAGAGATGGAGCCTGGGAAATGGTGGTTCCAATATTTTTATTAGCATCATATACTAAGTGCCTCAAAATTAACCTTCTTAATGCCATTTTGCAGCACAGAAGTGCTATTATTTCCATTTTGCAGCTGGGGAACTGGGACGCAGACACAATTAACAACTTGCCCAAAGTTGCTCAGGCAGTCCACAAAAGAGAAAGAAAAAAAATACATGTCTGAATCAGAGGTCAGAGTCCTCATCGGTGGGCCATTCCTTCTCACTGGTGAAATGAGCTGGAGAAGAAGGTTAGTAACACTGGGTTAGCCTCTGCAGGCTGAGTTAGGGTTCAGTGTAAGGAAGCAGTCAAATATGTGGCTGTCTATCTGGAGGGTATTTGCACCAAAAAAACTGCTGAGGCCGGAAAGTTGAGCATTTTCCCGTGTGATTGCTGCTGTTTCATTTTCTGGTCATGGTGGGAACAGCCTTTCTGGTTCTTAATGGAATTAGTAAAACATCCAAACATTTCATGACTTTAATGGCTGTAGAAGTGGGAGAAACTCCAGCTGGTAGGAGTAGAGATGGCTCCTGGTTTTCCAAGTCAGTTTGCCCTTTCTTTAGTGAGCTGTTTTATTGTATTTTAGTAACCTGCTGTCTTCTCTCTGTTTAAGTCTGGACAGAAGAAAAGAAGAGAGCAGATAAGTAGAGGTGCAAAGTCGTCATCTTAAGAAGCATCCAAGAAATTAGTAGAGATAAGGCAAATTGCAGCTTCTCAGTCTCCCGGGACAGGGCTCTGCTCAATGTTCACCTGTGCTGAATCTTCCCTTTGTGATTTCTGCAGCCAGTAAAGACACCTCAGCTGAACTAAGGCTTGTTCCTGCCTCCTTATCTCCATCTGTTGCCTCTTTCCTTGTTCTTGCTTAGCCACTTGCTCACAGACCTCCAACCTGAATAGAGGACAGCCCCCTCTACAGCTGTTTATGGAGGGGAATATCCCCTTCTATACTAACTTCCCTTTGAAGAAAACACTCAATTTTAAAATTACCTGGCACATGCACACAGCAAGCCTCCTCTCCTACAGAATGAGCACCCAGATCAACATGTGCCTGATTTTTTCTCCCCCAGCTTTGCACATGCATTAAATACACCTATAAAAAAAACATGTAACCACTGCATCTGTGTCTGTGCACACAGATTGGATGAGTATCCTCTTATTTGTTTGGATCATGGAAAATTCAAATTCTATTTTTTTGTAAAAATACATTTCATATGTACTTTTTTGCAGCCAATAAATAAATAGTTAATGAATCCATGGACTAGCGAAAGATGGGAAGTTGTAGTGACTAGACATTGAGCAGGAATTTAGGAACGCTGTGCTCTGTGTTAGCTCCCACACTGAGTCATCTGCATCCTCTTTGGTAAATCACATGGAGGACTGAAAGAAGATGGTCCAAATCACCTGTAAATGCAATATGTTCCCCAATGCGTCCACCTCCCATCCGCATGGCTCCTTCACACTCTGTCTGCAAGCAGCCTGGGTGACAAAGCCTATATTTTGGGCTCACAAAATCCTCTGTGTGGATACTTTGATCCTGCCTGAAGCAGTGCTTGCAGGCACCCATTGTGGAAGACAGGCAAGTCTGGTCTCAGGGGCAGCTTTCAACCACCCTTAGCAGACCAGTGCAAACATAGCCATTAATTTTTCCCATTTGTAAAACAGGAATAACACTCACTATAATAACACTATCTCTCAAAAGCATCGTGACACTTTTTTGATAAGTGTTTACTTGTCCTTGGTGTATCTCGCTCTGCAAATAGCTCCATGGAACATTTTTGGAAGAGGAGAGGATTGCTGCACAGTATAACAGAGTGTGACGATGGGTAGCAGAAATGGACTCTGAGTATTTGCAAAGTGCCTTGGGAGCCTGTGATGAAAGGCGAGATGCAAGCGCAAAGTATTATTATTCTAATGATGCCCGACTCTCACTGAGCTATGCCTTGTGGAAGTGTGTGAACTTTGGAGCATGCCCTGATGAACGTGAACCATGACAGCTCTCAAGAGATGCAGGGGATGCTGGAAACAGCTTAATCAATTATGACAGCAATGGTAAGATCTGTCCAGATTAGAGCACTTCAAAAACTACAAAGCCTCGGGCTTCTCTGTCTAGGTTTTTGCGAGAGTGGGACAATGAAGGAAATGGATTGATTGGGGTCCTTTGAAATGTAGTAATACTAGCATCTGTTGGCTTAAATGCAAGACCAGCCAGATAGTGTTTTATCATCTAAAGATGCAGGATGGTACAGGAGGCAGTACTGTGAGTTTTACCGTTATGCCTGGCTGTGGATGGGCTAGATATGATATTTCCCTGGGAGAAGGGTGGGTTGTCTCAAAGGTGTTATTGTAAAATAAGACAGGGATGAAGGAAAACAAAAGGAAAACATCACACAGAAAAGATCTATTGGGGAAGGGGTAACTCTGAAGAAACATCGGCTCAAAGGAGGACATTTTCTGTTAGGAATCAAATTATCCTCTTCCTTTCCAAGTCAAATAGACCCATTTGAGGAACAGATAGGCAAGATAAAGCCTCTCAGCCAGAGTGATTTTATCTCCCTCTCAAGTATGTATGCGTGTGTGCATCTCAAATAAACACAGCGGTAGAACACAGAGTTATGTGAGCATGAAGAATTATGTGAGCATGCGTGTGTTTTCTCAAGAGAAATGAGCAAACTAAGACAGGTGAGGCTCGAAATTGCCAAATCAGCAAATAGGAATAAATACATTACTATTGCAACAATATTTCCTAAATATTGTCCTCAGAAGCAAGTCACGGACTAACTACTCAGCTGAATGGGGTATTCAGATACATGAATATTTCAGGGTATATTAAGCTGATCAGCTCATTTGGAAGCCACTGGTCCTTTTAAAGGGCTTCACAGGTAACTGCTCAAAGAGTTGCCCAGACGTATGGAGCTTCTCATTTCACACTGGCAGGAGTGACTGTGTGCGGGGACATGTCCTACGCAGTGGCTCTGCTGCACAAGGATAAGCCAAACCACCAGGACCCCCTTGCCCCCAGCACCCAACCCTATTTTCCGCAACTGCTCTTGATAGCCACCATCCCTCTCTGCTGCCAGTGCATGGTCTGGTCTGGTTCTTAGCAATAACAAATGAGAATCAAGCATGCAGGAATGATCCTGAGCCACGCAGTATGTTGCCACTATTTGCCCGGTGTCCTCGCTGTGCCACTTATGTCTTCAGTGATGCATGGCAGTTTTTTTGCACTGCAGTGATTCACTCTCTGCTGATGTCACCTGTGGCACCGCTCCATCACTGCTTGATGTACCAGAGACAGGAGTCAAGCATGCAGGTCTCATGCCTGGCATGTGAAGCCTGGCAGGTCTTACGCAGCCCGGTGACAATGTGAGAGCTGGAAATGAACCTGTAGCTGTACAATTAAGTGAGCAAACAGGGCTGGGCTTGTTCAGGAAGCAATGCACTCTGACTTTTGAGGGAAGAGCAGCTTTGCCAAAACACCTCCACCTGCTCCCTCCATTCCAGGGTTAATGCCTTGTCTGAACTGAGAGGATCACAGCAGACCTGTGGTTTTGACAGCCCTGCATACATTGTAGGAGAGTTCACGCAACAAAGACATGCTAATTGCCTGCTACTGTACTGCGCTGGGGTGGATTAAGCACGGGATTAGCAGTACAATCCTGGCTTCAAATAGTGCTTTGGAGGTTGGTAGCAGGCCAGTTTACAGCTCTTCCTCCCCACATTAAGTGGGACTCTGGGGATCAACCATTTGTGTTTGACTTTCATTGTACAATCCTGGTAACATTACGATGTTTCCATTTCCTTGGGAAAACGGGGATCAATAGCATTCACTCACTTCAGCAAAACATCTTGAGATCAGCCCGTAGAGATGCTGGGGGAGTGGGGAGTGTCATGCACCCTGATCCATGTACAATAAAGGGACATAAGTCAAAGTGTTACAGATGGCCAACTGTGAGTGCCTGACTTTGATGTTGCAACTCCTTCTCCCTCTTTATTGCATAGAGAGGCACAGTCTGGCAGCCCTAAATACTAGGCAATGAATCACCTACTTAATGACTATAATAGGCGGCCAGAACACAGTCCACAGCCTTTTGGGGTCTATCCAGCGTCTACTTGCCTGTCTGTAAGCACACATTTAGAAATAATAATTGACCCCTGATTCACAGGGTCAGTACTTTTACGTACCTACATTTTTATGATGAAAAGGGAAAAGTGTTTTCTTCATGGGGTTTAATTTACAAAGAGGAGAGTTGAACAATTGTTGGACTGTCATTATGGGAATAAGAAGGGTGTAATTTAAAAAAGTGAATAATCCTGAAAGGGTTTTTTCCTTTTCTTTTTATTTGTCTTTTTTTTTTTTTTTCTTTCCACCTTGCCATTTTACAGCTGGGTAGTCACTTTAAGAAAGTGAATTTGTCGCTAGTGTGAGAGAGGTTTTCATTGTTTACCCCAAGGCCAGCTGCCACCCAGCTGATTAGTGTAAAAGAACAACTAGTTTTTCATTTCCACCATGAGTAGAGACCTGTCCTGAGGACCCAAGTGAAGCATCTTTTGCAAACTCTGCTCAGTCATTAATGAAGTGCAGAGACCACTATTGCATGTGGTTTATCACCATTCAGGATGGCTGGAGGTTATTTCCACAGACATGTCCTCACAGAAAAGCCCAGGGTCTCTTTCCTTACCATCTATTAAATCATGACACCTTCTCTTTGTCCTAACAAACCTGTTTATTTCCTAGTTTGGGATCCCGCATCATGACTTCCTAAAGGTGTCTTAAAGTAGCTTCTACCATCATTACCTGAGCTGCACTCTGCCTTCCTTGCCTCCAACATGAAGAAATTAGTAATCACCAAGTCTTGCTCCTTCCTGCCACCTGCCACAGCTGTCAGGGACCTTACACAGACTGACAGCTCTTCTTCCTCTGCAATCATTCTGTCCTGGACAGGGCTAAAAATGCAGTCAGAAGAAGCTGTTTGCAAATCCTTTCTGGCCCTTGTGCCCAATTTTCCTTCCCATTGATACCGTGGAGTGGGGAATAGTGAAGGGAGCTGCACTACTTGGTTTGCCATCTTTGCTCTTGCCTGTTGATGGCCACACCCACTGCCTGAATGCTAGGCTGAGAGGGTGTTACTGTGTCCTTTCCCCCTTCTGACTCATTTCTATCATTCATTACGTGGTCTGTCTCTCACAGCCATAATTACAGGCCTGACTTTGTACGTGGCTCTGGAATCTAGATGGCTTTGGGAAGATCACTGGGTTTGGGTTCTCTGGGGAGGTATGGTGTTATGGACATAGATTTATTAACTCTCATCTCAAAAATGACTGAGCCAAACCATCCTCTTGGTGTTCACAAATCTGTTTGTAAAGATGTTATAGCCTCCAGAAGAAGTGTGGACACCCCATTCTTGCCCAGCAGTATTACAGCACAGCATGCTTTCTACCTCCTCCCCCTCCAGATTTCCACCACTTCCACAAAAAGAAATAGGTCCACAAAGAATAAGAGGACTGCAGGAGGGTCAGCAAGCTCTGATGGGCATTTTGAAGCCCATCTTGCCTGTATCAGCGTAAAAAAGGTATCATCTGTATCGGCATAAAAAAGGTATCTATATCAGCTCAAAAGGATTTGAAACACCAGGTCCGACCTTCCAGAGCTGCAGTTGCAATGGAAACGGTGAGCTGAGGAAGAAATTTGGACTGATTCAGGCAGGTCTGTGAGGTGAAAGGTGGCCTTTGTTTAAGAGCAGTAAGTTCCTCCACAGACACAACCTATTGATTTTTTTTTTCTTTTTTTTTAATGTTTTGTCCTGGTGAGAGCTTTGGAAGGTACTTTTTTTCATTAAAATGATTCATAGACTTTTAGATACGGAGCTTTCATGAACAAGAAAGTTGGGGCTTTTTTTGTTTTTCCACAAGAAAGAAGTGACAAAGAGAGATGACAAACCCCAGAAATTTTTGAGGAGACATTTTACTTTGTAAAAAAAATAAATCTCTCTTTCTTTACTGAAGACAAGACCCACAAAAAGCAGAGAACAGCCGAACTGCAGGTTCCTAGGAAACAAAAAATACCTTTATCCTGTCAATGTCTACTGGGGAATCTGGCATCTTTTACCACGCTGAGATTTATGAAGGGCATCAGTTAGTAGCCCACAAAGAACACACAGAGGGACTAGCTTTAATGTACTTGCAGAGGCAAGGATTGAACTTTGCTTTTATGATTAATGTAAAAGACAGCATTTCTGGTGGCTCTGTACCCTTCTGACATGATCTAGCCACATTTGTTTAGATCTGACTCAGATGTGTGACTATCTACCACGAAATCATTGGCACTAGTTTTGCAGCACAAACCATGACCTACAGCTTCTAATTTTTTTCTGGGCAAGATTCAGATCCAGAGCAGTTTAGCTTCCTGAAAACTGACAAGGTTGGAGCTTAAAACGATATATCTGCTGGCTTGAGGGAATAAAACCTGAGCAACTCTTCATAAAGTCCATCCTCTGAGAGAAAGGGTCAAGAGTATATACTAGATTCACAGTCCTGCCTCTCTGCAAAGTAATGAGTAAGCAAGCTTAGGATGAGCATAGGTTCAAGAAAAAGATTGTCCTCACTGGTGTAGAAATAATTCCATATATAGACAAGCTCTAAGTAAGCTGTTTCTCTTTCCTCAACAAGCCTGTTAATTACTGGTATTTGTTTGAGTCTGAGGTATGTTAACAGCATGAAGGGGAAACCCCTAATATGTGACAGACTGATGTTGTGATATTCCAGAGGGCAAGTCAAATTTTACTGTTTGAGAGTGGGATGTTCACTCATGGAGATCGCAGCAGAGCTGGTTAATATTTTTTCACCCACTGAAGTCACCACTGCAAAGTTTTTGTGGTGACAGGAGGAGGTCAGTTGCTCTCTTCTCATGTTAATATTTGACTACATCACAGTCTATGAGTGACCTATTAATTGATTAGTTGCAAACTGCTGAAATGCCAGGTTTTCAAATGTGAATGTAGAGAAAACAGGGAACCGTATTCAGGTCAGGTCTTAAGGTTGTGCGGAGATCTACAGTGGTAGGTTATGTGCAAACAATGTCTAGGGGAATTCTGTATGTTGTGCATTGTGATAATTATCAGTCTTAGAAAAATGCTGGTTAAAGTTTGAAACTCCTGGAGTCATGTCATTTTCCACCACAATGCATAAAATGATGTGTTCTATTGCAGCTGTGCAATTTGGTTTTGGTAAAGATGAATACACATTTCTAATGACCCATATCTACCTTGTTAATTTTTAGCTCATTAAAAGATGAATCTGAATTGTGAAGGAGACAAATCAGGTGATAGTTTTAACTGTGCTGATGCCATAGGATGAAACTTAATAATGTGTAGCATCTTGCACACAAATAATAGCTAAAATGTCTTCAAACAAATAATATGACAGATTGATTTGCATATGGAGTAAATCAGACTAAGTGATTATTCAAGCTAAGTTGGTTGAAGTCTAACAGCCAAGTGAAAGAGATGGAAATAGACACTAAAAGGAGGACACACTAAGGTGAAACATCCAAAGATGTGAAAATATCAGAAGAAACTATGAACTAATTCACTTACACATGAATGTAAAGGAGAGATTTTTAACAGTGTTGGTAGGACCTGGCAGAAGGCAGATGTCAGATGAATGGAGAAGGTGAGACAGTGAGAGTCCACCACCCTCAGGGGGACAGATGATGGGGTAAATCTGAAAAGAGTTTTTCATCTAAGGATAATAATTTTGGCTTCAGTAGAGAAAAAGTAACCACATTTTGATGTGCATTTGAACTTGTGCCCTCTCTGTATTTTTAGCCAGGTACAGAACAACAATTTTAATGTAGTGAGACTTGAGCAAGTGATTTGCAGCTCAGCTCTCCTGAAAGTAGCTCCATCTCTGTGGTGGATAAGTGACTTTTCAATTAGTCAAGGTTGTTTTTTGGGAGGTCTCTGAGAGGCTGGTGAGCAGGAAAGACTTTCCATATGTGGATCATTGAAGAAAGCCTAGGGAGCACTTCCAATAGGTTGGTGGAAGATAGCTAAGAAAAGTGAGCTTACTCTTTACAGACTCACATTTGCTGTACAGGGATTTGCTCTTTGATCAAGCAGGGTCTTCTAAGCCAGCATATCGAAAAAGCTTGAACATACAGGTGGAGAGAGAAAAGAACTTGACTGAAGCATGCAAGGGTTCAAAGGGAAAGGAAGGTCTATGCCATGACAAGGTTGTCCTTTCTTTTCTTCACAGGGACCTATTGATATACAGTCTTCTCAATTATCGTAAGCAGTTGTCGTTCCGGCAACTGGAATAAAAGATCCCTTCCATGCAAGGTGTTTACACTGCTGTACAAACAAAGCCAAAGAAAAACTTTATTTAAGAAAGGTGTGTGTAGGAATATCCTCCCTTGTTGAGAATGACTGGATAAGACAACCTGTGTATGGATCGAAAATACTTACCCAGGCCTAGTACTGGTGCCACTGAGGTTGGTGGGAGTTTTGCTAACTTGGGAGGAGAGAATCAGGTTTTCTGATGGCTCTCTGGGGGTGGGACAGGCAGAGCACAGTGGGAATAAGGTATTCCGGTAATGTGCCACGTTGTTTTAATCAAGGGACTTGCATCATTCTAGGAATGGAGATGTTTAGTGAAGGGTGGAGTGGCTCAGATAAATAAGCAACTGAAACTTGGGATGTTCATCCACCCCTTATCTGAACTAGCCAGATCTCTTTGTTGTGCAAAATGGGGCTGGAAAGCTTGCGAGGATGAACTTCCTTCTGGCATTTGATATTCTCTGTTTCTGCTTCAGCTGCAGGCACGAAATCGGCTTCACATCAGTGTCCCCTTTTTTCTGCTCTTTGATTAGGCCCTTTTCTTCACCTCCTTTTTCCCCACATACCAACTGCTATAGAGCACAGGCAGTAGCTGCAGCTGCTGATGGGACGGAATCCCTTCACATCCCCAACACCTTCCCTTATACCTCTGAGTGGGGTCACTGGCTCATAAGTCAATTACAGCAAATTTAAACAAGATTGCCTCTGTGGAAACGAGGAATCTCATCTACATGTGGAGTCCTTATTATTAAGATGCTGATGGAGGTGAAGCAGGATGAGTTCTGTTCTGTCCAGGAGCTGCTGCATGATTGTGAGACATCATTTTTGTGTACTTCAGTTTTCTACAAACCTTTTCTTTCACTAAACTTAGATGTGGCATTACTAGTAAGCTAGTTATGTAGTTCAGCATCAGCTAATACAAATTTTTTAGGCTCTGTTTCGCTCTGTAGGTATCAGTTGTAAAACTCACGTTCTGAGACAGGTTTTCTATTGGTTTGTGTTTCCCAGATATTTAAGAAACAGGCCTGGGTATGCAATCCTATTCTGAAGTTTGAAATTTAGGTTCTTTAGATATATAGATAGCTGATTTACAGGATCAGTCAGTTCTCAGAGGATCAAATGACCTAAGCTACAGCAAGAAACAGAAGTCCAGTTAAGACAGACTTAAAAATATGGCCCTGGAAAATGTCTGGATGAAATTTATTTGCAGAATAAATTTCCACCATTTGCAGAAGGGTCACTATTGTCATTTTTCATTGAAAATTCAACTGCCCTTACAAATGTTTTTATTTTCAATGGCTGAAAACTGAACTTTTTCAGCAAGTGTACTGTTGACAAAAATACTATGTTAGGATGAAAACTTTTTGCCTATTAGATTTTGCACTTTCTGATGAAAAGTCATGCTCTTTCACAGAAGGCTGACTCCTTTTATAAAAATAGGTTGTTTATCTGAAAATATATTTTTGTTTTGAAAAGGTTTGATGCACCCAAGGTCAAGATTTGCTGTAAGATCTAATCCTTCCTGTGTTGACTGTTTGCAGCAACGTGCTTCTGGGTTTCCAAAAGTAGCAAAAACTGCAGAGCCACTTTTTATGGCTGTTTGGAGAGGGGTTTACTTAGCTCTCTACACTATCAAATGACTCAAAAAATCACCATATGTCAGATTAGATCAGCTCAAAAATTACAGCCAGGAAACCACTGATAGCTTTTCTGGAGTTCCATGAAAGCTTACATAATTGTCATTGCATGTCATTGGGTTTAGCAGCTGCAAGAAGATCCTGGTCTCCAATAAACAGAGGTAATTGATTAATAAACTGTATCTGTGGCCACTGCAGTTCATTCTATGCACTGAGATCTGCGCACCAGGTCTGGAGTCCTGCTGCTGAAGATACAATTTACACATTCAGTTAGTTTCAAGTCTATATCTGGTCTGAAAAATTGTGGTGAATCATTTGAAGACCCAAAATTAATTAGGCCACATGCACATGCTGGTAGGGTTGACATTTCAGGATAAGTCCAATTAAATCCATGGCAAAATTCCCTTTGGCTTTCATATGACATAGGGTGGAAGGGATGGGAAGGTTTGCTGAGTCCAGTCCCTCTGCTCAAGTAACATTGCAAATTTCCATGACTTACTTGACTGGATCTCATGATAAAATCTCACAGCTTTTCTTATGTTTTGAAAAACTTCTTCCTCTGATGATTAGAAAATCCCTATTCTCCATTGTCTTCATAGAATCATAGAATCATAGAATCATAGAATCATTGAGGTTGGAAAAGACCTCTAAGATCATCGAGTCCAACCGTCAACCCAACACCACCATGCCCACTAAACCATGTCCCTAAGCGCCTCATCTACACGTCTTTTAAATACCTCCAGGGATGGGGACTCCACCACTTCCCTGGGCAGCCTGGTCCAATGTTTCACCACTCTTTCAGTAAAGAAATTTTTCCTTGCATCCAATCTAAACCTCCCCTGGCGCAACTTGAGGCCATTCCCTCTCGTCCTATCGCTTGTTACTTGGGAGAAGAGACCGACACCCACCTCGCTACAACCTCCTTTCAGGGAGTTGTAGAGAGCGATGAGGTCTCCCCTCAGCCTCCTTTTTTCCAGGCTGAACAACCCCAGTTCCCTCAGCCGCTCCTCAGAAGACTTGTTCTCCAGACCCCTCACCAGCCTCGTTGCCCTTCTCTGGACACGCTCCAGCACCTCAACGTCCTTCTTGTAGTGAGGGGAGCTTCACAGGCAGCTTGCTCTGGTTGTTGTGTCAACAGTCATCCTGTAGCTTAAATAGTTCTTCCATGGTGTTTATCAGTATGGGATATTTAGATACAGCAACCATATTCTGTCAGCCTTTGTCCTGTGAAGCTAAACAAAACTCGTGCATCTCGTCTGTTCTCATAAAACAGGTTTTACGTGTCCCTGGTCAGTTCAGTAGCCTCCCTCTGCACCTATTTCCATGTGAATTCAGCTTTCTTGAAAAGGGATGACCAGAATCGCACTCAGTGAGTTTTCACAGGGCTGCATACGATACGTTACCAATGCCCTCATCTGACAAGCTCCTTTAAACACAGATCGTTAAGATGCCCGTGCAATTTCCAAGAGCTAATTTTGGGGGTGGATGCATCCCAGAGGCAGGCAGCCCCACCAAGAGGGCTCTCCCGCTTCCTCCCCAGACAGGGCCTGGGATTACTTCAGTGAATGTCTTCATTTTATGACTTTTTAGAAGTGAGAGGCAGGAGATCTTAAAGGCCATGACCCTGGGGGAAAGGAGTGCCTTATCTCCTGCCTGTGACTGGCCCCGGGTGGTGGTGTTTGCAAAACCCAGTTTTTATGGGGCTTTTGTGACATGATGGAGGACAAGCAGGATGGTGGGTGCATATATCGTGCTGTGTTGTTGTGGTCTCTGTACACCCAGTGAAGAGCAGGACCCTGAAATATATCACCCAGGCTCCAGCGAAGTCGATATAGCAATTTATACCAGCTAACAATCTGGACCCTGGGCTTGAGGTTATGCTGGCAAAATAATGTATTTTCCTGGTGTCCTAGGGAGTCTGTCCTTATGCTGCTGTCAGCACAGGGGAAGACGGCTGGGGAGGGAGTGGGGCTGTCAGCAGAGCTGCCGTGGTTTTTGGGTAGAAAGCCTTTTTCCTGGAATTTTCATGGATTTTATGCATAAAGAAGAACCCATAGTGTGACCTTAGAAATAAAATTTTTTAACATTTTTATTTCTTTTCTCCATTTTTTTTTTTTCCTTTTCTCCTTGCCTCAGCTATCTGTATTTGACAGTGAACAAGACAATCATCGGGCTGTTTGGCTTGCTATCTTGGTTTGCTGTGTCCAGGCTGGCTCAGGACACCCATGATCGGGCTGGTGGTTGTACACCTGTTACAACCCACTGGTCCCTAATAGCCTTGCTGAATGTGTATGTCCTTTGGAGTCCTCCGCTCCCAGGTCTGGCTGGCGGTCTCTGAAGGACAGGAAAATATGCTCTCAATTCAGCTAAGCAGTACAACATGTTGCAACCTTTTGAAGAAAGCCTTTTATGTAGCACCAAAAAAAAGCTATACAGTTATAATGAAATTCTCTGATGTATCCTTCATATCTCAGCATTTTCTGAATTTTCCAAGGATATCAATAATAAAAAAAAAAATCTTCAAAGCTATCTCCTTACAGCAATTTTGGTACATTTAAGACATGCAGTAAAACATTCACTATGACCCACGAAGTGCGTGGTTTAGAGATATATATATGCCTGTGGGAGTATGTATTACATTGGTAATTGAAATACACTTTTCTTTCATATAAATTTTAAAGGAAATAAAGCCATTATTTAAAAGCTTATTGAAAAATGCATCCATAAGTATATTAGTATATATAATTAAAATGTACTTTTATATATATTTTTCATTGGACGGATTCTGCACAGGCAGTGGAGGTAGTTGGTGTAAACCAGTGCTCAGAAATGCCTTTTGATAACATCCTGAATCACTGCAGAGTTAGACAAGACATCCAGTTATTTAGTGTGCTGTGTTTGGGCCCATTCTTTTACTCCCTTATTCTAAGTTTTCCAGTTGTAAGAGATGGCCATTTGGTAAATATCAAAACTGAGCAATGGATAATTTTCTTTTTTGGAAACAGAAGAGCTGCCAAAAAAACTGGTCAGAATAGAACTGTTTAACAACTTGAGTCAAATTTATGGAATAATTTAATTGAGAAAAAGCAACAAAGAATTTCCTTTAAATACTGCAACATTTCTTTTTAGTAGTTATCTGTTACAAACATTTTGACTTTTCAGTTGAATGTGGCCTTTCAGTTTAGAAATTAGCCCTGAAAAGAACTCTGAAAAGGGGAAGATAATGCCAAAAAAATATTTCAGTTTAAATAATGTTTTTCCAATTAATGCAAAGTAACTTTTTTCAGCGTTTGTTTGTTGTTTTTTTTTTTTTTTCCTTTTGGTTTGCTTGAAATGGGAATTATTTTAGCTACTGATCTCGAAAAGGAAAAAAATGCCCAGGTTTAATGACTAATACTTCCTTGAGTAAAAATCTGGAAGATGAAACTTCAAATTTTTCCTTATATTATTAAACATAACGTAGTCTCCTGTTACTCCCAAAGCAGTTCAGCAGATGTACAAAAATATTTAAGCAGTTCTTGTGAAAAATTCAAATTACGAGTCCAATAAGATATAGATTTATTGTGTTTTACAAGTACCTTACATGTACCTTCACGGTACCCCTAGATAGGTGTGTGATGGTGCTGAATTGGTGGATGTATTTTATTCTATTTTTGTATGAAGGAAATTTATACCTTAAAGCCTTAATTTGGATGTAATTTTTCCAAATGTTTACAAATGGAAGGATTTTTTATTTTATTCGGTTGTTTCACAACCGTTTCTGATGTCTTCTGCACGTTCCCGGAGTGGTAACCCTCCTTATTCCATAAGGCTCCTTGTGATGGGGTCCTATTCAATGGAAATTGGGGCGGTTTCATCTTCCCTGGTTGTTTCTGCTGTCTGATGGCTTGATGAAATATGTGTAGAAAGCCAACCATTGCCCCAGTGTTTCCAAGGGCCTGCATTCAGGCTCGGTGATAAGATTCCCCTCCCTGAGATCGTGCTGTGGGTGTGCACCGAATCCCAAACCACAGCTGTTCACGCTTTGTAGAGGCAGTAACATAAAAAGAGACGAGCCATAAAATAGCATCCACTGCCCTGGGGAGGAGCTGGAAGTTGCTTGGCATTGATGATGGGGGCTCCAGATACCACCACACTGACTGCTCTTCCGCTGGGATGTGCCTGCACGGAGATGTTGGTAACAGTCTGGTCTGTGTATGAATGCACAGGGAACATAGGACTCAAAGGTCATTTATTTGTCCATTGCAAGGCCCCGCTGTTCTCTCCTTGTCCTGATGTGAACTTCCGATTATCATGTCACATGCTTTGAAGCTTATTAATTTCTTCAGTCACCCTGTGCCTATATGCATGCAAGTATCTGTGCTTGAGCACTGTTCCTGCAGCCAAGCTGGCTCAGACAGTAAAGCAGTACCAACGTGAGAGAGATGTGGAGGTAGAGACCATGTGTTTGAGACCATGTAGGTTTGTGTAACAGCATCTCACAGACTGGGCTGGGGAGGATATTTAAAGAGTTGCTATAACACAGCAGCTTAGCTGAGGCAGGGAAGGGAAGACCTTCCTATTCACACCTGAATATTTTTGCTTTGGGAGCTCTCTCATCTCCTGATCCTGCAGTGATGGGAAGTGAGGTAGCTCCTGCAGCCAGTGCAAGAGCTGAGGTTTCCTCGCTGTCCCCTCCAGCCCAGGCACCAGCTGGAGGTGCACAGCGTGGGGACAGGCACATCTCATCCACAGCCCCTTCCCCTGCCGCCAATTACTCCATCCCATCAGGGCTGCCCCAGCCTGTTTTGTAGATATAAGAATGACTTGGCTTTAGCTTACAGCCCTGTGCGAAGATTGTCTCACTGTGCAATCTCCAAAGCAAGACCAGGGCAGACTGTGTCTCTGAGGAAAGCCTTGATCCCCGTCGTCCTCTTGCTCTGCCTACATGGGAGAGCTTTAGCGTAATGTCAGCTAATGCTGCCTGCAAACTGCATTGGCTGAGCTGTACCCGCTGGTACCCCAAAGGAGCAGCACAAGCCTTCATTCCTCTTTCCACTCACCTTTCCTGTAAAGCTTTTGCTTGTGAGATCAGAAACTCAGTGACCTTGGCAGGGAGGGGACTGGAAAATGGGTTTAGGTGGAAGGTATGACTCAAAAGCACTGTTCAGAGCTCAGATATCTTCCCCTGGGGATTACAGAGTGAGCAATACTAAAATCAGTGTGTCAAGATGTCACCAAGCATGCACTGGAACTTTACATGGTGTCATGAGAGTGCTCTGAGTTTAAAGAAATGTTCCGATTCAATCAATGTCCCTTCGTTTATCCTACTGTCTGCTCCTCCTTTCAGCAGGAAGCCTATTTCACTCCCTTTACTGCTGCTGTGCTCTTTACTGCTCTTTACTGCTTCCCTCCCCATGAGCATCTATCTATCTATCTATCTATCTATCTATCTATCTATCTATCTATCTATCTATCTATCATGGAGCTGTTCTCGTCCTCTGCCTCCGATAGCTAACGGGTGCCTGTCACCAGATAGGTCTTTGATGATGCTCCATTGATCATCCAGAAGGAAATGGTTATTGAGTGGGTGACAATCATCTTTTTACCTCTCCCTGGAGCTGGAGTGCATCAGTGCTTTCCAGCATTAGGCAGAAGCCTCCTGGAAGGTATTTTTTGCACTACGTTTCCTCACGCGGAAGGCTGGTGTGCTGGTGCCGAGTCATAAGGCTTGAGGGACATAGCTGCAATTTTCTGCTAAGTTTTGCTTTGAACTTAGTGCCAGTGGAAGGTAGGAAAGAGAGTTGGTGCCGGGGCTCAGCATCTTCTGGCTGACAGGTTCTGCTTTCCAAGTCAGAGCTGCTACTGAGATCAGGGGAGAAATTCCCTGCTGATGCCAAAGGTTTCTACCACCCCTCTCCACCTTCGCAAACACAAACCTAAACTGAGACAGACTGTGGAAACACGTTAGGCAGCATGACTGGAGGAAGGAAGACCAAATGCAGATGTTCAGTGGGAAAGAAATAATTAGGATTAAATCTGAGTTGGTAATACATACTGATATAAACGCTGCCCCAGCATTTGCTGGAAAAATCTGAATTTTCAGTCTGAAAGAAGAGAAAGGCAGAGCATTAAGAGAGACAAATCCTCTGTGTTTCCTTACAGGAGTAGACAGCAGACCACAGCCTGTATGTTCTGATCCTTAGTGGCATTTAGGTAACTATCTCCTTTAATTCCCATTAGTACTAGCAGATGATTGTACTTGAAGAGGTAGGCTTTAACCAGCAGGACTCAGAAGGACTCAAGAGGCTACAGGGCTGGTAAGCACAAGACACACTCAACAAATATGTTTGAAGATAGACCCAGAGTTGGTCTATCTGCACACATCTTTCATGCATTCGGCCAGCTGGGGCTCAGCAGGGCTAGTTTGATGGACTGTCGAGCACCTCTACCTGGAGACATCCAAACAGACTCCACATGGATCCAGTCTAGAAGAAGTAGAGTACACATGTATATGAGCAGTAGTCAAGCTGGGTTTGTGTATATAGGAATATCTAACGTAATTTTGAAACACTGGGGTGGTAGTCCCTGTGCATTTGTAATCATCTGGATTGGCTTTTTCTTCCTGCTCTATTATTTTCAAATATTTATAGCAGCACTTCTAACTCCCATCTTTAACTACTGGATACAAGCATATGCAATATTTCAGGCTTTAAAATATCCTGTGCACTAGCATAGCAGTTTGCTGGTACTTACAGAATGTATTTGTCCCTTTTTTCAAAGGGACTCTGGACTGTGCTTCAGAGGAGGGGAAAAACAAAGGTAGGGATAGGTACGTGCTAATCCTAGTGAGATCCTCAAATGTAGGACTGTTTGCATTGACAGCAGCAAAGTTTGTGTGATTCTGGGCTGCAGACATGCAACACTTCATATCTGCCAGTGCATTCACATTTGAAGTGCTTTGCAGACATGTTTTAATGACCTCATGAGTTTTCTAACTTTAAGGCATTAGACCCAGATCCACTGAAGTATTTTTGCATCAGAGCACTGTGATTCATGAACAGCCCCAGCAAACCAGGGTGGCTGATGAGGCCACAGCTCTCAGCAGCACCATCTCCCTCTGGCTGATCTGCTGCAGCTCATAGTGAGGGTCTTGAGGCAAAGTGTGATGGCT
This sequence comes from Aptenodytes patagonicus, assembly GCF_965638725.1. NCBI lineage: Eukaryota > Metazoa > Chordata > Aves > Sphenisciformes > Spheniscidae > Aptenodytes > Aptenodytes patagonicus. Next base: position 10,610,121 of record NC_134950.1, on the reverse strand, counting down.
CACTTCAAAATGCCATGTTACAAACTCTGGAGCTTTGGACGCTGATTGATGAGCAGCTGCGATGTCCCAGCTGTCTGGACAGTGAGGACAGCTGCCTGTGTCACCTCAGCAGCCGGATGGTGTGAAGCCGTTCCCACTTGTCAGTTGGAGCTTGAGGTCCTGCAGGACAGCAGGTTCTTCGTGGGCTTGACAGCCAACCTTGTCCTATGGCCTAACTCTACAGAAATCCTCAGCTTCTGTGTCCATCACCTCTGTCTGCATTTGACAGTTTATTTTCTCCCAGTTGTGTTTGTTTGCACTTTTCGTGCTGGCCTTGATTTGTGCTATCTATTTGGGCCAACTGGCTAAGTGTACTGGCATGTGTGTGGGTTTTGCTTTTGAATTTAGTACTGCTTCTAGTGAGAGCATGACAAATAACTTAAAATGAGTGATTTGTTTGATGAAGCTCCGCATTTTCTGTTCACAAATGGTCCATGAATAGAATGCAAAATTCTCTGATGCGGCCATTAGAAAAAGTAATTTGTAAATTTCTTTTGGAAAGCAACTCTTGATCTCCAGTGGATCATTCAAATTGTTGTTTGTATTAGTATTGCAGTTATGATTTGTGCAGTAACATATGTAACTTATCAACAAATGTAACTAACTTAACTAATCAAAGCATTTGAATTCCAAGTACTATAGGTGATTTTAGCCTAAGCAACTGGTGCGGTATTGGTCATCTGGTTGGCTGCTTCTTCTGAGGAAACTGTGACAGAGAAATTAATCCTTAGGTAATCAGCACTCAGTGTCTTCTTCATCCCTGAGCAAGGACCTGGCACCCTTGGCTTGGTCCCCCTGAAGGGTGGGTGATTACATAGCATTGGCAGCAGAAAGCAGCAGCAACCTTTGCCTTTGTACCACGCACATGAACGGAGCTCAGCAGCAGATGGAAGAAATCAGGGGTGGGTTAGTTGCCTCTGGTCCTTGTTGGAAGAGGAAACGATGTCTTTCTCCACGCTTCTCCTGGAGGAAGGTTCTAGTAGGCCAACCCAAACACAACACAGATTGAAAATCCTTAATATTTTCTTCTAGAGGACATGTGAGCAAAAGGATATAAGTCTCCCAGTAAGGCAAGGTAGGGATAGTGAGTGTCTTCTGTACCAGCTGAGCTTGTGTTTGTGGTCAGGGACCATGACAGTCTACCCACCTTATCAGACTAAAGTTCACATCACTTCTGCTGAAAATTTTCTCCTCTCTCACTGAGTTCCTGTGGGAACATTGTTGGAATTTACTGAGTTTTGTGCATCAACCCACAGCTATAGATAAGCACACTTCAAAATACAGCAAAATAATCAAGTTACAAGTGCTGGTAAAGTGTCAGGATTCCCAATTTCCTCTTCCTCAATCTGTAAATGCTGACAATTTTTTTTTCTCTAACGAGGAATAAGTAGCATCACAAAGGCATTCTGTATCAAAAGCCCTTTCACTCTGCCTTGGCTTTTAGACTGCTTCCGATCCAGATCTACTATAGATATCTCCATTTGGCTACTATTGGAAGCTCCCTGCAGTGTGCAATAAACATTCACTTCATATCATACATCTCACCCTGACAAGCAAATCCCTTGCATATCAATGTGGCCCTGTGAAGACATTTTGCTTTTTTACATTCCTTCCACTCCCAGCTGTTAATTTGCACTGACTAGATAGCAGGGGGTCCCACTCTGCCCCAGAGACATGCTTGCCACTTCCACCGACTTTAATAGGATTTGTGCGAACATATACAGAGTCAGTCTCTCAGCAGAATTCAAATGAGCTGGCTGGAAATTTCAAAGTCATCAAGGGGTTTTAAACACCCAGTTTCTCTTACCTTTAACAGGAATGAAGTGTTCAAATCTCAGGTAATCATTAAAAACTACGGAGTTGATAATAACTAACTAGGTCTAGTTTTATTGTCTCTTACATAAAGCAAACCTACTGCCTGTAATCACTCTGCACAAGAAAAAAAAAATGAGGGCAGGAGTTAGCCTTTCACTTACAGAGTTTTTATTTGAAGTGAATTGCAAAACTTTCATAGGTTCAGTTACTGCAAGTATGAATTACTTCTACAAACATTTTGACAGATGTGCAGAGGACTGAAAACACCTTTCCTTGCTACCAGTGTTTGTAGAAAATGATTTATGGGTGCTACTGATAACTACTATTTCAGATTAAAATTGAACTACTTTAGATTAAAAGTATAGGAGAGTACTAAACTGTTCAGGAAACCTGTAAATGGAAATATTAGGTATATGTATGGCATTCTGGGTCTGATATCCTTTATCCACTTGAGGCATAATCAGCACTTATTAAATCAGAGGGACTTTACCAAGTTATTTCAATACATAGTGGAACTGTCAAAGGCATCTAAACAGTTAGATGTTCAATTCCCACAACTTTCAGAGAATATATGTGCCAAAAATATGTGCAAGGAATGGGTTGGGATTTGAGAGTATTTTAGACCCTAATTCATTTCAGAAAAAGGAAAGCACTTACATGTTCTTTGAAAGTCCTTTTTTCAAAGATACTGTTTGGCATCTTTGGTGTCTCAATTCTAGTTTGGCCGTCCCTCTAGAACAGCATGCTTCTTCTGATGGAGCTGATAGACACAGGCAGTGGAAAAGAACATGATTAAGTGTTTGTTTTTTAAATATTAACCAAGTCTTCACTTTTCCAATTAAAATCTATCAAATTAAGCAAATTGCATGGGGGATTAGAAAGAAAAAAAAATCCTTCACTTAATTATTTAGCCAATATTTACTGGGTAGGAGTGTATTATTAACACAGCAAAGGAGGCTATTAATTACTATTCACAGCATTTCTAATAAAAAAAAAGGCATCTGCTATTTCTATGAAAGGAATATTGTCACTAATAATCCATCCTAAATTGTAAATGTGGCATAATAAACTGGATGTGTCATTTCTCTGTTCTGTACTGACACATGCTACATGAGGGAGCTGAGCTTTTTTCGGGGCTGTGTCAAAAGGCTTTTTGTTGGTGACCTTTAATCAACTAGTATCCAATTATGCAGAAGTCTAATGGTTTATTTGTATATTTGTAATGTATTTTCCACCAGAAAACTCTGCTTTGGCATCACCTCCTTTTCACTTTTATTGTGATAACAGAGACAGCAAAAATAGAAATGAAAAAAATCAACCTGAATGCTATTTTCTTTACCATATGAAAAAGTTTTAATGTGTCATTTGTTGCATAAAGACTCTACATGTGTAATCTATTTGTTGAGAGAGAGGAAGTGAGAGGAAAGATATCGTGAGGTAAAGACGCTTGAACTGGTGTTGTTAAGGTCAGGCTTCAATTTTCTGCTTGATTTTAGATGCCCCATGTGAACTTTGGTTAATCATCCATGACCCTGAAATCCACAGTATGTCATGGAAGGAAAAGGTGGATAAAAGGAACATTTTGAAATCTTTGAGGCTATCTATCTATTCGGTGTTAGGATCACCTCTACTTACACTACTTCTGACAGATGTTTGTCAAATTAGTTTTTTAATGTTGGATTTCTTGCTACAATTAAAATCCATATATTTTATCCTAGCCTCAGCATATAAGAAGAGCTTATTCCTTTTGTCTCTCAAGTACTTCAGGACTGTTTTCATGTCTTCTCTCAGACTTCCCCTAGTCCAAGACAATCCCAGTTCTTTCCTCCTGGGTCACATTTTTGTCTACATTGCATTCTTGCTGCACAGTCAGTCCTTCCTGAAGCTGGATGCAGTATTGCAGGGCTGAGCAGAGCAGGAGGGATGTTTCACTTGTCTTACAGGTGACATTTTTGTTTGTACACACCAGTGTCATATTTGTCTTTTTAACAACAGCCTAGCATTGTTGACTCATGTTCAGTTTATGATTCACATAATTCCCAATTTTCTTTCTTTGTCTCTCCAGTGGTTCTTTGTCCCGTATTTGAACAAATTGTCATTCTCACCTATGTGAATATATTCCACTTGTTCTTATCAAATTGGGCCTCATTTTTCCAGACCACCTCTCTAATTTGTTACAATTTTTCTGATTCCTGTTCTATGGATTGTTCTATTCCTGTTCTAGGGGATTGAGTGCACCCTCAGTAAGTTTGCAGACGACACCAAGTTGGGTGGGAGTGTTGATCTGCTCGAGGGTAGGAAGGCTCTGCAGAGGGACCTGGACAGGCTGGATCGATGGGCCCAGGCCAACTGTATGAGATTCAACAAGGCCAAGTGCCGGGTCCTGCACTTCGGCCACAACAACCCCATGCAGCGCTACAGGCTTGGGGAAGAGTGGCTGGAAAGCTGCCCAGCAGAGAAGGACCTGGGGGTGTTGGTCGACAGCCGGCTGAACATGAGCCGGCAGTGTGCCCAGGCGGCCAAGAAGGCCAATGGCATCCTGGCCTGTATCAGAACTAGTGTGGCCAGCAGGAGTAGGGAAGTGATCGTGCCCCTCTCCTCGGCACTGGTGAGGCCGCACCTCGACTGCTGTGTTCAGTTTTGGGCCCCTCACTACAAGAAGGACATTGAGGTGCTGGAGCGTGTCCAGAGAAGGGCAATGAAGGTGGTGAGGGGTCTGGAGAACAAGTCTTATGAGGAGTGGCTGAGGGAACTGGGGTTGTTTAGCCTGGAGAAGAGGAGGCTGAGGGGAGACCTCATTGCTCTGTACAACTCCCTGAAAGGAGGTTGTAGCGAGGTGGGTGTCGGTCTCTTCTCCCAAGTAACAAGTGATAGGACGAGAGGGAATGGCCTCAAGTTGCGCCAGGGGAGGTTTAGATTGGATGTAAGGAAAAATTTCTTTACTGAAAGAGTGGTGAAACATTGGACCAGGCTGCCCAGGGAAGTGGTGGAGTCCCCATCCCTGGAGGTATTTAAAAGACGTGTAGATGAGGCACTTGGGGACATGGTTTAGTGGGCATGGTGGTGTTGGGTTGACGGTTGGACTCGATGATCTTAGAGGTCTTTTCCAACCTCAATGATTCTATGATTCTATGATTCTATGATTCTATCCTTCAGTGTGTTTACAGACTGCCTGCCTGAGCTTGATTTTATCTGTAAATGCAACAAACACACTCTTATCCCTTCTTCCTCATCATTCATGAAAATACTGAACTTTACCAGACCTAGGACAGACCTCTGTGATTCCCACCTGATACAATCCTACCATTTTGACACCAAATCATTAATAAATTACTCTTAAAATGCAGGTTTCCAGCCAGCTTTGCATGCCTTTTCTCTGTAGTTTAATCTTGACCATGTTTTCTTAGCTTACTTATGAGAATATTATGTAAGACGGTGTCAAAAACCTCACTAAAGTCAAGTTGTGTGACATTTTCTTTTCCTCCTCTGCCCACAAGACTTGTTACCCTGTTGTAGAGTGGAATTAGATTGTTTTGACATAATTTGTTCTTGACAAATCCATGTTGGCTGCTACTCCTCTCCTTGTTACCGCCTAGGTGCTTACAAGTAGTTAGATTATTTGTTCCAGTATTTTTCCAGGAATCAAGTTAGACTGTCAGACTGATAATTCCCTGGCTCCTCCTTTACTCCTTCATACAGATAGGTGGTCTGCTGGCTCTTCTTCAGTCTTCTGACCCTACTCATCTTGCATGAGTTCTCTAAGAGATTTACTAATGCCTGTGAGATTGTTTCTGCCTGTTCTTTAAGTATCTTGGGATAAATGTCCTAATGCCCCACTGAACTGGAAACACCTACCTCACCTAAGTATTCTCTAATCTGATCTTCCCCTGTTGTAACCTGAGTTATTGCCCCTTGGTTGTATCAACCTTCTAGTCATAGTTGACCTTTCCAGTGAAGGCTGAAATAGAAAAGGCACTAAACATTTCACTTTTCTGGGACTCATCTGGCAGGAACTTGTTTTCCCTGTTTAGCAGTGAACCACTGTTTTTCCTTGGAGTTCTTTTTACTGCAAATGTGCTTACAGAAAGCTTTTTGCTTCCTTTGCTAATTTCCTCTCTTTTTGTACCTTCGCCTTTCTGAATTTTTCCCCACATATTTATGCTATTCATTCGTACTTGTCTTTAGTATTTCAATGTAGTTTTCACTTCCTGTACATTTTATTTAGCTCCAGGTCATTGAAGAGCTCATGGTTTAGCCAAATTGTTTTCTGATTACACTTCCTATCCTTCCTTCATGTTGGCATGGCTTCTGATTGTACCCTCACTGTCATTTCTTTAAAGAATTGCCAACTCTTCTGGACTCCTTTGTCACTTCAACTTGTTTCCGAGGAGATCTCACCCACCAATTTACAGTGTTTATTGAAGTCTGCCCTCTTGAAATACATTGCTTTTAGTTTTCTGTCTTCCCTCCTTCCTTTGCTAAAGATAGTGAATTAAGTCATTTCATGGTAATTATAACTCAAGTTTCCCTATCCGTAGACTGGGATAACATCTGTTTGTCTCTGTAGATTATAAATCCTTCTGGGGAAGAAAAATTTTTCTTTTCTTTTCTTTTTTTTTTTTTTTTTTACAAAATGCAACACAATGCAAGAGTATTCCCATATTAGCCAATTCCTCTAAAGATGCCCTTGCTCCTCTGCCCTGTAGTCCAGGCTTCCCTAGTGGCCAGGACTAACTTTCCCTTCCTACAGTACCATGTCTCCATCCTGAACAGATAGCATCGATAGCTCTCTGCTCTGTCATTCTGCAGTAATATCTCAGCATCTCTTTTGTTGTCAGCTTCCTAATTGGCTGCTGTTGAACAGGTTGAAGAGCACAGGCAGTTGTACTGGCAAATACATCTGAATAGCAATATAAGTATTGGCAGTGACAGAAAAAATAGTCGTATTTTAATATTTTATATATATTGTGGGCCTGATGCCAAATTAGAACAAGACCCAAGTGCACAGCAATGTATGTGTGGATTTCCCGTAAGTTTGTGCTCTAGATACCATGTGAAAGAATGTGGATTTGCAGTTCTCTGGCTGCAGTTGTGGTATAGTCCAACCAGCACCTCAGCGTGGACATTCAGGGGACCATGTGAAGCCTACATATACTCCACAGATCAGACACAGCATCATATTCTCTCTGCTGTTCAGGGAGGGGCTAATGCTGCCATGCTGTCTACAGGAATGTAAAGAATTTCCAGATACAGATATCTGATTGCAACCATTCAATTAACTCCAACTGGAAAGAGCAATAAATGTAGAGCACTTGGTCATCCACTCTGCATTAATCTAAGCATTGTTTGGGACTGGAGAAGAATTAGGAATTATCTGCAATGTTGTTCTTTTGAAGTCTTCCTGTGTGAGGCTCTTCCCTTGCACTAAAATACACACAATTGCACACGGACATAGAAAATAGTAGGAGTGGTTAGTAGTTAACTCTGGCCGCATGTATCGTGTACTGGTACTGAGTACTGGTGCAGTGAGAAAGCTTATAATGTTGGCCAGAGAAAATGGTCGGAGTCAGACCTGCACTCCTGTACTCATTTGCTTGTTTGAGTGAGTGCTGTTGGCACTGTATCATGAATGGCAGCTGCTGAATCCAGCTAGATGTGACACATTTGCAGCTAACTAGAGTTTGTTAGAAATTATCTGACAAATTACGTTTCCACTGGGAAATGTCAAGTTCTTAATATCCATCTATTAGGGTAAATATTTTTAAAAAAAAAGTTTATCAGAGAAACTGTCTCAGGTTCAGGATAATATTTCAGGAGCCAAAGAAAGGCAAGTGGGAGATACAGGCGGAAGGGTGATCATCCCCAGAAAAATCATTAGCTCAGTAGATATTCTTCAGAGGTGTAGGTGATTGGGACTGAGATTTCAAATCCTAGCTCCTCTGAATTGGGTCATTCTGCCTTTCCACTTACAATTGTTTCCCTGTGTGTAAAGAAACAATACATTAGATTGAGGATTTGAACCTGGGTTTTCCTTATTCATGGTTGTACTAGAGTCCCTGGTTTATGCAGGCAATTCACTACTGAAACATGTTATTTCCTTTTCTCCTCTGTGCCAACTGTTTGTTATCAGCCCTGTGCTGGAGGATCCCGCCTCCGCTGATCCGTGCGAGGAAGGGAATGAGTCAATACAAAGTCAGAAAACTAACTTAATTATTGCAATTGTATTATTACAATTAATAATTGAATGAATTCTTAAACCTTCAACAGAGAAGACTGAAAAAAACTCCTCCAGATGTGTTTTATAATGAGCAAAAACGGTGTTAAAATTCTTGTTTCTGCTCATAGTATCATCTGAGGTTGGTTCCTCTGGATTTTTCTATAGTACTCTTAAAAGGTCTTCAGTTCATCTGAAGTAAAAGTATGGAGAGAGACAAAGAGAAGGAATTGAAATCACTAGCATTTCTGCAGGAGAGGAAAACTAATTCATGCTATGCTCTACAACCAACCCCTTGAGAAATGCACAAAGGAGTTGACACTTGTAAACAGAGAAAAATGAAAATAAACCCAAGTTTTTATCATCTAAATGCAGTACTGTCTCAGATGCCAGCATTAGGAGATTTCTATTTCAGAAACTGCAGGAACATTATTCTGTGCATTAGAGCTAAAATACTTTGTAGAATAGTGAGCCAGACACGATGTGTATGGGTAGCTTTTTCACTGCCTTGCTCCAGATGTCTTGAGTATTACACAAAACAATGTGACTCCAATACAAATGTTTTCTATTTAGCAACTGCTACTGAGGGATCATAGAAAAAACACTGCTGCGCTCCTGGCGGTGTCTGATTCAAGTTTCTAGAATCATAGAATCATAGAATTGTTTAGGTTGTTGATGTTAGGCTTAAGATCACTGAGTCCAACTGTTAACCTAACACTGCCAAGTCCACCACTAAACCACGTCCCTAAGTGCCATGTCTACACGTCTTTTAAATACCTCCAGGGATGGGGACTCCACCACTTCCCTGGGCAGCCTGGTCCAGTGCTTGACAACCCTTTCAGTGAAGAAATTTTTCCTCACGTCCAATCTAAACCTCCCCTGACACAACTTGAGGCCATTTCCTCTCGTCCTATCGCTTGTTACTTGGGAGAAGAGACCGACACCCACCTCGCTACAACCTCCTTTCAGGGAGTTGTACAGAGCAATGAGGTCTCCCCTCAGCCTCCTCTTCTCCAGGCTAAACAACCCCAGTTCCCTCAGCCGCTCCTCAGAAGACTTGTGCTCTAGACCCTTCACCAGCTTCATTGCCCTTCTCTGGACACGCTTCAGCACCTCAATGTCTTTCTTATAGTGAGGGGCCCAAAAATGAACACAGTATTCGAGGTGCAGCCTCACCAGTGCCGAGTACAGGGGCACGATCACTTCCTTACTCCTGCTGGCCACACTAGTTCTGATACAGGCCAGGATGCCATTGGCCTTCTTGGCCGCCTGGGCACACTGCCGGCTCATGTTCAGCCGGCTGTCGACCAGCATCCCCAGGTCCTTCTCTGCAGGGCAGCTTTCCAGCCACTCTTCCCCAAGCCTGTAGCGCTGCATGGGGTTGTTGTGGCCCAAGTGCAGGACCCGGCACTTGGCCTTGTTGAATCTCATACAGTTGGCCTCGGCCCATCGATCCAGCCTGTCCAGATCCCTCTGCAGAGCCTTCCTACCCTCGAGCAGATCAACACTCCCACCCAACTTGGTGTCGTCTGCAAACTTACTGAGGGTGCACTCAATCCCCTCATCCAGATCATCGATAAAGATGTGAAACAGAACTGGCCCCAGTACTGAGCCCTGGGGAACACCACTTGTGACCGGCCGCCAACTGGATTTAACTTCATTCACCACAACTCTTTGGGCCCGGCCGTCCAGCCAGTTTTTTACCCAGCGAAGAGTGCGCCCATCCAAACCATGAGCAGCCAGTTTCTCCAGGAGAATGCTGTGGAAAATGGTGTCAAAGGCTTTACTAAAGTCTAGGTAGACAACATCCACAGCCTTTCTCTCATCCACTGAGTGGGTCACCTTGTCATAGAAGGAGATCAGGTTAGTCAAGCAGGACCTGCCTTTCATAAACCCATGCTAGTTGGGCCTGATCACCTGGTTGTCCTGTACATGCCGCATGATGGCACTCAACATGATCTGCTCCATAACCTTCCCCAGCACCGAGGTCAGGCTGACAGGCCTGTAGTTCCCCGGATCCTCCTTCTGGCCCTTCTTGTAGATGCATGTCACATTTTCTAACCTCCAGTCATCCGGGACCTCCCCCGTTAACCAGGACTGCTGATAAAGGATGGAAAGTGGCTTGGTGAGCACTTCCACCAGCTCCCCCCGTATCCTTGGGTGGATCCCATCCAGCCCCATAGACTTGTGTGCGTCTAAGTGGTGTAGCAGGTCACTAACCATTTCCCCTTGGATTATGGGGGCTTCATTCTGCTCCCCGTCCCTGTCTTCCAGCTCAGGGGGCTGGGTACCCCGAGAACAACTGGTTTTACTATTAAAGACTGAGGCAAAGAAGGCATTAAGTGCCTCAGCCTTTTCCTCATCTTTTGTCACTATGTTTCCCCCCGCATCCAATAAAGGATGGAGATTCTCCTTAGCCTTCTTTTTGTTGCTAATATATTTATAGAAACATTTTTTATTGTCTTTTATGGCAGTAGCCAAATTAAGTTCTAGTTGGGCTTTGGCCCTTCTAATGTTCTCCCTGCATAACCTCACAACATTTTTGTAGTCCTCCTGAGTTGCCTGCCCCTTCTTCCAAAGATCAGAAACTCTCTTCCAAAGATCATAAACTCTCCTGTTTTACCTGAGTACTCTCTTTTTTTTTCCCTGAGTTCCAGCCAAAGCTCTCTGTTCATCCAGGCAGATCTTCCTCCCTGCCAGCTCGTCTTTTGGCACATGGGAACGGCCTGCTCCTGAGCCTTTAAGATTTCCTTCTTGAGGAATATCCAGCCTTCCTGGACTCCTTTGCCCTCCAGGACTGCCTCCCAAGGGACTCTGTCAACCAGGCTCCTAAAGAGGCCAAAGTCTGCCCTCCAGAAGTCCAAGGTAGCAGTTCTGCTGACCCCCTGCCTTACTTATCCAAGAATCGAAAAGTCTATTGTTTTGTGATCGCTATGCCCAAGACATCCTCCAACCATCACATCACCCACAAGCCCTTCTCTGTTTGGAAAAAACAGATCCAGCAGGGCACCTCCCCTGGTGGGCTCACTCACCAGCTGTGTCAGGAAGTTGTCTTCCACACACTCCAGGAACCTCCTAGACTGTTTCCTCTCTGCTGTATGGTATTTCCAGCAGACATCTGGTAAGTTGAAGTCCCCCATGAGAACAAGGGCTAGCAATTGTGAGACTTCTCCCAGCTGCTTATAGAATATTTTGTCTGTCTTTTTGTCCTGGTTGGGTGGTCTATAACAGACTCCCACCATGATATCTGCCTTGTTGGCCTTCCCTCTGATTCTTACCTGTAAACACTCAACCCTATTGCCACCATCATTAAGCTCTAGACAATCAAAACACTCCCTAACATACAGGACTACCCCACCACCTCTCCTTCCTTGCCTGTCCCTTCTGAAGAGTTTATAGCCATCCATTGCAGCACTCCAGTTGTGCGAGTCATCCCACCGTGTTTCTGTGATGGCAACTATATCATAGTTTTCCTGCTGCACAATGGCTTCCAGCTCCTCCTGTTTGTTGCTCATGCTGCATGCATTGATGTAGATGCACTTCAGTTGGGCTATTGATCCCACCACCTTTTTGGGGGGAGAAATCCTAATTCCTACGTGACAATTCTCAGGCGCTTCCATGGTCTCTAATATATGCATAACCCTCGCATCTTTGCTGCCACATAGATCTCCATCCCCTACCTCCACTGAGGCAGACAGAAGGACCTCACTAGCACACCGTCCCTCAAACATTGGTATGCCACCCCCAGGTTTATCTGTAGTGAGCCTGGTTTTATCCCTTTCCCTCTTCAAATCTAGTTTAAAGCTCTTTCAATGAGCCCTGATAACTCCTGTGGAAAGATCCTTTTCCCCCTTTGAGACAGGTGTACCCTGTCTGCCGCCAGCAGGCCTGGTGTCATGTAGACCGACCCATGATCAAAAACCCCAAAATTCTGCCAGTGACACCAGGCTCGGAGCCAGGTATTGATCTGCTGGCTCTTCCTGTTTCTTCCCTCATCATGCTCTGCGACTGGAAGGATAGAAAAGAGTCATTCTGATGAGTCATTATGATGTCATTCATTCATTAAATACAATCTGAGGTATTTTGTGCAGCCATTGTGTGTCAGAAAATGAAATGATCACTTCTCTTGACACCATGCACTATCAAGAATGTATTTTTTCCCCATAATTTCTATAAGCAATGGAGCAGCAACGTAAAGAGTGTGATTTGGCAATGGTGATTCTCAGAATAAATCTTAAACATGTAAATTTTACTCTTGTCATGAACCTATTCTTATTCTATCATCTGAGTGGACTAAATCATGTACATTCATGTACATTCTGATACCATCCAGCGCTGAGGCTTCCTTTATTGTATAGATGTGTCAGTGATGACTCTGCTGATTTTCACCTTATAGATGATTTTGAAAGTTTAACACTGGCAAGGTAGTGGCAGTTGTCTTGCACAACTCTTAAGATGAAAATGTGTGCCATTACATGCTGCAAAGTGGAACAGATTCTGATATTCTAGTGTTGTGAATTGAGATGAGAAAACAGCAGAGAGATCTCTGAGATGATTTCCAGATTATGAGCTCTGGTTACCTTCTGATTTGGAAAACAAAATAAAATCAACATTGCCTGCATAGGTAACTCCTAAATAAATTCCAAGTGGATTGAAATGGATTGAAAAAATCCAAATGGATTTCTTTAGGTTTTGGCTTATTAAAAAAGTATATTATCAATTATAACATTAAAAAACTTAGAAACAAACATTGTTTTCAAGTATCATGAGGCTTGTTTATATTAAAAGCTTTTTCCTCTTCTGAAAACTAAATGTCAAAATTTGATGTAATTTGTCCTGGAACTAAATTTTTTTGGCAAAGGTGAGGCTTAAAACTGAAGTAATGCCACAGGTATACGTTCCTCTAACGGTCATTATTTACGTACAACCTGATCCTTGAAGTTGCTGCCTGAATTTTTTTTTAATATGTTTTTAAATATTCTTAGAATGTGTAAGTTCTAAGAATAAGTCTCCTAATATTTTGCAGTTGAAATAAGCAACTTTAAGTGCATCAGTAAACAGACAGAATCATCTAAGCACATGATTTTACCTTGGCCACTATATTCTTTTTTTATGCAATCCTCTTCAGTAGCTGGCTAGTTTATGTTGCTAGAGAGCATGTAGATGGAAACAAGTGGATATGTAGTAAGCTATTTTTGTGAGGAAGGTATAAAGCATTTCTGAAATGTGCTCTGTCGCTGCTCCAGATCATTTTCTACCCTTGCAATGAAAAAAATGCTAAGGGGACTTTCAAGCTTCCTATGACTCTTTTCAAAACTTTAAGTTTTTTGACCAAGTCCCTTCTACTGACTTGGCATTCTTAGTATTGTACAGCTGGTTATTGATTTTTTTGGTCTTAGCAGATGTTATAAGGCACATTTTTTCTCCCTGTTTCATGGACTAATGTGTAATCATCTTCTGAGTTGAATCTGAAATGAAATATCACACCCAATCCTCTTATTCTGAATGATGAATAATTTGAGATTGAGGATTGAATTTGAATAGAAAGTTGCAATATGGAGTCACCTCTCAGTTGTGGGCTGGAATTGCAGTCACATGCCACAGGAACAGTTTTCTACATCAGGGTAGAGTTAAAAAAAAAAAGATATTTCCTGAAAAGCAGAGCTAATGAATTCTCCATGAACAAAAGAGCTTCAAATGTCCTATGACTTGTTAAGGTCATCTCTGGAAACTTAGTGAGTTTCTTACTGCTTTTTCATTACACCATTTTTAACATGTTTTCACCACTGACAACTCCAAATGCTCCACAGATGTCACAGGTTCTAGTGATAACCACACATACATCATATTCCCTCTTTTCCCTCTTGTGAAGCTGACATCACCTTAACCACTCTGAAGGGCCGAGGAAAACCTCTGCTTCACTTAACCACAGCCATCCCAACACTGCAGGTATATTATAACATTATATTATTAGCTCCACACTAACTACTGAGAGGACATAAATCTGCTATATGAATATCAAATGGGCTTCAGCTGAAGCATAGGTTTATGCAGTGTAAATGACTTGTATTTACAAATGTGTCTCATGCAATTATCTGTGTCAGGCTGGTGAAATGTGGCTGACATTGGAAGTCTTGATGACGTAACCAACATGAGGTCAGTAAAAATGCATGCAGTTTATATGCCACTGGAGGCCTCCTACACAAGTGCAAACAGGTGGGAGTTATTTTTATTACAGTTTTGATCAGCTTTGGATGGAGTAAACATGCTAGATTTTAAATAACTCGGTGATCTATGCGCTATGAGCTTGACTGTGATTATTGCTAGTCATTTCAATGGAACAGCTAAGCAAATTAATGGGTACTCTGGGGTGGGATTCATCTAAGTGAATATGTGTTTTGAGAATACAGGCGTCTACAACTAAGGAGCTCAACTCAGTCTCCCTTTGTAGCCAGAGGAGAGTCAGAGTCAGCCAGTGTAGTACTGTATTAATTTTAGCCAAAAGTGGATGTTTCCATTCAGTGTGAAGTATTTCTCCCAAATACCAGTGGCTCTATTGATTAGGTCTCCATTGGCTACCACAGACACCTAGACAGCTGTCTCAGATGTAGCTGTTTACGCCATAGGGACATTGAGAGAGATATCCCAGGCCTTGGGTAAGCATGGCTGAATCTAGATTAAGGTTAATTTTGTTTGTTGGATAGGACTTAATCTGGCCCACTGTGAATTCTGTTTTAAGTAGCTATGGATGAATTTGGCCACTGACTTTGACCTCACTAAAAGACTTAAGAAGTCTTGAAAAGAAAAATGCTTCAGGAGGGCAGAGGAAACCAGGGGTAAGAGAATGAATTGTATTCAGATGAAGAGTGGTCATGGGATCCATTTCATGGGCACGGGCAGGGACAATGTCTTGTTTTGGCACTGATGGTAAGCTGGCACATCATCTGAATGTGTGTGTATGGATTGCTGACCCTCATTGTGCCCTTTTGAAGGAAGTGACCTTCACTTTGATGGCTAGAGCAAAACAGGAATGACCAGTGATACTACCTGACCTCTTGCTGCAGGTTACTACAAGAGCTACTGATGGTGGTTGTCTATTAATTATAGCTGTCCCCAAGGGTTTTGTTGTAAAAAATGGCAATGTTGATGGAAACTGCTTTTGTGGGTTTGGGTTCTGGGATGCTGAATTTTTTCAATAAGCTACTCGACTGGCTGTTGTCATGCTCAGTTGATACCATGGCAGAAGGAGAGAATCACATTTAAAGAGCAGAGTCAGCTCCAGATTCCCTTCTTTTTGTTTACTAATCAGTGCCAAACCACAGAGCACGGCATGAGATTGAGACGTTCCTTGCTTAACTCACTGCTTAACCATGGGTGCGGGGAAAAAGCCGAATATAGGGCTGGTGAGAAAGCAGTAGAGGATTTTGGTGGTTTTCCTATGGATATGTAACACAGGTATGTTTTCACGGTATATATTAGTGGGTTAAGCAACTCTTGTGAGAGGCCTGGGCCTCTCACGCTACCCCTGGGTACTGGCTGATGCCCATTATTTCTTACAAACTTTCAACCTTTTACTGGTGTAGCACAAGACAGCTATACCAAACTTTAGCTCAGCACTGAGTTGTACTTTCTTTCACAGCATGAGTGTGTGTTTCCATCTGGCTTTACAGAGCTGCTTCTCTCTTTACTGAAATACATGGAAAAGTCTAGACAGGAGACATGAGCCTGGTTCTGCCACCTCTGCCTGCCCTGCAAGGTGGTTGGGTCAGCATGCCTGAGAGTTACATTACACTGGGCTTATCACATCACAGAGTGGCAGAGGGATTGCTAAGGGTTACATCTCTTCTCTCTGATCTGCTCCAGAGCAGATCTTATTGCCATATTATGGACTAACCCAAGATGAGCCGTCAGTGCTGCAGCATTTATTATCATAAGGTGGATACTACCTCTGTGCAGGGAAACAACTGTGCACCACTTTGACTGTCAGACTAAGCTGACACCAGCACAGTTACCTGGTCTGAGCTCCTTTCACTGAAAGAGATTTTCCCTAAGCACAGATTGAGTCCTCATGCCCCTGTCTACAGAAGCTGCCCTAGTTTTGGATATGAGCCACAGGATGTCTCAAAGCTCTACTGAGACTGCTTAACACAGAGCCCAAAGAAGAGCCATCAGATGGGAACTGTGTTCAGTAACCTGGCTTGCATTTGAACCTGAAATCTAGGATTGAAAGGCTTCATCCCAGCAACATCCAGTCCTTCACTCTTGTTCACACTCACTTACACCAAGGAGGAGATGAAAGTTTATTCATCGGATAAATAATCCCTGTGCTTCTCTTCACTCTCCTAGATTTTTTCCCCTGTTTGCATAGCTTCATTATTCCGCTTAGAATAATGAACATGTCTGAAGTAGTTTTTTCAGCGGATGGTTTATCTGGTTATTAATGATGTGGAGCACTTCAGGACCCTTAGGACCTCTGCATTGTTGCTTTAATAAACGTCTTTCAAAATGATGAGGCCACTGGCACCCTTTCTGTGCTTTGATGGTACAATGATCTTAAAGTAGCATGGTGCGTTTTATTTATTAGCCAGCCCATTAATCACACAGGTATCAGTTGGTTTCAGGGAAATTTTTAATTAGAGATATTTAAGGTTGAGAGAAAGTGCTTCTGTGACAGACAATGAGAGTAAGCAGAAACAGGAGGCAGGCTATCTTTGTGACTCTGTGATTAATACAGGATTTAAATAAAATATTCATGAAAGGAAATTGAAGTTATAGCCAAATCCAAACGTTAAACCTCCTTTAAAACTCAAATCTAAATTCTTTGGAGATTCATTCTTCTCTGTATTCATTAGCAGGGAATGAATCTGATGAACATGAGAGAAAAGGGAATGTGTTCCCTAATGTAATAATTTAGCAACATTTTTAAATGCTTCTACTAAATCTTCTTGAACCACAATTTAATGCCATTGATAAAATCCATATCCTTATTTGAAATGGCTCACAAGTCACTGGGACAGGTACAAAGGAAAGATTAGGGGTGGAACTTGGGACACCCCTGACAGCACACTGACATGTATGAGACAGGAAGAAAAGATCGTGTGGAGGGCAACTGCAGCCTTCTGGTAGTGTCGGACTGGTGGTTGCTAATACTTAAAGCCCACATTGTCACATGAAAAATGAATGGTACTGGCTGTGCAAACATCTCCCTTGTTAGATAATTAATCAGGTGTACTTTGTTTTGATATATCACCTCTCTGGTGTGCTTACAGGCATCTCCTGAAATAGCCCTGTAAAATGGATTGTTAAAAAAGGGGGAAAAAAAAAAGCACCAAACAAACCCTGTAGCAAATATTGCATGTGACTCAGTCTGTCTGCACAAATGGCAAAATTGAACATTAAATTCTCCTACTTGCACAGAGCAAAATTTTCAGTCTTTGATGTCCACATTTAACAATTGAAATGTGTAGGGAAATTAATTTTTCCAAGTTGTTGAGCTTCTTCAACTCCATTTCTCTGTTCCCTTTACCTTCTTGTATGCCGCAGCTGTTCTCATTAAACACAAGCATCCAAAGTCCTTTAGCCTTTTGGTGCTGCAAACTTCAGAGATCTCACTGGAGCAGTTCTGGATCCCTAGTGTGGAAAGGAAAGCTGCAAATTGGTCACTTCTTACAACGTAGTGACCTGAGCTTATTGGCAAGGAAGGAACGTGGGTGATGCTGTCTCTAACATGAATCAAGCTACTCGTGACTAGAGACAGAAAAACATCAGGAGTCTCCAAAGCCATCATGAGCATGTATGGTGAAGCAGCAGCCAAGAAAGCACCATCAGGGTCCTGCCTACAATGGCACATGGACCAAGAAAAAGAGTGGGCTCATATGCCCTTCCTGCTGGCTTGTAGAGGAACAGGGAAAGCTACTACTGTTTGTTCTCATTCACGTTACACAGCGGTGGTCTTGTTGGGAAACTGTGGTCCATACACTTGCTAACTTTCTCAGCTTTGAGAGAATCTGTATGAGATTTCTGAATAAGAAAAAATCTAGGATTTTTCTGTGTTCTCATCAGAAGGAGACATCTAGGCACATGGAGGGAGCTCACAGAGGCTTATAAATCACTTAAAACCCTTCAAGTATAGGCAAAATAGTTTGCATGCGCAGAACCACATTAAGGCAACCCAGGGCTCCAGGCACGTCCACAGCTGGTTCCTTCTTGTTCAAGCCCAAGTATTTCTTGTGCACTCTGCTTTGCCTTGTGTGTAAGTGGGACTAGTCCTCTTCCCTTAACTGCTGAGACTTTTTTCCCGTTTTACTTTGTCTGTAGACAGGCAAGGGCCTTCTTTAGTGATAAGAGATTTCAGCCTTTACCTTCCCTTTACCTTCTATGTTCACACACATAGAAATGCGAAGTGCTTTGGTATTATTGTTGCTCACAAGATCAACAGTTTACAGAATTAAAAGCAGATGTTTACACCTCCCAGGAGTATAATTTCAGATGCCTCCTGATTTTGGCAGGCATCATTTTTTCAATTACAGCTTCATTAATTTTCTTTGTGAGTGTAATGGCTACAAATAAAATGATTGAGAGGTTTTCTTTAGAAAAAAAAGGCTGAGATTCTGAATCCATTGCTTGACACCAGGAGTCAGGTTTGATGTGTTGTGGCTTTAGTCCAATTGCCTTTGAATGGGATGGACACAGGGTGTACTGTCATCCAAGAGCATAGACTGAGAGTCCTTCTATATGACCAAGAAAATACAGGTAATGCTGAGTTTTCCCAAAGCTTTGTGGACTATTTCTAATTCTCTTAGTTCTCTTGGAGAAAAACCATGTGCAGTTGCTATTTAAAATCTCTTCACTAATGCCATTTTTCATGGAATAAGCTGTTAAATTTGGTAACAAGCCCATCTGAAATGTCATGTCTATCACTGTAGAGTTCTAATTAACACTAAGGCTTATTAGCCTAAGTTGCCTTAGAATTTGAAGAAGGGCAAAACTATTCATAGGGCTATATGCAACCTATGCCTCTAGTAACTTTAAAAATGAATTTTCGAGCCTAACCAGAAGAAAAATCCATCACTCCTCCATATGCAACTTAAACTTCACCCATTCTTGTTATTAAATTCTTGTTACCAAAGATTTTAAGTTAGGGTTTTTTCATCATTCACATGCAAACTAGGGAGTTGGGAAGAAGATACCATTGGAAGAGAATAGAAGTAAGACACAAGCCAGTATCACAGGGACAAATGAGAGTGTTATTAAATTGCTGATAGCCATTTTTCCCCTAAAGAACAGCCCCCCTCCCCTGCCCCCTGCAATAGGTGAAATTCAGAAATCACATTCTCCTCTATTGGAATGAATGTGTCACACTGAAACATGTTTCCCCCTGCTCTAATTTCTCACAGACCATTTGGCAATCCATCTTTTCAGGCCATGTTGTGCAGGTGTATGATTGTATTTGAAATTCCTGCACCCATTAATCATTGCTCTGTGACCTGCTTTACTCCGTACTTACTAAGCTCCTTTCCTTCAGTTCTGGACTGCCAGTGCTGTGTAAACTGTTTACTTTTCTGGTGCAGAATTTGCTCAGCATTTTGGCAAGCTCCAACAAAATGTTCCCAATTGACTTTTGGCCAACAAATGCAATAGACTTTTCTTACATGGAATTTGATGCCTACATATGTTTTTCCTTGTTCGCTATTTCAGGCAGCTCTTTTAACTCTGTTATCACCTGGTCTCACCTTGCCTCTGTTATGACTATAGAATGGAAACAATTGTCGCACAGGCCTGAACACTGTTTCCAGCTCCTGCATTTTTTTTGCTTTCTACCATATATTTTTTGGTTCTCAGGAGGCTCATTTAACTCTTGTATTGCTTGCAGTCAGACAGAAGATGTTGCTTTCATGGAAAAATGAGAAAAAAAGTGCAGACCAGAGATGGGAAAAACAGAAGAGAAATTAGAATTTCCACTACATTTTGTTGAAACAATAAAATAGATCTGATGCTTTAAATATTTGCATTGCAATAGGCACCCAGCCTTGTGTGAGGTTATGCTGGAAACACTGAGCAGGAATATCTTTAGCATAAACACTTACTCTCTGTAGGCAGAAGAAAGGTGGAAAGAAGGGAAAAGGACAGAAAATGAGATTTCTCTCACTAAACTTAAGCTCTTTAAGAACTATAATCACTGGAGAGTGATTATAGGACAGCAGCCAGTGGACTCCATCTATCTTACACACCTGTCCTGTGTCGGGAAGACCAGAGGGTGTTTAGCACTCTCAACTGATTACAAATGAAGTCTGTATACTTAACTTTGACTAGACAATGAACTTTTAAATGGCTTAAAAAAGACAACGACTTTTATAAATGGCTGCAGTGAAGTGGGAAAAGTCCTGTTTGAAAGTGTCCAGTTCAAAGTCACATGGCAAGTCTGCGTCCCAGCTAAGAACGAAGCCCATGTTTCCTGAGCTGTAGTGCAATGCATGGTCCATCCTGCTCCTGTTAACCTGAACTGTTTGAGCGTGTCTAGCTGGGATGGAGCTAGCCAAAGCCCACTGTCACAAAAACTTGCTGGCATTTCCATTTCCCACCATTGCCAGAAATGCCTAAAGAACAGCCCATCTGCCTATTTCATGTTCTGATCTATATTTAGCCCACTGTTACCCTTTTGTATTTGTGTGTTGTATAGTTTTTGGCTCTTCTGCTTTGCATCTTAGCCAAAATAAGCCTGAAAAAAAAAAAACAAACCAAAAAACCAACCCTTGAAACCCAAACCCCATTGTACAAATATTTTAGAATGCTAAACAAGGCTTAATCCTGTTCAGGAGAAAAGGACTTCAAGGGTCTTATTATGGATAGTGTGTTTATTATTGTTATTCTGTGCTGGTTGCTCATCTATCCTGCTGGAGCATAAAACACATTTTGCACTCTGTGTGCTGGTAGATATCTCAATGCTTCATCTTCACGCAGCAGAATGTAACCGGGTCACTTGAGGACAGAGTGTGGGTGGTGCTTGACAGTTTTTATAAACAAATCAAAATACCTCTGCTATCCCCAGTGCCTACTTATCTGCATGCTTTCCAAGTTCTTGGTGCTGAAAGAGTGGAAAGTTAGATCCTCTCCCGGCGAAGAAACAGAGACACTTGTAAATTTCATGTATTTCATCTGATTTCTGACTTCTTAACGGTCTAACTCTTAAAACTCCCTCACCCTTATTCTATCACTGTGCAAGGAAGTGCAAAATAAATATAACTTCTGTCTTGAGAAGACAGCAGGTAATCCATGAGACCACAGATGGCAGAGATGTTTCCAGCCTGGTTCTGCCTACACCCCTTTTTGAAGCCTTGATATTTAAATTGCATCCATTTAGGCTCCCTTGTGCATTGATGGAGTAGGTGTTAGCAGGCCTATGGGAGATTGACTGGTGATACAAAGGTTCAGGTCAGAAGAAGGGAATGTAATTTTTTCTACTTTTGCACCAGTTCTGAATTTGGCAACTGCTGAGTTTGTCAGACGCTTATCCCATTGAAAGGCACACAAGGCATCACTCTTTGAGAGAAGAATTTTTGTCCAGCTGCGTCTTAGTAGGAGTATTGGTGTCAATCACAATGTCTCGTACACTTTCCATGTCTCATAGACCTACCTGATATACCTATGTTGGTATAATGGGTATTTACATCTTCCTATCTTTCTACTGTTATACAGGCTTCTTTATATGGTCTAGTGATAGGTACATTTCACTACTGTGACTTTTTTCAGTGGTTGGAGCTTCTTAACTTAACTACTTCAGCCGTAGTCTTGTAGGATGTGTTCAATGCACATTTATCAAAGCACATACCAGCAACTGCAGATATAAAATAAACTGATATAATTGCTCTCAGTGCTACTAATGAAGAACTTGACTTATTTGATTGCTTAAGTGTTTAATTGAATAACATCTTGTTGCCTATTAAATTGGATTTAGTGATAGAAAATCAAGGCCAGAAGAGGCTTTTTGGGAAAATTTTTTGTGATTAATTTTTTTTTGTTATTTGTAAAGGATGTTTTTAAAGGACATGAGGACAATAAAAGTAACACTTAAATCCATTTTCTGTATGAAAGCACCATCACCATTTAGAAAACTTGTTAGATGTGGCCTCAGGAGTAGTAGCAAGAGTTCCTGTGATAATTCTTTTCCCAGAGGCACCATAAGCTTTAGAGCCCGATTTATTCGCTGATGTAAGAAATGACCCATGCTCATGAGTTAGTCAAGTGAGAGCTGTTAAAGCACTGCTAGCATTTCCTCCACTTCAGAAACAGCACAACTGCTTTCAAGCCTCCATTTTCCCCACACAAAAGTCCTACTTTTTAAGTCAAACAGGAATTTCTTCACAGTATCAGACACCTTATTTGTTTCTTCCCTACCAGCCCCCACTCCAGTTCTGAAACCATTTGTCCCACCAGTACAACCTACTTCATCTTAGCAGGTCCACTAGCCATCTGTGGGCTCCTGCAGCATCACCTCTTAATGAATGGGACAAGAAGCTCTGAAGACAAGAAGGGAAATTTTCATTTCTATTCACTGTAGGAATAGTAAGTAGTAGGAGAGAAAAGAAGAAAATGTCTGTTTTTCTACCTCCCTATGATGGTTCTCATTGGAACTATATAGTTGGAGTAACTTGGGACAACTCCTCTAAGCTCTCATTCATGTCAGAGAGAACTGCAGGTCCAGACTGCATCTGAGAAGCAGAGAAGCCCTATGATCTCCCAGTGTCTATCCAGTTCTCCTGCCTTGAGTAGTTCCTAAGAGAAAATTTACCTTTCTCATCCTTCAGAATTTTTCCCACTCAGGAAGCTGTCTGTGTGTACAGCTGAAAAGGAGAGTAATACTATAAAAAGCTTTGAAAGCAGGGAATGAAAAATGTCATTGAGCCAAGTGTTATTTGGAGCCAGTGAAGTAGGTTTAGTTTCTTTATGTGTGTACACAGAGGTTGGAGACACGGAGAACCACCCCCTCGGCATGTTTTTGCACTAACTTCAGTGGCAATTTTTTTGTTCAAAGCCTTCAGGGTTTGAACCCTGTTTAACACCTCTCTGTTGAGCAATTCTACGGCTCAACAGTCGATGCCTAGTCAACAAATTGTGCCTGTGATTTTGCAGTAGGATAACATTGTAGATAAGACACACCTACTGGGCACTTTCAAGTTATAATATTGTGTTAGTCATTGCTTTTATGTATGTTTATACACAATATCTGCCCAAAGGTATACATTGATTTCCAGCCATCAAGAACACATTTAAAATTGGCTGAGTGCTTAACCTTTGTTCACAGAAAGTATATTTTAACTTTTTTTTTCCATTAAGAATTATTAGCTCAGAAGAGTTTGATATGGCTATAATCATCATCATGATTATTGACTTAAACTAAAATCCTTTCAGTGATTTTATTCCTTTTATAAAGTTGAGTTATACTTGTAATTTACCTTTTGTCTTTTAATAGGTGTATTCCCTTAACATGTATTGATTTACGTGGATTCAACTGTATTTCAGGTAAAGATTTTCTGACAACTAAAAATAAAAATCTAATGTAGTGTTACTTTACTTGTATCTAGTAATTTTGTGAGTTTCTATAGTTAAAATAATAGAAAAAAAAAAAAAAGAAAATAAAAGAGGATACAGACGAGATTCACATTGCAGGATTAAATGCTTAAATCCAGGAGAACAATTCTGACAGCCTCCTCTCCAGTATGAGCTAGCCTCTGAAGTACTTACAATCAGCGCTTCCATTTTTTTCTCTTAGTTCCCCAGCTGCTGAAACCTAAGTTCACTCACAACACCATGGGCTGAACAGCTAAATGCCTGGTTTCTTCCTGCATTCAGCTGCCAATTCAGAGATGTGCAGAGTGAAACTCGGACTCCCCCCCAATCCCTGGAGGTGAGGAACCCATTGGGGGGCTCCAACAACAGCCGTCACCCACCTGCAGCCGCAGCATGAAGCCCGGCAGCTGTGTGCCCCTTTGCTGAGAAACAGAGGGGGATGGAGTGGAAGGGATGCTGTTGTCTTCTGTCTTTTGCATATTTTCCTCATGGGAAATCCATCCAGGTTGTGGCAGATGGTGTGAGTGTGATCACCTTGCCAGGGTTCAAATTGGTTGTATCGACTTGCTAGGGGAGTACTGGAATAGGGTCATTTTGTACCGCTCATGTTAGAGCTCTGCAAAAAAGGATGAGGTTACAGAACGGGAATGCTTTGGTGAAGAAGCCCTGAGTCCTGATCCCTGATTTTCCCTGCATTTTATCCCAAGCTCATTAATTTGTTAAGTGGAGTTGGAATTGTGGCCTATGTCATATTCCAGTGCTTAGTTGTAGGGCTGTCTGTCTGAGATGTAGACTCAGTTTTAAATCCCTCCTCTGCTCGATTCAACTAATCTGAAGTTTCCTGCCCCTGTCCTTATCACAAGGTTAAATGGACATTTCTTGTTCAGCTTTGGAAGAGAAAGGCTCATGTATTTTAGCCTGGAGAAAAGGAGGCTGAGGGGAGACCTCATCGCTCTCTACAACTACCTGAAAGGAGGTTGTAGCGAGGTGGGGGTTGGTCTCTTCTCCCAAGTAACAAGCGATAGGACAAGAGGAAATGGCCTCAAGTTGCGACAGGGGAGGTTTAGATTGGATGTGAGGAAAAATTTCTTTACTGACAGAGTGGTGAAACATTGGACCAGGCTGCCCAGGGAAGTGGTGGAGTCCCCATCCCTGGAGGTATTTAAAAGACGAGTAGATGAGGCACTTAGGGACATGGTTTAGTGGGCATGGTGGTGTTGGGTTGACAGTTGGACTCGATGATCTTAGAGGTCTTTTCCAACCTCAATGATTCTATGATTCTATGATTCTATGATTCTATTTTACATAAAGCTGAGCAGATTCAACTGCTAAGATAGTGAGAAAGTAATCTCAATAAATGTGTAAACACGGAAGGCAGCTTCAAATCTCTATCATTTGACCCAAAAGGACTGATGCCTAGGAATGGTTAAAAATGTACCTCCTTTATGTTATCATAGAATCATAGAATGGTTTGGGTAGGGAGGGACCTTAAAGATCATCTAGTTCCAGTCCCCCTTCCATGGGCAGGAATACGTTCCACTAGACCAGGTTGCTCAAAGCTTCATCCAACCTGGCCTTGAACACTTCCAGGGAGGGGGCATCCACAACTTCTCTGGGCAACCTGTTATGGGACAGTCCTAGCTACTGGGGGTGATGTCTTAGCTCTTGTCAGGGTGTGTGTCTGCCTCTAAATCCAGGCCTTTGTCTCCAGTTTTTTTGGTGCTTATTCATTCAAAAATTACCTATGGGTTTACCTATCTTTTATTTACCACTGCACATCTGGGAAGATTTTATAGACTTCAGAGGATATCCCACTTGGAACAATCCCATGTAATTTAATTGGTTTAAAGCAAAGAATTTTACTGCTGTGGAAGAACATTTTTGTAGAGATTACTTGAGACCTATTTAGTAGACAAAAAGACCTTCCTATAAACTTTCAGACTACCAGCTGCATTCAGTGGTGCTGGGCTTATAGTCTTTACCAGAAAATCTCTGATACAGAGGTGAAGCAGACGGCTTCAGTTGCCATTTTACCAGACCAAGCTTTCTCTGCAGTCAGATATGAAGTCACTGGTAGAGCTAGGAAGAGATCATGTTTTCCCTGATTCCTTGTCCTGAGCTTTGGCTTTCCTTTTCCCCTTCATGTTCATATTCTCCAGGCCTTTATAACTCTCAAATGCAGATTGTATCAATTTTATTTTGCCATGAGGTGAAAGAAAGCTAGAGCATAAAAAAATTTACAAGTTGTTTTACACCCATGATAGAACAAGGCAATCAATTATTTCCTTCTTCAGAACAAGTCTGCCCATATTCAGACATGGATTGTTGATGTATTTCAGAAGCTGTGTGGCAGCATGAAGGAATGCTATGATTCATGCCCCACGCCTGCACCTCAGGATTGATTCAAATGGCTATTATCATGTTTCAGAATGTGGTGGCAGTAAACACAAGGAAGATGTGCTATGTCTAAGAGCCTCCCATGTCAAAATACACATCAGCTTTGATTGATACGTACTGACTCATGGCCATATAGGAGAGATGTGAGATTTGTCAACTAGGATTACAGTGGTGTAATTATTTACACTCCCAAAATGTTCAGAATGATAGAGTGTTTATGTGAAGTATCATGTTAATGGATCTACTAGAAAATCAATACCAGGGTTGGGACTGGATGCCATTTAATCTATTTTTTCTGGTCATACATCATAGTAGAGTTTTCTTTATCCTGCATACTCATACAACTCTATTTTATGTCAAGTTCATTGCAATAATTGCAATGACACTGGTAGTTACACAAAGCACCATGCATACACTTCTGTTATTCATAGGCACATATCTTCAGCTCTGAAAATTCTGTCTGATTTTTGATTTGCCATCATTCTGTCTTCAGCACATTTTAATGTACTGGACCAAACCCTGCTAATCTCCTTTTTACAGAAATCAGAATTTTATCTGATTGAGAAGTAGTTAAGGTAATGACTGAAGTGGGTTGAATTACTAGTCCTACCTCAGAAACCCTGTGTGACCCTGAGTTGTTCCTGATCTGCTAAAAGGGTTAAATAATACTTTTTGTTGTGATCTGTATATTTCTGTTGAAACTTTTAGTGTCTCAACTGTCTATTGCTAAGTGCTTTTACACTGTTTGTCTCTGGGACCCCAAATCTCTGTGTGGGGCTGGCAGTGTTAAGATTGTTATAAATAATAAACAGACACTGTATGATTTGGTGCATGGTTAAAATACCGTATCAACCACTTCTGCAAATACATCCTTGTACCATATCTTTTCATGTCCCTGGTAGGAGAATTTGTCCACTAACCTCTAAACTCATCAAGGCTGGAGTCCTCTTATTTGTCTGGCACACCTGATTGATTATTAAGATCCTACACAAAAGAAATAGTCCTCTATAAATCAGCCTGAATAATAATAACAATTATAGTAATGATTGATACATGAGCATTTATTTGTGTTCCTCTCAGTCACACTAATGGGATTTTGATGCATAAATCTCTTCTCATTGTAACAAGATTAAATGGTTTGGAATGCAAAAATGCTGTTTCATTTAATCTAAAGAAGAAAAAGTCTTCCTTAGGTAGAACTATGTAATGATATAGATCATGTTATACTAGAGATCTTATGGAAATACTCAGCATTGATCTGATTAAAATTGTTATGGGGTTTATAGATAAATATTATTATGTATACAAACATTCCCTTGGGAACTGCTGTGATACTACATACAAAAGCCAAGATCATGTGTTCATAAAGAAGCTGCACAAGGTAAACAGTGTGGGTTTCTATTCCTCACACAGAACAAAATATAGATAGCATATAATCAGAGAGAAAAGTCAGGAAAATTTTGCATGTTAATTTAAATGGCAGAAACTGGCAAATCAGCAATTTAGGAATAGACTGTAATGCCTTTGGGACAGAGAATGTATTTGTGTTTTGTATTTGTAGGGCACTATGGCACCTCAGATGGTTGGTATCTGTGTTTCTACAGTGTTAGCAAAACATGAGTAAGAAAGACATAAACCATAGTAGTGAAGGTGCTGATCTAGCAAACAGTTAATTCCCATGACTATCTATTGAATTCAAAGATAGTAATCATCTAAGTATGCATGCAAGGATGTTTGTGTTGGTAAGTACTAGGCTCAAGTGGCTCCTGCTTAAGTTTTCACAGGGAGCCAGGAAAAACAAACACAGATTGCCTGGTATTTAGTCCAGTGCTTTAAAGGGAAGTGACATCTCTCATCCCAGGCTGAACCAGTTAGTCTATCATTTTATATCTAGGTCATTCATACCAGAGCCTTTTTTCCTTATCTCCAGTTTCTAACAGTTCTATATTCTGATGTTGTTTTCAAGCAGCCACAAAATAAACAGAAGCATCGAATTTGAATGAAAGCTGTGTTTGTACTGGAGCACTTTTAAAGTTCTGTAATATAGACTTTTACTATGAAATTATCATAAAACTCTTAAGAAAGAATTACTGATGGGAAATTGGACTGAGCAAATGAGCTCTGAAGTCTACATGGGTTTCAAGCTGCAACAAGTTCAGATTTGACCACAGATGCATACAAACCCTTTTTGAATGATGTACATTGCTTTTGGAAGGAATATATGAGGCTGCAATAGACTGTTAACTTTCTATTCCCCTCTTTACCATTTGGGACACTTAGTGCACAGCTTCTACTTGCCAAATTAACTCCCAACATATCTGTATTCTACATCCTGCTGAACAAACAGTTACTCAGGAAGGTGTTTACGCGTGCACACACACACACACTCATATGAGAAGTCTTAAACAATTCTGTGAGGGCAGTCTTCAAAGCAACTGCTCTTGAAATCCTGGCTGTTCCCAAAACTAGGTTAAAGACATTAGGAATTTCATCACCTTTTTTCAATTTTTTTTTTTTTTCAATTAGCTACAACTACCTGAAAGGAGGTTGTAGCGAGGTGGGTGTTGGTCTTTTCTCCGAAGTAACAAGCGATAGGACGAGAGGAACTGGCCTCAAGTTGCGCCAGGGGAGGTTTAGATTGGATGTAAGGAAAAATTTCTTTACTGAAAGAGTGGTGAAACATTGGACCAGGCTGCCCAGGGAAGTGGTGGAGTCCCCATCCCTGGAAGTATTTAAAAGACGTGTAGATGAGGCGCTTAGGGACATGGTTTAGTGGGCATGGTGGTGTTGGGTTGATGGTTGGACTCGATGATCTTAGAGGTCTTTTCCAACCTCAATGATTCTATGATTCTATGATTCTATGTTTTATGGTGTAAGGAACGGCATAGGAAAAAAAAAAAAGGAGGTTTTTTCCTCCTATTTTTTTTCTGAAGGATGTGTCATTACTAGAAAAAATTGCATCCAAACTATTAAACAGTCTCTTGCATATCCCTCGTAATGAAGAATGACCCTTACTCTGGTCCCAGCATTTGCTATACTCAACACATGGCACTGTTGTGGGCAGGCATACATGGTAGATCGTGGGCAAAAGCAGACTTGCTTTGCCTGTGCTCTGAGTAGAGCAACCACAGGATGGATGCACACAATTATCTCAGTGCTGAACCTGAGCTAGTTTGTTCTCCTGAAAGG
Source organism: Aptenodytes patagonicus (assembly GCF_965638725.1). Lineage (NCBI taxonomy): Eukaryota > Metazoa > Chordata > Aves > Sphenisciformes > Spheniscidae > Aptenodytes > Aptenodytes patagonicus. Next base: position 10,580,900 of record NC_134950.1, on the reverse strand, counting down.
TGGAGTGCATTAAGTAGGGCCCAATGCTGCAATAACCAGGTTTAGAAGGCTTCTGGTTGGCTCAGAGTGTGGGCATACCTGTGTCTCTTGGGTAATACATTATGCAGACATTTCCACAGATTACATGTTGCATTATTTTTTATCATTGAATTAAGTACCATGAATCTATAGCTATAAAGTTATTTGTACTAAGTAAATGAAAATCAAATATTTCCTTCCAGACAATGTTTTCACGCTCTCTTTCACTGTGACCTGGTTGCACACCATGTTCCATACTTGTGGCTCAACAGGTTGAGAGGAGGGGAAAACAGACAATAGAAACTGCTTAGAAAAAGCTCCCTGCTTTTGAGTTTCCATTCTGAGATGAGGCTGAAGTACCACCTTTGCCTCACTGGAGAAAAGCATTGCATGAAATGGCATTACTCATCTTCTGGGCCTGACTGTATACAACACTGTGTACAATGACATATATACACCTTCAGTGAACTGCCCCTAATAACAAAGGAAGTGTGAACGTAAACCTGGATGGTCTGAGCATCTCTGCAGTCTCTTGCTCACAAGACAGTCCGTTGTGTCTTTCCAGCCTGCCCACTGCAAGGGGTATGAAAGAAGAATCCTGTCTGCACAGGATTTACAGCTAGAAGAAAATGCACTCTGTCTCCTCCTGTCCACTCAAATCCTTTTGGGAAGCACCCATGTAGCATATGTGGAGCTCTCTCCCAGTCACCTATTTAGATTGGAAGGCCTCTTGGTTTTCTTGGAAGGTGATCACTTATGAAGTCTCCCTGCAGAACGCTGTTGAGAACTATGCCATGGAAATTATTGATATAATCATGTTCAACCAATTTGTAAAGCCCTAGTGGGGGAGGTTATATGGAGCCCTCATTCTGACATTTAGAACTAATGCCAGGAAAGGAAAGTTTCTCCTCCAGATAAATGTTGAGAAACCAATGTTACGTACTTGCAGTTATAATAAATGTACAGGACCTGAACAGCTAAAAGAATAGTCTAATCAAAACCTTATTGAATGCAGTGGGAAACTTCCCACCAGCTTCAGAGTTGAAATATTGAATGTATTTCTGGTCTGAAACAATGGAAGGAATTAATGACTAGAGAAGGGTTTGCAGCATCTGCACAGAAATGTAATGGAGGCTGCTTCTCCTGGTCTTTTGATACACAATTTATCAATTTTTATTTGGAAGATCTATCATGAGAGTACCTATGCAACTTTCTCCTTCAAGGGAGTTTAAAAATGCATTGCAACAAATCTGGCTCCTTACGTCATTGGCCTAATGACCGCCAATTTTCCTCCCAACCTGATTTTCCTTTCCTGTTCATTATTTAATACACACTGATAAACCTAAGAAGGACCAGAGGACTCCTGAAGCTCAGCATCATTTGGCTTCTGCCCATCTGCTTTACGTGATGCATCCTGTGGAGATTGGTAGCAGAACAAGAGCTGTAGGCTACTGTTAAATAAAGCAGGTCAAGACTTGTTCTCTGGCCCTAAGGGCAAGCGACACAACATCCACGTGGCTAAACGCCTCTTTCCACCATCCCAGATAATGTAATAACTATTAATCCATATGGACCATACTGTGTAGTATTTAAGTCCATGGTATGGATGTGTTTGGGTTACTAGCATAGTCAGAGTTGCAGTTGAGTGGAAGAGCACCAGGACTGCCAGTTCCACTGGAAGTGGATTTGCACTGTGGTCTTAACACACGTCCATGAACTTGCCCACCACAGGAAACTGATAGTGCCGTGACAGCGTGTTTGTTTAGAATTATCTTAATTGATGCTGAAACCATTCATTGCTTCCTGTTTATACAACCTCCAATAATGTCAAAAGATCAAACGCAAAAACCTAGCCTGGCAATTTTCAAAAGCTGTCAGAGAATATAAAAGAAATTACTTAGATGAATGTGCTTTCAACTCCCATGAAATGTAAATGTATGCATTACACATCAGTCTACCAGCCTCTGTGGAAAGCTGTCCATGGATGCTTTTTGTTCTATGAAAACATGAATTTCTTTTGCAATGCCATGAAACTTGGGGATCTCAAACAATAATCAAAATATAAATTAAAGCATTTGAGGTTCTTTCTTTCCTGGATCTTCTGTTTGGACTTTGAGCTTGGGATGTCTTCTCTTAATGTCTGTGGTGGAGGTTTGAAAAGCTCATTGACACATTTCAGTGTCATGAAAGATGGTTAAGACATATATGTCCCATAAAGCCTTATGCAGTTAATTAATAATGAATTTAATGGGATAAATAGAAATTAATAGGAGTTTTCCCTAGGATTATATTATGATTCTTATGTATTGATTTGTGTTTTGGTAGTGCTTGGTGGCTTAGTGCCTAAGTACTAGATCATGTGCATTGTGAGGATTCTTATCTCGAGAACTGGCTCTTTTTTTCCAGAGGGGCGGAGTTCAGCCCATGGGCTCAACAGAAAACTCAGATACCTTTACATGTAGACATGAGGTATGTTAAAGCATGTTTGGTGTTTGAAAGGGCAAGAAACTCCCTATGGGGATGTAGCCGTTGCCTCTACATGACTTCTGTAAACTTTCAAGAGCAAGAAAATTGATGCTATTGTTTCAGTAAACAAAATTAATACATCTTTCAACTCCAGCTGAATAATTTAACGATCTTCCTTGGGAGAAAAAAGGAGGGTTTGGCCTTTCGATCAGGCATCAATGTGCCACCTGCTCAGTATGGGTGAGATGAGGGTTCCAATCTGCCAGTGCTTTTTCCCCATCTTCATTGCAAAGCCATGAAGCTTCTCTAGCCCACGAGCAGTTGGGCTCTGTAGAGCTTCTAACAATTAAATTATTTGTGACACATAATAGTTTTGTTTGTCAACTGTGACATTATTCCAGCAAAGCATATCATTCTCAGGTCTGTTGTTGGAATATGAGGAATTATAATCAGCATACTGTGACACGTTGCCTGGCTGTAGCCTCTTTTCACAAGGCTAAATATTCTTCTACTGATGCTGAACTGAGATACAAAGACCTCTTTTTTGGTGGTTCCTTCTTCTCCTCATAACTTTACATTTGTCATTTCATAGCCCTATGCTTTGTGTTATCTTCCTGGAAAATGGCAACAACAAAGCTTATTCTATTCATAATGTACTCTGAAATTTAGATATGAAAAGAAGGCGGCAGTGGACAGTTTAGCAGTGACTTCTGCTGAAGAATTTGGATCTACTAGGAGTGGTGGGTAGCTTTCCTATAAGCAAACTAAACATGTTAAAGCAGGGAGCATTTACTGGGATTACTTACCACCTCACATTACAATTCATCATTTTGTCTTCCATTTAGATTCACTCTAAATGGTCATGGTGCAGGATAAAGAGGAAATCATTCATACCATCTGTGAGTGTGATAACAATTATTCTAAGAAAAAGTTCAAGTACATGAAAGAGAAAAACATTTTGGTCTCCAGACTCAAGTATCTTTTGATTGTCAGAGGGTCTTGCCTAAATCCAGTGAATGCAAAGGGAATCATGGGAGGCTGTGATCCTCATAGCCAGGCCAGTGTTCTGCAAAAATGGGAGTCAGCGTGGAATCCATGTTATCATTGGAGACACTCTGCAGCTTTCTGATTGTATAGTGTACATCTCTGACTTTTAGAAGAGATGATTATATTTAGATAATCCTATGGATCCTCAAATCAAACATTGTATAGTCTTCTGGAAGAGGTTAAAAGCTTTCAAGTGGTCTTGTGTTCAGACACTGTAAAATAGATTTGTGTGTGTATACATATATGTGTGTGTGTGTATGTGATGATGTACGTTATTTTCAGCTGCCTAAGATATCGCCAGCCTTGTTTCTCATGAGGGACTGAATTTTTAGTCCGGTTTCAGTGTCTCCATTTGACTGTGAACTGTAACACTGCCATGTATGCCTCAAATCTACCACTGCCAGCTACTTTCACACATGTTGATGTCTTTGGCTTAGAAAAAGCAAACAGGGAGCACCTTCAAGATGTGAAGGAATCAGAGCTTCATTCCTGAGGGGAGGAGACCTGAAATATTTATAGCATTCATACTGCAGCTAGCTAACAAGGGCGGGGGGAGGTATGCCTGATATCATCTGTCTCAGCATCTGAGGCTGAGTTATAGTATCCCCCTTTCCCTCTCAGCCTACCTTTAAAAAAAAACCCCAAACCAAAAACCACAAAGGAAACACTTTTCATGTCAACTGTATGAGGTAACGTACACTGTCTCTTAAAAGCCAGGGAAGAACAGTAGATGTTATCCATTGTCATCCCTTCACACTATCACTGGATACTAAAACACCTTTGCATAATTACCATTTTGAAAAGCAAACTGAAACTAAAACATTGCACATGTTCCCCTCCTTTCTCCCTTCCTCCTCCATCCAGCGCAGCTGCTTTTGAGGATGCCCAGGTTTCTAATTCTGTCCCTCCATTTGTTCCCCTTTCAGGATTTCCACTGCGTTTCTCTTCCTCTCGGGTTAACTCCAACCATTGCCAGGATCCACCTTTACCTCCTGCCCCTGATCTTTTTTCCTAATGCTTCCCATTGATTCTACTTCTCATTTGCCTCCTTTCTGGGTTGGCCAAGCACTTTAAAAATTCAACTTGTTTTTTCACATCCCAAAGCCTGAGCATAGGAGATGATGGATTTCAGCCAGCCTGACCGAAAACCTCACTGAGCTCTAGATGCACACAGTTGCAGACCCTTTCAAAATTAGCTGCAGGTTTTGAGCTGATGAAAGCCAGTGGTCCTCCATTTTCTTGTGGAGACTGACACCAGTTTACACCAGCTGAAGATCTGTTGTTATATCTTATGTTATTCACTGGAAACAAATCACAGAAAAAACATTTGAATGACTTATAAGACACACTGTCTCACTGAAGTCTCACCTTTAGATATGTATATGTTTTACTGCTGTCTTCTTCTACCTTCTGTGTGTGCCCTTCTCTTGTAACCTAGACTTTATGTTATTTGAATATAAGGGCAATAGTCCGGATTTATTTAATTTCATCTAAGTTCTTCTGGTTACCTGTGCTGTTGGTTGACTTTAGACCATTTTTAGTAGTGGTTCTAAAGGTTCAGAGAATGAGAAGACAACTTTAATTTAAATGAGAAAGCAAGAGGCAGAAAGTCTGCACATCCCCACTTCTTGTGGGATGCTGATGGTAGAGAGGGTGGAAAGAGCCAACACCATCTTTACCCTCCTTTTCTGAGCTATGTATATGAATAAAACAATTACCTGGGATGGTGAAACAGGTCTATGGAAGACCCAGAGTATGAGACTAGGTTCCCTGATTCCAGTCCCTGTGTTGTATCCACCAACAATACTGCCTCACTTAATAGGGTAAAAATTGGCATCACATCAGGATGGAACATTCTGTGCCTCCACCACATTGACTGCTCCCTCACTGAAGACAGTCCTGTCTGTTTACAAACTCCACCACTGTACCTCGTAGTGTTAAATTCCTCTTGGGTTAAGGATAAGTCCAGGATGGCTGAATTTCAGCAGTTTGCTCTGGCTTATGTTTTGAGCCTTCCTGGACAACCACAGCATGTTGTTCCCAATGAGACTAATTCCAAATGAGTCAATAAGTGTTTTCATACAAAACAGCTGCTTTCAGCTCCCTATCTGTATAGTAAATTAGCCTTCACTTTTAAATTTTAAATTGTCAATTGTGATGTTACCCTGTGTTTAGACCAGCTGTATCGCTTCACAATAATAAAAATTATGTTTCAGTGGTTTGAAATTTCACAGAGTAGAAAAGTATAAAATACCAGTTGAAGTTGTTGACTTCTCTGTGAATATTAGCTCCACAAGCAGGGCTTTCCCCAACTCCTAGAGGTCGTTCAGGCCCCTGAGGGACTGTTGTGGGCTCAGTGTAGCTCTGCTTTCCTGTCCAGAAAAGACATCGTAGAGATACAACTCCAAAAGCATCTGGGCCCAGGAGTTTCTGAGAAGTAGCCCTGTTAGAAGAGCCATCCATTAGTCAAGGTTTGAAAGGAAGAGTTTTAAAAATATAAAAAAAAAAAACCAAAAAATTTGTTTCATAGATAAATAAGAATTTCTTTAGTAAGAAATGTCTTTGAAATAAAAAATTAAAACATTTCATTCTGAAAATTTGACAGAAGCTTTTGACTATTTTCAATGTTTTTCCATTTTCTTTTGTGGCTGAAAACAATTCAACCTAAATTTGTAATTTTTGCATCAGCTGCATCTCCATTTTTTGGATGGAAAAGAGCCTCATAACAATGGGATATTAAACTGTGGCTTCTGGACAGAACAGAACTGTTGTGAGCATGTTTGCATTTACCGTGCAATGAAGACTTCTGCTTCGAAGGAAGAAAGCTGTCAAGGTGCGGTAAGGGCTGGGGGCTCCTTGAGGGCTGTGGGGTCTCCTGCTGGGGACTGGCAGCACAGGGGCCTCACAGCCAGGGCCCACCCCACTGCCCCTAGCCAGGGAGCAGGTCAGGCAAGAGGGCAGCCAGAGGCAGCCCCAGGCATCGGGCATCTCCATGGGATTGGAGATAGGCTGAGGTCACACCAGAACATCAGCCTGCAGGTGGGGTCAGGATCAGGTCCATTGAGGGGAACTGTGGTCAGACACATCCCAGGATGGCTGGGCAGGTCCATGGGGACAAGGCAGTGAATGAACAGAAGATCAAAGATCAGTGTTTCTGCTGTGAAAAATGGTCACTAACATTCCCTTTCATGAAACAGGAACATTGATCCAGTCCTGGTCTGATAAATCAATGACATATTTAAATGTTCTTGGAAGTCTCCTATCCAGTTGTCAACCTAGATGGGATTATAGCACCAAGCAGTGAGCTCTACTTTCAGTGCTGCCTAAAGGCAGGAGAGACTCCAGCAAACTGAAACAAGGGCTGACCACAATTATAGGTGGTGTACAATGGAAAAATGTACAAGCACAACTGTGGTTCAGAGTTAAAACTCAGGCAGATAAAATACTGCATTCCTCTGCTTCCAATTAGTATGAGAAAGATGTGTTCTCAGCGATTTCTCCTTTATGCTCATTTGAGAAAGAAGAGTTAATTTAACTACAGTTAATTTCATGCCCTCTATAATGTGCCCAATTATATCGTCCTAATTATTTCAAGCCCTCATGTGCCTTGGTTGAGTGCCTTTTTTGGAAGAGGATATTAAATAACGATTATCCTCCTCATTAATATAATGCACGATAAAGAGAAAACAAACAAGACGTGGCTGAAAGGCATAAATATCATTTATATTTTTTACTCACTTTCCCCCTGATTTTCCACGACAGCAGTAACATTAGTCATGGAGACATGAGGAGGCTGGGAAATTTTTTGTCTTGACTTGTCATTCCGGTTTTGTCTGGTTAATGTGTAAGGGTGTGGGCATCCTAGAAGCTGGGCTTTTCTGAGAGATTAGCTATTATTAACCTATAGCACTAGGTTACAGCTGCAGAAGTTGAGACTTGAATTAGTACTAATTCATCCTTGTTTTACTAATTTGGACAATGAAGCATAAAGGAGTGAGTCATAGTAAAGATTAAGGTAGGAGGGTCACATTCATCTCTTATGCGTAAAGACTAAGATGTGGCAGAATTATTGCTATCTCATCCATACGAAGGTAGACAGGATTTGGAGACAGTGTATGAGGCAGATGTGTCTTCCCATACTTCTCTCCATAACAGGGTAGCGTTTGATTCATCAATTTGCAGGTCCATTGGCCAGTTCTGTTCATGTCACTATACATCAAGAGCTCAAAAAAATTGACCTCTGCCTCCCGCTCTCTTGCACGTACATCCAGATTTCAGACAGATGCTTAAGTCTCTGTCCTGCTCTATGTGCCAGATCGCTGAGACCCAACACTCATGTGGTAGGTGGGCTCATTATGAAGGACAAGCAGCAGTGTTGGGACACAGAGAGCAGCACACCCAGTTAAGATGGCAACCTTCAACTATCATGCGATTAAGCAACATGCCATGGCCTTCCCCATTCTCTGAGAGGTCCCTCTACAACACTGGAAAAGGAAATACCTGAGAGCTGGGAGTGAGGGTAACAAGCACTGTGATCAGAATAGATGCTTTAGTCTGGAAACAGTTGCACCAATGGTAGAACAGTCCTCAGTGAGCTCAGATAAATGATTAATATAAAGGATAACATAATCATAGAATCTTTAAATCATAGAATGGTTTGTGTTGGAAGGGTTCTTTAATGATCATCTAGTCTGATCCCCTTGCCATGGGAAGGGACATCTTTCACTAGATCGGGTTTCTCAAAGCCCCATCCAACCTGACCTTGAACACTTCCAGTGATGGGGCATCCACAACTTCTCTGGGTAACCTTTTCCAGTGTCTCACCACCCTCATCAGAAAAAATTTCTTCCTTATACACAATCTAAATCTACCCTCTCAGTTCAAAACCGTTGCGCCTTGTCCTGTCACTACAGGCCCTGGTAAAAAGTCTCTCTCCATCTTTCTTATAAGCCCCTTTAAATATTGAAAGGCCACAATAAAGTCTTCCCAGAGCCTTCTCTTCTCTAGGCTGAACAACGCCAGCTCTCTCAGCCTTTCTTCATAGGAGAGGTATTCCAACCCTCTGATCATTTTTGTGGCCCTCCTCTGGACCCCCTCTAACCGGTCCATGTGTGTCCTGTACTGGGGACCTCAGAGTTGGATGCAGTACTCCTGGTGGGGTCTCACCAGAGCAGAGTAGAGGGGCAGAATCACCTCCCTCAACCTGCTGGCCACACTGCTTTTTATGAAGCCTAGGATACGATTTACTTTCTGGGCTGTAAGTGCATGCTGCCGGCTCATGTCCAAATTTTCATCCACCAATATTCCCAAGTTCTTCTCTTCAGGGCTGAATATATATAATATAAGGGTCTAGATAGGATAAAGGACAATGTCAGCTCATACCATTTTCATTCATGCAAGCTTTGTGAAGTGCAGAAGTGTATAAGGTGTATATGGAGCAATCCCGGAGATGATTTCATTTTGTTGTATCAAGATCAGCAGAAATGTAAAGGAAATTAACTGCTGCCTGTGTTGTCTGTAAATCTCAAGCAACTATGTGCTATTTGGAGTTGGAAAGTGTAGTTGGCCTTTGGTAGCCTCCTCCTTCCCACCTGTTCTGGATATTGCTTAACTGGGAAGATGAATAATGAATCAGCTGTTTCAGGTTCTTTCAGATTCTACCTCATCTGGAAGAGAAACTGCAAGACTCATCAAGCATAGTGTAATAAAAACAAGTGCAGACAGAAATACCTGAGTCTATGTAAGCTGATGTTGCTTCTGCCATTTGGCTCATGTAAAGATTCTGTAAATCCTCTTACAGTAAAAGGCTGTAGGGGACTATGCTGTTGGACTGATAAAAGCATGCTGTCTCTTTTGTAACAAGCAGCAAAGAAGCGTTGCTGAATCACCTTCAGTGTGAGCTCACTCTTCTTTTTCATTACTGAGCAGCAGGTGTCACGAGCCTTTTCTGATGCAACTGTTAGTAAGTGCTCTGCCGTCACCCACTGTGTCATTTGGCATCATGGACAGAGCCAGCTGATGATATGAAGGAGAGAGGGTTAGCATCTGATACCAAAGTACAAACAAATTCAGAGAAACATTAACTCATTGATGAGAAAGAGGGGGGATGAGCACAGCTCAAATAAAAATAAGAGGGGGTACAGAAAGGGAAAAGTCTGCTGCAGGAACACTACTTTCTTTGCCCTGGGCAGAGTTTTCAGCAGGTTTTGCATCAGCCAAGCACATTCTGTACAGCTAAACAAAGGCATAGACAAAAATAGACTACCCTACCAGGTGAATATTTGTACAAGCTCTTCTTGGATGAAAAGCACTTGGAAGCAACCCGGAGCTGGGCTCCGACTCAAATTAGACTACGATTCCATGTGCAGATATTCAGCATGATACAGTGGCTCCAGCCACTCTTCAGCAGATCAATGCCTTTCTCCTCTGCTGGCTTAAAATGCTGGCGATCAATACTGCCTGGGGAAGCCTGGTGGGTCAGTATCCACATAAGCACATCTATCACAGCTTTTTCAGGGGTATGTTCATTCCAAGCATTTGAAAAAAGTGTAGTTTTTCCCTCCTTTATTTTGACTGTCCTTGGCTAAATAGAGTCTAGATGCTCATGGAGACCACGTTTTTTTCTAGCTCACTGGCTTCAGTGGGAGAATTGCCTTGGTAATGAAGAGTAAATGACTGATAAAGCACAAAAAAATTTGGCCCAAAGTGAACACTGTGATTTTATGAAAGTTTTCTCCTTCTGCAAAGTTATTCAGTCAGGGAGCATATCTTTTATTAGGGCAGCATTTTGGGGGAATGCACCCTCATGCCTAGCAGAATTTATTGAAGAAGAGTTAAAACAGAAAGATTATAAATAAGAGAGAAAATAACCTGTGAGCCCTCACCCCTGAAATGGAAGTACAGATTTTCTAAATTCTTTCTGTCTCATATAAAAATATGCATGCATATGCATGTATGTATATATAGTCCAGTGGTTCGAGTTCTTGCTCTGTGTAGGAGCACATGCTCAATGTCCTTTTTCATCAGAGACTACTTGTAGTAGCCTGGTAAGGACTAGCTCCAGTAACCATCTTGTCTGCCCAGTGTAGTACCACTAAGCAAATACTGCGGCTCACTAAGCAGCTTACAGGGAGATTATGTGCTTAGAGTGGGATTCAAAGCAGGTTGTATGCTAAGCAGGGAGCTGCAGTATGTAGCTGAGAGATAACCAGGAGAGAAATGCAGGGCCTGGGTGGGCAGGGGCAAGATGCATGTCTCCAGAGTCCTCACTCCAGATCCAGAGCTGGGGCACTACCCCGAAAGGTACATGCTTACAATTTTTTTTTTTTTTTTGAGAACCCAACAAGTCTTACTTGTTTCCTCTGAAATGGTGACTGAGTTCTTATTGTCACTTCACAACCTTCTTTCCCCACCACACTTTGTACAGCAGTCAGTGGCTGAAGGACTCACCCAGGATGTAAGTGGTCCAGGTTCAAGTCCCTCCTCTGACTGGGGAAATGCTGTTAATCATCACTAATTATCAAGCTGGATTTGGGTTACCCTCCAGACCTCTTGATGAAGCTGTGCAGCTGTAGCAGAGGATTCAAGAATTCCCAGGACAAAAAGAATGCACAAGCAAGGCTGACTATAGTCTCCTTGGAAGGGGTAGAGTTGGGTATTTGTCACTGTCAGTTTAATAGATTTTCCTTGACACAGTCACTGGATATAGGACACATACTCTGCTGATGGGGCCAGATAGTAGCTTAGGTAGAACCTGACTTCTTTTGGCTGTCCTTGGAGAGAAAAAAAACAGAGAATGAACACTTGCTAGACTACAGGCTCTATTGGTATTACCTTTTTACCTTAATTTTCTGTTCTAGAAATTAGCTTGCTAAGTCTGAAGAGGAGAGAAACTCTTCAAGCTCTTCCAGAAGCTGACTCAAGCTGACAGTTCTTCACAGAAATTTTGTTGGATGTGTTTAATTCTCAAAGTACGTCATAACATTTTTTTCTTAGTTAAGAGCTTTTGACGACCAAAATGGGTTGTAGGATTCCTGTGCTTAGCCTAGACAAATCGATCCTATCTCTTCTCCAAAAACTCGAAGTCAGGTGTTCCGTCAGTACCAAACACCAGAATATTTATGATCCACCAGCACTATGCTTCCCTATGCATTGCTGCTTCTTCTCAAACTGGGACATCAGTCCTGCACATGGATATCTGCACAGAGCCCTGCCCATGGCACTTTGAAAGTCTGCTGCCCCTGGGGAGATTTCTGCCGTGGAACACAAGTGAAGGTTATGAGCCCCTGTATCTGTTGTAGACTTGTTTGCTCTATCCATTTCTTTTCTGCTGTAGTTCATCTCTTTGAAGCAGGAGAAGATGCTGATCAGTGGAAGAGAAGTATTTCACTAAAGTATTCCCCCACAACCTTTAACAACTCCAGTTGACTTCTGACAGAAAAAATGTTGCCACCAGCTGTTTGCCTTGAGGCCAGCACACCAAGCCAGGCCAAAATCCATGCAGTGGTAAGGCAGTGCAGACAATTGCCATGTTAACTGCTGTCTACCTTCATCCGGCTCAAGGGGTGGTTTTTTCCTCATAAGCCTGTGTTCATCTTTGCAGGGGTATCAACTCCATCAAACTCTTCCTGAAAGATGGTTTAAAATGCTAGCAGTTCTAGTAAAAAGTGGGACCAATATAGTTGGTTTACTGTTGCCCAGAGAGATTCCCTGTATCATTGTATTTTGAATAATTTTGAATATCACTGCAAAACTTCTTTTAAGCAGCACTCCTTTCCTGTTATTCTTGCTTACATCTGTTCACTGTAGTAATGGATATTTTTTGGCTGTAAGCAGTTATGCAGCATGACACTTGGCGAATAGATGTCTGTGTGTGCAATAGCTACTCTTTTTTGAAGACTCATTTGGCCCTTGTCCCCTCTGGGTGAGACAAAAATATGAATATATCGCTATAAACTGCTCACCAGCCTTTCATTGCTACTGTTACCTTTTTGACTGACATCGCTTATGCTTGAGCTGTGCTCTGGATGGAACTCTTTTGGGAAAATCTAAAGGATTTGATTTTAAGCTTCAAATTTATGTTTGCTGAATGACAAGTTGTGCTTCTGGTATCTAGTCAATAGCATATCTGTCCTTTGTAAGTAGCATGCTGTTTATATGCGATACAATTATTTCCACTAACTGCTCAGAATCCAACTGATCACTCTCACAGCCATAAATGAATCTGTTTGACAACCTGTTCTCCGCACAGTAGGTAGTCTTCCACCCGCCAGCTAATTTATCATTGCATCTGCCTTGCTCTGCCAAAAGATATGTTCCAGTGCATTTATTCTGTTTCTAAAAGCTTGTGACTGGCCATTATCTTGGGAGGAGAGACACATAGAAGAAAAAAAATTTTATGATGTGTCTTTCTGTCTTTGTGAAACTCTTGCTCACAGCGACTCAGAGATCTCCTCCATTAGTTGTTTTCATTCTCTTTTATGGGCTGTACTTCCCAGTAATCGCAGAGACCCCCAGCAGCCCAGCTGGTTGGCCCAGGCTAGAAGAGAATGTTTCTCAGCTTTGGTGAGAAGCGCTTAATTGATATTAACGTGGACGGAAATGGTCTGCTCAGCCATAGGACAGACGTCATTTAGTACATTTTCCTTCCCTCTAATGGCATAGTGCTCATGCAACCTGAAAGGACCATCTGCAGATCTTTGAGATTAATGCAGGCCTGTTTATTGTTTGGCTTTTCTGTTGGTTTCCTATCTGTCTGGATCTGCTGTGCTAACCGCCTTGATATATGAATGTCAAGGTTGCCTAGATATGCCAGCAAGCAGCAGATTTTTTAGCATGCATTTACTCCTAATTCAAAATAAGTCTAAGAACTTGCTGAACTGAGCAGCCACTGCAACAGGAAAACCTTCATCATCCAGACTATCTGAGACTATCTCTTCTGCCGTGCTGCTAAGCATGTTTTTGCGGTCTGAATTCTTCAACACAGTTTGCGTTTTTTTCCCCAGGACTCAGGGTTCAGGTTCAAGACCTTTCCTGACACATCTCCCTCTCCCAGTTCAAGGCAAAGCTATGTGTTTGAATCACAGGAAGACAGCAAAGTTCATAGGTGATGGAAAAGGGTCAAAATAGTAGGTATCACCTGCAAGTCGAGGCTATCTTTTTGATCCCCTGTAAAATCTGGGTCTTTACTTTTCAGTAATAGGATCTCCTGTGTTTCAGCCTTGTCTTGTCATGTACATAGGAGGATTAACACTGCCAGAAGAGAAATTGAAGATGCCACTCAGAAGAATGGACAGGGCAGTAACTTATCAATAACAGTATCGTCCTTTCACCTAACAGACTCTAACACAGAGACATGTCTTGTTTCTATTAATATTTCATAGAACCGGCTGGTACTACTAGATCCAGCCAGTCCCAATGAACTTCATTTTAGCCTTTTTATTAGCTTATAAATGTGATAGGGTTGATGGATACCATTTAATGGAACGCTTTCTACCCTGCTCCCCCCTCCCTTCCCACCCTGAAAAGTCTGACATTCATAAATTGAGGAGGTCAGTAATTTGCATCCAGCTGAGTGTCTGTCTGGCTTTAATGAGATGATTTGTAATCATAAGCACTGCACTGCAGTGGTGTCTGGTACAGGGGGAAGAGGAGCACGTATGCATACTCCAGCTGAGATGAGGGAGAGGTGATGGAAGAGAGGGAAAGCACATGGATCAGAAAACAGAAGCAAGGCTGGAATGACATAAGGAGCTCCATTAAATGTAATACAATAATGTTGGCCTGGTTGGCATAAGAAGAGCCAGTGGCTGGCTGATGCAAGCCAGTGAAACTCTTGTTACATAGGTCAGGCAGGCAGCTTGCAGGATTGCTCTTATCCAGAGCTCTTTAGAGTAGCTGAAAATAACAGGTTCATTTTTGCCAGCTTTAAGCCCACAGTGCCCTTATTACACAGCTCTGTCATTCCTCTCCCACTCCTTATATAACAAAAAAACTTCCAGACCAGGAAGACGCTTCAGGAGCTAAAGAGGTTATATGTTGCATAGTTGACACGTTCCCCATCAACTATATTTTCAGCCTGTTTTCCTAAAAAAGTAGATCACACTCAGTGTGTGTGTGTATTCTTCCTCTGTCTGATGCATTTTTAACCCACTGGCTCTTTTCATTTCAGTCACACAAAGCAGTAACAAATTCCTGCAAGTCTCAGGCAGGCAGGTAGGAGAGAGACGAAGACTATTAATCTCTTCACTGGAGGAAAGACTCAGAAGAGAATCCTTCTGGGAGAGAGAGTTTTTTAATTCCCTGGCTTTGATAAAAGCTTCGCTTGGCATCTGTTTCAGATCAGACAACCACGAATCTCACCACAGGCACAAATCCATAGGAAACCAGGCTGCACTAGCTCTCCTGCACACACAACTACTTTCTCTGGCTAACTGTGAGAATTTTGCACCTCCCAAAGACTATCTTTCCCTTGTCTCCAGGGTTTCTCTCCTCTGTAGTAGCAATTCTCTGAGATCGTCACACGATATTTTTTCATTAGGAGTCCCAGCTGTGGAGGACTATGTTTCTTTAACCATGTCTCCAGCTGTCTTGAGTTATTCCGCAGCAGCCCAGCTGGATCAGTGTAGTTTTTCTTACAGCTGCAATGGAGTATCTTGCATCAGCTTTAAGGTTGTTATTTTTTAATTCATTAACTACTTTATGTTACAAAAACTAAAAAAGCAAGAGTGCAAACTGATCTGTTCTGCTACAAGCCCCTTCCAAGGAGAAGACACTGAAGTGAGGCAGGGGGGCTGCTGGTTTGTCCTAACTTGCAGTGTCTCTCTGTGCAGTTTTTGATGCACGATAATGTTGTTCAGCCCAAAGCCCATTTATGAGGGGTAGTATCTCTAGGACAGCTTGCAGTCGGGTAACTTTGTGAGGAAACAGCCATACCATCACAGGGCCCCCTCCCTTCCTTTGCCAGTTCATACCAGGTTCAGCCCTAGTTCACCTCACCTTTCTCAGTCATGACCTCACATCGCCTTCCTCATCTGCCCCTGGAGCATGAACATCCTTCCTTCCAGGCAACAAAGAGCTTTTCTCTCCCCCTCTCCTGAGCTCCTTCTGTAAAACATACATGCTTCATGTGCTTCCTTCCCTGCAGATGTTTGTAACTCTGCAACATAATCCCTTTCTCCTCTTCCCTCGGGAGACACGTTACCTCTATGTTAAGTAACAGAGTTTTAAGTTACAGGGATGTGTGGGTGGCCTTCAGATATCATGCCAGTAAGATGTTTCTCAACCAGACTTTTAGTTCCAACAGAAAAAGAAGAAACAATACAACTCCACCCAGCAAGCAACAACAATAGTCTACCTCCCTTTGGGACGGAAGGTGACTTCAGTCACCCTAGGGGAAAAGCTTCCTCTGGGTAAGATGAATGTCCGTGTAGATGGCTCTTTTTGAGAAAAGCCCTATCCAAGAAACAGGTCTCCCAACTTCTCTACCTTTTCCAAGCTATAATCCTATCTAACTCCATCAGCAGGTCTGTGAGCTGACAGTATCTCCCATAGCTTTTTCACAGAGAGACCAACTGCTTTGCGAGGTCTTTAAAAACTACCCATCTACTGTGCTATTTAAGCAATGTATCATCTGTCAGAAAGGAATTAGTTGGGTATAGTCTTAATGTTAAGAACAACATAAATAAACTGTAGATTGAACAGAGGGTCGTGAGGAGGGAAATTTATTTTTACTGTTCCTCTAATGTACACTGTCTCCTCTTTGTCTGTATCCCACAGATGATCACCTCTCAGCCAGCAGTGTGCTTTAGTGTAGCCGTTCAAGCTAAGAAAAACCTTGAAACATTCATTGGTGCTGTTTTATTATTTTCCCAATCATGTTTCCTTGACTTGACTTGTCCTGTCCCTTTGATCAATAGCGGATATCACCCAGCATGAGACATGTTTTCGATTGATTTAGAGTGTTAGTACCAACTTCTAAATCACTTTGCTGAGCTTCCTCTCTTTGATGATGTTGGCACTGGATAAGGTCTTAGGCTGGGATTTCCAAAGGAACACAACAACTGAAGAGTCCATAACACTTAGAGCTCTCCAGCCCCTCTTGAAAATCACAGGCAAGAGTGCAAGAAATTTACTTGCTTTCAATTATAAGATTTTCAAGCACTTTAAGGTGCACATAGCTGCTTTATGGGGTTTTCAGAGGTGCCTTTCAGAAGTTGTGTGCTTAGGCATACTTGGAAATCCTATTAGAAGCCATTCAGCATCTTTATGTGCCTAAATTCCTTTAAAACCTGACTCAGCATACTGTGATACTCTTCTGTGTGTGTGAGAGCAACGGCATAAAGAGCGGGCTCTCAGTGAATGACTGATGCTGTATGAATGTGTGGAATACAAGCTAAATCCCAAATGCAAAGGCTCATATGTTACGGTCATATAACCCAGCCACTTGTTTCTTCAGCAGTTGTCACAGCAAAGCTGTCATTTCCTAGTTCAAGAGTTTGTATCACATCCTTATCCTTGATACATACTCCAGGAGGAGAAAGGATTCATGAGGCAAATGGAAGTGTGATTCAGAAACTACATCAAGTCGAGGAATGAAAATGCTCCCAGCAGTGGCCTCTGTCTATTTGGATATGCGGAATGGATAGCTGGAGTTCCTCACATAATTTAGGTTACATTACCATTTTCCAAGAAAAATCCACAGTCTGGATTCAGTTTGCATAAATAGGAGCTTCAAAACCAAAGTCTAAAACAACTCATTCCGTTCTTGCCAACTTCCAGCTGAAGGATATTTCTGATCATTAATTGTAATGGTGGAAAATATTGACTGATTCAATTGGAGCAAGAGTGAGAGACAGACAGACACATAGACCATTTCCGAGGAGATATATCCTGTTTCCTATGACAGGCAGCTTTCTTATTAAAATTATCCCAGTATATACATTCTCTATTCAAGCATGAAGTGCTCATTACAAGTCTCTACATAAATAATGTAGACTTAAAATGTTTCCCTGTGCCATAAATATTGACCTTGGTTAATAATTGACTATGGGGTTATAAGTCTGCTCCCCTCAAACACTACTGGCTGAGGGTCTTGCCTCTTCCCATCAGGTTTCTTTCCTTTAACTCCTGTAATTTTTGGAGAAGTTATTATACCGATACCATCAGTATAATGATGACACAAGTTTGGACTGGAGTATATAATAATCCCTCTCCCCATCCCAGTTCTTGCTCAGTGTCCCCAGTCATTTCATTGGAAAGTGTGAAACAAGTAATCACTTTATAATTTAATCTGTGTTTTCTCTGCAGGTGCTTGCTGTAGTCCTTGTCCGTTTTTGCTTTAACCTTTAGTTAACGTTATTACAATAAGACATATCAATCAGTAATTTTCTGAGGCTGGTTCATGAAAAGTGTTTCAAAGAGCAGCATATGGACAAAATTTGCTGCTTGAAATGCAGTGGAGGCAAGGCATTCCTGGTATATGAAGCTTCCCAGCTTCACGCTTGATAAATGTGTACTGCCTGTACTGAGCATTTGCAATATTCTACAAATTCATGGAGGAAGAAGAACTGAATGATGGGGAAATGGTGCCTGGCAGAGTTAAGGTTTATAATGTCAACTGCAGCCATGACTCCTGAATAGCTTGTGCCCCTGCAGGCACTTACTCTGCAGGCCTTAGGCTGGGCATGCAGGAAAAATGACTCATACCTCATACACCAACATACCTTATATATCTAGAATGAGTTGCCCATAGAGATTTGCCTGGGCCTTGTACATTGGATGAAAACTGCATGCTAAGATAAAATGTGCTGAATATCATTTCTGTGGTATTCAGGTACCAGAGAGCAGTGAGGAAAGGCTTTGATTGCAATGGCACAAAAAGATTTCATCAGAATATTTTGTCCTCTAAGTTCTGATAGGTCTTTCCTCTTTTGGACATTCTGCAAGTATGTAAGTGTCACTAAAAATGCTATGGTTGTTCCTGTAGTTCCCAACTTTTCGGCTGGTGGCACAGTTATAGCCACTCCATGTGGGAGCTGAGAAAACTGTGCCTCTTCTTTTACTCTCAGCCTTTACAATTCCTAGCCCAATGCCTCCTTGCTTTGAAAGAGAGATATGGAGGATGCTGTCCAAAAAGCAACATCTATTTATGGAGACAGTGAATACACAATGAGTTAGGAGATGGTGACCAAAATGTGCAGCATTGTTTGTGAGTCCTTGAGGACCAATAAAAATAATAGAACTGCAACTGTAAATAGCTTATTACAAACATCCAATTTCTATGCTTGGAATTCAGGACTCTGTCCAGACCATAAAATTAATCCTCATTGCCTGCTGGACCTTGGAAGCAGGGCTCCTCTGCCAAAGGTCACTCAGTTCTCAGTGGTGGCATCAATGCTGATTTGTTTCAGCTCTGTGCATAAACATTTGCTGCGCTTGGTTACCAGTTGGGATTGCATGAAGGACATTGGAAAGAAGGGGTGAAGTGCCACAGCCCCTTCATAGCTAAGAATTTCACCTCAAGAAAAGGCACATAAAAGGACCTAGGTACTAAAGCTCACATATCTTGGGATGGTTAATAGAAGGAGAGTGCTGAAAAGGTTTTGCCTTGGGCTAATATTGGAAATTATTGATGAAGGAATGATGAGAATTTGTAGTCATAGCTAAGGTTAGATGTGGTAAAATATGCTTTATATTCAATAACTACTGCTTTTAATTTTTGCTATGCCAAGAATGATAATGTTTGTAATATGTTTTCAAGGATTTTTGATTTTTAATTATTATATATTAGTCAAGAATATTTAGAAATACCTAAAGGGCCCAAGCTGTCCTGTTTTGGTTTTTTTTCACAGATTTGCACGGACGTAACATGCACAGATAAAAAACTGCTGTAACTCAGTTTGCATCATTATTTTAATTTTCTTTTCAAGAGTGTTCCTTCCTTTGGAGCACAAATGTCACAACCTGTAAACTGCTTTATGATCTCTGGTGGTGGTGTCCTGACATGTAAGAGAAATGAACCAATATCCCCCCTCTTACCTCTCTCCTATAGATGATCACCATGTAACTGCATAATCAAACTTTTAATTTAAAGTTGTACTGGAAACAATGTTTAACATGGTTCTATGGACCATGGAGATTGGTGATGAGTGGCATCCCGCAGGAGTCCGTATTGGGACCGGTACTGTTTAGTGTCTTCATCAATGACATAGACAGTGGGTTCGAGTGCACTCTCAGCAAGTTTGCAGATGACACCAAGCTGAGTGGTGTGGTCGACACGCCAGAGGGACAGGATGCCATCCAGAGGGACCTGGACAAGCTCGAGAAGTGGGCCTGTGGGAACCTCATGAGGTTCAACAAGGCCAAGTGCAAGGTCCTGCACCTGGGTCAGGGCAACCCCCGGTATCACTACAGGCTGGGGGATGAAGGGCTTGAGAGCAGCCCTGCCGAGAAGGACTTGGGGGTGCTGGAGGATGAAAAGCTGGACATGAGCCACCAATGTACGCTCACAGCCCAGAAGGCCAAGAGTATCCTGGGCTGCATCAAAAGAAGCGTGGCCAGCAGGTCGAGGGAGGGGATTCTGCCCCTCTGCTCTGCTCTGGTGAGACCCCACCTGGAGTACTGCATCCAGCTCTGGAGCCCTCAGCATAAGAAAGACACAGACCTGTCGGAGCGGGTCCAGAAGAGGGCCACGAAAGTGATCAGGGGGATGGAACACGTCTCCTGTGAAGAAAGGCTGAGAGAGTTGGGGTTGTTCAGCCTAGAGAAGAGAAGGCTTTGGGGAGACCTTATTGCAGCCTATCAGTACTTCAAGGGGGCTTCTAAAAAAGATGGCGGCAAACTTTATAGCAGGGCTTGTTGCAACAGGACAAAGGGGAATGGCTTTAACCTGAAGGGGGGTAGATTGAGACTAGATATAAGGAAGGAATTTTTTACGCTGAGGGTGGTGAAACACTGGCACAGGTTGCCCAGAGAGGTGGTGGATGCCCCATGCCTGGAAACATTCAAGGTGAGGTTGGAGGGGGCTCTGAGCAACCTGATCTAGTTGCAGATGTCCCTGCCCGGGGGTTGGACTAGACGACCTTTAGAGGTTCCTTCCAACCCAAACTATTCTATGATTCTATGATTTCTGGGTCTTTCACATTAGCAAGCATATAACTTAGTCCTTAAGGGAATAAAATGGATGTAGATATATCCTCCTGAATTAAATTCCTGTGTCACTATCACCACAATCTATTGATAAGACATTTTGCTCCCCAGTGTTGTCTGTTAGTTTGTCTTAGGTAGCAAAAAAACCCCAACCAAACCAAAAACCAGACATGCAGAAGCTCAGAGCTGGGTTACTGGAACAGATTAAATAGAAGTATAAATTTGACAATGCCTAACTGTACAGCTATTATGCTCTGCTTTTATAGTAAAGATGAGATGTCTTGTCCTGCACCCCCATCCCCTAAGAGCACAAACCCAGCCAAAGACTCTCTTGAGATTCAGTGGAAAAGAACACTTCAAAGGTGGCCACGTGGCCTTCAGAGATGAGACTGAAGGCACAGACATGCCTGATGTGTCCTGGCCAGTGAGTGGGCTGCTCTAACACAATCCCACACGTTGAAGGGCACTTCTCCAGGCTGCTGGGAGCCTGTGCCTCAGGCTGTGCCAAAGCGGGCTGGTATTAATACAGTTGCCACTTCTCAATAGATAACAAAACAAGGTAGACATCCGCACAGGTCTGTTGTGAAGCCCAAGTGCTAGCAGCCTGCCTCAGCGTGGTGATGACAGTATGAGTTTGGCAGTAGCACAGAATGTATGTGAATGTTTTCAAGTTTGGCTTAACCCACACCGTCAACATAATACCAAGTGGGAAATGGATGAAAAACTCAAGGATGCTCTCATTAGTTAATTATTTGAACTGCATTTTTACACCGACAATCAGTGTTCCTGGGTTGCTTTACAAACACTTAGTAGACAATTTCCAATTGTCTCTGTACAAGGTACCAGGTACAGCCCCATACTGATTGGTACCATGCAAAACCACACACCAAGTGTGTGTATCATCTGCTCATGCAAGTGAGCAGACCTCTTCTGACACCCCCTAGGCTCTAAGTCAGAAAAAAAGATTCCCCTTGAGGGTCTTATGTTATAAGAGGAACCTAAAATGTCCATCTGAGCTGCAGTTTGTACTGCCCGCTCTGCAGGGCTGTGAGTGAGAAGGCAGAGTCGGGCTCAGCTCCTGCAGCTCTCACCAAAGTGGGCAATGTGGAGAAGTCCCTTTTCCTCTCAGCCTCACTCTTCTCCCTCCCTCTCCCTTGGTCTGTGAGCTAAGGAAGGTCTGTCTCATCCTGCTTGTATGTGCAGTGCCCTGCAAAATATGGTCCTGATCTCATCTGTGGTTTCCCGGCTTTATTATAGGACATAGAAACAATGGGTGTTTTATTACCCTGAGTGTATCATTTCTGTTTGAATGCTCCCTCAGCATGGTGTTCTGACTCCAGGCTTGCCGAAAGAGGCTTGCGCAGTAATTAAAAGATTGTTAATATTGCTAATGCTGTTCAGAGCATAATTCCACATCAAAACACTGCTGGGATTTTAGGGCCGTTTTAAACATCCAAGTTTTATCCCACTTCAAATTCAGCTTCTAAGCTTCCCCTCCACAGTGGGTCAAACCAAGGGCCTGAATCAAACCATACTCTGAATGAAGCTCCAGATTGTATAGCTTCAAGTCATCTTCCTATGTATGAAATTGCATGCTGTATGCTTTTTGTAACAGAAGTCTTCGGTCAAGTACTGTTGTGCTATGTCATGCAGAAATGCAATAAAATGAACTTTCCCAGTTGGTTTATAATCTACGTTTATTACAGCCCCAACAATTTATACTCTGGAGATAAAACTGGTAAATCTCACTTCCCAATAGAACTTTATCCCAAGTAAAGCTTAGAAACTCATTCACACCGTGACCCAAAATATGGTTCTCACCAGAGATCTCCATCATATTTCTACAAACCAGGGTACCAATTTGTCTGCATTTTCCCTCTTTTAGAGGCAGCAAATGCAACCTATGGCTCTCAAAGTCAAGTTAAAATTGTTCTGCCCAGCTGGGGCAGATTTAAAAAAAAATGCTAATCACCACAGTGAGGTTCTGATTTTCATAAAAGCTCAGTTCCTATTTTGGCACAGAGCTAATTAGCTAGAAGTCATAAGAACTATGTACACTGAGTACTGGTCTCTTTCAAAATCTGTCACAGTGGGAGCTGCTGGATGGTGAACACTTGTGAAAATGTGCCCTCACATCAGCAATATTAGCAAAAAGTTTTGCACCTGGTGCTTAGCTCTGGTGAGGGTCTGAATATGGCCATTCATTGTCAAAATCAGAGGTTTTCTCAGTGGAAAACTGAGATTGGAGTCTATGGTTTCAATCAGGTGTAGTAAAGTCTCTGGAGGTTTTTCACATTGCTGCTCTAACAGGTAGGATACTGGCTGTTTCTCCCTTCTCCATTCTCTCAACCCAGTTTCTTTTCAACACAGGAAAAACGTTTCTTGGCACTCTGCTTAGCCTTGGTGAGCCTGGAAGAGTTGACTGTGTTGCACTTTCACTGCATTAATTCTGTCAAGCTAATATGAGAATGAACTCAAATTTGCTGGTAAACATGTACCTCGGGCACACAGAAAGCAGCTCTACCAAGCTACAAGCATGTCATTTGTAATGAGTCTCCTGGCTAGGCATACTCTGCATGTCCTCTCCATCTCATAAACAAAGAGTAATAGCTATCTTTTCCGTGTGGAAACTGGCATGGCATTTGTGGCAGCACGAGGTTGTTCCCAAAGACTGATATGAAAAGCAGTTTATCTGTGCTATGGTCAATGTATCATCCTTCTCACACTTTTTGAGCTGTTTTTTGAGAATGATGAATTGTAGTCATCACCGCATTCAATTAATTTTACTCAGCTGGTTCTTATAGTGCGTTTGTACCAAATGTCCTCTAACAGCTGATAAATCATCCCCGAGTGTCTGCAGAGGCAGCAGCAATGACATACACTGCACTGACGACAGGAATGTGTCACACCATGTCTCTCGCCCCCTCTTTCCAGAAAGATTTTTGTGACCTTTGGTGGCATTCGCAAGAAGCCATTTTATCCTGATGTTCCATGGCTCTATTGATCTCTGAGTAGGATTAATCTTAGACAAACAGGCCATATAATTTATGTAAACTCTGCAGGTAATTAAATTCCTTCCAGCAAAGGTCAGGGCAGAATATTTAAGATTTCATTTGAATAGAAATTACAGTTAGAAATGAAGGAAAAAAAGAGGAAAAGGAAGAAATTTGGAGCTTGTCATACCAATTATTATGGTGTAACTAAGAGGACTCAAGCTATTTCCCAAGGGCTAAGATCCAGTCTTCATCATCTGCACACACAGTTCGGAAATGTTTGTATATAATGACTTATAAATAACTTTAAGAAATGTTCAAATTGTTCTAATGGATAGTGAATGAAAACATCACCTTTTTTCAGGGAGACCTGAGACTCTCCTTCCTAAATGAGCAAGCCCTAAACGCGGAGGCATGTCTTTGTAATTGGCCATGATTATAGTATTCACTCTTCCTTCACCAAGATCTCAAGGCTCATGGAGAGAATTATTTCTCTGTTTACCTTCCAATTTCACATATCTTTGAATTTCAGCATTCAAGCTTGTCTTCTACAAAAAAAATCCAGTTTTGGGGGGCAAGCCCAGATGCTCATATCAATGCATGGCTTCTGAACAAGGATGTTGAACAAACTACCTTATGATAAAATTTTATGCTTTGAATGCTGGGTTTTTTTACTTGATGTGTCCCAAACTATCAGAATGTGGTGCTGTGTTTGGGAAAGGTTTGCATAATTTCTACTACTTATCTGATGAATTGGTCTCTGTCTGGACACAACAAAGGATTGTCACAAAGCTGAGAGGGGACCCAGGCTGGGGACAGAGGTATTTAGTGGGTGAAATCCCTGGAGCAACCTAATCTACAGAGATGGTTTGAGCGAGTGTCACAGTCACCTTCCCCTCCAGCTGAGAGGAGTATACATTCACAGAGATGGCTGGGTTATAAAATAGCTCTCAGTTACAGAACAGTATAAGTGGTAGAGGTAGGATTTTTCACAGAAACTCTTTTATTGTCGTTTTCCTCTGTCTCTCATTGAATGGCCTTTACAAGGCTGTTGTGAAATGGAGCAGTGGTTGGCCATTATTGAGAAATGCAATCATGGTCTCATCTTAGTGTCATGACATTGCTCTACCTCCCTTCCTGCAGTGAGGACCTCACCAAGGTCTGGTTTGGTTTCACCATATTCAGGAGCTCTGTGTCCCTTGCACCTCATTTTCCAGTGCATTCATCACCTCTTTGGTATTTCTCTCACCCCAAAACCTTTCTTCTCCAACCCCCCCATACTGACTGTGAGCTCTCCACCCAGTACAGTTGCTCCTTAAATCTGCAAACTTAACTGACTGCCTTGAAACCACACCTCATCTCCAAACTTTGTTTGCAGTAAGAAGGGCAAAACATACCTGGGATTTAAAATCACAGAAGGAAAGAAAAATTCAGGTTGCAAAGGACCTCAGGAAGTCTCTAATCCAACCTCCTGCTTTGAGCAGAAACAGCTATGATATCAGACCAGGTTGCTCATGGCTTTATTTGGTTGGATCTTGAAAACCTCGATGTACAGAGACCACACAACCTTTCTTGGCAACCTGCTCCACTGCTTTAGTGTGATCAGGGCAAAGAAAGTTTTCCTTATAACCAGTCTGAACCTCTCTTGTTTTGGTTTGGGCTCATTGTCTCTCATCCTTCCCACCAGGCATCACTGTGAAGAACCTGTTTCTGTCTTGTGGATAATCTCCTTGTAGGTACGGGCAGACTGCTATACCAGGTCCTTTCCTCCAGGCAGAACCCACTCTGGTCCCCCAGCCTAGCCTCACAGGGCAAGTGCTCTGGCCTTTTTTGAAAATGGATGGAATATCCACCCCTTAATTGCCCCTGACCTCTGTGGCCTTTCAAAGAAGGCAGAAAGAGGAGGCGTTGCAAGGAAATCAGCCAGTTTTCTCACTACTTTGGATGCAGCCCATCTGATCCCATGAGCCAAGTATGGGTCAAGTTCTCAGGAGTAATCCTTGACTTCTTCCTCATTCTCTGCAGGTAGCTCTTCTCCTTGAACCCCCTCACTAAGCACAGAGGCCAGTGAAGGCTGATGCAAAGAAGGCATTGAGTGCCTCAACCCTATTGGTGTTTGCTGTTATAAAGTTACCTGCCCCATTTGAATGGGACTTTGGCTCTCAGGTACTGTAACCCTGTGAGCACCAGCAGTGAAAACTGTGACCACAACAACTACCATCACTTTGGGGCATTCAATCACTGTTTATGACAATCCATATAGCTCTGCAACCACACAGTCCTTGCAAACAACAAAATTGCCAATAGAGGACATAAGCTGTGATAGGAAGTGTTTCAATTAGAGTAGCATAAACTGGCATTAACATTGATGTGACTCAGAGCTGACCTAGGCCTTTACAAGGATATACTGATGTCAGACAGGCTTTTCTTCCAAAATCTTGTCGTGTAAAGGAGTTCCAGAAAAGAGGTCTCTATTGATCTCTCTTGATAAGTCAACAGAGAACTATGGGCTTGCCTGGGTGATGGCGGGGTGAAATGCAGTAGCTGACATGTCAGGAGCCAGAATAGACAGCCATGGAGGTGGGTTCTGGCCTTAAAACTTTAGAGTCAAATCCTTTAGTGAATGAATGAGATTATTTTGCAATAAATGATTTGAGGAAATTATCGTATAAAGGTAAAAACACTTGCCCCATTCAGCAAGTGGTGACTGCTAGGAATTCAAAAGCAAAGAGCATCTACAGCTACCTCTTAAACACCAGCCACCCAGCTGCTGAGCACATGCCCAGTTGCTCTGAGACAGCTGCAGCATCTGCTGCTGCTGCAGGTCCTGCTGCAGATCTGCTCCAGTCACAGTAGCATCTGCCTCACCAGCTTTGCAGCAGCATCTTCCATCTTGTAGCTAGCTGCCTTTGCTTCAATTAGAGCCCCATCTGTGTCCACACTGTCTGTCTCTGTTTATGATATGATTACAATCACATCTGCTCCGCCATTGACTGCTGCTTTCATTATGGTTATAATGTCATACACCCTTGCGCTTTCTGCTGCTGTTACTACTATAACAACACTAACATCTGACTTGGCTTTTGACACAGTTGCTTAAAACATCTGCCCCTGTGCTTACTCGAGGACACAGGTGTAGCTGGACTGAGGTGAACTTAAGGTTCATCTAAACCCATGTTTTCTCCACCACCGGCCATCTCCACACACTTATGGGGAAGATGTGGGCACTCTACTATAAGCAGATGTGGGAAGAACTGCTACTGATCTTTGCCTGCTCTTGCAGTTGGTGCAGCAACTATAGTGTTAGCATGGGATTTGGGAGAACTAGGTTCAGATTTCTGCTTTGCAACATTTACCAACTAAGTCTGAAAAGATTACTTAGGCCCAGATCTGTTGTGGAGTTTTACGGTCAATGTCACAGTTGCCAGTTTTCTGGTGGTTGGTTGTCACTATGAAAAATCCCTAAGTGTCCTTGACTTAAAGTTCCCCATGCAATGGATAAGGAAAGTTAGAAGAACCTCAAGAATTTTCTCAAAAGTTGCTGCACTGAGAAAGGGCCTCCCCACAGGAAATTGTAATGACATGGGAGCCTCCTTTCATGTAGGATTCATAGCCTGAAACCATCTCCTGGAAGAATGTGCCTGTTTCTTTTCAAAATGGAAGTAGACTAGGTCCTTCTTTCCCAAACCACAGCTGACATGCAGTAGCAAGTGCCCACATTCCCCTCTGGGTGCAATGGCAGCACTGAAAATGAGTAACAGAGGGATGAGGATTCAGTGGGTTTTGGCTACGGGTTTGAAATTGTCCCTCCTACAGAAGATTACCTCAAAATCAGTAAAGAGGTGGCTGTATGTGGGGAACTTTCTCTTCTACAAGCTCTGCATACAGTGCTTAAAAATTCACCAGGTGAGAGGGGAAAGGGATGGACCACGCATAAGCAGTGAAGAAGAAATCTGAGCTGGCATGTTTGCCATTATTAGCTGTGGCTCCCACAAGTAGTACTGGAGATATTTAAGTAGAACAATAATTTCAAGTAAAAAAAAAAAAAAAGGAAAAAGAAATAGTGCTGTAACTCTGCTCTGAAGAAGGACTATTGTTGCAGGACATGGAAGACCATTAGCTGGTGAAATCCTTATTGTTGCTTATTTGACGTGTTCACAGGTTTTCCCAGTAAGTCTCTGCCATGTAGTAAAACTCCCCTGCTTACCCACAGAAGTACAGAAACAAATTGAACTTTCCAACTTTCTTGTAAGTAATCATACTTCCACGCCAAAACCTCAGCCCCTCACACATGTCCCCCTCAGGCCTGTCTTCATTTACGTATGCCGGCACACCCAGTATTCTTTAATACAAGCTTCAGTCCAAAAGCCATATAGCCATGTTGGCATGCTCTGCTTGAGCAATAAGTCACTCTGCTTGAGCCAATAAACCTTGTTAAGATGCTGGGCTCCACAGCTCAAGCACAACACTTGCAAATATATTGATTTGGGTTCAGGCTCATGGGTTTATGGCTCCTAATGTGTAATTTAGTTTATACAAATCTATACAGGTCTGTCTTGGGATATTTGTATGACTCCTCTGTCTCCTCATTAGTATAATACCCCAGCATCTCATAATCTCCTTCCCTTCCCTTCCCTTCCCTTCCCTTCCCTTCCCTTCCCTTCCCTTCCCTTCCCTTCCCTTCCCTTCCCTTCCCTTCCCTTCCCTTCCCTTCCCTTCCCTTCCCTTCCCTTCCCTTCCCTTCCCTTCCCTTCCCTTCCCTTCCCTTCCCTTCCCCCTCTCCTCTCCTCTCCTCTCCTCTCCTCTCCTCTCCTCTCCTCTCCTCTCCTCTCCTCTCCTCTCCTCTCCTCTCCTCTCCTCTCCTCTCCTCTCCTCTCCTCTCCTCTCCTCTCCTCTTCCAGTTTTAGTTATATTCCCAACTCCCTGTAGATGTTTTATTACAGTGCACTGCTCTGTTACATCCACTGCAGCATTCAGTGATGCAGGAAGTTTGGGATGTTACAGTCTGACACTGATGGGTCAGGCAGCCCCACATTTGCTGAGCTTAATGAACTTCAGTAGTCTCCTCGAACGCAGCAGGCTCCATCTGGATGCTTACATTTCAATAAGTGTGTAACATTTGCAGAATCAGGAGTCCAAATCTGCCATTGAAATGATCTGCAAAAGCAGCTGGTCTTATGCCTGTCTAGTCAAACTAGAACAAACCTCTGAACCTTTTGAGTTTCTCCCATCACTAATAATTAATGTCTGACTTTGATAAACCTGACATTTGGTTTATAAAGGCAGACTAATAAGCTCCGAGAAGGCTTAGAAATCCTATCAAGTAATGTATTGCATTACAAATATTAAAAATTACTGTCAAAATTAACATAATCTACTGCTGGGCACGTTAGTATATTAATCTGATTGGAAGTGTGACCTCTTTCTGCTAACTTTCCAAGTGACCCTGGTAAAACTGTGACATTTCTAGATATGTTACAGATAACTATTTTTTACAGATCGGTAAAAATATAAGATACAGAGAATGTAGATATCAAAAATACTGTATTTTAAGGGCTTTTAAAATTTCTGTTACAGGCTTTTCTGTTACATGAATGTCCTTTTTATTTAATGACTAGCCCAATGTTTTACGTGCTTTAGGCAACTGGTTTTTTCTGGGCTTTTTTCTCTGGCTTTCCATTTTTGAGGCAGATGTTATCTTTATGGCTAAAGAGGTCTGGGTCTCCCTCTGTGATATTTAAAGGGACCCAAAGCCTACTAATTTTAATTTCAGTGGCTGCAGCTAGCAAGTAGTGGGAGTTACTAACCTTGAAATGACATGCATGAAAGGACGAAGTATGATGGGGACTTCTTCCCGTCTGTGTGTCTTTGTTGGACAGTGGCTGTAATGCACATCTGAATCTTTTAGATGTTTCTTTTCTCTCCCCTGATTTGTGGATGGACATCATCTGGAGGACACTGATGCAGCAGAGGGTAACACAACAGTCACTCACTTACACAAGAAGAGAAAGAGGAAGAGGAAGGAAATAAGATTAAATGAAATGTAGGAAGCAATGTGCTTTCTGATGTCTTTGTGTTGTCCTGACTCAGGGTGAAAGGTTTGCTTGCAATTCTCAATCTAGTTGGGAGTACAGCATTAAAGCTAGATATAATATTAATGGTAAACTTTAGCCCTCACCATTGGCTAAAGCATTTTTCAATTTTTGATTTTTCCCCTTTAATGCAGAGTTGTTTCTTCCTGCCCCTTTTCTACTCCTTGCCTTCTGCAAGCATGAAAACCCATCTTTCTTTGAATTAGAGGTCTTCAGCAGGCCTATGGTGATCATTGCCCTCTTCACCAAATATCCTGGGTGTCTCACTATGCCTTAAAGGGATCAAGGCCCAGTTTCCCTCTTCATCTTCTGAAATGGCCATTGAGGGGTGTAGGAGCGGTGTGTCCCAGCTCCTCCTGATCAGGCAGCAATTAACGTACCAAGAACCACGGCACACAGACCCTAGAGAATATATGGGGAATCTGAAAAAATATGGACTAAGGAGTAGAGCAAGTAGATCAAGTAATGAAGAATGGCAAAGTCACAGAAGAATGGGGTTCTTAAGCTTCTTGTGAATATACATTGATTTCACCAAATGATATTGGGTCAAAAAAACCTGGGGAGAATTTTTAAATGTCAAACTATTTGGCTTGACAGTCTCAACACACACACACACACATTTTGGCAGAAAAAAAGTCTGTTCAGCCTGAACTGCATTTTTCCCAATGCTTTTTTTTCCCCAGATGAGCTACTGAAGAGGAAAAAAAATAATTTTCTTCCTGCAGGTCTAGGCTGCAGGGAGTTGAAGGTGTGCATCTCCTTTTTGATGTCCTGGATATTGGCAGAACTGAATTCCCCAAACATGCTGGGCTGACTTAGTGGCCATCTGTCTGAATTGACTGTGTTGTCCCTGGCTCAAATGACCACCCAGCCTGAACTCTGCAAGGAGGGGCTGCCAAGCTGCGGTTAGTTTCTTCCCCAAATAGCTCTAAAGTGTGGCTTGGTGTGTGCCTTAAGTAAAATTGTGCTACTGTTCAGTTCTCTGCTTGATTAAAATGTATCTTTCAGCATTTAAGGGCGGGCAGCGACTTCCTGGGATTAGAAAGGGAAGTGAACTGGCTGGAAAGCAGCAAGGAAAGATGTTGTTTACAAGTAGTGGGAAGGCAGAGTAGCATGTGTTGCTGAAGGTTGGGGCTTGGCCACATTACTCAACTCCGGTTAAAGATCTGCTCAATTCACTGAGAGTCCCATTTTCTTTCTTAATAGTACACACAGGGACGCTTTTACCAGAAGAGTGATTCATCTGCTGTGGTATTCTAGATAAATTTCGGGAGAGCAGGGCTCCCTTGGGCTGACAGTGTGACCATTTGCCCCAGGACAAATGCCCTCACAGCCTGTCAAGCTGGCTGAACACAGACTTCTTAAGATTTGGACTTTTTCAACAAGTAAGATTTCTCTTGGCATAACAATTTTCTTCCCATAATAAATGTTTTAAACAGCTTTGGAAGTCCTTGCTTTCTCACGATTTCTGCAGGGTGCCACACTCCCCGGGATCCAGCTGCTGCCAGAGAGACTCTGCGCAGGGATGCTTGTCAAGGAGAGACTTCATCATCCACAAGAAGTGCAGGTATTATAAACTCATCAGTACAGTCGCTACTTAACAGGTCTGTGTGAAAAATGAGTGAGCACGCTCAGGTGCCACTTCACTAATTTACAGAAATGGAAAACTTGGCTTTTTTGAAGACACGAGGTTTGCAGTGGCTGTCAACTTAATGAAAAGAGACGTTCTCTTCTTTGTTTCTGTTTCAAAAAGAAAGAAGTTGATAAAACAAACCTATTTTAAGCCTTTTAATGAGCAATTGTTTAAAGCAGTCAAAACACTGGCTTCCTGAAGAAGCCAATAACTGATTTAACATGTTTTCTATAGATACGTGTGTGTATGGCTTAGAATGTGAAAAGAAACTGTTTATAACCTCCAGAGCCATGGGAGCGGAGTGTAACATCCCTCACAAGTAGAGGTCAAGATTTCTGGGTTTTGGCCCAGACTTTGATACACACTTGTTTTCTGACAGTAGCAAATGTTATAATTCTCTTTCCTCTTTTTCTCTGCTTGTCAGATGAGTAGGATAACACTCTCAAATGCATTGGGATCTAATAAATTTTTCTAAAGCATCTAAAGATACTTGGATGGAAAACAGTATCCAAATATACTGAGTCTATAATTTCCAAAGTTTTGTGTCTCTATACTTTTCTGGCTCAATGTATTTGCATCTTAACAGAAATAAAATCAAGAACACCCCAGCTGAAAATAAAAATAAAATCTGGGTTTGAGCTTGAACTAGTTTTCCTCTTGTCCTTTTTTTGATCCTCACTAGTCCTGTGCCATACCTACTATTTTTTTTTCTGAATGTTGAGAAATTCCCCAGCTGACATTAATGGTCATAGAAGAAGAAACTGAAATATCACATTTTTTTGATGTAAATTAGTTATTTTCTTATGCTGAAGAAACAGCTTATTTTGATGGCAGTGGCTTCTGTTGTATTTATGTTCCTCCACTGATCTCATCAGGGTGCCAGATGAACCATCCACACAGGGCCTGAACCAGCTGGGTCCAATATTAATGAGGAAAGGGACGTGTTAATTGTAGCAAGTAGTTCAGAGACCAGTGCTTCAAAGCCAATTCAGCCAGACCAGACTAGACTGAGCCTCCCTGTGCACGATTTTTCACATGATCTTTCATCATCTTTTGAACAGAAAGTCTACATGGAGACACAAAAATTTCACTAAAGAAGTTATTTTTGTCTTTAGCTGGGGGCACTGCAACCTGCCATCTTCCTCTTATGGGTGGCAGACTGAATGATTAATCAGGACTATCTTACCAACTGCTGGTTTGAGTTTGCTTTATTTTGCAGCAATAAGGTGAATTGGCTCTAGACTGGAGCATGGGGGATTTTCAATATTTGCTGTGAGCCACTCTCCTTCAGCTCAGACTTGGTTTTTTTTAGCTAAGGGAAATATCTCCCTGCTAAAAGTCTATTTTGCTGTAAGATGCAGGGGTTGCACTGACATTCTGGTGGCTATTGCAGTGAATTTCTTGGTCTCTTAGGGTTTCTACTTGATACTGCTCATTTTGCTTTTTTTAATCTGAGAAGTGTGGTGATGCTCATATGAACTTTTAAACTTTTGCTTAGGCACAGGGTGGATGCTGATGATTCTCAGACATGCAAGCCATTTCTCCCCTCTAATAGGCTTTGGTAGAGCACTCACTAACTGCTGGTTCTGGGGGAAAGATCTTTGGCACCAGTAAGGTCCTAGGAAGGACTATGGCACAAAGACTTTTTGTTGTAAGCTAGAAAGTCACCCAAACATTAGAGGTTGCTGTCAGCAACCCTTGCCGTAGCCCACCAACGTAAGGTTTCTGTGAAGAAGGTCTCTGGTATCCTGGGACTCTCCTTTAGTGGTTCCAGTGATGAAGACAACAGGGTGGTCATTGCTGACAGGCACTGTGGGGATCTGAAAAGGGGAATCACTTCTGAGCAGTTTCCAGTCTTTGTTCAAGAGTTAGCCAAAGGTTTTCTTCACAGACGTTTCTTCACAGAGAAGGAAGTAATGGGTCAAATATTTCTAAGACTAGGATGCAAGTGCACTTAAAATCTCTTTGAATCTCTTTCAAATGAATCAATAATTTTGTTAACTCTCTGGGGTTTATCAGAAATAAGAAATGAAAGGAAATCATAGTTTCAAAGGGTGCTTATTTTATACGTGGTTGTTTTATTTCAGCAGGTATGTGAGCTTTGGTTATCCTTTTCACAAATGAAAACACTACATGAAGGATGTTTTGATCTCAGGCAAGTTTGTAAGATAGCATCACATGTTATTTGGACAGTTATGTTTTCTGAGGTTTCTTAAAAGCCACAGCTATGATTATCCTCAGTAAGAGTCCTTTCCTTTTCATTTATAGTAGTGCTCACCATATTCTTTTTACAGCTTGACTGTGTCAATTCACTGGATGTATCTGTTGCCTGTATAATGCACACTCTAAATATTAGTTAAGAATAAAATACTTGTTAACTGATTTTATATTTTTTGCTAGGAACTTAACCTTGTGAGCTAATAGTATCCTAGTTCACAACTGTCACCTCTATCTCTGTCATCACTTGCCCTCTGGAATTTAAATCTGTGTTTTAGACCTCTATGTTCAAGACCTTCATTTTTATATATAGCCTTTTACCCATCCTAGCCAGCATTATTTTTATACAAATAGAGATCGGTTCACATTGCATACCCTTTTCCACTCATGTCTGGACTGGGACACTTAGAACATTATCAATATTGCATTTCACAACTAATCATCAGCTAGTTAAAACTGGGAGAAGAAAATGTTTGTTTCCATTATGTCATCCCATTCCTGCTTCACTGGTCAACATCTCAGTTATAGTTGTGATAAAATTAGTTCAAAGCATGAAGAACTTCAACAACATATGTTCAGTAGTTATTAGGTATTGATAAAGGAACCAAAACTGACAAGGGTTTCAGCTGAAAATCTAGCACATGATGGGAACTTGTATCGGTCTCCTGGGGTTTTCAACTTTGAGATTCCTGTTGTAGGCAGGAGCTGAGATTTATCAAAGAATTTGGGAATGAAGCAACTGCATCTAAGATTCTGCAATCTCTGCAGAAGGGCAGCACGTTTTTTCTTTCATTCACATCTGTGATGAAATTTCCATGAAAGACATTGTAATTAATGATTGTAAATCCAGAAGAGATCCTGATCACTACTCCGAAGTTCAGTGTAACTCAGATTAGTGGTCAAGGTTGACTGGGAAAATGTGATGTGAGAAAGATGTAATTAAAATAAACAGAATCTTTCCTATGTGATGGCTTCCCAGCTCTTCCACAGCTTTCAGGATCAACCACATTATGCCTCTCATAGCAAATTTGCATCCTCAAAAGGTCATTTTCTGTCAAGTAACTGCGCTCATATACAAAAAGGCCATTTCAACCTTGTTCCTTCAGTTTGTCTGTTCTGTGATCAATATCACAGTCTAGACCTGGATGACTGCAGAATCTGATTGCAGCTTAATTTCCCATAAGAGTAGCTAGACCTGCTGAAACAGCTTGAATACGCAGTACTGAATAAGCAGGCTGAGCGACAAATGTCCTCATGCCATATTGGGAAGCCCAATTAGCACAGCAGAGTGCATCTTGCTGTGTTATTTTTCTCCCCATTGCATTTTGAAAGGATTAAGCTCTGGGATAGTCATTGCCAAGTAAAGGAAAATAACATTGGCATCCCTCACTGAATAATTAATTCTAAGGGAACTATAGAGGTGCATGTGTGGTTTTAATTTTTCAGTTTATATAAGGTTTGCCTTAAATACTTGAGGATAAACTGGCAGTATGTTAAACACTTAGTGACCACTAAGGACTTTAACCCAATTCCTTGTTAGATTTAACTGGGGCAGTGGAAAGAATTACCTTCCCTACCAATGCTTGTCACACCCACTGTCAGATGACACTGTCCCCACAGTGTGGTTGGAGGTGCATCTGATCTACAAAGTTTACAGCCTGCAGGCAAAGAGCACTGATGAGAACAGCAAGCTCATTATTAGGTTTGACTGCATGCACTGACTAATGAGGATGGCTAGTTTCATTTTGGGTGGCATCTGCTTTCCCTAATGCCAGCAGTGTCCCTGTCTGAGTTGTTTGTGAACTGTCTCCAGAAAGGCTCAGCTTAGGACAAGCCTGAATCAACACCAGTTCACTTTAAAATGCTGGGCTGTAATTTGCGGAGGTTTAAAAATGCTTCATGGTTAGGTCTGTCCCTGTTGCACAAGTGCCAACTCTAGTAGAGAATCAGAAGGGAAAACTTGGGACCAGTAATTGCATCCACTGTCAAAGTTTAAGCCGCTGGTATACGTGAATCAGTAACTTTAGGTTCCCAGAGACAGCTCTTGGTCTGGTTTGCCAGATGAAGTGACCTTGTCTCTGCAGAGCTGCTGCAGTGAGGTTTTGTTGGATGAAGGAAAGGTATCAGAAGGCTCTTTTCCCTAGACAAGCATCCAGGAAGGGAAGTTGAGGAGTAAATTGTGCCAGGGGATGTGCTCAGATGACTCACCTCTGTTAGGTAATGCCTAAGCTCCCATCAGCAGCAAATGCAAGCCAAAGTAACGTCAGGACACATTTACCCAGCAGATTGGGCTGCACAGCTTATTCCACCATGGGGACTCTTGGCTGAACTTATTTCTATATCTCTGTTTTCTCTTCTTGTGCCAGCTACCTCCACTGAAGGTAACAAGGAGGAACCTGCACATTACTTTAATTTTTATGCTGAGATTTAAATAATTCAGCTATAGAGGTGTCAGTGAAAACAAGAACAAATAAAGAGAATGGATGTGGGGAAGGAAGGGAAGTATCGAAGACAAAGGGCTTAGGCACCTCCCAATCAGGGATCACTCATACAATGGGCCATTAAAATTTAGCTGAGTCGAGTGTATTGTTTTTAATTTGTATTCCCATAACATACTCTGTTAAGGAGGGTGTATGCAGCAAATGCATATTAATGATGCTACACATTTGCATATTATAGATCCATAATACCAAGGGTGTAGTAAAAATCTTTACAAAAAGTGGTGACTATGCAGCAGTCAATTTTCTCTATATCTCAACCATTTTAATGCTTTTTTTTTTTGCACACACACAGATGCACACACAAAATCCCTACAACCGATAGCTATACTACATTAAGGGACTAATGACCTGCAAAATTCCATTTATAAAAATGAAGAAATGTTAGATTTATGTAGAGAATCATCAAATTATCTCTTTCTCTGGAAGACTTCCAGTTCTTTGTTCCTTTGTTCTAAAATTTTTTAAACCAACAACCTGCCGAATGTATAGTTTTTAAAAATATATATTTAATCCACCTCAGGTTTAGTGCC
Source organism: Aptenodytes patagonicus (assembly GCF_965638725.1). Lineage (NCBI taxonomy): Eukaryota > Metazoa > Chordata > Aves > Sphenisciformes > Spheniscidae > Aptenodytes > Aptenodytes patagonicus. Next base: position 10,544,255 of record NC_134950.1, on the reverse strand, counting down.
AGGAGAAGATTATCCTCAATTTCATTTTCAGAATAGTTTGTATGGCTGAGATACTAATTCCTGCAACTCAACTGTTTACAGTAAAAACTAGCCCCATCTGGGCTAGCTATGTGTTGTTAGTGGTCCTTAACTGAGTAAGAAAAGTTTTATTGGTTATCTCAACATATCTGAACAGGCATGGACCGTCATGTCAGAATGAGACCAGCAACACAGTCTGCAAACAGGTCTCTCTTGGTCTAAATGCATAGTTAAAACCTCCTGTACTGTGGATAACGCTTTGGGCAAAATGTGCCGAATGTGCCTCCCATCACTGCAACCTATTGCTCATGAATGTTGTTGCTGGTTCAAGTGGACTTAGAAATGTGGTAAAGCAGAGGAATAACCTGGCCAGTTATACCAGGATATGAGCAAAAGTCTTGGGTGCCACGTGTCAGTCTTGGTGAGGGAAGGTTTCCTGATGTAAGAGATAAGATTGGGCCCCAGATTCCTCCTGGCTTTGTTTCTACCTCCAGGGAAATTGCTTTGTATGCCACTGCAAACCTTGAAAGTTCTGTGTAAAGCCTGAAGGCCAGGGACAGGCAAAGATTTCTGCTCCCTTTTGGATGAGTTTTTGTGCTCTGAGGAGCAGAAGAATCGCTTGTAGCTGCTTCTCACTAGAGTAGAATCACAGCAAAAATGGGGAAAGGTGAACTCCAAGCTCACAGTGCAAGAGGATGATTTTGGCAGGTCTGGCTGATCGCAAGAAGCTTCTGGCTCAGAGGGCCCCGCATAGTTTGCCATCATCCAGTTTTTTTATGGACATTCATGGAATGAGAATTAATTGATGTCTGGGTCAATATGTGGCCTGGACAGGAAATGTTTGTTAACTCACTTTGTTGCATCATATCTTTCCTAAAGAAGATGCCACCACTGATAGACCAGAATGAAATGAGGGAGCAGAAGATGTCTGGTCCCATGATGACGGTTGATCTTTCTCTCTCTGTAGGCTCCTGAGTGGTTCCTACCCTCACTTCTTCCACGGTACAGCGGGCATACATCATACAGCACATACATCACAGGTATGCTGCCTGCTGCTATGTACTTTGCTGCATACAAAGTAAAAGTCCTATCTGTCTTCCACTGATGTTCACAGGTCTTGCATTGACTACACTGTGAGTTGGAGCATATCCTAATTTATAGAAACCAAATGATCTTTACAAACCCCAAAAGGCTAAAGTAATGTAAAATCATCTTTGGACCTGCTCAATAGCCTTATATTCTCAGTGACACTTTCTTTAAGTGTCCCAAAGCAGAGGTTTGGGAAAGCAATTTTTCACTCTGCAGACACTGTCTGACTTTAGGAGTAAGATTTATATTTTCAGTTTATACACAAATCTTCATCCCTTGTTTATTAAGGATAACAAAAGTGGAACACTAAAGGATGAAGGCAGGTGAGGGTCTAAATTTGAGGTATATATGTCTCCCCTACTCTGCGTTTATGTTTTTAATATCTACAGAAATATTGTTTCTTTTCAGATTTATTTTTAACCTGAAAAACAAAGAAAACCCAAAAATATATTGCCCTTGGATCTTCAATGCTGAAAGACAAGGAATGGTGAAGTACCTGTTTTGTGTCCTTCTGTCTTTTCTACTTACCTGCAGGGTGAGAAGGAGATCAAAATGCAGAATAACTGGCATTTGGCTGGGGTGAGGAGGGACATATTGCCTGTCTCCTGTGTGCCTGCAGGCAGTTGTCCATGGCTGTCCATTCCTTGGGGAACCTGCAGGTATGTTTGACATGTTATAGAGATGCCAGGGCCTAGCCACTGGGTCAGTGAATTATATACATCCATCTGCCTTAACCCTTGTATAAAGTTTATGTGAGCGGTAACGTTTAAAGGCTAGAGTACTGACCATAAAGTCATCCCAAAATATATGACCTTATGGATCGGTGATGAGAGGACTGCAATAGCAAAATTCTCCTAGGTTTAAATTTTATCCTGGCTCTATAATTGTTTTCACTCAAACCAAATTTCTCCATTGCTGTAATCCATCTGATTTTGTGAGTGAAACTAATTGGGACAGAATAGACTTAAATATTACAAATGGCTAAAAAAAAAAAGGGAGAAATGGGTATAGTTTTTCAGGGAAATTAAGTGGATGCAACATGTATTAGCCTTCCTTACAGGCCAGTTAAGGCGCATGCTTACATCCTGACTCAGTTTTACTCAGTCCCAAAGGGAATCTTCATGAGCAAGAAGTGGAAGCAAAAAGAGAAGAGTCAAGACCTCGCTATTTTTTCCTTAGTCAGTTGAAGTACCAGTTGCCCCATCCTAGTCCCTTTAGACCAAAAGGGAGTTTTACCATTGACGTTAATGAGAACAGGATCTGGCCCAGTAACCAGCTATTTTGGAGCTGCTTCTGTCGCCCTTGCTGCATTGTTGCCGAGAGTACAGAACATCCTTGCCTTCTGTTTTTCACTCCTTAATGTTTCCTTAGAATACTTAGGCGGAGAGTGACTGTAAATGCTTAACCTTTGTCAATGGCAGACATTCAACAGAGTTTGGCTGCCTCCTTCTATTTCCTTGTGGACCCTGATTTAAGAGTCCATCCAAAACATTTGTTCAGAAGGATATGACTAACATGAGAATCTGTCGCTGTGTAAACACAGTGACCAAAAACTATTTGGCAGCATTTTGGATCTGCTGGCTAATAATTGGGTATTTACATTTGCTTTAACAACACCAGTTGTGATGATCTAATGTCGTTCATTATTTATATGGATAGCTCATCAGATTTTTTTCATTTTACAATGATTCAGCATAATCACATGAGAGATAAAGAACATTTAAAGAAAAGTACTTATTTCAATAACTAATGTAAAATTTCAGTCAGGACCACATTAGGAATGACATGCTGAGCTCACACGAGAAGAACAACGCCTGCATTTACTGGAAATATTGCAGTAAGGGTGAGTGAAGTCATTGAAAACAAATTGCTGTTCCCTTCCTAAATAGGCTTGGGCTGGAATAGAGTCCTCTGGGTTGTGACCAGATTTAGCCTTCACAGCCAGTTTGTTCCACAGAAACTGAGTAAATTCTCTTGGGAAACAAATCTGCAAAAATGTGCATAAGAATTTTTGGGGAGGGGAGTGATACACGGATCTAACATAGTCAAAAATATATTAAAAGCCATAAACAATTTCTGTTGTTTGGGCAGCTTCAGAAGAGCACATTCGTTTTTTGACACTTTTATCACTGCAGCAGGTATAACGTTATCCTGATCCAACTGTGTCAAAAGTAATGTGAACAACACGTATATCAGTCCCTAATACAAATACACGTTATTCACTATCATGAAAACTACAAAGACTGTGAAGCCTTAATGATACAGATCCAAGTACGCATTGATAAGCTTGAAGGGCATATGATTGGTATTAACTTGTGTACTTTCTACTGACATTGTTTTCAGAGCATCATAAAGGCGTAGGAAAATATTGTGCAATAGCCAGTACAAACAAATTTGCTTTTGATTCTCCTACTACTAAAGAGCTTGTGGAAATGTTTGAGGACAAGACCTTTTCCTGCCTACTCAGGGAAGCAAGGACAGCATTATCCTGTTTGACTGTTTGCAAGAAGCAGAAAAATTCACCAGTTTTCCCACACACAGACCTCATATCACCCCAACAGATCCTAGGAGATAAGGAAAGCCCAATATGTGCTCTGAGAAACACATAAGTGATAAACTTCTCCACAAGCTTTCCAAATCTAACAATGGCAAAGGTAATTCTGTACACAGAACTGCCATCATAGATAGTACTACTGCTGCTCGGTACCTTCAGTTCTTCACATTTTTTACCTTTTATTTGGTACTTTGATAAGCTGAGGAATACATTTCTGTGCAATATACTTCCAGCTTAGCCAGGTTAGATCTCGCTCTGGTACTTCCATTTCCTGTGTGGTATACTTCTTCTTCTAAGTCTTTCATTTCACACTTATAAGCACTTTCTAGCTAAAGTTGCAAGATATTATGATAGAATCATAGAAATTAGGAATCATCAAATCCATCCCTCTGTTTTAGGGGAGGAGAAAGCAAAGAGATGACAGGGGACAAGGTGAGAAGGTAGCAATCCTATGCTATACACATGTCTATCTGTACCAGCCAAGTAACTGCAGCTGGGAGCGGTATATTTTTTTGACAATTCACTCTGCAAAATTGAAATCTGTTATAGGAATTTTTTTCTATGATTTTTTTTTTTCTCTACTCTGTGATCCCTTACTCTTTCATGGATCACCAAGGGCATAGCTATGGCTTCTGGGCTTTGTTGCCACTTACGATACAGGGACCTTTCCACATTTGAGAAATAATGACAAGTCTCTGTGGTGGAGGCTTTTCAATATTTCTGAAATTAACAGGGGTGGAATTTGATTTCTGTGGGGAAATTTGGTAAGGGCAAAGTGAGGATAGGAAGAGAGGAGACTTGCAGCCTAGCATGAGATATTTTTCTCCCTAAAATTTCTCTCTCCCTGTCTTTTCTTGGTGGAGCTGGTCAAATCATCTAGTAAGAATGAGTCTTCTTTGCCAATGTCACCTCTTGATTATTTCTCCACTCACAGTGCTAGCAATAAAAGACTGCTTCAAAAAGGAAAATATTCTCAAGATCTTGACCTGCATTGTTCTGGAGATGTGATTAACTTGCCAGAGGTATAGACAGGTCCAAACTCATTCAAAGCAAGAGCCTTGGGACTAGCTGGTAGATTTTGGATGTTTTCCAAGACAGGAATGAAACAGAAACATCTGGATATTCTGCATTCACACTGCAGTGGCAATGGGCTGTCATTCCCAAAGGCTGGACACGGCTTTCATCCTGACTCCAGATACACTTCCCAAAGAGGTCACTTTATCTGTTCCTCCTTATTCACTCTTCCCGCCCCGAGCCGTGAGTGTTCCCCTCCCATCCACAGGCTCAGTTGCTCCCTGGCAATGTAGACAAACAGGCCCAGAATTTGCACCAGGTTAGTTAACCTGGTTAGAGCAAGTTGGGAACCGCTCATGTAAGCATCTCCACCAATAGATCAGATGGGGTAGTAATTTCCAGTTCGGATACAGTGATGAACAACTGTGGGGAGTAAACTTCTCAGATGGACCAGCTGGAGCTGAAAGAGGATGTGTGACTACATCCTGAGACAGCCAGGCTAAGTAACAGCTTAGTTATGTTTATGAGCTGTGTTTATACAATTTCCAGGCACTTCAATGAAAAGATTACCCTAAAACCTGCCTCAGTCACCACCAAAATACTAGAGCATCCTGCCATCTGTTCCTCAATTAGAAAACTAACATGTCTAATTAACATTTCTTTCTTTTCTGGTCTCAGATACTCACAAAAAGAGGGAAAGAAGTCTGAGAAGCTGATAGCAGAGAGGAGCTCTAAATACACTGATACAAAATGACAACCTGTTAAAAAAAATTTAAAGCTTAAAATTTCGCAACACCTAATTACAATGCCAAGAAGAAAAGCTCTAATAAATCCTAACTGGCAAATATACAAAAATAAATCCAGATGAATCTTCTTTAAAAAAAACCCAAGAAACAAAAAAACCCAAAGAACCCCAGGAACTGAAAAACTACATCTGTAAAGGGTGAAGGATCCATATTATATTCTGTTATGAATTTATCTCAAGCTTCTGATGACAAGAATAACATTCGATAAACCATTACCCCACTTAAATTCTTAATATTTGTGGGGTTTTTTCATATTACATACATATATTTCATATTACATACAATGTGTGTGGTTTTCAAGAAAGGCAGTAGGTTACTATGCGTCCAGTTCTGTACTGAAGACTTAGCTCCCAAACTTTTCTTTAACTCCCTCAACCACTGTATGTGGAGTGTGCTGTTATAAGCCAGCTGGTAATACCAGCTTGATGCTTCCCATTAGAGAGGCTTGGTTTTCAGCTCCCAATAATTTTTCTAATCTTTAATGATTTGGCATTTAATATTCCCTGTTATGTGCCTGCTTCAAATGCGTTTGTTCCTGAAGCAGACTGGGTCAGCTAGTTTCATGAATGAAGTCAGGAAAAAAAAATACCAGAGAGGCGTTTTGTTTTTGTTTTGTCTAAGTTAAAAAACAAAGTAAAACAAAACAAAATAAACCAACCAAAAGAAATAAAAAAGGTGGAGAAGTTGTTTCTCAAAACTTTTAATGCTTCATGGTTTAGAGTAGGGTTTTGAATTTTAGAAGCACCTGGGCTTTGTTTCATGGACAGTCTTTGTGCCCACAAAAGCAGCCTACACTTGTCCTTCAATGAATTTTTTAATGTGTCTTCAGCAGGGGCATCTTAGATTTTTTTCCTTGTAAATCTCTGAGAATTTTGTTTTTACTGATGATGCTGTCCCCAGGCTGACTTGACAAGATGCTGCCGGTGAAAATTTTGGAACTTTGATCCTCCACTGAGGAGAGGTGAGTGGGTCTAACAGGGTGAGGAACTGAGAGTAAACAGGCATGCGAAAAGGTCTGAGAGAAAAATACAGAAAGGTTTCCCCTTCAGAAAAGTGCCCTTGCTGGATTAGGTTCCCTGCCAGATCCCACAGTGGAACCCAGATTTCCTGAGTCTGCTGTCAGCAAATCTCTGCAGAAGCCTCTGAAAAATGTTCGGTTCTCCTTCAGAGCTGTTCACAGAGAGGATGACAACCTGCTACTACTATCAGTTTGTCCTCTGAGCCTAGTGGCAGAGGTAGATCTCAAGTTTCCAACCCCCCAATGGTTTGTGTGGGTGTCAGTGTTGCTCTATGCAACAGAAAGTCTATCCTTTTTCCCCATTTGATGATTTAGAAAGTTGGAAAATGACATTCCTAGGAAATACGTGAAAAGAATATAGACATAAATTCAAGGCAAGTATTAAAAACTCAGACTTAGGGTTGTCTTGGTGATCTTAATTCAACCCTATTATGCATATTGATACAATAATTAAAGAAGTCTTTATACCCCATTTTTTTCCATGCCAAAAATTGTGTCTCATTCATTATATAAAATGCGTGTGCTCAGGACTATGTAGCAAAAGCAGGATCCCTACAAGAAATACAGACCAAAGGAAAGGGGTATGGAATAAAGAGGAGACGTACAAAATATTAGCCACCTGTTATGTGGAGATGTTTCAAGAAACAGAAAGATATAAACATAGAAGGAAAATACACTTTCTGTGCTAAAGACACATACCACTGTGCCCAGACATACACATACCTATTTCCTCCTCTTCTTGATTCTCTTTAAATGGGAAGTGATTATACAACAGATGTAATTGCTATTTCCTGGTGACTCAGGCATTAGCTCTCCCACACCATGCTTGCAGCAACCCCTTCAGTTCAGCATTCACTTTCTATTTCAGAAGGCTCTTCAAATGAAGATTTACACTAAGAAGCATAATGAAACAAATAGGGACAGTTTTCTTTAGCATTATTTGTGTAAAATATTGCCATAGGGACAGAAAAGTTACCTTGATCATGAAATAACATCTGAGATGGATTATATCACAGACATAGTTCTCTCCCTTTAGTAACGTTTTACTGACGCTCCCTTGAAAACCAGTCAGAATTTACACCCTCTATCTGCATGCATATACACATATTATATTCAATTTTTCAGACTGGCTGTAACCCAAAATCTAATTTTTAAACCTGTAAAATTATGGATACAATTTTGCATCTGCACTTTGTTGGTGTAATTTAGGTCCCTGGAACAGGTAGCAATAGACTGCGTCCTAAATTACTGAGCTGTAAGGTACATTAGGTGAAATGATATCTCATTGATGTCATAGAAAGTATCCCATATATTTTAGAAAGCAGAACCTCCCCCTCTGTATTCTTTGGTGCCAAGAAGAAAGGCAAATCTGATGCTTGGTAATAAAACCCCAGCCATGTTACAGTCTCTTTGTCCCAGTCCTACAATACCATGAAACTGGTACCTCTCGCTCTTAAGATTCCCACTTAAATTAAATCTCTTCATGGCATAAAGCAGAGACTTTTCAAGAACCACATTGTGCTTTGTATTCCCCTAATGGAAAGGAAATATCAGGGGCAAAAAAACCATAATTGGAGCACTCTGCTGTCTTGGCTGTCCTTGGGTGCTAAAGCAGTCCTGTATGTGTGTTGATAACCAGGCAGAGCATTCCTGAGGCTGCTCTAATTTATGCAAGGTACTGGACTGACATCTGGCTGCCTCCAGACTCCAGGGGAAGATAAAAGTGGCTTAAAGCCAGTTTTGCCTGTTCTAGTGATGAGAGCAGCTCAGCCAAATCAGAAAATCTGGCACTTAAATAATATAATAATAATAATAATAATAATAATAATAATAATAATAATAATAATAATAATAATAATAATATTTTGGGGCAGAGGAATAAATAGATGCCAGCCTTAGCAAATGTGGCCCAATGGTGATGCATAAATAAAACACCATCTGCTGGAGACTTTGAAAGCCTTTAAGACTTGCACTTTTGAGTTCACAGATTTTTATTAGCATTGTTAGATCATCAGGGCAAGGTTTAGGGACAGATAACTCAACTGTGACTTCTATTTTGATTTCTTTCCAAAGCATGGCACTTCCAAATGTTAACTGTAAGGTTTCTGTTTCCCTTCACAAATCTGCTTAACTTTACTGTTTGGATTATAAAACAAGGATGAAAAGAGGCTGGTTGGATACTCCTGTACTCCTTCCTCCATCTTTCTATGTGCTGATGTTTCAGGATATACTGTCTTTCCAGAAAACTGCAACAAGAAACATTGCAGTTAGAATCTGCTTATTTTTGATGTTCACTAAATGCACAGAAGGTATGTTGTGTGGTATTCCTTCCATCTCAAAACCTCTCTTTTTTGGCCATTGACACATGCCACTAACATAACTTACACATATTTTGTGGTTTTGCTCTGTGAAAAGGAAGTATTAAGCTCTGAGACGCTGTAATACATTTGTTTGGTTTTGACAGAGATTGACTGCCTGAATGCTACCATTTTTATCAGCTATAAATTGCTCTACAAGCTGTGGGATGAAGGACCTTCCATGCTTTATTTTGACTTAAACTGGATAAATTATTCACAATGATTCCTTCAGGAGATGTCAGTTCTTTCTGTTGTGTAAATTTGTCGCAAATGCATTTTCTAATGAATTGCATCATTCTCAATCTGCAGATTGCTCACAAGTAATGCACTGCTAATGTTTGAAATTTTAGGTGGATTAGCTACCAACCTACACATGTGGTGTTTTTTCTGATCCCTGTAGGATGCTTAGATGCAGTTATCAAAAACTAACGTATATTTCAAATGCAATATTATTGTTACTGTCAGAGTTTCTTGGAATAACATCTAGATACCAGCGCTATGATCCTGATCACCCTGTGCTAAAAAACCACTCATATAAGTAGAGACAACATGATGACAACAGTTTGTGGTTTCAGCTCCAGGCTGAAACTCTACTCTACTCTACTCCCCAGCTCTACTCTTTCTGGGGAGAGAGGGGACCACATTGGGCTTCTACGTTGTGGGAAACTGAGCAATCAATGAGAAAGCAATGTGAGCCCCACTTTCTCATGAAGACCTGAACTGCACAGTGACTGAGTGGCCAAGACTATAACAAGGTCATGATAAGGGTTGCACTTAATCCCAAATCTTAATCTAATGTTGGAAAACTATTTTTGCTCTCACACAACTAAAACAAAGGGGATTGGAAATATCCTTTCAATTAACACTGGTGAAAATGAGCTAGCTTTTGCTGCCACTCAGTTTTATGTTTCTTAAACTTTCTGTTTTCTCCTTTCTGTAGTGTCTGTCATAGCCTTTTCTTCTCCTGTGGTGAAAAAAATTGAGAAGTTAGCAGAAGTATCAATATCGGAGTTAACCTCTTTTCTGTGTTAAAATGGCATTGTGTTAAACTCTCTAAAAGAGGGTAACCTCCCCCAGGGTGTCTGGGGCTGGCATTTAGTTAGATATTTTCTCAGTGACTCTCTGTGGACCCTCTAAGCATACCGGCTGTATCACGTAGAGGTGAACTAGAACAAAGTTTTCAGATAGAAGCAAAGAGGGAAGTTCTGTTATTTCATTTTCTTAATTCTTTCTGAAACTGAATGGAAAACAAAGATATTCCCTGAAATTAAATTCTGAAAAAAATCTTCTTCTAACCCATCCACTGCTAGTTACCAGGTACCAACCTGAAAAATACCATCAGTGAGTAGAAGTCTGTCCTACTGATAGCTTACCCCAGATGAGCAAGTTTCCTCACTGTGGAAGATGTACAGTTAAGTCTCTTAAAGTAGATGAAATATTTGAATCTGATCTTCCACCTCTCTGTGTGTTATGAATAAGTTTAATCTCAACCTCCTGACTCCTGGCTCAGTATAGTTCACTTTTCTGTCTCCGGTGCAAGACTCTTCCAGATAGGCTTGTCTTGGGGGTGTGCTGCCTTGGCCGTTTGTGGAGATAATAAAGCCTGATTTTGACAATTCTGGTCTGCCCTTCCACACCTTTGAGTGGCACTGATAGTTACTGATCCTGGCCTGCTTCCATGAAACCTGCACTGTCAGGTCTGGATTTGGGCTTTCTGATGATAGTAGAAAAGGAGCCCCTCCCATCTGCTCTGCTGAGAGGCATAAAACATAGTCATTCTTAGAACAAATACATTTTTTTTTCTGAGCCTGCTTGGATAGTCTTGTACTGAGTAGTTTACTACAGTTTTTCATGTGGGTGTCACTCCCACAAATACAAGGGAGGAGTAGAAAAGTGACTGTTTAGCCACCTATTTACATCAATCTCTCCCCATGAGAAGACGGGACTTTTCCTACTTAGTATCTCAGTCAGTGATTAGGAAGATGACTGGCAATGTGCCTGCCATTGTCCAAGGGTTAACCTGACTATGAGATTTATCCTTCACATCATGCAGCACTGCTAAATATATCTATTATTAGAGCTCATTAGATTTGCCAATTGTCTACGTGTTTCCCTGACTCCTAGCTCTCAACGTCTTTGTCCAGCTGACTCATTGATTCATGACGTCTTTTCAGCTGCATCACTGGTAGCAATGATGTTTTTCATTATTTACTGACCATCAGGCTTTTCTCTTTCTTACATTTTGCTCCCTTTCTCCCCCTGCTGCATTGTCCAAGAGAAAAATTTCAGTTTTACCCAAAAACAAAATTACAAAAAGCCAAATAAAATAACACAACAGCTGCTTGCTGTGCAAACTTTGAGAAGCAGGGTGTTTTACAGACCCACACAATGGCAGTGTCGTAAAGAAAAGCTAAGTGGGTTCCTTTGTGAGCTGGTGGGGTGGCTTTACTTCAGAATAAGAAAAACAGCTGTGAGGCTTTCCAAAGTCACTGTCAGAGCTATGTTTTCACTGAGAAGAAAGAGAGAGAAAAAGAGACTAAAAGAGAAAACATGCGAAGAAACTGCTTGAAGAACAGGTGTTTCATGACAGGTCAGAGCACAGTAACCCAACTGAAAAAGAGCTGTGACAAGGCACAACATCAGCATGGAAAGTGTTCAGTATTTTCCCAATCACAACTATTGTTCTGCTTAACTGATGCTGGCAAACTACCCTGCTGCAACCTTTTAGGTACAAAGGATCAATAAGCTATTAATGGTGCCACTGTGTATCACATTTGTGTGATACACAAAATAATATTTATTATTTCGGCAGGATGACTGTAACTCCTGCTTCCCTTAGTGCTGGAATCAGGAGTTCTCCATTCTGCTTATCTCTGTAAAGCAGAATAAAAACTTGGATCAAAACTGGATGTTTTTAGTATTTTAGGTCATTATGAACTGAAAGAACCAAGGGCACACCCAGTGTTAAAAGAAACATATTGATTGCATCTCTTTGAATATTTTTTGTCCAGCATGATGCACATGCTAAGCAAATCAGGAATGACTAACAGGGTTAAATGTGATCATCACCACTATCAAATATTAGCTCAGAGTTGCCCTTTCTGCACTAATCTGATTTCACAGTACTAGGACTAGAATTTGTTTTAATTTTGTCTTTATCCCTTGTGGTGCATATTTGTGTTAGACATGACAGTTGGAGCTGTGAGGTTGAATCCTGTGTCCTACAGTCAGAATTTGGTGGTTTAGCCACAGTCTAAGACTAACGTGAGGTAGCTCTAAGTACCTGAGACCAGTCACTTAATGTCTATGATTCACTTTACACATCCAGAGAAATGAGAGGGTAAATACTTGCTAACTTCTTGTTGACAAGATTGGTCAGTTAGAAAGTAACTACATGCATCAAGCAACATACATCCAAGAGAGGAACGGACCCGACCTGTAAACCACTTTGCAACTCTGTGGATTTTGGGCCGATCCAGGAATAGAGCAAAAAATTAAAGCAATCAGGCATGCCGTAGTAATTATCAACTCCTAGGCATGAGCTATTAGCAGCTCACAGTCAGCAACAGCCCAGTGTCTTCCTGGTGGTCTGTACTTCATGGAGGTTTCCCCCATTGCCATCCCAGCCAGTTCATATGAGGAGGACAGGATCAGGAAATAAGGGTCAACTTAGGTGGTAAGAGTCTGTGCAAGTATATGCCAGCTCTCTAAAGATGCAGGCAATTGATGTATACTAGGCGTACATTTTCATCTCTGCCTTCTACTGATCCCAACTGCTGATGCAGGTGTTCTTTAATGCTGAAAATTAGATCTATAGGATGCAAAAGGACAGAGCTCAAGTTCACTGCTGGCTTGACCATGCAGTTTTGAGCACTCCTCGGCCCTGACAACACTCCCCTCTCTGCCAAAGAGAGGAGGATACTGTGCTGCTGGAAACATGGGTGAGCAATAGTTAATCCTATGGTCACAATTTCTATAAAATCAGATGACTTCTGCTGTGTCTGAAATGCTATTTTAGTGCTTTAAACTTCAGGTGAACTTCCAGCACAGACAGTCCTACATCCCAGAAGGCTGATTTAAGTGCATATATGTTTAAAGCCTGGAGAAATGGCATTTAGTTCACTATGCCCTGAATCTATTGCATAGAGGATTAGGAATTTTATACTCACAACTGCTGGTGCTCTTCACCCATATGCAAACTTTTTTGAGGTTGGTGAATGTACCTCGGTCTAACAAAATTAATTTTTTTTTTGAGAAAAAGACCCAAAAGTACAATACTTAGCATAGACCACAGATGTATGGACTGAGTCCTCTTCAGTCCTCCCTCAGCATATTCTCAGGACCTCATTCCATTAAAAAAATAAGGAGAGCATCTTCAAAAGTGCCTAAGTGACCCTGAGACCTAAATCGAATGATTTCCCAATGGTTGTCTAGGCTCATGGCTGTCTGAGACTTCCACTGAGTGGAATTCCTAAATGCTGAAATTATGACTAAGAAGCGGGGTACTAAGTCACTTAGTTGTGTCTGAAAGTTTTATCTGAGAACTGAACAATGTCATCAGAGTCTAACCTAAATTGTCAGGCTGGACATGCATCCTGATGTGGGCAGAGTTTCAGATTGAAACTGGTGTTTTTCCATAAAAAATAAAAGGGCTAATACAGATTTATTCAAGAAAAAGACAGCTGTATCTCTTATGGGTGCTAAATAAAGAAACTTTCACCAAGTAAAAGGATCCCCAAATTTGCTAGCATGAGCTACACAGCAGCTGCCCACAAGGAGGGATTAGGGAACCCAGGTACTGCTTTAGCCAGTACCGACTACGAAGAAACAGAAGGATGAAGTAGCTGGTGTCACTGTCTCTGGGATCCAGTTGCCTCCTGGTAAACCTGGTTAAAAATTGTCATTGGAAAATTTATCTCTGTAATCAAAATCTCTCTGCTGCTCACTTCCAAGTTGGCCCTTCCAGCTTAGCAGAGAAGGGCTTGATGATACTCGGGGAACTTCTCATCCTGCATGGGGGACTCGGCACTGTGCAGTCATGACAATTATTTACATGAATGAAGATGCTCCCCTGTTTCAGGATCATCAGTTCCTGGGGAACAGAAGTATGGGGCTGTCAGCCCTCCTGAAATACATTTTAACACTGGTCAAACTTGATGGTAAAAAAAAATGTACTTTATTGCTTTTAAATCTAAGGCTTGAGGACTAGGTATTGCATTTGAAGATGTACAAAACAGTGAAAATCCACTTTAGTTTTCTTTCATTTGTTTGGTTTTAAGGTGGCTTCTATCTTCCCAAAGTCTTCACTGGCAAGTGCTTGAGCCTCACCGCCCAAGCAGCAGAAGGCAAAGGCAGGGACTGGGAGAATGAAGAGCCGCCCACTGTGGAAGAACATCAGGTTCGAGACCATCTGAGGCACCTGAAGGTGCACAAGTCCATGGGACCTGATGAGATCCATCCGTGGGTCCTGAAGGAACTGGCGGATGAAGTTGCTAAGCTGCCATCCATCGTATTTGAGAAGTCGTGGCAGTCCGGTGAAGTTCCCACTGACTGGAAAAGGGGAAACATAACCCCCATTTTTCAAAAGGGAAAAAAGGAAGACCCGGGAGACTACAGGCCAGTCAGTCTCACCTCTGTGCCTGGGAAGATCATGGAACAGATCCTCCCGGAAGCTCTGCTAAGGCCCATGGAGGACGGGGAGGTGATTTGAGACAGCCAGCATGGCTTCACCAAGGGCAAGTCCTGCCTGACCAACCTAGTGGCCTTCTATGAGGGAGTGACTACATCAGTGGACATGGGAAGGGCTACAGCTGTTGTCTGTCTGGACCTCTGTAAGGCCTTTGACATGGTCCCCACAACATCCTTCTCTCTGAACTGGAGAGATAGGGATTTGATGGGTGGACTGTCCGGTGGGTGAGGAATTGGTGAAATGGTCGCATCCAGAGGGTACTGGTCAATGGCTCAATGTCCAGATGGAGACTGGTGACGAGTGGCGTCCCGCAGGGATCCGTATTGGGACCGGTACTGTTTAATATCTTCATCAATGACATAGACAGTGGGATCGAGTGCACCCTCAGCAAGTTGGCAGATGACACCAAGCTGAGTGCTGCAGTCGACATGCCAGAGGGACGGGATGCCATCCAGAGGGACCTGGACAAGCTCGAGAAGTGGGCCCTTCACCTCATGAGGTTTAACAAGGCCAAGTGCAGGGTCCTGCACCTGGGTCGGGGCAACCCCCGGTATCACTACAGGCTGGGGGATGAAGGGCTTGAGAGCAGCCCTGCCGAGAAGGACTTGGGGGTGCTGGAGGATGAAAAGCTGGACATGAGCCAGCAATGTGTACTTGCAGCCCAGAAGGCCAAGCGTATCCTGGGCTGCATCAAAAGAAGCATCACTAAGAGGTCAAGGGAGGTGATTCTGCCCCTCTACTCTGCTCTGAGGACACCCCACCTGGAGTACTGTGTCCAGCTCTGGAGCCCTCAGCATAAGAAAGACATGGACCTGTCAGAGCTGGTCCAGAAGAGGGCCACGAAAGTGATCAGGGGGATGGAACACCTCTCCTGTGAAGAAAGGCTGAGAGAGTTGGGGTTGTTCAGCCTAGAGAAGAGAAGGCTTTGGGGAGACCTTATTGCAGCCTATCAGTACTTCAAGGGGGCTTCTAAAAAAGATGGTGGCAAACTTTTTAGCAGGGCCTGTTGTGACAGGACAAGGGGGAATGGCTTTAACCTAAAGGGGGGTAGATTTAGACTAGATATAAGGAAGAAATTTTTTACGCTGAGGGTGGTGAAACACTGGCACAGGTTGCCCAGAGAGGTGGTGGATGCCCCATGCCTGGAAACTTTCAAGGTGAGGTTGGAGGGGGCTCTGAGCAACCTGATCTAGTTGAAGATGTCCCTGCCCACGGCAGGGGGGTTGGACTGGATGACCTTTAGAGGTCCCTTCCAACCCAAACTATTCTATGATTCTATGATTCTATGAAGCCAAAATGATGCATCCAGCTCCCAGATTGTTTAGACAGCTCTGTTCCTCAAGATTTGTCTTCTGCAAATAGGAATCTTGATTAGGGTGTAACATCCCATTTATAACTCTCCCTCTCTGTAGGGTTTATTTTGCATAAATCAACATAAAGTTGTTGAAGATAAAGGGATGCAGCTTATTACTAGTTCATATTAATCTCAGAGGCTAGCAAATAAACACATTTGAGGACTAGTGTTTTTAGAGAAGGAATTCCTAACTACATGAGCTTGGAAATGAGGTACACTCTGACAGCGGGGATATAGGAATAACTCCTGAATTTCCCATTCACTGCATAACAACAGTCCAGCTGTGGATTGTAATTAACCAAAAGCATATTTAAAGGGGTTTATGCATCTGTTTATCTGGTGCACACCAAAGACTTTTCTTTTCATGGTGCTTGAGTTTTAGAGCACCAATAAAGAAATAGTGTAGCCACAAAGGGACATTGTACAATTTATATTCCTAAAGAACCTATAGAGATAGATATTGCACACATGGATAATGAGAAATTTCCTGTCCTGAAGAGCTGTAGGCCTAACTGAAAAGAAAAACTTAATTTTCTAAATGGTGGATTGACATACAGAAAGTGCAAGTCTTCCAGTGTCCCATAAAGGAAATCTGGGACAGAGACAGGCGCTGCACATGAATCTTCTGTCTAACACTGGCACTTGAGCTAGAGGAGGGTCCTTCCTCTTGGCAATCGCTTTTGTGTGTCATCTCTCTCCGGCCAGTTTTCACTGGACTTATTTTTACTCTTTCATGTTCTTTTTCTTTGTTTCTGACAACACTCTATCTTGCTGCCTATTTCTCTAAAAAAAACGTAAGGATGGCCATACTGTGACAAAGCTGAGGTCCAGCCAGCCCAAGTGCTGGTAGAGGGGTGGCTCTTTAATAGGATCAGATGTATTCTGCTCTTCTGTGAGATGTGCTAGATTTCAATGGGGAATAATGGTTCTGTGCACAAGACAATAACCCTAAATTGCAGGATTTGTTGTGGTAGTTGAAGGAAAGGTCCTGCCTGGATGCTCTATGCTGGAATGAGTGTCAGGGTAGCTGCAAAGGGGAGGGAAGTAAGGGAAGTGTAATGTTGGACAGTAATAACAATTAGAATGATTATAAAGGTGAAGTTGACTACTAACCAAGAAAAAAGACCAAAAAAAAAGAAAAAAAAAAGAAAAAAAGGTTGCATTTTCAAAAGGAGCTATTTTGGGAACTGTTTTGGCACATTTCCCAGTTTCTTGTCCTGGATGCGTGGTAGTCGGTTTAATTAGTTTTTTCTATAACACTTCTGAAATGCTGCAGTTGTGATTTGTGCCTGGTAGGTCATTAATTCACTTTCTGCCAGTTTTAATGCACAGCTTTCTCAGAGCTGGCAAAAACATGCATTGGCACATGATGCATAGTGATTGATGGTCATCATTCATCTGACATAACAGGTGAGGAAATGAGGAGGTGGACATAGGATGGGCTACTGGAATTGTTGAGTGAAACAGACCATCCATTAGAAATATAGTGAAAAGATTATCCTTCAATGTTACATTAACCCTCAGCAAAGCCTCATTGTGGTAGATACTCTTTATACTACCACATTTTGTCTCAAAGTGCTTGGCTTCCATCACCAGAAGAATTTAACTGCCATTTCCCACTGAAATCAATTTCCACAAATCACGTCAATAGGTGTGGTGTGCACTAATAACTTTGAGGATTTGGGCCATGGAGTCCTAAAGAGCAAGGCAGGCAAAGGGCTGGGTAGGTAGCACTGAGAAGTAGAGTGATTTGTCCCTTATAGAAGTAACTCGTGGATTAGACCCAACAGCTTTTCAAGTCCTACTGCTGAATTATATAATTTTTTTGATTTTTCCTTTCAGAGGGAGGGAAATAGTCTTGTCTATACTGGACTCTCAGGCCTTCCCTGCAGTGAGAAAAATTCCCTCCTCAGGGTTCCCGGCTGATCTTCCTGGCTGGATTTTGCACCAAGTCTTATGGTCCACACACTACATGTAACATGAAAGCAACATTGTAAGAGGACACCCCACCAGTTCATGAGACTTATATCTTTCTTTCTAAGTGTCTTAGAAATGAGACATCAGTGGTGAAGCATAGACTCTGACTCAAGGTATCAATTAGCATTTCCTACCCAGACAAATTCATCCCTCTTCCCAGTTCGTCCCTCTTTGTACCTGTGCAGCTGAGGGCTTGTCAGTACCAGGGGTCCTAATGCAGGCTTTTATTGCCCACAACCCATCTGACTACACTGTTGGCTGGTTCTAAGACGTTGCCCTTGGTTTGCCTTCTTTCAGCTGGTTCCTGAGAGCTCTTGCTTATCTACAGTCATTTACTGTAGGCAGCAATGGGCCATCCAAGTCCTGCTCATGATCAGGCAAGAAGTCGCATTCCTAAATTATGTAAGTTCGTTCAGTGGAAATGTAAAATAATTGAATTTATGCCCAGATACCAGCATATTTATCTTTCTGGCTGAGGCCTGCATTATCAGAACAACATGGGAACAAATTCTCATTATGCTGATGGAAATCAGAATCTGTTTCCCATGTAAACCATGTGGTACAGCTCCTTGCTTCTGGTGCCATATGTTTTCATGATCACAGTGATTTGCTTTGGTTTGCTTTCATTTACCTCCTAGAAATATGGGAGTCAGGGGAAATGGTAGGTGCTGTATTTACTTCTGCTTTGTTGATAGCTCTGTGTATTATTCAAATCCTTGTATTTATTCCCAGATGAGAAATATCATTAAGGTATTTTTAATGCAGACAATATATCACTCTTAGGGAAAGGTGAAAGATTTTTTTTATTATTATTATTTAAAAAAACCCAGCCCTTTGGAATATTATAAGCTTGGGAAACTCTCTGTTACATGTTTAAGATCAAATTTGTCAGTAGGCTATTATTGTTGTGCACTTTTTATCTCTGAAAAAGGAACTCCCTTTACCTTTCACATGCAGTTTAAGCCCTGTCTGCTGAGGACATGGATTGCACCAAGATATTCAATCTGTTGAATCGATGGTGATGAAGAAGTAGAAAATCCAACTCTGTTTCCAGGGACCCAAGAATAAAACTTAGTTGGATGGACCACAATTGCTTTCAGGTATAAACTGCTATATATTGGCTCCACAAATAGAGTTCATTTGGGATTCATTAAAAAAATTGAGAGTTATATACAATGGGACATCTTTCTTTAATGAACTGAGTCTGAACAACAAAAACATCTCAAGCTCATCTCAGCTCATTGCCTTAGTGTCCGAGCACTGGACATTTTGATATCATTACAACACCCTTGGAGATAGGAAAGGACTCATTGCTCTTTTTACAGGTGAGAAATTGAGGCAGAAAAAGTATCTGTGATCATGTCCAAGGTCACCAACAGGAAGTCCTCAGCAGAACCCAGAATGAAAGCCAAATCCTAACACCATAGCAAGAATGCTGCCTCACCTGTCTAAGCAGCTGACCTTTGAAATACCCTTCAGATCTGGAGACACTCATATTCAGCTGCAAGTCTGAGCCCTGGGTTTTAAGCCAACCTGCAGCATGAAAATATCCTTGTAACCAGATTTTTATTAAATGTTGTCCATCTGTTGTCCAAATTCTGTCAGTTTTAGGAGAAACCTCTATGCCTGAACACTTCTCTCCTTGACTTTAAGTGAACACTTTGCCTGCCAGACATTGATCTTTGATCTGGATTTCCTTGCCAGCCCTTCAAAACAGTTGCTGTCACCATGGCATCTTATTTCCATATTGTGTCTGAGAGCGACAGCTATTATTTCCCAGTGGAACTGACTTCAATGTCACTACACTGATTAATCAGCAAAGGTTACTGTAAGGGAAAGTATCGGTCTTCCTTTTCCATTAGAGCAGGAAAATGCCAGATCTTAGCAGCACAGTGCCTTGGGGACAGCTGCATTAGTTTTCCAATGAAAGGCTCTGCGCAAGTGAAACCTCCCATCCCCCATGCCTCCCCTCCACTCCTCTCTTCCTAAAACACACACCGAGGTTTAGTGTAAAGTTAATTCTATAACCCAGGGTTCTTTTTTTTTTTTTTTCTCTTTTAATGCTACTGACCTCCCATTTCCTTGTCAGTCGACACCCAGCAATTCCCCAGATGGAGAGAAAGATTTCCACTTTGAATATCCCTGAAACACATTTAGAGCCAAAGGCTTTATCATGGGAATAAAAGCACTGAGGTTCTCACAGCTGGGAAGATTTATACAGCTGAGCCTTACCAGCTTAAATGCCTACAGACAGAAACAGCTGAGCTATGTATTATTTCTTTTCCCCCAACTTGCAAGGGAGATGAAAAATGTAGAGGCAGACTGCAGATAGATATGACTGACAAGGGAGGGGCAGAGCTGTCTGTGCGTAGCTGCTGCAGTGGCATTTTTATAAGATAATTTCAGCTCCAGAGGTGAGGGGGCTGGGGCTGATACGATCGCTATAGCCAAGAGGAACTGCCCTTTCAGCTAGAGCACTCCAGACAGTGCCAGGGAGTCTTAAGCATCAGTCAGGGAGGCATGGAGCTGACGCCATGCCGATGAGCCCCAGGGGAAATGTGTTTGGTGGAAGATGCGATGAGCTGAGCGCTCTGCACAGCAGAATTGCTGTTCGCACTCTGTGTAAAAACAAAAGCCAAACTGTCTCTGCTCTTCTCACCATAACAGTGGCAGTATTTTATTCTTTAAAAAGTGAGGGCAGATCTTTATGAGTTTAATCTGCCTCCCATGAAACAGGCATTCAATGGCCATTCTTCCCTTGGAGACAAACAAGAAGGGAGATTCCCAGAGGCTCAGCTCACCGTCCACCCACACATGCTGACCTGACGGAAGCAACCTGCAGACTCCTCTGAGGAGTCTACACTTGTGCTGGCCAAAGGTGATCAGAGCATCCCTGAGAGTTCAGCAGCCACGATAATGCGAACAGGTCTGTGCCTGTGAGCATCCCCTGCCTCTGATGTGTGTCTGTTGCCCTACGTATGCACTGCCTCTGCTGTCATTTGTCCTTCATGTCACTTAAACCCTGGAGATGTGGGCTGCACTCTGTGCTGTGCATGGCTTCATCACATCTCTCACAGCCCTCAGCCATGAAGACTGATTATTCCACCATATCCAGGTGCCTTTGTGTGGGAGAGGGGGAAGAGGTCTAAGAAAGGGCAGAGCTTAGTCTGTATGGGGTTGTGTGTCCACCCCACAGTGAAGAGGGGAGACCTCCAAAGTCCACATAACCATGCCGTGCTCCTCATCGCTCCTGATTTTCCCACCCATACAGCTGTGGTCCAGCAGTGCATTGCTTCTCCGCGTGTGCCCAGGCAGGCTTGAGCTCCAGCTTCCCTTCAAGAACGTGTTGACTCTGAGCCTGGGACCATCCTTACCTTATTATAAAATGGAGACTAAATTACTTACATTCTTAGGAATGCCAGTGAGCTGCTTTTGAAATGGTTGGGGTAAGGATGGCCAGTATACTTGTAAATCATTGGAGGACCAGAGCTGCATTTTCTAAATGCTGCCAGTAAATCAGCATAGGAGGGGAAAAAAAATTCAACAGACCTGGATATTGATTAGAAATGTCTTTCAGCAATAGGGAAGAAAAGAGAATATCCTAAAATTAAGGGGTCTGGAAAACAATTTTAAAGGTTGTATCATCAGTAATAATGTATCTAGTGACTGAAACGCTCAGAAATAATCAGTGTCTGTGCTTGTCCAGCCTGAGGGACCTGACAGGGAGTCTAATTTACAATACCAGGGAAAAACCTATCCTTTGAACACCAGGTTACTTGGGATACTCAAAAATCACTCATTCTGCAAAACTTATGTCATCATGCCTGCCTGTTAATATCCAATTGTTGTCTTATTTTTAACTGTAATTTTTCTTGGGGTATGGACTTCGAACAAATGTGTAACAGCTGTTAGTCATGTTGCTTAACACAAGAGCCACCCCTCAGGGTCAAAACAAAAGTCCATTTACCTTAATAACCCATTGTTCACATTGTTCACAAAATAAAAGAATGGGGTCATCAGAACTAAACACTAGGATCAAAGGCTTTTCATCAATTTGTACCTTGTGAATTTGTATAGAGCACATAGATGTTTTATGTTTTGCCTTTATCCTTTTGGTACCTCTCTGCTTGAATTTTCACTGCCCTTGAGCACTGGAGGGATGCTTTACTGGGATTTGCACTCAGCAGTTCCCAGATCTTTACCATGAGTGAGAAAAGCTAAGGTAGAATCCAGCACCATGCAGATAGAATTTCTATCCATACTGTTTGGCACATGTGTCGGAACTGCCATTTTATTTCCCAGTCATTCAGTCTTATGAGATCTTCCTGTAACTTCCCAGTTACTTGTAGATTTCATTAAGCTGGAAAAGTTTGTATCATTTGCAGGCTTTGCCACACGGCTCTTCACCTGCTTTTTCTACAGCCCTTTATATGTTTTAAGAGCATAGATCTCCATGGATTTCCACTGTAAACTTCCTCCAGTTGTATAAATTTAACATTTATACTAACTTTTATTTTTCGCTTTTTAAGTCGATTCAAATTGTGAGGATGATTTGTTCCGTTGTCCTGTGACAATTGACTTTTTTTAAGACTGTAATGAAGGGCTTCATGAAAAGGTTTTCTGAATTCAAACTTCATTATTTTAACTGGAGCATCTTTTTCCCTATGCTTGACAGCTCTGTCCTACCCACATCTACTAATTCAGCTCCTCTTGTAGTTTCTACTGATTTGCCTGTGAATCATGGGAAATTTATCCCTGAACCCTTTTTAAAGGTGACTGTCACATTTCCCATCTTTCATAACTTTGACACCAAAGCTTATTCATGCAAAAGGAAACACGCTACGGCTAGCAGCTCAGCAATTTCACATCTGAATTCCTGAGACCTCCTGAATGAATGAATGCTGTCCAGACTCGGAGTCTGGTTCCTTCTATTTTATTCACTTGTCCTAAAAGTTCTTCCGTGAAGCTTGAATATGAGATGGTCCCTCAGCTTCACATTCAAAAAAATAGCTCAAATATGAGACAACCTTTTCTACAGCAAACAACAGCACAGAGAATTACCTGCAATGGATGTATCTTCAAGTGCTCCTTCTATTACTTATTGGAAGCATTCAGAGGTTTTGGAGAACAATATGGACAAAAGTTAGTAAGAGCCACAGAGTAATCTAGACTTATTTTTGTCGTCACTTGTGTGTGATGGCCTGGCCAAGAGTGTTGCTCCTTCCTTCTTCCCCTCAGTCATGACATCTGACTAGTGTTTTAATCCACAAACCCTTCTCAGGCCCCTTCAGGCTCCAGCAACCTCCATCTCCACCACAAGGTCAAGCTCTGTCCTTGACCTTTCCTATAGTCACCAGGAGACTAATTTTTGCACCGCTGAGGCACAACCAGAGTGCAGATAACAGCTAGTTGCAATCCCAGTGTCAGAAATCAGCACTCTCCAGATTGTTTTAGACAAGAAAATGAGAAAAACCATCCTCCCCTTCTAATGTTTTCATATGCTCCACTGAAATCAAGGAACATCTGATGGGGACCATAAGAAAGACAGTTTAGGGGTGGGGAAGAAGTACATCCCTGTCTCACTGCAGCAACCTAGGCAGGGGAAAAGTGATGACTCACTTTAAGGTTTGGGAATGGAAAGAGCCAATGGTATAAAGAAAAGAGGGAGGGAAGGGAAAGGTAAAGCCTTATAATCCCTCCTTTGAGTGAAAAATTGGAAAACTCAACCCTGCTGTTTGATATTCCGCATTTCTTTATCTCCTGTGAGTGACTGAACCACCCAGTGCAATATCTTCACTCCTGTAAGCAGTTCCTTCCCTCTTCAGAAATTCCAGCCCCAGACAAGCAAGATTTATTCCCTTGAAGAACACCTTCATGCAGGTGTCAGTTGTATTTTTGTACACTGTTTGGAGACTTTTGCTGCCCTCCAAACTCTAACTGCATATCCTTGGCTAGTCAAGCTTCGCTGATTTGCACCAGCCAGAGTCTAGCCCGCAGACTCAAAAATGCACTGTGCTAATCCTGTGTGACCTTCAGCATTCTCTTTGGCTTTGTGGCTGCCTTTCCCTGCCTCTGCAGCCACTGAATACAGGAGGCAGAAAAATGGGAAGACTAAACTAGGGAGAGGTATCACTGGAAAGCCTAAGCCTGTTAAAAAAAAAAAAAAAATCAGAAACTTGCTGTTTCAGCTATAGACCTCAAAGGGTAATGACACTTTTAGTGATCATAAAACATATGATTTGTCTTAAGCATTTGGGAAGTTGTAAAAGGGACTGAATTAAGTTCTGGAAGCCTTGAAAATTATAAGGCATCTTAGTCAATATTCATAGGATTTGGAAAATGTAGCTTTGTTTATGAAT
Source organism: Aptenodytes patagonicus (assembly GCF_965638725.1). Lineage (NCBI taxonomy): Eukaryota > Metazoa > Chordata > Aves > Sphenisciformes > Spheniscidae > Aptenodytes > Aptenodytes patagonicus. The sequence continues at coordinate 10,520,020 of NC_134950.1, read as the reverse complement.
AAGGAACAATACTTGTCATGATATGGTGTTCACAAATGATGGAGATGCAAGGAAAAATTTTGAGGTTCTGTGTCTTTGGCCCCTAAATGAACTTAACTTAACTCAACTTAAAAGATCCTTAGAAATTGGCCCTAAAATATTTAGAAATTAAATTGGTTTCTTTCAGGGCATTAAGTCTATTTCCACTATGCTCTTTCACAAGGAAATCAAACATCGTTACTACTTAATGAACCATTATCTCAGCTATCAACAGCAGATAGCCCCCCAAGAAGCCCCCCCTCCCCCCCTTGAAACTGGACTGCAGATTCATTTATTCATTTCCCCTTCTAGGTTTTCTGGACAGAGCATATCCGGCATTTCTGAGCGGCACAGGCTCAGAAAGTGCAGATCCTCTAGCAGTAGGATCAACTGCATGATAAAAACTGCTTATAATTGAGAATTTGTATGTGAAAAATACACAACTCTTGAATACTCTGGCACTTTGTGTCTATGGACGCAGCAGTAACTACGTATACACACTCCATTGTTGTTTCTGTGTATGTATGATACTTCATCTATGGGCTTACTTTAATTGTAGAATTAATAAGGGTTCTCACTTGGGCTTTCTGCCTGCTTCCCATTTCTCAAAGAAAAAATGCTCTCCTGATTTAAATGACATTTTATCTTACACTTCTGTTTAAGGAGTTGGATATGGGTGGGTGGAAGGAGGAAGTAGTGATTTTAGATTACCTGTCATTTCAAGCGGGTAACTCTCCCACTTTGCAGTAAGTACAAAGGGTACAAGAATCAGAAGTGTTTATTGTCTTTCAGTAGGGAAGAGCTTCAACAGGGTCAGAAGCCAAACTTTTCTTCACTAGGAAAGAGGCCACTGCAGTACGGAGGACCAGCAGGGTGAGAATGGAGGTCAACACTAGTGACTGCCCTGTAATTTGGGAGGGTACTGCAGTGTGACCGCTCAGCTCCAAAGCTGGTTGCACTGGCTCTGCTACAAGGATATATTCTGTATATATAAGGACTATGGGCAGGCCTTTGGGTCACTCAGAGAACAGCTGAGATTTATCAAATGGGTATTGCCTGTGCTGGTGATGTTAGTGTGAGAACCTCAGACACCACTCCTTGGCATTAAGGAGCTAATGAGGATCACTCTGTTGTAGTCCAGAGCTAAACATTTCAGCAACAGTAGGATTTGAGATAGGACAGGGAGTGGGAAAACATGCAGAAATCTTTTCTCAGACTGAGAATATAGGAAATATGTGCTTGTGAATTTCTTTTATATTGCTTTGTTGGCAGAGGCATATTTTGATTTTATGTAGTGCTGCAAAGGGATTCCCTCTGTATCCCTTATAGGTCTGAAGCTTAATGTTAAAGTATCTTGACTCCAGGACATAAGACAAAGAATGTCATTGTTTATTCTTTGATGTTCTAAAGCATCTTATTCTTCAGGGATCTTGACATGCTGTACACACATTAATTAAAGTCCACAGTACTCCTAAATCAGCTGCTATTATTCCCAGTTGATTGATGGAGAAGCTGAGATGAAGAGAGATTATACGGTATATTTTCTAATGTGGGAGTATGTGAAATTAGACCCACAAAATTCATGGTTCAGCAATTAAATGGAAGCAAGATGATATTTGTCACATATACTGAAAAACCTCTATGTTCCACTGAAACAACATAAAAAATTGTTCTTTGAGACCTTGGTTTCACAATACTCACAAAACTACAAGGATTTTTTAGATGAAGGAAAGCTAGTCTGCATGCCCATCTTCAACAGATGCCTTTGTGGTATCAAGTTCAGATCTAAATCCAAATATCCCCATGATTTATGGCTGTTTGGATTTATTGTTTCAGTTGAAGCTACTAAAAAGAAAGGCAACACCCAAAGCAATGCAGGCAAAGCTGAACCTGTGAAGCCAGCAGGTAGTATCAGGCAAAGCATGAACCCAAACCAGCTACTACAAGAACAATCAAATTCCACTGGTGAGCACAGTAAACTGAGTCACATATCTTCATATTTTATAACGGAAGAAATTAACTGGATAGATCTTGGTCTCACTCCATCTGTAGTACCTAATAAATAATTTTAAAAGCTTCAGTGAAGATTGCTGACCAGTTTTTGCCTATTTACTTTTTCAAGTACTGATTTTTTTAAAAAGAGTAAGACACAACTTTCTCAAAGGCAGATTTAATCCTGTTCTTTGAAGAAATAGGCTTTAGGAGCTCCATTTTCCTCTTCATCAGTAGTATCCTCACATGCAGCTTCCTCCTCTTTCTCTGGTTCCCTCCTCAAGTGGAAGAGATACCTGGCTGATGGATCACAGTATTACAAAGACCATCTGAAAACAAGAGGTTTGAAATAAACTATATTTGAGCTAATTGCTATTTTGTCTTTTGCTTTCTCATCAGGCTCCAGCGTCGCTGCCTTGGGGCAGGTAGGCTTGCAGCATCCTAGATCAGGGCCCTTCAGAGTGCTCCTGGAGCCCTGACTCATGCTCAGGCTTTCCGAGGGAGTTGGATCAACACGGGCTGGAGCAGCTTCAGCTCCCAGCCTAAAGTCTCACAAGTTTTGCCCACTTAGTTTGGGAAGGTGCGATGGCCCCGTCTCCCACAAGCAAGCATGTGGAGCAAGCTGCATGCACTGAAGCCAGTGGATCTATACATGCAGCTAGGGGATTTTTGCTGGCTCAGAGGCAGCAGAATGGGACTTCTTGCTGGCTGCTTTCTGACTGCAAAAGCATTGCTCCCACTGGATAATTTAGAATAAGCTGGGACAGAGCAACATTTAGGATCTGAAGAGAAACCGGAGTCATATTTACTTGCTATTGCAGTCAGCTGAACAAATAAAAAAAAAATCTGTTTAAGCTTAATAAACAGGATGTAACTTGTTAAACCTTAAAAAAATGCCTAAGCAAGCCAGTCCTTTGCTGTTATTGCATTGAATTCTATTTCTGGCTTAGCTACTGTCTTGCTCTGTGACCTTGGCATGCAATTTCCCTCCCTTGTCTCTCTGTTCTGCCTCCCACCACTTTTCTGTCTTGCCTATTTATGTTTTCTTTCGCTCTCAGTATTCAAGTTTATTTGTTCTGTCAATTGAATCCATTCTATTATTCAGAGAAGATGGTTCTCTAAAGCATTTTGTCATCCAAAATATTCCCTAGAATATCAAAATTGAGAGTAATGGAAAGTAAATAAACATTCACAAAACATTACTTCCACATGGAGCTAGAACCTTGTTATACCTGGCTGCGTGACAAGTCTGTCAGTCAGTAACACATTTCTCCTTGCAGTTGGCTGTGTCACAATGCTCCTCTGAGTCCATTTTTCTGAATCCTAAACTGATGTATATCCTCTATAGTGCCTGGTACTGACCTTAAGGTTTCACTTTTAAAACGACCAGGAGGTCCTCAGATGGTACCAGTCTGCATCCTGCGTGCAGCAGTTTGGGGGATCTGTGTTTGTAAAGGCAGAAATCACGGCACGGTGCAGAGGAGCACCTAAATGAGCTGTTTCTATAGGACACACTTGAGACACAACTCTGAAATGTTACCTCTGCAGCTCAGACTTTCCACCTCCAATATTTTGTGATTCACAGTCCAAAGCTGTTTCCTAAACATGTACTCCAAAGTTATCAGGCTGAGTACCAAGGAAATGATTCACTTTCCCCTTTTAAAAAGCAGCTGCTACGTGTTGGGGGGGCATAGCTGCCTTTTACATTGTTCAGTAATCAGACACAGGGAGATTTGGATTAATCTCTCTTCAGCCTGACATTTTCGGCGTCAGGTCCTAAGCACCAGGATATTCCTACTCACCATCCTTGCAGCAGTACCAGTGTGCAGAAAAAACCCACAAGATTCAAAGGGCCGGAGGCAAAGTGGGAATGAGAGAGGCTGTCCCTGTAACCAAGAAATAAGTGCATTCCTTGTTGGGCAAAAATGGTGGATTCTGGTCTGTGTTACCAAAACAACTCAAATGCTCTGTATGAAGAGACATTAGACACAATTCATAAACAGGACTGAATTCTTTCCCTTTCCTTAAAGGGCTTTTAACTGCAAAAGCATAAAAGATGCTTTCTACTATTATTTCTGGGTCTTTGTTTTTAAACAGGTAGTTCTAAAATCAAAGTTCATGTTTTGGGCTAAACACCAGGATCTCAGTATGTCTGAGCAGTCCTGCCTCATCAGGGGCCCCATTAATACTTAGTCCCTGAATCCAAGCAAAGCCTAAACTTGCAATAGAGTACCAACCCAGAGCAAGATGGTAGCATCTATGGGTATCTTAAGTGTTATACTGACAAAAGTATATGTGTCCATGATGCCTCGGGCAAATAAGTGATCAGGCAGGGTTTTATGGTGTCAGCACCATATTTCTATCTACAGTTTACTTTTGGTTCCTTATTCTTATTTCAGGGTCTGATAATCTGGTACATTTAGCTGTTGTTTTTGCAAGTGGCCATCACAGATCAGGATGGTGGGTTCTGTCAAGACACAGCACTGACTGAAGCAGTCACACAAGGTGAAAGGCTGTAAGGAAACTGGACCAGCAATTCTCATTCCCACATGAGCTCTTCAGGATTTTAGATGTCTGAGACTGTGTATGGTTGGTACAAGAAGACCTAGCTCAGCTTTCCCGTGCACTGATATCAGACCTGGCTTTTTTAAAGCTAATCTAGATGTGGACCACAGCAGGTAGTGTGGTTGTAATTCTGTTTAGAGTAAGGTGAATAAATTAGCTATAGCTCATATCTGAATTAAGGTTGGTTCTTCTTTTAATAAAAAAAAAGTGTAAAATGTTGAGGATTTAACTGTTGGAAGTTTGTGATATGGGGTTAGGCGGGGGGGGCCACCGGTGGATGCAGAGTACTCATCAGCTTGGGAGGGATGCTGGGAAAAACATACTGAGAGCAAAGGCTTCTTGTGCAGTGGTCTTGCGGTCATGTTGCCCAACACTCTCTCTGCTCTCGTGAAACCTTCTGACTCCTTTCCATTGATCTGAGTTGGGTTTCTGTCAGGCCAACAGAGCAAAAATACAAGGACTTTTATTTCAGGGAAGTGTCCTTGCAACTGCTATTCCAGAGGTTTTCCAGTTGTTGGGCATTGTACTACTAGGATATGAGGATCTACCAATAACTAATTAATTACTTAAATCCACCATAGGGTTGTCCACACCTCCATTGGAAGATCTGCAAATCAAACACTCTTTTCCCTGTCTGTTACCATAGAGGGACAGCAGAAATCTATCCATCTAGTGTAAGTTATTACTCTATTTTATTAGCTTATCTCATTGAATATTTTCACATGCAAAGGACTGAAGTCTATAATATTTTATACATTGGAGCAGTTCTTTACAGGAATGATTTAGAGTCCTACATATAGGACACCTCTGGCTCTCAACTCAGTGACATGATCTGCATTAATCCAGCATGACACAGATGTAGATCTTCACAGTTACAATGTTAAAATTGAGGACTAAAGCCCCTGAAGTAAAACTGGAGAAAAAGGGAGAATCAATACCAAGAGCTGAGTCCGCTTGATTGAAATTACATCAGCTGTGGATCCATCTCTATATCGCTTTCCTGTACCTTGTAACCTGCATTCCTGAAAATCCTTGCAAAAGTACTGGTTAGGCTGGTGAGATGGATGCCGTTGATAGCTGTTAGTTCGTGCCATATGGATCACAACTGGAGGTTCTGCAACTTGTTAATGACCTGTCTTAGCAACAGTCTGCCCGAAAAGATGAAGAAATGGAATCTCCCCATATTTGCTGCGCTAAGCTTTGTGTTGGCAAACACTTGCTAACATATGTCACCAGCTTTGAAAAGACATGGTTTATTTATATGTTAATTACTGCAACACTTTGGGGAAAATATTTGTTGATACAAGAGCTGTGTAAATAGTCAAGTGTTGAGAGCTATTGCCATTTAAAAATAAATGAGTGCTAGCCAATAAAAATCAACAGAAGTCTACGATACGAAGGGTCTCTCCTTGCTTATGGTTCAGTCCAGTCCCACTGAGCTCTCCATTGATTTCTGTGAGTTGTGAGTCAGTCTTTAACAGTTCCTCATGCAAACATTAAGAAAACTTCATGCACTCCCTTCCCTGAATTTCTGCACTCTTTCGAGACACCGCACTACATTTGAACTCAGAAGATGGAGGTCATTTCTGGGTGACAACAGGGAGCGGAGGGTAAGTGTTGCTGGAAGCAAGGTCAGTGATAAAATACATCTTATCCTTCCCCAGACCCAGGGCCTCATCTGGACATGGAGGGGGGCTGTTTTGAAAGTGTCATGCCTCCTGTGAAACAGAAGCCCAAGGCCTTCACAGCTATGATCATTAAAAGTACCTCAACACCGTTCGCAAGAAAATTCTGGCATTTCTTCTGTCTGGGAAAGTTGCTGGGCAACGTGTGGAATTTGCTGCTCTGAAGTCTCCTTATTAGTCGCTGATGAAAACATTTCCCTTCAGACCAGCCGTGTCCCACACTCCTGGCAGAAACCTGGGTAATGACATATCAGACTGTCCACAGCCAAATTTCTAGGTCGTAAAGTACTTCACAGTGAAAATTGTTCTGTCAATGTATTGAATTTTCACAGTGTTGCTATTAGCAATACTGTTTACCTTGAGGGCAAACAACAAAAGAAACAATTCTCTTGGATCTACTTGGCGGTTACAAACACCGCATTGTTTACCAAGTAGTTTACAAACTCCTGGTTTTGAGTGTGAGTAGTATTACAGGGCTGTGATGATCAAAAGTGAGACGTATTTTTTCTTCATAGATAGCTGAGAAGCTGCTGAGTGCCACACCCTTTCCCTGTGTGGGCAGAAAATTGCTTATCTTGCAAGCCACGTTATTATCCACTTCTTCAATACTACAAAACTATTGAGACCTGAGAACCCCAGAGATTCCCAGCTACCAAAAATATATATTTTGCTAGGTGGTGTATTCACACTAGTGATTAGAGTAAAATGTGGGAAAGATGAGAAACAGCAATACAATCTTTAGTAGCTATCTCCTTAAAGTCTGATACTGCAATGTGAGTATTTTCTATGAGCTTAAATGTCAGTGGTGAAACTCACTCCACAGGCAGCCTGTAGCACAGGGATAGTACAGTATATCTGTGCATGTGATGAAATGGAGATGTCTAGCCACCGTGAATGGGGAAAAGATCACACTATTCATTCTGATAAGTGTTTGAGGTATCAGTTATGCTCATTATATCTTCTGGAGAAAATATAAAGGGGGCTGGGGGCCATGAAGGGATGAAGGATGAACTTTCACAGCCCTGGTACCCACTTGTCTACCAGTGGTCAGTAAAAGCTATAGAAAGGTTGCTGTTAATATTAAGTATTCCTTTCAGGTCAGAGGCACGATGGTTCAGATGGCCTAGAATGGACTTCTTTGCTCCACTGAGCTCAATTTAAGGACAGAAAAGTAGACAGCTCAGGGCTGATATGTTTGGCTTCATTCCCTGCTGTAGAACATCAAAATCGCAGTGATGCGTTTTTATGGCAGTGATTGCTGCACAACTGTTAAATAATTTTAAACCAAATACACTAGTAAAACAAAATCATAATCTGCCATTCAGAGACTGCTCCTTCCTGGTCACAGTGAATGAGCCTATGAATAGAAAGGTCGTCATGGATGTTCTTTTAGATTATTACTGCGCTCTTGTTAGAGATCTTGCAGTGCCTGAGTAGCGAGGAGCGGGAATTATGTTTGATCCCCAATTCACAGTGAAAAAATAGGAAACTAAAGATATTAAACCCTGACTGAGAGAGAAAATGTGACTGGATCTGGCAATATATCCAACCTGCAGATCAGCACCACTGCCAGGAAAAATAAGCTACTGAGTTCTGGAAGTGGCAAGCAGAGAACTCTGCCTTGGTAAGTGTGTTTTAGCCCCGATCATTATCTGCGCAGTTTAAACAGGGGACGATCCCATGTTCATCAACAAAACTATCCTATGACCTGCACACTATTCTGAGAAGTTGCAGAAAAGCAGTGTCTTCAGGAAACCACACAGGTTAAATAGACAAGTCGCTAAAGAGTCTATATTCTTGGCACCACCCAAAGAAAGAGCCATTTCTGATGATGTTCACAGTTTATCCCACATCCTGTTTTAAGACAGAGCACCTGCGCAAACTACGTGGTTTTATTTTTAACCAGCTAGCTCTCATTAACCTATTACTGCCATAATTTCTTCCACGCCAATGAAACTTGCAGTATCTCGGGGGTTGCCTAAAAAAGCATCCAGAAGTGAGCAAAGCCCCAGGTGACTGTTTATGTGTCAGGTGCTTCAAATCTGTAGGGTTTCTGGGTTTGGTACTGCCCTTGGTGTTGCACGTACAGCAGTTGTATGATGTGGTCCTGTTTTCAGGAGCAGCAGTTTCTACATCCACTGTTCAGCAATGGACCATACAAAGTATCACATCTCAGCACAGTGACTTATTTTTTCACTTGGGGAAAGTAGAGGGAAATAAAAGCCTCATAGGTCTATGCACATCTTCATAATGTGCCACCTTACTTCTAGCAGCTGTCAATAGTGGAAAGCTGAGGAGACACTGTAGAAGATGAAAACTACAACTGCTGGATGCAGTGTCCATACACATGCCATTGTCCCAGAGAAAACAATGATTTTTTTGACTGGCCACAAAACTCTCCAGGGTCCCACATGCAAACAGTCCCCAGAAGTCTCCTTTGGACAGTTTAATTTAATTTGAAGTTTTGGCAGATTGAAGGGCCAGGTTCTACAGGATCCCACATGCCAAAATCATTTGCCAAAGGTAGGCTTTATCAATTCCTCTTGGGTAATTTCTCACCATTTCTTTACATTAGCAAGCATTCTTCCTCCAGTCTGTCCCCCTTGTTCTCAAGTTGAGATTGATGGAACAAAGCTTCACACCAGCACTACATGATGACATTTTCTCTCTTTCTTTAACCTGCTGCTACTCAGTTTCCAAAAATCCTTGGGAAGAAATAACTGGATAAAAGACATTGTACTTCTGCCTTCCTTTCATTCCAGGCACTCTGGTGAATCATCACCATCATGGGCTCCATCAAGACTTGTGCATCTTGACTTGAACTTCTCCTGTAACAGAAACAAGGCAAAACAGTGGCCGTCTGTGAAGTGAGAGGTATTTGAAGAAAGGTCAGCATAGCAGCTGTGGGAGTGCTCGTGCTCCCTGTGCAGTGGTGCTTGGGCTGGATAAAAAAGCTCTGGGAATGAAGGCAGAGGACTCTGCGGCCATTTATTTTCTTATCCTCTGTAATAATACACCTTCCTGGCTTGTTTTACAAGGCTCTTTTGTCCCTCAAAACTCCCAGAGAGAGCTTCTGCTTCATGTTTGTCTGCATTCAGTGTTTGAGGAGTAATGGGAAGAGAACATGTGCGGGCACATGTGCAGCAACAGCTTTTTTACAGCAGTTGTTTCACAAGGAAGGTGGCCTTGGTCATCAAATTAACTAGTCTGACCAACACTGAAGTGAGACTGCTGGTCAATTATGAAAATGCAACAGGGTGTAAGGGAAGAGCAAAGGGATGTGAAAAACTGAACTTCAATTATGGTAAAGCTGAGGTTTTTCAGCTGATCGGAATGTTAAACTAAGTTACTTCCTCACCCAAAATGAGGACACACCCAGTGGTGAGAACAAAACAAACTTGTTTTGATTATTGCTCTCTTCCTTTCACTTTTGAGACTCTCCAGCCTGCCTCCATTGTCCCAGTGAGGGTTGTTGTGTCCTTGCCTAGGAGAGACAGGACTTATTTCTGGCAGTTGTTTCTACTAACTGGCTAGTTTCATAAGGAGCAAAGATGCTATCACCGAACTGCAATAAGATCTCTGTATTAGTCCCCTCATGTTATAAGGTGGCAGTGAACAGGGCTCTTCTTAGTTTTCTTTTTTTAATTGACTGAGTTATTACTTACATGAAACCAACCTTATTTTAAGCTTGCTCAGTGAAAGACACAGGAACAAACAGTAGTCGATGCCCTACGATGACCTTTCTAGTTGCTATTGTATAACTATGTCCTGAAAACATTTCTCTGGCAAATGTCCTTTTCTCTCCTCAGCTCAGAACTGCTTTCCTTAGATAATTTAGAAGTGGATTGAGTGTGATAATTTAGAAGTGTGAGCCCAGCCTCACACAAGGTTGGAGAAGATATTTTTCAAGGAGCCTTTCCTCCTTTGTGCCCTTGGACACAGGCTGGAATAATCCCACACCTGGAGACAGACGATCAAAATTTACCTAGAGGACCTGGTTTCTCAACTCCAACTCATGTCTTAGATACCTTTGAAAATGTCACTTGACTCTGCACTGCTCGAGCCATGGTGCATATGTAGTGCCCTGCAGTCATTGTATTGCACACCTAGGAGAAACAGCCTCATTGCATATGCTGGAATCATTGGGCCAGTTTAAAGTCCAGTGAAACCATAGAGCAGGGATGCACAAGCGAATGTCTCCCACTGTATCTGAGCCTTAGAAATATTTCTGTGGAGTATTTTGAAAGATTTTGGAATATTTGGGAGATTTATTACATCCATAGTGTCTGCGTGTTAACAAGGAATAACACTTTAAAATGTCCAACTCTTACTTCCAGGATTGTCTTAACTGATCAGCATTCTGTATGTGGACCCTGTGGATAGATGTTACACACTCCAACTTTCAGGAGTTGGCAGAGCTTAGCGAGACATCTACTATTGTCTTCTAGGACATGGAAGACTGGTTCTTTGATTTAGATTTAGTCTGTGTTTTGGCATTGAAGAAAAATGAAGAGGGAGGTTGGTTTATTTAAACAAAGTATATCACATATGCTGTAGACCTAATTGGGATTTTCCCTGACTTGAATTATTTTTCCCACTGTGTGGACCGGGAGTGTAGGATTTAGGCTGGGCCTGTAATTTGCATAAACATTCTTTTTCCTTTGAGTTTTCTGTCACTCCTTCCCCCTTACTCTCTTAATACAATGATTTTCAGGGAGTTTTCATTGTAGGAGCAGAATTAAAGCCGGTATGAACTAAACCATACACAGTTCTTTGTGGCACCTTGTAGAACCATTCCCTAATGGAAAACAGATGGGTTTTTTTTCCCCAACAGTACAAAATTCCCGCTTTTCTCCCTGTGGGACACAAGCTACTGGCTTTTAATATCATTACTCATCTGTCTAACGTAACTGGTTTAAGAACAAGATGCCTATAGGATTGCACTCCTGATTAAATTCTTACAGCTCTCTCAAATTGTCTTTTCTCTTGTGAACCTTGCATGTATGCAAGACATGAGGGTCTGCATTGGTGCAGGTTTACTTGACCCTTGCATGTTTTTTACTGGCACTTACACATGGCAAAGTCCTGAGGGACCTCTCATGTCTTGTTCTTGGATTCAACAGTTGTGAATCCTGAGCTTAACCCAAATTGAAAATTGTATAGGCCAGATTCCCAGCTGTTGAGTATTCATATCTCTTTATTGACTCCTGCGGAGAAATGCTGATTTCCATCAGTTGAGGATATGTGCACGGCTGTGTAGGTTTGAGGGTGCCCATCTGTTTAGCAGCCAGCAGGGGCAGTTCTCATCAGTGATCCCAGCCTACAACACTTGAATTCTGACCCATCCATCAGTGTCCCCAGGGTGATAAGTCTGACAGAGGATAGATTCAGTGGCTGTAGACTGTTTGTTTTAATATAGTTTTGTTTTCTTTGCTTGGCTCTTATTGAGACAATTAGAGTTTAAATTACCTCTCATCTTCCAGGTCAGCCATAAGCGATAAAAGGGTTCCTGTAAAGCAATGGGGAGAAGATTACATGCTGGCTTCCTTCTCTAGGCTTGCATGGGGAAGAAATGTAAGGTTTTAATTTCCAGACCTGCTTACAAGATGCTAATAATTTTTACAAACCACAAGTTTTGACTATCCTCCTAGTTTCCCCTTCTACCCAGAAAAAGATGAACATTAAAGCAAAGCTGAAGAATGTAATCAAAATGGGATTTATGTCCTGAGATGTCTTTAAATGTCCTTGCAGTATTTAAATAAAGTTGAAATTATCTTTGTTATTTGTGCCAAGCTGTATTATTTCTTTGGCATATCCTGTCCTATGAAATGGGAAGTGGTTTTGCAGACTTCCTTATATAGGGCCTCTGTTTAAAATAGTTTGGGGTATTTTTTTCTTCTTTAACTGTGATAAGAGAATCTAAACTCTGTTTACATTCTTCAGCTCTCTGCCTTTTTATCTTCAAGTGAAGATCTGTTTTTCTTTGAAAGGTAAAAATGTCATCCTTAGATGAGAATAGCATTGTGCTAAGACATCTGACCAGACAATATTTTACTGTGAGTAAATCAAGGGAAAGTATGAACGTTGCACTTGGCAAAAAAGGATTCATAGCTCACAAGCTGCAGCTGAAGAAAAACTTACTGCGGCAAAGTAGGATCAACTAAAACAGAGACAAGGATTTTGGCAGAAAATCAGGATGCTGCAGAATAAGCAGTGGGTTCCTATCTCTCAGGACTAGATGCAAAGAAAAAGAGGGGAGAGCAGGAGAGGAGTGGGGAAGGGGGGGAAATACCTTCAGGGAAGGAGAGGTGGAATATGGTATTTCCTCGTGTACAGTGTAAAGCGTTTTTATTAGCCTAGCCTAATTATTTCAGATTTGGGAAAATGAACAAGGATAGAATAACTATAAAGGTAGATTCTCACCTGGATCTGTTCCTTTAGGAAGTAAAGCTGTCAACTGAGTGCAACACCCACATGGAGAATCTCCTCACTGGAGGAGAGCTCTGAAATGATATAAAGCTAGCAGAGATCACTCTGACACCAACAACAAATTTTCTGCCTACCTAACCTGCTTCCAGACCCCAGCACAAATAACTTCCTTGCAACAAGTAGGTTATAGCAGCTGCCAAAGCTGCATCTGGAGCCTTGGATTCTATAAGCAAAGCCCCGATTGTCTCTTCCCAGCTCTCTTGCATCAAATGCATCCCAGAGATGAGCTTGGTCTGAAGTCCTCATGAGGCAGAGCACACAGTGGCTCATCCTCCTATGAGAATGGGAGTCATTCAGGCAGAGAAGACCTCTACTTATCTTACTGAGAAATCCGTAGGGTAAAAAAAGAGCACCTCATTTCTGTCCACCCAGTTACCTCCAGAAAATCTCTGAGATGAGGAGAAAGAAATAGAATGGTAACTATGGAGAAAAATTTGCAGGGACAGAGATTAATGGAGATAATGCAGAGGATGGACTGTGGAGAAGTATGAAGAGGTGTTTTGGCCATGGACTGAAAACAGCGCTGTGAGTATGCATGTATGCATGTGTGGTAATTAATTTGAAAGGAGAGTATCAACCTTCTGCACAAGGATCCCTGCAGAAAGAATTGGCAAGTAAAGAATATGAGGGAAATAAGAATGGCAGATTATGCAGGGGAGGGAAGCTGAAAGACCTAAGCCGATTCAGCAATGGGAATTGGAAATGTAGGAAAAATGGAAGAAGTGGCTCAAAAAAAAAGAGAAACACTAAATAGGGAAGACTGAGGTGTATGAGCAACAGATTGTGGTTCCATTCACGCACATTATTTCTCAACACATTCTTCCTTGCTGACAGCTGTCCAGTATCACAGAGGATTTTAGACCACCAGGATGAGGGAAACATATGGGAAATGATGACACAAAGCTAGTGCAGATGAGACTTGAGTCAAATTGCCTGAATCACTCTTACCACTTCACAAAAGCACAAACTAAACTTGTAGGGCAGGTAATCGAGTCAGTGACACAAATATTCATCAAATCCAGCATGGCATCACAATTTTCAAGCCTATATATCACAGATTCAAGATAATTCAGATACTAGGATGGATCAGAAGTCCTCAAGGAGTGAACAATAGGATGGAAATGTGCGTAGGAGAAAGAGTGGAAAATATGTCACATTGCTTTCAGGATTATTATTTCCACGTTCTTTGGGCATGAGGGAGAAAGAAAAATTGCAGTAGGCTCACGGTGAGGGAAAAGGAAGGTTTTACTAACTTTCTCTCTATTCTTTCAGAAGAATAATGGCTGTTAGGAAAGCCAAAGATGAGCTGATCCCCTGAAGAACAAGAAAGAAGATAAAGGCAATTTCTCTAGCCCCTCCTCTTTATCTTCCTTTTCCCCATTCCTTTTGGACCCAGCTGCAGGGTTTCATATCCAGAAGCATGAAGGAGACCTGTGAAGTCTCTGGTGCTGAGACAGTCTTTACCTTCTACTAAGCACTTTTGCTGCACAGCATCATCATTTTTGTCTGAGTTCAAGACTGCGGTATCAAACAACAGTTTTATCAGCCATCCACACTTGACATGGGGTCAAGGAGCAGGGGAAAAATGCAGGTACTATGGTATAACTTGGACCCTGTGCAGCTTGAACTAAAAGCTCCAATTTACATCCTCTATGACTCTCTTAGCTCCATTAAAGGGACGCAAAATACCAAAAACTTCCTTGGTATTTAGCAGGAAAGATAAGGTTTCAATTATTTATTTGTCCTTTCTGCTGCAGTGGCTTTTTGAGAGAGGGTACCAGCATGCTTAATTGCCTTCCCAGTTCAATCCAGAACCAGCACACTGTGAGCTTTGTGGTGCAGAGGGCCCAGGGAAGCTTACGAGTACATAAAAAGCAGGATATTTATTAGCTTCTGACTCACAAACAAACATGATTTGTTCTGAAACTGTAAAAGTGTAAACATGGAAGTGGGAGTGGATATATTTTTTTTTTTTCAAACAGATGAGTAAAAAAAAAGAGGCAGGCTTTTCCACTTAGATAGGACCTGGACAAAACTCCATGTTGTGACTTTTTATAGGAGTTGGTGACTTGAGATGGATCCTGTGGGAGGAAGTCACAGACATGAAGTAACATGGATTGGTCCCCTACTGCAGGCAGTTTCACTGTGGAGTTGATATCCAACCTTCACCTGGTTTTGAGGCAGCAAAATGCAAGGGTGAAACTCTTTATCATTCCCACGTAGCCTAGGAGATGGGTCTGCTGAAATGCTAACTAGAAACTGCAAGTTCCAGCCCCAGGTACTTCACTGATTTGATGACATTTATTGAAATAAGGTTTTGTTTTCCTCCATGCTAGAATCAAGTTCACTCACAAATAATCTAAATTGGGAGTTGAATCATTTCATTTCATTGGCCCCATGTCTCTGGCCAAAACATCTCTCATCTACTTTACTGCCAGGCATATGTTGAATGCCAGCTTGAGTGGGTTTGTGTCCTGTATTAATGTGTGTTTCTATGTTATATCCAGTCTTCACTAAGCAAAATACCAAAATCCCAACAGAAACAAAACCATAAAATATTTCACTTGGGATGGGGTAGGGACTGATGCACACTTGTCAAAGTTTGAGATTTGACAATAGTAAGTTGTTTTCTCAGGAACTCCATCAAAAGTGTAGGTAGTCTCAGATCATAAGAGAAAATAGCCTTAGCCCTGTGGGCAATGCATCAATTTTCAATAGTGGTACAGCAATACTAGTACCACAATGAGGTTTGTCCTGACCTCAGAAGGAGTTTGTAACCTAGAGAAAATCAGGGATCACACTATTCCATTAGGGAATATACTCATTCCAGATTTAATCTGGATTCTTATACTTGGGGTTTCACCCTTTCCTTTCACCCATCCCCCAAAATCACCTCAGCCATGCATAGAAAGATGTGCAACTCAGAGGCTGGATTTAGCTCTCACTCAGTCTGGCAACCTGTTTTCTTTGCTGTGAGGACACCAGCTACATCAGTTAAGCTCTGAGCATCCCCCTGAACCGTCCTGCATCTCCCGGTGTGCCTGCGAGGACAGATACATTTATCTCACAGTATGAGCAGCAACACTGCATCACAAGAAATCCTAATGGTCCACATGGAAGCACCGTGCTGGCAGGCACAGTGCTGTCATTCCTGGCATGGCTATCCAGATCCGGGTGTGGGGGGGTGTAGGATAACTGCTGCACATTGGGAGCGCAAATACCCCCAGGGGCAGTGGCCATATTTTAAGATGGGGCAAGTTTTTGTTTTCCATCTACAGCCCCATCTTCCAATATAAATAATATCACAGTCCTGTGGTCTATAGACAGGGTTAACCAGAACAATCACCTTCATCGTTGTCAATCAGGCAAGTTCATCAAAGCACTGCCTTTTAAAAGATATGTTTGAGGAGGAGACAAATACTAGCCTGCTTCATACATAACTCTGTCCATCTTTGTCTCTCTCAGTCCTTTGCTTCTTACGTTTTACTCTGTTCCCTTTCCCCTTTTTCCATGTATTTTCCCTTTGCTTCTCTGTAGTAAGGAGGAAATCTGTTACCCTAAGAAGCTGCAATTAAGTCCATCCCACAGGAAAACTGCGAAGTTAACAACTACAATGAACTAACACACTTAACCACGTGGATTAGATAGTGGCTGCGGACCAGAGAAATGGATCTCTCTTGTGCCTACATCAGTGATGGAGCAGAGGAAGAGGCAGGCCCCAAACTGAGACATGGCATGTCAAAATTGTCTTCACAAGCTGCGAGACAAGGAGAAGCAGACAAGGTAGCAGCACAACTGCTGAAGCACGAGACAGACTTCACCTAGCCCAGTGTCATGACTCTCACATTGGCCGGTGGAGGACATTATAGGAAAGGATGTAAGGAACATGGTTTCTATGCAAGGTGACCCTTCCCTGGCATCCCCCCTTCCGACAGTCAGCAGCTAGGGAGTTTTCTCCCAATAATGACGTTTAATGACCAGCTGTGGGCCTCTCCTTTATGCATCTGCCAAATCCCTTTTCAACCCATTCAGAGCGTTGTGCTCCACATCCACAACTGCGTTATGTTCTGTGCAAAAAAAAAAATTTCCTTTGGTTTGTTAAATTTGCTGCCTGTTCCTTTTATGAGGTGCCTTCTAGGTATGAAAAAGTATTCTTCCCATTAGAAAAAGCACAGTAACAGTGCTCTATTTCAGCTAGATAAGCAGCCACAATGCAGGTTGGCATGGTTTCAGAGGCTTGTGTTACTTGGTAAGTCACTGATGTGAATGCCAAAGGCCTAGCTTCACTTTGAAATGTTAGCCTTTTACTTCTTATACTCTCTTACCTTTCTGAGACAGATTGGTTGTTTCCTTGCAATAATTGTAATCTCTGAAAGTAGCTGCCAGACCGCAGACACTGAAAAATACAAACCCTTTTGAGTTGTATGTGATGGTCTTTTTCTTTCACTCTGTTTTTCCCCCTACAGTTAAAACATTGTAACTTTATGTGTTTTCCTTCTAGGCACATTTATTTCATCTGTAACAGGAGGTTAAGCAAAACTTGATTTGTCTAGACTGCCACTGCTTCAAAGACTTAATGGCAACAGAACAGAAAATCCTTATCTTATTTGCCTTTGCTAGTAAAGGGTTTGTGTAGTCATGTTAGCTAGTGCTTTTATGCAAGTCTTGGGACCATTTACACAGCAATCAGAAAACGTGTCTCTTTCCAAACAGTTTCTTAATGTGATTACATATCCCAGCCATTATTTGTGTTCCTTTTAGGACTCTCTTAGGCTGGATCATATGCCACATTTGGGTGGATTTCACTAGGACTGGATGACTCCTGAGATTTCAAGAATCTGAATAAGTCCACAACTGGTGCATCCTACCTTCCCCGGACTCCACAGGGACAGTGTGACAGCATTCATGTTGATCAGTCTGCAAGGAATGGAAGAGCAAACCTCCACTGATAAATGTGAAAGATCTTTAATGAGGTCTGTAGCATTTATTAGTTTCCTTTGGACATCAGGCTTACAGTGAAATCCACAAAATTCAGAGATGCCTAAAATGACACGGAATCAATTTTGTCATCTCTCTCTCGTAGCATCCATCCTCTCCCTCTGTTTACTGGAATTTACTATGAGTCTCTCTTGCTTTAAGTAATCTAGTGCTTATAATCAGAGCAATAATCCCTTAAACTCTCCTAGCGTGTATCCTGTTTGTCTTCCTGCTCCCCTTCCTGTGAAGTCATCGACAGGTATACTCGACCCTTATTGTACTTGCAGTGCCAGTGTCGTGCTTAGTACATCCTGGGGTCTGACCTTGTCCTTGCATAAATAGATACTTCTTACCATCTGCTCATCAAATGACCATCACCAGAAGACGGGGTTTCACAACCCAAACCAGGATGCATGTGTGCTATTTGGTGCATTAGAGCTGGTCTCTAAAACACGACATCTTATTTGAAAATAGGCATAAAAACTTACTACCCTTTGTCACTGTACAGTAGCCTCATGTATACAATTGCTTTCATCTGTAAGGAAAAACGGGACCTAAGAGTTTGTTTTTAAGTCTGTGAGTCAGTGAAAACAATCTCGTCAGTATTAGCAGGCTATAGATTTGGAAAAGAATTTAGAGAATACAGAGAGGGAATTGCCATCTGAGCACTTTCTATTCCTATAAGCACTAAATGTAGCAATCCCATTAACCATGAAATAAAACAAACCCCACTATTAACATGGCTGTGAGATGATCTGATAGTCTGTGTTTTTCGAAGTGTGAAAGCAAAAAGCTTTCTTTGAACTAGAAATCAATGGAGATAACATTTCCCTTTTCCCCTGCTACAGCCTGGACCTCTGACCCCAGAGCTGGAGCCTGGTCTTGGTAGTGGAAAGTCCTTGACTGGTGGCAGCGAAGAGAAAATCATCACCTGCTCAGTCACAAACAACACATAGGCCTACAACACTGTTTGTTAAATAAGATCAGCTAATAGTTGCACAGCGGAGCTTCAAAGCTTCACAGCACAGTTAATGAAGGCTTTGTAGATGCCGTGTCCCCACTGAAGCCTTGGACTTTGGGTTTGATATTTAATGCAAGAAATCTAACCCTGTTTGGACTTACCCAATTTTCAGAATAAAAAGGAATAGAATTGCTAGGAAATGAGCACAAATTTTGACCTCTAGACCTGATCCCAACTTTGTTTACACCATTTAAAACTCCTTCACCAAATCAGTAGAGCAGATATCCTGGTTTGCAGGTGCAAGAGCAAACCTTGGATTGGAGTCTCAGTCCTGACTACGTTTGAATTTTGGAGAAACTTAGGCCTCTGTGTGGTGGAATTATTGTCCTAACAGTCCTAATTGTGCTGTTGCCTCCAGAACCCCAGGTTGATACCTAACCTGTCCACATGCTTGGCTGTATTGAAGGGAAGATTTGTTTTAAAAAAAGATTTCCTATAGCTGTCCTTCTCACATGATGTAGCTCAGTAGGTTTTTAAAGAAGCTATCATTTGCAGTAGCATTGCAAACTTTTTAGCCCACAAGTTGAAATATGTAAGATCAAGGGGGAAATTTTGTGTATTTTAATGAAGGGGTTCTAGCTCAGAAGCTATTTTCTGGAAGAAAAAAGACCATTTAAAAGCTCAGTTCTCATTGTAAAACCTTCTCCTTTGCTAGCATTTTCTTACCATAGTGTATATACAACTTAATTTTTCAACATATACATATATGCATGTATGACTTTATATATGGGCATCCAAACCTTTTAATTTCCTTACATTTCTATCTTTCATTTTGGTAAGGGTGAGCTGAAATATCTTCTGCCAATTCCAGTATAGTCGAACAGCACTCTGTCAGACATAACATTGACTTTTGAATGCCCCCTCTCAACTCTCTTCACTTGATCACTCTCTTCTTTTTGCCTAGCATAGGGTCACGCTGCCAGCAATGCGATGTGCTGGGTACCAAAAGGGGTACATCCATCACATATCAGTGCAATGCAGATACCCACATTACCTCTGGATGGGATATCAGAAGGCAGCTGTGATAGCAAGAAGCTCCAGTCAAGTGAGGAAATGAGTCCTAGGGAATCTTCCTTTGAGATTTTACCACTCCCCAGCTCTGTGATGAAGTGGGTTTGTGCTGAGCTACCAGACTGTGAAGGATAGCAGCTGAGCTGTAGGCACCATGTTCCCTTCCAGCTCTGCATAGGCTCCCCACCTTTCAGCAGAGGCATGACAATGAGCAGCTGAGCAAGGAGTAACACTTCAAGATGCTGCAGCAGTTTGTTTGCTTGCAAGACTCAGGGACACCAAGGCTCTCCTGCCTTTTCAGAGCCAGCTTGAACCCTGACCAGCACAGCATCATGTCTCTCACAACAAAACTAGTGACATTTAGCAGAGAATGCTATTCACGTGTGTTCTCATCAAGTCTACACTAATTTAAGCCTGTATCCTTTCACCCCTGCTAAAACCCAGAACCATCGCTTCTCTTCAGGGTACTGGAATTTCTTGTAGCAGAAGGGTGTCTGATGGTGTCCTTCAGAAACGCCCTTCAAATTGCTTCCTTTATCCTGAGTCCTCCTGCAATGCCAGAATTTTTTCAGCATAGTAAAAATATTTCATTCATTATCAGGAGCTTAGTCATCTGATTCTTGGTGCTGATGCTGCTTTTCAGAACAATGGCTGGCTGCCACTCTGTCTGCTTCTGTGGGAGAGCTGCGCCCTGTAATCTTTGTGTGTTTCTTTCTCTCTCTCTCTCTCTTTTTAATATCCTTGGCTTTATCATGGGAATTGATTTTTCTAAATGTCCACCTGGTATGTTTTCTCTTCGTTAGAAACAGAGACCAGGTGTTAATTTGTACCAATGTCACTGACTTCAGATGATAATGAGTTCAGAAAGGATGGAAAATCAAAGCATATTCCACCACGCCTAGAGGAGCAAAACTGTGGGGAAAATCATCTACGGCTGGGCAAAGTAGCTGGAGGGCACACTACCCCTCCCTTACTGTGCCTTTATGTAGCTGCCTTTATCCTCACTTTAAATGATTGGCATGACCAAAGGACCCCAGAGGAAAAGATGGAGAGAACAAGAAGAGCCCCACAAAGCTGCATCATGCATTAGCCATGAATAAAACAAAGCCAGGGCAGCACAGTTCTGATCAGCTTTACTCCATCCTCTCTGCCCCTTTGGGGAAACCTCAGATCACACGTGTCAGCTACCAGGAGCACAGTGAGAGGTAAGCTGAGCTGCCTTTGCGTGTGGAGAGCAATGTGGACACAGATGCAGAGTACTGTGATCAAAGTCTTCCACGATGAGAATATGATGTGTGGAGGATCCCTGGGTCTAAATGCATTTTTCTTGGCTCAGCTTCTAGCCCAAATGATATCATACTCGTTCCACTCTCATGTGCATAGGAAAAATTAGCCTGAGGAGTTTTTGCATTACTTTATTTCTCTCTGGATTCTCTTATGCTTGGAAGGGAAAACAGAAATATTATGATCATGAGCACAGTAGAAATGTTGGATAGGAAAGGACTTCACGAAGGCTTCTTGATGAGGTTATTAACAGCAGCACTGTTGCTACATCATGTTATTCTGTTCCCTCTAGTACAAAGGACTTGTCCAGAGTCTCCTTGTGTCTCCTTGTCCATGGCAGGGATGTAGGCCTGTAGCCATTGCTTGGGACCAGAGCATCACAGATCACATTTATTGCACTGAGCCTCTCACAGAGAATTTGTAGTTTCTTTTTTTTCCTCTTTGAAGGTGAGCCTGAGAAATACTTGTGCACCTTGTGTACAGGACAGCATGGCACACAGATAACGGGGCAAGCTTTCAGCAAGTGATCATCAAAGCTATTAAATGCCAATCAGCTAAGCTGAAATTATACTAGGTCAGCTTAGTGGTCTGTTGACAATGTCTCTCATTACCCAACTGATACGGTTGCAGATAGTTCTTGGGCAAAATGCACTGTTATTTTTTTTCCTGATAAAATTAATGAAGGCCAGAACTTTAAGAATTGGAACCCAAACTCGGGCTCTTCTGTCAGTAGTCTAGTTCCCCAAATTGGCCTGATTTTTAAAGATGTTGAAAGGGCAACAAATCGCACTGAAGTTGATGAATATTTTGAAAATTTTGGTATAGATTTTCAGGGTTAAATGATTAACAGATATATGCAAATAACTGATGATCCAAGATAACTGCTTTATTTCTGCTTACACTTTTGATAAGAGATGTCACCGTGGAAAGGAAATGAGTCAATGTTTCTAAAAGGCCAGGAGAGATCAATTTCTGAACAGTGTGAGTACATTCCTGGCAAGACCATGACAGGAAAATTAAACAGAGTAACAGATCAAACATGCAGGCAGATGAACTGCAGTAGCAAAACCCATCACACAAAGATGGGTTTTTCCTCTGATGTGATGAGCTGTGTGGTTCTTGCAAAAACCTTTACAGCAGAGTGGGTGGCTTCCTGAGGCTCACTCACAGCAAAGCAAAGGGAATAATACTGTGGATTTCTTTGTCATTTGGTGTACATATTCACCCACTTTTAATACAGAAACTGATTTGTGACACTTTCTCTGCGTGACAGAAGACGACTACCTGAAAGTGGTAAAACTAACTGCTACTTCTCCGAACTCCAGCAAGTTATTATTTGTTTATGCAACCTTAAAGAACATTAAAAGCCTTTAAATGTTGTCATTACCATGTGGGAGGATATCATGAAAAATTAAGTTCTGGGCCATCTTTGATCATCATGGATGGGACAGAAGACTTGCTTGCCCTGAAATCTGTGAGAAATTTGGCACTGAATTTAGAAACACTACTACTTCTACATTGCTTTTCCCTTCACATATGCTGTCTGCAGGTTCCCTTGCCTAATGCTCCTTCATGTGTTTTCTGTACGTATTGGAATCATCATGGTCACTCTTTTCCATGCAGGGGCCATGACTGAATAAGGTACTTGCTTTTGTACTTGCTTAGATGTCAACTATGTTAAACCCTCTCCTTCTAGTTTTTGTCCTGAGAATTTTATATTTTTCAATCTTCTATATTTTACCCAAAATTGTTCTTTATATTGACTTCTGATTTAATATCTTCAGCAGTCCACACATTAGAATGAAAAATATGTCACTGGTATGAAGAAAAGATTTATCAAGAAAGGTCAATTATCTGAAGCAATACCAACAACCTGATCTAATTTCTCTGGCTAGGATGGTTTTCAAGTGATGACATGACTATGGGCCAAATTTGAATTCATTGATCCTAGTGTAAATCTGAAAAGAGAGAGGAGTTCCTGGTCTATGCCCTGACTTATAGATACAAGTTCCCTGAAGTCAACGGAGTTGAAGAAACAGAACTGAATTTCCCCCTCTGAGTTTAGTGACATTGCCTTGGATTTACGTCAGTGAAGCTGAGAGCAGATAGTCATTTAGCTGAATATTGCCAAAAGGAAAGATCATGCTGAGCTGCTAATATTTGTCGCTGGAAACAATCCAGGAATGATACAGAAGCCATATTTTTACAAAGCTTTGAAACCATCCTCTAGGCACACTATGTGGGTCAAGGTACTAGGCAATAATGGAAGTCGAATGGGTCCTAGGCCTTTTTAATCCTGTCTGATCCAATGACTTCCTCTAATTTCGGTCATTTCACTTGGGCTTCTTGAATCTCTTTCAGGCCAGTAATGAAA
Organism: Aptenodytes patagonicus; assembly: GCF_965638725.1. Taxonomy (NCBI): domain Eukaryota; kingdom Metazoa; phylum Chordata; class Aves; order Sphenisciformes; family Spheniscidae; genus Aptenodytes; species Aptenodytes patagonicus. The sequence continues at coordinate 10,496,604 of NC_134950.1, read as the reverse complement.
GCAGGTATAAGAATGACCTAAGATCCAGCTAGGCTCCAGATGCCAGGTTAGATAAACAATATATAAATATATTCTCTTTTTCTGTGAGTTGCAAATGATTGGTAGATTCCCACATAGAAATTAAACTGTTAACAATCCAGTCTGGGAAGGTGCTGAATGCCTCCTACAACACGGCAAGAACCATCAGCTACCAATATAGAGCACTGTGATGGCTCCAACTGTAAAATTATCCCACGGTCTGTTCTGATAGACACAATGGAGTTTTGTGATATACTGTTTTTGCTAAGGAAACTGCTTGTGGGCTGAGAAATCAGCACGGAAAGGAAGTCAGGTTTCTTGCTCTCAGAACGCATACGGGCTTATGCAATTTTATAACCAATGCATTTTTTAGCAGCATGGAATTTAAGACCAATCCACCCTCAGAACTGTTTCCTGGTTTCCTCTCATTCTCAGGAATGAATCTTCCCTCTAGTACAGACAATCAGAAAACATTGTGACCCTTCAAAGGAACTTGGAAATCCCTAACTACGCTTCTATAGTATGGCTTAGGTGCTCACTCTCAGTCTAAACAAAATATTTTCTGAGGAAAAAAAAAAGTATGTAAGAGTGAGTGTATATGTGTACATATGCATGTGAATTTTCTTTCTGCCTCTCCACTGAAAGTGGAACATATAACTCATTTTTTTGCCCTGTTAAGATCTGGTAAACTATGAGTAAATTCTCTTACTGTTTGGTTGAATGAATGTAGCAAGGTTCAGGGGAATTATCCAGCCTGTTTCAGGTACATGATGGATATATATTTTGAATTCCATGACTGTTTATTTATCTTTTTCCAGTAAGAGTGGGTAAGTATTATTTTAGACCGACTCTGTGAGTGGTTTGAGAAATCTATACAGCTGGTTGTTTGACAGTCACAAAACCATGGTTCATGTTCCAAGGAAAGAACTGCAGTAACACTGAGCCTTCTGCATGCTCGCCTCTTTCAGAAGCCAGTGAAATTTAGATGTCTGATCTGAAAAACAAAACCAAAGTAAAGCCCTTAAATTCCTATCCTAGAAGCAAGTTGAAGTTAATTACTAACAAATATTCCCCTTGAAGTCTGTGGATATGAATTTGTCAGCAGATGATGCCTCAGACATTGACCCTTTTGTCAAGGTGAACTTAATCAACCCAGATAATTTGTTGTTTATCTGATGGAATGCTGGAATGAAGCTCTAATGACAATCTTCTCTAATTCCAACTGCTGTGTAAAGATCATAAAAACATACAGTAAAAATATGGCCTGGTTCCAGGCATGAAAATATTGTCCTTTGTGATTAATCAAATGAAGAGAAGGGAATGACTGTAGTGTCAATGCTGAAAAAAAAAATATTCAGCAACAGGAGGTTATACTAATGTTCATTTTCAGTACTACCTATATGGTTTTAGCTAGGTTAACATGCTCTGGAAGCCTTTAGGGTCTTGCAGACTGGTCTCTATCTCTGACTTTTATCATTGTGCCTTTCATCCCATATCTTACAAATGTTCCCCTGACATCAGATTTACCTCTTAGAATACAGTCCTTAGCCATAAAGTTCTGTCAAAAGAGGGATGATAAAATAGAAGACAATCCAAATAAAATAATATATTCAACAGCAGATAATAATTAAGACATATGCTTCTAATCTCAATATTTCTTTTGCTTTGACTCATTCCTTCATCTTCCTGACCATCTTTTTCCTAAACAAAGCTTCTGGCAGTGGACATTGTATACGACATAAAATCCCCTGGTGGAAATTACCTTATCTAGCTTTTGATATCCACACTGTAAGTTTGTGTCTGAGCTAGTTATCCTATTATAGTCAACTCCAATACAGTCAATAGAGTTTAGAGTGTGACTGATCTGACCAAAAGCTGCTGTATGCTTTAGAATGAGAGGAATTACACTTTAAAGTCTTTTGAGTTTATTGACCTTCTCTCTATTGACTATGAAGAGAGCTCATGGCCAGAAGTTTAGATATAAAAGTCCACACTGTAGTGAGATGTATCCCCTCCCTCCTGACTTTAATGGGATGTCAATCAATCCCTTAATATACACATACTGTGGCTCTTGATCTTCTATTTCTTTTTTAAGGCAATGAACAAGCAATTAGAATCCTATGAGTAACATAATTGTTGTGCTGTGTCCACAGATATACCATAGTGAGTCACTAACCTTGCAGCTCCTTTCATCATTGCTCAGACAACCAACAACATTGGACATGACTTAAAATTCTCTGGTATATCTGTTGTCAACGTGAAAAAAAATTACTCTCTAGTTTTCTAAGCGGGAGACAGAGGATAGCTTCAGTTCATCTTTAGCAGGTAGGTTCATGATAGAGATACCTCTCCTGGAAAAGCAATAATCTTATGTTCACTTGTCTTCTCTTGATAGTGTCTGCAGTAACTTAAAGGTTTCTCTGGTTCCTTTTGATGTTTATTTGATTTTTTTGGTTATGATTTCATTTTCTTGCTGGACAGCTCCTTTCTCAAAGTGCAGCAGTAGCAGAGGCAGTAGGAAGCCAAAGAACATCCTGCTTAGTCTGATGAGCCTTTTGTTGAAAGGACAGCTAGGTGTTTAGTGTAGCCTACCATGGTTTGAAGAGAACCAAAGGAATACACTATGTCAACCATCTGCTGATTAGTGTCATATACTATGCTACCTTCTCCCTCCACTTTCTGTATTCTTTTGCCTTCATGGGTTTTACCTAGTTACTTTGGGGATTGTCAGCACTTATCCAGACTCAGATGGATATCTGTTTCTTGAGACTGACTTCAGGTTTTAGTTACATAAAGACCTGCTCATTTGTGAATGCCTATGAGATAAATTTAACGTCAGCACTGATGTTTGTCTTAATGTAAATAAGTAACAATACGTTACTGGTTGGAACAGGAAGAGCTGTGTAGATAAAACACTGCCCCTGTTATACCGGAAAGGTTGGCAGATTAGCCATGAGTTTATATTTGAACTTTGAGGAATGGGACATAATGTAGACAGAGGATGAAGTATTCTCAGCCATGTAATAGCTGTGTCATATGTTTTCAATTTGAAATATGGCCACACAGGATGTAAATGCAAACCAGGCTGGTAGAAGTCAAAATCCCCTCCTTTCGAGAACCACAAAATGACATTTTGGGAAGAGATGGTTCTGTTCCACTGTGAAGTGGGTGGTGGACATACAATATGGCAATGTCAGAAAAATGTCCAAAATGAATGAGTTATATACTTTATACCGCAAATGCTCTTCACTGCACTACTTACATATATATTTAATAGTATATAAAGCAGGGACAAAATTATACCTCTGACTTGAGTACATCATCCACACCAGGCCAGATCTGGAGGAAAGATCTTGAGGCCAAATGAGAACATGCCTATAGTTGTTATTATTAAGGACCCACTGTGGGATCATTCTTGCTATATACTTTCCCAGTTCAGACATTCTTCCCCAGCCCTCTTCTCTGTCAGAAATGTCAGAAATGTCTGGATGGATGGACTGATGGACTGTGCCAGTGCAGTGGCTCTTACAGCAGGCGTTATGTGGACACTCAAAAAGGTTCTGAGAAATCATAATGATAAAATACAAGAACTACATTCAACAAGAGCTGCATGTCTATATCTGTGGGGAAAAAAATGAATATATTTAAAGGTGTGAGATTATAAAAGAACACTACTCAGGTAGATCTGCTGATGCAAGGGTAGCGTGACTGAAGAGGAATACCTTCTGTGTCTCTAGGAAGGCCCTATCAGTGCGATACAAGAGCCATATGTGACTAATAAAAGATGATCTTGGTTAATGGTTAATTGAAATGGTTAATCTTCTGTTACCTCCTTAATCTACAACATTTTTCCAGAGTGATTTGATAATATCTTTTTTGCCTAATTAGAGGAGCCTTCTATAATTCATTTCTGGAGGAAGATGATAGACTGCTGGTAAGAATGCTGGACAAATGAATTTTAAAGATTAGTGAATATTTTAGGACTTCTGTGAGAAGATGTTGAATGTATATGCATTTTAGTTTGTGTTACTGTGGTTACTTAAAACACTGCCTGAAAAATAAAAAAAAATGAGCTAGTGACCAGCTGATCATTACTATTTGATTTCCTATTTTTAGCAATGTTTCAGTTGAATGTATCTATTCTTCCAACCAGTCACTAAGAGAGTTTCACTGTGATAATAAAACCATATTTTAATCGTTGATACACTGTGTTTTAGAGACAGTGAAATAGTAGAAAGATGGAAAAATCATGTAAAATCTAGTTCTGAAATGAAACCACAAAAACTTTAAAAACTCAGCACTCCTGATGCTTTTTAGCTGTGAAATAGCTAGCAACCTTATTTTCACCTACTGCTTAGGTGACTGGGGTAGTAAAAAGTTAACCAGATTTATATGTTGTTTCTATCATCTACACTATTGTGTTTTTGGAAGGCAAAGAGACACCTATCACAAAGCCATGGCAGCTATATAAAATCTAAATCTGTTCTCCTTTCCCAAGTTTTTCTTTATGGCAACATTTTAGCACTTAGCGCTAACTGATGATGGATACATTTCATCCAGAAAATTCAATTGCTTGCTCCTGCTGCTGCTGCTGTGGTTACAGATAATGACAACTTCTTGTGCTGGTGGTGACGATGGTAAGGGTTGTTATGATGGCTCAAGACGAGAAGTTACAAAGCCAGAAAGACTCTTCTGAAGGCCAGTCTCTGTTGTGGTTGAGTAGCACTTGAAGCAAAAGTCCTGGATCTTCTCTCTGGGAGTTGAAGAAGGTTTTCTTTTTTCCTTTTTTGATAGTCTTAAAAAGACATATGTGTCATTCATGTATCTTACTACATTTTAAAACATAGCTATGTGTATATGTTTTTTTCTAATTATTACTCCAGATTAAAGAACAAAATAATGTTAGGAAGAATTGGTGAAAACAGATTTGGAGGGTGATTAGATCCAATCCCACTCAAAGGCTCCCAGCAGACTGAAACCCAAAGCTTCCTTTTTCTCTCAAAGCCATGCGCAACTTTGTTAAATCTACCTTCTCTGCTTAGGCCCATCACAGCTCATCGCACTCCCTGGGTATGCCTCTGTCACCCTGGAAAAGTCTATGCTTTCAATGAGGTCTTAACCCCTTAGGTCAGATGATTTTACCTATATGCAATGTTGGCATGTTCCTGTCACTTATATCTTAGTAGTTTACTTGGGGTTTTCCAGGAAGCTGTCTTGCAAATCTCCACCACAATAGTGTTTCTGTCTCATCCTTTCTGTTGGTAGGTGATGCAGGAGAAAAGTACAAGGAAAAAAATAGTTGTTTTCTTGAGGTCTATTGCTTTTGTAATATCTCCTGTAAATCTCAGAATTTTTCTTTCCTTTGCAGAACCTGACGAAGGGAAAGATACAAACCAGGTAGCGTTCCTCAGGCCTCCATTTCCAGCAGCTCTCTAGTAATTTTGCCAAGCCACAGGGAGCAAAAAGCCCTGGGCCAGAATCCTCTCTCATTTACACCAGCATACATTTGCAGATAAAGCCAGCAAGGTCAACACAGTTTGGCAACAGTGAAAGTAATAAGAGATCAGAGTTTGATGAGCTGCTTTTGGTTGTCTCTCAAGGAATTCAGAGGTATTCAAATACATTTCAGCCTAGGCACTTGCTCAGTATTTCTGCATATTTATGCTAACCATACAGATTCTCTCATCATGTTCTCTGACACTGACCACCCCTGCTCAGATGCCATGCTTCCTCATATAGATTGCATTAGTGCCAAAACATGAGCTTTTCATGAGATAATGGAAAGCTGTAGAATTTGTAGTTAAATGCAATACTGCTAAGTGCATCTGCTCCAGCACTGAATCCCGATCAGCAGGATAAGTGTTATAAAGAGGTTGTGTTGGCAACTGAAATAACCAATGGGTGGAGCAGCTGTCTTACAAAGTGAGACTGGAAGGGCTGGGGTGCTTCAGTTTGAAGGGAGAAAGCTGTGGAGAGGGGTATGATGGAGTTTTATGGAATCATGAAGGGGTCGATAAGGTAAATGTAGAATCTTTTTCCACCACCCTCCACAATACTAGAACTACGGAGTCATTCATTAAAGTAGGTGCATGATTGATTTAAAACAGATAAAAGAAAGTACTTTTTTTACAGAGAGCGTGGTGACCTTCTGGACAGAGAGTTATAGAGATAGACAGCACTGGCAACTTTAGAAAGAGGTTAAGCAAATTCATGGACAGCAGGTCAATTAACAGACAGAAAACAGAAAGAATGTACTGTCTAATATCCCTAATCGTGTGGCTGCAGAAGCTGTGGAAGCATGAGATGAATGGGCCACAGGGTCCAGGTGTGCTCCTTGTATAGCATCTCCTAGTGCCCCTGCAAGAGCCAAAATTATGAACTAGGTTATTATGGCCAGTAGGGCTTTTCTTTTGTTGTTATATTCTCACTTACTATCTTTTGCAATGTTTTTCCATTCAAATTGTGAGGAACATTTTAACTGGCTTCTGGAGTCCACTAGAGTACTGTTTTTATGGCATGCTACTGAGGGTATGTATTGAATGCCCTGGGGTGCTGCATAAGAGCAGGAATGAACATGTAAAACTTTCTGGGACAATCTGGAGGACAGCACGGTGAAGAAGGAACCAAACTTGTTCAGTGCCATCCATGCAGATTCCCTCCTGTGAACTGTCAAGACCCACAGGCACACCCAGGCTTTGTTCTGGAGGGAACTTGTTGCTTCACTGCAAAAGAAATTCCAAGAATAAGTACCAGTTGTGACATTTATGAAACAGGCAGGGATAGTCAGAGGACCAGGACACACGACTGGGACCCGAGTTATTTGAGACCACGAACATAACGGGATTAGGTTTCACCTATACTATTAGCTGGTCTGCTGTACTGAAAAAGGATCTGGACAACTTGCAAAGGGTTAAAGCCAATGACAGGAGCCTGCATGGGGTCACATAGCTGACTTCCTTCCCTATTTGGTTACATGGGCTGGCACTCGGTTAAAACTGAGGCCTCTCTCTTCCATTGTCCTGCATGGTGCTGGCAATGAATAGGCTCCTGGGGTTGTGGCTTAAGGGGATTATTAGGAAAAAACCCATGCCTCATAAAAAATCCAGCACTAAAAACTGTGGGAGTTTAAAAGACTGATGAAGAGAAGGTGTTGAGGTTTATGGGCTTTCTCCAAGTATGAGGCAGAAGAACCAGAGCAAAATCAGGTGAAAGCTTCAGCTCCCTCAACACAAACATAGCAGGGTCAGACTGAAGCTGTTTCTAATTGCCTGAGCCAGCAGGAAAAGACGACAGCAAGGAAGGGCCCCTATATGGGAGCACATGGTGTCCTGCTCCTGGTTTTTCTCAAATCCACATGTTCCTGTGGCTATGGTAGAAATGGTGTTTGAGTGGCTGGTATGATTTAATTGCATACACATTACCAACATGCTCATTTTTACATAGACTTTTTGCCCTTCATAGAGACTTTTTTTTGCATGATCTTGTGGCATCAGAAACAGAAGGATATGGACTTTTATGACATTGTTTGCCTCTCTGTGGGAGCATATGATTGTAAGGTCTGCGAATAAGCTTGCCTGGGGACAAAGGTTTTTCTATTAAGATTTTCTATGAGGACCCACAACCCCCAGAATTACTATGAGACTTGTGTTGTCAGTGACTCATACAGAAAAGTCAGGATAAGATTATTTGCTTCCTCATGTCTGATTTATTGCTCTATTTTTCAGGCCGCTGCTCTCCTAGGTCATGGATGACAATATGTGTTTGAACATCTTTTTGGGGTAAGCATGGGAACAGCTCTGAATGTAGTCTGCTGCATATGCAATCCTAAATATGCAGCTCATGATCCTGTCCAAGTAAAAATTGCAATGTAAGGAGGCCCTGATAGATTGCTTTTCATTTCTCCCTCTCTTTTCCAGCAAAAAACATTCTGTCTACGATGTTGATTGATTCTCTAAAATTGTCTGTTTCCTTCCTGCCTTTATGAATAGTTTCCTATTTGATGTGTATTTACTTTCATTTTGCTTTTTAGGTTTAAACGCACTTATTGTAACAGTGATAATAACTTGCAATAGATGTTAAGACCCTATTAGTGCTTTGCTTGAGTAACAGAATTGAGACACTTATATATAGTTCCTGGAAATATTTATTCAGTTTTCCATACTCTTTTGAGTGCAGTTGATCATTTCATAACAGTAGCCCGAAGAGAGACCACAGATGAACTTTGTCAGTTTTGACTGAGTTTCAATTGGAAACTTCTGTTAAATCAAAGCTCTTCAAGTGGAACTCAAGGAGTGTGAACTGCTGCACCTTCAAATCAAGAAAATGTTCATATGAATTTCTTGGAAACTAAACTGTTTGATATTGTGTTGTATATTATATTCTAGCCTCTATATTGGAGAACAAGATTTCACCCTGTCTGTATTTGTGTGTTTATTGGAGATTATTTACTAAATGATTTATTTCTAACTCAAAATCATTAATATCTTTACTCTTCCACACTTTTCTGATCTATTGCTCCTGGTCTAGCAGAGGAGATTTGTCAAGGAACTGTACGAATCTCTTAATATGACCAAAACTTTCCTATGCAACCATTCAGGCAACTGGTGGGGAAAGGGTATCATGTACCTTAATAGTAGATTTTATGCATCTATGGGGCAAAGATACTCAAAGCAGTTTTTTAAAATTCATTTCTGCATGCCAACTGTACGCTTACGAGTGCTCCAAATTAATTACACAGGAACTGTGATTTGTTTTGTTCTCAATGTGACCAATTTTGTGCCAACAAGTGGTTGCACTTGTAACTGCCCATTCGACGTGTGCAATAACATGTTTGCACTTCTGCATGCATATTTTGGAGAATACAAACCAGGACCTCACAGTTTGCAATGGAACAAATGAAGCATGGTAGCGAGTCATTGAGAAGACTGGCTTTGCATGCAAATTCCTTGAATCAGTAGAAGTGTTGATTTCTAGGACAAAAGCAGCTTGCTTCACTGATTAATTCTTTACAAATTATTTTAAAACTTGCCTATTAGCTGCAATTTATCTCTTGTAAGCTTGGTGAACAGATGTTTTTAGCCCTTAAGACCTGCCAAGGAGCAAGTTCTCTTTTTATTTACATTTTTAATTGCTCAGTTGTCACAGCCAGCCAAGATGCAGAAGTGATTCCACTGAATAATTTGACTTGGCATTTTGATGTCTGTTTTTTTCAGAGCTCCATGTTATTTTGGTTGATCTTGACCTGTGCCATGTCACTCAGCGACACATACTTCCATTTTTAACTACTTTTGTACTACTCTACTAAAGAATTATATTCAACCTGAGTATCTAGTTTCTTATATGTATCCACCCATAGCTCTTCTGGCTTTTTCTTTATGTCAGCAAGGTCAAACTCATTCCTCTTCTAATTATACACGGTACCTACTCAAATCTTTACTACTCAAGCATGTCAGCTGTTGAAGTAATTACATTAGTGTGAATGTCAAAAAAAAAAAAAAAAAAGAGAAAAGGAGGGAATACAAAGAATTTAAAGCTTTAAGAAGAAAAGAAAATGATTCTTACTGTCACTGAATGTACTAAGTCCACTCAGACAATATTGTTTCAGGTGTTAAACAGTCTGGGGACCTGGCTTGAATTTAGGGCAAAAACGCCAGTATTCTTCACTTTTCATTTTTTCTTATTAATGTTCAGATGAAAGCCATAAGGTTTTCATCAAATTAGTTACCTTCAGGGAGGCATCTGTGTGTCTGAAGGAGAAGAAATCTTCAGTCTTGCCCACTGAAGTTACTGACTTACCTTAAATAAGATTGCTTAGGACCTCCCAGAAAGGAAACAATGCACTAGCTTGTATGAAATGAACAGTTGTCAGGGCCCTGCTGAAGAAAACGTAGTGGTTTTCAATTAATTTTCTATTTGCACTGTATCTCTTTGTTCATGGCAAATATATTGAGAAATTTACGATGAATCACAGTTGCCTTTTCAATTTAAAACCTCTGCATGCTCTTTGCTTTTTGAGTAAAGACCCTGTGTATGTCCTATACTTTATGCTACAGGTCTTTACTGGTCTAAATCCTCTTATTTAGCAGTGGACAAAGCTTAGACATGTTGATTCTTTTATATGTACCTAGCCTAGTATCCTTTTCTTCTGCTCTGTGTAGTTCCATGCTTTTCCTTAGAAAGGCACAAGGAGGGGAGAAGTGCATAAAAGGTAGTGTTTTATTTTAGTAGGATTTTGACTGACATCTTTTCACATGTCTTCTGATTTGGGTTTACTTTGGGTAGAGACAGTCAATGTAGTACTTGGTACTTAGAAGATGACACAATTAATTTTGCTGATATTAGGTATCAAAGCAGGTCTGGAAAAAGCCCTAAATCAGCTTTCCCAGTGACAACCGCTTTCTGCTGGTATGTACCCTGGTTGTTCATACTTACAGTCCATACTACTCTATTCTGTACAGGAGACCTGGAGGGAGACTGAGCTTTCTCAGCTGATTCTGATCACCTCAGGAGTAGAGGAAAAGACCCATATTTTTCTGGTTGATTTTGCCCTAAGCAGAGTTAAGTGTGCAGTGTGTATTTAATCAATTTTGGCAGTGGAGTATTCTGCAGTTGTTACACATGGTGGCCACAGTAAGAGAGCACTGCTCTTAAACATTACGTTTTAGTGCTTAGATTTTTGCAGTCAGTTACACTAAACAGAAATCAAGTAACAGCGGAACCATCATCTTTGCTATAGGTCAATGAAACCAAAAATCTGTGTTTTGACACTCTGCTGATGAGGAGCTCCTTTCTCCAGTTGAAACAGAATGGACTGGATGGCTGGATTTTAGTTATTCTGTAACTTTACATCTGACTCCCTTCTGCCTCAGGAAGTGAAGGTGAGATACATGATTATAGCAATAATTGCACAGCACTTTTTAAGTTTGTTTTTGAAGCTGGTTAATCTATTCTTGTTCATGTTTCAAAGTCATTCATGTACCAGAGTGAAATTTTTCAGACATTTATTTATTCACAGAGAAATATTGATCACCTACAAAATTTGCAAATTGTTTCTGAATTCATCGCTTTCAGTTGAAAAAAATTACTAAATAAATCAAAAGGTTTCTCACTTTTAAGACAAAACTGATTTTTATTTTGAAATTTTTCTTTATAAAATTGACCTAATTTTACTAATAAAACCCTCATGGGTTGTATAGTTCAGGTTGAAAAATATGTTTCTCTTAACCTAAAATTATTTGGGGATGGGCATGTTTTGTCTGGACAAAAAAATTAATTTTTTCAATCTTGTATTAACCAAAACACTTTTTTTTTTTTTTTTAAGTTTCTTCAGCTTCATATGAAAAACTGAATTGTTTTTTCAGGTTCAGTCTTCTGTTCCACATTGCCTTTTGCATGAACTTGGGTTTCATTTTTAGATTAATCGGTCTGATTGGAGGATTGCATTAAATTCTGTGAAATTTTTCCTTGCATTATGAAACCAGATGAAACAACGTGATGCAGCCCAAGTTTTTTGTTCACACTCAAGCTAGAATGAGAAGGGAAAAACCAAATGTGAACTGAACTGGAAGAAAAGTCACAGTGGACATATGCATAAAACTTGCATTGAATTCAAACAAACCAGGACCTGAAGGAAGCTTTAAGCCAAATCTTGTCAAATCAATCTTTATAACAAACATACTCAGTCTTGTGTTCTAATCATAATCTTATCCATTCATGTTTGGGGAAGATGGGATTGGTATTTTGCAACAGGTTCAAATGTCATGCTTGGGCAATTTTTGATTTGTTGGTGATTTGGAGGACTGTGAACAAGGTAGGGCTGGTGAGCCTAGCATAAATAGCACCAGAGCTATCAACAGAAACCATCCAAAGTTCAAGAACTTTATTATTACATTCGAATTGGGTCAGTTTGTCATGAGAGAGCTCTAAGAGAGATTATGTCATTTCCTGACGTAAAAATAAACATTTGAGTTCTTTGATGATAGCGGAGTTGATCAGTTTCAGAGTGTTTCAGCATTATGGCAGGACCGTAACATGAAGATATGTCATTAACACTGTAATAAAAGAATGAGACTTGATGAAATTTAACCTTCTAGAAACTCTGACAGAAAAGCAAAGCATTCACTTCTTAATACTTGCCTTTTTATCTAGCAAGGTGTTTTAGAGGCTGGATTAGTTGTTAGTACCAGTAAAGGAATCCTCCTTTTTCACTTAAAAAAAAAAATCAACTTTTTGTAAGTGGAGGCTTAATGTTTGTATTTTAAGGTAGTGACTGAAGAGAATATATATAATAATTCCTCAAATCCAAAGAAATTGCAAATGCAGAGTTATAGATGTAAGATTTGAAACCAGTCAGAACATCTGAACCTTGAATCTTTCTGATTTGTGTTGGATATCTGTCTGCAATTTTTGTTTTTATTGTTATTTATTTTTAAATTGGTGCCTTTGGAGATGACCTTGAATTTAAGGTAGCCCTTACTTTTTCATCTGTTTAGCTAGGAGATGTTTTTCCTTTTACATCAAAGGTTGATATGAAGAAAGCTAGGACTCGCTACTTTCTTCTATGGGATGAGTTAGCCAGGATTATGCAATGATACCCGTTTTGCACAAAACAGACTACTCATATTTTTAGTGAGAACTAGGTAAAATATAGCAATTGACTTTTTTGGGGCATTGAGGTGCAAGTCTTTTAATATGCAAAATAAATAAAAATAAAATACAATAATAGTTACTACAAAATAGATTGGAATATAGCAATTTTTATCCGCAATTTTAAGATAAGGTAGGTGGGTGTATGATCTACAGCCTGCCGTTAGTCTCCAATGGTTTTATGAATCTTAAGTATTTTAATTCTCAAACTTCCTAATTTCACAGTAATTCACAATGTGATTTCAAATCAATTAGGAAACCTAGTCCAAATGAATCTAATCACATAAATGAAAAGATATCTCTATATTTTTGTTTATATTTTGTTTATACAATGTGTCTTGATCAAAAGCCTTCACAGCTGCAGAAATATTGTTCTAAAAGTCCGTATTCTAGGACATTTATTTCTATTATTGCCTATACAAAATAATATGTACCCTTTCTGACATTAATGATCTGGTCTATAATTGTACCATAAATTTTTAATCTCTAAATTTTTTTCCAAACAATTGATCTCAATGGGATAATCATTCTGACAGTGTCTCTAATCTCAACTCAAGAGAGAAAAAAATTAACCTTCATTTTCTTCCTTATGCCTGACATATTTCACCATATAATCAGATTGTTTTTCTTTAAATTAATGTTGGCTCCATGCTGTTTTTCTCTATTTGCAGGTATTAATGAATAAATTTAAACTCTGAATCACAGGTTTTTAAATTGGCTGAAGGAATAAATGTATAGCTACATTCATAAATATATACCAAAGCAGGCAAAGGCTTGGCTATATATTCTACCTTGATGTGCATGCAAAATTTCTATTACTGTTAATGGGAGATAATGTGGGTGTTTTGAGGGCAGGATATATTCCAGGCAGTGTGCTGTAACATGTTTTTTTCCTACTAGTCCCATTTTTCCTTCTTTGTATGCTGTTTGCGACTGTAACATAGCTTTTGAATTTGTATTTTAGGAACTTTACTGAAAGCAATAACAGAACTTATACCTTTATCACAACAGAAAGATTTTGCAAGATTGACAATGGATACATCTGTACTAGGAAACCGAACATGGCAAGGGCACAGACCAAAACATGCTTGGCCAGATGTAAATACCTAAATTGCAGACACGCATTTAAGCAGATGAAGCTCTCCTGAATTTCTGTTCCATGGTTAGGACCACATACAATGATAACAAAAAAAAGGCATGATTACTAATAATGTTGGTGGTGTTAGCAAAGGAACATTGGCACCATGAGAGTGGTGCAGGAAGATGTCCATGTGGAAAAAAAAAAAAAAAAAAAAAAAAAAAAAATCACTTTTCCCTCTACACAGGCTGCGGACCAGACAATTAAAGGCAAAAAAATAGATCATGTTGGAAATGTTTTCTCAGGATGTTTAGTGCCACAGCTTATTATGAAAGGCTAAATAAAAGTTCCTCTATGTCAGTGAGCTCTTCACAATTTTTATTACCACTCATTTCATAAAAGCCTTTAAAAAATCCCTAGTTTTTCTGTGTGCATCCCAAATGACACGTCTCTCAGCAGTCCCTGGGCTTTCACTACAACTAGTATCAGGAAGTCATTGAAAAGTTTGCAGGTTCTGAACCTTTATCTGTACAAGAACCAGAGCCAAGGCAATTCCTCTATTCTATAAGTATCTAATATTTTCCTTGCTTTTGATGTCATTTGGTTGTGCCTTCAGTTCTCTTGGGAGAAAAAGGGTGAGAATGAGAGAATTGGGTGAGACAGAGCAAGATGTTCCCCTCACAGTGAAAAAGTCGGTGCAGAACATCCCACAGCCCAATTTCAAGAAGTCAGTTGTGTTCCCACTTCTACTGGGATGTGTGTATACCATGGTGGCAAATGAAGTGCTAAGCAGCTATGCCTAGCCAATGAAAAGGCATTCTTTGTTATTTTTGCCCATGTGAAATGGGTTAGAAGAAAATTATTTAGAAGAAACATCCAATTAAAAAAAAAAAAGCAAGATAGTAAGAACTTCTCTAATAATACCTGCGTGTGTCACTGGTGGGTACACTCATGGTTCCCTTGTTGTGTGTCCTAGTCATTAAATTGCCATCAGTAAGGGGCAAAAGGATATATGCTTGGAGAGGGTGGATCTAGGTTCCAGGTGGATGCAGTCTGCAGACTATTGCAGCTGTAAAGTTTTGGGCAACCTAAATACATAGTTTGTCCCTTAACTTCTAGTCAGCTTCAGATGACAAACAAACAGGTCTATTTCATTATTTTTGAAGATGAAAAATTTTCTTACCAAGTGATGATTAATAATCTCAGGATCAATTGGAAAAAGAAAAAATGCAAATGACATTAAACACATTTAGCATCCTTTAAGACCAGAAAGGATATCTGCTACTGAAATGCTGAGGCACTCACCCTGCATATAGCATAAAGCAAAATGCTAACACATGAACTGAAGTAATTTTGGTTCTAATGAGGCTTCAGGCTGTGGTTAAAATCATGCTGTTATGAGGTAGTACTGGATAGTTTTATTTGTTAAAATCACATTAAAAGTATTTCTGACCCTATCTAGGACTGATCTCTACAGCTCTATTAGATGCAATAAACAAGGAATTAAAAGTGAGGAGAAAAAGATAGAGGTGATGATAGAAATATTGCAGTATTGTTTCAAAAGCTGTAACAAAAAGCAATGTGTACAGGCATCAGTGGAAGAGGTGCTGGCACAACAACAGAACAATATAATTTATTTGGAAGAGTTGCCAAGGGAAGGTGGTATTGTGATAGAAAACTGCTAGATTTGGAGGAGCCAATTAGAATTTTAAACCAGAAGAAAAAGTGCCCATATAACTCCTTGTTTGCCTTGGAACTGTGCCTTGCTTTGGCCATTCTGTTGTGCACCTTGGGAATTAAGTGTGGTTTTGCTTATAATAGATACACCTTTTGGGTTTTTTGTAGCCTATGTTTCTTCATGAAAGCTTGAGCTACTAACTGTGGCATCACTCTCCAGGGGAACATATGCAAACAAGTTACACTAGTCTGTTGCCTACAGTACTGTCATATTTCATTTGGAAAATTATATGAGGAGATTTCATACAGAAGAAACAGTCCTTGCATTCCTTTATTTGTGAATTGCATGCCAGACTGCTCCCATTAGACATCAAATGAAAAACATGTCCAAAAGATAACGTGCATATTTATACCAATAACTTAACGTTGTTCAGCTTGAAGTAGCCCAAAGTCTTAGTGTGTTCTCTTGGATGGAGACAGATGTTACAGGCAGTTCATTGTGTAGATTTGGACCAGATCACTTGGCTCTGGCAGGAATCAACATGTTGAAAGGATTATGCTGCTTTTTTATATATGTAAATAACACATTTTTGTATTGCTGTGTGTACTCTCCAAATGCTAAGGAAATAAATAACTTAGGTAGAGGATATGATGCTTTTTATTGGACTTTTGTGTATAATGTGCTGGGCCCAAATATTGTTTTCATGAAAATAAAATATTTCCAAGTCTTCAAGTCTGCACCAACCAACCCTGATTCCATTTAAACAACATTTTCTTCCTCTCCTTTACAAAGGCTGCCTCTTGCATGGGCCCCTCTCCTGCCTTGGAACAATTTTCTCAGTACAGCACTAACTCCCAAGGATTCATTTGCAAGGTAGGACATGATCCAAACTCCACACCTACTTCTTTGAACTGGTTCATCGCAGTGATTTGTGTCATAGTCTAAATGGAATCTATCTGTCAGAATCACAGCCCTTGATGATCCATTCCAAGGCTTTGAAGAAGGGAAATTGCTCTATCCCTGTTGCTGAAGCACTGTTTTATGCCATCAGCAGAGGCTCCAGTACATTATGATACAATAGCTAGAGAAAACTTCATTGACCCCATGTTAATGACTAAAACACATTCCACATTAGCCCGTGTGGAACTTCTTGGCTGAGTTATGGGGTAAAGGACCATCAAGATAGATAAAGATCAGCAATGTCGATGATAAGGGAAATGGGCACTGTACAGCAACGAAAGTCTCTCCTGCCATGTGCTATGTCACACCTTGTTGGATGCTTCTAGCTAAACAATGGCAAAATGTGCTTATTCTCCACTGTAAATCTGTCTACAGTTTGGACTCATTTTGCAAGAAGGTAGGATTTTCACTGTAAACATGTCTACAAGAAAAATCATGGTTTGAAGAAAAACATTTTGCCAAAACTTTGTGTTAAGCAGGACATGGAGAAGGAAGAGCCTGAAAACACTCAAAATAAACAAAACTCAGACTTACTTAAGAGTCTAACCTTGTCCATTGCATATGTGCACATGACTTGCAGTGTGGGGGTTTACATGTTTATTTTGAAGCAAGGTAGTTAAAAGTGGACATTAAAAGCCTTGTTTTAGGATATGTACTTGACTGCATTGCTTTTCTCACTTGGTGTTTTCTAAGTTTTGAGTGCTTGTCTTTGCAATGTCAGGCTTCTTTCAAAAGGGTGCCTGTGCATGAAGGGGAAAGAGTAATTTCCTAGGTCTTTATTAAAGAAAAAAGGAGAAAAAAAAAAAAAAAATGAAACACAAATTCCATCAGGTAGCAACTGAGTTACATGCCATACCCTTACAGGCATGGCAACCTTTAGATCCACTGCACAGACCTCTTGCCTCCTGAGATAATTTTGTAACTGCAGGATGAAGTTCTCATCCTTTCTGCTGAGCAGCACTAACAGACACTGAAATGCACAATTTCCCAGTGGAGATGTGCAAAATGCTTGCTGGTAAATGTGAGCTTTAGGAGCTGTGGAGCTTCAGATACATCCGTCCCATTTTCTCAAAGTGGTACCTGTCCTGGTATATGATGTCACATCTAAATCCTAACCTCCTGCTGAGCTGGATTTTGTCCAGTTCAAATTGGACTGTATCTTCCTTCACAGAGCCTGGGCTTATCAGTCAGCAGGGAAAACACTGAATTCACACAAAAAGAGAGAGAGAGAAAGAGAGGCTTCCTGGCCTCAAGAGCTGGCAGCAGGCAGGAAAACACAACCAGTGCAGAAGGAATTTTTAAGCACGCAGCTGCCAACTGCCTCAGCTCTTGATTGAGCATGGACAAACTCAGGGGCTTTTTGAAAGGTTACAACTAAAAGACAGAAATTGCATGCGACACATCCTTGGTCCAGATTTCACTTTCCACCTGTTAAATTGTGAGTCTCTACCACAAAAGCTAATATACTGAGTGTTATTGCAACAAACAGTTGTAAGGTTTTATTTTTATTTTTCTGAGATGGGCAATCAGTGAGTTTTACCTGAATGTCTTTCTGAGAAATGGATGAGGTATTTTGAATGATGGTCTCTTTAAAAATTCAGCCTAAGGCAGATACCAAGGCTGGAAAATTTTAGCTTGAGTGGTTACAGTTTGACAGAATTTTAAGCCATTGAAAATCAAAATTTATTAGGAATGTTGGGAAACTTCAAATGTAGGTGGTGTTACCACCTCCGTTAACAATACATGTAAAAATTCAACAGCTAGCTACAGAAAATGAGACTCATGTATTAGAGTGTTGGTATATTAATATGCATATGGAGAGAGAGGAAAAATAAAATGCTTCTTTCCATATTTTTTTAATGAGACAGAATCATATGTTAGCAAGAAAAACAGGCATACTTAAGAAATTAAATTGAACAGAAATAGGAACAACTCTGGCTTTATACATTCCCTTGACAAATCTCTTGAGTTTTTATGACTGTATAATCCAGCTCCTGTCATAGTTTTCTGCCATGGCATCTTTCAGACGATTGGTTTTGTGCATAGTTATTAGTCTGATGCTGCTAATCTCTCATTTCTGCAGGAATAAACTCAACTGCTTCTATGTGAGTGCTTATAGTTTCTTTTAAAAGGATGTAATTCAGGTGGCCTAACAGGAAAATGGGAGATCCAAATGTAAAGACAGTGTTTGATCTTTAGTACATGTCAGGTGGTCTAGAGATAAGGCAGTATATGGGCAGTATTTTCCAGCTTTATCTGGAAGAAGATGACTAATAATGTTCAAGCGTGGTACCTCCTGTTAATTAAGAAATACTATTGGTGGGATTTCCTTCACCTACATTAGTTGGGTTAAAAGTAACACATGTAGGCCAACCCAGATCCTCATCTGTGGAGAGGGTGATTCATCTCTGCAGAGGACAGGTCTGTGTTGCGGAATGGTTAGCCTCCTTGTGGAGCTGCCTATTTTTCCCCATTAATTACAGAGGGAGGTCTAGATGATTTACGTACACCAGGCACCCAAAGTTTTAGATGGCTACACCTAACGGAGATGAGACTCACTTAGTGGCTGTAATTATTTTCCTTCTTCCTGTAGGAATGAAACTTACATAGACATGAATGTTTTGTTGTATTCTCAGTGCTCCTATCCACTGTTAGCAGCTCAGATGTATTTCAACCTGGTTTAAGATCGAATACTGAGCAGATGTGACAACAGTAAACTTGGTCTCTGGCTATCCAGGATCCTAGGTGAACACTCATTCTCTGAGTCCTCTCTTCAGCATTTTGTGCTTTTTATCACAAGACATTCCTGACTTGCCTACTAAATGTAGCATAGCTCAACAAAATTATCTAAACTTGCCTGTAGACTGTCTGAGGCTTCAGCCAGGTAAAAGTGATGTAAAGAAGATGTGCCTTTGTGAGCAAAAACTGTGCCTTTGTGAGTAAAATGGGTTTTTTGAGGGTAGACAGGTCTTATAAGGATAAGTTTGTTGTTTTGTTGACTTAACATTCATGTGGACCAACCAAAACAGAGTAAATATGAGTATTCCTACTCATTCTAGTCTATGACCTTTCTTTTTGCTTGTTTCCAGGCTCTGGAAACTAATTTTTCACATTAATTCCTGTCAACAGTAAAGAATCATAAGCATTTTTTCTTTCACTAAACAAGAAATGCTACTGTTTGTCTTCTTTTCATGGTCCCTCTGTAGCTTACACTTGGTTTAGTTACCATATATCAAAAGACTAAATATCTGCTCCCTTGTTGATAACAGCCTGGATATCCCAGGAGTCACACTTTTTTTCCATCATCACTTGCAGATTTTCTCCCAATGTTGAATAGTAGCGGAGCTTCTACCACAAGAAAGGCATGATCCCTAGCTGGGACCTCCAAGGTTAGTCATGGTTTGAAGGATTATGGCACCCTTAGACAGAAAGCAGAATGTGGCACTACCTTTTGAGAGATTTTTGGTTATTCAACCCCCAAGTTTCCTGCAGTCAATGTCCCATCTTTCTTTCTCTAGAGCACATAAGATCTGTGACTGCTTTCCTCAAATCTCAATTAAGCAAGATCTAAGTCCATAGGCTGATGAACAGACATTGTCCCAACTCCCCTCCCCCCATGTGGCCTCTGAAACACACCCTGAGAAATGTCTCTTTGTTCCTCAGGAGAAAGGTATTCTCCCTGGCTGTCCTGTTTTTTGTTCAAAATATGCCAGCAAAGAGGGAAGGATTTCTTCTCACTTTCTTCTGAAGAGTTATACAAAGACCAGAAACACTTATGGGCATAGTTTTCTTAAGATACTTCCCATCTCACTTTCCCCCAGGAAGCTCTTTGTCCACTACTTGTCTTGTCATATATAAAATGAGAAAGAAGGGTTGTCTGTGCCTGATTCATTCTTTGAAGTGTCTGCCACAGCAGTGTAATAAATAACCATAAACTTTGTATCCTTGAGATGAGAAATCAATCCACAGAGGCAACTTTTAGATATTTCATCTAGAAGAAGAATCCAAGGAGGACGAAGATTAAGTGAAATGGAGAAGTGAAGAACTTGCCTGTCACCTTGCCTCATGTTTGTTAATTGGATACAACCGAAGGAAGAGGCAACATTCAGCTTCAGGGTTCTTTCTGTGTGAAAAGCAAAGGTGAATTCCCTGATTCACTACAGAAGCTCTTTCCGTCTTTTTTTTTTTTTGTTTGTTTGGATTATTGATTTCTCTGACATATTTTAAGCATCTCTTTCTAGCTGCTGTTTTTTTCCATCCCAGACTCTGCCTGCCCTCCTCTGGTCTTTCCACACCTTCACAGGCAAAGAACTGAAATGCTGGAATATCTGAAAAACAGAAAATGTTGTAAGAAAGAAAGAATGTGTGAACAAAAGGGAAACTCGTTAAGGTAGTAATGCTGAATATAATGCCTGTGTTTACCTTAGGATAAGTAATGTGAGAAGTATCTACCAAATTTACGATCATTGGCCTATTGACTAGGCAGACCTTTAGTCTCCTACTTTGTTCAGGCACCTCAAAAATCTCATGGTGAATGACTTTGTGAGAGTGAGGTGTTTATTTCAGGAAAGAATAGTGAATCCACACTTCTTGAGTCACGGTAAAACAGCTATACATACCATCCTGTCTTTTTAGGTCACCTTTCTCAATTTTAAGATGCATGTGCAAATTTAGGATACAGAAGTTTGTAGAAAACCAAAAATCAAAGAACAGTGTTTGCATGAAATAATGGGAGAGGCTTGTTCTTTAGGTGTGATGTTTTCTCCTTCTCCCCAAAGTTGCAGATGATTTCAAAAATTCTGCTGGCAATGCACAGGGAAAAATTCCTCTCAAGTTTGTCAATACATTTCTTAATTTTTTGCTCCTATTCCTTCTGACCATGCAATGTAGCTGGGCAGGGAAAGAGCAAGAGAGAGAAAATGAAGATGTCCACAACAACAGAGTACTGCTACATATCTGCCACCTGCCTTGTGATGACAAATGATGTTTCAAAGTAATCAGTGCCTGGAATGGACTGATACATACAAGAAAAAGAGAACATATCCTAGAGATTCTTGTTGGCCTTCCTTAAATTTTAAAAGCATTTGCTTAACGTATTCTTTGCATGCTATTCTAAAATATTCACAAGTATCGGTGATGTTCAGGGAGTGTGTACCAAACAGTTGGAAGCTCTTTCGTGACTGATCTGATCTGACTCACCATGTCCTCCTCATAAGTGCAATCTTTGCCATTCCCCAGAGATACCCCCTTTCACAGGGAAAAGTGTAAAAGCAGCACTTTGGAAACATTATGTAGGAAGACTTTGCAATGCAGTTAAGTACAGTGCAATGTAGCTGAAAACACAGACCCTTTGATGCCAATATTCCAAGGAACCTCCCATAAAGCAAAAAGCATAGCAGTCATTAGTATGTTGAACTGAAACAGATCCACTGAAAGGAGCATGGACACGGGGAATGACAAGACTTAGACTATCCTAGAACTTTGTTAACCACAGAAACTAGGGTTGAGATTCAGTTCCAGATAAATGTGCATAATGTCTGTATGTAGGTATCTCCATGTGCACTGGGTGTCTGAGATCTCATTATAGTTCGTGGTGTCAGTACAGTCTCAGGGCTCCATAGCTCCATTCAGTTCACTTTGTTGTGTTGACTAGAAGCTCAACCCAGTTGCCCAAATGTATGCATCTCATGTCATTTGAGATGTCATATAGAAGCCCAGACACCTCCATGGGACTGGAATCATGGAATCATAGAATCATAGAATAGTTTGGGTTGAAAGGGACCTTAAAGATCATCTAGTTCCAACCCCCCTGCCATGGGCAGGGATACCTTCCACTAGACCAGGTTGCTCAAAGCCCCATCCAACTTGGCCTTGAACACTTTCAGGGATGGGGCATCCACAACTTCTCTGGGCAACCTGTTCCAGTGCCTCATCACCCTCACAGTAAAGAATTTCTTCCTAATATCTAATTTAAATCTACCCTCTTTCAGTTTAAAACTATTACTCCTCATCCTATCACTACACTCCCTGATAAAGAGTCCCTCCCCATCTTTCCTGTAGGCCACCTTTAAGTATTGGAAGGCTGCTATATAGTCTCCCCGGAGCCTTCTCTTCTCCAGGTTAAACAACCCCAACTCTCTCAGCCTGTCCTCATAGGGAGGTGCTCCAGCCCCTGATCATCTTCGTGGCCTCCTCTGGACCTGGTCCAACAGATCCATGTATCTCTTGACATGACGCAGGACACTGAGCTCTTCCGAAGTAGTAACTGGAGGTTGGACTTGATACTTTATGGTCTAGAATTATACTAGGAAACTATATGAAGTCATTGAATTGAATCCTAAATCTCCAGTGGCTGTAATACATTTGATACCTAGCTGGCATGTAGACACCTTAATACTAGGTATTTTCATCTTGAACTGAGTCCTTCTCTGAAGGACAAGTTTAATACAGTGATGTCATATTGCAGCAAAAGTTACCAGCTTTTCCAGCATCAAGAGTTGATAATCCCTTAAATTGTTCTTTAGAAATTTCCCAGGCTAAAAAAAAAAAAAATTGTGTCTTAAACCCTTCAATATATTTCTCAAGCAGTTTCTCTCATTTAAAGGACTGTGGATTTCCTAACGAAGGCAATTTCTTTGTGTTTCACTTTCACATTTATAACTTCACAGTGATGTGGTCATAGATTAAACTCTACAAGTGTTTCCAATCTATTCTGATTAAACTTTGATATTTTTAGCTACATATAAAGGGTTGCAACCCATTTCAGCCCTCTTCTAGATGCTGTACAAACTATAATGGATGCCAATCTCTAATTAGATAGTTTATAATTTGAAGTATATTCTGGTGGTGAGGAGCATAAGTAAATTTCCCATTAGTTTGTATGAATCACTAGTTTATACTGTAACATCTTAATTTCACATCAATTAATCATATGATTATTGGTTTAAGATATTCACAGTGAAAAAAGGTTTTGAGAAAGATGAGTAATCAAACTGTTTTGAAAAGCAGCTGTCTGTGCACAGTTGACAGGAACTTGTACTGTTACTGTATGTGTGAGAGGCATTAAAAAAATTCCTGCCTTCATAAAGGAAGAAAAAAAAAAATCCCTATTTTCAAACTCATCTCGTGCATTGAACTGAGTGCTATATTGGTGGAGCTTCTGCAGTCTGTCTTCTTAGTTCATTCATTAAAAATAAAATTAAAAAAAAAAGGCATTGGGGGGGGGAAGACGGTGCAGGAAATTAGAAATAGTTGTGGGTTTTCCTGTGGCAGGTTTCTTCAGTTAGTTATCAAAGGCCTCCATTACGCTGAAATAAATAGCTACTTTGCAATTGTATCTCCTCTCTGTCAGCAAGCAAGCAAGAAGGGAGTGCAGCGTGCAGCTGAAAAAACAGGGAAAGATTGTGTAGGTGAAAAGATAGCTGAGACCTGATCAGAAAGGTAATTGAGAGTTATTCCCTGTGTGCTCATGCCTGGTTCTGAAGCCACTGGGAGTTACTGTTGCATTAGACCTTCAGAAGTAGGCTATTAGCAAGTGTTTCTTACTGGCATGGACGTGCACATTAGGAATAAAGTTCATGTACTAGATTAACTGTTACTCTCTGCAATTTCTTGCCTGTTTCACTAAAGAGAGAAAAATTTTCAAGCCTGCCCCAAGGAACTCATTTATCTTGAAATATGTACTATTCAGTTCACATTAGTTTAGAAGGAATTTTCAAGGTACTCTCGTTAGCTTGGGTTTAACAGTTACTCTTTACTTACCTTTCTGCTCTAAGCATTCCCCTCTATGGGATTGGCAACTGTTCTAAGAATAAAACTGGACCCTTTCTGGTATCTGACATGCCCAGCTAGAGCAGACAGGGAACATCTGGATCATCTGCTTTACTAGCTGTGTGTACTCCACTTTCACCCTATTATTCCATCTACCTAAAATTTACCCTGTGTTTTCAATTGTCTTCTTACTTATTTCCTCCCCGAAGGCTCAAACCTGCATCCAGTGAAGTCAGTATGAATGTTATATGAGAAAGCTCAAGCCTTTAGACTGTGATTTAACAAGGTACTTAAGCACATGCCTGGCTTAGCACACAAGAACCTTCTCATTGAAAGCAGCAGAAAGATTGCTACTGGCCTCATTGGGAACAAGAGCGAGCTATGAACCGTTAAGCAGCTGCTGAATTCCACTGCAGCAGTGACTATATTTCAGTGATGGGCTGGGTGTGAGCCCTGTGAACAGTTTATGATCTGCTTGGGAACCTTAAGAATGAAAGCAGCTCTATACCAACTGCACCCAACCATGGAATTTACCAGTCTAGACAATATATCTGCTGGTCCACAGCCACCAAGAAGCTTGTAAAAAGGAAAAGGGTATTTTCCAGAACAAATTGAGAATTATATCTCCCCAAAATCGAGGCTAATCAGTGAAGAGTATTTGTCAAGACTCTCATGAAGAAATGGAAATTATTTTATGTGTCTCTCTGTCATCTGCCAGAATAGGATTTTTAAGCACTTACTTGTACATACCTATATATGCATGCATGCATGTTTACATAAAGGATAGTACACATACATCTCCTCAACCTAGCAGGGCAGGACTAGGAATACTGTTTCTGAGTTTGCTCTGATCTCTGTCTTCTAATGTTCCAGAATGGAAGCAATCACCAGCATTTACAAATAAATATCTGAAAAAACCCAAGTGATTTGTTTTATAAAAGCCAGAAAATTAGCAAAGACTGATGAATACATCCACAGATACTGTCCTATCTTATTCCCCCAACGTAATATCTGGTACTCCTGTAGGAGGTGTTTGATGTGTAGGTGAGTGTAATATAGTCATAGATAAGTTGTGCAGTCTGTAGGCAGATGGCTACGACTTATGTGAGAGGCAAAACTGTGGAAGATTCACTGTGTGATGACAGATAGGAAAAGATAATTCTCATTTTTGTAGGTTGGTGTGAGTGTCCTACTGCCCCATCCTTAGGTCAATTTATGACACATTTAAGGCTGTGACATCCACACCCCTCAATTTTCTTTATCACTTGCCCACAATAAAACATCATAATCCATCACATGCTAGGGAAAACACCTAGCACTTTAGGTCTGTGACGGTGTGCTCCCCCACCCAACCTGACCTTTATCTCCTGTAACCCTGCTTAAGTGATAACTACCGGGGCAGTCGTTAATGGATGCTGATGGTGATGGTGATACTTCATCCATTAACGAAGTGGACTCGGGAGCCAGATAACAACACAATAGCCCTTAGCTATTGTGAGAAATATGCCCACCTAACCACAGTTATCAGTTCGTAAATATGACTATGAGTCAATCATCTTACCCCTATAAATAGTGAGCAGCCCAAGAGCCCTTTGAGATCTCCTGCATGGTGGTGGGCTGCACGCCATGGTCTCCCCTTGAGTAGGGACGCCTCTCAAGGTTACTCCTCGAGGTTGAGAGATTCCTTGCTACAACAGATACTCGGTAAGCGACTAATAGTATGCTAAACTTCGAAATCTTAGCTAAGTGATATAAAGGATTGATTGCGCATATATAATCCTTTAGACATAAACCATTGACCAAGACTGGGACTAGGATTGGATCCAGCCTCACCTAAACTCCTCTGAGAAGTTTAGAAAGCAAGGGGTTCCTTTCTGAACCTCATAACTCAACAGGAGGGTCTCCCTGACAGTAATGTCTAACCCTGTCCTCTATGCAGTAAATAATCAAGTGTACCTTGCCATCGAATCTTGTTCACTGTTGCATTTACCATTGAACTTTGTTAATTAATGCTTTAACTCACTGTTTTCTATCAATAAAATATTGTTGCTTCTCTCTTACAGGTGAACTGCAGTTTCACTCCATCTGCAACAAGGTCATGATTAAGTGAAGGAGTCGCATAGCTTAGTAGCAATTACACTGCCTCCAACCTACTGGCAAACATGAAGCCATGACAGCACCAATGCAGCACCCTGGTCCTCCTCCAGCCCAGGAAATCCCAAGGGACAAGGCTGTGACTCCATGCTGCAAACACATGAGGTATAGCCCAAGCCCAGGTGACATGCAGCTTACACCAGCTGCACAAGTCCTGTGCTCAGAGTATGCAATAGGATGGCTCTCTGGATCCATGTAAGACAGCTTTAGTGTAAATGTGGTATGGACCACTGACCATCTAACTCCCACTTTGTGCCTTCACCTGTGCTAGGGTTGGGGTTAGGCGATATCATTTGGAAATACTGTCATACTGTTATTGCTGTTGCTTACCCCTAAAAAGTTGTAGTCTAACCCAGTCATTCACCAGTCTTTGTCTTAGTCATTAAGGACTGTTTGTGCAATGTCCAGTAAAATGGTGTTACAGCGCTGAGTAGGAGAGAGGCTGCCATGCTTTCAGGGGATCGCACAAGAAATTGTGTCCATAAATAACTTATTTTTCTTCTTGGAAATTTATTATTGTCTTTGTGGTCATTTATCTAAGATCTCTGTGCTGTGTCTGGAAAGCAAACCTTCTTTATCTGAAGTTGTGGTTGATGTCTGTGTGTCATTTATTTCAAATCAACATAGGAAAACAGCTGAAAAGAATTTCTAATTTAGGCTTTTCATTCTAAACTTATGCATTAAGACTTTCAGTCCCATCTGGCTACATAATTTGGCACTGTGATCAACAGCACCTGTACATACCTCTGGCCACAATGAATGAGGTACCTCTACAAGATACCTCCCTGTTTGTGCCTATGGTTACAATAATGCCATGGCAACTGTGTGAGTAGCCTGAAAAGTCACTTCTCTTGAAGGGTTTCATATTAGATGAAACTTGCGACAACACTAAAAGGCGTTCAGAAGAAGCAATTTCAGAAGCATCATAGTACTGCCCAGGCAGGCTTATTAAAAAGAAGAGGTACATGTCATCTTGAAGTGAAATGAAACTCTCCTTTAAAGGGTTACACTTCGACACCAGTAGCCACCAATAGACACAAATTGCTCATTGGTCCAAGAACTTGTATGAGGAAATTACTAAAGTTCTGCTTCTGGGTTGAAAGTCGAGTGCTGGAGATGAACAGGAAGATCACTGCCCCCAAAAGGGTATATCACTTCTGCAGAATGGTTAGACCAAAGAAAGTAATCTGTAAACACACTGTAAAGTGTTTTGTTAATGGGAACAGCAGCAGCTGTCAGCTGGAGGAGGCTGTGGCCTCAGCTTTAAAGCAGAGCATTGTCTGATTTGTTCTTTTGCTTAAAGCTGTGCATAAAATGTCAAGTGCTTTAGAGCTTAGGAAGTGTTCAGGGATGTTTGTCAAAAATTTGCACAGAAAGACATCATTTTTTGCTTGCTTGACTCTAAAGGGCACACCTAATGTTTGCTTACTGGGCAAAGAAAAGGCTGACTTTAATTTACACCTTTGTAATTCAGAAGGAATAGGATATCTGGTCTTATATAAACTGTATTTGCATGTGGGGATGGGAAGGCAAGGGGCTATAAACTCAGAACAATTCCGAGTGTCTGGGCAAAGCACAATCAAAGTCATAAGAGTGATGCAAACTAATCATAACTGATGAAAGGAACTGAGCAGCTGGGCTCCTCTGCTGCCTCAGGACCACCAGGAGGAACAACAGAGCATCCCCCTGCATCCTCCCAGTCACCCAAACCACTTTGAGAAATGTGACTGCTCATTTCCTCACTTTTCCCAATATACCACCTGGTTAATCCTCCCCGTGGCTCTTCAGCCAGCCCTGTGTATTTCAAAAGGACCATAGTAGAGAGCAGTTGGGTAAGTGGAACTGCAGGCCCTGAAAAACTGTTGTTTTTTCTGGCTTGCCCTCAAATTCTCAGGCTGCCTCTGATCACTATTGTTCAAGTTTTGAGGCAGAATATTTTACTTCTGTAGCATGTCATGTGCTCTTATTTTTAGTTTATTTGGCAATTCCTAAAGTGTTTGTTTCTAGTTCTACTAATTTCTTTATAACTGCATCTGTTGGGTTGGGGCTCAGTTCAGGAAAAACAATGACTGTGATTTTATTGTTTATGAATGCTCTAAGTGCATGGCTCTGCACAGATAACTAGACGGAAAATCACAATTTCAAAATGCTATTGCTAGATGACTTAGGCTCTTTTCTAAAAATAATTAGGCACTTACAAAGCTGATTTTCTATGAAAATCAAGAGTATGCAGGAGACCTTTGACTTGAGATCTCTGGTTTGGACCCTGAACATATGAGTATTTGATTTTACTCCTGGCTGTGATCCAGTAAATACTATCTTGTAACCTACTCATTGCAAGTATTCCCATTAAACTGTTTACCTCACCATGACTGACCTGGGTTATGACCTCAGTAGGGACACAAGTAGTAATAGAAACAGATGGAAGGATGTTAAAAGAAGGGACATTATGACTGTATGTGACTGCTATCTCAGGGTCCTTTTTTTTCCTGTATCATCATCCTGGTAAATATTATTACTGTTTCAAGTAACTAATAGAAGCTAAGTTGGCTTGATGTGCTTATATGGCCCCCTTTTCACTTGCTTATCACTTTGCTAAAGTGTAGTTTCTTGGATTGAAATTGTTTAGTCTGTTCCAGTTTCTTTGTGGGTTGGTTTGTTTGTTTTTCTTTTTGGATTCTTTGAAACTGTGAAACAGAGAATCTTTGTGGGGTATGAGGATGGGGGTAATACTTTTTTCTTCATCCTAGAAGTGTTTTTCTGGGAAGCCATTTTGATGAGAGGCTTTGGCCCTTACAGTCTTTGAAGCAGGGAATTGAAATTTGGCAAATGATGGGCTTGGTATGTAAAGTCTTTTGCTGTCTTTGTGAAAATGTGGCCAAATCATGTGTGTCTGAAAAGAATTGCTTTCCACAAGCCAAGACATTGTTAAAGATCAGGGGGATCAGTTCCCCGTCTTGACAGAACATGCCCCATCCCAACAGTGAATGAGGACACTCATTGCCAGAGCTGCAAGCTGGAGCAAGACTTCTTTAGAATTGGTCTTCCTTGTGTCATGCTGCCTGGGACTGTGGTGGCAATAGTCACGGAAAATTAGAAGAGAGTGTCTCTTCTGTCAATGTCCCCTTTGCTGATGCCATCACTGGGAATGGGTCCAGCTGAACTGAGGGTATGAGTGGAGATGAGAACAAACTGTCCAGTACCCCTGTCAGAAGGAATAGATGAATCTCACTAAGAAGACTTAAATGTGAGAACATTGAAACTACATTGGAGGTTCATCCAGAAATCGATCCGGTTGCCAAAATCAGTGCCCACTTTGGATCCAAAAACCTAAATGAATTTTTGCCATCATATTTAATATTCCATCCTAGTGCATGCCATAGTGCTTTACAAACTGCACAGAGGGAGGTGTGGGTGCATTTGTCACCACCTTCCAGGTGAAAAGTGACTCCGTTTTACAACACACTTCATTGTTACTCTGTTGAGTGAAAGAAGAAGAAAAGGGACACTCACCTTTCAGAACTTCAGGGACAACCTGGTCTGCAGCTGGAGTTTTGCCAGCTCATCAAAGCTGATATCCCTTCTTCTGCAAATAAATGCCAAGGGATCTTTAATTAGCTAAAATGATCAGCAGTCAGAACCTTGATTTTTTCACTTAATCTGAAAATAGCGCAATGCCCCTTAGCACATTGCTGGAACATTGGCACTGTACCAATGGAGAGAAAATAGTGCCAATTACTTAATCATACACTTCCTGCAGCTTCTTCTACATCTCAACAGCTGGAGAAGGGCATTGTCATTTCTACAGTTTGTGGTAAGGGAGTTCATGCTTTCTTTGGAAATTGTTTTGTAGGGCTGGTTCAGAGCTTTTGGATTTGTTCACTTGAATGTTAATACAGCAAACTCTAGTTGTCAGTATGGTGCGGTGGAAAGGAGTAAAAAAGGCAGTCCTAATCTATGCTATGATTTATTACCATCCACAGATGAAACTAGGGCTCTACCCTCTGTGCTGTTCTTGTATACCACAGACTTCTGTTCTTAGCATAACTCTTTAAACTAACACCTTCATCAACTCCTGACGTCCGGCAATAGTACAGCTGAGCAAGGTGTTTGCAGAAGTCCCAGTAAGGTGTTCCAAAACCTCTGCAAGTAGCCATAGGACCACTGTACCAGCAACCTGTATGAGTGTGCCTGCAGCAATGCTCCATTCCCACAGCTCCCAAGAATAGGTGGGAAAGAAAGCTGCCTCCCAGCTCCAGCCTTGCAGATCAGTTCATCCTTGTTTTAGGCGCTAAGCCAAAATTAACAGAATTTAACAGCTTCAAAGTATGCTCTGACATATCTGTCATCTTCAAATACTCATCAGTGTGTCCCAGTAACATAGTAAACGGTGGGATGAGGACTCCTTAAAATGGCTAATTGCTGTGTCCTGCAGGAAAGACGTCCCAGTGTCAGTGAAGACTGTAGACTGGGTGCAGCAGGGAGCAGAATGCTGTGGTGGAATTGGACACAATGGGAACATACTGCCAAGGGCCAGCTTCATGGCTCTGCACAAAGACTTGCGACCCATTTTAGCAGAGTTTTGTTTGGTTTTGATTTTTACTGGCAGTACTAAAGTGAAAAAAGAAGGCTATAATGAGAGCCAAATATTCTGGTATAAATAAGTATAGTTCTGTCCAAGCCAACAGAGTGAGATTGGTTTAATTCAGAGCTAAACATCTATATAGATGTAAGGTAGCTCTCTCCATACCTATAACATGTCTCTTGGAAGAAACAGCAATAGGATGTCATGTCACTGTTAACTAGAGTTTGAATGTGATGACACCACAACTGTCTTTTTGTCCCTTATGGTCCCAGGTTGGACAGTGCAAGACCAGTTCATTTGGGGGGGAGGGGGTCTTGCGGTTTCCACCTATTTTGCTACTACTGTTTAGCAGCTTGTCCTTGTTCTCACCAGCACTGAAGTGCAGGACCTGTTTTCCATGGTTCCTGACTTCCATCACAGATGTGACCAACTACACATTTAATTTTCTTAATGCTTCTGCTCCACCCTTGAACAATTTCTTCCCACGGAATCCCACTAGTACCAGTAAAGCTTTTCTAAGGATATCCTGAAGCCTCAAAGCACGACTGTGAGTAGAAGAGGAAAATATTTTTATCCCCAGTTTACAGACAGGGAAACAGAGGTTCTTAAATTACTTCCTCGGCATCATCATACAACTAGTCTTACATTAAAAGTTAGAATGAGAGCACAAATATTTTGTGTTCCAGCCCTGTATTTATTTCCATGCTTCTCTTTCTTTCAAGGGACCCTACATAATATTTAAATTAACAACAAATATGATTAAAGTAAGCAGTTCAGTTAAGGTTTTCTGGAACGCTATATATAGAGAGCGCTTTCAAGTAAGAGACAACTTTTTCTTTTTTTCTTTCCTGCAGTAAACCTCCATTTCCTGCTTTCTTTGAAAAATTGTACTACGAATTATCAACAAGAGGTCACATATTCTAGCATTCAGCAGGCGCTGCCAAACCTGTATGTGCTGCTCTTTAAAGTAACATCTTGAGTGTTCTGTTTCACACATGGCCTCTGGAGCTTGTAGGTCATGCACAAGTACAATGGTGGTCTTTCATGACCACAAGAGTTTCTAAATCACTGTGTTTTGCATTCTCTCCATCTGTGTGACTTATTCTAGTCACATACTTTGCAAAGAATGACCCTGGCATACTCAAAATCTTGCAACTCACACCGCTCTCCCCTCAAATGTGAAATTATTTGGTTCACAGCTCTTTGCAGGATTGCACGTAGTTCAGCTCTTGGGTTTACTATGAAATAGAAAGATGTCTGCTCTAGGTCATATCAAGTGTCCATCTAGCCCAGTGGCCTCCTGCTAGCAGTGTCCATGCAAGGATAACTATTGAAGAAAGTGAGTATAGGGCAAATACACTTTGTCTCTGCAACCTTCCAGCTTCTAGGTCAAGTGAATAATTACGCAATTTTCTGATGTGAGCTGCACAGCACCCAGAAGCATAGCTATGGTGAAGGAAGGTTATGAAGAAAGGATTGGGGGTAATTTTGAGCAATATAAACAATGTATTTTCAGTTCCTACTGTGTCAAAGCTGGACACGGAAATGATTGATTGGATTAGAGGAAAAAAAAGAGGAATTCACAGGGTTCAGGGCCCCTCCTTTGCAGGATGTTTGGTGGCTACAAGGGGATTAGTAATTGGAAGATTAGAACTGCAAAAACTAAGAACATCTGTGCAGATTAATGTGAACTACATTTTTTTTACCCAGTATTGATATATGCTTAAATATTAATGTATTCTCTCCCCCAGAAAGAATAAATGAACACTTGTCATTTTTTTTTTAACTTCAAGTCATTCATTTCAACAATGCAATTAAATAATAAGTAAATCATTGCAAACCCCTGTTGGTTCAAGGATTTCTAGCACCCTTTATTCTGAGCATTTATATGTATAAGCCTTGGCTGTCTACATGCTACCTCAGCACTGAAAGATCCCACACAGGTCAGTGTTGATCTTGGTGTCTTGTAGCAGTTTGCAGGACACTTAAAGAAATGGCTGGTGACATTTGCAAATGAAAAGCACAGGGACCCCAGCAGATTAGTACACTGGTCTCTTGCTTTGAGCTTTAGTGTCAAAGGAACTGAAAAACTTTTTAAAACCACAAGGGAAACCAAGACTTATTTGGTACCTCAAAGCACCGAGATTTGATCCATTCTTACGCCTTTTTTCTGTGCTATTTAGTGCTACTTACACAGGAAATTTTGCATGGTGCTATTGCTATCAGAGCAAACTGTGCATCTGCTATACGTGTGTGATAATGATACACCTATGAAAATCCCATTTAGGATTTTTCAAGCTGTACGTATGTTCTTGGCTTCCCACATAGTACACTAGATCCACAGTGGGACTCTCATGCCTTCACCCTAGCAAAGAAATTGTCCACAGCACAAGATTTCTACAAGGCTTCAAGTGAGATCTAAGAGTATTCTGTCTTTGGGGAGAAAGCTTATAAAAGGTGTGTATTAAAGAGGTTCATGCCTAAAGAAACTCTTTTTGCCTGTTCTTTGTGTTGAATGTTTAACTGATATCTAGTTTTAAACCAAATAACACAAACAGGGTAAATTCTTTCCCCACGTAATGTTACTGAAAATCTGGCCACTGACTTCTTATGAGTCTATTAGGAGATGGGAATATTGATCTAGTAATCTGATTTCCTTGTAGTATTTAATTTCCTTTACATCTTTCTTGATAAAAGTAAGTCTTTCAGAAAGGAAGCCCATTTTTATTTGAAAACTTTGAGTTGAGAATAAATCATTGCTTCCTTGTTAAGGTACTCCATTAGTTTAGCACCTGTACTATTCAAAAGTATCCACTTTTTATTCTGAATTTGTTCAGTATCAATTTCTCTTACAGTGACACTACAAAGGCTTCTTTGGACCCAAGATTTCCCTATACAAGAAATTCCTGGTTGGAATTGCATTTTTTGTCTAAACAGTTTCTCTATGTTCTTTCTCAAACCAGTCTGTCATCATTCTCTTTCATCACAACACAAATTGCTTCTGTAGCATCATATCTGCATCTGTTCATTCTGTAGGAAGACAGGATATAATGACAAAGGCTTATCAATGATGACAAATATCAATAATTATCAATAATGACAAAGGCTTATCAATGTCCCTTAAAAATGAGAGGCATTCTCCTTATTTCTTCCCTGACTTACTAACACAATTGATCTTCTGAGTTGCTAAAGCTCCATATGATTCCTTAGTAGGCCACATTTAAAATAACCCATAATTGAAAAATTGTACTTTGTGGTTTGAGTGTTCAGGTCCACTCATCCATCCACAGCAAGATCGAATTAGATGGTACAGACTGCAGTTTTCTCCCCTTTGTTTTGGAGGGAACAATGCTCACTTTTCAATCTTCAATTGTTTATTCTTATTCAAAAGGGATGTCCAGCAGCCCTTGGATACAGATTGCCAGCATATACAGGTCCTCAGAGTCATCATGATGATCAACAGTGTAGATGTATAGCCTAAGACCTACTAATGGCTTAATTCCAACTAAAAGAGAAAAAGAGAAGTTTGGGAGTTTAAACCAGAGGTGAAAAACATAATTTGTTTAATTTACAAGTCACCTTTGAATCAGTCAATCAGTCTCTTTTAGAGCCAAAATGACAGAAAATCTTTTAATTTTAGATTTATTTAGATTTATTTTCTATGGTAGTTTCCTAGATATATCAGAAGTTTCATCCCTTCTAAAATTTTTGCAGCACAGAGGAACTCCAGCCAGCAAGGCAGCTTCATCGGGGGCCCAACTTAAATGCCTCTATGCAAACGCACGTAGCATGGGGAATAAACAAGAGGAGTTAGAGACGTGCGCACACCTGCAGGGCTACGACCTTATTGGCATCATGGAGACGTGGTGGGATGGCTCCTATGACTGGAGTGCTGGAATGGAGGAACACAGGCTCTTTAGGAAGGAGAGCAGGGGAGATGAGGAGGGGGTGTCACCCTCTGTGTCAATGACCAGCTGGAGTGCATGGAGCTCTGCCTGGGGATGGATGAGGAGCCAACTGAGAGCTTGTGGGTCAGGATTAAAGAGAAGGCAGGGACAGGTGACATTACGGTGGGGGTCTGCTACAGGCCACCCGACCAGGAAGACCGAGCAGATGAGGCCCTCTATAGACAGATAGGAGCAACCTCATGCTCACAAGCCCTGGTCCTCATGGGGGACTTCAACCACCCCGACATCTGTTGGAGGGACAACACGGCAGGGCGTAAGCAATCCGGGAGGTTCTAGGAATACGTTGGTGATAACTTCCTTCTCCAAGTGGTAGAGGAGCCAACGAGGAGAGGTGCTATGCTGAACCTTGTTCTCACCAACAAGGAGGGGCTGGTGGGGAATGTGAAGAAGCTCAAGGGCAGCTGGGGCTGCAGGGACCATGAAATGGTGGAGTTCAAGATCCTTAGGGCACCGAGGAGGGTGCACAGCAAGCTCACCACACTGGCCTTCAGGAGATCAGACTTTGGCCTCTTCAGGGATCTGCTTGGTAGAGTGCCATGGGACAAAGCCCTGGAGGGAAGAGGGGCCCAAGAAAGCTGGGTAATATTCAAGGATCACCTCCTTCAAGCTCAGGAGTGATGCATCCCAACAACGAGGAAGTCAGGCAAAAACGCCAGGAGGCCTGCATGGATGAACAAGGAGCTCCTGGACAAACTCCAACACAAAAAGGAAGCCTACAGAGGGTGGAAGCAAGGACAGGTAGCCTGGGAGGAATACAGAGAAATTGTCCCAGCAGCCAGGGATCAGGTGAGGAAAGCTAAAGCCCTGACAGAATTAAATCTGGCCAGGGACATCAAGGGCAACAAGAAAAGATTCTATAGGTACATCAGGGATAAAAGGAAGATGAGGAAAAATGTGGGCCCTCTCTGGAACAAAACAGGAGACCTGGTTACCCGGGACATGGAGAAGGCGGAGGTACTCAATGACTTTTTTGCCTCAGTCTTCACTGACAAGGGCTCGAGCCTCACTGCCCAAGCAGCAGAAGGCAAAGGCAGGGACTGGGAGAATGAAGAGTCGCCCACTGTGGAAGAACATCAGGTTCGAGACCATCTGAGGCACCTGAAGGTGCACAAGTCCATGGGACCCGATGAGATCCATCCGCGGGTCCTGAAGGAACTGATGGATGAAGTTGCTAAGCCACTCTCCATTGTATTTGAGAAGTCGTGGCAGTCCGGTGAAGTTCCCACTGACTGGAAAAGGGGAAACATAACCCCCATTTCCCAGGGAAAAAAGGAAGACCCAGGAGACTACAGGCCAGTCAGTCTCACCTCTGTGCCTGGGAAGACCATGGAACAGATCCTCCTGGAAGCTCTGCTAAGGCCCATGGAGGACAGGGAGGTGATTTGAGACAGCCAGCATGGCTTCACCAAGGGCAAGTCCTGCCTGACTAACCTAGTGACCTTCTATGATGGAGTGACTACATCAGTGGACATGGGAAGGGCTACAGCTGTTGTCTGTCTGGACCTCTGTAAGGCCTTTGACATGGTCCCCACAACATCCTTCTCTCTGAACTGGAGAGGTAGGGATTTGATGGGTGGACTGTCTGGTGGGTGAGGAATTGGTGAGATGGTCGCATCCAGAGGGTAGTGGTCAATGGCTCAATGTCCAGATGGAGATCGGTGACAAGTGGCATCCCACAGGGGTCCGTATTGGGACCGGTAGTGTTTAATATCTTCATCAATGACCTAGACAGTGGGATCGAGTGCACCCTCAGCAAGTTGGCAGATG
The DNA here is from genome assembly GCF_965638725.1 of Aptenodytes patagonicus. Lineage (NCBI taxonomy): Eukaryota > Metazoa > Chordata > Aves > Sphenisciformes > Spheniscidae > Aptenodytes > Aptenodytes patagonicus. The sequence continues at coordinate 10,459,981 of NC_134950.1, read as the reverse complement.
ACACCAAGCTGAGTGGTGCAGTCGACATGCCAGAGGGACAGGATGCCATCCAGAGGGACCTGGACAAGCTCGAGAAGTGGTCCCGTGTGAACCTCATGAGGTTTAACAAGGCCAAGTGCAAGGTCCTGCACCTGGGTCAGGGCAACCCCCGGTATCACTACAGGTTGGGGGATGAAGAGATTGAAAGCAGCCCTGCCGAGAAGAACTTGGGGGTACTGGTGGATGAAAAGCTGGACATGAGCCAGCAATGTGCACTCGCAGCCCTGAAGGCCAAGCGTATCCTGGGCTGCATCAAAAGAAGCATCACTAAGACGTCAAGGGAGGTGATTCTGACCCTCTACTCTGCTCTGAGGACACCCCACCTGGAGTACTGCGTCCAGCTCTGGAGCCCTCAGCATAAGAAAGACACGGACCTGTTGGAGCTGGTCCAGAAGAGGGCCACGAAAGTGATCAGGGGGATGGAACACCTCTCCTGTGAAGAAAGGCTGAGAGAGTTGGGGTTGTTCAGCCTAGAGAAGAGAAGGCTTTGGGGAGACCTTATTGCAGCCTATCAGTACTTCAAGGGGGCTTCTAAAAAAGATGGTGGCAAACTTTTTAGCAGGGCCTGTTGCGACAGGACAAGGGGGAATGGCTTTAACCTAAAGGGGGGTAGATTCAGACTAGAGATAAGGAAGAAATTTTTTATGCTGAGGGTGGTGAAACACTGGCACAGGTTGCCCAGAGAGATGGTAGATATGCCATCCCTGGAAACATTCCAGGTCAGGTTGGAGGGGGCTCTGAGCAACCTGATCTAGTTGAAGATGTCCCTGCCGATGGCAGGGGGGTTGGCCTAGATGACCTTTAGAGGTCCCTTCCAACCCAAACTATTCTATGATTCTATGATTCCATATGTTCCCCCTTTACTGTCACGTATTGGCTAAACAAAGGCTCATGAAACAATTCTGAGTTCACAAATTGATCAGAGAAGTTGACTGATTTTTTTTTAAAAACAGTTTGTCTGTAAAACGCCACGCTGGCCATAATTTCAGTGTGGCTTGAATAGTTATGCTTATTTAGAGAATAGAAGTTGAGTTTTGTGTTTGACCTTCAATGAACTTCAGGTGAATAGTTTACAGTTTTGACAAATATTGAACATTTTTGGTAGCAATAGTGCCTGAAAGATACTGATGTATAATTGTATACCGTACTGGCTCTTCACAACATATCAGCTTTATGAATGCCAGAATAGACTCAGTGTGATCTTTAAGACCTCTGATATATGATGTGGAATAATGACATAATGCTGAGTGATAACATAATTGGCAATCTGAAAGAGTCAATCAAGTATATATATCTGTCTGTATTTTTCTCTTTAACATCATCTTCCCTTCATTTTGCCTCAAGTCATAGTGAGGGAGTACTGCATTGCAGCTTAAATAAATCTTGGTTAAAATAAAGTGGGTAAAATTTTGTCATTAAAAATGGAGGACAGGATTGTTGAAACACTGGAGAAATGTGCATAGCTTTTAGTGATTTTCTTTGGCTCAAAACTCCAAAATAAAATCTGTGAATTGAAAATAAACCATTTAATTTTCAGAATTACAGTATTTAGCTTATTTGATTTAAACCAAAGTTTGATAATAATTTAGTAATAGCAAGCCGTTTCAAACTGAGGTGAAATAAGATGTTCTGCACTGAATTAATTTAGCATGAACTGAAAGAATTTATAAAGCTTTATAAAGCTTTATAAAGCTATTCATGATAATTTTTTTTTTTAATGGTGATTCAAAATAAAATTGTCAGAAAATTTCAAAACAAATGAAACAAAACCCCAAATATTCACTCAATTGTTAAACTGAGAAAATTTATCATTAACTAAATGATACAGAGGTTTATGTTGGGTTGCTGGAAGAGAAATATATTTCATACACAATGCATAGTACTGTGTGGGTATTTGTGAACAAGGAAACGATTGACTTCCAAGTGCAATAACTGCTTAATGAGTTTTTTTTAAAAAGCACATTGTCATAACATTTATCATATGAACTGGTTTTGTTTACAGATTATTTAATAATTGTTTTTTAATATGTTAAAAATTATTCATTGGTGTATTTTAGTTTTGAAGAATAATAGGGTTCCTCGTACTACAGATTCCAAGAGAAAGGGATTAGATCTGTGAAATAGACTGGCATGGAGTGTTTTAATATGGCCTTCACTTTTATTGCACATGCCCTCTGTATACAGGATTTTTTTCCTTTTATTAGTGTTATTGCCTCTGTTTTTTTTCCTTTGTTCTTCTTTTAGTCCAGGTTATATATGAAACACACTGGAGGTATTTTTCATCTAATCATCCTTTTCCTTTCCTGACAGAATATAGGCAAGGATAAAAAAAGTTTAACTAAATTCCTATATAACTATCTAACTAAAAGAGGGATTTTGGACTTTCTGATCCTGACCATATATTATTCCACGTTAGACAGTACAGCTGTGTAGAAAGGTGTATAAATGCACCCCTGTACTGTATGAAGCACACTCTGTGCTGAAACACTTTGCGCAAGGACTTAGAACAACACCTCCATTTCTTGTTTTGAAGTCAAGAACCGCAGCACCTAAAACATAGATGGCTAATCCCAGCATGATCATCCAGAGCACCTCAACCAGATGCTTACGTTCTTTAGACAGTCAATGGAGAGAGACAGTAGCCTCTGAAAGATGGGGCTGCACCTAGAAGTGTAGATGGGGAGCTCCTCAGAGTTACCAACAGCAAATTGAGAGGAGCATGTCCCCATTGCTGTCCCTTTCACGAGTGCGGGGGGGTGACTCAGGGCTCACTACTCAGTACCTGCAGCCACCTGGGATGCAGTCACTGCAGCCCTCTTCTGAGGTTAAGTACCCTTCATGGCAATGTCCCCAGCACGTAAAAGGGGATGTGACACCAGTGCCCGCTTCTTTCATGGTAGTTTAACAACTGCTAGCATTGCTGCTAGAAATAGGAGACCTTAGTTCTAGGTCCTCTTTTGTATGCAGATATTTAGATGTATAACTTCAGCACCCTGGGCTGGCCTTCACCACCAGGCTGTTATATATTTGGGAGAATCAGAGGAAGCAAAACTACCTTCCACATCTCTTGTTGAGATTGATTACTTAGAAATGCAAGGACAAGAGTAGAAGCAAATTTGGGGGAGGCGGGGAGGAAATAGTGGTTAGATTCAGCTGAGAAGAGGCAAGCATGGCATTCTGGTACCTGAAAATTTATACGTCCAACACCCATTTGATAAAAGACAGAAACTGTGGGAGGGAGAAGATATACTTGTATCCCAGACTGTTGACTAAAAATCGTCCTATGGAGAAAGGATTAACTCCTTGCCATGGTGAGAGAGAATTACAGGATGGAAGAATTCAAAGGCAAAATGAGGCTGAAGAATAGAATAGAATAGAATAGAATAGAATAGAATAGAATAGAATAGAATAGAATAGAATAGAATAGTCTATTCTATTTCAGTTGGAAGGGACCTACAATGATCATCTAGTCCAACTGCCTGACCACTTCAGGTCTGACCAAAAGTTATTGCATGTTATTAAGGACATTGTCCAAATGCCTCTTAAACACTGACAGGCTTGGGGCATCGACCACCTCTCTAGGAAGCCTGTTCCAGTGTTTGATCATCCTTTTGGTAAAGAAATGCTTCCTAATATCCAGTCTAAACCTCCCCTGATGCAGCTTTGAACATTCCTACATGTCCTATCACTGGATACCAGGGAGAAGAGCTCAGCACCTCCCTCCCCACTTCCCCTCCTCAGGAAGCTGTAGAGAGCAATGAGGTCAACCCACAGCCTCCTTTTCTCCAAACTAGACAAGGCCAAAGTCCTTAGCCGCTCCTCAGAGGACATGGCTTCCAGCCCTTTCACCAGCTTTGTTGCCCTCCTCTGGACACATTCAAGGACCTTCACATCCTTCTTAAATTGTGGGGCCCAGAACTGCACACAGTACTCCAGGTGAGGCCACACCAACGCTGAATGCAGCGGGATAATCACCTCTTTTGACCGGCTGGTTATGCTGTGTTTGATGCACCCCAGACAGCGGTTTGCCCTCTTGGCTGCCAGGGCACACTGCTGACCCATATTGAGCCTGCTGTCGACCAGCACCCTTGGATCCTTTTCTGCAGAGCTGCTCTCCCAATTTAGACTTGTGCCCAGTGTTACTCCATCCCAGGTGCAGAATCTGGCATTTGGTCTTGTTAAATTTCATCCCATTAATCATTTGCCAATGCTTCAATCTTACCTAGATCCCTCTGCAAGGGGGATACCTCCCAGTTTAGTACCATCAGCAAACTTGCTAATGGTGCATTCAACTCTTGCATCCAGATCATTGATAAATATATTGAACAGAACTGGCCCTAGAATTGAGCCCTGAGGAACACCACTGATGACTGCTCGCTAGCCAGATGTAGTCCCATTCACTACAATCCTTTAAGCTCTGTCCTTCAGCTAGTTCTTCACCCAGTACCCCATGTACCTGCTCATCTCACAGTTGGACAACTTGTCCAGAAGGATGCTGTGAGGGACAGTATCAAAAGCCTTACTAAAATCCAGAAAAACGAAATCCACTGCCTTGTCTTCATCCACTGGGTGGGTGACCTTATCACGGAAGGATATTAATTTAGTTAAACAGGACTTTCCTTTTGTGAACCCATGTTGATTGTGCCTGATGACTGCATTGTTCTTCAGATGTCTTTCAATAGTACCCAGTATAATCTTCATAATTTTTCCAGGTACTGACATTAGACTAACAGGTCTGTAGTTTCCTGGGTCTTTCCTAATGCCCTGCTTGTAAACTGGAATAACGTTGGCCAGCTTCCAGTCAACGGGGACCTTCCCAGACTCCCAAAACCTCTGGTAGATGATGGAGAGGGTCCTGCCATAACATTTGCCAGCTCCTTCTGTACTCTGGGATGAATCCCATCAAGCCCCATGGACTTGTGAACATTCAGCTGATACAATTGGTCCCTTACAATTTCAGTGTCCACAAATGGAAAGTCACTGTTCCCACACTCATGGTCTTCCAACTCAGAGGACCAGAAGCCCAAGGTCTACCTGTATTATTAACAACTGAGGCAAAAAGCATTGAATGCCCTCACTTTTTCTTCATCCCTATTTGCCAGGTGGCTATCTTCAACAAATATCTGTCCAGTGTTTTCCTTGGATGACCTCTTGCTGTTAATGTACTTAAAAATGCTTTTAAAAAAGGAAATGGATAAGAAGGCACTCACTGGCATGTGTTATTAGACTGTGAAAGTTTTCTAAGGGAATCAATAGAAAATCCGTTCACTTTAGTAATTAAAACAATTGAAACATTTCTGTGACTATAATTTCAAGGACAATCTTCACTGAATGATGACAGAGACTGTTTTGTTCTGTTTCCATAGCATACAGTGCAGTAAGATCTTGGTTCACAGCTTGTGTCCCTAAGTGCTGTGGCAATAAAAATGTAACAATAATATCTGTTTTTTTAGTCATATGAAGAATCCAAATAATTAAGTAACATGTATCTTCTTTGCTCTTTACAGAAATACAGACATTGTCAGATAAGTCTGTGACTTGCTCTTAGTCAGAAATGACTCAGACTTGAAACATAACTTCTTCATCCCTTGTAACCAGGATTCCTTTGTCACTGTAACTCAAGAGTGCCCTTGGCTACAAGAAGCAGCTAAACAGGCAATTAAATAAGATATGTTTTGTTTTATTTAACTTTGTAAGAGCAGTAGCATCTCCACGTGGCCTGTGGGTTCAGAATCTTCATTTCCCCTTCTATGCAAGAACCCATAATTTCCCCATTGTTTTTCAAATAAAGTGAAAGGGGCGTCCTAGTTCACTAGGATGAATCATCATGTAGAATCACTTTAACCTGACCAGATCTTACATCTTGTTTAACGAACTGAAATTTCCCCAATCTAGCCCTTCCTTATGTTCTCTGTAGCTAAGCTAAAATACGGGGTGCAAGAACAGAAGTTGAATCTACTTTGCTTGAAAAAGAAGCAGACTTTGTTGCCAGTGTCTCTGAAGCAGAAGCAAGCAAAGGCATTTAGTGGTCCAGCTATCTGCAATGCCTGGACATACTTTCACTGTACTTTCACTGTCAACCCAGAAGCTTCCTCCCTAGGGGACTCTTGTACTAGATTCCATTAATCCCCTTGGGTTTTCTAGTCCTCCTTCTTGCATTGGGGAATTTATCCCTTTATTTTGCCTTAGCCTGTTGTGGTCAGTGGAGTTATACTGATTTATATCTGGGAGAAGAATTGTTAAAATTAACCATGTAATGGTTCATGTAATATCTGGGACAATTTACAGAAATTTACAAGATGGAAGTAGGGTACAGCTAGCTTGATCTGGAAGATATCTGAATGCTGCCCTTTCAGGTAAATAAGTTTTGGAATGTAGTTTGCTGGAGTTGGGACATCTTGGAGAAACACCAATGTCTTGCTTTTAGGTTAGCAATGCCTTCTCTTTGGAAGAATCCTAAAGTTGACTTCACTTTTTTCTTCCTATGCATTTTGTGGGAATTTAAGACAGGAATTTTCTCTCATCCATTACAGTTTTTCCATAGCTGCTTTGCACATAAGTGTTTTGATCTGAGAAAACAGGTTTAAGAAGAGACATGAGAAGAACATGACAGTGTGACTATTAATTTCTTTTGTGCTAGGAAAATGTTCCTTGTTCTCAAGATCTTTAAAACAAACAGAAAGTCAATCCATTTCCTAAATGAGAAAGGAGACATAATAAAATCCAGATCTCCCCACTGCTCTCCCCCATATAAATGATACTATTTCCTACAGGGGAATAACAACCCTGATCTTAATATGGGAAAAAAGACCCCCACCACAGGAAATGCATGTTTCTCTTGCTCAGTTCAGACTCTTTAACAGACAAAGATGCTCAACTGAGTTTCTTTGGCAGTGATTATCCCACAACAGCATTTCATTAAGTGGTGTGGGGGATTTCCTCTTTACTTCCGCTCCAGGCTTACTCACAGATCTCACAGATGCAGATCTCTCAAATGGCAGCCTTTTTTTTCCTCCCAACCCCCCAAGAATTTAAAGATTCCTTTTAGAAAAATAAATTTCCTTTTTATTGTGACTCAGAGTTATTCAGTCCAATCCAGCCTATGCAAACACACATGCAGCTTTAAATTAGCATTTGTGAACAAGCTGGGTTTCTTTGGCTGTTTGCTAAGACTTGGCAGTTCAGTTCCTTGAGGAAAAAAGAGAGATTCACAGCTATTTATGGCTTGATTTTCAGACATGCCGAGTACCTCCTGTGGACCTTGAGAGCTGTTCCTCTGAAAATCAGGTCACTGATGTGATGCTGGAAGGAGAGAGCACAAGGAAAAAGAAAGGCTCTGATTTCCAAACACAAGTGTTTATATGATTTGGGGAAGAAAAGAAAATGAATAAAGAAACCAGTTCTTAAAGGTCTTGTTTGGAGCTAGGACTGAACTCCATATTTCAGACTGAATCTACGCCTGAGAGATGCCTGTGTGCAGAAAAGCACTGACAATCGCCTATTTTCTAGTGTAAGCAAACTATGTCTTGCTTCTCTCCCCAGCTAACTTGCTAGTAAATTACTAAGAGCTTCATTTTTTACTGTGTGTCCAGCACTGGCTGGAGAGGTTGCTCTCCTCCTTTCTGCCTCAGCTGCTTGTCACTGTCTCCAGCCAGAGGTTCCTGTCCTCTCTGCATGTTACTGAGCAGCTGCTCAATGGGAGCAGTCACTAAGTTATTCACTTGAAGTAGACCAGCTAATACATTTTAAAAAGTAGGTCTTTGACTAAAATGCAGTAGGCAGTGCACACGTGACCTGTTCAGCTGTGGGATCTGAGCCGGGTGGTGCTCTTTACCAGAGGTAATATCTGCTTTACTTAGTTTTGAAAGCCTGTTTTTGACCCAGAATTTCTCTCTGTGGCACCCGACATTAAAACACAGTGGCACAGAGAGTAGTTGTTACAAATCCAAACTACTAGAGACTTTAAAAAAATCATTTTTTCCAAAACTTTATCATAAGTTTTTAAGTCAGTTCCTAAAGCAAACCCAAAATGTAGGTCCCATCTATACTAAAAATAATCACATGCCAACAATGCACTTGTCCATTTCTTAGCATTAGAAAAAAATTGTATGTACATAGTAGACTTTTATTCCCTCACCATCTGCTAATGTAGGGTTAAAGGTGAGATTTCCAAAGGTACTTAAGCTCACAAAGTGAGAATTTCTTGACTTTCAAGGACATTATATTATTAGGTAAGTTGTTCTATATAACAGATTTCCATTAAGAAAAATAAAATAAAAACCAACACCAAAACCACTTGTGTTTTGGGGCTATATATGACAACTGGAAAATACATGATTTTTTCTAAATTTCCAATGCAATTTAATATAGACATATTCCTTTTAAAAAAAGCTCAGGGTTTTCTGTCCTTCACTAACTCCTAGATGCTCTTCAGTGTCAATGGGCATCAAGTGTCCAGATCCCTCTAGTAGCTCTAAATTCCACAGTAAATATTTAAATTCTGAGACAGCTTTTGTAGGTCAAATTCCCTTAAATGGAACTGGAGCAATTACTGCCAAGGACATAAGTTTATAAAAAAAAAAAAAAAAGAAGAGTGCAGTAAAGTTGATAGTCTGGGTCTCCCTGCAGGACAGAATGAGAGTAATTATTTCATTGCAAATAGAATAAAATACCTTGTGATTTGTTATTTATTGATCAAAAAAATATGCTTTTTTGCCAGTTTCCTGCAAATACGCAAACTTTCGAATTTGGCATAAATGCCCAAGTGGATAAAAATTTCTGAATCTCTGACCTGCATCCTAGTCCTGCCAAGTGGGTTTGAAACACAAATTCCATGAAATAAGGGATGAGTGGAACAGTAACCCTTACATTTGTATCACCTACCATATAGCATTCCATAGCCTTTTTAATCTAGGATATTAAAAAACAGTACAGAGCTGTCTCACGGAAGTTACTTGCAAAGCTGTTTAAACAACCTTATGAGAACTAGAAAACCTGCTCTTTACACAACAGGAGTGAGATATGACAAACATTGTCACACTGAAAGATGGTTTATATTGGAGGATGAAGTAATCCACTTGAAATTTTCAAAAGCATCAAATTTTAAAGGCAGAAATTCCAGTAATTGCAATCTGAGCTGGGTATACAGTCTCTTTAGACAGCTTTAAAAATACAGCGTCTATGGATACAGGAAACTCTTTAAAGATTATTGTACAAGCCTGCTTTATTTATTTCTTGCAAGAGCATCCACAGTATGTCAGACTGGTCCCTTCCCAAAGAACTCTTGCAGCACACAGACAGCTGTACAGAGATCAGAGAAGGGCAACAGCAAAAGGGATTTACTATGCATGATACCTTACAGATGTAGCAGTCTAAATAAGAAGCCAAATAAAAGTAATCAGGGAAAAATGACTAGTGTTTATGCTTAGAAAGACAGCAATATCTTGATCTTTAAGCAATAAATCAGATCTTTAACTACTGATATATTTTAAATCAAAAGTTTAAAATCAATCTGTTTATTGGCTGAAATGGTTTTGAGCCAATCTCTGCATTTCTTCTGGCTTCAGTCATTGCTGTTTTCCAAGAAGACATTTGGCTGACTGGGTGACTGACTGATGGGTAAGAATGAATGAAAATGCATGTAATGACAGGGAAATTTCAGTAAGCCCAATACGCTTAGGAGGGCTGGGTTCTCTTCCTGGTTCTACTCTGAGAGGCTGTGTGGTTTTGGACAACTCAGTACAGCTTCCAGTGCTTTGTTTCCCTTGAAGATGAAATTCCAGATGTTTTTCTTGAAATATTTCCAAACATACAACACCTGGCAATACTGGACTTCCAAGCTGAATCCAAAACTCTAGACAAAGCCAAAATCAGTTCTCAGCCCAGTCTGTACCCTAAAACTAGAAAACACTTTGATTCCACTTTATTTCTTAATATGAAGTAAATAATCATTCTTAGAAAGGTTGTCCTCGTTGCATTTAGAAATATGGCCAAATAAAGAACCTAGTTCAGACATTAAGACTGAAAGATGTCCCGAGAATATTTAAATACACCACATCTCAATGTTTAATAAAAGTCTCTGTCCAGGCTTAAAATACAGCCGATAAAATTATTCTCTTTTTCCAAAAGTCCTAACACTTTGTCACACTGCTTGGAATCTTTTCTGCTCTTGAAATCATTTATTGTTGATGAAATTTTTTATCATTTAGTGTTGAAAGGCCTCAAGAAAAGCCTCATGTCATCTGCAGGAGGCTGGATGTAAACACACGGAAGGGAGGATTTTCCTTTTTATGGTATATATTTTTGATATCTTCCCACCTTTCAGGTCCTGTTTATGGCGTACTTGTATCTTTTCTCTTCTTCCTTCAGCAGAGATGGTGTCCTGCATCTTAATACCCTAGTCATCCTTGTGACTGTCATACAATCACCTGTGTAGTCAGAGACAGTCTGCTCTGCTCATAATAACACTTAAATGTCAGACCTTTATACACCTGCTCTTGAAAATTTGGATCTACCAAAATGTCTGCAAGAAATCACTCAATCCAAACATGACATTATATTTGTTTTCTTCAGCTGAGTTGAAACTGTGTGCTGTTTCTTTCTCTTGTCCCTGCTCATTGCAGGGAGGCTGGACTAGATGACCTTTAAAGGTGCCTTCCAATCCAAACTATTCTATGATTCTATAACGCTTGGAGAGTTAAAACTGGCATGGTATTTTTTCAGGCATAATACCTGTGGTTTGTAGGCAAACCTCCAGCAAACCAGCCTGCCTCACCCTGAGCAGGTGAAACAAGGTGTCATACAATGCAGTTTGGACCGATGTTTGATGTATGATGAAATAGTTCCTTCTGAATCTTTCCAGGGTGATCCTCCTGTGTCAGCTCAGGAAAGCCCCATCGTTTCACTGGATGGCCTCAGATGCCCAACTAGGCTTGCTTCTTTCTTGGTAGAGCACAGTTACCAGTCACAGCAAATATAGTGCTAATCATTATAGATGTTTGTACTTTTTCTTTACACACTCTGTTCATGAGTGAAATAGTTAACCATGTCATTATTTGCACTGAGATCACCAGACTTCACTGTTAATGATCACTGAAAAACAGGGAGATGGTTCCCATTTATGTTATATCATTCTCTGAATACTCAGGCAGACATTCATGTGCCAATTATAATCTCTTCAGATACAGGTTTACTCTCAAAGACCCTGTGAGAGCACAGTACTGCTGTCCTAGCAAGCCTAAATAATTACAGCAGGTCTAGACATAGGCAAGAAAGTTGTGATTTTTTTTTTTTTTTTTAAACCCAAACCTTTTAAATGTACCAAAATATTAAAATAGGAGTGAGGGAAAGAAAGGAAATCTAGGAATCCTAAAATAAGAGGAGGAAGTTTTGACATTGTTTTTGCTCTTTTTTCTAATTATAGATCCAAGATATGTGGTTTGCGTTACTTTTCCGCTAGAAGGTAACAAACAGAACCACTTACACACTCACTTTGCTTTTTTTCTTCTTGTTTCTTATTTTTTTCAATGCAAACCCTTCCCCTGAGTGGTTCCCACAGTTTAAACTACTTATCTACAGGTGCTAAAATATCTGGTGCTTTAAGATAGAGTGATATTGCCCACTCTCTCTACCCACATGTCTATGGGTTCTGAAAACCAGTCAGTCAACAAGACAGGTTTGTTTCTATGTCTTCAGTCTCCTCACCTCCACAGCTGTCTACAAAAAAAAAAGGATGAACTGTCCTTTAAGTGAGCAGTGATGTAATGGTGCTTGTTAATAAAGTCTCAGTGGTATTGTGATTGCAGGACTTTCCATTGGAGTGCCTTTGCTGGGTCTTCTCCAAGAAACAAATTCAAATGTAATCACCTCATGTGTTGCAATGGAAACAGCCCTAGAGTACCACTCCAGCGTTTCAAATCAGACAAGCCTAGAATATGAAGAAAATTATTCTGTGTGTTGTAATAGTGATTTCCTGCAGTCTTTTTCTACACCTTTTGCCACCTTACAAGAATTCCTCATATTTTTAAGAAAGTACTGAGTTGTTGGAGAGGGCAAGGAAAAAATGCACATAACATTTTGCAAAATAAAAGGAGAAAAAAGCTAGAAATAACAAACTTTATGAGGTTCTACAACACTGTTCCAGTTTCCCATTACTGCAGGCAATAAGAACTCTCATAATCCCCTTCATAAATTGAACAAACTCCATCCTCAGTCTGCTTCGATTTCTTCGTACTTATTTTGGAAAGCTGTTCAAGAACTTCACTACTGTGAATAGTGGAAAACTTATTGTTATTAACCTGCAACTATTCAAGGCCAGATTAGTTTTGTCTCTGTCATTTTCAACTGATTTTCCATGTTGTACTCAAACAGTCCTTTGTGTTTCTTACAGTCTCCCCTTTTTTTTTTTTGTTCCACTTCTGAAAAGTTCCAATTCTCCTCTTTGTTGATGATGTTTCCTGACTTCGTGTCATCGACAAATCTTATTAGTCTCTTATTATTGTACTTTGGCCATAGTTTCTAATAAAAATATTAAATAAGATGCATTTTAAAACTATTTCTAGAGGAACTCCCTTCCCGTTTAGCACAATCCATGGGTTTATCCTCTTTAACCAGCTCCTTACTGGATTTATGATTCATTTACTAATTTACATCTTTTCCAATTTAATCTATGGATTCCCATGTGACAACATATAATGTTGAAAGCCGAATAGATTTAATCTACCAAAGTTTCTTCGTCTAAAATTCATTTCTCATTAAAAGATATGGAGCTATTCTGACTCAATCTGTCTTTGGTAAGTTCACGTGACATCTCTTGCATGGCTTAATAAATATTTATTTATTCTACAGCACTGCGCATAGTTAAGATCAAACTAACTTTAAAATTATTCTCTTACACATTTGATGTTTTCTCATAAAATTGCTCTCAGGAGGAGACCTTTAAAGGAGAAAAGTGGTGTTTGTCAGTGATGTCTACAACTGGTAATAGAAAGGATAAAGGGCCTCATCCACAGTATGTATGTCAGATGGAATCTTTCCACTGACTTAGTGATCTGCAGATCAGTCTTACAGTAGTCTAAAAAATCACTGCTTCTTTTTAAATTTTATCATCAGCAAAAACTTTTGTGGTCCAGCTACTGAGACAGACAAGGAATACATATGGCATTATAAGACAGGACAGATTTTGTTTCACTGGCTATTTAGTAACTAATTTGCCCATCATTAGTTCTAGCTAAAATTTTCAATATTAATAAGGAATACCTTACAGTTGCATGTTGATGAACTATCTAGTCTGAAAAACAGAGTGTAAGATCAGAAAATATTGCTTCTGGACCTTATGTATAAATCAAGAACAAAATAGGTACTATGGAAATATGATCAAATCATTATGGAGCAGTCATAGCAATATCAACACTTTTTTAAAAAAAGATGGTAATATCTTATTATAGAAACATTCAGTAGCTAATGCAAATACACAAAATTTCTGGACTCAGAAATTGAGTGAGTTATGGCTTTGATTCATAAAAACACTGTCGAGTGCTCATATTTAGGGTGTTTAAGTATGTGCACAAGTAGTGTTTAGAACAGGCATGTTTCCTTCAAGGTTGAAGTTAGGAATTTTGTACTGCTCTATTAACTAGTTAACCGATGGCATTAAAATAGTACATAGTCAGGAGTGCCTTGAATCCTCAGCACTAGTGAACGAGTGTGCATCTGAAATCATATCAAGTTCACCACATCATTCTAGTTATAGAGCCAAACTGTGATACAAAACTTAGTCTTCCATGCTGAGAGGAGGCGAATGGAAATCAGGCGCCAGTTCTTCAGAGAAAACACAAGCTCCTGCTGCATCGTGTGTTTGTTACCGCCATGTTCATTTCATTAGAGGTAAATCTTTTGTTATTCCAACTCCTTAGATTCTTAAAACAGCAATCCAGAGCTTCTTTCCCAGCTACCATAAAGCCCACATGCTTGGAGATGTACCCTGACATTAGCAAAATAGGTGAGACGCATCTGAGCTTTGGGGAGGACAGTGCAATCCCTCTGCATTATACATTGCCAAGTGGGGAGTGCCACTTGTTTTAACGCTTGTGTCTCTTTCTTTATACCTTGGCATGACTTCCAGCAGGCTTGCTGCTAATCCATCTGCTAGCTTCCAGACTTGAGGAGGTCATTTAGATACTCCTCTTCCACAACCTTCCAAGACCTCAGTTTGTAAGTTTTCCTGGGATAAACTTTACCTTCAGGCTATACACAATCTATTTCTTTTTAGAGGTTTAAGTATTTCAGTGACCACTTTTAAGAAGTGAAGAGAACAAGGAGGATTTTTGTGGAATGAAGTGGCAAATGAAATGCAGATAATAGTTCTGAAGTCCTAGATGTTTCCACCTGTTCTCAGATCTGGCTATGAAGCAGCAGGTGAAGAGCTAGCTTGTCACTTTTCATGACACTGACCTCATTTTTTTTATTTTTAGTATGTGGGGAAAGGGTCAAAAAAAGGGCTAAAGAGCAGAGTCCTCCATCAAAGGATGATATAATCATGGGTTGTAACATTATTGATGGGCATTTCAGTAATTATTTGTCAACAGGGACAATCCAAAGTAACAGGAGACTGAGTTGTAAGGATTAAGCCAAGGGAAATATTCCGGTTTTTACTGAACAACATTCAACAGAAAAATACATTTTTCTGTTGGACTGTCAACACCCTCTAAAATACATTTTCTGTGTAACTGCACACTCCCATACCTATGTATACATCACTAGGTAATTTTTTCTAAAATACAGGAAAAAATCCTCTAGTAAAAATCAAGCAGAGGAGTGATGGCAGAGAGTTTTTGCCTTTGCACTTTGAGACGAAGTATTTCTAAACTGCACAGCCCCTGAACTTGGTTACAGAAGTACATCTCTCAGTGAAATAAAAAGAAATACTGTCTATAGGAAGAAGTTTAGGAAAAGTTTAATGGATAGATCACATGTCTGAAATAACATTTGACATTTCTTTACAGTAGGCAAAGCATCATGAATATTTGTTTTTTCCTGTTTGATCTGTGTTAGCTCTGTTTTCATTTTTTTTTTGCTAAATTCGTATATCTACCAGACTGCTAGATGAAAAGGTGGAAATCATACAATCCTGTTTTTAAATTTCTTTGCCTGCAAGGCTGGTTTAAAGGATTTAAAAAAAAAAAAAAAAAGTGAACTGGTATTGCACTGTCAGATTCTTAATGCAAATCAGTCAAACCTCTACAGACTGACCACTAGAGCTCAGTTTTAAGAAACTCAGCCTGTTGCTGATTTGAATTGAAATCTCTTCGACTGATTGACTTCACAAGCTTGAAAAGCTGTATTGAAGAGATGATGTGGTTCTGAGTAAAAGAAGAAAAGAATTCCACTGTGGAAGTGGCTGAAACCCTTGAAGCTGTGTCTAAACTGATTCATGTGATACTGCTTCTTCATGGTCTGGATATTAGCCCCACCACACCCAAATCCCTGCTTACCTTTCACTCTATGTGAGTTCAGGATCTTGATTGTATTGATCTGGCAGTCACAGACATCCTTTGGCATGCAATCTTGCTTCCAAATAGATTAAGACCACAATAAACCTTATTTTCAGTCCTTCTATTCCCGTTGTTCCAGAAAACTCCCTCCTCTGTCAATTAGAAACTTGCAACCAGTTTCCAGCCTTGAGTCATGCATGGACAGTTTTCACTCATTCAGCCTCATGCTGACATATTTCTATAGCTTTAATAATTGATTCTTTCCATGAAATATACCCTGATGCATTAAGAGGCAGCAATGGCATCCCTTCTCAGTATTAATTTTGACATACTAAGCAAGCCAATGCTTTCGGGCTCCTCTTACAAGTGAAACTCTCTTCCCCTCATTATTGGTTTACATGAGCATGTCTTATATTTCTGTAAGAAATCTGTGGATTTATATATGCATTCAGGGATTTCTGTCTCACTTAAACCCTCTGTGTATTAACTCTAATCAGGCTGGGTCCAAAAATCTTAAGTCTTTCTGCAGGACATGCTGAGCTCAATAGTATATCTGCTTGGTCCAACACTTCCCAGAAGTATTACCCCTGGACATTGTATCCCTGGAGGTGTCAGACTTACTGCTCAGGTATTAAACATCTGCTGTGCATATGTGCAGCAAGTCTGAAGAGCAGGAAAGCATTCAATTCGGTGCATACATATCTTTTCACTGCATGTAAGTTTATTTGGGAAATTTGGGGAGGAATAGGGCAGTTCTCCCTGTCTCAATAGCTTCCTGTTTCCAACTTGAATGAGCAGAGGTGATGGTGACTGAACACATTAACTGTATGCGCTATACTTGCAGTATCTCACCTGATACAATTTTGGATTACCTTTTACTTGGCCAAATCCCAGTGTTGTCTCAGAGTCCTCTGAAACCGATCGATGCATTCAGATCTCTTTCTGTATCATGTTCAACTGAAGGGCACACAGTTCATAACAAAAATTATTATTAATATTTGGTGTCCAAATGAACTTCTGATATTCTCATCTTTCACAACATGGTTGATGCAATTCCAGATTTCTGCCACTAGCAATTTTCTTCATTAATACAGTCCAAAATTTTGCAGCAAGGTCACTAACTGACTATATTAAATAAACTATTAGTTCCTTTCTTCTTAGCTAGTCCCTTATAGTTTTGTATTAGACCTCCAACCTGACTGAGGGCTCCAGTCACAAGCATCTAATTCATTTTAATTGCAAAATAATTTATTAAAAAAAAACAGTTTGAGTCTTCTAAGTGTCTGGTATCATTTAGTCTTGCCAGTATAGATAAATATGCTACCTGAAATACTTTTGAATTTATTTTTTAAATTGCCACTTTGTTCCAATGGGACAAAATTATCAGAAGATGAAAATTCAAACTAATACTATGGTACATTAATGAAGAATATGGCCTGTATTTTTCATGGTATAAATGAAGATGAAGTAAGTGACAATAGTTTTTCAAAAATATTGTTCATAACATCCCTGTATTTGTTGGCTGGATGTTTTTATGGAAGTAAACCTTTTCAGATCAAATAGAAGGAGACTTTTTTTTTCCATACAGATACAGTGACTGCTTTGACTTTTAAAAGCCCTCTGTATTGATCAATTCATCTTCCTCTGGAAATATTACAAACAAATGGAAGTGAGAAAAAACACTTTTGAAGTGTTGAATTTGAGACTCACTACATGAGAAAACAGGGTAGAGGTGGGTCACACAGGATAAGACTTACACCCAGAAGCTCTTGTTGAAGTGTGAGTACCTTTTGGTGAGTCAATTACAAAAGTTTTGGTTTTAAAGGTTACTGCTACTATGATTTATGACAAAAAAGCATTACTGGTAGTAGGCAGAAAGCACTACTTTAGTGATGTCTCACTCCATCCAGCTAAACTGTGCTTAAATCACTGTAGCCTTAAGCACTCTTGAACCAGTTCAGTAAACATGGTTTTAATATAAACAAGGATTGGACAACTGCAAATCAGTGCCAGAGCTTGGAAAATAACCCAGGACTACTGGCCCTCAAGTCTATGCGCTAATTAATGCAAACATTTCCTCTCATCTAGCAAGTTAGGACTGCAAGGGATACAAAATAAAAGTGGAGGGTTTGTGTGTGCTGTTTTACTAACCTGCATCTTGTAAACATTAGTTACAATTGGACTTTTAGTATAAATTCCAGATTGCAGAGATCACTGTTCTCAGTCAGATACTTTTCTGATTCATTGATGTGTTTTGTTTTTCCTGGCTTTGTATTAAGGGAATTATGCCTCACTGAGTTGTGTAACAAGGATTGGGAGCTGCTCCTTGGCTAAAGCAACACTCACGCAAAGATACTCAGCCCCAGTAAAGCTGCATTAAGTCTGCCAGCTAACCAACAGCACTTTTCTTCTGTCTTTTTTTTTTTTTTTTTTCCCCCATTAGCTGTGAATGGTCATTTATTGGCTCCAGTTCAGTCCTCCTGACAAGAAGGGTTTTCTTGAGGATAATAGAACATAGCCAGGGTGTCTGAGTCTCTGTTGGGCTTTTTCATAACAGTCTAAATCGGTGCTTTTCAAACTGTTTTCATTTTGTAACTCCCTGAATATCTTCAAGGGGAGGTGCAAACCTCTGTGTAATAAATTTAAGCCTCCTGAGAAGATGCCTACCACAGTCTAGTTGACAAACTCTTCAGGAAACCTCTGGGGTTGCAAGCTGAGAATAGCTGGCCAGACCCAAAGTCTTATATGTGAACTCACATCAATCTAGAGCATTTTCAATCCAAGGTTTGAGATGAGAGAAATATTTCCAGTGATAACTTTGCATTTTTATTTAAAAACCTGTCCTCCATTAATGGTATTTCCTCTACATGAAACCTTTTGCTTTGTCAACTTATTTACTACCACAGTGGTGAGTTCAGAAATTTCCAGTGATATTAAGCCTTTCATTTCTAAATACACTCGTCACCTTCTGAGCTTTTCAATTTGTGGGAAGAAGAGTGGAAAGAACAAGGTACAGTCCAAATTACGGAGGAGGCAGAAGAGCCTTTCCTTTCTTAGATGATGCACCTGCGTGAGGAAAATTAAGGGAATTTTCCTGTTTTCTGTGTATGATCAGCTGTCACACAAACAAGAGAGCCTGCAGCATCAGTTACTCACCACAAGCAAATCTTTTGTTTCCGCACCCAGGTAGAAGTGTGCGATGGTATATCACTGTGCATACACAGACAGCTCTGCCTTTTGTGGGTGAGTTAATAGCCCTGTGTCTTTTTCTAACCTTTTCTCCCACCCAAAGAGCAGATAAGTAACTTCTCTGTTCTGTCATGGGGAAATAGGGTGGTGAGGACATCTCTGTCTCAGACAAGTCACAGGCTGGGAAAGGAGAGGACTTTGTAGCCAGGGATGAGGAGGGAAGGGTTGTTTCCTCTTCAGACTGAAGATTTTCTGGGATCTCAATCACATGTTCTAAGGTGATAAGATAATTCAGAAAAGTTTCAGATGTTCCTGAAAACTAGAGAAAAGTCCTACAAAACAGGACTCTAAAGGTGGATTATTGTACAGACTGAGTTATTTTCAAAAGATCACAAATTATTTCCATTCTTATGCGTACAGATCTAGAAACCTAATTTAAGTCACTGGTTTTTGAATATGGTAACCTGGAAGATTAATAATTGTCCTTTTGAAAAGTAACTGTCAGTCACACTGCCATGTAAGAATATTGGTACAAGATTAATAATGTTTTCAGGAGTTGAGAAAGTCAAATTTGTCTCAATTGATACTGTTTTTTCTTTCTGTTCTCATGAAGTCAGAGGTTTGGTTTCCTTTCTGTAGAAAGTGACCTGAAAAGAAGTGGAAACTTGTTTTCTGCTTTAGACACGTGACTTCTGAAGCAAAGGAATCCATCTACACTGCATCAAATATATACATTATAGACAGAGCTTATTCTGAGATGTAGGAGATGTACTGTTCTGAAATCACTCATTAACTAATGGAAAATATCAAAATGATCAATACTTCCAACAAAAGACATATACCAAAACTCTCATAGTCACTAAAAACCTATCAGGAACATTGTTTAGGTTTTTCCATCTCTACAAGGTTTGCAGTCTAATGAATTTTTGAGATTAAGTCTATTACTTGAGTGGTGGAAGTTCCTGAGTGTGTCAGGGTGAGATTTATGTGGTTCTGGACCTGCTAGAGCAAGAATCTGCTTTGTCTCTGGTACACACACAATCCTCTACTGACTTCGAGTTAGCTTTCACCCACATGGTCTTCCAAACCTCCTAAGATATAAATTGATTTTAAGGAGCTTGAAATCATTTTTGTTTCAACAGCCTCACCCTGCCTCCCTCATTCACTGCACACAACTTGCCCACACCAGGATCAGCATACACAGTTCCTACAATTCCACGTTTGCAATGCAAATTTCCACAGTGCACCCTTACAGACCCTAACATACTCAGCTGTGAACTCTGGAAGATCCCTTTAGACCAATGAGGGTAAAAATGCTCAGGGATCCACCTCTGCAGGGAAATCCTGAAGAAAGCAGGTATTTCTTCAAAAAAAACCCCATCCTACATGACTTCTTATGATGATTTTGAGGATGCTCACCAGCATAGTGGGTATGATATAAAAACCTGAGAAAGAAAGATCTGCACAGGTGTAGGCCGTATATGCACCAAGTGCGGACGTCCTCCTTCTAGTCCTATGCACATTTATGCTTTTACACAGCTTTGGTGTCATTCATCTAATGAATTTGACTGACCAAAGAGTGAAATTATTGCCGTATACAGTGCTGACACAATCCTCACCTATGCATGTGTAACATAGCAAAAAGTCCAAGGAATTTTATGGTGTGAAAACAAAGTTGTAGGAATCAACCAAATCTTGCTTAATTGCTGGGAGCTGAGGGCAGAATTAGATTACATCAGGATGCCTTTAAGCTGTGCGCCCATGTTTATCTAGTTGAATACTGCCTACACAGCAATCAAAACCTTCTGGAATTGCTTCCAATGTGATAAGGAATGATGAACAGAAAAGCTATTTAGCGATAGGTCCTTCTTGTGTGGAAGGAGCCATAAAAGGAGTGGGGAATACTGTGATGCTCAGCAGAGAAAGTGAAGTACAAGGTACACTGTACCCTCTCTGAGGGTAATTCTTACAACTGATATAGGAGTGCTGGGAGTGGAAGAGAGGAGGAAGAAGAGGTAATGAAAGAGGTCATGTACAAAATTACCATCCTCTCTGAAACCAAGCCTGAAAAGCCTGGTAACCAAAGAGTAGAAACTCTTTTTTTTTCTTTTTTTGTCTGTTCAATGTCTCTGGGAGAAACCTGTGAGGCAGGGACTTTTGTTAATTTTGTTTTTGCAGGAGGGAGCAGGGAGGAAATTGAGAGGGATTTATGTTCAGTCCTTTGTTTGTTTCAGAAGCAGCAGATCATCTAAGCGCTGATGGTCAGGGAGGGAGAAGATAAACCATTACCCATTTCAGCACCATTGCTCTTTTAAATTTTCCTTGATTCCAGCTATTTTTTGTTTCCATGGACAAGGATTACTGACTAACCCAGTCTCACAGAAAGTTGATTTTTCATCTCCCACAGTTAAAATAAGAAAAGATCACACACTGGTAGAATGGCAGGTCTGTGCTAAGGCTGTTTGTCCCCAGCAGACCATCTTGCTTTAAGCAGTGGATGTGTTCTTTGCTATTGACTGGAGAGTGAAAGTGAAATATAAGTACTATAAATGACCCGAGCTGATGAAGTATTAGAATTGCTCACTCAGCCAACAAAACCTGTGCTTCTCCTCCACGCTAAGGTCCATATAAGGACTCCATTGTAAAAACATTCTAAAGTCTTTTTATCAATAATATAATGCCTCACAAAAATAGAATCATATTTGGTCCTTGCTGGGTGTTCCTAGTCCCCCAACAGGCGGATGTCAGTGGCTGTGGTAAAAAGTGCTCTTCCATATCATGTAGATTGTTATTGTAAATAAAACCAGATTCTTTTAAGCTCCTCTCAGCCTAGACTTATTTATAACCTCACAAAAAAAGCTTATCCTCATGACATGCCATGCAGTAGTATATTTGATTATGCTTTGTTGAGTTGCGTACCGAAGTAGAACAATATTATGCTATTTAATGATGGTGAAATTTCATGTGTAGTTTCCTGTTGAAGACTTAGAGGAAATTATCAGAAACTTTGGAGCATCCATTTCCCTCCTCTTATCCTTTTTCAAACATAATATTTTTCCTTAAAAGATACCTTTTTTTCCACAGTGAGTCCTAGAAGCTTCTCCTTTCATCATCCAAACAACTGTTTCTCACAAAAGACATTTTCTTCAATCTAAAATTAGAGAGGTTTGTGAGGGGGAGGAAGGGAATTTTTATTTGTAAGAAATAATTTGTTTGAGTTTTCTTCCATGAATGACAGTGAAGTGTTGAGGTTTGGGGTGGGAATTAAGGAGACATTTCTTCCCCGCACCAGTTCCATTGTCAGCATTACCCAGCACTGAAGCTGATCATAGAAGGGGATGGAATTTCTGACATATTTTCAGCCTACAAAATTTCAGCCAATTCTTTCCCCTAACTTTCCAGCCACCTATAGCAACATTTAGCAAGTATATTCTGTTTTGATTTTCACTGAACTACGTCACAGAGTCTAAATATGTAGATGAATTGGATAATCCTGAGCATATAGTCTGGTCTATTGAGTTATACTTTACATCGTACTATGACATTATTTTTTTCTCATTCCCTGTATTGCAGCTAGCAAAAAATCTTAAGCATTGATAAATGTTAAATGGTGTTTTATGTTAATCACCCAGGGTTTTTTTTCAGCCCTACAACTTCTGTAAATTTGTGTTTTAACAAAATTTACTGAGTGGAGGAAGCAGCTAACCCCTGAGTATGTTAGGTTTTCCTGTTCTAAGCAGGTTGAAACTGATTAGTTTGTAAAGCAATGAAACCACAATAGTAAAAGCAAAAACATGTTCAATTGGAGAACAAGCACTATTTCTTACGGATCAATTCCAAGAATGTTTTCACTTTGTGTTACCTGACTGTTGTACAACATCAGGTCAGTTATACTTAGGTTTCCAGAAAACAACAGTTTTCTGCTTTCATCTATAACCAATATTAAATTTCAAAATAAAGAAAAAACAGAGTAGCTCAAAAATGATTGGCACAAAACACAAGATGTCAAGTAGTATCTAAGTATTTGTTGATAAAATGTAGTGGCTACCAGAACCCTTTTTCGTTCAATGTTATCTATTTTATTACTTATTGTGCTTGATTAAACTTGTGTTTACAAAAATGTCCATTTTAAAGGAACTTCTATAAATGGTCCCTTTCTGTAATAATGAGTTTTAACACAACTCTGAAGCCCAGAGCCATGCAAAATGTTGATAGTGGCGGTCAAAAACAGGAAATGCTCCTCTGATTTCTCTATCATGACCAATATATCTGATTCATAGCAAAACTGATTAATGATTTGTCATCACAACAACTCTCAGTGGAATCTCCTGTGATCCATTACATTTCAAAGGGCTCATGTTCAGATCTGAAATCCAAGAAAATGTTATCTCAGGCAGCTGCTCTTTAAAACATTCCTCTGTCATTAACTTCTGATACTTATGTGTCATCAGCAACAGTTTTTTAGCCACTCCAGTTCTACTGATGATACACATCGAGAGCCAAATACAAAACAGAGCTATTGAGGTACTGAGCAATCTCATCAGTGATATGCACCACTGAAAGTAAAAGGGTTTTTTTTAAAAAAACAAAACAATTGGACTTTTTATCTTTTTTGATTTCTTCAAATAAATATTAATTTCCAGGAAAATGAAGAAATGTTACAGTATTATGACTGTGACAAGATTTTTGCATGTCTGCTACTGTGGTTTACCTGTTAGTTTTCAACATACACAAAGTGTTATATGGACCAGAGATAGCAGACTCACTTAACAAGACCTTGTTTTGTGTGAATAAAATATATGCTGTGATTCAGGCTTGGAGGGATACGAGGTTTGAAAGCTTTCAGTAAAAGACTGAAAGGAAAAGTGAAGACACTGTGATAAGATCTATATACATGATGCAATTGCTGCTAACAGATTAGCACTTCCCTTCCTGCAGATATCACACTCACATAGAGAATGAAGTGCTAATGTGTCTAAATACATGATTTTAATTAACTGCTTACAAACACTGCGCAGGCCTCTGACAGGCTTCTAATATCTGCAATGCATGCATGACCTTCTTAGCAACAGTGATTGCATCTGGGGGCCAAATTCTTGTGACCCTAGGTTATATGTGCCTTATAACCCTTGCAAACACAGGATGCTTTCCACATGTAAATATGCTGGCGGGAAAGGGAGCCCTTGCAGGATGCTACAAGCAGGAATGTGCAAGACATGGATGAAGCCTTGGATGCACTAGGGGAAGGTGGTTATTCTAATATTGCAATGCTAGTGGAAACTCTCTGAGCTCTCATTTCTATTGCTATGGCATAAAACTGAAAAAAAACCTTTTGGTAAAAAAAATTGTATTTCTGAGTCTTATTATAACAAGTCAAAAACTTAAACAGGAAAATAAACTCCAGTATTTTCGCCCCAAAAAACAGTAAGTACGGGCACAGAATGGGTGTGGGAAAAACACACACCGAGGCATGTGTTTGGCACATTTCAGGTCAGCTGGAGGAGGTGCCATACACAAGGCTCCACCACTGACAAGGAGGCTTTTGAAAATAGGGTACCGTTATACGACATACTTCCCGACCTCAGTTCGGTCCTTGACCTATTTCTTCCCCCACTATACCTCCAACTGTAACCAGCTAACAAGCACAAGAGAAGTTACGGTGCTGCAGTGCAAATGCATGAATTACAGGCCTACTTCTGGTGGGAACAGGAGGTAGGAGTCATCTCGGTCTCCTTCTGTGAGACTTGACAACTGTTGCAGGCAGCCTGAGGTATGAAAGGACAGAGGCAGTTACTTGGCAGGAGAAATGAACTGATCAAAAGAAGCACTGATTTTCCTCTGCTGCTTGTACAGTTAATGTTTCAGACTTTGTACAAAGACTCCCACAGCAGCCAGAGCACATCTCTCTCTCTCTGTATATACATATATATATATATATCTGTAAGTATGTGTGGGGGTGTGTGTGTATAGGAAACAGTCTGCCTAAGACACCCTTTTTGTCTGTGAAAGGAAGTGTTTGAATTAGAAGGAGATTCTTCCAAGGATAAAGCATCAGGGACAAATTTATACACAGCAGTAAAAACTGCTCTCTGAACTTCATATAGGAAGGAGTCTGAGATGCAGATTTTATAAACAGACCCCTTTGGATCCCTGAATAGAGGATTTGAAAAGTCAAACACATCCAGGCCATGCCTATAAAAGTAAAAATTACACTGCCCAGAGCCTTTTAAGCAACAGACTTATTTCAAACAACAGAATACTATGGCTGTTACTCTTTCTCTCTCTCTCTCTCTCTCTCTCTCTCTCTCTCTCCATGTAGACACACGTTGGCAAAACTAATCCCTGACTAAAGATGCTGTTAGTTTAGAGATTTTATCCATTACAGCTGCAAGACCCATGGCTGAAACCTTCAGTGAGAGGGGAACTCGTTGATAGTGGTTGCTGAGCAGTAAGACAGGCAAGTCAGATGTCCAAAGACAAAGCCCCCTTCCCTTCACTTAGCAAAAGGAATGAACTGGATGGGACAGGCATCATTTGCCTGTCACTTAAGGAACAGTTTGGGTGACTTTACTCCATAAGTGAAATAAATTAAATTAATTCACCTGAAAATGAATAGTGAAAAGAATTATATCCAGGATGCTGGAAATGGACAGTTATTGCAACCTGCACTGGAGAGAGACTACAGACAGCAAAAAAACAAAGGATACTGGAAGGGTCTGCCCCAAGAGGAGGGCCCTTCTGTGAGGAGGGTGTAGGATCCTGTATGCCACTAACTGTAAAAGGGCTGGAATGTTGCAGGACCTGTTGGGATGAGTGATGGCAAGATGAAACAGGGTGGTAAGTAACAGTAGTGATGTCCGGCAGTAGCCAATGAAATGCCAATATAGCAACCATAAACAGCAGGTTTATGGTAACAACAGGAGAGCCGTCATAGAAACTGGTTTTATGGTCAGCATCATAGCAAGGAGTTTTGGTCTTATCTTTATTACATAGGCCAGAGTTGTGAGTTTCACCTGCAATACAAAGAGTTTGATTTAACCCTTCTGAGCTCAGTTTGCAAATGTTCATGTATGAGTGCCCTGAGAGTGTTTGAGTCTCTGGGTTTGTAGCTGGGCTCCCAAGCAGCTATGTTTTAAGTATCCTGAGAAATAGACAGTGATTACTTGAACATTTTTGTGCTTTGCCGCCAAATCACTTAAAACCAGGTAAACAACTCATTGTGTGTAATTAAAAGTTTACAATAAAAGATGATACTTATACAGGAAGAACTCTTGGTAGGACTGACAAGGAGTGTAAGAACAGTTCCTGGGAGCAAAAAAGAAGAGAGTTGTGTTTCTTTGCTGCCATTGTCATATATTTGGCATTAATATCTCTACTGGCCATGGCAGAACTAGTGAGGGTATTGCTGCAGTATTGACTTGTCTCTAATGCTGCCAGTGACTCTGTAGACTGTGGAGCAAAATGAGGTGATTTGCAGAGGGGAAAATCTGCTGCAAATTCCCTTTTCCTTGTTCACTTGCTCTCTTTTGTTTCTGGGTGATTGGGTTGGGCACCATTAAGTGGGATATGTAAATTCAAAACTGGTTGAGAAGGATGCAGCTGAAGTCTGTGGGGTCCCTGAGTTTTATTGATCATGCCTACACTGTATGTCTTTGCTTATCCAAAGTCCTGGCCATGCCATGGAGCAGGAGATGAAGACATGAAATGAAACCTCTGATGAAACCCCAGGGCCTATGAGTTATTCCCAGTCACTTTCAGAAAGGCTTCCTTTCATAGTTCCTCCAACACAAACTGCTCTGTTTTTCCTAGCACAGTGGGAGCTAGAGATGTCTATAGGTAAACATGGCCAGAATTGGAGATGTTCCCCCCCCCGCCAAACCAGATTCCTTTAACATATCACTAGTCATTCTTGAAATTTTTAGTGCACATCACCTTTTCATTCTGCAAGGCACCTGGAGAGTATATACATGACTTAACTGCTGCTGTGTCCCAACAGCTTCACCAGTTCACAGGAGGACTCATTAGCCAACCAAAATAAAAAGATCACAGGTCTTCAGGAGGAACATAACCACTTTCCTCCACTCATTTGGGGTTGGGTTTTTTTTTCACTAGATGTATTTCAAAGAAAAGAAAATTTTACAAGTGTTCCAACAGCTTCACTAACTGCTGCCTATCCTCCAAAAGACAGCAAGGGTTAAGGATGCATGGCCCTGGCCACTTGTCAGATTTGGCATGCTACAGCCAACAGCTGGTGGAGGCAGTTAATTAGTCCTGCACCCTGCTCAAAGTTCAGCCTTTATTGGCAGGGAAAAACAGGCTGCACCAGCCCTCTTCCCTCTTTCAATTAACAAAGGCCTGTGCCATCAGATTACCTTGGCAACATGCCATGGCATCCGTGTCATTTGCCTGCCTGAGCTTTGCCATGGCAACAGGAAAGCTAACCTTGCCAAAGCAGCATCTGGTCTATGGGTGGCAGATTACCTGCCAAACAGATTTACTAGCTGCAAAGTGCTGCCGACTGCCCCGAGAAAAGAGGGGAAGGGGGAAAATCTTGTGACAAAAAGATGGTTATCCATTTTATTTTTTTTTTCTAAGCAAAGGTTTCCAGAGGTCCAGCTGCTGATGTGTGGATAGAGCATGTCTTTATTCTTTCTGGGCATGAAAGCCATTAAACAAATCAGGCTTTATCTTAGCCACAAGTCCTCTGGGCATTACAGAAGCAAAAGTCTTTGTCAAGAACTAATTTCTATTATGCAGTAACCAGGCTGGTCTTGACAGAGCACTGCTGGTTTTTCATTTCATTTTATCACATCCATTTTGTGGTGTTGACACTAGAGATATGTGTGATCCAAAAACCATGGATCCAACTGCTCATAAACTGCAGGGAAAATCAGATCTGAACATCAGCATCACATCTAGTTCCAATGGCCTATAAAACTCAAGGACAGGCAGTAGCAGATTCATAAGCAGTGTGAGACTTTTCCAGTGGACTGTCTATTCTCAGTAGAGACTGAAGCTTCTGGATTCATAGCGGGTAGAGAAATAGACTGTAAGCAATACAGAACTGGCTCCATCTCTGCCAAATGACCCTTGAAAGCAAGCCATGTTGCAGAGAAAGGCCATAAAACCAGTGGCCAACACCCAGTGATTCCTCTGTTTTGGGAGACAATTCCCTTCTGACTCTAACCCAGTCACTCTTTTAACACTGAGCTGTTGTGACAAAGACATACTAATCAGACTCTCAAGAAGTATTTGAATGCAAATGCAATATGAATACCACTATGCAGCAAGGAGTGAAAGAACAAGGTTCCTTTCCAGTCCCTCCTGGGTGGTTAGTACACACATGAAACATGACATTTCTCTGAAACAACAAATGTGATCAAGGAAAATAATGATCGTCTCATTTCAGCTCTTCTTACAAACTTAAGCATCTTCTCATAAACTTTAATTTCTCACTCGAGGATGTCCCTATCCCAGTTTCCGGCTCTGGCCTTTACACACTGAAGGAGGTAGTGCAATGAGTGGTGGTAGCTACAGATGGGGCAAGCAGAGGTTGAAGTTGCTGCAGCAGTGGGAAAGTTTGCTTCAGGTTGGAAAACAAGATTGGTCACCAATGCTTTACACACTCAGCAAGAAATGCCATAAAATTCTTTAGGTAGTCAACGGTCTAGATGCTTCTCTTCCCTTAGGTTTAGGTTTCTAAGGGATAAATTTGAAAGAGTGTGCATACACGTGTCTTTCAGTGTCACGCAGAACTATGCTGTGCTGAGATATCAAAATCAATATCTAAATGTGGACAAAATAAATTGGGTAGCTAGCACATACTTGAAAGACTTGGCAGAAAGATAGCCTCACAAATCTGAATATAAATAACTTAAGAGTTCACTTCTTGCATCTACGTCAACGACTGTAACAAAAAAAAAAAAACAGAATAAAGCAAACAAACAAAAATAAATCCTTGGTCCTTAAGCCTTTTAAAACTCAGTACATAGAAGACCGTTGCACAAGGGACCTACATCACTTCACCACATCACTTTGCTACACAAATCTTTCATGCCCGTGTAGGTCAGTGTTGTAGTTTGGTGCACTGCATCCATCTCCAGCACTCACAATTGTTACTGAATGTCACCTACACCATTCAGCATCTTTGCCTGAAGCTGATGGGCAACACACTGTGAAAGGGGGTCATCCTTGTTCATAGGGTGGATGAAGGCAAAGAGAACTGAATGACCTCCCCATAGTCACAGAAGTTTCACCAAAGTGCATCCTGGGCCATGTCTTCTTTCAGCTCAGCATCTTAACTGTACCTTCTTTCATCCTTTCTGGCTCTTCTGCTCATAATGTACACGTACTATTGCAGTAGAGATCACAGACCTGAAGGGCAAATCCTGCAGCCCCTCTGTAGCTGACACAGGGAGTGACTCTATATTGATTTGCTGCCGCACTGGCTGAGATAAACGCTGAGGCGGGCACAAGAGACCGGGCCAAGGTCAGGGAGGAGTAGCAAAGAGAAGAAGAGAGGCTTGAATGTCCCTGTGAGGAAATGCGGCCCCAGACCCTGATGGATCGATCAGTTGTGCCCAGCGGGGGTAGGAAAACATAGTTGCCCCCGAAGAGAGCTTGTCCTGGCAGGTTGGAAGCTTCCAGAAGAACCAGCCTGGTGCCTGGAAGCTTCCAGAAGGAACCAGCCTGGTGGCCCAGATGCTGTGAAGGTGTGGAGGTCTGGGGCTACCACAAGGTCTGTCTCACTGCACACCCTGAGGAGCTGCTGTGGGATGTGGCCTCCTCAAGGACCTCAGCTCCCCAAGGAACCCATGGCACAGCCAAGCTGAGCACCCAGCATGGTGAGTGTGTCTCTGAGTGTTTTAGCCTCGATCCTGCACATTCTCCCCTTCAATTTGATCAGCTGCTCCCAATGAGAAGTAAATTGACTGTGGCTTGTATATGACTAGCTGCTTCTCGTAGTGATGAGCTTGACAGAGGTTTCGTCCTACATCTGCTGTGGCACTCACCACACAGACGTATCCCTCAACCAGACGTCTTGAGATTTCCTTGCCCTGCCAGGATGAGGAAAGAACAGAGACCTTCCAAAGAAAGACTCCTGTCATTTTATATCATTTGTGGTCAAAAGTCAGGGATCAGCCACAGTGATGAAAAACCTTCTGACTCCAGCCTCTGGTATGTTCATGACTCCTTTCCAGCTCCCAGACTTTTACAACGTCAGGATTTCTGTATGCAAAAGGCATCTGAGGCTGGCTGAGCATATCTAGGGTTTTTTCCTGTTTTCAGTAGTGGCCAAAAAAGAAATTCAGTAGGGTAAAAAAATTGTAATAGTTTCCCCCTTGCCTTTTAGCTAATGAGTGATACATAACAAAACGGTGTTTGGAAAGTTACCAAAACACCTTGAGGGTACTAGACCAGACCCAGTGAGTTCTCCAGCCTTTGCTCAAAGAGAGATTGATCCCAGGAACTGTGGGTGCCTCATGCAGGGTGTGACACCTGGGAAGCAAGGTGGGAAGTGCCAACACCCAAACACAATCCGCTGGTCCTAATTTTGGAAAGAAGACATTAATGTTAGTGCCTAAAGCAGAACTGGGTTCTTACTGGATCACTCAGCTTCAATGTCTAGTCCAAAACCTGTTGTGCTCCATAAGAGAGTCCCATTGATTTCTGTAGCCCTTGGCTTGTGTCTTACACAGGAATTCTGTAAAATACTAATCAGTAGGTTGTCATTTGAACTCTTAGTTCAATGTCAGGGTGTAAAAAAGCAGATAACTTTGTGTTTTCCAGATAAATGTGTTGTTTTCCTATATGATGGAGAGCTGCTCAATTTAGTCCCAAAGTGATAGCTCTACCACAATGGAGTAAAAGAAATAGCAACTAGAATCTGCATCACTATATTTTGTTTGCCTCTTTCTGTGACCTACCTGTACCCAGAGCAATTTTGTGACAAAATGAGAGAAGGAAGCACACAGACTTCTGGTTTAGTCACCTCTATGTGATCAGAAGTATGTGCACTGCATATGTGCTTCAGAGGAGTGGAATTGATCTGAAGCTCTGTCACCTCAAATATACTGCTGGGCCATCCTAGGAAATCCTAATAAATCCTTCTGGCTTAATTGCTAAGCTCTCCAGGGCACAGAGACATGGACAAAAGCAGCATGCTAAATGGCTTTCAGGATGTCAGGAAGTCTAAGAATCTGAAACCAAGCATTCATTATTGTTAAAGCATTTTTGTTAGAGGTTTGCCTGTGTTATACTTTTATAAGAAAGGCTTTATTGGGATGAAGAAATTGTTTCATTATTTACGGGGTTGGAGAGTCACCACACTGGAGTCAGTAGGAAATCACAAGGGAAATTATATATTAGTATGGGGAGTGTTTTCATATGCGGGATTGAATCTTTCACACAGTCTGAGAACACTATTTTACTTCAAATGGTAATACCATCTCTTATGTTGTACTCAGTTTGAAGCAATTTTTATGATCCTGTCATTTCCAAATGCTGAGAACTGACTCAGCTACCCAATGAGTTGTCTCATGTTAGGATCTCAGATTAACAGTCCTCCTCTATAACGCAGGTTATAGTTTGCTGCCAAGAGCATGTCCTGGACACCATCCCCACTGCCATCAAAGTTTTAATCCAGAAGTAGGTCAAATCCAGATGGTGCGTCAGTAAATGTTAGTGTTTTAATTATCAGGTTATTTTTAAAAGGTTCAGCATGTTATAGTGCCAGGAAGTGAAGTGGAGCAGAAAGTAAAATCTGAGTGAGATGCTTCATTCTTCTTGAGATAGGGAGATGGGTTATGCATCAGTAACACTATTAATGAAAAAAAAATCGGATCAGTTCTAGGTTTAAAAGCTGAGTGTCAACACTACCTCATCTACCTCAGAAACCAGCACTTCTTGTTTACTTATGTCATGTTTCCTGAATCCCAACATCATTGTCATGTTAGATAAGTTTTCAGTC
This sequence comes from Aptenodytes patagonicus, assembly GCF_965638725.1. NCBI lineage: Eukaryota > Metazoa > Chordata > Aves > Sphenisciformes > Spheniscidae > Aptenodytes > Aptenodytes patagonicus. The sequence continues at coordinate 10,428,292 of NC_134950.1, read as the reverse complement.
AGTCCTTTAGTGCTATTGGTTCTATGTCCTCCTTCCTCCCATTAGTAGGACAATGAAAATACTGATTATTTTGACCTTCAGGAAGTTTTCTTTGTGACTGAACTTGTATGAGTAGAACAACTTGAATTTTTGGGGTGATTACTCATTCCTGGTAATAGGTAAAGTCATTTAAATGAACATCAGCTCCCTCAACCCCTACCTCAGACTTTTCTTGTGTATTACAAGGTCTAAACAGGATCATCTGAAGGCTGAGATTAGGCAACAATTACTTTTGTGGTTGATGCTGAGATATTTAATACAACAACATGTAGATGTCTTTGAAAGTCTGAAGCTATAGACCTAGATTTACTGGTTATCGACTGCAGCTACTAATCATGGTTCATTTCTATCTAATGTATGTGGGTCCAGTTCTAGACTCTGCCACTTATTTCTTGTGTGTGATCTTGAGCAAATCATCTGCGTTGTCTGTCCACCATGTGTAGCATAAGAAAAGCAATACCTTATACTTCTCTTTTAATGTTTTTAATTAATTCTATTAAATTTTATTCCTGTTTGACACTCCTCAGTGCAATTATAAAAAATAAAACCACTTCTTTTCTGAAAAGGAAAAAAAAAGATTCCTTGCCCTTTTCTCAGGATGCTACCTGTGAATCCAGGCAAGGCACAGCCATTACTGATTTTTTTCCATGTAAATGGCAACCTCCATTCGAATGAATTCTTTATGCAGTTATCAAGTAAGAAGTGCAATGGGGGCCAACATAAACCAAATACAATGCAAACAGGAGAACAGACTGCAATGAATAATCCAGTCATCCTAGGTTTCCTGCCCTCTGCCTCCATCCAGTCCCTGGGATAATTGCAGACTTTTGCTTAGGCTGGAAAAATGCTCGTCTTGCAGTTGCAAGCATATCGTGTTGGATTTCAGTTTTATTTTTAGTCAAGTGGATTTGCTGTCTCTTGTCAGCTTATTGTGTTGTGTTAGCAGGGACATTTGAACAGAACAGAGTTTTGTTGGAGCTCCAGTGGGCTCTTGCATATAAAATCGAAGTTCTCTTGCTTATTTCATGTTCTCATTCATTCGTTCAGTGTCTCAGAGCCTGCCAACTCTGTGGGCATGCAGCCAGTTTTGCATTTACTACCGGGTTTTGTGCTGGCTGCCAGTCACAAAGGATGGTGATAAATGGATTCAGCAGCACCTATTAGGATTAACTGAAGGCTTAAATTAATTTTGAACCCTCTTACTGCCAAAATTAATTATACTAAAATTAATTATGCTATATTATCCACTGAAGAACAGGCCAAGGTGAGGAAAATACCCACCTTAATATTTACTGCAGCCTGGAGCTGAAATAAACAGTGGAATCTATAGAACACAGAACTCATCATGCTTACTAGACTCATAAGCATAAATGCAAGCTCTTTGCACTGTCTGCTTTCAGTTTTCATTAGATTTTGGTCTCAGAGACCTTGTCCTACACGCTGGCTTCAGTGATTCAGGTCAATCAGAACAGCACCTGTATGGTGATCTGCAAAGCAGCTTGGAGAGTAGGAAAATCCTCATATTTTAGCAAAAACATCAGCTCAGTTGGAATCCCACTTATTGTATTTCATGGTATGGAATTTGGAAGAAATATGTTGATAGAAAATTCAGTGACGTGATTCCTTTGCAAACCAAAGAAGTCCTGTTCAGCTAACTTATTGATTGCAATAATTCAGTTCAGCCTTGTGTTGAAGAATAGCTGCTGAAAAACAGTGTAATACCATATGGAAGCCCTGAAACTCTCTACCAGCAAAGAAACAGATTGTCAGATAGCTGATACAGTAGACCCCACCATGGTGGCACAGAGAGGATGAATAACCTCAGTTAAGTTCTGCTAGGTCCATACAATGTCATACCTTGCACTTAAGAACAACACTATTGGATTAGAGCTCCCTTTTGAACTTAGACATCGATGTGAGTAACACTGGCAGATTCTGGTCTAGGCTAGACAACAGGCTCATCTATAGTACATGCAATAATAAAAAATCAGCTCCTAAGACTCCATTGTAAAACTCAGTAGTTTGTGTTTCTGGCTATCTCATTTCATTCATTTCAGATAAAAGGCTTCTCTCTTCATTCTTGTTCAAGTCACAAACAATTGTTCTGTGTTTTCTTGCTGGTGTCTGCTTGCCCTTAGCTTGCAGAGAAAAATCTTGCTTGCCTCTCTCCTGCAGAAAAACACGGTGATCGGTAGACAATTAGACTTATTCCACATTTGAAATTTAAATTATACTGCTTTGCCTACTAGTTGTGCATTCCTCAGAAAGTTGCTAGAGAGCATGTCTTGGCTGAGGAATTAAGTAATTGTTGGGTTGTTTTGGGGTTTTTTTGTTACAAAGGTAGCTTTTGAATTACCCATAAAATCAAAGCTAGGTTTTTGGGTTTTTTTCTTTCTTTCCAGTAATTACATGTTTTACTAACAGACAAAACATTCCAGTTGAGCAAAGGTCTGAGAAACCAGATTCAGGAAAGCTACTTGAAATGTGTACCAGAAACATTAAAGTCAGAACTGTATTAACCATGGGTTCCCTCTGTATTCAACAAGGAGACATACATACCTTCAAAGTCATTCAGTCCAATTATGATTTGAATCTATATAGGGAGTGTAGGATGGACTAAGTTCTCAGCTTATGGTACCTGCGTTAGGATGCTGAAGTTCAACAAGACAGAAACCAAGCCAGGAAGCAGAGGCAGAATGTCTCTGCCATCCAGAGCATGACCTTTTATCCAAAAGAGCCCATCTATCTCCTGTCTTTTGGATTGACTGCTGGATGACAGGGCTCTGCCATATTCTTAATTTTCTTAATTTTAATTCTTAATTTTCCCATTTTCATCAGAATGGCTGTAAATCAGTTCAGGAAAAGGACTCCCTTTTGAAAAATAAAGGGAACTGGGATCTTCTTATCCATACCAGGCTCAGATCTATACAAGATTCTTCTGCATGGCATCCATAGCCTCCTAACACAGGAACTCCTGCACACAACACTCCTGACACCTTCCTAAGACACTGAAGTGTTCTGTATTATTTCCTTCGACATAAATAAAACTGATATTTTCAGCCTCTCCTATAGCATGTGCATAGTTCAAAGGATTTCCCCATTGTTCCTCAGTGTTCCCCATTATTAGCTGCCAACTTCTTTCAGTTATCATACATGAATATCATGTAGCACACTGGAGCTTCTTTCTTAGAATTCCATAGTCTTGAATAAAGCTATAAGGTCACCAGAAGGGGCTGGTGTGTCTGCTTTTGAGTCAAATCTTTCTGAAAGTAGCAAAAAAGAGAGACTAAAAATGCTGGTACTACTGAGTTTGGAGAGAGAAAACCTGATGGAGGATTTAATTGAAGTTTATGAAATCCTGAAGGTGATGAATAGGTTGAATAAAAGCTGTTGTTCACTAAATCCTGAAGTATTAGAACTCGAGGGCATTCATTGATACTAGTTGTAGATGGCTTAAAAATTAACTATATAGAATAGAACAGAACAGAATAGAATAGAGTAGAATAGAATAGAATATTTGAGTTGGAAAGGACCTACAATGATCTTCTAGTCCAACTGCCTGACCACTTCAGGGCTGACCAAAAGTTAAAGCATGTAGTTAAGGGCATTGTCCAAATGCCTCTTAAACACTGACAGGCTTGGGGCATCGACCACCTCTCTAGGAAGCCTGTTCCAGTGTTTGACCATCCTCTTGGTAAAGAAATGCTTCCTAAAATATATTTAAGGGGTAGGCAGCAAACTTCTGGAATTAGTTGCTCTGTGAGGTTTCGGAGGCAGCACATTCTAAAAGAGAGTTAACAAATTCATAAACAACCTCCAAAACAGGTACTAAAAGCAATCAACAGGGATGTACCCTCTAATCCTTAATCCATTGACTGTGGATGCTGGGGTTGGGGTAGCAGGTAGTGGCTGGGCCCATGTACTCACTCTAAATAACCTTTTCAATGCCATTGTTAATTTCTCACAGTTTTACAGGAAGCTTAGAGCTGATGTATTTAGTAACTGTCTTTGTGCCTTCATGTGCTTTGCTAGTTGACCAGATAACAGCAGATTAACAATGGTCTGGTTATCCTGGAAGATGATATTCAAGCATTGATTGTTTTGCGCCAAGTGCAGCACCTCATTACCAAGATCCTCCAGAGTCACTCACGAAACACTTCATAATACTCAGAGCCTTGGAAGAAATTCTTATACTTAGGTAGACCTACATAAGCCATTAAAGATCAATAGGACAGAGATTCCTGGGGGCTATTTTTTGTGGCAAGGGGTGCAATTCTTGGACGTCTCATTTCTGCAAAACCCCAACTTTTAAGCAAGGCAGCAGGGGTCAACCCATAAATCCCCTGCAAGCTGACACAGTTCAGAACAAAGAAACACTCTGTAATACTCAGCAGGGTATAATGGAACCTTTTGGCTGAAAGCAAGCGATTAACAATGTAATGAGCAATTATACCTGATGTTCAGTTAACAACAAAATAAACATGATAAAATATGACCGCAACATTTTGAGTCAAAACCTCATAGAGCGTTACCATTTGCTCTTACATCTTCCTCTATGCAAATAGTGCATCATTAGCAAAGTATTATCCATGTATTTTCCACCACTGCTTAATTGCATGGGAGGCAGTTAAGCAGATCAAAGAGGTCTCTTAACAACAGATAAACACAGAGCAAATATGATTAAAAGTAATTATAGAAGGAAGTAATCTGCTAATTCTTAATGGTTCTGAGGACTTAGAGAGGAGTTCTCAAAGTGATTCTCATCATTGGAAATCAGGGTGTTACTGCAATGAGCTGAAATGGTATTTTGGATTTCAAAGTGTGAGCTATTTTCCTGTATGTGTTTTCTCTTATGCCTTCTCCCAAACTTCATATTCAGTTGTGACATGATTCAGAAGTGGGAAAATCCTTATCACAACAGTTACCAACCTTTTTTTTTCTGTCTTTTGGCACCTGGCAAAATTTCCCAGACCTCTTTCATTTCTAACCAGGACATCCCTTCACCTTCCAGACAGCCTCTGGAAACAAACTTCTGCCATTTTCCTCATCCTTCCTTTCCTCACACATCCTTTCTATTTTATTAACTAGACCTAGAGATGATCTTTCACTCTTTCCACTCTTTCCCTTCTCACTCCACCCTAAAACCTCCTCCATTTCTTACCTCACCTTTTCACTTCAGACATCCTACCGACACTGCCCTTAAAAAAAAAAGCCTTCCCTTTCTGTTCTTCTTCAGTAGACAATTGAGCACAAATTTAGATAAAAGGAGATGGGTATATGTTTATCTATAACGTGAGGGGGGTTGGAAATCTTCCTGAGAACGGAGCCTTCTAAATGTGCATCTTCTGTGTCTCTCCTCTTTTCTCCTTTCCCCAGACTTTGCTCCTCTTTTGCTGTTCCCTGTCTTCACTGGCACCAAAATGCGCATGGCCCCAGTGTCTTCAAGCACTTAAATACAAGCGCTTTTACAAATTGTTGTTTGACATTGCATAGCTTCTGATAGTGGCTGAAGCTTCACTGTATCACATTGCTGCTGACACTAAGGATCACAGCTGGAACCAATGGAAAAGCTCACTGAACCTCCCATGGTCTGAAACCAATACATTTTACCCAGCTATGATTGATATACTCATGTCTTACTTTCAGAGATGCACTGTACACACAGAGAAACTATCTTTTCTCTAAATTTATCTAATACTTGCTATCCAACTGCTCTTTTGCTTTTTCTTCTCTATTCTTCAGATGTTGCTCAAAGATTTCATTTCCAACTGTTCTTGAATCACCAAAGTATTTCTGCTCCAGGCCTGAGATCTTGTCTCTGCTAAAGCCAACAGACAGGCAAACAAACAACAGGCAGCTAGCACTGCCTTTATCAAGCCTAGTGTCAGAAGGCTAAAAATAAAAAAGAGAGGTCAGATTCCTAAATTTGTGTTAGCGCTTAGTAAATGATCTTTTTTTTTCAGAATTGTTTACATGCCCAACAAGTCCAGCTCCATATATGTAACTGATGCCTCTGAAAAAAACATGGCTAACTATGATGCCTACCCAGAAACCAATGATTAGGAATCTGCTTTGTTGAAAAGACAGGATGAAGTCAGAACAATCCATGTCATGTTTAAACATGTCCATCTAAGTAGGACCATAAATACCTAGGGAGGGAGTAACTGGTTCAGCATGAATTACCATCCTCTCATGACATATTGTTGAATGCTCTGCATCTAGTATTGCTGTCCAGGTTAATGAAGAAACCCTGGACCTTTGCTCTTCTTTCTTAAGGTAAATGTAAAACGTCACTTTTTGCTTTCAGTTTTGTTAGATTTTTCTGTATCTTTGATTGACTCTCCAAATTTCTTGAAAGATTCTACTTGGAGGTAATTCACTGGCTTTGGAAAATCAAATATTTGAATTTGACAGAGATCACAGTGTTCTGTCTCTGTTCTTAATTTCTGAGGTGTCCAGCTTTGTTACATTACCTGATCTTTCCAATCAGAGCTTTCTCCCTCTCCCAGTAAACACTTAGATGGTATTGTCTTCTCCACTTCAAAGGTGGACAACAAGGTAAAATATATATACTTCTCATAGTCACAAACAAACAAAACATATTCCTGAGACAATACTATCTCCTGATGCTCATCCCAATCTACTGGTAACTAGACAATCCTTGCTGCCTTTTAGCTGTACTGTTGCCATCACAGCACCTGTTTAAAGACCCAAGACTGGAGGAGTTAATTTCTAGAGATGTGGGTGATAATAGTTTCCAGGTCAGGACAATTACCAGGATCCTCCCTAATTAGCTGATCTGTAATTTTGTCATATTCAATCTGTGATTGTCATATTCAATCTGTGCCTTCAGAGCTCTTGATCTGCAGGGTGCTCTGGGAGAAGGTTTCTCTCTCATTAGAGAGTCACAAGTTTTGCTTTAGGTAGGCTGGGCTGTGCAAGAAGAGGTGCTTTAGAGTGGTAGGCGAGGTTCTTTATTAGGAGCTAATGAACTTGTACAAACAAAATTGCCTGTGCAGCTGGGTGAGGAAAGGCTGCCCATTGCTCATTTGGGGCATATTTACCAGGCTATTTCAGGCTCTGAATCAGGCCATTAACTTGATTGTGTCTAAAGTACCTAAAGTCAAAGCATTTGTCCTCATATAACTAAATGGAAAGCGGGAGATGCTTCCAGAGGGCAATTCTAAGCACTTGCTTTGGTTACCTATAGCTAAGCAGAGTGAACTTTCCTCCCCTGGCCATGCAGATTTTACAAAGTTTTCTGAAAATTTCTGTAGATCTTGCCGAAGATGGACAGGAAGAAGCTCAACCATCTGATACGGGGTAAGACCATGCTTGCTTGCCCAAGCTTTTTACAGAGGAGTGTCCTGCTCCGTGTAGCGTGCATGGTACGTAAGTGGTTCCCATTACCAGAGGGCATGAGGATTACTGTAATTACAGAATCACAGAGTTGCTGAGGTGGGAAGGGATCTCTTCTACTACAAGTCCCCTGCTCAAGCAGGGTCGGCTCATGTTTACTTCCATTTTCTGTTTGATAACCAACTTAGTACTAGTGTCCTTTGACTAAATCTAGTAGCACTAAACATACAATCATACATTTGCAAGATCAGGTTCTTAAAAACTGTGTGCTGTGTCCCAGGCAGTTTGTGGTCATTTCTAGGAAAGGGGATGAAATTGGGGGTGGGGGAGGGGAAGGGGAAGGAGAGGAGGGGGAAAATGAGAAGTCTGACTAGACATTTCACTCCTATTTTCTAATAAAACTAACAAGCACATAAGCTTTTGGACTAAATTACAGGTACTCCCTCACTGCTTAACTCCCTACTTCAGCCTTCCACTGAAAGGCCAAAATTCCTTTTCAGGATGCTTTTAAGGTAGTTGCTCTTGTTTAGGAAAGACAGATTGCTACAGCTGTGCTGGTTAGTCTGTGGCTTTCTTTCCTACTTTTTCTCCGCAAAGGTGAATATTGTTGGCTTTGTTTATATTTTTAATATTTTTTCAGAATACAACATGGTCTCACATTCATGATGCCATGCAGCTTGAGTAAGGAAAATGGAGCACTCCGTTTCCATTTCTTCATGTGATGCGCTTAGCCTGTATTTGTGTGTGAAATGTGGGTGGTAAGAGACAGGAGACTTTTTAACTGAGATTTTAATTTTTTTTTATATAAAAGCTTTTATTCTTGCTTAATTTGAACTAAGTGGAAGCTAATGGATCAACCAAGCCTAAAGGATTCTATTGTTAAATAAAATATACAAAGCTTGAAGTTAATAACTATTTTTATAGCACATATTACTACTGAAAGAAATAATGGATCCTTTCAGCTAATTCCCTAACCTTTATTTTAGGCACATGAATAAGATTCCTGATTTTAAAATAATGTTTAGCCTCCAACAAATTTCCTTCATGCCACTGAGAGCTGATAGGTGCTTAGCATGTGGAATGAACAGGTGATTTATTCAGGTGCCTGAAACCATAATCCTGCAAAGACTTATGATTTTAAAATCAGGTTTAAGATTTCATTGTGCATTCCAGAGCCCAAAAACAAGTTCTTGTTTTCAGCATGTTGGTGTTTTAATTAACCAATTGGTTTAACTTTCCTTTACTACAAGTTTGCAACATTTGATGTATATAAGATAGTCCACGATAAATAACTGCAATTTTATTAGCTGAATAGTTGGAAAGACATGACTGATAAGTAAGATGTCACATAAATCAGTGTAAAAATGACCGACTTCAAAGGCCAAACATAGCAAAGCCTTAAATCTCTCCATCTTCTATAGATTTATTTATAAATCAATACACAAATCAGAGCTGGGAAGTTAAATTCAAGAGTAATTAACTTTAGATCAAACTGTCTTGATACACTGTAAAATAGCCAGAACTTTGTGACCATAATTAACTTGTATATTGTTTTGTATTCTACCACAGTATGGACTAGCTTGAAAACTTGTCTGTTCATGTAAGAAGCAGACATCTTATTTTGTCATTTGTATCAGAGTGGTGAAATAACTCAGCACTCCAGTGTAACTGCATAATGAACATAGAAATGTCAATGTATTTCTAAAACGTTAAAGGGGAATATTAACTGCTGTTCTACTGGAAATCTTTCCTTCACTTCCATATGTGTGTTTTTCTGAATGTCACTAACAAAGCAGAAATTATTGGTACAGAGATGATCTTTTCTGAGGCTGTTCTCTTGCCTGTTGTTGATCTCTTTCCTTCACAACTCCCACTTTAAAAAAATCAATGTCTAGCTGAATGCCTAAACTATGCATTTTACTTTCCATCCTTTGTAAACCAGGGATTTTTTAATTTATTTATTTTTAAAATGGGATATAAAGGGGGAAATGGAAGTTTGTCACATGCCAGCTTCTAGCTGCCTTAGTGGCAAAGATGGGTTATATCAAACCACACCAAGTCTGATTAATATCCTTAAAAGGTAGGAAAGTATTGTTGTCAGCCAGTGGAAAAATACTGAGATAAAGCATGCACAAAGCTAACTTTCCAGCTGTTGTAAGTACCCAGAATTTCAAAAGAAGTAAAAGTGTTGATGAATATCTCTGAAAGTCAGCCCATTTGTGCCTTTCCTAACATCACACACAAAAGCTTGGGCAAAAGCAGATCTCCTGAATGCTATGCCATTTTGTTGTCTAGAATTACCTTTTTCTGCAGTTGTTAAGCCACGTTACCAGGGTTGGAGATGGAAAGTCTTAATTTCACTTTCTACTGGTTGTACTTCAAAATTAATTTTGTGCTCAGCAGCTCTTGCAGACAAATAAAATGCTTCCTCCTAGTTGTTTAATGCTGTTTTCTTAAACAAACAAACAAACAAATCCGAACCCCAACAGAATCCAACTCCAAGATTTTAAATGGTAGGATGTTTCCTAGCATAAAGGTCTTAACCTGCTTAGGAAGGAAATGCACAAAGGGCAGCTGTATGCTTGCAGAATTCATAGGAACAAGTCAAGCTACTGTGAGTATCCCTCAGCCTTTCTTATGTAAATGGAATTCACAGAAAATATACTAAATCTGTAGTCTCTGCAATTTGTTATTACCATTTCCTTTGCACAGTTCATGAAGTGTTCTGACACAAAAAGGCATTGCACTGCCAGCTGTAAGAGCACTCGGCATGGAGCATACATCCCAACATAACGGAATATTGCTGAGTGAGAGAATCCATGTAGGAGAATGTCACTTTGTCTTTCTTCTCTCACTGCTGTCACCTCCTGCCAAGCCCTAAGAGCTGTCTGATACCTTTCATGTCAACTCTAGAGTTAAAAGGAAAAAGCAGTCTAGGGTCTGCATAAGTTCCAAATGTAACTCACTCAACTGGTGTACAGATACTCCAAGATAGAGGCGATCGAATGCAGCAGGCAGAGAAATATGGTGACTTGGATTGGTATTTCTGCCCAGTTCCAGGGAATTAACCCTACCTATAGGGATGATCCAAATTGGAACTCAAGGCAGAAAACAAGCTTTTCTGCTAATCACACTGTTTACTTTCTAAGGATCATAGGTTTTGTTCTGAAGCATGTTTAATGAAACTTAACAATTTAGGGTATCTCCCCAAAGCTGAACATTTGCTCACACGCTAGGACTTGAAAGAACAACGCTGCTTAGTGAAGCTTGCCATAATGCACATATGGATCTGGGATAGGCGTCCTGGATGGAAATTTGTAACTCAGTTTATTATTAACAAGTTTCTATTCTTTAAGTGAAAGATGAAGTAGGTAGAAGGGCTGCTTAACAGCGGTCTTATGGCATCTGTATTTGCTGTGTGTCCTCACTTGTACTTTCTGAAATATTTACCACATTAACAGTTAACAGGCACTCTGAGTAAATTCCAATGAACACTGGGAATTTCTGGGAGGACTGACAAGCTTCAGAGAGCATGACCCTTGAGCTCAGGTGATGGGGAATGCTGGGAGTTTTAAGTTTAAATAGTCACGGTTATTCTTCAGTGGCATTTCATTTTCCATAGGAGTAAATTCCTTTAAAAACATTCACAAACTTCTCTGACTCATAAAGAACTTTTTCCCTGTTGCATCATCCCAGTACTTGGATATAAGCATTTACATTCTCAGGGAGGCAATAAGTACAATTTATACTTTGGAAAAATAGCACTGAATTTTTTAAATCAAAGCTGGAGACCTGCTTCCCCTATGCTGAAGACAGGAGAGAAAGACTGTAGTAGTTCCCAATGTTAAAGTTAATTGCAGTGGAGGAAATGTCTCTGGGTCAATAAGGTGGTAGGATAAAATACAGGATAAAAATGGGATTACACATTACACAATAGATGGAGGAGAAAAAATAATAAATGTTTTTGTATTCAGTACAGAAGCCACAGTCAGAGCACGCCTTCCCCATGAGCTAACCCAACTTCCAAATAAAGTGGCTTGTTGCATCAGAATGTCCTGAAGATTTTGTGCTGAAACACGCTAGTGATCGCATGGATGGAATTGGGCTCATGGGACTGAGTTCACATTCTGGTAGTATAGGGCTGACATCACTGGCGTGAAAGATAAATATATTCACCACATGTTTTTCCATGACTGAGAATATAATATATTTTTGTGACAATTATTATCTAAGCTTTACCTACAGTGTTGTAAATGGTGATCTGCAGATACATGAAACCTAATGAGTATTAGCCTTTTGGAACAATATTTGATAATTTTTTGTTAAGTTAATTGATGTTACAGCATAGTAAATTAAATCTTCTAGCTTTGTATGATAAACTTTAGCCCACTGTAGAAGCCTCAAATGTCTACTGAAGACCATATTTTCAAAAGCTTCTAATAGTATTGGGTATCTTTATTGCTTAGGGAAGACAAATATAAGGTGGGGCATTGAGAAATAAAAGCACTTCGGTCCAATGAATGCTTTTTAAAAGACACTCCTGAAGTGTCTGTCTGGACTGTGTTTTTGTCGATGGTGGGAAGTTGCAGATTACTGTATCTATTCCATTTCTTATGTTGCTACAGTACCTAGTACAAATTTTTGTCAGAAATGAAATAATAATCTTAGCAGGTTATTGCTCAATTCAAATTGCTGATGTAGTCTTCTCCTGGCTACAGTGTCTGCCACCGACAATTAAATGGAGAATACTAGAAGTCCTCATCTTTGCATCAGCTGAGGCAGGAAAAAAGAAAGGATCTGTAAGTGGGCAGTAATCTCATTCTAACAGTTACTGTTGCAGAGCTCCTGTCATTAGATTTCCTCAGATGGAGATGAATTATTTTACCTTCAAGCCTCAAGATTGTTATAGTTGAACAATGGATAACAATGTTACATGCAATCTTTGTTTAAACAGTCTCTAGGAACACTGAGAGACACAAATATCTGTTTAAAAAATGGAATGAGACTTAAAAAAATGTAGTCTGCTGAAAAAAATGCTGGCTGTCCCAGGAAATCTAAGGGGTGGTTTGGCTTTCTTCATATTCCCCATGAAGCATATAAGAAATTTCAGTCTCTACCACAAGACATATACACCATCACTAGGCTTGTCTTCACTTGTGCATTATTTAGAGATAATATCTTATTGAAATTATCAATCCATTTCTTTTTTCTGTTTACGTGCTGATATATATACAGGTGAGCTGTGTGAATAATAAATTCTTCAATTCTCCAGCTGCACTAACAATTACTTTAGATCCTGGTGAATATTTTTCTTTGTAAAAAATAAAAATATTAATTTCTCAAAACTTTGTTCATTTGTTTTTACACCAATTTTGATCATTTGGGGTGAAAATATTAATTTGAAGAGATTTAGTTCGATGTTCAAATAATATTTTCATAATTTCTATATTTTGGTCTAAATTATTGAGGCTAATTATTAATTCTTCATTTTCTTTGCAAAGCATCAGGTCAGCTCCAAAACCTGTTTAGAAATGAAAGACTATAAATCACATCCTTAGCCTGTATGCTGCTTATTTCTTTACCCAGACTATACAAGTTAACCACACAATGAGCATGTCATGTCGCCCAAAATTAAACACCAAATTTGAGCTAAATTTGTTACTAGTTTTAGTTGTTTTCAAACTCTGTTTTTCAGCAACTAGATTATTCATTGAAAAAAATGCAGTGTAGCTTGTTACTCTAATGTAATAGGATGTGAAATTCAGCCTGGGTGAAACAATGCATTTCCTTTTTCCCTGTCCTCTTTCTGCTGCTAAGTCTTGCTCTGGGATATCCCAGGAATGTTGCTGCGAGACATCTTTAGCCTTTTGCCAGCTGAATGATAATTGTTTCCTATCTATCTGAGCCTTGAGTTCCATGCACCCCTCCTCCTCCCCCATGCCCTGGATTGAAGCTGAGCTTCCTGTGAGGTCTCTGCAACCACCCCAAGGGCCTCCTCTGCCACCATATGTATGTAATCACAAAATGAAAACTTTTCTGCTTCTTAAAACACAGAGCTGCCATGTGAGATAACTATCTACAGATATCAGCCTCGCACTGGAAAGAGTTCAGATGCATCCCTCTGCTCATTTTTTTAAATTGTCCTTTTATGTTTTTTTTTTTTTTTGGGGGGGGGGGTTGGCACACACATTGGTATTAACATAATGAAGGATCAACATTAAGTATATCAGGCAAAGGTTCCACCTCAGGAACTTAACAGCATGTCAGACCTTCTCCATATTAAGAAACATGCACCAATGTGTAACCAAAATCAGCTTAACTGCCCAACTGTAAATCAGGGGAAGCTACTGAAGCTACATGGTAGGCAGAATCTAAATTATTTTAAGTCTATCTATCTTATTCACACTCACCTAAAATTGTATGAATGTATTTGCAGTGCAAGGACCTAGGAGCTCTAAGAGTGAATCATAAGCAGCACTGTCTTACTTGGACCAACTCAAGGACCCATGGTTATCTTCAAGGGCCTTCTGGAGCCTTGCATCCTATTGCAAGGATGTTTTCATTGCTCATGAAGCAGTGGCAGATCCACTGTGGTTAACAGTCCGATGTTGGAAAGTTGCCAGAAAAAAAATTAAACTGGTAATAATTTAAGCTACCAAAAAAATGCTGAAATAAAACCTGTGATGGTTCGTTTGCTTTAAGGAAAGCTGAAACATGCTGAAATGAGGGTGAAGCCCCATAGGAGTGTCTCCCCTACCTGGGGTGGGACCCCCATTGGGTACCTCTGTGTGCGAGCCATGCCAAAATAAACACCATTTTTATAGAAAACAGAAGCAATTTTGTTTTCATACAGTAGTTAAAATCAACTATCCCAAATGAACTGAGAGGATGAAACTAATTTAGAGTCTGGCCAAACAAATGCACATTTTTAACTTACAGAAGGACCTGGTTTTTATTCTATCATTTCTTTTCTTGGTTAAGTGATATCTCAAGATATTATTAATAATATTAGTAATAATAATATTAATAATCTTTACCACCATTTTTGCCATTGAATGAAGTAACAGTAGTATGCTTCCAATTTTTAAATGTCAATCTAGGTAAAGCTATGAGCTGTTCATTCCAATAAACCCAGAATAAAGTACTGAAAAGAAAACATCTAATCTACAGAATATGAACTCCTAATTTAAACCAATGCTAAGAATGTTACATTAAGTATCCCCCAAATCTAGGAACATTTCAGGATTTCATCTTGGGAAAAAATTATGTGGTTGTGAGGACAACATTGTCCCCAGAAAATGGAGATTACAGAGTTAAACCCTGATCCAGCACAGACTGCCTTTGTGAAGAGACCTCTAACAAGTCAGGCTGAGCCAGACTTCAAATTACCTCAGCTTCCATTTCTTCTTTATTCAAATTCTTGTAACCTGGAGTAAGAGGGTGGTGGAGTTTTTTGTTTGTTTGGTTTGTTTGTTTGTTACCCCTACAAAATGTATGCCTCTCAATTAAGATCTTCTATAAGGCTCACATTTTAAAACATGCTCAACACTCCCACTGTGACTCTTACTAAGAAAAAATTTCACTCAAAGTGGGCAAAATAATGACTTCCCCATCAACTGCAGTGCAATTTGTGTTGCATATGCAACCTTAAGTATATTTACACTTTGATCCTTTTCACAACATGATTTCATTAAGCATTTGGGTGTTTTTTTTATTGTGTAAGTGCTAGACATTGATTTTTTGTGGTTTGACCCCCTCCCTCCTCCTCCCCAACCCAAGAGAAAAGTAATTTTGCATATTTTTTTTTTGTCTTTATATTTATGTCAACATTTTCCTTTAACAACTTTGAAAACATATGCTCTTTTTGGAGTTATTTCCATCAGTATAGCTGAGTGATGAAATGATTCATGAGCGCTGATAACGAACAAGATTCATGTGTATAGATATTGTTTCCCATTGATAAGTCATTTAGTGATGGAATTATGTAGCGAAGGCAAATGACATTCAAGGGCAAATTTCAATTTTGAATAAGTTGACTTATTTATAAACCAGATGACAACTTTAACCGGCTAGTTGTTAGGTGTACAAATAAAATTGGCTTCTTTTCTTTTCTTCAGGAGGAGTTGTTTGATCAGTGGATGTTGCTTCCAGCCATGTGACAGGAACTTTCACTTTCCATAAGTTTAGGTTTACCTGTAAATTGGAAACCGAAGGAAAAGACCAAATTTTTGCCAAGCCACACAGAGCATTCAGTGTCCTCTATGATATACCAAGTGTAGCGACTTCATTACCCTGCTCTGGGTTTGCAGTATTGACATAAAATTATTAATAGTGGTGGTAATAGTACTGCCAATTCAAAATATTGTGGGCAACAGGAATCTCCTGTTAAAAAGATGTTCCCGGTTAAAGAGGACATTAATTGGTATGAACTGCCAATATTTGAAAAGTGAATTTTTTTTAATATAATTTGATTCAGTCCTCTGAAGGAGAAGTCACTGAAGGAGCACATTCCCACTTGAAGAGCATTAACTCCAAGTTTGTTGTCACTAAACTAATCTTTCCTTATCTTCTATTTAGCAGAAGGAATTCCTCTCCCAGTTGGAACTGCCAGGTTTTTCTTAGAAATCCTTCTTGCAGAGGAGAGTCTGAAAGCCTAAATTCCACAGAGTGTTTTGTCTTGCTAATGACTTCAGAGCACAATTGGATGCCCAACTGTGCATCTTTGTACTTCAGCTGTTTTGGGACTGATTTGTCCACAGGGGGAAAGTAGACAGCTACAATTATGTCTGAGGGAATCCTCTCTCAGAGCATGTGGGGGACATGAGCACTGCTGCTCTAGCAGACCGTGTTTTCTCTGCAAAAGGCAATAGCTAAAGAAGGGGGTTAACAATGGGATGAAAGGTTTTCTCTGAAGTCATTAAACTGTGAGGAAATGGTGAGGGTCATGAATTGTTACATAAAAGGAATTAATGAGCATGAGGTGGGAGGTAAAAGTATTAATGGGTTGCTGACACCTAAGTGATAAAGCAGTCAAGCTCCCGGACTGGCAAAGAGTATCTGCATTTTCATAGCAGATTTATATTTTGATGATCAGATAGTTGCATTTCGGTGTTTTCAAGTATTTCATATTAGCTTTAACCAACCGTACAACGGTAATTGCTTATATCTGTTCAGCCTGTGAAAATATAAACCAACTTAATCACACTATGCGGTGTTCATATATTTGCCTGTAAATGTCTGTCCCTATTGATTTCCTCAGGAAAAGAAAGGTCATAGGAGCACCCTGAACCAGAAGGACCCTTGTATTGGGATTAGGGGTACAAAGCAGAAACTTCAGTCAGCCCGGTGAGACAGCTAGTGAGGGAAGAGAGGGAGCACAAGTAAACAGGGCTGATGCTATAGACTTAAAATGCAAAACTGGAGAACAATGTGTATCAACAGTACTCGCCACACCCTAGGTCATCCAAGAAACTTGTAGTTTATCTTCATGGGGACATGAAGATACAGGGAACAAGCTGGCTCCACAGCTGCTGGGAACCCCTGTCCTGCTACAACTCCTTGTCCTGATGATAAAGCTCAAAACTGGCAGTAAGCTCCTGTAACGTTATTTTGAATAGTATGTATTGGTCACTGTAGGAGACAGGACCCTGCCCTGGATAGATTATTTGGGGGCAGCAGCAGGGGGAAGTCCAAACTAGTAGGGCTGGTCTGTTCTCCACACTTCCAGGGAAAGCGCTGGAGCAGTGCCCCTCAGGTACTGAGCATGTCCTAGCAGAACTCAGTATTTCCTTCCTTTTTCCTGTCCACCATTTTATATCTGATCTCCAAACTCATGGCCTACCTACAGTAATTTTTAAAGTCCTTTGATACCTTGATAACCAGCAGCAAAATACCCAGGATGTATATAATCTCCCACTAAGCAGATGCAGAAGTGCCTACATTTTGATAGTACCAGTTGGGATACATCACAAGCATTGGGGATTTTACTAGTACTTGCTAATTTGTTACTGTCAAGTATCAGTGCTGGAATACATTCATTTTCACAGAAGACTCCACTTAGCTGCAGGCTAACAAAGCTGTTGAGTACAGAGCATATTTATTATTGTGACTTGAAATAAGATTAGTGGGCCAGGACATTTATTTTAATTTCTTCCAGGTGGCATAAAGCCTTGTTTTTTGTTTTGTTTTTTTTTTCCCTCTCTAATTTAAGAAGAATTTGTGGTTTAGGAATTAAAGACCTAATTAAGCTGCATGTCAAAAACAACAAAATACCAACACCAGTGATTCCTTCTGACAAAACAGCCTTTCAGATTGGGTTTCAGCCTCATCTAAGCATCAAATAGCAGGTCTTCTGAGGAGCAGGTTGTCTTAAAAACAGTCCAGCACTGACAACTCTAGCCCTTCAATATAGCACCAATCTGCTTTTCCACACACTATTAATACTAGCATGTATATCTAACAAAAATCATGCCGAGAAACTTGCGACCATTTTCAATGGTGGGTCTGCTGTAACACGTTGTGTACGAGAGATGAAATCAGTCAGGGGTTTTAAAAATACAGTGTGCAATGTCTGAATAATAGCTGTGGCAACAACTTGCATAGAAGAGGATGATTAAGAAGATCTGTGCAGTATTCTTAACTGTCTTAAGAAACTTGTCAGTTGGAAATGGGGAGAAAAAGATGTTTATCTAACTTAGGTCTCTGGAGGACTTTTCATGTTGGTCATCTTCCTAAATGCCTGCAGTGAATACCTGGTAAACCATGTGGTAGACAATCAGAACAGCCATGTGATGATAGAGACAGGTATGATTAGTCAGAACGTTTACAACGAAGCATTGAAAATGTAAAATTGTCCCAGAATGCTACAAAATGTGTCACAAAACAAGGACTATATCAGAAGCATACCAAAAGGATTTATATATGTCCTGGTTTCGGTTGGGATAGAGTTAATTTCCTTCCTAGTAGCTGGTACAGTGCTGTGTTTTGGATTTAGGGTGAGAACAATGTTGATAACGCACCAATGTTTTAGTTGTTGCTGAGTAGTGCTTACACTAGTCAAGGACTTTTCAGCTTCCCGTGCTCTACCGACTGAGAAGGCTGGAGGTGCACAAGAAGCTGGGAGGGGGCACAGCCAGGACAGCTGACCCCAACTGGCCAAAGGGACATTCCATACCATGTGACATCATGCTCAGTACATAAACTGGGGAAAGCTGGCCGGGGGGGCCGCTGCTTGGGGACTGGCTGGGCATTGGTTGGCGGGTGGTGAGCAACTGCATTGTGCATCACTTATTTTGTATATTCTTTTATTATTATTATTATTATTATTATTATTATTATTATTATTATTTCCCCTTCCTTTTCTGTCCTATTAAACTGTATTTATCTCAGCCTATAAATTTTACTTTTTTTTTTTTTTCTCTCCAATTCTCTCCCCCATTCTACTGCAGGGGGGGAAGGAGTGAGTGAATGATTGTGTGGTGTTTAGCTGCCTGTCAGGTTGAACCACAACAATATGTAAGTGGAATTGGAAAAAGTAAAAAAATGAATTAATAATATATGATTGGGCCTGGGAATGTGTTCTGTCAAACTTGTGTGTGACAGCATAGTGAACAAGGGAATGAAGGAAGTGTGGTACAGAGCACTTCCTCCAGGGACATGTGGCTGGAGTTATGGGACAGCTGTATAGATATGTTGTAGAGAGCACTGGGTGTGAGATCTCATTCCACCACTTCACACAAGTCAAGTGGAGGATCATAGGGTTATGGCAGGCAAGTGGTGCAATAAATTCTTAGCCTTAAACTTTTGCACTACAATAATTCACTTCTTTCATTTGAACTGGGCTTTAGACACTGCTCTTCAGAACATACAGAATATTCCTTTCTCAGTGTGTGGAATAAGTAAAGTTTTTAATTGATAATTATGTTGCACATCTTGACTCTCAATGGGCTGCAGAGGTATTAGTATCTAAACATATGATGAATTTCATAGGTTTTGAAACTTTTTGTTGCCATTTTCTACAAATTATTGTAGTGGACGACCTGAAGAACATTTTTGATTTCTTGTTAAATGAATCCCTGAAGTTTTGTCATGTCCTAAAGAAGCTTATCTACTCATTTAAGCAAAATATTCTAGTCTCTGCTTAAAAATAGATAATTCATAAAATATGCTGTTTCTTTAATATATATGTATCTGGATATCTGTAGTCATTATTTGAATCTTTTTACTTAATTTTTCTAGGGTATCTGTATATAGCAAAAGTCTTTTTGTCTCTTCCTTAATGACAGATGTCAAGAGCTGGATTGTTCTGTTTCTTCAGAGCAATTAGCATTTGTTATTTACCTTCCTTAAGGAGTGCTATGATCTAAAAATAAAGATGTTATTCTTCATTTACCAAAGCACTAGACCAAATCTTATATTTTTTGCTTAGAAACTTCTAGTTTACTTGCTGTGAGGAATGGTAGGGTGCAAAGAAAGTAAAAGATGGAGGAAGATGATAAATTGGAGCAAATATCCCAATGTGCAGGAAGATGTTGAACTAAAGCATTAAATAAGACATTTTTAAAGCCAAAGAATATTACTCTGAGTAAAATACTAGAAGTTAACTTTGATGGAAAACAGATTTTCACTCTGTAAGATTCTATATATAATAGTGAGAAGTTTATTTAAGAATGTCCACTCAGCTAGGATTTGCGTGACAGAGACATTGACTGACAATGAGTGGTACTGAAACATGGTTGAATGACAACTCTTGTACTGCGTATGCAATATATAGGAAGGGTGAATTGGGACTCACAGGACTACAAAAGTGCTAGAACACATTTTCTTACAGAAAGAAGGAACATAGAATGGAATAAATCTGGATATGAAACCTAAGTCATAGTGAAACAGTAAGTGGTTTGCTATCAAGTTCCACAGCTGCAAAGTTAATAGTGCTTGAGATTGAAGGACGTCACAGAAATAATTATATCTAATCAAATAGCCTTTATGGTGACTTGTGCAGTAAACTATTAAAATATTCTGTCAAAATAGAATCACAGAATCATAGAATCATTAAGGTGGGAAAAGACCTCTAAGATCATCGAGTCCAACAGTCAACCCAACACCACCATGCCCACTAAACCATGTCCCTAAGTGCCGCATCTACACGTCTTTTAAATACTTCCAGGGATGGGGACTCCACCACTTCCCTGGGCAGCCTGTTCCAATGTTTCACCACTCTGTCAGTAAAGAAATTTTTCCTCACATCCAATCTAAACCTCCCCTGGTGCAACTTGAGGCCAGTTCCTCTCGTCCTATCGCTACTTACTTGGGAGAACAGACCAACACCCACCTCGCTACAACCTCCTTTCAGGGAGTTGTAGAGAGCGATGAGGTCTCCCCTCAGCCTCCTTTTCTCCAGGCTGAACAACCCCAGTTCCCTCAGCCGCTCCTCACAAGACTTGTTCTCCAGACCCCTCACCAGCCTCGTTGCCCTTCTCTGGACACGCTCCAGCACCTCGATGTCCTTCTTGTAGTGAGGGGCCCAAAACTGAACACAGTATTCGAGGTGCGGCCTCACCAGTGCCGAATACAGGGGCACGATCACTTCCCTACTCCTGCTGGCCACACTAGTTCTGATACAGGCCAGGATGCCATTGGCCTTCTTGGCCGCCTGGGCACACTGCCGGCTCATGTTCAGCCGGCTGTCAACCAGCACCCCCAGGTCCTTCTCTGCTGGGCAGCTTTCCAGCCACTCTTCCCCAAGCCTGTAGCGCTGCATGGGGTTGTTGTGGCCAAAGTGCAGGACCCGGCACTTGGCCTTGTTGAACCTCATACAGTTGGCCTGGGCCCATCGATCCAGCCTGTCCAGGTCCCTCTGCAGAGCCTTCCTATCCTCGAGCAGATCAACACTCCCACCCAACTTGGTGTCATCTACAAACTTCCTGAGGGTGCACTCGATCCCCTCATCTAGATCATTGATAGAGATATTGAACAAGACCGGCCCCAGTACTGAGCCCTGGGGAACACCGCTCGTGACCGGCCGCCAACTGGATTGAACTCCATTCACCACAACTCTCTGGGCCCGGCCGTCCAGCCAGTTTTTGACCCAGTGCAGAGTCCACCTGTCTAAGCCGTGAGCCGCCAGCTTCTCGAGGAGAATGCTGTGGGAGACAGTGTCAAAGGCCTTGCTGAAGTCCAGGTAGACCACATCCACAGCCTTTCCCTCATCCACTAGGCGGGTCACCTGGTCATAGAAGGAGATCAGGTTGGTCAAGCAGGACCTGCCTCTCATGAACCCGTGCTGGCTGGGCCTGATACCCTGGTTGTCCCGCTCATGCCTTGTGAGCGCCCTCAAGATGAACCGCTCCATAATCTTCCCCAGCACCGAGGTCAGGCTGACAGGCCTGTAGATCCCCGGATCCTCCTTCCGACCTTCTTGTAGATGGGCGTCACATTGGCAAGCCTCCAGTCGTCCGGGACCTCCCCCGTTAACCAGGACTGCTGATAAATGATGGAGAGTGGCTTGGCGAGCTCCTCCGCCAGCTCCCTCAGCACTCTCGGGTGGATCCCATCTGACCCCATAGACTTATGAGCATCCAGGTGGTGTAGCAGGTCGTTGACTGCTTCCTCTTGGATTATGGGGGGTTTATTCTGCTTGTTGTCCCTGTCTTCCAGCTCGGGGGGCCGAGTACCCTGAGGATAACTGGTCTGCCTGTTAAAGACTGAAGCAAAGAAGGCATTAAGTACCTCAGCCTTTTCCTCATCCTTGGTGACAATGTTCCCCCCCGCATCCAATAAAGGATGGAGATTCTCCTTGGCTCTCTTCTTTCATTAATATATTTGTAAAAACTTTTTTTTTGTTGTCTCTTAACAGCAGCAGCCAGATTGCGTTCTAGCTGGGCTTTTGCCTTTCTCATTTCTTCTCTGCACAACCTAACGAGATCCCTGTACTCTTCTTGAGTCACCTGCCCCTTCTTCCACAAGTGGTAAACTCTCCTTTTTTTCCTGAGTCCCAGCAAGAGCTCCCCATTCAGCCAGACCGGTCGTCTTCTCCACCCGTGCTTCTTATGGCACAGGGGGACAGCCTGCTCCTGCACCTTTAAGACTTCCTTCTTGAAGAACGTCCAGCCTTCCTGGACCCCTTTGCCCTTCAGGACTGTCTCCCAAAATAAGGCTTGTAGAAATATTTTCTTGACACCTCAAGCAATTGTTAATTCCAGAAGAGAAAATATGATGGTTTTGATCTGGCCCTTAGTAATATACAAAAGTTGATTCAAATGTAAATTAACTTACTATACATTTGGAAAACAGAATATAAATTAAAGATATAAAATAAAGATATTTTAAGGAATGGTGATACTAAAATTAGGCAGAAGATATTAATCTGTCTTATTGCATCTAAATTAGGGTCAACTGCATCATCTGAAATATAGAACAGTGTAAGAATTCACCTTCATTTGAGTCCCTAAGTGCAACAAAAAGCTCTTCCTATGCAGTAAGATACCCAGCATTCAGCCTTGCAACATGCTGAGTTTTCTTAACAGGGTTTCCTAAGTAGGATTTGTACTCTCCTTACATTCCTGAAATGCTAAGTGGGAGCAGGGAGAGTTGTGGTTACCTTTACATTCAATTCCATTCATAGAAGAATTAATTTATCTCAGTATTAGATTTTTGTTCCTTTTTTACATTTCATTCCAATGATTCTCCTCACGTGTTAAGGTTTCACTGTATTTTTCTCTTGCTGCCTTTTTTTTTTTATCCCTTGAATATTTCCCTTCTTATTCATCAAGAAGTGATGACTGTTCAAAAACCAATGATTTTTTTTTTCTTGGTATCAGTTTCATGCTCTTCAACACTGACCATCTCTGAGGTTTTTTTTGTATCAGTCAGTAGGAGAAAATTTGAAAGGCTTAGTTCCCAGGGGAAAAAAAAAAACCATCCAGGGCCAAACACCTACACTTCCCTTCAGAAATATCCCTCTATATTTTTGATTACAAAATGTTCAGAACTGGTACATAATACAGTCAAATCAAGGTCAAACATTGCTATAATGACCTAATTTGTTCAGTGCTAGATTTTAAATTATGCTTCAGTTTCACTCTGTCTCTCTTACCTCTTAGCTTAATTTATATTACCTATTTTTTTTCCTTTCTTCACCAGGAAACTATTAACTTGGTTTCAGTAGCACTCCTTGGTGTCTTCATTTTAGAGATGAATTTCAGGAAGCTGCTTCTTCCATTTTCTCTCCCCCTACCCCACCTTTTTTTAAAGCTTCTTCAATTTTCCTTATTCCCAAGGGCCAAGGACTGGGAAATGCTGGATGGAGTGCTGCCCTGATCATACACCTTATGCATGCATGCATTTGTTGTTATAACAGTAATTCCACGATCAAGAAATGTTTTGGCTGCTATAATTAATTTCTTAGATAAAGTGAAGCAGGAGTTTTCTACTCTCTCGTGACATCAGAAAATTAATTTTCTAAGAAATGCAAATATCTTAAAAAAAAACTTTAGTAGTAGGAGTCCTTTGCTGGAAACTTGATTTGGTGCCAGCTTTGCTGCCTTCTGACACCACTTCCCTTACACCAATGGCTTCTTGCAGATCTTCAGCTGACGTCTTAGAAACTTGGGAGCTCTTTTGCACAGTCCTGTGGAATAAGGCTTACACGTGGGCAATATAATTTAAAATGTGCTTATTTCATTGCTTTGGCTGTTGTTCAAGCTTTCCTGTTCATGTACACTAGAAGTACTTTATCAAATTTTCTTCTATTTGAACCTTAATAGAACTTAGGCAGATATGATCACTCAGTGCCTGATGCTGATAGGAATGTTACTTTCTCTTAAAATGACTTTGATTTTTACCAAGGAGACAACTATGGCCATTCTTGAGACAAGAGATTAGGAACAGGGTTGATTAAGAATATAGAGTATTTTCCTCAGATCCTTTGAGTTTTGTCTTGGTCACTCCATAAATACATGTCTGTGTGTATTTATGTATGTATATATATTTGTAGAATTACTACATGTATATATATATTCTACATATAGTTTATATTTAGGCGAACAGAATTTATTAATTTCTAGATGAGTGGCTAACTTTTGACTGGGGAGAAAGTGTTGGAGATTCAGACCCGTGAATTAGGACCTTATACTACTGGATTGTGTTTTAAATTATGCTGAAGAATCATTTTTGTGATCTTGGACAAGACAATGATAAGTGCTTACAGTCACAGGTGATTACATAAAACAGTATAATCTTTGTATTATGTATTATGTGCCCATATGACTCTGGGCACTAATCATAGATCCTGACTCGGCTTTTAGAAATTAGTAGGAAAAATGAGTTTGCAACACATTAATAGCTGAACAGAAATCTTCTAAAACAGTGGTTGCCACTACCAAGAGAACTTTCATTACAGAGTCCTGAAGTTTACGTGGAGGTGTCAGTCTGTGTAACAAGCATCTGATGAGGTGAATGGAAGCTTTTCCCAGCTTTAACAGACTTCAGCTGGATCTCAGCTCCAGCCAATTTGGCAATTATCTCTAATTGGACATACATGCCTTTACATTAGATACCTTGCATTTAAAAATTTGGGTACTGATCTCAGCACCACAGTGGTTTGCACAAGAATCAAAGGAATGAATCAAATATCAAAGGGATGGTACCTGAAAATGTGAGAAGTCCATATTTATAACCAAATCTGTGTCACCTCTCTCAAATCTTATACAAAAGTACTCCTGTAAGACTGTTTATTCTTTAGTGCTTGCCACCACAATACAACTGAAGTGAATAGTGTGCACATGAAGTCCAAAATTTCCAACAAGTGTAGGTAAAATGAGATAAAATTGGAATATAATGTCATTGGATTTGGCCACTTCAGCTTTCTTGTGGAAATTCTGCACTCCTGGATGCTAGCCAAAAAATAGGGAAGGGAGAAAACGCCCATCTGTGGCATTATCCTTTGTCTTTCTCTGAGAGCCCTGGGGATGAGAAAGGCCTGAAAAGATGGCTGTTTTCTGCTGCTTGATTTTGTGGAAATCAGCATGAAAGTCATGCTGTTTCCTCTGCAAAGTGATCCAACTCAAGGCAATGTGGAAAGAAACTAGTAGGCAGGGAAGCCTGAGGCAGAAATTTCTGTAGCCAAGCTATTACGGACGTCTAAAGGGACAGTGGGAAGGAGGGCAGTGGAGGGATGACAGAGGGATGAAATGTCAGAAGTGCTGTCTCTGCCTGAGCACTTTGGCTACCACGATTGACAAAACCACCAAGAGACTGATGAATTTGTGATGGGACAAAACCAGAGGGAGAACCACACCTTTTTTTTTTTTTTTTAAGGTTAGACTCCGTAAATGAAGCCTTTGCTTTCCCTCTTCCCTCTTCTTTGCAGGATCTGTGTGGTAGTTATACAGGTGTAGTTTGGTTTTCTCTCATGTTTTGACAGTGTTTGTGTAAAAAATACATCATGAAACGAGCACTGGTTAGTGTTTATTTACTGACCTACAGCATCTTGTTTCACAAAACAGCTTCTTGTACAATCCATTTTATATCAGAAATGTTGGGGGGGGGTGTTAAATACTCTGTTCTTATCATGATATTAAAGCTCTGCCATTAGAACTTTGTACAGAACAAACAGCCATCTTTACCTCTCCCCGCAGTAATTTATACAATCAGAGCTTTAGTAATTTAGTATAACCACCTCCAAGCAATTCAAAGTCATAGGACAAGCACAGTCAGACTCTACATAAGAAAGGGAAGAGGCTGCAATATGGGATATTCATTTTGGTGCTGCACAGAATCATAGAATCCTTTAGGTTGGAAAAGACCTTTACGATCATCAAGTCCAACTGTTAACCTAACACTGCCAAGTCCACCACTAAACCATGTCCAAGCACCACACCTACATCTTTTAAATACCTCCAGGGATTGTGACTCCACCACTTCCCTGGGCAGACTGTCCCAATGGTTAACAACCCTTTCAGTGAAGAAATTTTTCCTCACGTCCAATCTAAACCTCCCCTGGCGCAACTTGAGGCCAGTTCCTCTCGTCCTGTCGCTTGTTACTTCGGAGAAGAGACCGACACCCACCTCGCTACAACCTCCTTTCAGGGAGTTGTAGAGATCAATGAGGTCTCCCCTCAGCCTCCTTTTCTCCAGGCTAAACAACCCCAGTTCCCTCAGCCGCTCCTCAAAAGACTTGTGCATGTATCATCTGTGTACAATTCTACATAGACACCTGGAATTTCCCAGAGTCATGAGAGCAGAATCAAATTTTCTCCATAAACTAACCCAATGTGAAGAGTGAAAAGCCACTTGTGAAACAAGGCGTGTCTTACAAAAGTATATTCTGGGGTGGTTTTTTTGGTAAAAACAAGCAATAAGGTAGACCCCAGCAGAATTGTATTGAGTCTTCTGTCTTTTTTTGTTTTTAAACTGAGATGAGTTAAATATATTTTGGTTAAGATAACAGAAATGTCTACTGTTATTGTACATACATTGTTACCTTATCTGACAGGAAAATAAATACTAAAATCCCATCCCTTACATGGGATATGTTAACCTATTGCAAGTAATTTTTACTAGATTGATGAGCTATTGTCGTGGTTTAATCTCAGTCAGCAATTAAGCACCACGCAGCCGCTCGCTCACTCCCCCCCACCCGGTGGGATGGGGGAGAGAATTGGAAGAGCACAAGTTAGAAAGACTCGTGGGTTGAGATAAAAAAGTTTAATAATTGAAATAAAATGATAATAATAATATGATAATAATAATAATAATACACAAAACAAGTGATGCACAGTACAATTGCTCACCACCCGCTGACCGATGCCCAGCCAGTCCCCGAGCAGCGGCCCCCCCGGCCAGCTTTCCCCAGTTTATGTACTGAGCATGACGTCACATGGTATGGAATGTCCCTTTGGCCAGTTTGACTGTGCCCCCTCCCAGCTTCTTGTGCACCTCCAGCCTTCTCAGTCAGTAGAGCATGGAAAACTGAAAAGTCCTTGGCTAGTGTAAGCATTACCTAGCAACAACTAAAACACCGGTGTGTTATCAACTTT
The DNA here is from genome assembly GCF_965638725.1 of Aptenodytes patagonicus. Classification (NCBI taxonomy): domain Eukaryota; kingdom Metazoa; phylum Chordata; class Aves; order Sphenisciformes; family Spheniscidae; genus Aptenodytes; species Aptenodytes patagonicus. The sequence continues at coordinate 10,400,858 of NC_134950.1, read as the reverse complement.
GTTCTCATCCTAAATCCAAAACACTGTACCAGCTACTAGAAAGGAAATTAACTCTATCCCTGCCGAAACCAGGACAATATCCACCCCTTATTCTATACCATTTGCATCATGCTCAAGTCTCACATTTTCCAGTACATTTTCATTAATCACCACCCCCTTTTATATATATATATACACACATACACAGATATCATTCCCTTCATCTGTGGGCCATCCCTCTAAAATGTTCGGTGAGTTCATTTAGTCCATGACTTCAGGCTCCATCTGTCATAATAATCTTTCAGGGCAGGAAAAATGGAGATGGTATGTGGTGTTGGATTGTTTCATGTTGAAGTCAGTTCTGGTACCATCATCACTGTGCTTTGCTTGGTTTCACTGAAGTTATTCTTCATTAGTCTGGGTGATTCTTATTATAATAACATTAGTATGGCATATAATATTATTAGTATTATTAGTATATCTGTGTATTATTAGTATAACTATTATAACTATAATTAGTACTTAACATCACATAATTCAGATCATTGGCTATTCTCACCCAAAATCAAATCCCCTTGAGGCACACATCGGACTTCCCCATCCTTCCGCATTATCCACCAAGTGCACCCAGGTCCTTGAGCAAAAGCAATCCCACGGATGGGTCTGCCTCTGCCCGAGGCAGGAATAACCCAGACTGTCTTCCCCAGCATATTTTTTATGTGCACTACAGGGACTTTATTCCCATCTACAGTACGTAAAAGTTTTGACTGGGCAGGGCCTGCTCGATTGGCAGATCCCCGAGTGTTGACTAACCAGGTGGCCTTTGCTAAATGCGTATCCCAATGTTTAAACGTCCCACCACCCATTGCTCTCAGTGTAGTCTTTAACAGTCCATTGTATCGTTCAATTTTCCCAGAAGCTGGTGCATGATAGGGGATGTGATACACCCACTCAGTGCCGTGCTCTTTGGCCCAGGTGCCTATGAGGTTGTTTTGGAAATGAGTCCCGGTGTCTGACTCAATTCTTTCTGGGGTGCCATGTCACCATAGGACTTGCTTTTCAAGGCCCAGGATAGTGTTCCGGGCAGTGGCATGGGGCACGGGATATGTTTCCAGCCATCTGGTGGTTGCCTCCACCATTGTAAGCACGTGGCGCTTGCCTTGGCGGGTTTGTGGGAGTGTGATATAATCGATCTGCCAGGCCTCCCCATATTTATATTTCAACCATCGTCCTCCATACCAAAAAGGCTTTAACCGTTTGGCTTGCTTGATTGCAGCACATGTTTCGCATTCATGGATAACCTGGGCTATAGTGTCCATGGTCAAGTCCACCCCTCGATCACGAGCCCATCTACATGTTGCATCTCTTCCTTGGTGACCTGAGGTGTCATGGGCCCACCGAGCTAGAAATAATTCACCCTTATGTTGCCAGTCCAGATCCACCTGAGCCACTTCAATCTTAGCAGCCTGATCCACCTGCTGGTTGTTTTGATGTTCTTCAGTGGCCCGACTCTTGGGTACGTGAGCATCTACGTGACGGACTTTTACAACCAGGTTCTCCACCCGGGCAGCAATATCTTGCCACAATGCAGCAGCCCAGATGGGTTTGCCTCTGCGCTGCCAGTTGCTCTGCTTCCATTGCTGCAACCACCCCCACAGGGCATTTGCCACCATCCATGAGTCAGTAGAAAGATAGAGCACTGGCCACTTTTCTCGGTCAGCAATGTCTAAAGCCAGATGGATGGCCTTTACTTCTGCAAATTGGCTTGATTCACCTTCTCCTTCAGCAGTTTCTACAACTTGTCGCATGGGACTCCATACAGCAGCTTTCCACCTCCGATGCTTTCCCACAAGACGACAGGACCCATCAGTGAACAGGGCATATTGCTTCTCATTTTCTGGTAGTTCATTATACATTGGGGCCTCTTCAGCACGCGTTACCTCCTCCTCTGGCAATATTCCAAAATCTTTGCCCTCTGGCCAATCCATGATCACTTCCAGAATTCCTGGGCGACTGGGGTTTCCTATTCGAGCCCATTGTGTGATTAGTGCGACCCACTTACTCCATGTAGCATCAGTTGCATGATGTGTACAGGGGACCCTCCCTCTGAACATCCAGCCCAGCACTGGCAGTCGGGGTGCCAGGAGGAGCTGTGCTTCAGTGCCGATCACTTCTGAAGCAGCTCGAACCCCTTCATATGCTGCCAATATCTCTTTTTCAGTTGGAGTATAATGGGCCTTGGATCCTCTGTATCCCCGACTCCAAAACCCTAGGGGTCGACCTCGAGTCTCCCCTGGCGCTTTCTGCCAGAGGCTCCAGGTAGGGCCATTCTCCCCGGCTGCGGTATAGAGCACATTTTTTACCTCTTGCCCTGCCCGGACTGGCCCCAGGGCTACTGCATGAACTATCTCCCGTTTAATTTGTTCAAAGGCTTGTCGTTGCTCAGGACCCCATTTGAAATCGTTCTTCTTCCGGGTCACTTGATAGAGAGGGTTTACAATCAGACTGTAATTTGGAATGTGCATTCTCCAAAAACCCACGACGCCTAAGAAAGCTTGTGTTTCTTTTTTGCTAGTTGGTGGAGACATGGCTGTTATTTTGTTGATCACATCTATTGGGATCTGACGACGTCCATCTTGCCATTTTATTCCTAAAAACTGGATCTCCTGTGCAGGTCCCTTGACCTTACTTTTTTTTATGGCAAAACCAGCCTTCAGAAGGATTTGGACTATTTCCTTCCCTTTTTCAAAAACTTCTTCTGCTGTGTTGCCCCACACGATGATATCATCAATGTATTGCAGGTGTTCTGGAGCTCCACCCTGTTCTAGTGCAGTCTGGATCAGTCCATGGCAAATGGTGGGGCTGTGTTTCCACCCCTGGGGCAGTCGGTTCCAGGTGTACTGAACGCCCCTCCAAGTGAAAGCAAATTGTGGCCTGCACTCTGCTGCCAAAGGGATTGAGAAAAATGCATTAGCAATATCAATTGTGGCATACCACTTGGCTGCCTTTGATTCCAATTCATATTGAAGTTCTAGCATGTCTGGCACAGCAGCGCTCAGCGGTGGCGTGACTTCATTTAGGCCACAATAGTCTACTGTTAGTCTCCACTCTCCATTAGACTTCCGCACTGGCCATATGGGACTGTTAAAGGGTGAGCGGGTCTTGCTGATCACTCCTTGGCTCTCCAGTCGACGAATCAGCTCATGGATGGGAATCAGGGAGTCTCGGTTGGTGCGATATTGCCGCCGGTGCACCGTGGTGGTAGCAATTGGCACTTGTTGGTCTTCGACCTTCAGCAACCCCACAACAGAAGGGTCCTCCGAGAGACCAGGCAAGGTGGACAGCTGTTTAATCTCCTCCGTCTCCAAGGCAGCTATACCAAAAGCCCACCTGTACCCTTTTGGGTCCTTGAAATACCCTCTCCTGAGGTAGTCTATGCCAAGGATGCACGGAGCATCTGGGCCAGTCACAATGGGGTGCTTCTGCCACCCATTCCCAGTTAGACTCACTTCGGCTTCCAATACAGTTAGCTGTTGGGATCCCCCCGTCACCCCAGAAATATAGATGGGTTCTGTTCCTATATATCTTGATGGCATTAGGGTACACTGTGCACCGGTGTCTACCAGAGCCTTATACTTCTGTGGGTCTGATGTGCCAGGCCACCGAATCCACACAGTCCAGTAAACCCGGTTGTCCCTTTCCTCCCCCTGGCTGGAGGCAGGGCCCCTCTAATCCTCATCACAGTACTCGTTTCTCATTTCTTGTACGTATGAGTCAGAAGTTTCTTCATTAAGATCAAGAGTAAGATCAGCCCTTCTACTCTCTCTGGGGAACTGCCCGCTGGAAACTGGAGCAGCAATTTTCCTGGAAGAACCTCTTTCTGTGATTGTTTTCCCTTGTAATTCACGTACCCGTGCCCCTAGGGCTGCAGTAGGTTTCCCATCCCACTTCCTCATGTCCTCTCCGTGGTCACGCAGGTAAAACCATAGGGTGCCCCGTGGTGTGTATCCTTTATATTCTCTCTCTTGAGCAAAAGAACGCTTACTTCTAATAGCCGAGATACTGGTCCGTATAGGTGAGGAGTAGGACCTATCCTCTCTGAGTTGCTGGATCTCCTGGGACAGTTTCTCCACAGCCGAGACGATGGAGGAAGAAAGACTTTCCTCGTATTGCCGGAGTTGACTAGCCAATTCATCCACTGTTTGTTCCTCTCCATCTTTCCAGGTCATCACTGCCAATGAATTGGCGTATGACGATGGTGCGCTCCTTATAAACTTCCGCCACATGGGTCGTGTGCACTTGACTTCGTCTGGATCTTTGGATAGTTGTTCATTGTTCAGGTCATCATAAATCACCTCCAGCACAGCTAATTCTCTCAGAAACTGGATACCCTTCTCCATGGTGGCCCACTTGCTTGGGCGACATATGACATCTTCCTTAAAGGGATACCTTTCCTTCACGCTTGACAGGAGTCGCCTCCAAAGGCTGAGGATACGTGTCCCTTTTCCAATTGCTTTGTCAATGCCCCCTTCCCTAGAAAGGGATCCCAGCTGCTTGGCTTCCCTACCCTCTAATTCCAGGCTACTGGCCCCATTATCCCAACATCGGAGCAGCCAGGTGACAATATGCTCACCTGGACGGCGGCTAAAATCTTTTCGTATATCTCGCAGCTCACTCAGGGATAGAGATCGGGTGGTCACTGCCTCGTTTATGAGTTCTTCCTCTTCCTCCTCCCCGATCAGCGGCCGGCTTTCCTCCTCCCGTTCTCGTGATGGTCCTTCTCTAGGGTCATCTGTCTCGTATACTTCTTCCTCCGGTTCCCTTTTAGAAGAAGCTTCTTCCTCCCTTACTAAACGAGCTGACTTCCGCTTCCAAAATTTCTTCTTGTGTACAGGGGCGACTGATACCGGCACAGGCTCGTTCTTTGGTTCAGCCACAGGGCGTGTTGCTGGGGTTGGAGTGGCTGCAGTGCAAGTGCATGTCACCGGAGTCTGAGTGGCCGCAGGGCCTGTTGCCGGGGTTGGAGTGGCCGCAGTGCATGTCGCTGGGGTTGGAGTGGCCGCAGTGCATGTCACTGGGGTTGGAGTGGCCGCAGTACATGTCGCCGGGGTTGGAGTGGCCGCAGTGCATGTCGCTGGGGTTGGAGTGGCCGCAGTACATGTCGCCGGGGTTGGAGTGGCCGCAGTGCAAGTGCATGTCACCGGAGTCTGAGTGGCCACAGGGCCTGTTGCTGGGGTTGGAGTGGCCGCAGTGCAAGTGCATGTCACCAGAGTCTGAGTGGCCGCAGGGCCTGTTGCTGGGGTTGGAGTGACCGCAGTGCATGTCGCCGGGGTTGGAGTGGCCGCAGTGCAAGTGCATGTCACCGGAGTCTGAGTGGCCGCAGGGCCTGTCGCCGGGGTTGGAGTGGCCGCAGGGCCTGTCGCCGGGGTCTGAGTGGCCGCAGGGCCTGTCGCCAGGGTCTGAGTGGCCGCAGAGCCTGTCGCCGGGGTTGGAGTGGCCATAGTGCGTGTTGCCCGGGTTTGAGTGGCTGCACGGCCTGTTGCCTGGGTCTGAGTGGCCGCAGTGCGTGTCGTTTTACTGTCAGAGCCAGAGACCTTCCCTTCCCTTTGAGGGCACTGAATGGTGTTGAACAGGGCTCGGTAGGCATGGGCCAGGCCCCAGCACGTTGCAATGAGTTGCATCTCTCTAGAGTTGCCAGGGTGACAGCATACTTTTTCCAAATATTCTACTAACTTTTCAGGATTCTGCATTTGCTCAGGGGTGAAGTTCCAAAACACTGGGGGTGCCCATTGGCCTAGGTACTTGCCCATCTTGTCCCACACACTCTGCCACTCATAATTATTCAGCCTTGGGGCAGATCTCTGGATGATATTCTTAAATTGCTTACCAACTTTAGACAAAACCGAAACAATATTCCAAAGAAGTATTAATAGAAGTATCTTAACTGCCCAAGGATGCTCAAAATACTGAAAAATTACTGTAATGAAGGAGGAAACATCATAGAAGAAGGTAGTGACACTGCCATTCTGTATTTCCTCCGTAAAAAAACTCTCAGAAAAGTTACTGCAATTGCTAGTTGTCTCCACGATATGGTATCCATGGTACAGTAACGGCTTCATTGCGAAGTTTACATACCACAGAAACGTCAAGGTCAATGTTCTAAAAACAAACCTCACAAGCGAGACATCACTATTCACTGCAGACCACAGCAAACTGCAAAACCCAACACCAATCTTTAACATGTACAGCAGGAAAAAGAGCGCGATGCAGATTATACAAATCAATATCGAGAACAGAGAAACCAACATTGTGACCCTCGACTATTAACAGATATAAGTTCCTTAATACACTCCGGTTAATCTGTTATTATCTCAAACCCTTCGTGCCCCACGTTGGGCGCCAAAAAGGACTGTCGTGGTTTAATCTCAGTCAGCAATTAAGCACCACGCAGCCGCTCGCTCACTCCCCCCCACCCGGTGGGATGGGGGAGAGAATTGGAAGAGCACAAGTGAGAAAAAACTCGTGGGTTGAGATAAAAACAGTTTAATAATTGAAATAAAATGATAATAATAATATGATAATAATAATAATAATACACAAAACAAGTGATGCACAGTACAATTGCTCACCACCCGCCGACCGATGCCCAGCCAGTCCCCGAGCAGCGGCCCCCCCGGCCAGCTTTCCCCAGTTTATGTACTGAGCATGACGTCACATGGTATGGAATGTCCCTTTGGCCAGTTTGGCTGTGCCCCCTCCCAGCTTCTTGTGCACCTCCAGCCTTCTCAGTCAGTAGAGCATGGGAAGCTGAAAAGTCCTTGGCTAGTGTAAGCATTACCTAGCAACAACTAAAACACCGGTGTGTTATCAACTTTGTTCTCATCCTAAATCCAAAACACTGTACCAGCTACTAGAAAGGAAATTAACTCTATCCCTGCCGAAACCAGGACAGCTATATAATATCATCAACTATTGTAGAATAAACATGCTATAAATAACTCTCCCAATGGAGTATACCAGTGGGGCAGATGCTGCTTGTGCCTAGTCACACTGGTTGCAGTGAAGCTCTTGCATGTTGTCTGGTTTCAGCAGGGATAGAGTTAATTTCCTTCCTAGTAGCTGGTACAGTGCTGTGTTTTGGATTTAGGGTGAGAACAAAGTTGATAACACACCGATGTTTTAGTTGTTGCTGAGCAGTGCTTACACTAGTCAAGGACTTTTCAGCTTCCCATGCTCTACCGACTGAGAAGGCTGGAGGTGCACAAGGAGCTGGGAGGGGGCATAGCCAGGACAGCTGACCCAAACTGGCCAAAGGGATATTCCATACCCTGTGACGTCATGCTCAGTACATAAACTGGGGAAAGCTGGCCGGGGGGGGCCGCTGCTCAGGGACTGGCTGGGCATCGGTCGGCGGGTGGTGAGCAATTGTACTGTGCATCACTTGCTTTGTGTATTATTATTATTACCTTATTATTATTATTATCATCATTTTATTTCAATTATTAAACTTTTTTATCTCAACCCACGAGTCTTTCTAACTTGTGCTCTTCCAATTCTCTCCCCCATCCCACTGGATGGGGGGAGTGAGCGAGCGGCTGTGTGGTGCTCAGTTGCCAACTGAGGTTAAACCACGACACATGTGTCCCCTTCTCTGAAGGCTTGTTTCATGTCCTTGCATCAAAAAAAACCCTGGGCTAACTTCACAGAAGTTGGCCTTAAGGTTACTGGTCTTCATTCACAGCGCAGAAAGTCTCCCCTGGGAACAGGCAGAAATTTCAAATAGCAACACAGCTCACATATTCTTAAACCCTAAAAGTGGGACTTTGATGTTCAGCTTTTTAAAAGCTCTCAGAAGTATTTTTTCCTCATTATCACCTCAGTTGGGTGAACTTTATACTGGCCTTTCAGAAAAATGTTCACGCACATGAAGACTCTAGCTTCCCTATTGCTGTTATTTAAAACATAACATTTTCTGTGACTATTTTTATTTACAATACTTCATTGGTTAGGTATTCCTGGCAAAAAAGATTCAAGAGGGAGTGAAACAAATTTCAAGCTAATTTCTGCAATTCTACCACACATTATTCCCCTTGCTGGATATATGCACATCTATGTTCCAGCATGGTGGCAGGAAATAGTGTGGTTCATGCAAGTGCCTGGTGTTACTCATTTTGATTCACCTCACAGTGCAGGAAGTCTCCTCCGGGAAGAGGTAGAAATTTCAAGCAGCGATGAGGGCCCACATATTCTCAGCCACAATCTGATCAGCTGGAGATGAGAACAGCCAGTTTCTCACTGAGAAATAAAATCTTTCAGATTATCTCATACATTATTTCATTCAGGGAAATGAAGGGAGAGGGGAGAGTTGCGATGATACAAGAGTGTCTTTGTTTTACAGCTTTTGTGAAACTTTATCTCAAATGCCCTGCCATCAGTTTTAGACCAGAAACAGTTTCTAAAGAAGCAGTAATCCTGGAGGAAGTTGCAAACTGATCTTCTCTTTTAGGCTATACTAGAACTACATGTCTCAAACAGCAATCAGTTTTTCAAGAGCCAAGAAAACAGGGAACTGTGCGCTACGTGAGACGTGATAGTTTAAGGGATTAAACTGTTCACAGGCTAAAAGCGTGGAGAATGCTTTTAGTCTGGAGAAAAGGAGGCTGAGGGGAGACCTCCTCGCTCTCTACAACTCCCTGAAAGGAGGTTGTAGCGAGGTGGGTGTCAGTCTCTTCTCCCAAGTAACTAGCAATAGGACAAGAGGTAACGGCCTCAAGTTGTGCCAGGGGAGGTTTAGATTGGATGTGAGGAAAAATTTCTTTACTGAAAGAGTGGTTAAACATTGGAACAGGCTGCCCAGGGAAGTGGTTGAGTCATTGTCCGTAGACGTATTTAAAAGACGTGTAGATGCGGCACTTAGGGACATGGTTTAGTGGGCATGGTGGTGTTGGGTCGACAGTTGCACTCGATGATCTTAGAGGTCTTTTCCAACCTTAATGATTCTATGATTCTATGAACTAAATGAAAGAAGAAATTCTACTTTTTCTTCACTGTCTTCAGTTTCTGTCTCTAGACTCCACCTCACAGACTCATCCACCCATTCATTCACCATTTTCCTGTTTGTCCTCCATGGATAGAGCTTATTAACATGTTGCATATGCAAGGAAGTGCGGTTTTTCACACCTGGCCATAAAAAGGACTGCCACAACAGAGGGCTCCAGCTGTGTGTAGGAAAGGGTGTAAAGGGAGCATCAACTCATGACAGCTAACCAAGTAGGAAAAAAGACTGGATTTTAATAGTCAGGAATTCTTTCTTGTACAAAACCTCCTCAAATACTTCAGTGCTTCACGAATAAGTAGTCAAGACCTTCATCTAAAAACACCATGACATATTGAAGCAGGAACTGTTTGCTAAAAGGAAATAGTAGCTTAATGAATGGAGTGCAGGTCTGCCGCTTAGGGGAACAGGGCTTGCCACTGGTGAAATACCTGCTAATTTCTGTGCTCAGCATGGAGTGTAGTGTTTAAGGAAGTCAGGATAACTGAGGAATGTCAGCCTGTCCCTAAGTGCAAGCAGTACTGTAGATAGACTGTAATGTTAGCAAGCTACTCCACCTTCTTGTGCCTCACCTACAGACCAAGATAAGGACATTTTACAAAAAAAGAATTATAAAGAGTCAGTAGAGCTAATATTTTTTCATGTTTACTTGTCTACTTCTGAGATCTTTCAGTGAGTACAGTGGTAGGGAAAGATTGTAGTAAGCTCTGTAAGCGGTTTAGTATGTCATCTTGTTAAAAGACATAAACCTGAAGGCTTTCACATCCCTGTAGTGAGTAGAGTTCTTTGGGAGTGTGAAGTTTTGGAAAGATAGTCAGGTGATCTCCAGCTTTTACCTGCTCATCTAGCCAAATTTCTGCTAAATCTTCAGTTTAAAGCCATCCTTTCACTTCCTTTCTTCTCCTCAGAGGAGTTCTGTTGCTCTCCCAAGGATGCAGCTTGATGGCATTTTCCCCAACTTCAAAATGCTGAAGAGGAAAGCATTTTTCTTGCCTTAGGAATTGCCTCTCTTTATGTCTTGCTTCAGTACTGGGGACAGAATATTTGTGCAGCGTTCGAAATAACATATAACAATAAGAAGAGACAGCTTCTTTGTGTTGGGCAGAGTGGGATGCCTATTGTTGCGATCTGCATCAGGAAAATAGGAGAAGATATGGTCCTTCCACTAAGATGCACTAAAATCCTTACTACGGTCAGATGCTGTTTTCTTCAGGATTCACAAATGGCCTTTTCTGGAAACATCAAAGCAAAGTTTTCTGTGAGTTCATGCAGATGATGAAGAACCTGGCCCTAGTTCGTTTTAAAATCCTCTTCCCAGATGACAGAGCACTGTTCTTTAATTTTGACTTTCACACTTCTTGGTGTGCTTTGAAACGCAGCATCTGTGATCCCAAAGGATCTCAAAGTGCTCTGGAGTCATGGACAGAGAAGCTTATTTGCCTTTGAAGAACTCCACTGATGCAGTCTGCAGACTAAAGGCCTATTATTCTTTGATCCTCCAGCTGCTAGGAAACTTTGCTTACTTTGATAAGTGATCATAGATTTTTCTGATGGGCTTCATGGACATATAGTTTAAAATGACAACAAAGTGCATTGGCAATTAAAGTACATTGATCTCTTTTGGACTCAGGTGCTGTTTCCTTAATTGAATGATTTTGCTTCATTTTTAATGGACATATTTGGTATATTTAAAATTATGAAGTCCCAGGTCTATCTTAACATTCAAGTGTCCTTTCAAGCCAAAATGGCAATAAAAATAGCAGACCTGTTTACCTGGAAAATTTGTATTTGTGGTTGAGGGTTTTTGCAGGCAATTTGGAAAAAAAAGACAATTTTTCATGTGAATCAATACTTTTATTTCTCCTTTACAATTTTAGTTTCCTTTGTGAAATGTTTTACTATTGCCCTTTGACTTCTCTTTTTCACTTTTGTAATGGCTCAGATAAGGAAAAATTTTTGAAAAGTAGAAAAAAATGCTTGGGTGAAATAAAAGCAAAGAAACAGTAAAAAGAGAAACAAACATTTCCCCTCCCCCAGCTGTGATGCTACTTAAAATCAACATGTTATTTGGCAGAGTTGTTTGGCTGCTGCCATACAATGACCAGCATTTTGAATTTGCTTTTCTTCTTTGACATTTTTTTTTTCATTTTTATTGTGAGGGAACCAACATACATATCTCATAGAATCATAGAATGATTTGGGTCAGAAGGGACCTTTAAAGATCATCTAGTCCAAACCACTGCAATGGTAGGGACATCTTTCACTAGATCAGGTTGCTCAAAGCCCCGTCCAACCTGACCTTGAACACTTCCAGGGATGGGGCATCCACAACTTCTCTGGGCAACCTGGTCCAGTGTCTCACCACCCTCAGCGTAAAAAATTTCTTCCTTATATCTAGTCTAAATCTACCCCCCTTTAGGTTAAAGCCATTCCCCCTTGTCCTGTTGCAACAGGCCCTACTAAAAAGTTTGTCCCTATCTTTCTTATAACCCCCCTCTAAGTACTGATAGGCTGCAATAAGGTCTCCCTGAAGCCTTCTCTTCTCTAGGCTGAACAACCCCAACTTTCTCAGCCTTTCTTCTTAGGAGAGGTGTTCCATCCCCCTGATCATTTTCGTAGCCCTCTTCTGGACCCGCTTTAACAGGTCCATGTCTTTCTTGGCCTGGGGACCCCAGCACTGGATACAGTACTCCAGGTGAGGTCTCATGAGAGCAGAGTACAAGGGGAGAATCACCTCCCTTGACCTCTTGGTGATGCTTCTTTTTATGCACCTCAGGATACGGTTGGCCTTCTGGGCTGCAAGTACATGTTGCCAGCTCATATCCAATTTTTCATCCACCAGTATCCCCAAGTCCTTCTCCGCAGGGCTGCTCTCAATCCCTTCATCCCCCAGCCTGTATTGATATTGGGGATTGCCCTAACCCAGGTGCAGGACCTTGCACTTGGCCTTGTTGAACTTCATGAGGTTCACATAGTCCTACTCCTCAAGCCCATCAGGGTGCCCCTCAAAGGCATTCCTTCCCTCAAGCAAATCAACTGCACCACTCGGCTTGATGCCATCTGCAAACTTGCTGAGGGTGCACTCGATCCCACTGTCTATGTAATTAATGAAGTTATTAAGTAGTATTTGTCTCAGTACAGACCCCTTGAGGGACACCACCGGTTACTGGTTTCCACTTGGACATTGAGCTGTTGACTGTAACTTTTTGGATGCAGCCATCCAACCAATTCCTTATCCTTCTAACAGTCCATCCATCAAAACTTTATCTCTCCAATTTAGAGGCAAGAATGCTGTGGGGGACCATATCAAAGGCCTTACAGAAGTTCAGGTAGATGACATCAGTAGCTCTTGCCTTGTCCACTGATGCAGTCACTCCATCGTAGAAAGCCTGTAGCTTATTGTTCCAATATGACTTACATTTTTACAGTGGTGTTCATGATCAATGCCTTTTACAATCAGCATCTAGTGAGTCATTAAAACAAGCCTGTTTTAGAGAATGTATCATTTTATGTGTTTCACAGAAAGAAAACAAGCCAATGGACACAAACAAGACCTGTTATTGGCAGAATTTGGTCATCTGTAGAATGAATCATTTCCTTCTCAGTATTTCTTATTCATCTCCCATTCTGACAGCCTGAGACCCTTGTACCTGGTCTGCAGTATGAACCTGTGCCTTTTTCATTCATTCCAAAATTGATCTTTTACAATCATCATCTATGAGCAATTGCTGGAGCCAGGCCTCTTTCACATGTGTTCACACTCCCCTATTCATTTCACACATCCTCTGAGCCACAAGTTTAGTTTATCAGGTTTAGTGCCTTTGCCCTTGCTTTCACAATCTTGAAAGCTGAAGGCGTCACCCACATCTCAGGTCCAGTCTCCTTTTTCTTTCTTTACTATACACTTGTATAACTTGCCACTGACTCTTCTGGGTAGTGGGTGGATGAAGTGGCAATACCACAGTGTACAGAAGTGCAGCAGATTGTACTGATCTGATATTTGATAATGAGTGCATGGTCATTTTGCAGTAGTTCAGACTGATGTAAATACTTCTAGAAGGAACCATATTTTGTATGATAAGAGAATTATGGGAGATAGCTGTATTTGGGCTCAGTGCCCAGTACTGTTGTTCTCAGAGTAAACATTTTACTTTTCTCTCCTTCCAGTCCACAACCAAAATAGGAGAGCCTTGTCTAAAATTAACTAAAGAGGCTCTTTCATCTTAAGAACACTTAGATTTGGTATTTCAAGTAAATGCTTTAAAAAGAGTAATTTTGTTTTACAGCAGCAGTCTTTTGGAATGTCTGGGCTGGATGCCCTTGGCCAGATCCACATGAGGTCTTCATAAGTGGGAAATGATCTTTATCTCCATTTATCTTTCTCCCCCCCCCCCCCCCAGTTTTAAAATACATTGGCTGGAGAATTGCATTTCAAACTATGTGACATAGCTTCTTGAGGGTTTGTGTGTCTATTAATAGGTAGGGCTTGAACATGTACTCCCACATCACGCCTTGTTGTGGGGACAGAATTGGATGGATATAAAGTAGAAAAATGAAAATTTCAGCATCAGTTCATTTCAGGTTCTAATGTGTACTTTTCAAACCTCTTTCCAAATGACAACAAGTTCTGTTTCCTTAGAAAACCACAGAGTTTCTTGCCATAAGGACTTCAGAAAGACAGTCTCTGTAAACTCAACTATACTTGCTTTTCAAAATTCATTTCCTTGAGAAAGGAAAAACTGCAATGCTTATTTAAAATACTTGATGGCCTGACTCTTGTACCAGTGAAGGCAATAGTAAGCACTGTCTTGATTCCTATGGAAGAAGGATCAGGTTCCTAGATAGCTACACAAATATTTACCAGTCTGGGAGGAGCCTGGTAACACCCTCCAAAATAAAGGTTGCAATATAGCCTTCATTTATAACTTCCTGTTCTCACATGTTAATAACTTCCTCATGCATTAGTCTTTCTGGCAATTCTCCATGCTTGGTTTCTGCCTGGAGGTGATGTGTGTATTTGGAACAAACTCACACCACACTTTTGACTAGGCAAGCAGCCAAAATGGCTGAGACTTGTTACTTGGTCTAGAAGTAACTGTCCTTGAGGACTAGCACCTTCTCCTGAATGGGGAAAAAATTAGAATTGCCAAAGCTATTAAGTGATTCCAAGATCACTTTTGAGCCAGTGTTGGACTTTTTGGAAGTGATTTAATGATGTCACATCACATTATTATTGCTGTTTCATGTCTGAAGAAAGCAGTCCATTTAGAGTCTCAGTTAAGTTTTCTTAGGGGTCAAGAAGTGAATGGGTAATTCATTCTTACTTTCCTCATTCTTTCATGTGGGTGGAGGAAGGAGAGTGGAAGAAAGTACAGACGGCTTCCGGAATACCTTCTGTCCTTTACTTACATAAAATAATGTACATTTCCTTTTGCATTTGGGAGAGTTAGCCAAAGAGAAACTCTTCCTTCAAGTATTGAACAGCGTGTTTAAAACAACACAGATCAACCAACTAAAATCTTTTGAAAGATTTTGAAAGTACTTTGAAAAACTAGGAGGCTTTCTGTCCAATCTTGAGAGGTTCTGACTTTCTTCAGCAGAAAAAAATGAAGTCAAAGGTACTTGTCTCTCCTTTGTTTGTTACAGACACTAATCTGAAAGCTGTGAGTACACAGCTTTAAAGGTGTAGGTAGAATATGTTAATTCCCCTTTCCCTATTTCTTTTTTCCCACAATAGGAATCCTGACTTCAAAAAATTCCTGCCCTGTGGGTTGTTTTTTTGTTTTTTTGACATTTCAGAAACACACTATTACATCTCTGTATATGATAACAATTCTGAACTGGAATGCATGGTATTTCCTTGCTCCTGTAGAGGAACCGAGACAGGATATTGAATCAGACATTCTGAATCTGCAAAGCTCTATCTTTTTCCTTATCCATATGGTCTGGTGTCTCCTATATGTGCAGTGTCCTGAATACTGCTTGACACAGGAACTGTGGTGGGAGAGTATGAAAAGACTGGAGGTTTTTTACTGGTTTTTCTTTCCAATTTCTAACACATCAAGTAAATAAAAGTAAAAAATGGCACAAATAAAACAACCTTATTCAGGAAAAATCATGTTTGCAGTTTGTAGATATGGCAGATAACTCCGGGTGACAGGAGAGCCTTGCACTTAGTGAGGGCTGGACAGGTGCATCTGCACAGGTATGAGCTCTTTCCAAAATGGCAGGATATCAGTCAGCTGTAAACCAAAAGCTGTGTGATCCTGCTATCTCAATGCTATGTCAGAGCAAACATAGCCTGCCATTCAGCATGGCTTATTAGCTTGGAATCGTTACTGTGCCAACACAGGTATGCAACTTCTGGTTGCTTCAGCGAGTAAACAGACGTCAGCCCATAGCATACCCCATGGACATATCCTGAATATGCCCAGTGAGGCAATCACTGAATTTATTTTCTCAGTTCAGCACCAGACAGGGTTTCAACCTGTAAGTGAAGGCCTCCACTATGAGGCTTTATCTAGCAAAATTATTCTGGTGTAGTCCTGATGGGGTTGGGTGAGAGAGGGTCTGATATGTTGTTAACCCAGCCTCCCTTCCAGGAGAGCTAGTGCTGGGTGGGCAACATAAAGAAGTTGACTTGAGACAGCCACCCAACTAATGTATTTGAATTTCTCTGGACTTTGCCTGACCAGATGGAATGAGGAGTGCAATGAAGTGTAAATATCATTTGAATATCTCCTCTGATGGCTGTCTAAGAAAGAAATTATGGGTCCTGCTGTCTTGGAAAGATCTCTTTCAGCACCGGTGGCTTTAGGAGCTGGATGATCCAGCTTTATGGATTGAGCATTTCAGACCTGTGCTGTTTCCCTGAGGTGTTTCCTGGATGACAAACAGTGCTAAAGAAAGCGATGGACAGGGAAGTTACTGTGCTGACTCCATGTGAGCCAGTCTGACTTTCAGCCCTAGTTTTTGCATTGCGTTGCAGTATGCTATTGTGTCAAGGCAGAGTTTGCTAAAAATACAGTTTCTGCTTCACAGAATTTAAATACAATATATGAAGAGCAAATGCAGAGAGATGGGAGAGTACAAGAAAACGAAATGAAGCAATATTGGTCACTGTGATAGGCAATGACTGACCGAATATATGTAAATAAGACTGAACAAGGGAAATATGGACCCTTTGCTGAATGAGATGGGTGATTTAGGAGATGGATGTGTTGCATGACTCAGGTAAGGCTGAGGTATTTGGTGCCTTATTTATCTCAGTCTTCACAAAAAAGATTTCCCAGGCCTTTGCTTAGTGAGAAGGTTCAAGGAGAAAAAGATCTACCAGCAGTGGAGGAGGGTCAAATCAGGGATTACTTCTGAGACCTTGACCTGTCCCAGTTCATAGGATCGGATGGGCATCATCCATAGTGCTGAGATAAATGGCTGTTGTCTTTGCACAGCCATTCCTTATCATCTTTGAAAGGTCATGGAACTTGGGGGGAACCCTGATTAACTGGAGAAAGGCAAATGCTACATCCATTTCAAAATGAGGCCAAAAGGTCAACCTGGGGAACAACAGGCCAGTGAGCCTCACTTTGGCCCCTGGAAAAATAGTGGAACAAGTCCTCTAGAAACACAGTTTTGGCCACATAAAGGAGAAGGTGATTGGAAACAGTAAAGATGATAGATTTTCCAAGAATAAATCATGGTTGACCAAACCTATTGCCTTCTATGAAAACATGACTTAGGCTTGCCAATGTGACGCCCATCCACAAGAAGGGCCGGAAGGAGGATCCGGGGATCTACAGGCCTGTCAGCCTGACCTCGGTGCCGGGGAAGATTATGGAGCGGCTCATCTTGAGGGCGCTCACAAGGCATGAGCGGGACAACCAGGGTATCAGGCCCAGCCAGCACGGGTTCATGAGAGGCAGGTCCTGCTTGACCAACCTGATCTCCTTCTATGACCAGGTGACCCGCCTAGTGGATGAGGGAAAGGCTGTGGATGTGGTCTACCTGGACTTCAGCAAGGCCTTTGACACTGTCTCCCACAGCATTCTCCTCGAGAAGCTGGCGGCTCACGGCTTAGACAGGTGTACTCTGCGCTGGGTCAAAAACTGGCTGGACGGCCGGGCCCAGAGAGTTGTGGTGAATGGAGTTCAATCCAGTTGGTGGCCGGTCACGAGCGGTGTTCCCCAGGGCTCAGTACTGGGGCCGGTCTTGTTTAATATCTTTATTGATGATCTGGATGAGGGGATCGAGTGCACCCTCAGGAAGTTTGCAGACGACACCAAGTTGGGCGGGAGTGTTGATCTGCTCGAGGGTAGGGAAGCTCTGCAGAGGGACCTGGACAGGCTGGATCGATGGGCCCAGGCCAACTGTATGAGGTTCAACAAGGCCAAGTGCCGGGTCCTGCACTTTGGCCACAAGAACCCCATGCAGCGCTACAGGCTTGGGGAAGAGTGGCTGGAAAGCTGCCCAGCAGAGAAGGACCTGGGGGTGCTGGTTGACAGCCGGCTGAACATGAGCCGGCAGTGTGCCCAGGCGGCCAAGAAGGCCAATGGCATCCTGGCCTGTATCAGAACTAGTGTGGCCAGCAGGAGTAGGGAAGTGATCGTGCCCCTGTACTCGGCACTGGTGAGGCCGCACCTCGAATACTGTGTTCAGTTTTGGGCCCCTCACTACAAGAAGGACGTTGAGGTGCTGGAGCGTGTCCAGAGAAGGGCAACGAGGCTGGTGAGGGGTCTGGAGAACAAGTCTTCTGAGGAGCGGCTGAGGGAACTGGGGTTGTTTAGCCTGGAGAAGAGGAGGCTGAGGGGAGACCTCATCGCTCTCTACAACTCCCTGAAAGGAGGTTGTAGCGAGGTGGGTGTTGGTCTTTTCTCCGAAGTAACAAGCGATAGGACGAGAGGAAATGGCCTCAAGTTGCGGCAGGGGAGGTTTAGATTGGATGTAAGGAAAAATTTCTTTACTGAAAGAGTGGTGAAACATTGGAACAGGCTGCCCAGGGAAGTGGTGGAGTCCCCATCCCTGGAGGTATTTAAAAGACGAGTAGATGAGGCACTTAGGGACATGGTTTAGTGGGCATGGTGGTGTTGGGTTGACGGTTGGACTCGATGATCTTAGAGGTCTTTTCCAACCTCAATGATTCTATGATTCTATGATTCTATGACTTGATTTGCAGATAAGGGAAGCCCAGTGAATGTCATTTACCTCCCAGCAAGGTTTTAGATGCTGTCTCACACAGTATTTTTCTATTCAAGGTAGGATGTTACAGTCTGGATGAGTAGAAAATCAGAAGTGGTTGCATGATCAGGTTCAAAGGGTAGTGTCTCTCTCCCTCTAGCTCCGGGTCCCGCCCTACCTGGAGCTCAGTAACAAGTGGACTGCCACAAGACCTGTCCTGTTTAATATCTTTATCAATGGCCTGGAGGAGGTGAAAAGTGCATACCTGACAAGTTTACAGATGACATGAAACTAAGGGAAACAGTAGATGCACTCAAGGGCTTGGTTGCCATCCACAAGGACCTTGGCAGGGTGGAGGAATGGGCTAACAGGAACCTTATGAAATTCAACAAGGACAAATGCAAAAATCCTGCCTCTTGGAAGGAAGTGTTCCTTAAAACAAAACAGGCTGGGACTGACTGACTGGGGAGTAGCTCTGTAGAAAAGGCAGGTAATAAACTGGACATGAGCTCACAGTGTGGAGGATATCAAGAAGATGGAGCCAGGCTCTTTCTAGCGCTGCAAAATGGGAAGACAAGAGACAACAGGCACAAGCTGAAACAGCAGAGATCCAGGATGGAAATAAGGAGAAACACTTACATTGTGACAGTCAAGTTACAGAGCAGGTTGCCCAAGGAGGTTGCACACTCTACATCCTCAAAGATTTTCCAGAACAGGCTGAATAAAGCTCTGAGCACCCTGAGCAACCTGGTCTGATGTCGTAGCTAGCGCTGTCTTGAGCAGAAGGTTAGGCTAGAGACCTCATGAGTTCCCTTCCAAATGGATGTATCCTGTGATCCTATAAATGCATATTCCCTCTTCCATTATTTGTCTTTTTTTGACTATGCATAACAACATATAAATATAATTATAATACTATATATAAAACAGAGCAGAATGTGCTTCTCAATGTTTGCTTGCACTATCTCTGGTAGGGCAGGGTCCAGTTCTCAACTGGGGCCTCAAAGAACACTTCTGAAATAATTTTCTGCAGTTGATTTCTTGAACCATGAGGCTATACTGTCAGTATCACACTGCTAAACAAGAGGAGGAGTGTGTGGTGAGATTGGCCACCATGGAAAAGGCTAAGAACTGCTGTCTCCAACTTCTCCCTGAACTTTAGCTTTTCCTAAAGAATTGTGGAGTATGTCTGCAGGGTTTCAGTATTCTGGCCTATAATAGATGAAGGAAACCTTACAATACGCTAGCTGGTTGAATCATCAATCTAATATATACTACAAGCTTCCCTGAACTAATGCTTGTCTGGGTTAAAGCATCTGTCTCTGTAACTCTACATGCGAGTCTCAAATGCTTCCTCCTGTACTTAAGCCCACTAAACTTGCGTTCACCCCACGTGGCTTATTGCTAAGGACACCCGTCCAAACAGTTGGAAATTAGCTTGAACAGAAGGTGAACTATACACTTAAAAATGCCTCCTTCTCTCTTCTGACCATATAGAAAGCAAAACAATGAGATCAGATTAGACTTCTCCAATGTAGATACCCATATTTGGTAAAATTAATATCTTTAGCTAAATTAAGGCCCTTTGGGGGAAGTGGAGAAACAGATAGGCCATATCAACACAGGTAATGTAATATCTTATGGAGAAAAAAAAAGTCTAACCTTGTTTTTACAATTTACCTGTTCAGGGAACTGTTTACAATACTTAATATTTTTAGAATGGGGTTTTTTTTGGCCTTGCTTTCAGCCATCAGATCTTATTAAATCTTTTTGTGCTGGACAAGAGAGGCAATTATTGAAGTTTAATTCCCCAAGTAGCTACTAACGGGCTGTAATCAAGTCATCCCTCAACGTTTTCTTTGATTAAACTAAACAAATTGAATTCCTGAGTCTTTCTGTAAAGTATGTTTTTAATCCTTTAATCACTTTGGTGGCTCTTCTCTGAACCCTCTCCAGTTTAGCAACCTGGAGCCAGAACACTATGTATGATTATATGATCTTTTTTTTTCTAATCTCTTTTTTTCTTTTGCATCACAAAACCCACTGACATCCAGCTCTTGGATCTGTTCCCACCAAATGCTGATATCAATCTGTGTGTTTGTAGTGTGCTCTTCTTACGCCTGGGTGGAAGAGTGTTAACATGAGCTCAGTGTTTGGCTGCCTGCCTGGGTTGACATGAACTTTCCCCTGCAATCACCACATCAGGACTTCCACTTGCAGTGTCAGGGTTGGAGGCAGCCATAGTCTGAATGTGTCTGTCACACCAGTAAAACAGAGAAGAAGGGTGATGAGGGAGCTGTCTGCAGTCCTTCTCCTGTACAGAGAAACCTGAACTACATAGTTCTGCATTAATACTGTAAAAGATTCGTAATTGACGTAATTTAAAGTTGGAAAAGATTATTGGATCACCCAGATTGCCCTCCTTTCTGTCATAAAATGTTACTTTTAATCCATTTATTCTTGTAATTACCCCAGCAATTCATAAGTGGCAAAATTCACTGAGAAAAGCAGTCAAGCCCAGTTCTAACTGGTGTCTAAGTTAGGAGCACTGTTCCTGTGAGTTTCCTCCGCAGTCAATGGAAAAGACTGAACTTCCTCCAAAGGGTGATCCTCCAGAGGGAAAATCTGAATTGCTCTCAGGAGAAATCTAGCTTGACAGGCTCCAAATTTGGCCATCTCAGATAAATCCCTACAGAAAGGCAAAGTCAGTTTGGACCTTTGTCTTGATTTGGAAACATGAGGAGTTTTCCCCTTGGGATTCTTACCCAATGGCTATTCATCCTGTCATTTTGTTTCCTTTCTAAAGTATCCTGTCTTTGATTTTCAACCATGAACTCCAGTTACATCTTTCTATGGCAGATCAGAGAATCCTTTATAACCAGCATTTTATTCCTGTGAAAGGAGCCGATTCACCACATGCTGGAGAGGAGCAGACTGAAGGAGACTGCAACCTTCTCTTACTGAGTGATAACCTGCCAAGTACAGTCTCATACAGGTGATGGGGAACTCTCTGTAGCTGCTGCCACTTACTATCTTGAAATCATCAGGTACTATAATAGTGTACCACTGCCATCCACTACAAAACTTCTCAGCGTTACCTGGGGAACTGGAGAGGGCCTGGCCTGTGACCAGAAACTGGTGAAAATAAGAGTACATAGTCAAGACTGCCTGTTCTACCCTTTCTGCAATTGTGAAGACTTTGCTTTCATAATACATATATAAGTGCTCAAAACCAATATACTATTCTTGGCCTCCCTTTTCGGTCCCTCAGTTCTTATCACATTGCCCCTAGATGAAGATAATCTTGGGGAAGATCTGATGGATTCCTAAAATTTTTATTCCTGTTAATAAACAAGAAGACCATCACCAAGGTAACTTGCAGTTCACAGCATTCATTGCAGAGGCAGGCAGAGCCAAGCTGAGTAAGGATGTCTCTTAAGATCTGCCCTGACCATCAGCTTAAATCAACTTTATGAGGTTTGCTCAGGGTCTCACAGAAAATATGGTGTAACAAAGAATCAGATAGCTGCTTCCTAAATTCCACAGTAATTCTTAAGCTTTTGGTCCATCCTGTCTCAATGTGCCATTAACCTGTCTCTGGAGTTACAGCTATCACTGGCCTAACTTTGCTTGATTCTCGAGTGCCTTCCTATGATGCTTGAAATGCCTGATGCTCTATTTGTAAGTCCCCACAACCAGTGGAAATTAACAGCAGTGTCTCACAGGCTCTGGTCTCCAGCAGCTCAGGGAACTGTGCAGTAAAAAAGTCTGAGCAGACATTTCGTGCATTTCCTAACGAGCTGCTGCCT
Organism: Aptenodytes patagonicus; assembly: GCF_965638725.1. Taxonomy (NCBI): domain Eukaryota; kingdom Metazoa; phylum Chordata; class Aves; order Sphenisciformes; family Spheniscidae; genus Aptenodytes; species Aptenodytes patagonicus. The sequence continues at coordinate 10,378,841 of NC_134950.1, read as the reverse complement.
GAGTGCACAGTCATTAACATCACTCTGGCACTCACCAGCTGCTACTTTGAACAGCCCCTGAATGAAAGGGTCAGCTGCACATGATCAAGTCAGCTGAGTCAGTGATCCTTAATCTACCCTCCCACTGAAATGTAACTCTGATGCACATCCTCGGACTGAGCGGAGAGCCCACCCTGAACAGGTGCTGGGCGGCTCAGCCAGATAAACTCCTCTTGGAACGAGCACAGAGATGTGCCTGTGAATCCAGATACTTGGAACGTGTCAGAATAAATAGAAGTTTTCACAGGACTCTGTGTGTGTGTGTGTGTGTATGCAACATATGTTAATATGTTAGAGACTAGAAACAGTCCAATGCAATTAGAAAGGAATATGGAAAAGTAACTTTTCAAAATACGTCCTGGGTGGCTGAGTTCTGGTCTGTCCTACAACAGTCAGTCTTGGCATTTCATCCTTTCCAGTGCAACAGGAACTAAAAGCTGAAAATTGCAATGGAGGAACAGAGTGTTCTAACAATGCTCTCACCCATAGGCAATCTTTTACTCCAATGTCTACTTACTTTATGCCCTCAAGAGTCTGGGTAATGTGCATCTCTGAAAGTGAGCTGGGCCTACCTTCTGGGTCAAGAGGTACTGTGTGTATTACGAGATACACATAGCTATCCATGCCTGTTACATGAAAGCATAATATAATGCACAATTAATACCACTGCTAGCAGGATACTTTCTTCCAACAAAGGAAATAGGCTGGACCTATTAATAAGGAATATTCATACAGGCCAAGCTTTTGATCTGTCTGCCACTTTCTGTTCCTTTACAAACAGCTGTTGTCTTAACAGAACACAATCTTCAAAAGCTGAGTAGAAGTAGACATTTAAAGGTATATTTTCAAACTGCACATCCAAAATGTTAGCACCCCATCACTGTGCCTCAGAGGTGTTTCTGGGAAGTATCCATGTAGCTGTGAATGACCTAGTTGGAAAGGGATGATGGTTGGAGGAATCTATGGATGAGTGGAGAACTTATGGATGATTTATGTTGCAGCCACCAAGAGAGTGATAAATTATTGTGCTGGTTTTGTCTGGGATAGAGTTAATTTTCTTCATAGTAGCTAGTATGAGGCTATGTGTTGGATTTGTGCTGGAAACAGTGTTGATAATACAGAGATGTTTTTGCTATTGCTGAGCAGTGCTTACACAGAGTCAAGGCCTTTCCTGCTTCTCAAACCACCCCACCAGCGAGGAGGCTGGGGGTGCACAAGAAGTTGGGAGGGGACACGGCCGGGACAGCTGACCCCAACCGACCAAAGGGATATTCCACGCCATATGACGTCATGCTCAGCATGTAAAACTGGGGGAAGAAGAAGGAAGGGGGGGACGTTCAGAGTGACATCGTTTCTCTTCCCAAGTCACCGTTACACTTGATGGAGCCCTGCTTTCCTAGAGATGGCTGAACACCTGCCTGCCGATGGGAAGGAGTGAATGAATTCCTTGGTTTGCTTTGCTTGTATGTACAGCTTTTGCTTTACCTATTAAACTGTCTTTATCTCAACCCACGAATTTTCTCACTTTTACTCTTCTGATTCTCTCCCCCATCCCACTGGTGGGGAAGTGAGCGAGCGGCTGTGTGGTGCTTATTTGCCAGCTGGGGTTAAACCACGACAATTCAGAAGAAAAGCTATTTTTGTTCAGGCTGGCTAACTTTGAAATTGTGCTAGTGCCTGTTAAACTACTAGCACCTATTACATAGTTAGAAAAACAAGTCTTTTAAGAATTCAATGCTCTCTACAGCCAGAAAAATCCCAATCCTTATGTCTGACTATGTTCTATCAACTAAGACGTCCAATAAATCTAAAGGATGGGTATTACCATTCCTTAAGCTCCTTAAATAACAAACCAGGAAGAGATACTTTTATTTTTAAAATCTTTTTTTCAGGCACCCTGCCATAGAGATGTACAAAATCTCATAGTCCCTGCAGGGATGGGTTTTATTCAACAAGACACAAAGACTATTTAAACATCAAGTGTATGGATTCTGTGACAGCCCTGTGACAGAAAGGCTTAGACTAGGGATGCAAAGCCTAGTCTGTGGATGGCTTGTGCTCTCCTATATAAACACGGAGTTGTACCGCCCCACATCTTCTACTGTAATATCATCATCAAATCCTGTGATTCTATGATCTAATATTGTCATCTTCCCACCCAAGTTTTCACCTTCCATTGTTTTTCCTCTACTTCTTTTGACAACTGGAAGTTGTGCATATGTGGTTTAAACTAACCTGTTGCACCTTGTGTATAAATGGAGGAGGAATGAGCACATCACCACTGTTTGTCTGTTTCCACAGATGTGAGACATTTCAGTGTGGTTTTTCTGAACCCATCAGGAAGACAGAGAGATGCCATCATGGCTTTAAGCCATTGTTGTACTTCTTCTTCCTGGGACATCTTGGGGGCAGTTACAAATTAGCTGGCCTTTCTAAGAACAGTCCAGCCAAGCATCATTGCACTATAATACCAAAATGGGCCCATCACTCCCCCATCCTGCCCCTTACTGAATTTTTCGAAGATGTCCTAATGAAGGCAGTCTCATATTTATTTTCTGTAGCATATACACTAGGAGAATCTTCCCTTCAGCAGATAGAGATGTTGGGAAATGCCTTATACCACTTTCAGATAACATAAACAAGATGGAACAGGATGGACCAAGAAGCAAGAATCTTCATCTTTTGCTTTTTGCCCTTCACTAGTTAAGACCGGACTTTCTGATCTACCTCTGTAATATAGCTCACCAGAAATATGCATCCAGGCTGAGTGTCAGTTGAAAGAATAGTTTAAAATGCAGTGGGTACAAAATTTAGCCCGATATATGATCTAGAGATGAGTCAGTCTTATGCATGGTAATCTGGGAAGTAAGTAGGAACACAGGTTTCTCAGAAGATAGAAGGAGATGAAGAGGGAAACAAGGTAAAATTCTGAAAATGAGGCTGAAGGCTGAAAAAGAAAGGCCTGGAAAAAATGTTGTGAGAAGAAAGTGGTATGGAGTTGAAAAGGACCAAAGGAAGGAGGAAAAGGAACTGATGGTCAGGTCAGAGCAGGGGGAGAAGTGGACGAGTAAGGATAAATGAAGCACACTGACTCTGGCCCAATTTCTGTGTCCTTTTCTTTGGCCTTTGGGAAGGCAAACCCCAAGGGCTTTGGGGTCTAGTGAATTTGCCTTCCTTTCTTCCCCTGTATGCTCCCTAAAATCTACTGATGTGTGCAATTTGCAACTGTGATGTGATGTAAAAGCAATGTGTATGGTAGGAAGTGTTTGCAAGATTAGGCCTCTATAATAGCAAGGTCTTCAGAGCACGGACTAGATTCTCAGCTGGTATAAACTGAGAGAGCTCCATTGAATCCTCATACTCTTGAATTAAGTACCAAGCATGTTAGTGACTGAATAATGACAGGACAATCTCCTTTTTAACTCCTAGAGGCCCTACCTGGGTCCTTGAGCTCAAAATTTTTGTCTTTTTAGAAATTTAAACCATGTTTGTTCCATTCTTACATCCACTGGAATTTGCAACATATCTGCTTTGTAGTCTGGAAAAAGCTTGAAGATTTCCCCAAACACAGTGTGAATCAAACCACACAGGAATGTTTGTAAGGAACATCTTGGACCCTTTGAAAACATATTCAGTTCTCAGAAGTGCTAATGCATTCCACATTTGGTCATTAAACACTAATTGGTAACATGCTGTGGATGGGTTCACTCTCTGACCAGTCAGTATTTCCTAGGTCACAGCACTGCAAGACCTCAGTGCTCTCACGTGACCTGCCCTTTTGAACTTTTAATCCTTCAACTCGTCAGAGAGCATTAGTAACTCAGGCCACTTTGGAAACCACAGGCATATTTTTCCCTGGCTGTTTCAAAGTTTCTTGGTTTCCCCTCCATCTCCCGATCCCAACCCCTCCTCGCTGATGATGCAGGATGTCTTTTGGGGGCCTGACTGAAGGCTTCAAAGTGCCCGACAGTTTATTATGAAACTATTGTCCTTGGTAAATGTCATGGGACTCATGTTTTATTATATTTATAGCCTTTTTTCCATTAGTCTGCCATTTCCCTGAGAAATTATGACCTTGGCTTTATCAGTTTAACCAAGCTGGTTTTATATATAGCAAATGTGTGCGTGTGCAAAAAAAGGAGAGAAGGGAGGAAGCGACCAACCAGCTTTCTATTAAAACAGTGCTTGTACTGGCCCCTCCTAGAGTATGGTAAGCAATTTAATGGCTGCAATAAGGGAAGAAATCAGGAAACAAATTATGCCAAACATTAGAATCACAGGTGGTGTCTCTGACTCCAGTGGACATAGGGGAATAGATCCTGGTTGCTGTCAGGTCTACTATTTAAAATAAATTTCACCTGATATGTCGTATCAGAAACATGTTTAGGATTTTCCTCTCGTCCTGCTTGTTCCCTCACCCTCATTCCCTTTGAGTTTCCTCACCCGCTGTTTTGGACAAATTTAAGCCATTTTGCGTAGCTGTATAAAATCTCCCATGGTCTAAGTCTCAGGGTAGACTACATATAAACTGTATCTCACCCTTTATAGCAGCTCAGAGGATGACATCAACTAGATCTCTGCAGAAATTTGGGAGAGAAATAACCTGGGAACACTGAGTGCAGGGCTCCTGGCTGGGGTGGGTCACAGCGTGCTTTTCAAACAGCAATCCCTGGATCATTTCTAAGGGGTCCCCCAGAAGTAACTAAAAAACATCAAGCCTGTTATCAGCAGATGTATATCTCAAACACTGAGGTCTGCACCTCACCTGGAGAGTGTGGGTGACTGTGGGCTGGGCAGTGGCTAGTGCTTTCATTCAAGGAGGAACACAAAACCTTTCTAAATGAACCAGTAAATGAACCAGTGCCAGGAAACGTTCCCAGGCACAGGAACGTGACTGTCTATATGCTTACATTCTTAGACCAGTGCTGGGCACGTTAATTTACCAGTATATACTTAGCCAGAATAGCTGAGCTCTGTTTGTATGATCTTGGAGCAGGTTGATCTCTCTTTTAAGAAAAGAACATACTTAACTGACATTGGTCTTGCTTGTCTCCCACTGGGAGTGGGTGAGGTCAAATTCATTAAAGTCTGTCTTTGAGAAGGAAAATGCTATAAAAAACAATATTTTTTTTAAGGAGGATTTTCGAAAAAAAAGAAGTTTGGAGTTGTTGCCATGCTGCAGGATTTGAAATTGTTCCATTTTTCATTCCCTTAGCAAACCACTTAAACAAACAAAGCGGTTCTCACTGTGGATATTGAAAGAATTTGCTTTTGCTTTTTACTACCTCTCCTGCAAAGCACCCATGTATATGGTGCTTAAAGGGGGCTTATAAAAAAGATGGTGGCAAACTTTTTAGCAGGGCCTGTTGTGACGGGACAAGGGGGAATGGCTTTAAACTGAAGGGGGTAGATTGAGACTAGAGATAAGGAAGACATTTTTTACACTGAGGGTGGTGAAACACTGGCACAGGTTGCCCAGAGAGGTGGTGGATGCCCCATGCTTGGAAACATTCCAGGTCAGGTTGGAGGGGGCTCTGAGCAACCTGATCTAGTTGAAGATGTCCCTGCCCACGGCAGGGGGGTTGGACTAGATGCCCTTTAGAGGTCCCTTCCAACCCAAACTATTCTATGATTCTATGGTTCTATATTGTATATCTCTGTTATCTTTTCCTCCAGATCAGCAAGGGCAGGATGTATCCTGTCCTTCAAGAATCCTGTCCTCTTGCCTTCACCCCTCCCACATGTCACTGACAGTATGTTAAGCCATTAGAGTCATGTTCTTGGCAACATCCCCACTTTTCAACGCTTCATTCCTAATTTCCACGTAAGGGCTGACAGACTTTGGTGACCTTTTGCATCAACACTTGTTTACTAAAATTAGATTTTTTTTCTTCCTGGCATATAACCAGACACATTATACTCCTCAACCTGTCATCCATGTAGGGCAGGCAGCCCCAGAAATTGATGATGCAGAGGAATAAACTTCTCCATGAAGAGTAAAAGGAGCTCAAGGGGAAAAAAACCAAAAACAAATGATGTTCTAGCAGTTTGTATGCATCTATCTATAGTGTGCATACACATGCACGTATGATATTAAGTGATGGTGTCAGCCACAAAAGGTTGGGAGGTTAGATAGAGGTCAGATAAGTATCTAGCTATTTAGATGTGTCTTGAAAGTTCATTTGAATTCAAGATTCATGGAAGCCATTGGTAAAAATCCAATACAATTGAACATTGCAGGGCTACTGCACATCTTTAGCTGGCTGGAGACAATGCTTGGAGTATCTGAATTTCTTCATGATATTTCCATGACTTCTTGTAGACTGAAAGTGAAAATTAAAACAACGACTAGGAAAGGAAAGGAAAACGTTCAGTTTGATATTTTGAGGAATAAGTCTGTTCTGAAAGGAAAAGTTGCTTAATATTTGACCATTATTAAGCTCAGAGAAATACGCTGCAAAAGGACATTCATCGTAACCTGAGAATTATATTACACTTAGACTTATGTTTAGTATTAGGGTCCCATGATGCTTACTGGTGTATTAGCACATACAAAGCGATCACCCTCCTACAAACTTCACAGTCTGGCTCATGCTGAGATCTAAAAAGGTGATAAGTAAATAGCAGAAGACAGTGAAAAGATTAGCAGGAAGTTTTGGTAATTTGGGACTAGCTATACACAGAGACTTTGGGTTTTTTTCCTGACCAATGAGACATTTAGTTAAAGGGACCTAGGCTACTAATTGTTTTTGAATCAAGAAGTCATTCAACTTCCATTGGAGCTCATAGTCTGTATAAACTGCTGGATCTCTTTTTTCAGTGCACATGTCTGAATGTGATGTGTTCGTGATGATGAAACTTGATGCTGTACTTTGCTGCACTTAATGAGTGACTGGTGTGTCAGTGCTTCAGCATCTGCGCTGCTACAAACTCTGGAAGAGCCATTCCCAACAGTAGCTGTTCCACATCACTCTTCTTTTAGGTCACCAATTCTGAGAGCTAATTGAAAGTGCGTGTTAACTACATCCCTCCAAGCTGGACTATACAAAGCCTTTGAATGCTAACATAAGATGATTTTTAAGGCCACCTTGCATATCTTAAAGGAAACAACCAGACTATATTTTCACTGGCTATTGACCAGTAGAGATGATGGGTTACTAACACCAGCACTCTTTTACAGTCTAGGTCATGCGTGCACCTGAGAAACAGCGAAGATGCGTGCAGAGGGAAAGGAGGGACTGTGCAGTCCTTCCAGCAGGGACGTGGGTCTGATTCTGCCATGACATACAAGCAGCACAATACCATTATCCTCTCCAGCAGGTGATACGTCATGGCAGAACGTTACTCGTGTGACTGCTTCGCTCGGCCGACGGCCCACATACTTTCCTATGTGATGCTGGGGAAAGCGGAGTGCAGACCATCAAAGCCTGAAGTTTTCATTTTCTTCATGTGGTTACATTTGCAGTTGTGACACTGCAAGTGACGTAAAGGGAGAGGAAAAGGCTGCTTTTTCAACAAGATGCAAACACAGAGATATTATCCGTCCACTGATTTTAATCTTCCTTCACAAATAGTCATGTATAACTAGATCCAAGCCCCTGATGTCATCCTTCCTTCTCTACACCTGCTATCAGCTTTCTTAACCCTTCTCAGCAACGGAGTGGGAATATCATTGCCTCGTATTCAACTGGGACAAGGAACATTTCATGCTCCTTAGGCTGCACTTGCTGCAGTGTGTTTATAATACCTGGAGACACAATTACAGAGCCTCAAAATCCAGCTGGCAGCTTATACCACCTTAAAATGCAGAAGTAAAAACTGGGTCCCCTAACTGGGGAAGATGGAAGGATTCTGATCTTATCCTGCCAAATTAAAAGGAAAAGGAAATCAGCAGTAGGCTAGCTTGACATTCTCACACTAAAAAAAATGCTGAAGCAGTTTTTAAATGAAGAAATTTCTTTTTTGGTAAAAAATGAAAATTTTTCCTCTTACAGTATATTTTTGTTGGAAATGCTGGACTTCCTTAATCATAAAACCAATCAGATCACACACCAAAATATTTCGGTCAGATAAAAGACTGAAACAAGTCTTTTGGGTTAGCTGGCTGATGTTCTTCACGTTTCTTCACCTCCTTGTTCTTTTATATGTGGTCCTCATGCATATTATTTGTCCCGAGATGGACCATCTTGCATACTTAGTTACAAAGACTGTCTCCATTGCATCCTTTCCACTCTTTAACAAGAAGATCATGGTTCATTAGAGCACAGGCCATTGGCCAGGAGGATTAACTTATTAGGGGAAGCATTTCAGGTTCCACAAGAAATAATAACACTCTTAGTCAGAATATTTCAGTTTTTACTTCTTTGCTGAATATGTGAGCTCTCCTGAGAAAATACTGGTATATTTTATTTTCTTTGAAACTGCCTTGCATACTCCTTCTATTACCTCACCCCTTTCTGCAGGTGAGAGACTGGCTGTTCTCCGGATTTCTGCAAGCTGTCTTTGTTTTATTTTTTTCATTTTCACTGAAAATTTCCAGAGGGTGACAGCACAGAGGCAACACTGATGATTCATTTTCTTGCCATCTCTAGTCAGCAGTGTTGTGGCTGTGACAGGTATTTTCCCTTTTGCTTTCCCCTGAAGGTCCTTTTAATGTATCACTGGAAGGTGTGAGTTTTATACAAATTCAGTTTTATTGCTTATCCATGATTAATGAAATCAACTGGATCCCCTCTGTTGGATTCAATAGGCTTTTGGGGGCCTCGTTCATAAAGCTAGTCATTATATTGAGCAGAATAACTCATGAGCAAAGGTGTCTCCTCGTTCTACTAAATCAGCAACTTCTACACTCAGTTGGGTGTTCCCCTTTTGTTACATCAAAATGTAAATGCAAGAAACTCATAACTTGCTATCTCTGTCTGTACCCACTCCCTTTCGTCACCCAGAGACTTTGCTGTTTTCTGGGGTTCTGCTTTGACAGCTCTGGCTCCAGTCATGGGCCGTCCTCAGTCCTAACACAAGGGTGGTCCCTTGCATAGAAACATGCATAAAAATACGCACTGATCTCAGTTACCTTTGGAAAATCAGAAGTCATTAATTCACTATGTTTCATCTTTTTTTTTTTAAATTGTAGTGAATATTGATTGCCTTTCAATAACATGCTTCACACAGATTCCTCCATGCTTTTCACTTCAACATTATTCCTTGAGTTAGTACTGTGTTTTCAAAAAGTCTTAATATGTCACATGTATAATTATTATTTTTAATCCTGGCATTATTCTCACTGTTTTCTTGTTCATCTGTGAAAGGCAGACTGACTGCGTATGTGCCCATCGTGGATCTAAACGGAAGAAATCTGGGAACTATAACTGGTCTAAAACCCATAATGAGAGGTCACTATTTTGTCATCCACCTCCAGAGAGCCTTGGCAACGCTGGGTCCGAACAGTCTTGCAGTAACAAAACAGAGTTACAACAAAGGTCAGAAGTTTTGAATTTCCTGAGCTGAACTTTTTTCTTCTGTGTGAACATGTAAGGTGAGGAAGAGAGAGGCCACTATGGTTATGATTCAGTTTAGTCATTGGCTGAGAAGGAAAGAAATCCTCAAAAATGTAACCAAAAAAGCAGTAATTCTCAATGTCTGAAGTGTTTTGCAAGCATTTTATTTAGTTTTGCATGTTTTGGCTGCCTATCCCAAGACTGGATAACCTTTCTATTCAGTTCTTCAAGTGGGTTGGTTGCTAGATAGGGACTTGAAAGACCTGAGTTCAGGGGTGGCTTTACCACAGGTTTCCTGTGAGACTTTGCACAAGATGCTAGGCCCAGACCTCTGTGATATTTAATTTTCTATCTGTCTCCTGCTGAAAGAAGCAGGAACTGAGCACTAAACACCTTTGCCTAGGTTTCCCTGCTTAGAAAACGGGTATAACTTTTCGTCACTACTTCTTAGAAAAATACAAATATTAATTATCAGCTTTTTAAACTGTCAGAAAAATTCCATTATTATGAGATTGGCTATCAGTAAAAGTACTGTCCATTTTCACTGCATGTGCCCAGGACAACCAGAACTCCGACCTTCACTTATGGGGAAGAGTTTTTCAGTGTCCGGTGAAGGCAGATGAATGATGGCTCTGGCAGAGCACAGGAAAATGTGAGCATTGCATGGGGAAATCAAGGCAGTGAAAACTTATGGGATGAAGTGACGGTACCATTAAGACATTTTCCACTGAGTTGTTTCTTAGATGCATTTTAATTACAAGATTACCTTGTCATCTTCTGAAGTGTTCAGAAAGATGGGTTTGTTTTATTCTTTCCTCTAAATCTTTGTATTTTCAACATAAGAGAAAATATTATGCTAAGAAGCAGTTATTTTATTTTTAACTGAATCTTACCTGGTTTTGACAAACAAAAAATGTAGATAGTGGTATCTTTTATTTACAATGTAGTTTGGGTTTTTTTATTTATTTAAAAGACAATATTTTAACTTCACATTGACCTTTATTGCTTTTAAAAATATCTTTTCACTAAAGTTTTCTGTGATGGACTGTCCTGGTTTCAGCTGGGATAGAGTTAATTTCCTTCCTAGTAGCTGGTACAGTGCTGTGTTTTGGATTTAGGATGAGAACAATGTTGATGACACAACGATGTTTTAGTTGTTGCTGAGCAGTGCTTACACTAGTCAAGGACTTTTCAGCTTCCCATGCTCTACCGACTGAGAAGGCTGGAGGTGCACAAGAAGATGGGAGGGGGCACAGCCAGGACAGCTGACCCAAACTGGCCAAAGGGACATTCCATACCCTGTGACGTCATGCTCAGTACATAAACTGGGGAAAGCTGGCCGGGGGGGCGGCTGCTCAGGGACTGGCTGGGCATCGGTCGGCAGGTGGTGAGCAATCGGACTGTGCATCACTTGCTTTGTATATTCTTTTATTATTATTGTTGTTGTTGTTGTTATTATTATTTCAATTATTAAACTGTTCTTATCTCAACCCATGAGTTTTCTCACTTTTACTCTTCCGATTCTCTCCCCTATCCCACCAGGGCAGGGGGAGAGTGAGCGAGCGGCTGTGTGGTGCTCAGTTTGCCGGCTGAGGTTCAACCATGACATGGACTTCTGTGAAGAAAAATGTTGTTTTCGGGAAAACAGTATTTTGGGGACAAAAATTATGTTGAATTATTCACTTGAGCTAGGTGGGGGTTTTTTTCTGCTATTGCCTTCAATATTATTCATAAAATGCAAACCCAAATGGTCTTGAGTACACATGCAAGTGAGCTTATCGACAGCCTGAGCTCTGGTATATCCAGGTATCCAGCTATGACATTTCAAACCATGACCTGTGTAGTAGCCAATACCGAGGAATACATGATCTCTTTCCCAAACAGCTGGTGGTCTTAAAATGCAAAGCAAAACAGAATTGGAGATGTGTAAAAAGGATCATAAATCAAGAATAAAGTGAAGTCTGCATGGAGAACCTCTCCCATGTATTATATGAGAACAAGGGAGAACAAAGCTCTGTTCAGGCTGAAAGCAGCTGTATCGCCTTAGAACAAGTATACAGGGTTACAATAGCAGATCTGAGGTTGGACTTTTATGTAATGATGAAAAAAGCACATAACTTCCCATGCTTCGGTTTCCCCCACTGCAGGTGGGAAACGATGCATTATGTTTCCCTTGATGAAGCATTTTGAGATGGATGTGGAGTAGGCCCTAAGAGCCTCCTATTGTCAAGAAAAAGAGACGAGGATCCCCGCCAGAGCTCCCATCTGTGGTCATCAGCAGACAAAGGTGTCCTCCTAGGCAAATGATCTGGCTGAGAAACATTCATCCTCTCAGTTTTCTCTGTGTGCAGTAGAATTTGAGCTAAGCATGGGGAGCTATGGTGATTAGAAAACACTTTCCTTGAAAATGCCTTTTGATCTCTGGCCTCCAAACTGCATCAACCTTCTTCCCTTCCGAGAAGTTTCTCGGTTCTTAGAAACAGCCAGCACTCAGTGGGGCTGCTCATGAACTTGTGCTCTAATGGAGGCATAAGCAGGAGGAACTATAAACGCTCTAGTTAAAGGTCAGAAGTTTTCTGGGTTTTTGTTTTACGTGTGGGAGATCTGTACTGGTGATTTTTATTTCCTTCACTCTGCCCCATTTTTGTCTAGTCAGCTTGAGGAACAGATGTGGGCTTTCGTCCAACAGTGTGTAACACGATAAATATGCATTCTGTGTTTTAATGCCTGGTGTAGTGTCCTCTGGAAATAGACTTGAATAATGACAACTATACTTGGCATTTGGTGGAATCAGCTGGGCTATCTAGGGATCAGGAGGTGCAAATAGGAGAGCTGCAAGCCCAGGAAAGGTTTTTTCCAGCAGAGCTGACTTGTTCCAGCCTTAGTTTTGCTGACATATCTAAAATCCATTGTCAGGAATCCCTCTGTCTGTTCCTCACAGTTATTAGACAAAACCAGGGAACACTGTAGAGGGAGACCTCATAGATTAATCATTCTTATCCAGTTTTCTTGGAAGCAGGATATTTCTGGGTGCCAAATGCAAATTTATACCTTGGAGTCTTGCAGAACAATAAAAAAAGAGAAGTTTTCTTTTAACTGAATTTACTGCAAGTTATACATTTGGAGTTCAGATCACTCGGAAATGAGCTTGGCAGATGCTGGCTGTGATAATGATGCTGAACTAGGGGAAATGATCTGGCCATACACCTAAGAAGTGAATCATGCTGCATCACAGACTTATTTTTAACATAGAGAGTAGTGTATCTCAAGCTTTTATATATCCCCCCAACCTCTCACGTGGAGTTTTTGGATGCACTTCCTCCACCCACAAGTAGCTGGCTGTGGACTTGACTGACATAACATAGGATGTAGCACCTGGCTATGCTACTATTTGTTGGATGCATTTCATGCTTATCTGGAAAAAATACTGCAAATGACTCACTATTTCTATTTTTCCTTTAAGAAATCAGACATCATAAAAGTTCTCAGGAAGGAATCTTTATAGTATCCTTATCCTGTGTTGACATCCAGACTCTCTTGTGCTTTATACGTAATTTCAGTGACTAGTAACTTAGGAAATTTGGCACTTTCATCTCTAACTCATTGCTTCCTAAGCTGCATTAATTTAGGTTTCAGCATATGTACAGAAGCAGCCGAGGTACCTAGCTGCTACTTAAGCACAGCTGAAATCCAAATAGGAAGTGGCATACCACCAAGGTATTTGACAAGCCACGATGTAGTTGGCTTGAACCTGTCTTTGTCTACAGCAACATCCTTCTGGGTATATGCAGCAGCAGGACTTCAGCCATCTGTAGATGTACAGCTATAATAGGAGGCGTCCTCAGAGATTAGACCCATCAGCTAAGCAGGGCTTTTCAGGCGCTCAGTTTTAGACCTAGATTTACTTAACTTGCACTAATGTCCCACACACAGCATGCAGACCTTCCTTTTAGTTTGCACCCTTAGACATACTGATAAGCATTCTTTAATATATATTACATTTTTACATGAGGTAAAAGTCAGCTATCTTTGACTGAAAAAGCTGGCCTGGTTTCCAAAGGTGCTGGTCATCACATATGAGAGTTCATCACTGTTGAAAATCAAGACTTGTTTACTGACATTGTGGCATATGGGCTGGGGGACGATTTTCAGAGGTTAAAGATAATTTACTCAAATGTAATTAACTGCCATCAGGACTTCTAAAATTCCCCTTATTCCCCTTCCTACACAAATACATCTATTAATCACTAACTCCTAATCTTCCGTATAGCAAGTATGTTTTGGTTCTGATACGCTTTCTGGAAGCAACTGAAAGTTCAAACAGTCTAGAGAATGACTGCTGATGAATCTCTGTAGGCTTGCCTTTTCCACTAGAAATTTATTTTCATACTGCTTCTACTTATCTGTCAGTGATCGCTATTAGAGGCAGGATAGGAAGACTTCTGGCCTGACCCAGTCTGGCCATTCGTACATTCCTGTTCTTGTATGTAGCATTCTAGTGCTACATTCTAGCACTATATACTAATGCTGTCTCTGGATTATGCAATTAATCAGTTACAGAGGATATGAACATTCAATTACACTAAAAAGGGGAAGATTATGTCATTGATTATTTTAAGATGGAAACATCTGAAAAAAGCATAAGTAGTGAGAATTTCTTCTCCATAAGCAACATGCTTAGGACTTGAAGAGCTAGACTATGAGTTACTATTAATATAGAATTAATTCATTTTCCAGATGTTACATCAGCTCTGAACCCAAAGAATGTTATCTCAGCTGGAGTAATACAGAATTTTACTTACTGAAATAACTTAAGCTTATGAGTATTGTAGCCTGCTTATAAAAAAAGAAAAGCAATTAGTTACCTGGCTTACATACTTTTCAACCAGGAAAAGAAAACCAGTTGATTAACATGAGAAAATTAATATTTAGGTAAGCCTAAATGACTGTGTGCATGCAATTTAAAAAAAAAAATACAGGCATGAAAATGGCAGAATGAATCACATCAAATTTTTGATCCAAAGTTAATATTTGATTTAACTATTTAAGGGCTGTTACATACCTTTATATGTCTCCTGCATACTTATATAGCTGTGTATGCTATAGTTACATATCTATGCAAATGAAAGGAAGTGTTTTTAAACTTGAGAAACCATCTTACTCTGTGTGCTTTTGGCCTCAGGAACATAAACCATTTAAGCTTATTACAAATACATAACAACAAAGTTGTCCTTCCCCCAAAGCATTTTAGTCACTTATCCCTGAACCAAAGCTCCTGACAGCTGGAAGATCTTTATCTTATCAAGGTAAGATGAAAATTCACTGGACACAACCGATCAAAATGAATTTTCTCAATATGTTCAGACAAAACTTGCTTTTGACAAATACCCTGACAACTCTCAGCTTCCTAATGACTGCATGTCAGAAAGTTTTTCAGGTCACAATTCTGCTCTGTGGGGACACATCAGATTCCTGTCATAACACCTCTATTGTTTTCTTTGAGCATACCCTCTCTTACCCCTTAGACACACTGAAGAGGTGCTGAGGAGGTAAATATTCATGAACGTGTCCCATTGCTCGAATCAATAGGCTCACCTCTGTATTACATATTTTTGTAGGTGTTAAATCAACACCATAATTGTTCCTGTAAGTTGTCATTTTAAAGTCTATTTTGTAGATCAGAGGAAAGAGAACTGAAATGAACTGGTCTTGGATAGTCTCAAATAGAAGAAGAGAGAGCAACACATCCCTGCAACAGAAGCTCCTATCTGTTTCTTAAACTAACTACAAACGCACAAAAATCCCAGGATATTTTATTTTATCTGCTTTAACAGGCAGTCCTTTAGCATGTCTATCCTGATACTTTGATGGAAAGTTATTAGCCTGACTTACAGTTGGTTGCACTTCTGTCGCAATGCCCATCAGTAAGTAATATCTAAACATCTTAACAGGTTACCATTATTCAGCTGAGTTTCACTGCTGCTGATACAGATTTAGAAGAACTATCACTTAATGAGTGTTCACCTGAAGTCAAATGCAATTACAGCTGCAGATATGGAGAATTTTTTTTTTTTTTTTTTTTACTTGGAGCCGTATGTATGTATGCAAAATGTATACGAAATACTGCAAAGTGTTAACAATATGTTTGAACGAAATGAAATGGAATAAGAATCTGGAGTTGGTTATCCATGAAGAACCCTCTTTTTCTCGGGAAATGGAGTTTTCAGCAACCTTGTAAACAGAGAAAGAACATCACATGGTTTGCATTATAATTTCTACCACCAGCTTTCTCTTTCAAAATGAAGTACTCTCACTCTAAGGT
This sequence comes from Aptenodytes patagonicus, assembly GCF_965638725.1. Classification (NCBI taxonomy): domain Eukaryota; kingdom Metazoa; phylum Chordata; class Aves; order Sphenisciformes; family Spheniscidae; genus Aptenodytes; species Aptenodytes patagonicus. The sequence continues at coordinate 10,362,983 of NC_134950.1, read as the reverse complement.
TTTATGTGGTTGACTTCATGTGGTGGAGACATAAGAATAAAATATTGAAATCTTTGCACTCATGATTAGACCAAATAGAGTCTGATCGAATAGAGCTTTAGGAGTTCAGTTATGCTTCAAATCTCCCATGGAAGATGATGGGGAAAGAAATGAACCCACTATAGTCATCAAGACTTTCAAAAAAGATTGAGGAAAAAAAAGAAGAATGATCCTGTGGTTAAGACACTTGATTTCAGTCTTGGCTCAATTTCTTCCTTGGTTTGAATGATCTTATGGTTTAGTTGAATTTAATGTCTCTGTGCCTCAGTTTCCCGCTAGTAAAATAGGCAGTGATTAAATCCTTCCTTTCCCACTAAGTTATAAATCTTTCCAAGCAGGAATCCATCCAGAACACATGCACATAAAGGAAGCTCATAACACTTCCTTGGTTTCTGAAAATTGGTAATATTCCTGTAGGAGCATGGAGACTGCTCACAACAGGTGTGCTTCTCTCTAATCCCACATTAAAACTCTTTTACATGGACACTAAAGGCTAAATTCAGAAAAATATGGGTGCCAAAATCCCAAACTGCAGCGCAATGCCATCTTCTCCGGGGGCTGCTTGAAGGGGTACCTAAAGCCTACAAATAGGTGAGCTATTAGCAGCCTGTTGAAGAAAAAGGATATAGGAACTAATGAGAGATGGAAACAAGCCTCTGGTATTTAACCTCCTCTATAAAAAATCTAAGTCTATAAAGCTCCAGGCCATGCTTCATGTTTTACTCTGGCTGATGTCTGCAGCTCCTCCTTGAATATGTTGGGTATTTTGAATACGTTGTACAGATGTGCTTGCTGTCCCAGATTCTGCTGCAAAAACTCAGCACTGAAGTTGGGTGTTGCAGATTTGGCACAACTTTCCTATGCAAAGGGAAAACATTTTTTTTCAGTGAGGGCAGACTTGTCAAGTCCTGAATGCTGCTTGAAGAGCAATGAAACCAAAGCATGTCATCATCCAGGCCACTGGTTCATGCTGGAGATGACTGAAATATAAGATCAAAACTAAAACTATATAACTAATATGCTTGCATTGGGAGTGAAACTCTAGTTGAGTAACTTACGGTAGGATACCATCCTGTTCATTGCAAAAGCCCTGTCCTTGAAGAATCATTGGAACCACCACTGGAGAAGACTTTTAACAAGCCTTTCCATCTGATGGAAAGAAGCTAACAGGGGGCTAAACGTGTGTGAGAGGGAATAATAATTATTGTCTCTGACCCACTATCTTCCCAGTGCATTAGAAGGGATGGATTTTTAATGATCAGGTTGAGATGGTTAGGATGGAGACATTCACATGGCAAGAGGTGAATTGGTTGATCCCCTTTTCTCTTGGAGAAGGTCTATGAAGGTCTCACTTTTCCTTCACAAATCATCTCAACCAGCGTTTTTAGGACAAAGTTCTAAGGGGAAGCAAAACTCTAATGTACTTTCCAAGTGGTGTAGAGATGATTATGTCTTTAAAGATATTTAGTTTCTGTAGCAAGGGAGGAGATTATTTCACACCATATGGTGTCTGTCCTGTGATGTCATAGTGATTAATGACAGGATTGGTTGGATGCTCCAATGGCATAACAAATGACCTGGGTTTCCTGTGATGGCAACAGTTACACGGTCGTATTAGAACTCTGCAATTAACTGAGCTCTAGTCTCGGCTCCCCCTGGATTTAAGTACTATACAATGAATGCAAAGACTACTACCAACTTCATGAGGATGTCGGTCAAGCATTCTGTGACTTTTGGCAGATGCTTTAGACTGTGGATATCCGTTTCCCATCTGTAAAACTGATATTATAATTAGCTGTTCACAGGCTTGATGTAAAATTAATTGGTTGAAGGTCTGTGAAACCTTTGTAAAAGAAAAATATTAAGTGGAAATAGTATATTTTAGGGAAATTATCTATATATTTTTAACGCTGTATCATAGACTGAAGAACCTCCAATGCTTTCTGCCCAGTGTTCTCTTTTAAATGTGTAGAGTTCAATTGGCCTCATGATTATTTGTCAGATAAAAGCAGGAAGTCTTCATTAAATGCTTTGTGCTCCACTTTCATGTCAAAGATTTTTTGGGTAATCTTAGTTCCCTGCCTGAAACAATTCTGGGAGCAGATAAAGTATTCCTACTGTACTGAAGCAAAGCAATACAGACAAGGAATGATCCACTTCTCCCAATACCACCTTTATTGATAGCTTGATAACTGTCACTCTAGCTGTTATTTTAGGTCATGTGTAAAGACACACGTGATTTGTCATTAGGTGATGAAAAAGAAAAACAACTGGAAAACTATTTCTTTTCTTGATCCAATCTTTACCTAGGATTTTCTTCAGTCTTTCCTGATCACTTTGGTCAAAATTACAGTCTTGGGCATATGCTATATTTGGGATCAGGTTTTGCATTTACCAAGCCTCTGAGCCTCTTTGAACCCAGGATCTTCAAATGATTCATCTGTTTGATCTGTCTTTCTCTGTCTCTAATGATAGCAGTACAATATTAATAGGTCATTTCATTATATTTCAATACCTCTTTTCCACTGCTGGTTACCGGACAGTTCAGTCAGCAAATGCAGAGAAGATCCTGTTGCTACTGGCATTGGGTTTTACCAAAAAACATAACATCATTTTTGTTTGGTTTAGGTTCCTTCATTTAGCAAAAAGTGAATGCTCCTAGGTTATGAAGAGCGTGCTTGAAGGCTGACATGTTTGGATTCTCAGCCTAATATTTTATGATTTTCTTGAATAAATCACACCTCTGACTGGTTTCTGAACCTTGCAGTGTATGAGTGTGTAATTACTTCACACTGGTGAGAGGAGCTCATCCAAAACTCTCCTACACTACTAATACTCTGATTGTAATGGCATCCTGGAGGTAAGAAAAAAATTGCATTTCTACAGATATTTTTCTTCAGGTTAGATGATCCAAAGAGTACAGACATGAACCCTGTGCACTGTATAAACTAACCAACACATAAATTTGTGTTCTCCAATGTTCACTCACTGTTTTCATGACAGGTTTGGAAGTGAGACAAACACACAAGTTTCAAATAACTTATAGAAGTGAAGAAGGAACATTCACACAGATCACGTTCCAGTGATGACAGCCTGGATGATGTCTGGAGGATACCAGGTGCCAGATACAGTGATGGGAGAAGGTGGAGGTAAACACAGCTCATTGACTGACTTCATTTTGTTCCTCGCCACTCAGTGTGAAGCCACTGATCCCTACTTGCTCAAGGCAATGTTATTTTACATCATTTGGAAGTGGCTGTTGATGGCTACTCTAATGAACAGGAGAGCATATAAAGCAGATCACAGCTCTGATTTTGTAATGACAGTTCTGGTGGTGTTTTTATAGTGAGTAAAATTGCACACATCCTATGAATGTTCTCCTGGTTTTTTCCTGAACTTTTAATGTGACTATCCAAAGACATTCTTAGGTGAATTTGCTTCATTAGGCTAATTTACAACTTTTTTGTTAGTGAACTCTAAATTGGTACCTCAGCCTTTGCAGTCAGTGGGCATTCCTTCCTATTTTTAATTCATCCTGTGTAGCTATTGAGCAACGAGGGCAGTGTTAATTTATGATTGGACATTGGAACCTGAAATAAAAAGTGGAAAGGGAGAGACAAGGGACTTTCAAAGCATGAAATTAAAACCTTTGGGCTATGACTTAACTTACTACTTCTTTTTCTCATTGAGATGCCATCAATACTTTCGTTCTACCCTTGATGTGATGTGTCAAAGGGCATGATTTGGGGCCTTTTTGCTCTTTGTTTTCATGTGATGTATGGAGTATTTCTTATTAGTTTGTATTATAACCCATCTTTGTCTATTCTTATTCAGATGTGTGCTATTGTCTTTATGGGAGCTATAAACATTTCTGAGATATGTAGCTGTAGTTCCCTTTTAACTTGCACAAGAATCAGATCTGAGTAAATAGAAAATGTAAATTTCTGGGGAAGCCTGAGAGCCGGCAATCTTCTGCCTCTGCACTAAACATGCTCAGGGCACTGGCATGCCCATTGACTAGCAGTCAGGGAAACCATCGAAGCTGATCAGTTTTCCTGGTAGTTTTGACGTGGGCCAACCAATGTTTTGCCAGACAGTGCCTGGGGCCAGTGTGTGGGACAGGACAGGGCAGGATGGGACAGGACAAGGGCTGTTCACATGATGGACTAAGCCATGCTGTTCAGCTTCTCTGAAGGGGAAGAGTGGTGAGCCATATGAATCAAAGTCTCTCCACCTGCCACATGGGACAAAGAAGAGGCGCAGGACTTTTTTTTTTTTAATTAGTATTAAGAGTAAACTTTAAGAGTAAAGAAGGAAAACAGGAGGACAAGGTGTAAGATAGAGAGATGAAATTCACTCTGGGAAATAACTCCTAACCTAGTTTTATGAACTTTGCTGAAGGAAGAAAATCTGAAGTGAATTATCTATTTTCATGAACTCTTGTCCTTAAATGTACTTGAAGTTGTCAGGGTCTAGAAAAGATGCTTAGGGGTTAAAAGAAACTGCCAGGAGATCTTATTTATGTTCCTTACTCTGCTACCACTCCAAAATAAGACCCTGGCAACTTCTTTCTTTTGTCAGTAAAATAGTGACAGCATTTTCTCATATTCTTTTTTGTCTTTTATCTTCCACACAGATTGTCCTTTCGAAGTATAGACACAGTTTGCTGGCAGTGAGTCCATAGCAGTGACTGCTCTGAGCTATTGCAATACCAGTTATGATTTATACTTATGATTTCACAAAACCATGATTTGAAAAGATTCCTGTTATTTAAAATAATTCACAAGTAAGAATCTCAGCATCTCAGAGGGTGAGTGTGAGGCAGAACCATGATCGAAGAAGCGTAAAGGGATGTTACTGATTAATGATTTGCTTTCTTGGCTTTCTGTGGTATAACCAGGTTCCACTGCTGCCAAGTCAAAAATGCTATAGCTGCATAAGAAAGCTCAAAGGTGCTATAAACTCATTCTGCTGGTTCAGAGCTATTAAAAATATTCTCTCTGCACCAAATTTAATGTTTTGCCAGAAGAGGTTTCATCTGTCCCCTGCAATGGGCATAAAACCAGTATAAATTCTGCAGTTTTTCCTGCAGTGAGTTCAATAATCATGAACCCACTCCAATCGAGATCAGAACTGATGTTTGATCTATAAGGAACAGACCCTTTATTCGCAAACAGGGAACTATGGCATGAGTGGCAACTGTGTCTGTCAAATAAATAATGCCTTTCAAACAATAGTTAGGACTCCCATTTCTGCAAGAGGGAGCCCAGGGATTCAGCTGATCTTGTGACAAGCGTGAACGTTAATTATCAAATTGAAGAGTCTGACTAGAAAGTGATTAAGCATTTTGCCTGTCTCCATTTTTGAACATTCACCTTTGCGCATAAACAGCATTGCTTTTCACAAGGCTGATGCTCAATCTACAAATCACACAGTTCTGAGGGGTCTAAGGTTGAACTCTCCCGTTTGTTAGTCATTTGGATTTAAAAAGCATATACAAGCTGCTGATAGAAAACAGGACAAACTAGCATGACCAGTGTTTTGTTATAACAACTCTGTTTTGTCTTATAAATTGTAAACAGCACATATAAAAGAACTAAAGAAATAAAGGAAATTTTACTCATTGGAGTAAAATTTACTCATGCCAAAGGATACAATTTTGTTCTTAACTAAGAAATCTTTATGGCCTTGACTTACTGCTCCTACGTATCAAGCAAAACTCTAATCTCTGTTATACCAGGTTCAACTGAGATCCCTCCAAGTTCTGTAAACACAGTGTACCTTGCTCAATCGATGCATTATCAACAAGTTAAAAAAAAGCGCAAACGGAATCTGAATGAATTCTTGGAATTTGTGATAGTTAGAAAACAGAAAGTATTGATGTATAGTTAAAACCCAGAAAGTATTGGTGTATGAACGGCAGGATAATTTTTTCAAAAAGATGTTTTTATGTTTCAGTAGGAAAAGGTTTCAATGGTAATGACTGATATAGCCAGAAAGAGCAGAAGGTTGTGGATAAATCCTTTGTCCTTTTTTGGGCTGCTCACTCTGCCAGGTTTGCATATATCTGACAGCCTTCAAAAGCTCTAGAACTCTACAAAAGTCTCCTAACATAAAGGAATGAGGTGAAGGAGATGAGCTAGCTGCAATGAGTCTCAACACACTATCAATGCAGTGCAAGACCAGACTTGCCCCTTAGTCTCACATCCCCCACTATTCATAGTGGAAACTTGACCACGTGCTTCAGGGCTCTCTTGGCACAAGCTCTTGGTTTGTGTTGGTGGTTGTGGAGGGGGTCCAGGCTTGCTCAATGCTGTTGCACAAAGGCAAGCAGTCTCTGATAGAGTCAGGCTTGCACAGGGCTAAATGTGCTATGGTTTGCTCTATTGAACAGATATACTGAGCAGAACTCTTCCCATACACAGGGGAAATGCTCTGACCCTGAATTATAGCCAGGAACATGGCTGGAAACATGCAGCTCATAGGGTTTTGTGTGCTTAACCCAGCTTTCAGGTCCTTTCTTCTCTTTGCAACAGCAATTAGTATGGCATGAGTTCTCCTCCTTTGTTAGTGTCAGGGTATGAAGGCAGAGGGAAATGAACCTGTCACAGGCATGGCCAAGAGAGGCCACGGATTTGGTCAGGAGACCCCTGCCCTTAGTTCCAGGTAGGCACAGTTTGAGCCATGCTCCTGATGCCTAACACAGACTTTTAGCTATTTATCACTTTCAGTGCAAAGTTGAGGGAATTGTGTGTGAGAAGGTAGTGAGAAATTCCCACAGAAAACTTGGATTCAGTTTTTGTTGCTGCTTGTCACTTCCTGGTTGCACTGAAAGAACCATTTATTGTTATCCTGCCTGGGTGTCCATGAAAATGATTTGAGTCAGGGCCAGCAGTAACCCACTTCTTCTTTCCCATGTAGCTTTTGCTTGCCAGTCTTAAATTCTGAAGGGCTCCACTGCAGAAATAATATTGTTAACTCTAAGCACTCAGAAGTTTTTAATCAAGGACCCTAAAATTGTGAGACAGGCTTAAAATCCAGAGATTATATCACTAAATGATAGCTTATAATACTAAATAATTATCTATTTTGTCTTCTGTTTTGTAAGACTGAAGAATACAGTTGATGATTGACATTTTAAAACTTTTCCCTGCAACCACGCAGACTAGAATGTTGAGACTCTCGTATATTTAAATTCTAGGATTTGGGACTTAAAGAGGAATTTTTTAAAAATGAACTTTTCATGAGGGTTTCTTGTACCATGGAAATTCAAGGGGGTTTTTTCAGCTCCTCTATCTTTGGTAAGGAATTGTGTTGGAAGCACTTCTTAAAATTACATAATTTAAAAACTAATTTATTTTGTTAAATGCACCTATCCTGAAAAATCTTACTTGTAAGGAGTAACATGGAGACTAACAATTCCGTAAAGAGTGAGAAAGGATAAGACAGTAAGCTGGATAGTAATGCTGCTGAAACAATCTGAAGAAAATATATAAGCCAGTTACTAACCACTACAGGTTTAGAAATAATTTGTCTATGAGCAGATTGTTTTCCTTTAACCTTTTCATAAGTTTAGGCAAGATAGAGAACTATTCTTGTAACAGTGCCAGAACCCACTGTAACAATTCTAAATGCTCTAAATAAAATGTTTTATGTCAGGCAGGTACAGGCTGAAACACTGGATCCAAATCATTTGCGGATTAAGGAAATAGTTAGATGCATTTTCTTACTTCCAGCTGGTTGCAACCTCTGTTATCAAGCAGAACAGAGACCAAATGCAACCAGCATCAAGCTTGAAGAAACTCAACATCTGAGCCTGACTTTCACTCTAAGGCACAGGACCATTTTGCTTAGACATATTTCAAACAACTGAATCATTCTCATCAAAGACACGAGCACCTTTGGTTGACTTACAGGAGAATATTCTTCAAGAACACTCTAGTGAGGCAAGCTCCCACAAACATTTCCAAAACCTCAGAACTGATGAAGTGGCCCACACTTTATACAGGTTTTTTTTCCTACACCTCTGTCTCTGTTGCAAAATACATTTCACAGAAAGAAACTGTATTTATAGTTTCCTGTACAAAGACAACATGACTCATACCTAAAGTAATGGCTCCCTCCTCAATGTAGTGTGTTCCTGTGGTTTTTAGAGTGGCCTCAGAAAGGCAAACTGAGAAAAAGCCACGAAAGTTGAAGACAAATGAACTGACTAGCGAATCCAGCATCATGGTCAATTTTCTGGTCAACAAAACACTTTCTGATCTCCTGGTCTCGTTAGAGCTGGTTTCAATCTGGTTTCAGATTGAAAGCAATTAACTTATCTGCAGAGATCCAAAACATGTTAGTCCATGTTTGATGGGGAGAATGGAGTCATTCTTAAAATATTGCAAAGGGGTGTGAGTCGCATGTGTGAGTTGCATGTGCACGTATGTGTGTCAGCTACTGCCCTCTGCTGCACAAAATCAGTTCTTCCCACCAGCTAACGACCAGCAACCTTCTTAGATCAACTACAACACACTCATGCTTTTGAAGCTGGAGAAACTACTTCCCTCCTGCCAGTGGGATATTCAGAGAGTCACCGTGCTTTGCTCTGAGCCTACCATGAAACTTCCAGCAGGCTATAGCTTTCTTGCAGTGGCCTGGAGCAGTGCTTCTGTTCTGGAATCTGGTGCGTGTGCAGATCTCCTCAGCCTAAACAAAAACTTGTCTGTACTTAAGCCATTTTCAATATCACCTTAGCAATAGGCAGAGACTCTGAATCTGAATCTATATATGAGTTCTGGAAACTGTAGTGGTAAGTGTTGTAGCAACGTCTTTAGAAAGTCAACATAACCCAAAGTTTAAGCTTATGAGGTTCCTCACTTTCTACCCGCAAGCCGAGAAGGAGAATTTCCTTCAGCCACCACTGGGGAGGTTGTGCCAGCCCCTGTGCTCAGCTTTTGCCAGACCATGGGCTTGGTCTTACGTCAATCACTTCCCCGTGCAGCCGGGAACAGCAAGACATGAACATCACCTCCTTTGAGAGAGAGGGAGAAGGAACGTCCTGCCTTGCTGGAGATCACTGCAAGGGCAACGGCTGCCATCTTTGAACAGCTGCCTGAAGGGCTCAATATTTGTATGTCTGAGGAGGGTTCTGGGGAGATTGAGTGTGGTGAGAAATCTATGAGTTAAGAATAACATAAAATGTGTGTGTTTGGCAGTATTTGAGGACAGAAAGCATAGATTAGACTGTGCAGAGAACTGTAGGGGGTTTGGATAAGGAAAAGATTTTTTCACCTAATCTTTGTTCAGTTCAGATTCAGGGTCTCCGCCTACTGATAAGGTGGTAGTGAAGATGGCTTGAATACCGGCAACTTTTGGCTTAGGCTGAGAACAGCCGTGCACTCTCCAGACTCCAGGCCAGCAGAAGACCTTGCAGTCTGCTCCCTGCTGCTCATTCACATGTCTGCAAGAGATTACAGCCCTTGCAGATCTGCCAGCCAATTTGCTCCTCTGAATGCACCCTAACCTAACTCAGCTGCAAAAGAGTTCAGCTAGCTGAAGCTGTTTAAAACAGATTTTGCTGGCCTGGTTCATTCTGATTCAGATAATTTAAATAAGCAAATTTGTTGTAAGCAGCAAGCTAGAGCTGTCAAAAGGTCAGTGAAAAATATCAAGGGTGCTGGGCTGAAGTGTGTCAGATAACAAAGTGCAATCACAAAAGGACGTACATTCAAGACCCAAAGACTGTTATGACTGAAAAAGCTCCTAAACTTTTCTTTCCTTAAAGATTTAAATTTGCATGTCTATTTGTGGAGGTGTGCACATACAGTAAGAATATGTACACAAGCCATGTGACTGGACAAACGAGGGATTATGGAAGATTAATAATAAGAAATGAAATTGCTCACAACTCCACCTTGTCAAACATTCCAAATTGGAATACTTTTTCTCCTAGGAAATTGTTATTTAAGACTTTCCAAATAGAATTTTCACATATTTATCTTGCATGTGCTTTTATTCCTTCCACCTGCTCTCCCTTCAAATTATTTATAACTGTAGCATCTGGAATTGTGAATCTTAATGTGGTCTGGTGATATGAATAAGAAAGAATGGTGCAATGCCATGTTTTCTTGTACATTTTCCAGTATGTGGTTAAAACAGACTGGGACAGTCAAATACAGAAAAAAACATGAAAGTATCATGGCTGTGTGAGCATATTGAATTACTGATGACACAGGCAGTATAAAACTGTACTTAAAAGCCACGGTTAACCAGGACCTTGCAAGTGACCAATCATTGGTTTTAGAGGACTGGACATTATTGGCTAATAATATTTCTGCCATTTCAAGTTCACCAATTACCCTCCCTATGATTCACATCTCCCTTTCATTATTCTTCCAATCTTATCAGTGTTTTCACTATATCCATGAGAGTAGCTGGTCCTGGCTACAGCTTCTAAAGGCACATTCAGGACCTACCCCGATCATCTAAGAAAAAATGAAGACATCTTTTTCATGGTTAGAAGCCTAGCCTGGAATGACCACTGTATAAATATGATCGCTAAATGTGTGACTAGACAGGGTGGATTTTGGTTGCACAGAGCCTTCTCTGACCAGCACTTCAAAACCCTCTGCACATTTTTCTTACACATCTGGCCTCTGGGAAAGCGTATGTACAAATTGCGTTTTTTTGCTACTGTTCCACTGTTTGCCAGGCACAGTCCCGTTACACTTGCTCAGTGACCAAGAGGAAGACATTCTTGCATTAGTACTGTAAGCAGAAAGTGGCTGCTTTGTGCCAGTATGAGTTTAAGACACATATAAAATACGAAGGAAGCTTGTCAACTCAGATTAACTTTGCAGACACCTCTTCTTCATCCCATGTTGTAAAGGAAGGAAGAGAGTCTGGAAAAAAGGGCGTTTCTGTGAATACATGGCCTTGGCTGTGTGCGATCAACATTAAACTATTCTTGTTCGTTGGCTACCAAAAATGACAAAACAGAGCAAGAAAAGTTGCTTCATTACAGCTCAAGTTACTAAGTGCAGTTCAAGGGGAGGCAGGTCCTTACAGATATTCACTTCAAACATACAGATGCAAAAAATAGACACTAGAAATAACAAACTGAGATTATATAAACAATTTCAACACCCAGCTCATACACATTATTAAAAGGATATGTTCTCGATGGCAGCAGCTCAAATAAATCACTCCTACTGAGGTTGTAGCAGTAGTTTAGAGCCTGAATCTCTCCTCTGATTTAAGAGAAACTAGACTGAGCGTGTTTTTTTCAAATAATTGTAGACTTGTTGCTAATGTAGTTTCTTTTTAAGTTTCTGGAAGAAGTAAACTGTGAGAATGAATTAGTGCAAAATGATTTTATTATAGCAACATGTGCTATTGGCTTTTTTGTATATTTATTAGTCTATATTTCTACATATCAACTTTTTTTGTTCTTTGAGAATGTATGTATACATCAGAGGCATCCTTCACTGAGCTATGTTCATAAAAGTCACTTCTTACCTTATTGCTTACATACCTTTGAACCTACCGTATTTCTACTGTATACAATACCTTCCCAGTAAAAAGAAACCTCTTAGAATTCTGCCCTGCATTCACGTTTGATATTTTGGGGTTTTCAACAAGATTGAACTTCATTCAACATTGCATTGCATATCACATTGCACATCGCATAACTATTTGCCCCTGCAGAAATCAAAATAAAGTTAGTATGCAATGTTACCATGCTGATTCTGTAGCATTACAAGACTGCATCAAAATAGTTCTAAGTGACCACACACAGTGCAGTGAAGCAGGAGAGGTAGCCAAATATTTGTAAACATTCAGTATTTCCTAGTAATATGCTGGGACACTAGCTTCTATTGTCTAAGAAGGAATTGTGTCACCTATTGAATAAAATGATGGTTTGCATTTGTTTATTGCTTGTCATGTAGAATTAGAGAGTGTATTAATCTGCCTGTTGATGTAATTTTGGTGTTCTTTTGCGTACCACTGAAATGCAGCCACCTCTGGGGAGATGTGTGGCAGCTGTGAATAGCTTAGGGCATTGCAATAGTGTGGGAACCAAGTGAAGAACTGTGATTTAGTGGCAACCTGGATTTTTTAACAGTTACTGCTCAATAAGTTCTTTGAAATGGTGGCTTTACTGCCAGTTGCAGCAGCTGCTGGACTCTTATACTCCCATAAGGAGAAAATTAGAAATACCTAATTCCTTCTTGATGCTTTGTTGTTGTTGCTGCTTCAGTAAAACAGCTGGCCATTTTTTGTTTGATTGTTTTGTTTATAGAATTAAAGACATGATAACAATAAAATATTTAGGAAAATAAATTCTTATTCTTAGCTACTAAGTGGACCCACGCTTCATAGATATTTATTCTGTTTGCTACCTGCCGGCACTCTTATGCAGTTAGTCTGCTGCTTCTCTTTTTCTGCAAGTTTCATCTCTCACTGTTTCCACAAAGCCAGATTCTGCATGTTTCTCACAATAAATCCTTTCTTACTTCTTCTTCAGTCCACTGTGTTGATGCCAACATTCACAAACTGCTCAGTCTGCTAATCAACCTGAGCAGCTGGAAATTAATATACTGTGATAAGTCAATGGAACAACATTATTGTCACAAAAAAAAAAAAAATGCTTGAAGCAAAAACATCATAATCTCACCCCTTGTAGCAAAAACAGTTTCAACAAGCACAGTGTGTCATGTTATATACCATAATAAAAGTTAAATGTAGCCATTTGATCTACCTATTGTAAAAGAGATGTATCCAAAGGTCTAGTCCCACCAAGGACTAGATTTTGGATGTTCTGCCATGGGGTGGAGTCCAGAGAATTGCAGCAGGTGCCTGTGCTCACCTATTCAACACCCAGGAAAGCTGGTGACAAGGAAGAAGATTCAGAAAAGCTAGGATGCCAAGAGGAGAGCCACCTGAATGAATATTTGATGTTTTTTAAAATATCCAATGAGTTTTTGAATACTCGGTGGAAAGGTACAGCAATTTCAACAAGCGAGTGTGAGAGTGCCCTTTTCCACAGGACTCTACAGTCCATTGATTTGGACTCCCTCCAGAGAACACCACAACTTCCAAGCTGTAAGCCTACCTTCCTCATTCAGAAGAGTGACTTTAATCAAGGTCTAACTCTTCACCAGAATACACTTGAGTGCAGTCTCACTCAGACTCTGCAGAGTCCCGTTACTGTTAGAGAAAAATGCAAAGGTCTACATTAAAAAAATCAGACAGAAAATAGGAGTCCAAGACTTCAATCTGCATGCAGAATTAATTAATAACCTGCAGCACATTAAAATATTCAGAAAAGTAAATTCCTACCACATCTTTAAGGAAAGGAACTATAATTATTTGAGTTTTATGGGTGAGGAAACCAAGACATATTTTAGTTTATGTGTCTCACTTAGCAAAAATTTTGAATGTCATAAGTAACACTAAATCCTAGAAATACTTCCTAAATCTCAACTCTGCTGCTTCATAATAATGGTCTGTGTTAATAATTTTTAATAATTTTACTTGAAGAAACATTCTCTGTGCATTTATTGATTTTCAACATAATAGTACTAAAGAGAAATTGTCTGCAATTAAAACAAAGTTAAAAAATAAAAGGATTCTTATCAATTTTTAAATCAGTTATAATATCCAGTATGAAACTAAAATAAGACGAGACTAAGTTGATGCCTTTCACTTTGCATTGATTCTAGTAACTGATCAGAACCGTTCAATCTAAGCTCCAGACAATTAGAGTTGAAGTCAGTTCGTCCTCCTGCAAGGGAAGAAATCACAGTTGGCCAATTTAGAAGCCGGAATGTTGCCACAAGTAATCATTGTCTGATGCAAATCAAATAATAGTTATTGCTTAAATGTGCTGAATAAAATCTGTATAGAGGATGCACTTCATAAGCAGCATTGTTTTCATACAGTCCCAACACATAGGATGCATGAGCACCAAAAAAAGCAGAAATAACAAGACCGTGAAGAAAACTATGTAGCAGTAGATTATTATCACTTAAAGCTCTGGTCAGTTTTACAGCCTTATTACTCTGACAAATTCCTAGCATAGTCATGTTTTTTTTAAAAAATAAAGAAGGAGAAGAAGAAAAAGAAGAGAGGAGGGCTTTAGGATATGTTATTTCAGTTTGGCTGTAAAATGCATAGAAAGTTAATTTTACAGTCAGTGCCAGGGTCAGAAGGCTGTCCCAGGATTGCTGTCCTTCTAGTGAGACAATCTTCTGCAGCAACGAAGCTTAGCAAGGGAACTGAACCTAGACTGCAGCTTCATAGTCTCCTTCAGCTACTGTGGGGTCTGTAGCAGAAAATGATGCTTTTGGGCACAATGCAGCATCCTAAAACTAAGGGTTCAGAGGAAATTACTTATCTAATGCATCTCACTGTGCCTTTCTCCTCAGTGTAGGAAAAAGTACATTTGGCTATTGTATTTCCCAGCAGTAGTTAAATCAAAGGATGGGAGAAAAGAACCACAAATGGCTACTCAGCATTTTTATTCTGTTTAATGGAGGAGGTAACTTTGCCAATTCTGTTTGTGTATTTTAAAACAAAGGCGATCAAATAATAAACTTTAATTTGCTATGCCTTCATTTTATTCTCCACAAAGCTGCTTTTGCACTGAGCTTTCAAAATATTTAGGGAGTTCTATGAAAGGTTCCCATGGCTAGTTTCCTGATTAAATAGTGTATAATTCTTCATGGATAGCTGATATCTTCCAGAGATTACCTTTGGGGAGAATAAGTCGTTACTGGAGTAGCAAAAGGGAGATAGCAGATTTATAAGAGGAAGAATCTAAGTAGGCTGCCTACGCAGACTTTTGAATTCCTCCACCGCCTTTGGCATATAATATATATCCATTGGAAGAAATCCCACTCCCACTGAACTCAGTGGGAGTTTACCAATAATTTCCACGGGGCTAACATTTTACCTAAGGAATTTTGGAATGGATGTAAGCCATCACTCTTCAGGACACTGAGGAACCTCTAACTAGTAGAGTTGGGAAGGGAATTTTCCCTGTGGGCAGGTCATTTTAGGGTATGGTAGAACTCCAGGCTCCATGCCCCAGTGTGGAACCACGCAGAGAAACTGACTCCAGTCCTAGCAGGATTACAGCCTCTTACAACAGTGCTCCAACTTGACAGTCTTGCCAGGACTATTTCATGTCTTCCCAGTCCCTGAAAGAGATTATTCAAGACTCTGTCTGGCATTTCTGGGCATGTCATGTCATCATCCCTTCAAGGACTGTTCGATCCAGAATTTCTTACACCTTACCTCCATTTATCTAGGACTAGTCCCTTCTGAAGACAGGATATTAGACTACATGGACCACTTAGTCTGGCTTTGTAAGATCATTCTCACAAATGTTTCATCAGTGTCATGTAGGAGATGCAGGAAGCATTTCTTAGTCTGACACAAACACGATGCAGCTATAGTCACAGAGAGTCATTGTCAGTGCTGGCATTCCATATTTCACTGATCTATATTAGATTTGCACACTTTTAGTTAAACAACTGTCATCTCCGCTCATTCTCCAGCTCTCCAGCATTTCCCTTCTGCTAAGTACAGAGGCTGGAGGGCTTTTTTCCTTTTTGACTTGTCTCATGTCCAGGATAGATTTCAGCTACCTATTCCCAGCCCATATATCTGACAACTCTAGGTCCTTCACTGTTACTTCCCCATCCTTCCTGGTGCTCACAGCACCTCCTAATTTAATAGTATCTTCAGATTTAACAAATGTGGTGCGTGCTCCTTCTTCAAGATCATTAATAAAAATGTGGAATAATGCTGGGCCAAATTCCCATCCCTACAGCACTTCCCCACAGCATGATGCATTGCTGTTTAAATTATACCATACTGAGTGCTCCCTTGCATTGTACATCCCAGCCCTGAGGATATGAAACTGGAGGACAACAAGAAGGAGGCGCAGCCCAACCAGCCAGCCCAAGGCACCTCTGTGTGAAGCCCGGGGCGGTGCAGACTGTGAATAAACGCAGCACTGCCTGCCACCCGTCAAAAAAAAAAAAATTAAGGCTAAGTGCCGGGTCCTGCACTTCGGCCACAACAACCCCATGCAGCGCTACAGGCTTGGGGAAGAGTGGCTGGAAAGCTGCCCAGCAGAAAAGGACCTGGGGGTGCTGGTTGACAGCCGGCTGAACATGAGCCAGCAGTGTGCCCAGGCGGCCAAGAAGGCCAATGGCATCCTGGCCTGTATCAGAACTAGTGTGGCCAGCAGGAGGAGGGAAGTGATCATGCCCCTGTACTCGGCCCTGGTGAGGCCGCACCTCGAATACTGTGTTCATTTTTGGGCCCCTCGCTACCAGAAGGACATCGAGGTGCTGGAGCATGTCCAGAGAAGGGCAACGAGGCTGGTGAGGGGTCTGGAGAACAAGTCTTGTGAGGAGCGGCTGAGGGAACGGGGGTTGTTTAGCCTGGAGAAAAGGAGGCTGAGGGGAGACCTCATCGCTCTCTACAACTCCCTGAAAGGAGGTTGTAGCGAGGTGGGTGTCGGTCTCTTCTCCCAAGTAAGTAGCGATAGGACGAGAGGAACTGGCCTCAAGTTGCGGCAGGGGAGGTTTAGATTGGATGTGAGGAAAAATTTCTTTACTGAAAGAGTGGTTAAACATTGGACCAGGCTGCCCAGGGAAGTGGTGGAGTCCCCATCCCTGGAAGTATTTAAAAGACGTGTAGATGCGGTGCTTAGGGACATGGTTTAGTGGGCATGGTGGTGTTGGGTTGACTGTTGGACTTGATGATCTTAGAGGTCTCTTCCAACCTTAATGATTCTATGATTCTATGATTCTATGATATGCTGTTGTGTAAAATCATAGATAAGAGCAGACTAGAATATTCTGATATCTTGGGCTCAGTTAAATTGTATTTCAGAAGTTTCCTTGCACCTTTGAAGCTTGAAATGCAGGTGTACAATATCTTAGTAGAGAGGGGAGTCATTAACGGGTTTGGCAGAGCTTGGAAAGTACAGATTGAGCCAACTGTTTGACTTTGGGAGAATGCCTAATATTTTATTAGCACTGCTGCTTCTTTTCAAGAGAAGTCATTGGTCACTTGGGAGGTCTGATGAGAAATGTTTCATCAACAGGGTATTGGTGTTTCCGAGGAGGAAAATTGAAATCATTCTGCACCCCAAAAAGTGATTTGTTTATAGGCATATCTCAAGTTATTCTAACTTGTACCTCCAGTCATAAAAGGCATGAGATATGAGGAGTCTGCCAGGGTAATGACATCCCTTTCCTCCCTAGGCACTTCACTAATGTGTAAAGCTAAATAGCTGTTCCAAATAGTTGACTTTACCTGGGATTTCTCAGTAAGGTCAACCTCTTGTCAGATAGCTATTTTCTGAATGCAGCCTAACAGAGAAACTTAATGACCTCTATTTACTTCAAGTAGAAATCCATCAAAGGGACAATTAGCTAATTTTAAACATAAATTGGCTCCCTGGTGGGAAGCAAGCTTATAAATAAACCATTTCATTTGTTCACTGAACTAGACTGTCATGCAAGTGAAATTGCTGACTCCAAAGCAGACAATCGATTTGAAATGTTTACATGAATGACTTCAAATTGGCAAACTTTTCTTCCCTTAAGTGCCCTGAGAGAAGGATTTAGGGGAACAAACCATGGGAAGCGGCTTCCTTTGCCACTGCTGATGTGCAGGCAGGTTGCAGCCAGGCTCAGCTCTGCTGTATCTACGCTGTCCACTGGAGCAAAGCAGCCCAAGCTCTCTCCAGTGATTCTGTTAGCAGGCGGTAAATGGTGCAGACAGACACAGCTCCTCAGCTTTCCAGCTTGCATGCAAGTAACTTGGACATTAGCACCGCACATAGAAAGAAGAGCAGGTTCATGCTCCCAATTAGACTGTGTAGAATTGCAAAGTGTTTGCAAGAAAGCTGCACTGATTGCCTGTTGGTTTTCTCTCTCTTGAGTGTTCCCATCACCATGGTACATGAGCGCCTTTAGTCTTCACGGCAATTATTTTTTCCAGTATAAAACAGTTTTCTGAAGGAATGGAAGTGCTGGTTTCTGATAGAGTCACTGTGCCTCAGTTTCCTAAGTGAGGTGTTTTGTGGGACTTGGGTTTCCAGAAGAGCAAAGCAAGAAAGAAAGGTCCATATCTCAGCAGGCTGCCTCATGACACACTTTAGGGCCTTTCATTTTCTTTCCAAACCAACATCCCTGAGAAGCAGCATGTGCACTCAGCATGTATTGCCAGTAGTCATCACCACAGTATTTCTACAATACTAACTTTGTTTAAGGGGTGAATACATGACAATAGCCTGAAGGTATTTAAAAGATGACAAATAGGGCAAGAGAGAAAAGGAGAGGCATTGCAGGCCGGTTTTCAGTCCCATGAGATATGGGGACTGTGAAAATGCCTGATGAGACCCCAGTGCATTCTCAAGCAGAGAACAGGATGGAGCCTTCCTAGGTCAGATGGGGGGTTCAGGAGGGAAACTTTATAGCTGTCCTCACTCTGTTTGAATAGAGCTCTCCAGTCTGCTGTGCAAAATGTTATCAGACCAGAGATTAATTACTTCTAAAGGCAGCCAAGTAACTGCTAGAGGCAATAAAAAGGGGAAGAAAGAAAAGATCCTTTAAGTAGAATTTAATGACCTTCTCCTGCACATTGTTTTACTTTGCCAGATTAATATATAGTCACAATGCAAGTGTGCATGTGTGCTTGTGCGTGTGTGTGACTCTGCGTGTGTGGTGAGATTGTGCTTTCATACCCAGTTTGCTCTTCTCTCTAATGCTGATTATCTTTGCTCAGAGGAACATGCCATGATTAAATCAACTAATCTCATCTAAACTAATCTGAAAACAAGAGTTACAAGTGTTCCCACAGCTGGGAAACAGGAAGCCTCTATCCTGAGGTAGATTATCTATGTTCAGTGGACTTTTGGGACCTTCATCTTTCTTTGAAACAGGTGGCAGAAAAGTTCAAATTGTGACACTTTGCTTTGGTCTTTCACACCTTCTAAGTGATAGAAAGGTCTGTTCATGCTGAAGATTTCTCCCAGAAACATAACCTTGATGGGATTTTCTGGGGCCATATATGACACATCAATGCATGTAGGCATGATTTAATAAATTTGTGACTCAATCTATTTCAAAGTACTGAAGTATCGGATCATTTTCAGCTGTGAACACTGAAATCTTTCCAATAATCACACAGGAGGAGAAGGCACTAGGAAAACTCAATATGCAATTTTTGCCTCAGAGAGGTCAAACATAAGATTTTAGATTCACCACAGCTTAGTTGTCTACTGTCTCATTAACTACCAATAAATATTCTTTTTTTTTTTTTTTAAATCCACAAAAATGGGATTTGGGGATTGTATCCTGGGGAGAAGGAAGGCTGAGGAACATCTGTCCTAACATTGCTGGATATTTCTAGTATGGACAGGTTAGCTTTTTCTTTCCTTCAATCTTTGTACAATCTGAGTTGATAAATGCCGTAACTGAAATTAATAGTGATTCTTCAGAAGTTACAGATGTGGCAGAAGAAACCAAGAAATAAAATTAGTTCAGTCCTTATCCAACTCACACCAACATATACCAGACTTGCAGTTAATGGAGTTACCTCCATTTACAAACCATTTACAGACACAATCAAGCGCAAGAAGCATTGTCACTGATTTTTTTTTTTCTTCCACTTAATCTCAACATTGAGGAAAGAACAAGTCTGCTACAAAAAAGAGGCTAAGAATAGACCGTAAAGTATGTTTGGTAGAAGAGGACTCATGCTCCCAGCATTTTGCGGAGAACCACAGCTGTGGGTCAGCATACATTCCCATAAAATGGTTATCAGATGCAAGTATGCAGTTTCCCAGCAGTACTCTGTGGTTCAGAGTTAGCAGCTAACAATTCTCACCGCACAGCTGAAGTCATTTCCCTGGGTTTGCCCCAGTTTTTTAAACAAAATGAAACACACCACAAATTCTGGAAAGCTGAGAAGATAAGTCATGAAGCCAATGCTCGATTTGGGAAAACTAAAGGAGGGAGAAATAATTTAAGATATGCATATAAGGCGTATAGCCACATTCTGTCTTTTAGTGTATCTTCATTGTGACAAAAGGAAAAGTTGTTTTCAGCTATTTTTTCAAAGGCATACCCCACACCACCTTCCCAGCTTGCAAATTTTATCTCTTATTCCCACTGTGCAGGAAGGAATAACTGAGATAGATAGATATTCATATCAAAGGCACAGGCTAGGGTCAAAGCATCTCATCATTGATGAGATGTTCCCAGCGTTTAGAATCATCCCTGGTTTCAGTGGAAAGAAAACCCGTCCCTCTTCTCTTTCCCTTTGCTGGCTGATTTGATCATGTCTTTGAAGAAAAACACTTCAAGAGTACTGCGTGAAGATGACTGCCACCTATATCATGTGGTTGTCTGGGCCCCTTCCCAGGAGGTTGAATCTGAAGTGAAATCAAATGCAAGTCCTTTCAAACTCTCTTTGACAAAATAATGTGTCCTCTAGATAGGAAACCAACTAGCTGAGCCAACTAGTTCAGTTTATAATAATGGGAAAAATTTATAAAAGTTTTTAAAGATTCTGGTTGCAGTATGAATGAAGATACCCGTTGCTTTCTTGCAAAGAGGTCACGCTGCTTTGGGCATTCATTGGCATAGCCCTCCCCAGTAAGTGCCCATGCAGGGAATGCTAAAATTACAATTTCTGCTATGTTATCTTCCAAAGGAGCCGCTTAATCTATTCTTAGGATGGGCCTGAAAAGGAAGGATAGTGTGAGCACTGTAAATTAACTGTGAGATACAGAGATAAGAAAAGTGGGAAAAGAAGGGAAGCTTGTTGAATTTTGGCACCAGAGATGGCTAATTCCTCCAGCTAGTCTTCCCTGACTGTATCTCTGGTCAACAAAGACAGAACAGCATCCCTGGAAGCCAATTCAGGACACCTAAATCAGACATCTGCTCAAAATCACCTTCTAGAAGAATCTCTGCTTTTATCCATTGACTATAGAGAGAAAAAAGCCAGCTCCGTCTGGTGATGTCAATACCCTCTGACTAGTAATGTCACCTGAGGCAAAATCCCATGAAAAGGCTAGAGGATAAGATCACTTACAGCTCCTTCTGTTCTTCCGTGTACATCCTGTGCTTCACTCATTGGTGCACGCAGATTCCACTTCCAGCTGGACTGTGAGGTCCCTGATGTTTACCTTGCTGAACCATTTGGATTCATTTGCCAGATTTACCCTCCAGACCACTGCAGAATATGGATGGTCTAGATTTCATTATTTTATTTCTTGATGGATGTATTATTATTAAATCTCATGGCATAGATCAAGATATGAAGAAATCACAATCTGTGAATTTGAAGATCATAGAATCATAGAATCATAGAATCATAAAATAGTTTGGGTTGGAAGGGACCTCTAAAGGTCATCTAGGCCAACCCCCCTGCCATCGGCAGGGACATCTTCAACTAGATCAGGTTGCTCAGAGCCCCCTCCAACCTGACCTGGAATGTTTCCAGGCATGGGGCATCCACCACCTCTCTGGGCAACCTGTGCCAGTGTCTCACCACCCCCAGCATAAAAAAATTCTTCCTTATATCTAGTCTAAATCTACCCCCCTTCAGGTTAAAGCCATTCCCCCTTGTCCTGTCGCAACAGGCCCTGCTAAAAAGTTTGCTGCCATCTTTTTTAGAAGCCCCCTTTAAATACTGATAGGCTGCAATAAAGTCTCCCCAAAGCCTTCTCTTCTCCAGGCTGAACAACCCCAACTCTCTCAGCCTGTCCTCACAGGAGAGGTGTTCCATCCCCCTGATCATTTTTGTGGCCCTCTTCCGGACCCGCTCCAACAGGTCTGTGTCTTTCCTGTGCTGAGGGCTCCAGAGCTGGACGCAGTACTCCAGGTGGGGTCTCACCAGAGCAGAGTAGAGGGGCAGAATCCCCTCCCTCAACCTGCTGGCCACGCTTCTTTGGATGCAGCCCAGGATATGATTGGCCTTCTGGGCTGTGAGCGTACATTGCTGGCTCATGTCCAGCTTTTCATCCACCAGTCCCCCCAAGTCCTTCTCAGCAGAGCTGCTTTCAATCCCTTCATCCCCCAGCCTGTAGTGATACCAGGGGTTGCCCCGACCCAGGTGCAGGACCCTGCACTTGGCCTTGTTAAACCTCATGAGGTTTACATGGGCCCACTTCTCGAGCTTGTCCAGGTCCCTCTGGATGGCATCCCGTCCCTCTGGTGTGTTAACCACACACACCTGGCTCTGTATGTTAGGGAGTGTTTTGATTGTCTAGAGCTCAACGATTGTGATGGTGATACGGTTGAGTGTTTATGGGTAAGGAGGAGGGGGAAGGCCAACATGGCAGAGATCCTGCTGGGAGTCTGTTATAGACCACCCAACCAGGATGAAGAGGCAGATGAAGCATTCTACAAGCGGCTGGCACAAGTCTCTCAATCGCTAGCCCTTGTTCTCGTGGGGGACTTCAACTTCCCGGACATCTGCTGGAAATACAACACAGCAGAGAGGAAGCAGTCTCGGAGGTTCCTGGAGTGTGTGGAAGACAACTTCCTGACACAGCTGGTAAGTGAGCCCACCAGGGGAGGTGCCTCGCTCGACCTGTTGTTTACAAACAGAGAAGGACTGGTGGGAGATGTGGTGGTCGGAGGCCATCTTGGGCTTAGCGACCATGAAATGGTAGAATTCTCCATTCTTGGTGAGGTAAGGAGGGGGGGCAGCAAAACCGCAAGCATGGACTTCCGGAGAGCGGACTTTGGCCTGTTCAGGACGCTGGTTGAGAGAGTCCCCTGGGAGACAGTCCTGAAGGGCAAAGGGGTCCAGGAAGGCTGGGCGTTCTTCAAGAAGGAAGTCTTAAAGGTGCAGGAGCAGGCTGTCCCTGTACGCCATAAGAAGCACGGGTGGAGAAGACGACCGGCC
This sequence comes from Aptenodytes patagonicus, assembly GCF_965638725.1. Classification (NCBI taxonomy): domain Eukaryota; kingdom Metazoa; phylum Chordata; class Aves; order Sphenisciformes; family Spheniscidae; genus Aptenodytes; species Aptenodytes patagonicus. The sequence goes on along the minus strand of NC_134950.1, from coordinate 10,340,006 downwards.
TGGATGAATGGGGAGCTTTTGCTGGGACTCAGGAAAAAAAGGAGAGTCTACCACTTGTGGAAGAAGGGGCAGGCAACTCAAGAAGAGTACAGGGATCTCGTTAGGTCATGCAGAGAGGAAATGAGAAAGGCAAAAGCCCAGCTAGAACGCAATCTGGCCGCTGTCGTTAGAGACAACAAAAAATGTTTTTACAAATATATTAATGACAAGAAGAGAGCCAAGGAGAATCTCCATCCTTTATTGGACGCGGGAGGGAACATTGTCACCGAGGATGAGGAAAAGGCTGAGGTACTTAATGCTTTCTTTGCCTCAGTCTTTAACAGGCAGACCAGTTACCCTCAGGGTACTCGGCCCCCCGAGCTGGAAGACAGGGACGACAAGCAGAATAAGCCCCCCATAATCCAAGAGGAAGCAGTCAATGACCTGCTACGCCACCTGGATGCTCATAAGTCTATGGGGTTGGATGGGATCCACCTGAGAGTGCTGAGGGAGCTGGCGGAGGAGCTCACCAAGCCACTCTCCATCATTTATCAGCAGTCCTGGTTAACGGGGGAGGTCCCGGACGACTGGAGGCTTGCCAATGTGACGCCCATCTACAAGAAGGGCCAGAAGGAGGATCCAGGGATCTACAGGCCTGTCAGCCTGACCTCGGTGCCAGGGAAGATTATGGAGCGGTTCATCTTGAGGGCGCTCACAAGGCATGAGCGGGACAACCAGGGGATCAGGCCCAGCCAACACGGATTCATGAGAGGCAGGTCCTGCTTGACCAACCTGATCTCCCTCTATGACCAGGTGACCCACCTAGTGGATGAGGGAAAGGCTGTGGATGTGGTCTACCTGGACTTCAGCAAGGCCTTTGACACCGTCTCCCACAGCATTCTCCTAGAGAAGCTGGCAGCTCACGGTTTAGACAGGTGTACTCTGCGCTGGGTCAAAAACTGGCTGGACGGCCGGGCCCAGAGAGTTGTGGTGAATGGAGTTCAATCCAGTTGGCGGCCGGTCACGAGCGGTGTTCCCCAGGGCTCAGTTTTGGGGCCAGTCTTGTTCAATATCTTTATCAATGACCTGGAGGAGGGGATCGAGTGCACCCTCAGGAAGTTTGCAGACGACACCAAGTTGGGCGGGAGTGCTGATCTGCTCGAGGGTAGGAAGGCTCTGCAGAGGGACCTGGACAGGCTGGATCGATGGGCCGAGGCCAACTGTATGAGGTTCAACAAGGCCAAGGGCCGGGTCCTGCACTTTGGCTACAACAACCCCATGCAGCGCTACAGGCTTGGGGAAGAGTGGCTGGAAAGCTGCCCAGCAGAAAAGGACCTGGGGGTGTTGGTCGACAGCCGGCTGAACATGAGCCGGCAGTGTGCCCAGGCGGCCAAGAAGGCCAGCGGCATCCTGGCCTGTATCAGAACTAGTGTGGCCAGCAGGAGTAGGGAAGTGATCGTGCCCCTGTCCTCGGCCCTGGTGAGGCCGCACTTCGAATACTGTGTTCATTTTTGGGCCCCTCACTACAAGAAGGACATTGAGGTGCTGGAGCGTGTCCAGAGAAGGGCAACGAGGCTGGTGAGGGGTCTGGAGAACAAGTCTTGTGAGGAGCGGCTGAGGGAACTGGGGTTGTTTAGCCTGGAGAAAAGGAGGCTGAGGGGAGACCTCATCGCTCTCTACAACTCCCTGAAAGGAGGTTGTAGCGAGGTGGGTGTCGGTCTCTTCTCCCAAGTAACTAGCGATAGGACAAGAGGAAATGGCCTCAAGTTGCGGCAGGGGAGGTTTAGATTGGACGTGAGGAAAAATTTCTTTACTGACAGAGTGGTTAAACATTGGAACAGGCTGCCCAGGGAAGTGGTGGAGTCCCCATCCCTGGAGGTATTTAAAAGACGAGTAGATGCGGCACTTAGGGACATGGTTTAGTGGGCATGGTGGTGTTGGGTTGACTGTTGGACTGGATGATCTTAGAGGTCTTTTCCAACCTTAATGATTCTATGATTCTATTCTATGACCGCACCACTCAGCTTGTCATCTGCAAACCTGCTGAGGGTGCACTCGATCCCACTGTCTAGGTCATTGATGAAGATATTAAACACTACCGGTCCCAATACGGACCCCTGCAGGATGCCACTCATCACCAATCTCCATCTGGACATTGAGCCATTGACCACTACTCTTTGGATGTGACCATCTCACCAATTTCTCACCCACCAGACAGTCCACCCATCAAATCCCTACCTCTCCAGTTTAGAGAGAAGGATGTTGTGGGGGACCATGTCAAAGGCCTTACAGAGGTCCAGACAGACGACATCTGTAGCCCTTCCCATGTCCACTAATGTAGTCACTCCCTCATAGAAGGCCACTAGGTTAGTCAGGCAGGACTTGCCCTTGGTGAAGCCATGCTGGCTGTCTCAAATCACCTCCCCGTCCTCCATGGGCCTTAGCAGAGCTTCCAGGAGGATCTGTTCCATGGTCTTCCCAGGCACAGAGGTGAGACTGACTGGCCTGTAGTTCCCTAGGTCTTCCTTTTTTCCCTTTTGAAAAATGGGGGTTATGTTTCCCCTTTTCCAGTCAGTGGGAACTTCACCGGACTGCCACGACTTCTCAAATACGATGGAGAGTGGCTTAGCAACTTCATCCGTCAGTTCCTTTGGGACCCGTGGATGGATCTCATGGACTTGTGCACCTTCAGGTGCCTGAGATGGTCTCGAACCTGATGTTCTTCCACAGTGGGCGGCTCTTCATTCTCCCAGTCCCCGCCTTTGCCTTCTGCTGCTTGGGCGGTGAGGCTCGACCACTTGCCGGTGAAGACCGAGGCAGAAAAGTCATTGAGTACCTCCACCTTCTCCATGTCCCGGGTAACCAGGTCTCCCGTTTTGTTCCAGAGAGGGCCCACATTTTTCCTCATCTTCCTTTTATCCCTGATGTACCTATAGAATCTTTTCTTGTTGCCCTTGATGTCCCTGGCCAGATTTAATTCTGTCAGGGCTTTAGCTTTCCTCACCTGATCCCTGGCTGCTGGGACAATTTCTCTGTATTCCTCCCAGGCTACCTGTCCTTGCTTCCACCCTCTGTAGGCTTCCTTTTTGTGTTGGAGTTTGTCCAGGAGCTCCTTGTTCATCCATGCAGGCCTCCTGGCATTTTTGCCTGCCTTCCTCTTTGTTGGGATGCATCACTCCTGAGCTTGAAGGAGGTGATCCTTGAATATTACCCAGCTTTCTGGGTATATTCAGATCATACAAGAAGGTTGTGAGACCTGATAAGAAAAAAAGTAATTATTTTTATGATCTGAGAAAGTATTTACATGTGCTAGAATATTTAAAAATGAGAGAAAGTATTATTTAAAAATGAGAGAAAATGAGAAACAGGGGTTCAGGAAGTACAAATCTCACACTTTAATCCCAACCTCTACCATGCTTTGTGACCACAGGCACTCTCATGTACTTCCCTCATTTCCTAAAGAGATTCAGTAATAAACTCTTGTTATTATTGTCTAGCTACTAGGTAACATTTTTATCCATCAATCTCAAACTACATTACTAATGAAGCAGCATTATTTTTTGTTTTCCAGATTTGGGGCAGAGGCTGTGCAGAGAGAAGCAAAAGGACTTGTCCAACCTTCCCAGCAGATCAGGTTGGAGCAGGACACCCTTCTCCTACATCTCAGGTTACTCCTATACCTGTTAACCCCCACTTTGCAGATTGCTGTCTTATACACCGTGGGTTCTAAACTAAATTAATTAAAGTTTGAGGAGCCTACTAGTCCCAAGTTGAAAGAGGCGATGTACACTAAGTGCATGGTAAATATTTTATGCATTGTCTCCATAAGACACCAAAGATTACTATGTCATTGCTCAATATACAAGTAAGAATTTGTTTGGCAGAAAAGAGAAAATGTTGTTTCGTGACTATTTTGTATAGCTGGTCAGCAAATAGATTTTCCAGCCAAGGGGAAAAAAGAAACAAACCAGAATCTTACAGAATTTTTTTACAGAACAATATGCAAAAAATATATTTATTTCAGGTCAATGAAAACCTTTTATTCTGATAAACTGAAAATATTATCACATAGGCAGACCTTTAATATGTCCTTTTAAAATAAGAAAATCTACTTTTTCATTATTCTTTTCTACTGATTTTAAAAGAAATATAATCAAAATCAGTAAGATTTCCAGATTAATTAGTCTTTTGTTATAGACAAAAAATTGTCTGAAAGTGAGTTTTCCTACTCTTTTCTTCTCTACTCTTCCCATTTTAGATAGTTCTTGCTGTCCACCAAGGAGATGAAATAAACATATTGTGGATTTCTGTCACTTGGGTCACTTGTGAATGAGGCCTTCACACAATTCTGCAACCATGTTGTTGATTGGGAGAATTTACCCTTTGTCCTTATACTTGGGGACAGGGATAGGAAACAAGTTCAAAACAAAACTAAAAAAAGTGTGTGAGAGAAATGCAGTTCATGGGGAGGATATCTGAAGTGCTTGCATTCATGTTTCCCACAGAAGTCAATGGCTAAAAGTTGTCCAATGACTGCATTTTCTCAAGTATGTTACTCATTTCCACCAGGAAATTTTGTCCCAGTGTAATCTGATAGTTTATAAAATTTATTGGAGATTTCTGGACAAACAGCAACCTGTTTAGCAGACTGTGGTCCATCTGACTCAGCTGTTGTACAACTGTAAACACCTACTTCTCCAACATGCAGATCAGCTATCTTATGGGTAAGCATGAAAGCAGTCCCTTCACTGAGCACTAGACTTGGTGTACACCATGCAGAAACTTGTCGTGTTGTCCCTCCACTTCCCTTCCCAAGAAACTTCATGTGCAGCAGAAGACCCAAGACGTTCATTCCTTGAGAAGTTTAGTGCATCTGAAATACCAAGCTCAGACACAAATCCCTGTCCAGCAGCTCTCAGAGTCCTGGGCAGAAACAAAGCAAATCTACAGCTCTTTAAGCCTGCAGTGAGAATAGTTAGGCTGCTTCAAAGCTCTCTGGAGAATTTTACTTCAGTATCGCTTTTCTAATATTTCTGAAAATCCTGCAAAACATTATAGTAGTGGAAGAAAAGCTAACTAAAATACCCAGTGATGAAACTTTTTCTACTGTTTCTGTATCAAAAAGCATGTGACAATTAATTTAGGTACAAAGAAAACCTACTACTATCATAAATGTAGATGTTTACTCTGCAGTATATGCTTTTGACCGGTCTAAATACTTCAGATCTGCCCTTTTACAACAGTTCCTATGTTATTGTTCCTATCTCTTCTGTATTTTTACAGTAAGTACCCTAATCTTTTCTTATCAATGTATTGTAATGATTTACTTGGTTCTAGTTAATAAGATACTTTTGTTTATATTTATGTTTCAGGATTTTTTACTGATTTAGTTGCTGTTTAACAGTAATAGTTATAAGTGGATCCAAATACAGTAATATGGTTTATTTGGCCTTGATATCGATGTCAGTGTAGCACTGATTCAAAAGTTATCAGCATTAAGCTAAATGGAGGCTTTATAGAGGAGACTGCTCAGTGGAGTGGCATTCTTCTGATACCAGCAATGAATTTTCTTCCAGATCTGCTGAAGCAAAACTGCTACAATGGGAACCTCCAGGGTTTTTAGATGAAAATTCAGACATTTTGACAAAAATGATAATGGATAAATCCCACCTGCCTAATCCTTCAAACTGGTATTCCTCTATATGTACATCATCTGGTTATCGAGTTTGTGTGTAGTGTATATTTCATTTTCAGTGTGTTATTCCAAATCACAGGTGGAAGAAGGCAAAATGCAACAAAGCCTTGAGATATTTAAGCAAATCTCATATTCTCCTGTGGCCTGACTTCTGACATTTGAATATTTGAATTTGACAACCCTGCCATGGTTTTCCATTGGCATTTCCCAGTTTTATCTTCTTGGACAAGGTATTAGGATGCTGAATCAGAAGAGAGCTGTCAACATTGTAAGCAATATAGGCCAGAAGGTGTAAGTTCCCATTTGCCACAAACTGGGTATCTGTAGTACTGAGCTACTCAGACTGAGCTCTTTTCCCATGGGGTGCTCTGGCTAAGTGTCCATAGTGCGTTACCGCTCTTACATGTAACGGCTGCAAAAAGGCTTATGGGCAAAAGTCAAGTGGTAATAGAAAACTGAATTAAAAGCAGTCCTTCAAGGTAGAAAAGAGCTAATATAGCCTGGCTTTCAATAGCCTTTTCTGATAGCTAGTAAAATATGTTTGCCTTTCCCTCGATGGAGACACCAAAAGAACGTCCCTTTTTTATGCAACTGCTTACTTTTCTGAAGCTGTTTGGTACTTAACATTGCCTGGGATTTCTACTTCTTCATCAGATTTTCTTGAAATTAGGCAAAGACCTCAAACATTGTTAAGAAAGGTCAGACGGATAGATAGACACACGCACACACACAGAGTATGATCAAACAAGCCTCATTTCCTTACAAGCCTGAGGTAAAAATAACATTTTGGAATTTCCACTGCCAGAGTTTTGAGCACTTCTCATTACAGGATCAGGAATGAACTTTGGCACTGCTGACTGGAGTCATTTATTGTAGACACTGGAATTATTGTTTACCCTCCAACGAAATGTTTCCTCCTTCTTTTGGGCCTCACATGAGAAGTGGGCAAATTGCTTAAGAGCAGAAATCTAAATCCCACTATGGCTACCAGAATGCCTCAACCTTTTGAGGAGTACCAAGGGAGTCGTAGGTGAGGAATAATTGATTTTATGTGCTTACTCTATTCCTCGTGCACGGATATGTGTGAGCAAGTTGCAGTTTCCCCACATTAATCCATCGATTGAGGAAAGTTCACCTACCACCAGTCTGGAGAGAAAAAGCTTGTCTGGGCATGATAACAGCACAGAAACCTTCTGCAAGATGGTCTACAAAGAACTGACTGGTGGGGAAGGTGAATACAGAGCAATTAGTCTCTCTCTTGTAGTAAAGGAATCGAGGGTTCACAGTACAACGCACAGATAACAACACTGCTGCTAAAATAGACAAAGGATTTCATTGCGTTTTCACACATATGGTACTTTCAAGATTACAACATGTGTAACCATATAAAAATAAAAGCCAATCATCATGTTTCATTGGAACAGGAGGATAGCACAGAAGGAAGTTAAACACAGCAATTAGTTGCCCCTTACTTCTTACTCTACGTAACTTTCTTCTCCACCCGAGATCCACCATCCCCATTACATTTGTTCTCCTTCCCTGCAGCAGAGAGCCTCCAAGATGAAATGAAGGACTCTCTGACTTGGCAGCTGCCCTAGGAAGGAAGGATTTACACAAGGGCAGGACCACTTCTCTCTGGCCTGAGCCCTTCCTTGCACTGTATTCCTGCCTCTTATTTCTGAAAAATAGTTCTCTGTGCCCCTCCTGCTGGCTACACAACGTCACCTTAGCCAGGGAAGGTGGCAACTATAGAGACACACAAGTTGCTCATGAATAGCATCCAGCTATTTGACAGCAGGATGCAGTGGTTTCAGTGACATCAGAAACATGTTAAACTTCTCTGGCTGAATTCAAGCTGGAAGTTGTAGCCTATGCCTTGCAATGGGGAAACATGAATTTAGCACAGGCAAAGTGTGTGCTCAGCACAGAGAACAGAGAGAAAAAGCTCCCTTGCATACATCATCCTGAGGAAATGTTTTTGCCAGAAAAGTACTATTGAGACATATCTGAAAAGGTGTGTTGCTACAATTCAGCTGAACAATAGTTGAACTGTAATAGCAACTGTTCAGATGAAGGCCTAAAAAAAACCAAATCAGCAACTTTAACGATGGCCCAAATTAGTGCATATACTGATGAAAGTCATCCAAGAATACTTGTAAAACCTCAGGCAAGGAGATGCCTGATGTCTCCTTAGAAAAAGTGGTGAGCTTTTCTTCATATATCACTGACCTAACAATGAACTCAAATTTTGCAGAAAGCAGTTTGTACCTCATTGATGAATTCCCCTGTGTTGACAACCCTGTAAGAAAACCAGCTGATGAAGCAGATGCAAGAGGCATGCTTACTTCTAGCACCACACATCAGAAAACTAACTTTATGCTTGTTTCAAGTTGTTCTTCTAATAGAAAAATAAGCTCTTTAAAAGCATGAAGTGATGCCTCTTGAAACTTTGCCAAACTGGAAAAAAAAGGGTTGAGTTATGAAATGGTGACAAACTGTATTGAAAACTGATAGTAGGGGCTTTTATTCACAAAATTGTCTCACCTTGGCTAGTGGAAAAGATGACAGAAAGTCTCTCTGAGTTGGAATTAGGCTGGCCATTTCTAGAGGCCAGATAAAATTACTACAGCCATGTGACAACCAGTAATTATAGCTTGTAATCATTTTTGACAAAAAAAAGAGCGAAGAATCAATAAAAGAAAGTTTGCAGCAAGAAGAATTAGGAGAATTTGCAGAAAACTTGGGTTGTCAGTGATTGAAAAATCTGTCTATTAAAAAAAAAAGAAAAAGAAAAAAGGAAGTTCCCCAAGCACATGCAGGCTGAATTCAGAAGGGAAGATCATGCCAACATTTCAGAAAATTAAAGTGATGAAACTTTGCTCTATCTCCAAATGCCAACTGTGAATATGAAACAGCTGCCAAAGGCAACTCTCTTCTCAATGACAAAACACGGCATATGCTTTGAAGCAAGAGAATTGACTCCATTTTTATAAGTATGGTTGAAATTTTGGGTTGTTCTGTCATTTTCTAAAATTATATTAAATTATAGCACTATTTTTTCATCAAGCAATTATTTTAAATGTGTTAATACTGTCTCATACTGCCATCAATTCTTTAACAAATTTTTGTGGTGAACTACCTGATGATGTAAATTATCTACAGATGTATATGAGTGGTTACATTCAAGAAATTCTATCTTTAGAGAAGTGCAGAGTGCTTGAGATGTAGATTATTTGTGTCAATAATATATAATATAGCTACAAATTTCATTCACCACATTTTGGAAGCCAAAAGCCTAATTTGTTCGCTAGCAAAAACCTGGAAAATAGGTCACCTTGCAGTTGTTTATGGTTAAGATGCAAATTCCAGGTAAGAAAGTGCCTGAAGGTCCACTGCTGGGACTGGGAAGGATAACAATTGCTTGACCATATTTGTCCTCTTCATTATATCCTGATAACTATTCCCTACCTAGGATTAAATCTCTAAATGGAGATCTGTGTCTGTATCTTTTGTATGCTTTCTTTCACCACCTGAAAGCAATGTGCCATGATGTACCCGGTTTCAGATCCCAGGCCAATTCCATCATCACCCTGGCTGCTCTTTCCACTGGTATTCCATTCTTTTTAGACCTAACTAGACCCTTTCAAACAATTGATCTCCTGGATTATAGCTTTGTGTCAGCTTCACATTAAATTGACTCTTTTCTTGATATACATCAGAATGTATACTAATATAATGTAATTTTAATCATATTCAGTTTAGCCATGAGTTTGCTTACTCAGTTCTTTTAGCCCTCTCTAACGACTGTCTGGAAGGTTGCAGTTAATACCATTATAGTATCTCAGTTGTAGTTTAATATATCTTCACTTTGTTGTAACTCTTGTTGCTTTTGTGGTCCCCTGTTCAGCTTGTGATACAATTTGCATTTCAGCATCACCTCCCCTTAGGACAACAATTCTAGAAAATTAAGGTATTATAAATTGCTGCTAAAAATGACATAAACAGCTGACCACTGAAAAGAAATGTTGTGAATTGGACTGGTAGGGATAACAATTCATCCATTAACAACAAAGTGCATTGTCTTTTGAGGGCTCTTCCTTGGATAATAAACTAATCTGTCATATTAAAATTCCTTGTCGGGGCGCTTAGTATTTGCCAGCTACAGACAACATAAGGACTTTTCTGCTTCTGACCACCCTATGTTCTTATGGCCTGTCCACCATAATTATTGAAGGAAAATTGTTCATTAGGCACTGCTGTAAAATATCTTCTATATAATACTGAAGTGCTCAGAGGAAAGAAAAAGAGCTACTAAACAAAAACAGTGACAAGATTGCAGGTCTTGTATTCCTTAAGCAAGAAGTGAATTTACTTAATATACAGTAGGACACAAAATAATGATCTGAGTTCTACAGCAGCTTTTGTTCAAGAGTTCAGATGGTGGGTGAGGTGTCTGAAGTTAAAAGGAATGAAATGCCTCAAAGGCACTACTTCAGACAGAGTATTTTTAGCCTACTGAGCAAGAAGAAAAAAAAAAAAGGCAAACATTTCCTCAAGTCCTTGGTTTTTGTATGATCTGTCTGACACAATCAATGGAAAATTCTTAGGAGACAGTCCTGTATGTGCTCATGCACTAAAATCAGTGAAGTCTTATACACAGCTTCTTGGTGTAATTACTCAGGGTTTTGAGATTACCCACAGTCACTTGTGTTGATAGGGTATTTCATTCCACATAAATTCCTGGGGATGTCTTTTCCAGTCTTTAATAAACCCATATTCAGACAAAATTCCTACTTGAACTGAGCAAAGGTTTTTGAGCTTAGAAACCAGTCAGAATCAAAATAGTCCGTACCTAGAGGTGAGCTACAAGAAATCTCATAATCCCTCTCTGAGAACACAGTATGAGAATACATGAACAGCTGAATCAGGTTAGACCAACTCAGTGGCTGAGATGGATAGTGGTGTTTTTGTGTTTAATAAAAATTCCTCTATTTCTTTTTATTCTCATGTTTTTTTCCAATCACTTTGGGAAACCATGAGAGCTTCCAGCATCCACAATGTCCAGGGGGCAAGGAGTTCTTCACATCTGGGTGAAGAAAAATCACCTTTTGGTCTATGAACCTACTGCCTGGTAGGTTGATGTACTAGTTCTTGTACTAGAAGAGACAGTGAACAATAATTTCCTATTCACCTTCTCCATGTCATTCATGCTTTGACAGATCCTCTTCCACTCATCTTCTTTTTCCAGGCTGAAAAGTCCCGGTCTGTTTATTTGTTCCTCATATGGAAGGTATTTCATGCCTCTGATTACCCTTGTCATCCTTCTTGAAAATTTTCCTAGTTCTACTTGAAGGTGTGGGGGGAGAGAGGGAAGGAAAGCATCCTAAGTTGAGCACTGTAACCAAAATGCAGGTGTACATGCATTTTATAGTAGTATGACGCTTTCTGTTTTGTTCCCTATTTCTTTCTTAATACATCCTGATTTTCAATTTGCCTTTCTGAGGACTACTAAGTGAGGAACTGACAGTTTCATCAGGTTATTTATTATAACAGCAAGATTTTGTCTCTCGGTGGTAGTAGTGAGTTCAAACCCCATTGCCCTGTTTATAGATTTTTTTTATTGCTCATCTTTGCTGTGTTTTTTCTTAAAGTCACAAAAAAACATGAAAAAGTAATCTTTAGCTGTGATATTGCAGAGAAATCAGCCAGTCAGCATGATCTGACATGTCACATTATCTCCTTTCTTTGCGCTGGTCTAGCTCATGCTGTGTCCAGAACGTGTCTCTGGGACTTTCTTGACAACTTGCCTGGGATTCAGATCCATTGTTGGTGGGAATGAAGGACCACATTTCACTCTGCATTCCACCAAGGCTGCGGAAAGAGGTGAACAGCTGTTCCCTCCCACCAGGCAACAATAGCTTTTATGAAGGTGAAAAAAAATATTTAAAAACATCTCTGGATCTTATTATTGCTCAGCATTTTATGTTCAATAGTGAAAAAAGAAGCAGTGACTAACCAGGACTGTTTGAAGTCCAGCTGGTGCTGTTTGGAAGAGGATGTGTTACCTGTAGTTGTGAGGTACCGAGGTGAAGTGGCAATTTAGAAGGTGACTTCGTAATAAGTCAGTTTTTTATAACTTGAGTAGTTTAGCCTCTATCAAACGCATATCACCTGTTGTCCCTTATCAAGCACGCCTCTGATGTTTTTGATTCACTTAGTTCACTCATTCTTACCATACAAAACAGCATTGGTGGGCCTGGTCTCATAAAAGATCACTAAGGCCCTTGGGGCACAGGAAACCAGCAAATGCATGTTTAAAAAAAAAAAAAGACAGAAAGAAAGGAAGGAAGGAAGGAAGGAAGAAAGAAAGAAAGGAAGGAAAAAAGCCGTATGACCTAGCACAGGAGACAAATCTAATGAAGGAATGTCCTCAGCTTTCACAGGAAATTATTTTCATTTTATGCCATTTTCTGCCTCCATAAAAAGTAACAGAGTTGACCTCCTGCGCTCCTACCTAACCTTTCAGCATCAAGGACTGGAGAGGAGAAGTGTTGCCTCAACCAACAAGATGCTAATCCATTAAAAGTGAAACAGAGAACAGACTCTTTTCATCATGGGCAGCTTAACTGCCACACCACAGCCAATATTTTCTGAAACAGAGTTTAATAGGGAATGGGGGATATTTGCTGTTTTGTAACCAAACTGAGATATTTAAAAGGTGCTTCATTTTTAGAAAAAGCACTGAGCACTTGCTTTCTGGCAAACAGACCCCGGCTGGGATATTCAGAATCACTGGCTGCTCCTTAGTCTGTACTAAACAGTGTAAAGCAAGACTGTAATAAATCACAGGCAGTTGTTAGTATGGAAGATGGTTTAACCTGACACTTTTTGTCATACCCACGTGCTGATTCTGTATTTTCATCTCCTGTAGTCCACACCTTAGTTCGCTTTAGCCTTGTGAAGGAGCTCAGTATCTTCATGCATGACAGCCCCTGTATTCACATCTTTTATTGCTGATATGATATCTAAGGAAGAAATTGTACTGGGTATGGCCTGACTCAAAGAAAGATAATCCCACAATGTCCTTAGGTTGCACTGTTAATGCTGGAACAGTTGACGATTCAAACTCTCGTGTTTGTTTTCTCACGGTAGAAAAGCTCAAGAAGGTAGAAATAACAGCAATAAAACTACTAGATGTCAAAATGTTATTTCTTAAAGCAACTGCTTCTGGAGACAATTTTACAAAATGCTTTGGGTCAGGAGGTGAGTGCCCATGCCCATCCCCCTTCATTAGTTAGACATGTTAAAATTACAGAAAACAAGCCTCAAAAACGCAGTTCAAAGGATGCTTTACAGGGAATCGATGATCAGCCTTTGAGAAATAACTTTATCTGCACCATATTCAATTTCTTTCTGCAACTTCCTGCAACTCTCAAATTGACACCAGTGCAATGAATCTTTGTAAATTAATGAGTTTAATGAGTGAACAAGAATCAATCAGTATCCCTTGTTTCAAAACCACTAATAAGAACTTAAATCAAGTATAAACCTCTGAGTCACAGCCTCTTGCTAATAACATGCTTTTTTCTTTGAAGAGAATAATTAAATCATCACCACATTCCTTTTTCTCTGTATAACTTCCTGTATGATATGAATTTAGATCGAAACATACCCTTTCTCCCCTAAGGGTTCTTTGTTATATCGCTTTGGAAAATGACTTCATGAATGACTTTTGTCCTTGAAGGCATACAAATCAGGCAAGGAAGTTAGCACTGAACCTCAAAAGGACTTGATAAGCCAGACACACCCTAATATTTTACAACTGTGTTAGCACACAGATCTATGCAAAGCTTGTTATAAAGTAGAAGCTGTAAATATCTAGACACTGACACAAGGAGTACAACAGGCTTGACAGTAGAGGGGTATATCAACAAAACAGGCATAACTGAAAAACACGGAATATCCAGAACCTATTTAGTAACGTAATATCCGACTCTAAAATATATATGAAATTGAGGCTGGGTCAAATTTGTAGGGGAATAAGATTTTGCTGTAAAAATGGTATAAGACTCTAAGAAGAGCAAAAATCTAAGTGAAAAGAAAGCTACATTACACTTTCTCTATGACTGCAGACCCTGGGTCATAAAGGAAAAAATGCATTGTAGCTGGTTAATATTACCATTCTCCAGATCAGGTAAAAGCTATTGAATGCAGAATGTGGAGAAAGATCAGAGGCAACCCAGGTCTCATAAAATGGTGATAATGGGTGACCTTTGTAACCTGCGTATAAACTGGTCAAATGTCACAATGGGAAAAGGTTAACAGAAGCAATTTCTTGGTACCTTAAATGATTGCCTCTTGGAATAGCTATTAACCTACTGTATTTCCATCTGCCAGTGTTTTTTTTAGTTCAAACAGGTAGTGTATTATTACTAACAGCTGCATATCCCATATAGTTATGATGAGGTTCATGGAGTATAGTGAGGTCAGAGCACCAGGGGAGTGAATAAAGTGCAGAACCACATGTAAGATGACCTGGTTTCTATTCCCCATCCTGCCAAAGATTTGCTGAGTGATCTTCAATTCAGGTTCCTTGGCTTCTTGGGGCTTTCATTTTGCCATCTGTAAAGTAGGAGTATTGTCCACTCATCGAAGGCTCTGGGAAGCTAAACTCACTGGTATGAAGAGAGCTTTGAGATCCTCTAATGGAAATGGTGGGTAGAAGTGTAAAACATCGTTATGCACGTTGAACAGTTATTGTTTATGGTCTGTGAGTGCCTCAAAAGGATGTCATCTTTCAGCAGATGGTCTAAATCAGCAACATTGTCTCCAATTAGACTAAAAATACCGTGACTGAGACCAAATACATGAAGTCCACTCAGTCATTGACATCATGGCAGATTAATCTTCTTTAACAAGGGAAAAGCATACTCTTATTTCAAGTGGTGACGGAAAGAGTTTGAGAAGGCTCAGCATAGTGGCACAAGCTTCAGGGAACTATTTGCATGCTTGCCATGGTGCACAGATGGAGAGAGAGCTGGATGTCCTAACTCCCTGTGGGAAGGAATCTGCAAACTATGAGCATTTAGTTCCTTGTAATGCATGACTCCAACTATCAGCTGGTCAACAGGTTTTCTTCTCCCACATAGAAGAGGGACCCCTTTGTTCAATATTATAGCTTTGCTTTGGTTGTCAAGCCATGAAGTTAAGCCCACAGCCATATTTGTCTTTATGCTAAACATAAACTCCCAAAAAAATGTTACTCTCACACTCTCTATTTTCAGCAAGCTAACTCCCAACTCTGAATCCTATTTGTGTAACATTTCCAAGAACATGAGCTATACCCCACATCTCAGCTTGTTATTTCTATCTTCGTTTGTTGATCACTTTATACGCCAGCTTTAAAATGTGTTTGTTTCCTCTTAGGCATATAGCTGTTGATTTAGCACTTGAAATATCTGTGTGTGAGTGCAAAGTTGCAACCTCCCACAAAATAGATTGCACATACATTTTTCATATGTGTATGCTATTTGACTCTTTCATCCTGTGCAATTAATGCCACCTACAGCTATGCATTTTGCAGAGCCTTTATTTTTGAAATGTGTGCACTAAAATTCTGTTTAGTAAATTTGTCTTCCTATAGCTTGAGCCAAATTACCAAAAGAGAGCCCTGATTCATCTGTGACCGCAGACAATTAATTCTCTTGCTGGATTCGGTTTAGTGCAACCAGAACCTATTCTGGGGAGAAGAAACATTGTCTCTTTCTGGGCTACTGCCCTGGGAAAGGGGGAATTTTGCAGACTGGTATGCATTTCTCTGAAGAGTGGCTTTTCTTTTTAATTATGTTTAAAAATGGAAGGAAGTACAAACAAAGCTTTCAAATATGGGTATGTAGAAATAGGATTTCAAATCTATTTCGAGTCTGATCCTACAAAGAATAAATGGGTGCATAGCTTTGTGGAGACTCATGCCTTACACTCAGCTTCTGCACATTCTAAGCTCAAGGAGGATCAGACCTTTCACTTTAAAATAGATGTCTTCTCATGTTGTAGAACACTGACAGATCTTCAGCTCATTGTCTTTCCACCTAGTGCTTCTTTTTTTAATAGGAAGTTAAAAATAATTGCCCCAGCTGGAAAATGTTAGCATGTAAATGGGCAAGACAAAGATTAATTAAAGGAAGAAGTATGTGTGCAACAGTATGCATGTTTCTACATATGCAGGTATGCCTATATATATGCAGGTACAACTACAAATGCATTTAAAAACTGGACCCTTAATTATGTAAAAGTTAAATTGTAAATTCAGCTCCCTGTTTGCTGCAGTGCAATCCCAGAGCCCACATGCTTAATTTAGGCACATTCTTGTCCAAGAGCTGCTACAAGCTAAAATGACAACGAATGGGTCATACATGGGGAAAATAATTGACTGGATGCAAATATGGTGTACGTCCATTTCTTTGTGCACATATGATCCACGTATGTGCACAGTGACTGTGACTGCACCAGAACAGCATTGCTTATCTCCACTAATGTGCCTTGCTAATGTAGCACAGGGTTCATATTCACCAGGTGTGTGGTGCAGAAATCTCCACCCAAGCTCCTCACAAGTTAGTACCTCCACAGAGCATGGTCCAGTGCTCTTCTGGGACATGATTTCAAGCCCAGAAAGCAGGACAGCCTTCAGGCTGATTAGCTTGGGCACCGTGCCCTGCTAGTTATACTGATTCCCTTGGGTGTCTCCCTGCTGCACTCAGCTATGTGCTGTCTTCGCACGCTCAGGCTGCCAGAGCTGAGACCCAGGAGGTTGTATCACCCCTCTCCTTTCTTCTGCCGAGCTCTCAGCCAAGGAGAAAAATCTTGTCTCATGGATCTCTTTTTAGATGTGTGAGTGGGCTCTGTAGAAGTTGGAGAAGTTTGCAGCTTCTAAAGTGGGTCTACATAATATGCTGCACTTTGAGACAGAATAAGCAAATTTATGAGAGAACATAAATACAGTGCCTATAAAGCCGTTTTACAGTCACTTTTCAGAGTATGACTGCTCTTTAAAATATTTAGAGATTTTTTTTAATATTTTATTGGATATCCCGGTTTACAAGTAAGTGCCTAACAACCCCACAATGTAATGCTTGACATTTTCCTGCCAATATCTCTAGCTTCTAAAGTTTCAAACTGTCTTTCAGCGATAATATCAACTAAGTTTATTCAGCTCAGTTTACATCCTCTGGAAATGATGTGAAGAGGCAGAATGAGGATTCCAGTAGAGCAATGCATACATTAGTACTGGTCAAAAAACCAGGAATCCTCCCATTAAAAAAAAAAAAAAAAGCCTTTTTTGGGGAAGGAAAAAAATATCAGTCATGCAGTGGAATGGAAAGTCAAGACTATGAAGTTTTACATGCAAACTAGCTCACTTCCCTTTGTAGATACTTTATATTATTAATTATTCACTGGGGAAAAGTCTGAAATTTAAGGATTGCACTTCTCATATATATCCTAATTGTCAGATGAGAAGGGTTGTGCTTTTTTTCTTCATCTCTGCCTCAGTGTCTCAGGGCTGTAATGAAATAACTCCTAAAAAAAAAGGAAACAATGTCTTTGTTTTATAGTATGTGATAGCCAGTGGGGAATAAAATTCACCTGGGAAACTGAAGAAAGTGAGGTCATGTTAGCATCTTTTTAAAAGTTACTATTTCTCAGCTGTTTGTTTCTGCTGAAAGCCACAGCCTCAATAGCTACTTGTGTGTTTTGCTGTTTCTGTGCAGGAAAGATGAAAATAGTTTTTACTTTGGAATGGAAACTCCAAGGTTTTGTACAAATTGCAACATCTCAGAAGAGGGGCTGAACCTTGTTAAAATGTGCTAATGAGGTTGTGAGTAATCATAACCTGTAGTTCAAATCCCTGCCCTGGATCAGAAAGGCAGTTACTCTGAAAATGGTTACTCTCTCATGAGAAGCCTAGCCTTGCTTTCTCATCTTTCATGAGAAATTCCCCTCCTGTCGGAGAGGTGTTCAACTGGTTCAAAACGTTAAGACAGTGTGACAGAAGTGATTCCTCACCTAGGGTAGCATGTTGAGTTCAAGCCACAGTGTAGTCAGTTGTAAATATTCTTAGAAATCAGGCCAGCGTCAAGAGGAAATACAGCAAACAGTGCTTAATATAGGGCTGGTGACTTGTGTTGTGCTATAGAGATCCAGGTTTACTTCCCCCAGATGAAGGAGAGAAGAGAACCTGGGCTCCTTCTGCACACACCCCGGATAAAGGTTTGACCCCGAGATACTTGGTGAGAAGAGAAAGTCTTTTTCAGGAGTTCCATAAATCAGGCCTGCTCTCTATTAACCCACCCCTACCTCTTCCCCTGATTTCCCCACCACCACACAGAAAAAAAATTTGTTTATTAGCAGCAGTACAACTGAAATACCAAATTATTATTAAATCCTCTAATTAACAAATAGTTTCCAGGGAACCAAAACAATAAATGGTCATTCTGTTATTTTTCCCAGTCCAGAATATATTTGGTGGTCTCTGTTTGGTACTGAGTTTCAGCCCAGTTTCTAGAGGACAACAAGATAAGTTTCATTGGGCAGTTGTGGAGGCAAATCACTGTGGCTTGTCTGACAGCTTCATCTCGCAGCACCTGTGGGCCATAAGATTTATAAACAGTGAAAGAAATTTGTTTGAATCTGTATGTTGCCTCTGACATCAGTCGCTGGTGGTGACATTATTCTAACATAGGGCAATAATCCTGACCTTTGCCTTTCACGCTGTTTTTGCACAGTAGGACCTTAGCAATGAAGAGCAGGCTCCAATTACACTGCGGTGTGCCCCATTCTAGACTACAGGCATCAGAGGTTTGGCATAAACAGAAAAAAAATACGTTGGAGTCCCTCAGGCTGAAATGGACTTGGTGGGGTTTGAGTGGAGGAGAAGTTGTGCTGTGGTGAAGCAGGGAGGATAAATATTGCTTCTGCTGCTGACAGCAGATGTAGACACGCTAGTGGCTTGTGAGAGGCTGAGAGCAAGGGAGCGTGAGAAACCTGTGCTCCTCAAGTGTTAGCAAGTGGTGGTGAAACAGAAGTGCATCTAGTTATGAGCACCAGGTAAGCCTCCAGGCAGAGTGTTAGTGTCAAACAAGGGAAATGCTGTTGAAAGAGGGTGAAAATGGAGTCAGACAGCTCATTAACTGTCGTTCATCCCCAGACAGCCCTTTGTGGTAAAGGCTCTGCCCAGGCAATAACGCTAGCAACACACTCCAGATTTTCAGAACAACAGCCAGATTTGAGAACTTCAGATCAACAAGCATCACTGTCAGATCACTGAATGGTCCTTTTTAAAGCCCTGTTTTAGTCTCAGTTGCCTCTTTTCAAATCCACATGGTTTGCATTAAGGTTAGTCAAGACAGTTTATTTCAGTAAACTCATCAAAGAGCTGAAGGAGGTAAGTCACATGGAAAGGTGAAAGGGGCAGTCAAAGATAATGAAGGGTTTCTAATGAACATCAGCTAGGTAGTCTAGAGATCTTCAGGTTTAAAAAATGATCGGGAAGACTTATACCTTCTAATCATCAACCATCTTTCTTAAAGTGGCTTGAGAATATTTTCTGAGTGCATTAAAGGAAAAAGGTATTTGCATCCATGATGCCCTTCAACACACACACTTTGGAGAAGTAAGTGTTTAGGGTCATAAATGGTTACTGACTGTGACTAGACCTTTTCAGCCTATACGGCAGTAGCAATTCTTTCTGAAAACAATGAGGTCCTGAAGTACAGCCTCATAAACAAGCACAGATAAACAGTATTGTTTCCTCTTGAAGGTGAAAGAAAAAGCAGAGATGTTTATAACTACCTGTCCTTGCCCCCTCGACTTACTCCAGTTTCACACTCAGTAATGGATTTAAGTCTGTTAACATTAAGGGAAGTTTCCTAAGTGGATGTGGGAGGAGAGGAAATGAATCTGTCGCACTGCAAACATTGTACACACCCTCCTCTGAGTATTCCCACAAGATCAACACACACTGTGAATACCAAACTCTGTGTTTTTAAAAATGCAAAATCAGAAGAGTTGAGCCTGAAGCCAAACTTTGGATCTGGAAACCTCTGTAATTTGGGGAAGATTGAATCAGTATCTGACCACTGTGGCTCAGACCTCTTCCTAAAATATAACAGTTGACCTCCATCTGCCCTCAGCGTGTCCTCTTCTTGGATGACTGCGGCTCCTTTGCTTGCTGTGGCCAGCTGCTTCAGAAAAAGACTGCACCAGAGGGCTCTGAGATGACAAAAAGTAGAAGCAGTAGCAGTCTTTTCTAGAGTGTTATTCTGCAGTATGCTTTTTTATTAGAGCCTGAAGAAGTTTTAAGCGAATGACTCAGTGTTATTATGTCATTATGTCTTATCTCTTGAATAAAACCACAATAACAATACCCGCAAGTTTCGGTGATGTTTATTAGCATTTGCACAAAAATTGTCTTGTTAGAATTAACAGCTTTACTTTTATGACGTATCATCAAGATCTGCTGCTAGTCACTGCCTACTGTAGTGATTAAATAACCAAATATTCCACCATAATTTACACCCTTTCCAAAAGATTGCAGTGATTTTTGGTTTCATCCACCCTGCAACATTACATGCTTTGTTAAAAGCCACCGGATCTTCTCTTACTATGGGTAGGAAACCCCAGAATATCATGGTTACCATGAGCTAAAAAAGTTTATACTTTAAGGAGCCAAGACAGTGGCAGAGATTTTTTATTTCTGTGGTGTTTGATTTGCCTTAGAGAGTTAGGAAGTCTCTCATATTTGTGTTAGAAGTGTTTTGCAACTGGTGCTTTGAATGGGTTCATGGAGCCAATGCTCTGCAGATCCTTCTAAGTAACCTGCTGGCTTTGTTGCCTGTGGTGCTTGGACACTGGGTTTAGAGACCCCAAAGGCTGATTTCAGCCCTGCATTTTGGCTGAAATGGTAATTTATTACTCTAACGAGTAATCTACTATTACTCTTGCTAAGTTCATCCGAAGTATCCTAAAAGTCTTCAGGAAGTGAATACAGCATGGGGCTTCAACCTGAATTACAATAGCAATCTTCTTGGACCTAACAACTGCAGTTGCATATGCATTTACGGAGGGGTGCCTTCAGTGGAAGTGGAATACGTCTGCGCCATGAGATCTGCAGCTACTGGATACTTTGAAATCTGAAAGGGTAAGGCGTATGGCAGCTCTGTGACACTGCAATTGAGATCTAGATAATCTATCTCCTCTAAGAGGCCACAAAAGCAGCAAGGGTTTCTGTTTGTACTTGCAGACTCACAACAGTCTTGCAGCTCTCAGAGAAGGAAAAAAAACCACAACCTCTTCCAAAGAAGGATGCCACTCACAGCAGGAATGATCTTTTAGTTTCAAACAGCTTCAGTGGCCAAAAAGATTTGTAAACTATCCAGAAATAAATCTCCTTAAAAAAGGAAAAAATTAGTATCTTTTTTAAAAAAGGAGAAATAAAAAGAAAGAAATCAAAGATTTAGTTACCCAAATAGAACAAATGCAAGGAACAACATGTTACCTAACCACTTTGCTGTTGGTATAGCTCTCATCTGAAATAATGGAGTGACCCAAATTACTGAACCTAGATGATATCTTTGTGTGTGATATCTCTGACTGAAATAACTTGTGACTGCATTTAATTGTTTTCACTGAAAAAGGAGCATTTAAAAAAATCAAAAGGCAAAAATTCCAATTTTTTGGTTTATCTTGCAAACCAAAAAAAAAAGCTAATTATTTCTGTTAACTGTTAACTTTTTCAAGATATTTGGGAAGTAGAGATATATTATTAACCCTGACCTTACAAAAAGGAAACAAGAGCAAAGATGGATAAAAAGCTCAGATTTTCAATGGAACTTAGGAATCTGCAGCCTACTGATTTCTAAATGTCTTACCCAAGGTCAAAAAGGTTTTGTAACAGAATAGGAAGCTGAACTAAATTAGTCCCATACTCAGTAGAACACCTTTCATCTTAACTGCTATAAGAGTAAAATTTAATGGCATTTTGAAAAATAAATTAAAAAATATTAATACATAGTTATGTTACTACAAAGTTCTCAAATTAGGAATGGAAAACACACATTACTACTAGTTTTGTTCTCAGTGTTGTATAAAATAACAGCATCTTTGGAGGATGTCATTTTTGGCCACATCTGAAAAAGCTGGGTACATTTTAAAATGCAGGCATATGGGAAATCCTAGTGATTTAGTGACTGCATAGTACGTTTGCTTTACAAGGGATCCTAATTTGTGCCTAAACTCTGTGGGCTAAGGAAGAGTCTTTGACAATGCGGTAGAAGAGAGGGGGGAAAAATCAACAACAAAAAACATTGGCAGATTCTGGTGGACACAAAATAGACTGCGCATCTAGACATAGAAATTCACATGGTCAGCAATATGTTGAAAAGCTATAGTTTTTAATCTTAATTTAGTGTGCAGGAATTAATACAGGTTTTCATTTTTTTCCCCTTGTACTCAGTTCCTAATTTGTCTGAATCATACACACTTAATGAAATCCTGCTTTATAGTTCAGGCAATGCAGCTCTGAGCTCAGTGGGGTTGTTTTCCTTTGTGCTCCAGGCATATCTACAATATCTGGCTTGATTAATCTGTTGCCTTTGTATGGTTTATTTAAAATGTCAAATGAATTGTTAATGTGGGAAAACATTCTGGGCCAAATTCATCTTCCAGCTACACCTGTGCTGCCTAAGCAAAATCCAAGGCATCCTACAGCTGTAAGGAGAGAGCAGAATATGTAGCTCATTCAGAACAAAGAAAATGCTTAAATTTTGGGTTAAATTTGTCAATGTTTGTAAGAACTGA
The DNA here is from genome assembly GCF_965638725.1 of Aptenodytes patagonicus. Classification (NCBI taxonomy): domain Eukaryota; kingdom Metazoa; phylum Chordata; class Aves; order Sphenisciformes; family Spheniscidae; genus Aptenodytes; species Aptenodytes patagonicus. Next base: position 10,317,481 of record NC_134950.1, on the reverse strand, counting down.
ATGCCTATAATTAAGCCTCTCACCAATGTTAAAGGAAGCTGTACTGGGTTTGCATGGCAAGGTTTTGGTAGCAGGGCGGCTACAGGGGTGGCTTCTGTGAGAAGATGCTAGAAGCTTCCCCCATGTCCAACAGAGCCAATGCCAGCCGGCTCCAAGATGGACCCGCTGCTGGCCAAGGCCGAGCCCATCAGCAACGGTGGTAGTACCTCCGTGATAACATGTTTAAGAAGGGGGAAAAAAAACCCTGTGCAACTGCAGCCGGAGAGAGGAGTGAGAATATGTGAGAGAAACAACTCTGCAGACACCAAGGTCGCCGAAGAAGGAGAGGGAGGGGGTGCTCTAGGCACCGGAGCAGAGATTCCCCTGCAGCCCGTGGTGAAGACCATGGTGAGGCAGGCTGTCCCCCTGCAGCCCGGGGAGGACCCCATGGATGGATGCCCGAAGGGGGCTGTGACCCCGTGGGAAGCCCGCGCTGCAGCAGGCTCCTGGCAGGATCTGTGGACCCATGGAGAGAGGAGCTCACGCTGGAGCAGGTTTGCTGGCAGGACTTGTGACCCCGTGGGGGACCCACGCTGGAGCAGTCTGTTCCTGAAGGACTGCACCCTGCGGAAAGGACCCATGCTGGAGCATTTTGTGAAGAACAGCAGTCCACGGGAAGGACTCATGTTGGAGAAGTTCATGGAGGACTGTCTCCCGTGGGAGGGACCCTGCACTGGAGCAGGGGAACACTGTAAGGAGTCCTCCCCCTGAGGAGGAAGGAGCGGCAGAGATAACGTGTGATGAACTGACCGCAACACCCATTCCCCATCCCCCTGCACCACTCGGGGGGAGGAGTTAGAGAATTCGGGAGTAAAGTTAAACCTGGGAAGAAGGGAGGGGTGGAGGGAAGGTGTTTTAGGATTTAGTTTTTATTTCTCATTACCCTACTCTGATTTGATTGGTAATAAATTAAACTAATTTCCCCAAGTCGAGTCTGTTTTGCCCGTGACAGTAATTGGTGAGTGATCTCTCCCTGTCCTTATCTCGACCCATGAGCCTTTTGTTATATTGTCTCTCCCCTGTCCAGCTGAGGAAGGGGAGTGATAGAGCAGCTTGGTGGGCACCTGGCATCCAGCCAGGGTCAACCCACCACAGAAGTCCACTAAAAACAGAAGAAATCTCATAATCTGGAGCCTGTTGACTGAAATTTAGAGGATCAAGATTTTTCCTTTTGCAATGGTCTCATGCCCACACATGCCAGTTTTTTTCCTTTTGCTTTTTCATGTGTAGCCACTCATTCATCTATTCTCTTATACATACCTGTATTTTTATCTTTCTTTGTCTGAAAAAATTGTGTAATTGTCATGCTTTCCACCTAAAGTACTGATGAAACAGCATAAAGTAAGATATTCTGTCTGTCTAACCAAAGATCAGTAGAATATCCATAAAATGTAAGATTCAGGGATTTATTTTGAATTAGTAACTGGCATTTCGACACCAGTGGAGAGAAACTTCAACTCTTCACCTTAGACTTCTTCCGTCTTTCCATGGCACTTTAGCTTGAATGAGCTACTTTTGATTAGCCAGCCTAAATCTGTCTTTTTTCTGATTTGGGGGGGGTAGTGGTGGTGGTGTTCTTTATATTGCCATAGATACATGGTGATGGCTGTATAACCACAGCTGAGGTTACAGTGCTAGGTGTCTGAGCACATCACAACTTTTGCAGTATTTCTGCGTCCAGGGTCTTCTGGGATTTATTTACAGATGAAGAAGACAGAGAAAATCTGTCATACTTGAGGTAGCCTGAAGAAACTAAATAGGTAATGGAAATGATCCAGTCACAGAGGCACAAAGCTCCAGCAAGTTTAAGAATAACTCCCATAGACCTCCATGCTCCTATGCTTGGACAATATCTAAGTATCAAACTGAGGAACACTCCAAGAAAAACTGATGGACATCTCTAAAACTGTGATCCATCCCGTCTTAATATCTGAGATAGGTGAAACGAAACCCTCTATGGAGTTACATTTCTCACTCTGCTGAGTCTGGATAGAGCCTGGGTGACTAGCTTAGACTGAATGACTAACTTTGGTAGCTACCTGAAAAAACTCTTGTCCTAATTACCTTGCTACAATCATCATTCATTGATTTTGCAGAAGAGTAATACAAAAGCCCAGTCACCTGAATCTCAGGAGAATCTTTCTGAACAGTCCTGAAGGGAATAAAGAACGGTATTGAATGCTAGTACTTAATATAATCAGTAACAAAGCACATGATGCATACCTAGAAATGATCAGCACTGATAGGGGTTCATATCTATGAGAGCTGAAAATGTGATGCCTTTGCTTCACCACAAGACAAATGCTCTGATGGGTGTACTGCTGCACCATGATCTAATGATGTAGACCTTGCTGTCTCATCTGCTTCTTCAGCAAAGAAAACTTAGGTCCAGCAACCCTTATACCAGTACAGCCTAATTACTAGTCACACAACTCAGTCCCAGCTTCAAATCCACACCTGAAACACTCACAATCTGTGTGCAGCGCAAGCCACACTGGAATAATAATATACACAAAATTCATAGAGGAGAATACTGAAAGAGTCATTCTCAAGGACAGCCCTTTGTTAGCTCTTCCAACTGGAGAAGATCTTTCCCTTTTCCTTGGAGGTTGTCTGGTATGAAAAAGTGTTTTTTAGGCCAGTGGCAAGCCCAATACAGCTGTTTTGATTAACTCTCAACTGCAGATGTAGGGACAGCATATGGAGACTGGCAACTTTAGAACCTTTGCTGTGAACTATACTTTTATATTTCTAAGAATTCTGCCCATCCGTAGGATTAGATGCCATTTTTTTGTCAGGTTTGCTACAGATGAGACACACACACCACTCTCTTGTGGACATTTAATTTCTTTTTCACTCTTCCTTTTAACTACACGTTCTAGTAGAAGAGTTGAATCTTATGGTTGGAAGTTAGAAAGAGATCATTTATTTTAGTACTGATCTTAGCATTGTATTGAGCAGGCACTCCATTGCCGACCCACATATTCTCATGCCATATAGTTAACACGGTGGTTCACTGCTTTTCTATTTGGTGGCTGGAGTTTAGTTTCCTCTTTATTTTTGCTCTCAGAAAACACTAACCTGAATCTTGCTTTGTAAAGCCCATATATAATGTTTCTGCACAGACTCCATGATCTTTTAAACAGAAACCATGGCAGCACATCCTGAAACCAAATTTTCAAGACTTTAATGATTTTAGTGGCCTAAACGGGAATTAAGTTGTCTTTCCATCCAAATCCTTGAAGATCCACTTCTGTGTTAAGATTTGACTTTTGGTGAGTTAAGTATCTAAGCTGACAGTCTGCAGAGCCTAGGCCTCTTAAGCTGGCTGCATAAAGAGGAAAGCTCCACCAGAAGAGGAACAAGAATCTAACTGAGGTTCAAGGAATTTCCCTACAGAGAAGCCTGTGCAGAAAGATGACCCTCTTCGATCAGATAAGTATGAGGATCCAGACACCAGTTTAACAACCCTGGAGACTGAGCTATTCCCCTGAAAACAAAAGCAGCCTGAGCAACAGTGTCAATGAGAACTTCCTGACTCTGCTCTCCACATGGGCTGCAAGCCTGGTGAGGGGGTCAAAGGGAGGAGTTCAGATTCGTTTGCCTGTTCAGTCCTTGGGCTGCCATCCAAGGCCAACAGCAAGAATGCCAATGGTGGTGGAGGTTTGTGTGATGTGGTGTACCCTCTCTGCCACTCCAAAACTGTCTACGCTTTCCTTATTCTCTTGTATTCTTGGAAATTCCAAGGTTTTTTAAAAGATCTTACAAGAGGGTAACCAGAAATATTCTATAAACCAACAGCATTCTTCCAGAAGTGCATTTTGCTGCCTGGTAGCTACCCACATCGCTTCAGTGTCTAACGGCAGTTGACTTTTGAGGTTGTGTTTCTCAGTGTGCCTAAAGGTGCTCAGTTATGTGGTTTCCTGACCACTGCGGTCCCTAGGGACTGATGAGCAGAATCAGCTCAATACAGAATTCAGTGCTGACAGGAACACAAACGCCTCAGTTTGGCACTGCATGTAAGTAAATGCTTAAATCACACAGAATTTAGTGATATTTAAGCACAGGCTTCTTGTCAGCTGCCTTTAGCCGCATTAGTCATCTCAGACGCTTTCAGTTAGTACAGCACAGGCTTGACTGCAATTTGAAGACCCCAAAAATGTGGTCTGTTTAAAGATCCTCAGGGTACAGAAAGGATCTTAACAATAGGCAATACAGGAAATAATGCAGTGATTGATAGGAGACATGGAAATGATTAGCTTATCACTGGATAAGCAGAGACAGTTTGAAGAGTAGGTACAGAATCACCAAAAGTAGATAGGGAGCTGCTAAATCAATTTTTATATATACCTCCTCCAGTCCATTTTTTTCTGGGCATCCAAGGTGAATTACTCCTGTCTAACTCACTTCTCCAGCAAATGCAGTTAAGTATGGAGTCTTACTTTTTGTTCCTACTTCAATTACGCTGTACTGTAATTTACTGGTACGGACTCCCTAATGATTTTTATCTTAGAGAATATTAAGAAGTCACTGGCTCAGAAATATAACTGACGGCAATGATCAGTTCCACCACCCAATATACTTGCAAGCAAAGGCATTTGTTGTAGTAGTTCAAGAGAATTGTTCTTTGCGAACGGCATTTTAAAGTGTTCACCTAAATTACAGTTGTGCCATAAATATGACAGGTTTAAACTACAGCAGCTGAGAAATTATATATATGAAAAATTACAGGGATATGATCTTTTTGCACTGGCACATAAAGATTTAATCTCCTGGGTTAAGTACCCAGAACACAGCAGTTGTGTCAAGATAATAGTTAGAAGGATGCTCAGAGAAATGTTTCTCGTGGTTATTTCTAAGAGCTTTGATGTTTTCTTTGAAGGAAATGCCTTTCGTGGAGTACAGGTGCATAGCTCTTGTGGTGGCCCCTGGGTAAGCACTCTTCTGGGGAAACGTTGCAGGAAGGCAAAGGAGGCAAGTGACCACTGAAGGGGTTGGCCCAAGTGCCAGTTCGTATCTCAGCCCCTCACATTCTAAGAATGCCCCGTACGTTTCTGGTTAAAGCAGCACAAATAACTACTAGGAAAATGGTAGCATTCCAGGAGAATTTGGCAGAGATTAGGTGAAGAAGATGCTACAAATAATTCCTCTGAACCTCTGTAACAGTCCCAGAATACCCTAACAACTTTCAGAGACATCTAGGTACTCTGGAAAATGTAACCTGTAGAAAATCTAGTAGACTAATGGGGTTGTGATAATAAACACCTTTTTTTCCCCCCAATTTTCCTGGAGTAGAAATTATAAACTCTACCTATTATACCTACCCTTTGTAACCATTGTCATTATTCTACTTAGAGTGTGGTGGATAAAGTTAAATATGTAGCCATGCAACTGTAGCTTTTGACCTTTGTTCCACATTCTAGCTAAGCTCCTAAGCATCAGGAGTCTGAAAAGGATCTAGGGGACACTGGGTGCAAGCACAACATATATTCTGTGACAAAATAGATTAATGCCATCCTTAGTGTGCAAGTGAAGAGTACTGAGCCAGCAGAGAGAGGTGACCATGCCCTGTGTGCAGCACAGTCTTCTGCTACCCTCTGCAGAAGGATGATGCACACTTTTCTGGCACCCTACATCTGTTAATTGCTGTAGAAAAGCTGGAAACTGTTCAGAAGAAAGCTTAAAATGTTTTGAAGATGATGAAAATTTTGTCCATGGAGAGACTTAAAATGTCTCAATCTGTTTATCTGATCACAAGAAGAATAGGAGAGATTACAAGTATGAACACTTTCCCAGGGAGAAGAGAGCGGGTACTAAAAAGTCACTTTGATCTAGGAGAGAAAGGCATCACATAATACAAGAAATAACGGACAAATATTTAACCGGGAGGATTGTTATCAGTATAACAAACCACTGACAGCATGGGTAGATTGCCTTTCTGGAATACATCTTTAAGATGAAGTAGAAGCAGAAATTATAGTTTTCATATAAGAGTAAGTAGGTGACATTTAAAAGCCTGTAATACACCAGAGTTCTAGGTAAATAGTCTAATGGTACATCTTGGCTTTAAACTCTGTTAATTCACTTCTCTTAGTGACACAATTAATATATTTATTTCCTTCACATAAAATAGGTTGCTGTTAATAAAACACACCATTTTAAAAAATAAAATTCCATCAAATGAACGAAGTCAAATCCCAAGGAAAAGTAATTACACAATGCAGAATCGTTGGAAGTCTTCCATTCACATTCCAGATACTACTACTGTAAGCAGTTAGTTTTGTTGCAGATAAAAAAGCAGAACGATTGCTTTGAAGTGTTTTTTTTATATTTCTCATAAGCTGTAGTCTGCATTTCAAGCTGTTGAAAAAATTTTAGCAAACACAAAATCAGATAAAAGCTGTGGGGTATGAGCCCTCTTCACTTTATGGGGTCTTCACAGCATACTGGGATGTGGGCATGTGCCCTACATCTTTCTTTCCACAAAGAGTATCTTTATTTTATTATAGGAGAAGCCAACATTTGTGGGATGAATCTCTCAAAGATGCTTTGGATGGACCACTGTATAGAATTGGATCTCTGCTATGCATCATGACGATACCTAATAAATAACTTTTTAACTATATGCATGGTAAAGACAACTCTTTAAATTGCATGTTGCAAAATGCCAAAAATGAACTATGAATGTCCAGTTTTCACTAGGAGGAAGGGAAAAAAAAAAAAAAAAAGCCAATTTATATAGTGGTATTACTCAGTAGTTCCTTAAGTGTTTTCTAGAGGAAATCAACTATTACTCCCTTTTTTATGCAAGAAGAACATCTCAGTAAACTGCAATGATTTGACCAAAGTCACCAAATACACTACTGGCAGAGCTGGGAGAAGACTTAGATGTCCTGAATGTCTGCTTGGTGCTCTATCCTTCAAGCAACTTTACAAAACTTTCCCTTCCTGTATATATAGAATCCCTTCACATTTCTTTAAATCTTTTGTGCTTAAATTGTGTTCAGGTCTGTGAGACTTTCTATAAGATTTCTTTTCTGTATGTATTTGTTCTATGCATGCTGCTGGCAAAGAGAGGAGGAACGCTGGCCAAAACTCAGGTATTTTACTGTACATCTGGAAGCTGGTTGTGCAGACCTGGGGCGAAATTCTGGCCCAACTGAAATTAATGGCAAAACTTCAGTGGGGCAGAATTTCACCCCTGGGAACTAAGCAAAAATATCTCCACCCTTACAAGCTGAGAACAGAAACTTGCTTTCAACAAGATGTTATTTGCTACTACCTATTCTGCAGTAGTTTTAAAGAGAGTTTTGTAGTCAGTCCAGTTAGCTGTTTAAAGGAAATAAGAATAAAAATAATGGTAAATTCCATTTCACTGACTTAGGAATACAGAGACCAATTAATCCATATACACAGAAAAATAATAACAAAACCTTACATCTATGTTGCAGAGACCTTTTTGTTACTGATTTAGAGTGAGGCTATTTCTGTTAAGATCCAAATTTTTTCAGATTATACATATACATTTATCTGGATTGAATTTGGAAAAGTTTACTATAGGGTTAAGGTAATAAATCAAAAGAAGAAATAGCGCCCTCTCTCAAAATCATAAACAGCTAGAATCTGATCTCCTAAATGCAAAAAAGAAAATGTCTTCAAAACTCAGAAAAAAAAAAAAAACAGGTTTGGGGGGAAAATAAAGCTCCTTTTTATTTCAAACAAATGTTAATTCAAAGCTAAATGGAAAGAAACACCATAATTGCTTCTAAGACTTATATGTCTGGGCCTCATTTGTATGGAATTTTCCAAAATCTTTCAGTTCTAAGGACCTAAAGTCATTCTGTGCCTTGTGACTGGATGCTACAAGGCATTGTTGAAACACAAACTTTCGCCTGAGCCATCATAACAAAAAGATGCCAAGATGTTTTTTCCAGATGTTCCCTATTCCTCCATTTTAAAATGGAGACCAAAAGGATGAGCAAGCTGGGCTGGAATCCCTCTTTTGCTTTTTGCAAAGGGTAAAGGTTGTGAAATCTTTGAGACCAATCACTAGGACTTCAGAATACCTGAGGTTAGGCCATCGCTGAAGTGTGCTGCTGAAAGAGAACGGACTCTTGAATTAAGGCCCCCCCGTGCAACAAAATCGATCACCGCCCAGGTCCTAACAATTGTCAGCATAGGTTTTATAGGAGGAACTGATTTACATAATTATTCATTAACTGCACAAATTCACAGGGAAAGGCTAAAGACCTGTCCTAATCCAGACTATTAAACCACATTATTTCTTTCTGTTTACAACTCAGGTTTTTTGTTGTTTCCTCTCTCTCTCTCTTTTTCTTTTTTTTTTAATTTGTTCTCTGGTCAGGTCTCAAGACACTCACCTCCCCGCTTCAGACAAAGCATTTTCTCAGGTGCTGCTATCCTAGTAACCTCAGTTAGTAATTGATTCACATATATCACTTTCCAAGATGGCAGCGCTAAGATTACTGTGAGGAGATACAAACAAGGAGGGCTATAAATTACAACAGCACATTTAGTGGGCACAAAGGATCACAGCGTAGCAGTGCCTCTTTCCTTATATTCTCATGGTATTTTGAAAAGAGAGATATAAGCACTCATCATGTTCCGAGCGTGATATGAGCATACTAAAAAATCATGCTTTGAAATGTGTTAGATACCTGCTGGAAGAGATAAAATCGGCATATGAGATTTTTGGATCAGTTTGCTTCAGACAACACTGGGATTTTGTGCAGATGCTGCTAAAATGTGATTGTGCCATTGTTCTACAGTTCATGGGGAAATAAGGAGAGGGGGGTGAACCTGGACAAAGTGAACAGTCATAAATATTCCAATAAACAGTTTTGCATCTATCTCTATGAAGTACTCTATAGTATTAGGAGAGCGTTTCACTTCAGACAAGTGGGGTCAAACTATTGAGAGAGCTCAGAGCTAAATTTACAGGCACCTAGAGCAGGAGCCAGACTTTCAAAAGAGTTCCACTCAGGCTCAGTTGTGACATTTATTCCTTAGTCTGACTTTGCCTTATTTTATGCATATTGTTTTATGATTCTCCTTATTTCTTGCTTTTTTTTCCCATTCTGTTTGCTCATCTTTCTGTGTCCTTTCCTTTCTTTGCTGTTTCTCCCAAGTCTTTCCCATCTGTGCTTTTCTCTTCGCTCTTCCTCCTGATACTTTTTCTCTCCCTATCTCTTTCCTATTGAATCAGTTACTAGTGATTTTATTTCCAATGCATTCTACTATTAATAATGTATGTGAAGGCCATTCAGTGTCACTTACTTTGTTCTGCTCCCAACATCTCTGCATCTTTTCCTAATACACAAATATATGGAGGATGGCCAAAGCTGGGAGATGGGATACAAAAGGAGGGGTTTAGATTTCAAGATATGGGGGTTTAGATTTCATGATATCTGGAGCTGCTGGCTGGGGAAGTATAATTCAAATAACTGAAAGAAGCATCTAAGTTCTGTTTGCACCATCTGAAGAGAGGTAAGTGCCTAGCACCAGACTGTCGATAAGAAACATTTGAAGAAGGGCTGTGTTGTGGTTTAACCCAGCAGGCAGCTAAACACCACACAGCCTTTCGCTCACTCCCCCCACCGCAATGGGATGGCGGAGAGAATTGGAGAGAAAAAAAAAAAGTAAAATTCATGGGTTGAGATAAAGACAGTTTAATAGGACAGAAAAGGAAGGGAAAATAATTAATAATAATAATAATAATAGAATATACAAAATGACTGACGCACAATGCAATTGCTCACCGCCTGCCGACCGATGCCCAGCCAGTCCCTGAGCAGTGGTCACCCCCCCCAGCCAACTCCCCCCCAGTTTATATACTGAGCATGATGTCACATGGTATGGAATATCCCTTTGGCCAGTTTGGGTCAGCTGTCCTGGCTCTGCCCCTTCCCAGCTTCTCGTTGGCAGGGCATGAGAAGCTGAAAAGTTCTTGACTAGTGTAAGCACTACTCAGCAACAACTAAAACATCGGTGTGTTATCAACATTATTCTCATCCTAAATCCAAAACACAGCACTGTACCAGCTACTAGGAAGAAAATTAACTCTATCCCAGCCGAAACCAGGACAGGCTGTGTGAAAAAACTGTCTCTCCCTTAAACAGTGTCAATGAGCTCAAGCAGGCAGAGAGATGCTTTTACAAAACTGGAATTCAGACTCCCAAACTGCTTCCTGCCTTGTTCATATATTTGGGCAGGGACAAGTAGGTTGCTGTTCTGGTGCCAAGGCAGGTGGTCCAACTCTTGCACCTAATCCTTTCCCAGAACGCCCTTTGGAATGGCCTCAGGACTTGGAAGACTTTAAGGAGGCTTCAAAGCATGTCTATTTTCGCTTATTGAAGTTGTACGTCACTTTAGATGTGCATCCTAGGATATGAGTTTTCTTAAGCCAAAATGAAGAGGAGGTAAACTGGTTGGGTGGCAGTTCAAGATTTTACTCAGCCTTTACCATTAGTGGGAACTTTTTGTCTGGCTTATATGGCAGGATCTGACTCTTTATTACTGTTTCATATTCACTGAGAGTCTGCAGTGATCAACACAGTGATCTTGTCCACAGTCCATGTACCTTCAGAGCTGGATCCTGGCAGGCACCATTCCCTCCTCTCATTTGGATATGAGAATGAACAGAGTGTATTCAGCACCCAGGGGATCAAGGCCTTGTGCTCCTCACATATTCTTGCTCTGTTAAAATAAAGGCAAGAAAATCCTTTGGTTGAAAATAACTATGAAGATACGTGTCCCCCGTAATTACCCAATTTAGCTGTACAAAAGAACACCACACTTAGATCTGGAAAAGGGTTGCATTTTTGGGAACTGTTTTGAAATAGACCAAATTTGAGTCAATGTCCATCTGATATCACTTAGTTGTTGTGGTAGCATTGTTTGAAGTGGTTTCTTTCAGCATTGGCTTGGGCTCATAAACCAGTCAGCAATGGTACATGCTGCCACCCACATTTAACTCAGAGGCAAGCAATGCACAGCTGGAAATAGTCATTGCTCTAGAAAGAGCAATAAGAGCAGAGTGAATGAAGAAATTGCTGACTCATGTCTTTGGTTAGCTTGGTTTTCAGGAATTTGATGGTTTATGAGGGGATGAAATCTAGAACTGCTTAATAATATAAGGGGACATGACAGGATCCTGTCAAAAAATTGTCTGTCAGAAAATACTAGCTCTTTCTGCCTACAACAGGCACAATTTTAAGTTCCCTTCATTGCAGAGCTTTGTGGATTTTTACTGTAACTTAGCAAAAATACAGAATAAGCATATGCTAATTGTCAGTGAGGACTGCAGAGAGAGGTAAAGAAAAGCAGTGGTGGTAGATCTGCAGAGCTTTAAGGAAAGAAAGAATTAAACAGGGCTAATATGCTGAAGTGTAAGAAGTGAAGCTTTGCCTGAAGTCTAATAAAAAACATGAGAGCAACAAGTAGAACAGTGCAGAAATTAATCAAAAGTAAATGGACCATAAACTTGCAAGGCACTAAGAAAAGTGCCAGTCTATAACAAAAATCCAGTGGATGAATGAAAAATTCTCTTTATCTTCCTTCCTCCTACGACACATGAAAAAATGGTGTGAATATATGATAACAAATATCTAGTAATTTATTTTTTATTTTTGCTCTTGTTTATGCTCCCTTGCAGTTTTGTAATAATGTTTTCTGCATCTTGTTAATTATTTGCTTTATAATAATAGCAGGCTGAATGTTAAAGGAGATCAAACTCTCACTTAAGTGTGTTGCCCAATGCTAGTAAGTGTCAAAAATGTAAAAACAAACAAACAAACAAAGAAAACAACAACAGGACAAATAAAAAGGAGAAGAGGGGAAGGGGCACTGTCCCCAGTTTACTAATAGAGGACTGAATTCTCCCTAGTTTATACATGGAGCACTAAGGTCCTTTAGTCGTTTAGATTTCAAGTGTCACAATCAAGGTTGCAGAAGTGACAGGATGCCTTGGAAGCAGAACAAGAATGTTCAAAGTCTGGAGGAGCAGAAAATAGCACTTCTGCTTCATATAACATATCAAAGCTTCAAATGTGTTTTCATTGTTACAAAGAAGGAAAGCAAAGGTTTTCAGAATTTCTTGGAGGAAATAAATGAAAGGGAAGTCCCAGGAAAATCTGGTAATAGGTACTTGCATGTGATGTGGGAGACCAGGCTCACAGATGTTCCAGAAAACAAGTGGGGACTTGAACTAGAGTGACTAGTGTTACCTATGAGGGCTTAAAACTCTGAATCAGTCCACCTGTGTTGGCAGAGTCATCCTAGACCTGAGGAAAACAGTCCACAGAATTGATGGGACATTTTAGCTTTAATGAAATGTCATTTTTCACCAGGTAACTGTTCTGAAAAAAATAAAGTTTTTCACCTGCTCTGAGTCCTTGTTTACCAGGGCGCCGTGCAGGTTGGCAGGAAATTTTTCCCTTAGTAGTATTTCGCTGACAAAAAATTTGGAGCTACATCGGCATATAAATTTCATGTATTCAGACTTCAAAAAGACACTGGAACTGTACCACAAAATAAAATAGAACTGCTTTCAATGCTAACATCTCCCAGTCACTCCTAGTAATATATACCATCATTTTTTATTGATTAACTTTAAACATATTTCCTCCAAATGAATTATGGTAAGCTGAAGACCTGCAATCACTTTTTCTAGTCTCAACTAGCCTTTGTTTTTCCACACCACTCACTCCAAAACTGACAACAGGAAAGGTCAGGTAGGTCACACTTAGCTAGTCCCAAATGCCACAGCATATTATCCAAGACAGAGAATATAATTATCTTTTCACAAGTGGCAATTAGTAAGAGTACCCCCCATCAATTCTGTTTAACATTCAACATTAGTAATGTGGCAGAAGCCAAGGCATTACAACAGCAAGGCCAAAGTTACCTTAATAAGGTTAAAACTAACATCAAATACAGAAGGTTTTTGTGTGAGCAGAAATGTTCAAAAATCTGAAATTTGAAGAAAAAAAAATACTTATTCCAAACACTTCAAAATATTTTTATAAAATTCTATATTGTGAAAATAAGCATTTGGTTAGGGTGTTCCTTCTGCATCTCAGCATACCTTACAGATATAAAGGATAACAAATAAGTAGAAAATCACTTAGTATTATTATGGGGTAGTATGCTGAGAGTATTATCATCTCTTTTCCACAGATAAGCAATTTTTTCTAAAGGAAGTAAATTATCCTCCTTATTACAAAATTCATTTATATTGGATAGTGAAAAATGGAGGTAAAGAGAAGTTAAGTCAGCAGTTAGAAAAGAGATAGTTAATTTAGGACACCTCTGTTTCTGGGTGCCTGATGTAAGTACTTGGAATTATTTTCTGAAGTTTTCAATTGTGGTCTGGCTTCAGCCCAGATTTCCTCTGTCCCAGGTCTGTGCTTTAACCACAAGATCATTCCTCAATCCCTCTACAGTGAATAAAATGAAACTATATAGATATTGAAAGTCTTCATTTTGTAATCTACGGACTAACACTGAAAGTATCCTGGATCACCAACAAAGAGTTCATACACTACAAACATTTACTTCCTATCATGCCATATCCACAGGATCATTTTTTTGCCAAGTTAACTTTCCTATGTGTAATGGTCTCCAGTTCCAGCACTGAGTGAAATGGCCTTGGACTTGATCATCTGGGGCTGTGCCATGCACCAATAGCCTGAACATGTCTCTCTGATTTCTTCCAAGTGATGTCTGTTTTTCTTTTATTTGTCTCAAAACTACAGAATCCTTTTCTGATGGATTCTCAGTTGAAAAGCTCTTTCCTTGCATTGTCAAGGGGAGCAAATAATACACTCAGTTTGGCACCAGACTCACAGAGAATTCCGGTAATTCCCACAGCAATTTAGCCATAAGCCATTTGGGATGATCACAGAAATGCCCTATGAGAGGGATTGAATTAAAGTTCCCCCACTTCTTTCAAACAGCTGAACAGCACACTGCATCCTTCCTTTCTCAGAGGGCACAGCCAACCCCTGACAGTCAACCCAGCGTCCACTGGCAGCAGGCTCTGATTGTGTATTGTATCCAGGAAAATCAGCTTTCTGGTAGTTATCTAGTGGCATAAAAGTCATAGGTTATATGAAGAAAGGGTAATTTTCCTTCTTACCTTCTTTCCTTTTTAAGAAGAACTGGCGACACTGCAGACAATTTGCTGAAATGGAAAAAATTATTAACAAAACGTGTACAAAAGAGTCAGGGTTACAGGATGCCTGACTTACTTGTCAAATGGCAATTACCCTTGAAGTAACAGTACAGGGTGATGACACAGTAACTACTGGATTTATGCATTGAAGTTTCTCCCAAGCATTTGTGGGTAGCTCTGGAAGACTCTCACATGAAGTTCTCTTGTAGACACGTGGAAGGACTCTGCCAAGTTCTGACTACAACCTAGTTGATTGAAGGTTGAATATTTAAACCTTTTAAATATTACCCACACAAATTAACTTGATTTCACTGGCACTCAGTACTTCGCAGAAAATAATACAGAATACTTTTTTATTGTTACTGGATCAGTGACCAGTAGCCTGTCACAGACTCTATTTCCGTCTTCTACCATAAAGACCAGCATACTAACTCAGTATCAGGTAGTTCACCATTATGGTTCAATCAAGACCTTTTAGAATCATAGAATCATTTAGGTTGGAAAAGACCCTTAAGATCATCAAGTCCAACCATAAACCTAACAGTGCCAAGTTCACCACTAAATCTCATATCTCATATGCAAAATTTTATTCATATATATCTGAATGAGATTCAGATATACCTCACTCATGCAGAAATTACTGTTCCTCCTCTCTATTTGTCAAAAAGATATATCATAACTTTCTCGACAAGTATTTTTTTTATGGTTTACAGAAATCACATTGGCCCTCAAGACTGAAGAGAAAGCCAAAAAGTCCCATGACTGTTTACAGATGGAAGAATTTGTTTAACTCCTTCAAAGCTTATGAGTTCTTGTCTTTCTATTTGCTATTTGACTACAACAGTGTATAAGATGCTACAACTTCAAGGCCTCCATCTGAGACCTGAGAAGCTCATGATATAACTGGCAACACAAAATACAATAGGAAAGAAGCAAAAAAAATGCTGGATTTTTATGTGCATGAGACAGTGGGATATTTGCCTCAGGCCACATGGAGAGTCAGCATCAATGTCAGGATCTGAGCCCGGGGCCCCCAGGTATGCTGATCTAAGCCTTCCGCTTGTAGTTGCCTCCCCCAGGCTCAAAGGAAAGAGCTTTTCAAAGCTTTCCACTGCGAACCCACCACAAGTCTGAAGAAAACCTAGTTAGTTACCAGCAGTGACCGCACCCTGACCCTCATTTCAAATGCATGTAACATTAAACATTAACCAGCCAAAGAACTAAAACCTTGCAAGGGGCTGGTCTGAAGCATGGATCAACAATAGCATGCAGTGTGCTAGGGACAGACATGCAAACGTCAAAGATGCTCTTGTCTGATCTATTCCTTGGCATTTGGCTACCACTTGAAACCCTTTAAATAGACTTAACCTACTGCTCCGACTTTCCTTGCCTTGAACTACTACATAAGGCGAAAGGAACTACCAAGCAAAAAAATAAGGAAAACAATAGATTTCAGCGGAACAGTTTTCACTGTGAATATCACTGACACCATCATTTTAAAGCACAAAGGTGAAAGGACTTTTTTATAGCTGCCGGAAATCCTGGTAACACACTCTCTTTGTTTCCAAGTTACTGAGGCCAGAAAAACCTTGCCTGACTTCTTTATGTACAAACGTATAACATCCTTGTTCCTGGCTCACAGGAGGCACCTCCTAATGCCTGCTGTCAACTCATTTGTGACACGTAACCATAGTCAAAAAGTGGTTGAATTGCCGGTTTTGTAATGCGCACATTGTTCAAGATCATCTAACAACATTAGCCTCTGGGAAAAGGATGGCTTCAGGGTTCTAATTAAACGAAATCATAGACAGTCAAATCAAGTGCTTCCTATTTGTATTTTATTTAATAAAGAAGGAATGACACAGATAGTATTTCCCCCAGCCTTGCCTTTTCAGTAAGGGGCAGGGGGGAGCAATGGGCCCTTCAAAGCTCAGCAACAGCCGTAAACTAGTCCCAAATCGATTGCCATCCCCAAACCCCTTCTCTGAAGGCTTAATGATATTTTCACATGGGTTCCAAAGCAGGCAGTCTTCAAGGAAAGTTATTGCATCTGGTGAAAAAAATTAAGTTGACATTTTTTGACAAGACCCTTAAGTATGCCTCTCTCAAGAGGATTGTAACATAGAAGCGGCTGAGCAGGTGGTAATAATCAGCATTACATACATTTGAGCATTTTCTATAACATGGATTACCGTGGAATTCCTTCCTCCCCCTCCTCTCCTTGGGGAGACTTGCACAAATTGCAAGCATTTTCAAGGCCCTTTGATAAGCATTTCTATCACCAGTTTCACAGCTGTAGTTAGATTGTTTAAAATATATAAAACGCAGCCCCACCCTCCCTCAGAGATAAGAAGTAGGGAAGGAGAGGACTGACACCCTCTCCCCCTCTCCCCCCCCCCCCTCCCCCCCTCCCTCTCCCTCCCTCCCTCTCCCCCTCTCCCTCCTTTCTTTCTCAGGTCCCACTAAACCTGTTTTCTAAATGCTACCTAAATATATTCTACCGCTGTGCTTAAGCACAACGTAGCAGTGCTAAAGCAGGAACAAGCTGCTGTTTGTCTGCTTTGAAGCGAAGGGTGGATGCACAGCCACATCTCAGAGAAAGTCAGTGAGGAAAACCAAAGGTAACTAAGCAAAGATTAGTGTGTTCTTATAAAAGGCCAAGGGTAAATTTAAATCTTTTATCCCAATTCTTCTCCTGCCTGCACCAGAAAGAGGTAAATATTGAGAAAGTTTAATCACAACCAGAGCCCCTTTCAGGGCTGAGGGAGGAATCCCACAGGGAAGTGAGATGTGACAATCTTTCTCCCAATTGTGCAGCCTTATACAAGGTCCCCAGGATGGGAGCCCTGGATGCCATTGTGCTCTCAGGAGCTCAGCTCCTCATGCTGAGAAATGGTCTCTGCTACAAAGGCCTTACAGTTTAATGTAATGAAGCAATGAAATATGTGGTATTAGTAGTTGACATTAATAAATGCTTTTATAATTAGTTTGGTGATAAGTTTTCACGGAATAGTAAATTGACAAAAAGTGCAGTTTCGAGAGGTCACTGAAGCAATTAGGAAATGGTGAATGGTTTGTGCTACAAAAAAAGGGAAGAAACGAACTGTGGAAATAGGGGATAGAGGAAGGCCCTTCAAGATAATGGCTTATTTCTATTCAGCAACTTTAATCATATTTTAGTTTTTCATTTCAGAACTTTTTCTTTGTTTTAATGTATTGGTTTTATTGGTTTTGAATTTAATATTCCTTCTTTTTTTTGTTTTTTTCTGAGAGGGGAAGATTTTCCTAGAGAAAGAAAGTACTAGCCAAAGTGCTTGGATCAAATAATACTTTTGGGTGAACATAAAGCAATTATTGTTGTTTCTTCATAAAAATCCACATCTACATCTTCTTGGGTTTCTCTGTGTGTTTTTTAGGTTTAGGATTTTTTACTTAAAAATCCATTATTGAAATGGTTCTGATAGAAGTACGTCACATTCACGTCCTCCTCAATCTTATAATACTTCTGCATCTTCATAATTATTTTATTAATTTCTGTAGCACTAGTCTTTAGTACTTGAGCAGTGACACTGATAGAGACTTTTGTTTCTATCTCAGCTAATATTTACCTCACTCTGATAAAATCAGACTTTAATATGCGTATGTTTGAAAAAGGATGTAAAGGATTCTCTGCATTTTTTTTTTCCCGGAAGACCTCTAATTGTCTTTTCAGGTAGTTATTGGTTACTAAATTTTTTTTTTATCAGCAACCCTGATAATTTAGGTGCTTCTTAGTTGAAAATCATAGACCATAATTTTTCTTTCATCACAAATATGCTTACCTTCCAAAAAGCAACTCTGTCATCTCTCTCCTAGTTTCAGTCATAGTCATGTTATTTTCTCTTTTTATTAGTTCATTTTTTGCCAGAAAACTGCAACATGCTTTTATTTTACTTAAATTCTAGAAGGGCTTCAACAGAGGGAAGCCTCAGGAGAACCTTTGTGTTCTCCCATGGTCTCCTCTGACTGGGTAACTTTCATGTTTCAGTATACTGAGGGTTTTATTTCCAAAGCATACGAGCAATTTCCCCTGAAGCCAGAGAAAATAAATGATAATTTTACTGATTCATTTCTATCACTTGTGTTGCAACTGTGTCTAGCAGTATGGTTAAGACTAGTTTATTAGGACAATATATTCTTACATGAAACAAGTTAGTATCCATTTTTGCTTTAAAAGATCATTTTGCTAATGATATTTGAATTGCTTCATGGAAAGATTAGGGATGTGTCCAGAGAAGCATCTCTTTGTGTAGGAGAAAGAGGCTGGAGAGACTGTAATAATCTTGGGACATGTACAGGATTGTCTGCCTGTGTTTCCACATCTCTGTAAATTCATAGTACGTTTGTGAGCTAGCATAAAGAGGAGAAAACTGGGGCCTCAGTATGGTGTCAATAAAATGGAGCACTTTCAGTGGACTTCGCAAGATCTGACCATCATAAGTCAGAGTAAAATCTGAACCACTGTTGTTGCAAAGAATGCCTTTAATCTAAAAAAATGCCCTGCCATGGATCTATGTCTCTTAGTCCTTATATTTCTCTTGAGTGAGCTCTATCAGCTGTGTGTAAGCTACCAACTGCTACCCTCTGGGATACCTTCTTCTGCCATGTCACAACTTTCAAGGATGCTCTGAATGGGAAGTACATCTCACTCAGCCCTACAGGTCCTGTCTTAGGGATTGGGACCACCGGACTGATCAAAGAACACATGCCTTAACTCACCTTGGACAAAGCCTTATAATCTCGAGGTTCCTCTCTCCAGCCTAAAATTGGAAGTCAGTCTCTCTGAGTTCATAAATAAGGAGTTTGAAGTTTATTTCAGACGTCTGAGTGTTGACACAGTAATAGAGCAATCCAGAATGAATTATGACCTTCTCATGTGACAAGGGATGTCATCTTTCTATTGATAAAGTAAAATATTAAAACCAACGACTTTCATCTGATACCTGCAGTCATATAAATGCACATGGGAGAGCAGACTGTAAAATGAGAGCTGGCACTTGAGGTAGCTGAGGTCTGATTTGCATACAGCCAAGTAAAACAAACTAAATAAAACATGGATGCAAAAGCAGTATTTGCACACTAAGGGAAAAATAAAAGACTGGTTTCTCAGGCATGTCTGTTGGGGAGGGAAAAACATTACTAATAACTAAGCCTGTTGTATCACTATGAAACTTGCTGATTCTGAACTCAACATAATGAACACACTAGTCTGATTTGTGGATCAGTGCCCTGTTCTGTGGATGTTTTGCAAGTTCCTAGTATTACTATCCCCACACAAGCTGGTCATTGTAACAAAACATGGAGAAGGAACTCCAATAGCATTAGTAGCTGTATACAGCAGTCTTAAGCTGTTTCTAGCTTTTAGGCTCAGTAGTGCCTCTGGCTAATGGAGCCATAATTAGTTAAGCCAATTACTTAAAGAGGTCTTCCGACTCTCTTCCTTCTACTTCCTTTTTCTTTGCTTTGCAAGCTGCCTCCTATTAGGCATCTTGTTGCTGCCTGCTTTCAGCTGAAGCCTCTGCATGGCCACAGCAGGACACAAGTCTCTGATTTCCATTCACACACAGAGTTCCTGTTTCTAACGGGGGGGTTGTGAGATCTTGGACCTCAAAGGGAGAATAGAGGGCAATTTCACAACTGGGGAAAGGGCAGCAAAAAATGTGGTCTGAATTATCATGTCATTCCAAAACATTGGCTCTGGTTGCCATCAGTTCATCAATACAGCAGCACGTAGCAATAAAAAAGGTTCATCTGTACTTACACGAACACATCCGTGATGCATACTGCTTAGCTGACATCTGTCATTGTTTCTGACTGCCACTGCACACACTGCCTGACATCAGCCAGACTCCAGCATCTCATTAACATATGATCAACAGAACTACTGATTTTATATTTTATCTTTACTCCGGAGGCTTGGGGTGAAACATGTTCCTCTCCTACAAGAAACTTCCTGGAGTCTAGCTAAAGTCAGTGCAGGTAAGGAATAAGAGAAATGTCAGATGTGCTGCTCCACTGCCACCTGCATCTACTGCATTTGAATCACTTTACTATATTGCAAAATTAGGTGTCTACAGTTTGTTGAACTGAGATCAGACCAAAAATATTGAAATTGTATGAGTTGTTCAACAATATAGTTCTCACAGTCCACATAGGGTAAATAAATCCTGCATGGATTTCATATTTGCATGAAGAATTATGCATTATAATGCATGAGGCATTTGATGTAATATCTACCACTGCTGTACCTTTAAAAGACATTGGGTTTACGCTAATTTCTTTTAAAGTTAAAATTTGTGCTCTTTACATCAAGACAACACTTTCTAAAAGATTTGGGGTAGCTTGTATAAGAGCTGTTAGTTTTATTTCCTGGAGTGCCTGCCATAAACTGGCTTTTGCATTTGACTTCTCATTTTACACTTAGGAAACTAGATTCGATACTCTTTTTTAATGTTAGCAATTAATCTTCACAATGCTCAACAGCCTATTCTGGACAAATATGGAAGTGAATTCAGGAAGAAGCGAGTCCTTCATGGAAAATAACCCAGCTAACCATGTGCTGGCTGCAGCCTCCCCATCTTTTATCCTGTGGGATATATCACTTGACTGAAGCTGAAAAGATATGCTGATACACCATTCATGCAAGGGAAACAGTTTATGCTCCCAGTTTGCCATTGGCAGAGATTCTTCTTTTCTTTCTAGCAAAATAGCTGTCGCCCACAGAAATGCTGACTTGTAATTGTAAAATGCATGGTCTAAATGCCATTCATAAGCCTGTGGTGACTCATAAGTTCTAGAGACTTTCAGACTGTTTCCCTGAGCCAGATGGGAGGCCCAGATTCTTTTAATGTTAAGTGTGATTGAAAGAGATCCTCTACCCTGTTACTGGAGCTGCTAAAACCAATTGCACAAGATGCAATATTAGGCATGTTTAAAACATTTCAGGAAGAGATTAGTTAAATGGTATGCTGGGCCTTTTTCTCCAGCTGGGCCCACAAGCAGCGATAGCAAATCCAGACTTTTCACTGAGGTTGGTAATTAGGTCTGCCTCACTCCCAGGAGATTAATTCTCTGCAGAACAGATTATTACAGTCCAGCTCCTGTATCCATGGGCGGACTCAATCAGCAGGCTGATTTCAATTAGAGAAGTTAAGTGCTATTGACTTCTCCCATGTACAACGAGAGGTAGGCGTGGGAGGTAGGAGCCAGATAAGAAACCAGATTACTGAGTTAATCTTACAGTTATAAATACTAGAAAGAACCTTAATCTTTTATCTGCTAAAAGAATAGCTGAAGATACTTTATTTTATTGCAATCAGATGAACCCTTATAAATGATGACTTGCAAAGGAAGAAAAAACTGTGTGGTTTTGTTCTAGTTTTCTTTCATATGAGATGTGAAAACACTAATATTCTGTATCAGCAATTAAGTCTTGTCTTGTCTACCTTAAAAGGCTCTGTGATGATGGAGGACTAATCAAGTTATAACCTCGTAAGAGGCAGAGGGCTGAGGTCATGGTTTAACGGTACAGGAACTCAGGCAGCATTAATGCTTTTCCAGGGATCTGCTTCCCTGCTTCTGGCAACGTATTCCCATGCTGTTAGTACAAAACACTGCCCCATAGCTGTGACAGAAAATAGTCCCCTTTTTGAAGTACTTGGCCAAAAAGAGGCTGTGGCTTCCTCACTGTGCATTGCAGTTGGCCAAAATATCAATGTATTTGTTGCCCTTGACAATCTTACCCCAAGCAGGAATACTCCGTGGGGAAACCGTGCATGTTTATGGCTATGTATCTGTTTCTTTGGTCACTACCTTCTTAATGTGTCCTTACTGATGGATTAAAATGAACTCACAACTCAGTAACTCTGAGTAAAGCACCTGTGGTATGAGTGATCACTTAATATATAGAGCACTTGCTGGAGATCTGCTTTCTACTGTGTCTGAATCCTGTTGAAAATGAATAGAGATTCATTTTGCTTTCACAGTGATAATCAAAATGTTGATGTTGCTGCCCCCTTTGCACATACCGAGAACACTCACAGATTCCCGTGAGGTGATGTATTCCATAGCAATTCTTACAACACCTATTCAGGAGGTAAGAAAAATGTTCTCAGAGGGTTTCACACAGTCTATATATCAGAGTCGGTAAGGACAGATGTAGAGGAGGGGTTGAGGATATTTAGTGCACACTGTTTCACTTTGTTGCACTGGCAGAAAAGCCAAATGTTTTCTGTTCGGTGACAGCAGGGGCTGCGGAGCAGGTGGAGAGAGAGGTGCAGGTGGGGAGATCACACAGGTTTCAAGAGCAATTTCACATCTGTGCTCAAGGCCTCTCTTTCATCACAGCATTTATCTCTTCTTTTGAGCACCCTGACTGCAGGAGGGTTTGTTGGGGTTTTTTTGTAGCTCAAGAGTGATGCTCAAATAATAATGCTTACCATTTACCTCTTCAAAGTCACATACAAGCAACAATTACTTCAGTCTCACAACAATCCTGTAAAGTGGGTAAGCACTTTCTGTTTTGTTATTTGCAAAAGACAAAGGAATAGATACAGAGAGGTTCAGTTCCCTCAAGACATGCATCCAGATATTGGCAGAGCCTGGGCTACAGCTTGGAAAACACAGTTAACATCCGTATAGTGTACTGCAACATGGCAGTGAGGTCAGAAAGCTAAGCAGAGGGTGGGTCTACAGGATTTCTCGTGGAGGGAAGAGCATAGGCAGGTTGTAAACTCTATGCTGAGAAGACCTCCTGATGCTCAGCTTCAAAGACAGGTCTAGGACCCAGCTCTCCCACTTGAAGGACAAGAGAGCTGAGACAGATGTGGGTGTTCACAGGAAGGGCGGTGCATTGAAGTCCTAGTGCTCAGCTTGGCTCACAGCTGGACACTGCTATAGCACAGCTGTAGGGGCTGTAGTGGATTGATATATTTGGAGGTGGATCTTCCGAAGATAGTGGCTACAACCTGCCTAGATCATACTTTTGTTACCTAAGTGACATTTCAGGTTTTCCCTTTACAGTTTTACTCCGCTGTCTGTTAGTATCAACATGTATTTTCATTCAGAATTTCACAATTCACTTACTTCATTGCAGTAATACCAGGTGGTGCTCAGACACAAATCAAGTGAAGCCAGTTCTGCCCAGGCAATTTGAGGTATCTGGTGAATGAAGAGTCTGAAATTCTCTAGAACTTGTTACTGACAGATCCAGTCTGATGTCAATTTAAAGTGGTGAAAATTCAGATTATTTCTATTTTTTCCAAATCAATTTATCTACCAGTGACAAAGCTGCAAAATTCTCAAATCTTCTCTTCAACATGTGTGTGAATTTCTTGCTGCTACTGGAGATTTTCATGTGTTCAGCTTCTGTACACAATAGGGCTTAAGCCACTGCAGAGGTTGGGAGTTTTCAAGTCTTATAGAAAGTTAAAAGTAATTTTGATAGTGTACTATTTTCAAAAATAATCATCTTTCTGTTAGGTAAAAAAATAAAGAAACGTGATGAAACTAGGAAAACTGTGTCTGATAGCTGAAATAAACCAAGCTGTTTAAGTTCAATAACTGAGTTATTAAAAGTCCCTGGTATATATGTGTACATCATGAAAGCCCCGCTAAACATTCCTCTTGTAGGTAAAAGCAGCTGCCATTTCCATGTAAAAATATTACTGTGTCATGATATTGCTATTTCCATATATATGGAAACATATATATATGTGTGTGTATATGTCAAAATAGCAATATCCTGGCAAATTTCCCCCCATACTCTCTCTATATAAGTGTATAGGAATATACATTTTAGAAAAGGTAGAGCAGATTTGTATCCTGCCAGTTGGCCAGCAGTGCACAAAGTAATATGATTTGACCAAGTGTAGGTAAATCTGACAAAGGATTATAAATTATGTAGCCAGGTGTACTCCAAATGCCAGATTAACTGTGTCTGAATTTCTCCTGACATTTGTCTCCC
Organism: Aptenodytes patagonicus; assembly: GCF_965638725.1. NCBI lineage: Eukaryota > Metazoa > Chordata > Aves > Sphenisciformes > Spheniscidae > Aptenodytes > Aptenodytes patagonicus. Next base: position 10,293,245 of record NC_134950.1, on the reverse strand, counting down.
ATATTCTTTAAAAATTCCTTGTGGTGAAGACATTAAAATTTCCCTAGGCAATCTATTCCAGAACTTAATTTTCCTTACTGTTAAAAGCCTTTTCCTATTGCCAAACCTAAATCACCCTCACTGTGATTTAAGACAGTTACTTTTTGTACCATCCCCACTGGGCAACAACAATAATTTGTTTCTTTCCTAACGTAAGAGGAAAGTAGGTAGGTTTAAAATATTATTAATTCTTCACAAAATAATATGAAATTGTTTTTCACTTCCTTGACATTTCCTCTGAAATCTCTTTGGTCAGTCACCTGAGTACCCTAGGAAGAATTTCCAAAGGCCTGGGTAGGAGGTACCCAACTCATGGAAGTCTGCCCAGCCAGTTCATCCAGTGTCACAATCAGAATTTAGGAAAAAAGGGCTTAAGCCTTCTCACTTCCATCTGCCAATCATTTTCCCTCTCTATCAAGTATCATAACAATATTATGCCCTGCTCTTACAATAATGCATTATGGAATATTGCCCTGCATTCATTTACAGTTGGATCTAATTTTTGTCTTTGCTCTTCTGATGTTTTTCTGATTTTTCTTCCATCACATTTGTACATGGTCTCAGGAACTTTGATGCTATTTCCACTTTCCTCTGTTTGGTTCTGGGGCTCAAGTTCTTTGAAGAACAAATGGCTTAACCGAGTTTGAATGTCTCCAGATTCCCTTTTTTTTGTATTTGCACAGCTTGTTCTTATATCTTTAATATAATTCGTTAGAAAACAGCAAATTCTTTCAAACACATATCATCCTTAATTCTGTTTCACAGGCTGTGATCAGTTAGTGTCTATGAACAACAAAGAAGACATTTCAGCACAAGAATGACATTACTGTAATTTTCTTCCTCACACCATAAGCAGACCATATTTGTGCACTGACTTCTGTGTCACAAACACAGGTCTGATTCCAGTCTCACAAATGTAGGTAACGTCATCACAAAGTCATGTATGCTTTGCTTTCTGCAAGTCTCTTCAAAATGCCTCATGGTTAACAGGCAATAAAGATGATATAGTCACTGCTACTGACTTATAGGAGTTACAAAAACTACAGCAGATAATTAAAATTGTCAGGTATGATATCTGCTGAACATTTACCCAATTCATAAATTCTTATTTGATCTATAACCATTCCAACCATTCCTAGTGATCAGTATGACTGCAGTCACTGTGTGCTAAGCAAATCTGCTATAAATAACAGTTCCTGTCCCAAAGAGTTTCCCAGTATGCCCTGTCAAAAGCAGAAATGTCTATTCTGCAGGAAATTCCAAAATTCAATATTTTTTTCCTGAATTAAAGCTGAAATCTAAGATACAGCTGCAAATAATTCCCAAGAACCTAATTCAGGAAACATTTTTTCTTTGATATTACTCATCTAATAAAATCCAAATATTCAATATAATAAAATAGCTATCTTTCTATCGCAGTTGGTGTTCTGATGTCAGAATGAAATTGAAATTATTTAAAATACATTAAGTATACTCTGTGCATGAATCAGAAAGAAACACAATCACCTTATTAAAAAGAAAAAGCCAATGCTCTTTAATAATTTTTCTACTTTAAATTATCAAAACTGATATTGTCCAATTAAATGCCGTGATTTTTATTAAAGTGTTTTTTCCTGTAGAGGCTAGTCAAACAATTCACTGTGTCTCTTCACATTCTTATATAACTGATGAAAAGTAAATGAGATAAACAGGCAGGACTGACTCATCAAAAATACTCAGTCAGATACAATTAGCCAATTAAAAGTGACTATTACTGTATTTCTCCTTTGGCACTTTTTGTTCCTCCTGCTCTGTGGACACATATGCACTCATGTTCTTCATTCATAGCTGAGGACCTCACTCTTTAACTTCGCATTTCTTCTCACACTAATCCCTTCCTGATGCCGACCGAAGATGGTGAGTGTATACGAATGCAAATAACTTCACTTTAAAGATAATAGAAAATGTATTTGGCTAGTTGATCAGAAGTAGAGCACTAGTGCCTTGCTCTATCACAGTTCTTTGGTATTCAGTGGTCTGTGATTTTTTGGTTTATTTTAAGAAGTAACCCTTGGCACCATGTAAACACATTGACCTTCTAACTTTGTAATAAGTTTCTGTCAACTCTCCCAGCTTCTCACCTTCCCGCTCCTTTCTCTCCTGTTATTCAGAAGAGCTTGGCACTGTGGTCTGTATGCATCTTATAATGCAATAGTGGGGTCATTATTTCCTCAAAGGTGCCCATTAAAAAAGGAAATCTAGGATGTTTCAAACCCAATTAATAATCTTAGGGCTCTAACTCATGATCTTTCTATCAAACACTGGCAATATTGATAGACTCTTGTATGTGACCTGAACCTTGTAAGTCCTTCCTTTTAATGCCAGGGCCAGCAATAGATGCCCAGAGCCTGGAGAAGGAGCACAGGTCACCAGGAGAGCGCCTGAAGAGCAGCACAAAGGAACTCCAGCCAGTAAGGCAGCTTCCTCGGGGGCCCAACTTAAATGCCTCTATGCAAACGCATGTAGCATGGGGAATAAACAAGAGGAGTTAGAGACGTGCGCATGCCTGCAGGGCTACAACCTTATTGGCATCACGGAGACGTGGTGGCATGGCTTCTATGATTGGAGTGCTGGGATGGAGGGATACAGGCTCTTTAGGAAGGACAGGCAGGGGAGATGAGGAGGGGGTGTCGCCCTCTGTGTCAATGACCAGCTGGAGTGCATGGAGCTCTGCCTGGGGATGGATGAGGAGCCAACCAAGAGCTTGTGGGTCAGGATTAAAGGGAAGGCAGGGACAGGTGACATTACGGTGGGGGTCTGCTACAGGCCACCTGACCAGGAAGACCGAGCGGATGAGGCCCTCTATAGACAGATAGGAGCAACCTCACGCTCACAAGCCCTGGTCCTCATGGGGGACTTCAACCACCCCGACATCTGTTGGAGGGACAACACGGCAGGGCATAAGCAATCCGGGAGGTTCTAGGAATACGTTGGTGATAACTTCCTTCTCCAAGTGGTAGAGGAGCCAACGAGGAGAGGTGCTATGCTGGACCTTGTTCTCACCAACAAGGAGGGGCTGGTGGGGAATGTGAAGCTCAAGGGCATCTGGGACTGCAGGGACCACGAAATGGTGGAGTTCAAGATCCTTAGGGCACCAAGGAGGGCGCACAGCAAGCTCACTACCCTGGGCTTCAGGAGAGCAGACTTTGGCCTCTTCAGGGATCTGCTTGGTAGAGTGCCATGGGCCAAAGCCCTGGAGGGAAGAGGGACCCAAGAAAGCTGGGTAATATTCAAGGATCACCTCCTTCAAGCTCAGGAGTGATGCATCCCAACAAAGAGGAAGGCAGGCAAAAATGCCAGGAGGCCTGCATGGATGAACAAGGAGCTCCTGGACAAACTCCAACACAAAAAGGAAGCCTACAGAGGGTGGAAGCAAGGACAGGGAGCCTGGGAGGAATACAGAGAAATTGTCCCAGCAGCCAGGGATCAGGTGAGGAAAGCTAAAGCCCTGACAGAATTAAATCTGGCCAGGGACATCAAGGGCAACAAGAAAAGATTCTATAGGTACATCAGGGATAAAAGGAAGATGAGGAAAAATGTGGGCCCTCTCTGGAACAAAACGGGAGACCTGGTTACCCGGGACATGGAGAAGGCGGAGGTACTCAATGACTTTTCTGCCTCGGTCTTCACCGGCAAGTGGTCGAGCCTCACCGCCCAAGCAGCAGAAGGCAAAGGCAGGGACTGGGAGAATGAAGAGCCGCCCACTGTGGGAGAACATTGGGTTCGAGACCATCTAAGGCACCTGAAGGTGCACAAGTCCATGGGACCCAATGAGATCCATCCGCGGGTCCTGAAGGAACTGACGGATGAAGTTGCTAAGCCACTCTCCATTGTATTTGAGAAGTCGTGGCAGTCCGGTGAAGTTCCCACTGACTGGAAAGGGGAAACATAACCCCCATTTTTCAAAAGGGAAAAAAGGAAGACCCGGGGAACTACAGGCCAGTCAGTCTCACCTCTGTGCCTGGGAAGACCATGGAACAGATCCTCCCGGAAGCTCTGCTAAGGCCCATGGAGGACGGGGAGGTGATTTGAGACAGCCAGCATGGCTTCACCAAGGGCAAGTCCTGCCTGACTAACCTAATGGCCTTCTATGAGGGAGTGACTACATCAGTGGACATGGGAAGGGCTACAGATGTCGTCTATCTGGACCTCTGTAAGGCCTTTGACATGGTCCCCCACAACAGCCTTCTCTTTAAGCTGGAGAGGTATGGATTTGATGGATGGACTGTCTGGTGGGTGAGGAATTAGTTAGGTGGTCGCATCCAGAGGGTAGTGGTCAATGGCTCAATGTCCAGATGGAGATCGGTGACAAGTGGCATCCCACAGGGGTCCGTATTGGGACCGGTAGTGTTTAATATCTTCATCAATGACCTAGACAGTGGGATCGAGTGCACCCTCAGCAAGTTTGCAGATGACACCAAGCTGAGTGGTGCGGTTGACACGCCAGAGGGATGGGATGCCATCCAGAGGGACCTGGACAAGCTCGAGAAGTGGTCCCGTGTGAACCTCATGAGGTTTACCAAGGCCAAGTGCAAGGTCCTGCACCTGGGTCAGGGCAACCCCCGGTATCACTACAGGCTGGGGGATGAAGGGCTTGAGAGCAGCCCTACCAAGAAGGACTTGGGGGTGCTGGAGGATGAAAAGCTGGACATGAGCCACCAATGTGTACTTGCAGCCCAGAAGGCCAAGCGTATCCTGGGCTGCATCAAAAGAAGCATGGCCAGCAGGTCGAGGGAGGTGATTCTGCCCCTCTACTCTACTCTGGTGAGACCCCACCTGGAGTACTGTGTCCAGCTCTGGAGCCCTCAGCATAAGAAAGACACGGACCTGTTGGAGCTGGTCCAGAAGAGGGCCACGAAAATGATCAGGGGGATGGAACACCTCTCCTGTGAGGACAGGCTGAGAGAGTTGGGGTTGTTCAGCCTGGAGAAGAGAAGGCTTTGGGGAGACCTTATTGTAGCCTATCAGTACTTCAAGGGGGAATTATAAAAAAGATGGTGGCAAACTTTTTAGCAAGGCCTGTTGCGACAGGACAAGGGGGAATGGCTTTCAACTAAAGGGGGGTAGATTCAGACTAGATATAAGGCAGAAATTTTTTATGCTGAGGGTGGTGAAACACTGGCCCAGGTTGCCCAGAGAGGTGGTGGATGCCCCATGCCTGGAAACATTCAAGGTGAGGTTGGAGGGGGCTCTGAGCAACCTGATCTAGTTGAAGAAGTCCCTGCCCATGGCAGGGGGGTTGGCCTAGATGACCTTCAGAGGTCCCTTCCAACCCAAACTATTCTATGATTCCCACTTCCCTGAAATCATGGTGGGCACTCGCTATTTCTGTTTTGTTGAGCGCAGGGTTGAGATTTGCTTGGATTTTTGGTCAAAGCTCACTTGACTTGCAGAAAAAAAACCCCAAACAAGTTGTAGTATAGGATTGTAAAAGCCTCTCCTCCCCTTCCTGCCTAACATAGGCTTTTTCTTGAGTGGTTGGTTGTGTCGAGTTTATGTGTCCAGGTGTTGGTAGCATGGGGACTGCAGGGGTGGCCTCTGTGAGGAGAGGCCGGGGCTGCCCCCTGCCGGACACAGCCGGTTCCAGCTGGTCCCAGCCGGCTCCAAGGGCCCCACCGCAGGACAGGGCTGAGCCCCTCGGCCAAGCTGGGGGCGCCTGGGGGAAAAGAGGTGCCAGAAAGGGCAGCACAGGCAGAGGAGGAGGAAGCCAAGGAGGGAGCAGCAGCAGAGGGACCCCAAGGCCGGAGGAGGAGGAGGAGGTCGGGAGGTGCTGCAGGCCCGGAGCAGGGATCCCCTGCGGCCCTGAAGAGACCCCGCTGGAGCAGAGACCCACCCTGCAGCCCGGGGAGGGCCCCAGGCCGCAGCAGGGGGATATTTCCTGCAGGAGCCGCGGCCGTGGAGAGCCCAGGCGGGAGCAGGTTGTCCCTGAAGGGCTGCAGCCCAGGGAAGGGCCCGCGCTGGAGCAGGGAGAGGTGTGAGGAGGGAGGAGCGGCCGAGAGGGGCTGTGATGGACTGACCGCAACCCCCATCCCCACCCCCTGCGTCCCTCGGGGGGAGAGGAGTCAGGAGTGAAGGGGTGAAACTGGCCATGGGGAAAATGGGTGGTGGTGTTTTAGTTTTGTCTTTGTTTCTCACTAACCAAATGCATTTTTACTGGTGAGAAATTAAATTCTTTTTCCCCAAGTCAGGTCTGTTTCACCAGTGATGGTAATTGGTAAGTGAATCTCCTTGCCTTTATCTCAACCCACGAGCTTTTCCATTCTATTTTCTCCCCCGTCCTGTTGAGGAGAGGAAGTGAGAGAGCAGCTGGCTGGGTGTCTGGCAGCTGGCCAAAGTCAACTTGCCACGTTGGTGTATCATAATATTATTTATCCATATTCAGGAGCACCCCTACTTTCTGTCTCATTACTGATTTGCCAAAGACTTCAACTGCAGCATGTCTTTTAGATCCCAAAGTTACTGGCTGAGAGCTGAGCCTGGCTCCTTCTTTATAGTCGATGAGGAGGAGGAGGGTCCTCCAGAATGGATTTGGTGATTCAGTGCAAACTACTCAGATACTCTGAATTTCCTTCCAGAGGAGAGGAAGAGACAGAGGATATGTCTCTCTGAACTACATGCAGAAGGAAGCATTCATTCCTGCATTTAGGCAGTAAAGAAGGTGTTTAATGCCAGATACCATAAAAATGCCTCTTAGGCTACGTCTGTGTTGGTAAATTAACCATTCCCAGCACCTTCTCTGGCACACGTGCCAGGCAACGAATGAAGGATTATAGGGCTATAGTCTTAAACTCCCTTATCTTTTAAAACAGTGAGGGCTGTATTCTTTTTATTTAATGTGAATGGCCTTTGGCCCTACTGTTCTCTAAACAATACTGTCATGGTTTAACCTCAGCTGGCAACTGAGCACCACACAGCTGCGCGCTCACTCTCCCCACCCCCGGTGGGATGGGGGAGAGAATCGGAAGAGTAAAAGTGAGAAAACTCGTGGGCTGAGATATGAACAGTTTAATAATTGAAATAAAATAATAATAATAATAATAGAATATAAAAAAAAAATTATGCACAATGCAATTGCTCACCACCCCCCAACTGATTCCCAGCCAGTCCCCGAGCAGCGGCCCCCCCTGGCCATCTTTCCCCCAGTTTATGTACTGAGCATGATGTCACATGGTATGGAATATCCCTTTGGCCAGTTTGGGTCAGCTGTCCTGGCTGTACCCCCTCCCACCTTCTTCTGCACCTCCTCACTGGCAGGGCATGAGAAGCTGAAAAGTCCTTGACTTAGTATAAACACTGCTTAGCAACAACTAAAACATCGGTGTGTTATCACATTATTCTCATACTGAATCCAAACAGCACTGTACCAGCTACTAGGAAGGAAATTAACTCTATCCCTGCCGAAACCAGAACAAATACTCAACAAATACATACATGCTAATGTTGGGGGCAAAATCGATAGCCCAGCTCAAGTGCATCTATACCAATGCACGCAGCATGGGCGGCAAACAGGAGGAGCTGGAAGCCATTCTGCAGCAGGAGAGATATGACTTAGTCGCCATCACAGAAACATGGTGGGGTGACTCTCACGATTGGAGCGCTGCAATGGATGGCTACAAACTCTTCAGAAGGGACAGGCGAGGAAGGAGAGGCGGTGGGGTGGCTCTGTATGTTAAGGAGTGTTTTGATTGTCTAGAGCTCAACGATTGTGATGATGATATGGTCAAGTGTTTATGGGTAAGGAAGAGAGGGAAGGCCAACAAGGCAGATATCCTGCTGGGAGTCTGTTATAGACCACCTAACCAGGATGAAGAGGCAGATGAAGCATTCTACAAGCGGCTGGCACAAGTCTCTCAATCGCTAGCCCTTGTTCTCGTGGGGGACTTCAACTTCCCGGACATCTGCTGGAAATACAACACGGCAGAGAGGAAGCAGTCTAGGAGGTTCCTGGAGTGTGTGGAAGACAACTTCCTGACACAGCTGGTAAGGGAGCCTACCAGGGGAGGTGCCTCGCTTGACCTGCTGTTTACAAACAGAGAAGGACTGGTGGGAGATGTGGTGGTCAGAGGCCGTCTTGGGCTTAGCGACCATGAAATGGTAGAATTCTTGATTCTTGGTGAGGTAAGGAGGGGGGCCAGCAAAACTGCAACCATGGACTTCCGGAGGGTGGACTTTGGCCTGTTCAGGATGCTGGTTGAGAGAGTCCCTTGGGAGACAGTCCTGAAGGGCAAAGGGGTCCAGGAAGGCTGGACTATCTTCAAGAAGGAAGTCTTAAAGGTGCAGGAGCAGGCTGTCCCTGTACGCCATAAGAAGCACGGGTGGAGAAGATGACTGGCCTGGCTGAATGGGGAGCTTTTGCTGGGACTCAGGAAAAAAAGGAGAGTCTACCACTTGTGGAAGAAGGGGCAGGCAACTCAAGAAGAGTACAGGGATCTCGTTAGGTCATGCAGAGAGGAAATGAGAAAGGCAAAAGCCCAGCTAGAACGCAATCTGGCCGCTGTCGTTAGAGACAACAAAAAATGTTTTTACAAATATATTAATGACAAGAAGAGAGCCAAGGAGAATCTCCATCCTTTATTGGACGCGGGGGGGAACATTGTCACCGAGGATGAGGAAAAGGCTGAGGTACTTAATGCCTTCTCTGCCTCACTCTTTAATAGTCAGACCAGTTATCCTCAGGGCATTCAGCCCCCTGAGCTGGAAGACAGGGACAACAAGCAGAATAAACCCCCCATAATCCAAGACGAAGCAGTCAATGACCTGCTACGCCACCTGGATGCTCACAAGTCTATGGGGCCAGATGGGATCCACCTGAGAGTGCTGAGGGAGCTGGCGGAGGAGCTCGCCAAGCCACTCTCCATCATTTATCAGCAGTCCTGGTTAACGGGGGAGGTCCCGGACGACTGGAGGCTTGCCAATGTGACGCCCATCTACAAGAAGGGCCGGAAGGAGGATCCGGGGATCTACAGGCCTGTCAGCCTGACCTCGGTGCCGGGGAAGATTATGGAGCAGTTCATCTTGAGGGCGCTCACAAGGCATGAGCGGGACAACCAGGGTATCAGGCCCAGCCAGCACGGGTTCATGAAAGGCAGGTCCTGCTTGACCAACCTTATCTCCTTCTATGACCAGGTGACGCGCCTAGTGGATGAGGGAAAGGCTGTGGATGTGGTCTACCTGGACTTCAGTAAGGCCTTTGACACCGTCTCCCACAGCATTCTCCTAGAGAAGCTGGTGGCTCACGGCTTAGACAGGTGTACTCTGCGCTGGGTCAAAAACTGGCTGGACGGCCGGGCCCAGAGAGTTGTGGTGAATGGAGTTACAACCAGTTGGCGGCCGGTCACGAGCGGTGTTCCCCAGGGCTCAGTATGGGGGCCGGTCTTGTTCAATATCTTTATCAATGATAAAGAACAAGTCTTCTGAGGAGCGGCTGAGGGAACTGGGGTTGTTTAGCCTGGAGAAAAGGAGGCTCAGGGGAGACCTTATTGCTCTCTACAACTCCCTGAAAGGAGGTTGTAGCGAGGTGGGTGTCGGTCTCTTCTCCCAAGTAACTAGCGATAGGACGAGAGGAAATGGCCTCAAGTTGCACCAGGGGAGGTTTAGATTGGATGTGAGGAAAAATTTCTTTACTGAAAGAGTGGTTAAACATTGGACCAGGCTGCCCAGGGAAGAGGTTGAGTCCCCATCCCTGGAAGTATTTAAAAGACGCTGTCCTGGTTTCGGTTGGGATAGAGTTAATTTCCTTCCTAGTAGCTGGTACAGTGCTGTGTTTTGGATTTAGGGTGAGAACAATGTTGATAACTCACCAATGTTTTAGTTGTTGCTAGGTAGTGTTTACACTAGTCAAGGATTTTTCAGCTTCCCATGCTCTATCGACTGAGAAGGCTGGAGGTGCACAAGAAGCTGGGAGGGGGCACAGCCAGGACAGCTGACCCAAACTGGCCACAGGGATATTCCATACCATGTGACATCATGCTCAGTATATAAAGCTGGAGGAAGAAGAAGGAAGGGGGGGATGTTTGGAGTGATGGCGTTTGTCTTCCCAAGTAACCGTTACGCGTGATGGAGCCCTGCTTTCCTGGAGATGGCTGAACACCTGCCTGCCCATGGGAAGTAGTGAATGAATTCCTTGGTTTGCTTTGCTTGTGTGCGCGGCTTTTGCTTTACCTATTAAACTGTCTTAATCTCAACCCATGAGTTTTCTCACTTTTACTCTTCCAATTCTCTCCCCCATCCTACTGGGGGGGAGTGAGCAAGCGGCTCTGTGGTGCTTAGTTGCCGGCTGAGGTTAAACCACAACAGATGCATAGATGAGGTGCTTAGGGACATGGTTTAGTGGGCATGGTGGTGTTGGGTTGATGGTTGGACTCAATGATCTTAGAGGTCTTTCCCAACCTTAATGATTCTATGATTCTATGATTGTTTGGAAGAGCCTGGGTTGACTTGGGCTGAAGCGACGCCAAGGGCCATTCTAACAGTACAGCAATATAAGCAGTCAAGCCCCAGGGCCTGGGAACGCCCCCTGGTACTGTTTAATTTACTAATACAGGTTCAACTTTAGAGTCAAATTTTAATCCCTGTATCAAATCTGAATAAATGTATTGAGTCAAAGAGGTTTTGCATGAGGCCACAAGGGTGTGAATCAAACACACAACCCACAACTCACATTGCCCTGCAGGCTCACATCTCCTATTGTGGGGCTGCTCAGTCCACTTCTTACAGTGGGTGAGGTCCCCCTGCTATCAATATCCTCCTGTCAGGGAAAGCAAGTGATCTCCACAATTTTGATATGCCATGTCATTTCCTTCACAAGCTGCTCCTGACTTGCCCCTCATATCTTCAAACTACCATTGATATTAAAACAGTATGTATAATATTGGGCAAATCCTGCCATTCCAAAACCTTCTCTACTGTTTTCAAGCACCTTCAAGTTTTACCAAGAAACTAATCAACATCCACCACAAAGGCTTGAAAACTCTATTCTGTCTCTGTAATTGAGAACTTGCTTTCATTCAGTGTGGGAAGAAGCATGAAGATGATTTACTGATTTAGGAACTGGGCGGAGTAGACCACAAAGGAATAAACTGAAAACATGTGGTGTGAATTATTTGCAAAGGAGGAGGGGAAAAGGAAAAAAATTGCCTATAGATCTCTATAGATAGGTCTGGATATATAAATATATAGTGCGGAGTACCAGTGAAACAAAGCACAGATGATTAGGCCAAACCAAACATTCACATTAAACATTGCACTTGGCCTCATTTCAAAACAGGCAGCAGTAACAGGAGGGAAAGACGGCTTGCCAAAATTGCATCAGACACACATTAGGGAAGGAGGAAATGAGTTTACTTGAGCCAGCTGTGACATCAAAGGGGTTGGTCTTGAAATGGATTGTGGGAAAGGGTTCCCCCTTCGGTAAAGTTTGCAAAGTTCAGCCAACCCTTTATAAAGAGACCCAACTCTAAAGAGAACTTGAGGGTTTTTTTTTTTCCTTTCCTAAAGAAAAACAGCATTCTCAGTTAGTTAGAAGTGTGAGACTGGGGACTGCTATAAGAGGGGAATAAACCTTAAGGGAAAGGGTGGACAGATTTATTCTGGAAGAAGAGGATTGAATCCTAGTTTGAATATTTCTCTCTCTCTTTCACAAAAAGTGCCTTAGTAAAAAGCATTGCTCTGTGCTAAAGTGGCTGCAATAGTTTTTCATTAAGAACGGTCTCACTGAGATGAATTAGGAAGGCAAAACTATGAGAAACCATCCACTGGTTCAATAATTTTCCTGAACTGCAGCCAGCCTAATGGAAACTGTAGATAAAACTTAGAAAACAAAATAAGATGAGACAACTCCTGGCATCACTGAGATCAATGGCAAAAGTCCCACTGACATCAGGGAGACAAGAAGATACATCAGTCCACCAACTGCTCAGTTAAGCCATTCTCCCACCCACCTCGCAATCCTGCTTTAAGGCCTGTTGCAAATTTTCACAGCTGTGATTACTACCCAAGGATGTCCTCCTAAGGGAAGTCCCTGACTCAGTCCAACCTCACTGATGACAAGAGATGTTTCAAACAATGCACCGGCTGCACTGCTTCTCTTTGGGATGCTTCATATTCAAAGTCACATGGAAAACAGGCTGTATCCAAATGCTGTTTTGCAATGGGGCTTGTTTGATCTTTAATGCCACTTAAACAGCTTAATTCCATCTCTGACGTATCTCTTTTGACTATGTCCTGGAGACTGAAGTTGTAAAAGTAACTCATTTAATGGAATGTTCTCCAGTTTTTCACAATATTTTTTCTTGTTTTTTCTGACGCTAATTTACAAGATGTTTATGCTGACAAAAAAAAACCCAAAACCCCAATGCTATTCAGAAAACTTCATCTTACTCTTCTGAAGGCAAATTTGGTCAATATCTGTAATAGTATTCTCTTTACACTCAACTAGTATTTAATTTTTTTCTTTTTTACCAAGTATTTTCCTAACAACATTTTTACTTTGAATCTGCCTAGCTGTGCCGTAATTTATCCTCACAGAGAATGCATCAGTGTATCATAAGAAGTCCGTGCAAAATACACAATTTTGTTTATTCACCAAGGTAACTCAAAAGAGAGCCGTAATTTAGGGTTCCTCAGTATTAGGGGTTTCATGTGTACTGGTAAACTAACAAGTTCCAGGGAATGTTCTCCCACATTGAATCTCCATCACCTGAACTGCTGAACAATTTTGACCTGGATCAGCAGGCATTTCCCCAAGCGGCTCTGGGTGCAGCTGAGTGTTAGCACTGGTGGGGAACCATTCCCAGTGGCAGAAAAAATTTGTAGACACATACACTGTAGCATATAGCAGTCTTAAATTCCAGTTTGGGATATTTTCAAGGATCTTTTCCAAGATCAGCAGGAAACTGAACTGTCCCAAAACTGAGACCTCCAAAATTACTAATTCTTCAAAAAATCTCCACTGTGGTCTATGCTTTGTGAAGTATTTTAATGCAACAGCCCCAGCCTCTCTTAGATTTCTTTGAGAAGAAGGAAGACACCCACATAGTATTTCAACTTCTACTCATCTTTCTTTCCTCATAGTTGATGTAGAGGCTGAAGGATGTCTTCCTTGAGTCCTGTGATTCATGACCGTCTTCTTTAATTGTGTGGTACTCTAAAGAATTGCCACGTTATGATTGTCTTTTCCTGCGAATAGTGTAATAATACTTTTGTATTTTTATGTAAAAAATATGTATCCTCTCCTTTCTAGTTTCTCCACAGTGGTTGTAGTCACACTACCATCTTACAAGAGTTAACTTGTATTTTTTCATGATCTAAGATCTTAAACATCTCTAACCAGACTTTAAGGGAAAAAAAAAATCCATACCAGTTCTTTTTACAGCAGCTAGATCTCAGGGTCCATCTGCTTCCTCCTTTTACCTGAGATCCTTATACCTGCTGGGATCAAATGCTGTTTGTTGATCTTTCAGTGTAAAATAGTGTGTGAGATAAATTTTGCTACCTCACAAAGGGCCTAATTATGAAGCTTAATCAACATTTATAAAGTGTTTTGAGATCTTCAGAGGGCAACAGTTATAATACTATACACAAATATTTATTATTCCTAATGTTGTAAATCTCTCCCGTCAATGCTTTATCAGTTAGATACAAAATTATTTCAGGTGCCAACCCAAGGACAGTAGCCAGCACTAGTAATTGAAAGTATTGAAACCATTATAATAAATATAAAGAGAGAGGATGAAATTATATAAATCAAACATGCAATGTGATGTGGTTGGAAAAACCAATTTATTTTCACTCAAGGGATATAGCCTTGTGTAATTGGCACTGATGGTTTCTCTGCGCTTCACCACTTGTGAATTTTGTGGTCATCCCTCAATCATAAAGATAAACTGATCTGCCCCCAAATGTAGTAAGTGAAGTTTAAAATAATTGCTAAACATTTTGTTTCCATTATTGTAGTTGGACTTTAGGTCTTGTTGCAAGAACTTTAAAAAAAAAGAAATGAAACTGTATGCATGGAAAATGGAGAAATCTTGAACCTGGGCAAAGGTTTCCCTGTTCCTTACCTGACTACACAGTTCTAAATAATTGTCATGTTTATCTTGCTCAGTTTTTTCTGTTAGACTGTAGTGGGTCCTTGTGAGAAACAAAAGCTCTTGTGCCTTTTGGAGCATTACAATAAACAAACAGCAAATGTATGCTGGTACTATGCTATCCTCATGTCTCGTTCTTCAACTTCTGACTCAACAGCATACTCTATGTATTTCTCAGATGTTAGGAGTTAATTCCTCCATCCCTGTTTCCTAACAGGTCTTCCTTTCCATGACTCCTTTAGGCCAGAGCCTCTGGCAACAGCATAGGGTTGCAGACAGACACAACAGTTGTTTCTTTGGGCATGACCTCAGCTTCTTAATATAGTAAGTTGGAGAAATACTCATGAAATTCTACGCCTTTCAGGTTTTCTCTAGCATTTATTCGTACAGAGACTTTTGTTCTTGGTTACACATTCTTCTTGGGAAGCAGGACATTAAATTTCCCAAATAGGCTATTAACAAGAAAAATTGCATTCAAATGTGAACAGAGGGTGAATCTTATCTTCTAACATTAAGACAATCAGAAAGCTTAATGATGTGCTTTCTTAAGAAACAGAGAGACATTTTAAAAATACCCTAACACTAAGGTTTGAAGCTTGTATCTTGAGTCCTTTTCAAATTTTAAATATTACTTCTTCTCTCTTTGTTTAAAATTAGGTGAAGTAAATTTGCCTTTGCCCTCAGTTGCATAATTAAGTTATTTTTTCCGCTCCATTTAGCAAGCCTGGAAGCCTGGTGTATTCCTGAAGCAATTTAAGCACAATGATGTCTATAAAATGTAATACTTCAGTGCGCTCCTCTAACCATCAGGTTTTGAGTTAGAACTTCAAACTCCTGCTGTGCAAGTTGTGAACCAGTAAAACTAAAACAAGCTAAATTTCAGCTTCACACATTACTGCATGTGATTCAGAGCTGAGCTGGTGAAATAGCATAATGTTTCAAACAAAAAAATACAGACATTGAATTGAAGTTCCTATTCAAGTAAATGTTGTCATCTTTCTCTTTTCTAAAGTCAGCAGGCTCATGACTCCTCTGTATTGTGTATAGATCTCAATGCCATTAACACCACCACCTGGCCACACAGCCAATGCCAGCCTGGTGAGATGGAGATCAACAATGGGATTTACAACTACTCATTTAAGCCTGCTATTAAGCCATTGCTCTGCAAATCCAGAGTAGGTGTCAAGACTCTCCTCCAGTATATAAAAACAGTAACAGACCAAAGAGTCAGTCAGCTTAAACTCCATCTCAATTCTCATTAATCTAAATGAATTCCCTGAAATCTGAAAGATATGTTAATTTTCATTTGGTTTTGTAGAAGATGAAGGTGTGCTGCCTAGTATTCTGTTAAAACTGTTACTTCATTATATGACTTGACTTTGCTGACATATTGATCTTAAAATGGCATATTATGTCATGCCTGGACATCCTGGAGATATTGACAGTATCTAACTTAAGGTAGATGATCCAAGCATGTAAACTAAATATCAGTGCCTCAGGTCCAAGCACTCTTACTGCAAAACTGAGACTTCCAGAGGGCAATGCAGGAAGTTTGCCTCTCTTTTTCACTAACGAAGAGCCCAAGGAAACTACTTAAAAGGTTCTGAGAATATGACTCTGTGAATATCCATGTTTTTTGATTACTAGAATGATGCCTCTGTTGACCAGAGATTATTTGTGTCAGATTCTGCTGTAAGGTATCCTTATCTAAAAGGAAAGGAGCACTTTTCTCTTAGTTCATAATTTGTTTGTTACATCAATTCTGTAAAAGGTCCAGTATGGAATTTAACTGACCACGGTAATAAGGATTTTTCCTGTTTTCTAAAAGTTTTCATCGGTAATCTCAAACCTACTGAGACATAAAACCTGCCTCATTTGTCTACCTCACAGGATGCAAAAAATGAGTCAAAAGGGGAGAAGTAATTTATCCAGAAGAAACCATTGTGATCATCTGATCTGGTCCATTTGGTAGCTTGGGCTGTCAAATTTTTCAGGATTCATATTTGTTTGAATGGAAGCTTTATTCAGTGTATGTATGCATAGGGGAGAGATGAGGGATTGTACTCTGCAACTTTCATGTCTGTAATATAGCAAAAAAGATCAAACTGTATTCAGTCTGAATTCACCAAATGTTTTTTGTCCTTCTTCAATCAGACCAATAAAATATGTACAATGAAGATGCTGTCCTTTTATTGCCTATTAGCTGAGCAGCTAGAACATTTTCCCTGGATGTAGGAGAACCTGCTTCATTTCCTTCTACACCCTGAAGTGATTTCAGCTTGTTATAGACAAAGGGTGGATACGGACTTTAATTTCCATTTTCCCATTTCAAACATCAGTGTAATGTGAGGGTAGAAGGAGGAGGCTGGCTCAGAACGGATGCTCACTATTGTTAATGATGTCCCTTCACTTTGTGTGAATAATTAACTCTTGATTAGAGCTGGACATGGAGCCCAGGTGCTCTGTTGCCCAGCTGAAGATCTTGAGGACCAAGTCTGAGCTACAGGTTGACTCTCAGTTCATATCACTTAACCTCAGGTGCAAGGACATTTTAGTTTGCCTGTCCTGAGGAACTCAATCTATTCATCCTCAGACAGGGCCCTGTGTTTCTTTTTAAGCCAATAAGCAGAGCATGCTTCTCTGAAGAACTCCAAAGCAAGCCCAAACTGGAAGAGTCATTGAGACTTTCCCAGAATATCCTAAAATCTTTATATGGAATGACAGACCATGGTTCAGACCTCATCTTATCTTGGATGTTTGTCTACCCAAGTGAGTAGCAAAACAACTGGATAATGGCTTGTTCTGAAACAGGGTTTCCACTGTCTCTACAGTTAAAGCTGTTTTCACGTGTATCAGATATTTAGCAATTAAGCAGATCTTTCCAATAGAAGGCTAATAATCTAAGTAGTGGTCATTATCTCATGTTTTGCTGTTTGCCCCTCAGAAATAAATGCTCAAAGTTGCAATTCAATATTCTGAGCCTAGCTGGATTCCAGATAAGTTTTCAGGCATGGAAAGTGGACTTTTACAATATAAAATGTACTTCTCTGCTCTTCTAGAAATGAAACCCAAGAGCTGTAATTTCCCTGGAGTCTTTTTCCTTGGTCCTGATTAACACAGTCCACAGGAAAAAAAAATCCTGCAAATTAGTGAGTTAATAGTGCTGAGGAAGTAAAAGTAATCTATTTGTATGCTATTTTTAAATGTTTTCATTAATTTTTAACTCTGTAAGTACACAAATGAAGCTAGATCCACTGACCATTTTGCCATGTCTTCTCTAGAGCCCAGTCACAGAGGGAACTCTGTCACAGTGAGCCAGTAGCTGTGTAGGAGAGAAATTTGTAGTGCTGCACTAGTAGTCCTTGGCCTGTTTCTTTGTGGAAAAGCCTGCTAGCATTTCCTGATTAAGCTGGCTTCTTAAAAGATACTGAAGGCTAGACAATGAGGTCATTGTCGCTGTGCTTGCTTACACCGTTATTTTTGAAATTATTTTAAAGTCTCTTGCCCAGGGTTAGTTTTAATATTTATTCCATCTCATACATAATGAAAATAACTTGGTAAAGTAATGCTATACATGTGGTGATTAAGATTTGGTTTCTGGAGTTACGTCTTTGTTTCTGACTAAAAAGTAGTTCAGCCAAAGAACATGCATAAGATCTACCCACAAATATCTTCTCTTTTTGTTCATACAATAAATAAAACTGCTCTTTTTCTTTAAAGGAAATTGGGGAGTGGGGAATCTTTTTTCCTCTTTTCTAGCTTCTCAAGGGCAAAATAATAGAAAAATGTATTCAGATCAGATGTGAAAATCTTATTAGGAACATCTGTGCTAATCAATGTTTATAAAAAATGTAAATAAATTATACAGGAAGGGAATATTAGAAAAGGCAGTTCTTTGTTTTCTCACTATTCAAGCTATTACATAAATAAGACCTGATCCTCCAAATCTGGAGTCATGTGAGTGATCTCTTTGAAGCTGATGCATTCACTGAATTAACATGAATAAATTGCTGCTCACATGACTCAGAACTTGGATGACTGAAGCTCCGATATAAATATTTTTCTCCCTTGTGCATCAGACGGAATAAATCAGCAAAAGGGTTTTTTTCAACTTTTTGAAGACTAAGAAATCAATTTTAGAAGTGTTCAAATCCTTCACTATTCCTGGCCTTGACTTCAGCTCCAGCCCTAAGGCTGCTCCTACTTCAGAGGGTACTAGCAGCTCACAGAGGTCATCTAGCTCACTGGAATCAGAGAACCGAGCATTTTGACTCTCTCCACTCGACTCCATCCATCCCATGTATTATATGACATGCAAAAGCCGGCACACTGAAATCAGGTCCACCCTAACAGGAAGTACTTTTGTGCCAAAGTTTTTATCTAGCCCTCACCTGGGTGGCCATTTTACAAGCGTAACTAATCTCTCCTAGCTGAAATTTAGCTATGGTTAAAGGCAACTTTATAGTTAAAATCTTCAGAAGAACTGGGAAATCTCTCTCCTAAAGGGGTGTTTTGGCTCTCTCCACCAACTGTGGGATCATTCTTCTGCACTAACCTTCAGTAGCCAAGAAAAATTTGATGCCAAAATATATGACATGGGAAAAAACATTCCTACCCTCCGTTGTTCTTTGGACAATTTTACTAGCCTTGACTCAAGCAGAGAAAACTTTATCATATATCCTGTAAGATCTCACAAAATAACATGATGTAACCTGACAATTCAGAAAGCTTGGCTTAGGTGGACTGACAAAACACTTACAGAGATGTAGCTAACGTGATTCCACAAATGCGAGGCACATGATTAGTGTAACACAGTGGTCAGACTTGGGACAGTACTTCCATCAATTGCCTTGTACCTAGGTTATTTCTGGGATGGGTGGCCACAGGACATTGATAAACATTTGTTTGGACCAACTGGTGATGAAAGGCACCAAAATGGTGTTTTCAACATCTTTCTGGGATCAAAAGTTCACTAAAGAAAGATTGATCTGTCAGAGGAAAAATATTAATTCTCAGTAAATGCCAAGGGTCAACCACTAACACCCTTAAAAAGGCATCCCACGATAGATTCCCCTAACATTTTGAAGTATTTCACATCTCTAGCAATTTTTTTAGACATAAACCAAGACCTATGTTAAAATTGGGTGGAATTCATACAGCAAAAAGATTTTTTTTTTCCATTTGCCCTCCTTCAGATTATACTACGTGACCTCTGTTGATTTTTATTTTAAGGATATATAGCCATATGATCCTAAATTAATGTTTCAAGTTACACACTCAAGAAAGGAGATGTCATACTGAAACAGACCAATGATTATAGGTCTCTTTCCCTCCAGCAGTAGCCTACACCTGGTGCTTCAGGGGCATTTGAAAAGCTATCACTATACACAATGCTGGTAATGTAATACCCTGTTAATAATTTTTTTACCATCATTTAAAACAACGTAGCATAATCCCTACATGATTCAAATTCATTCTACTATTCAGCAGCTGTGCAGTTATAGAAAGTCAAGAAAAGTACATTCTAATTTTCATTCAAATGCTGTCCTTTAACATTACTCTTGTTCACTTCTTAGGTTTGTTCATAGGGTACATGTTCAGGTTACTGAGATCAGCTGGTCTTGTCTGTCTTTCAGTAACCATTTTCACAGAAGGGTGTTGGGCATAACCTTCTACTGGTGATGGAGGTGCCAGCGCTGATTTTTAGTACCATTCAGAGATGTACAAACCATGTCTGTCTCTAATACATGCCTACATTTAGCATTTAATTAAAGACTTTGAGTTAATTATTGAGGTTTATTCTGACTGAAACATTTCTTTTCTGTGTGTAAAGCCAAAGAAGATGAGGAAAGTTTTATTGATCTTATCCAAGGATAAGAATCTAGTATGCTGAAATGAATTACCTTGTAGTAGCACTTTCTCTGATCAGACTGAATCTCTCATAGTGACAGTTTTGTGGAAAAGTCCATATTTATACCCAACCCTGGAGCAGGTATTTGGGTAGGATTGGAGACAAAGATATTGGAAGTATTCTGTAGCTAGGGCAGATCATTGCCAGCTGTACTGTAATTTCACTGGATACTTGTCCAGGTTTGGATGGCTTATCTTGGGTTTGATTTTCCAGCTGGCATTTAATATTTCCCTTCTCCAAATCATGTTGTGAGATTTTCCCAAGGTAGACATCCAAAGTCAGTTGTGACTTCTGAAAATCTAGCCACCAACCCTCATATCCTGTGCTTTCCATTGCCGATATTACTGGTGTCCATTTCTGAGAAAGAAAAACGTGTTTGAACCTCTTTGACTCTTGGCTTTTGACAGCCTATTGTGACCAGCTCTTACTTTTGAGCTCAACTACACAATCACTACCAAGAGGTTTTATCTGTTTTTCTATTCTTACATCATCAATGCAGTTTCCACCTCCACTTGTGGAGTGCAGAAGCAAACAATTGAATAGTGCTTAACTCAGAAGAGCACTTAGCCTCGAGGTTGATGGCACTTTGCAATCACAGTTCATGCACATTTTAGATATTTATTCTATGCATATCCTTTGCAGCAAAGCATTTAGCCCATGTTGTGTTCATAAATAAGGTATGGACACTAGAAGCCTGATAGTCACAACTTTAAAATCAATTTTATTTACTGGCAAGTAATGATCAGCTCTTATTTATGGATTAAGGATTGTTGAGCCTTCTCAGAAATAAAAGAAACTATAATCAGTTACAGTCCCACTCTGGAGCTTTCAGCCAAGAAAGTTTCAAGCCATGTGATTTTGCCTGTACTATTTGTCGAACAGGTTTCCATGCCTCCTAGAAACAAATAATCTTGACACAGTGGAAACATAAGGGCTACTTCATGTACAAAAAGGAGAAAGCCTACCTTAGCCAGCTTCATCCATGCTGTAAACCTTTTCAATAGGTTCGTTCTGTGGCATGCAGAAAACATAGGAGCTGCACTGTAAATAGGGCCAAAACTCACTGTTCTTAATCCCACTGCTGCCAGCGTGGAGGACTCAGTCTTGTTCACTTCATGGACTGAGGCCAGGGGCTTGCACCACAGGGAGCTGTGAGGTGTTTTGGCACTATGTTTCTACTTTTTTCTTTAAAAAATAAAAAATATTTTTTTAAAAAAAGTGGTTTGTGCTTAGCAGCTTTAAACCCTCCAATAACCTAATAAAAAGAAGTCTTTTTTAACAAGTCTAGCACTTTGTCAAGTGAGCTAGCAAGAGGAAGAAAAAGCTCTTCATCCCACACGGAGGCAGATTTGGCTTTCCCAGAGAGCACTCCAGGGAGCAGCTGACTCCAGGGCCTTTGCTCGAACACCAACAGGCACGAACAGCACAAGGGCCACCCTCTGCTCCTGGGTCTGAAGGAAAAAACCATCATCAGCTGCACAATCAAGTCTCCCCTAGACCCCCTGGTAAAAGTTTGACATAAATCAAGTGCGTTACAATGGCAGGGAGCCCAAGACTTCTGGGAAGTACGTTCAAACAGCTGTTGTGCCAGGGAACTCAGCAACACTTCAGAAATGGATGGTGAGCAGGCTATAATTAGGATGTTGAACTACCCGTGGTGGTTTGCTCAGAAATCCTTTGGAAACCTTGGACAATAAAAAAAGAGTCGCAGTGTACTTTCTGTTCAGGGGCAGAACACTCCCACAAATCTCCTTCAAGTGTGAGCTAATGATTACTTTCTCATCTGGCCCTTTGTTTTAGTTGTCTTGCCCCACTTTGCCCTTTCCACCGTGGCCCCCTCCTTTCACTATTTACACAGATTTCAGATAATTCTCCTACAAGACAGAGATACTCAGAAGCAAACTTCCTACTCTCCCTAGTGCACTGTCTGTCCAAACAGAGCCTGCTTCCCTGCAGCAGGACATCAAAGTCTTCTGACATGTTTCCTGCATGTGCTTTGGGTTATTGTTCTATCTCTTATAGTCTCTTCTTTTTTTTTTTTTTCTTTCTTATTGGATGTCTGTAGTTTCTATTAAATCTCAGAGGAAAGACTTAATGAGCAAAAATCAATATCATGAGCCTTTAGTCAGGTGAATCTTTTTCTCCCAGTAATACCCTCTTCCCAACCAATGGAAAATCTGTAAAGGAAGGGGCACTCATCACTAGTGAGGTAATTTCAGCCATGGCTGAAGTAATCCATTGGAATATTTCTTCCATTGTCTTTGAACGGATTTTTATAAAACAGAAGGGTACGGCTCCACTCCACAGGTTTTCAGGGAAAGCATTCTGGCAAACAGGACGGGCAAAGCCCAGCAGCACGATTCTCCTGTCCCCACCATGCATGTTAGGAGGCAGAAAAACCAGGATGAGAATGTGTATGTGAGAGTGCCTGAAGCAGTAGTATCTGTGATGTGTGAAATTTGGGATGACACCTCTCAGTCTCAGCCCCCTCAGCCATGCCATGTTCTTGTAGGGGCAATGGGAAAAGCAAGCCTGGCTCTTCCAGCCAGGTCTGAACCATCAGCCCTACAACAGCAAAATGCAGCTTTGCCTTCACTGAGAAGCTTTATGCCAGCTCTGGAGAGAACTTAGCAGCAGGGAGCCAGGGTGTGGATGTACAAAGCATAGCTGCACATTGGTGTGGGGGTTCCCAGCACACACTACAATGCCTTTGCAAGACACTTAGTGAAATATTCACAGCACACCACTATCTTCCCCAGAGGGAAGGGCTCCTGAGAGGGATATTGAAAGTACCAAAGGAAAGTTCTGGCTTTGAATCATTATCTGTGGGATCCTGACTCTCTCCTTTGAATACAGTGGAATCCTGGAGGCAAGGGTGCAGTAAAATTTTTAACGAAAGTACTTACAGAATAGTATGGTCCTCTTGTAATATCTGCCACTAATTTCATCAGGGTTACTTGCAATAAGTTCCTGACTAGATTCTAACCATAATATTTTACACAGTTTTGACGGTTCAGTAAGATTTGAGTAGTCATTATAAATATCTTTAAGCTAGCAATAGCCAGCATGTCTGGTTGTGTGTACTAGCAAGCAATTTTGGTGTGTGACCTTTACCTGCTGCTCCCAAGGATATGGTGAGTTTGTATCCATTTCAAAGATCAGATAATTATTAGATGGTTCTCTAGGAGTAATTCTACAATGAAGCCTTTGGTTTTACAGTCTAGGGGCGTGACTGAGGAGATTAGAAAGCAGTAATTCACACTCTTGATACCTGAGATTGATCTTGAAATGAGCAGCTGTTTCCCCACCAAAATTCGACACTTTGCATATGTATCATACTCTTAGTTACCCTCAACAGTGCTATCTTCACATGTGCTCTAAAGAAGTCATCATCCGTGTTCCAGCTAGAGCTACAGTGAAAAAATAAATACACACAAACAAGGCATTTATCAAGTCCATCTTTCATAACATCAAATCAAAAAACACAATGCACAATTCATAAAATCACAGCCTTAGAAAGGAGTGATGAAATCTGCTAATCCATCACTTTGACTATGTGCAATTGTTTCTGACAGTGTGTTTGGTATTGCTCTGATACTGTCTAGACATACAGAATTAAATGATCGACTGTGCAGAACTGAGACCATTTTGTGAGTGTGTTTGTCTATATGTGTCAAAGGCATGATGATTTCTGGTATTTATCCCACATGTTTTCACAGTGAAGACAATTTCTTCATATGATAAGAACATGATAAGGTGACAACTTTGGATAAGCAAAAAGATCTGGATGTTCAGGTTTTTTATTTTATGTTTCACTACAAATACTTTGCATGTGTCTTGACTTGTGTCCTGAAGTCAAGGAGTTAGAACACGAGTTTACTGCATCCGTCTGCCACGAAAGAACAGCATCTGTTTACATTAAAGGCCTGTACTACCAACTGCTAAGGGAGATTCATCACTGGCATCTATGGTGTTACAGTAGGATAATGATGCCCATTGATTTTGAGAATTTAAGTTGCTATGAAATGGCTAAAGATCCTTTTCGAACACTATTACAAGAGGTAAGTCCCAAGTCATCCTTGTTCAAGTTATTAACATGTTAAAAGCATTTATTACATATTAATTTTAACATTTTTTTTTCCACTTCTGAGCCTCTCAATTTCTTTTTTATGTGCAAGATTTGTACTTGTCTATCATAGTGGCAAAAGTATTGAGGACAAAGAGTAGAATTCAATGTTTCTGTGACTATATAAATGATTCATAGTTCTACTTGGATGAAAAACATCTTTCAAATGTTATTCAACTATTAAATACCGTTCCAGCCTCAGACTGGCTTCACAATTGTGTATGATTTACTAATTATATATGATGAATCAACCTATATTTGGTTCTGAAAGACCTGGGTTTAGCACTTTTGGACACTGGACAAGACAGAATTCAGTGCTGACACTGGAGATGGCAATTCTTGCATCCCTTATATGCTATGCCAAATGCCTGAGACTGACCAAACTAACAAACTGAGATACCCCAGTCTACTAACTGTGGTTTTGATGGCAATCCTTGAGGAACAAAAGCCAAGTGAATGAAAACAACACACTGGTGTCAGTGTATTTCCAAGGGCTGGTCAGAAATAAGTAATCTGAAATGTTATTTTATTCATGTTGTCATAAAGATTAAAAACAAATCAAAAGAGCTAAGGCAGCAGATTCCATTAATACTAACTAACTAGTTAGAAGAAACAAAAATAGAGACCACAGGGACTGCTTAAAATGTGAATTATTTTTGTGTGTTACTGCAAGAGAGGACCCAGGTTTTGTCCACTCTGAAAGACTTTTTCTCTGAGGCAAAGTTAAGAAAAGTTGATTGTCATTTATGGCAGGGAAGGACTATGAGGTGTTTTCATAATTGACAGCAAGGATAAGAGAGTGATAGCATACGTTTTCAGTTGTCATCCTAGATTTCTGCTTTTCTTCTGAACAGTTTTCCCGTTTAGTCTCCAAATACTTTAGCTTTTTGCTTGGCTGAAAAACACTGATCAGCTTGTCCAGTGTAAAATGCATAAGGGTGAACCAAATGTATGAAAATATATTTGATGTATTCACATATTTAACAATCCCAGTGCCAAACCCGAATGGGCTTTGTGATCTGAGATTGGAAGCCCAAGTGCTGCAGGTCTCTGATGATGACTTGTCATTGCAAAAGCATCTCCTATAAGAGGATGTTCTTAAAAGGTACGAGAGATGGAGCCATCCCAGAGCTTGCTTCCTTGCTGAACTCACTGATGGGAGGACAAAGAAGGAGACCAAGGAGGAGTAGAAAATACCTTCTGGCCTCTGCTTGACTGAGAATGGGTGTTACCTACTAAGATTAACAAATATTCAGGATCCAGCCACCAGTTCTACTGCCCTGCAATAAAACACCTCAGGCATAGCCTCAGTTAACATTTCTGCACCTAAGCAGATGACCAGCGTTGCTAGTCTCCACAGGAATTTCCATTTTGCTCTACTCAAAGTCAGTGTGTGAAAGGAAGGAGAAGAGGAAACCCCTGTGGAAGATACTCACTTTATGTTTTTGGCGTTTCACCCACCAGTGTTTGCACCCTGCTCAACAGCCATTTGTTTGCTTTGAAATGGACCCATCGCACTGTGAAAGGTCAGATCCTGATACGAAACCATGATGTTGGGAGCAAAATTACTTCCTCAGTGGGCTCTGGCCTATAGTTAGTGGTATATTAATGACAAAGAAACTGCCTTTTAGGGCCCAAACCCCAGAGATACAGTTGTCTCTCCTCACCTCCAGGAAGCCAAGTGTGGCCATCAATGCCTTATGCTTATTTAAATAGCATTACACCATCAGTGTGTGAGGGCTGCCACCCCCAGATCCACACGGACTTCAGTATTGCTGCACAGGGCAGATCCTGGCTCTTAGCATGATCAAGGACAAGTTCAGAGGCATGCTCTGAAGTTAACAAATACATCCCCTGATTGCAAATCTTTATTACTTTTTAAGTGAGCCAATATACTGTAATGCAAAATGGCATTATCACTAATGAAATAAGATAATTACACTAATGGCATGACCGGTGATGGTAAGTTCACATTGTACAAGTTGTAATGAGGCTTCTGGATCAATAAGCAGCTCTTTGGCTTGTCACATCAGGCACACAGGGTATAATGTTTGTGAGAGAAGCCTTTAGGAAATGCAGATGGTTAACTCTAAAGATGCTGGAACAATTCTCCTTAAAAGTCCAGGTTTTCCTCTAGTTGCACTTATCTGTCTTACTACATGTTTCATTAAACAAAGTGATACAATTCTACGTTAGAAATCCCAGTGAGCTAAATGGTGCCAGTTTTCTCATATTTCTTGAAAACTATGAATGGAACTGTCATTGTTATTGTTCTTTGGAAGAGTTAAATGCTATTGCTTTAGCTAGAATGGAAAATTCACTAATTTTATTGGTAAAGTCTTCTTGATAGGAACATTCCCAAATGGTGAAATTTTTTTTCAATGTTTTTCTATTTTCTTTCCACAAAAGAAAAAAAAAATCCTGTGCAAAACTAATTGAAAAAAATTATATTTCTCTGACATATCTAGTTAAGTAAACAAAGCATTTCTCTGTGCCTCCCTCAACTGTCACTGCTCTTGGGAAGTAATGTAAGGACAAAGATAATGAAATCTTTTGTCTGCCTATTTCCCTTGGTGGTAATATTTTTTTTTTTTCTTCCAGTGGACAAATTCCACACAGTCCATAAAACTATGCTTTCCTTCTTCAGGAGGCAGACAAGAAAAAAAAAATCAAAAGCAACTTGTTGGAAAGTAGCTTTGCAGCTGTGCCTGCTCCTACAGCAGAATACCACAGTGTACACGCTATGCCCAGCTCTACATCGCACCCTGGCAGCAACACAAAGGGGATGTAAAAGCCAACAGACTTATCCTCCTGGGATTTCCCCTGGCTGTTCTTGGTGAGGGGGTGAACGCCTAAGGAGTCAGAATTAGAGGGAGAAAATGGATGTGGCTGAAGGCAAAACGATCTGAGTTCAGGAACTCTCCCTACAGATCAAGATGACCCAACATCAATCAGCCAAAGAAGTCTCCAGGCTGCTTTAACTGCAATCCTGGATGGTCTTGGGATATTGCTATTGATGGAAGCAACATGAATTCCCTTGGCAAGTTACCCATGGGACTTGAGGGCATTCACAGGACTTAGTAAGACTCCATTTCTATCGCCAAACAGCAACAACAACAAAAATAAGTACAGGGCACAACTTGAAATATCCCAGTAAGGATTTTTTTCACTGAAGTTCTTCACAATATACTTCCCACGATGCAGAATAATTTACAGCCTTCTGCCTGAGGAAGGTGTTAATAAAAGCAATGCTCCAGACATTGTGTTGGGGCTTCGTGGAATGCCTGAGAGGCAGGAGCAAAATACAATTGACAACTTTATTTAATAATAAACAACATTAAAATATGTTCAAGTAATATTTTTGTTGATTTTCAAGCCTTTATTTGCCATTATTGAACTGGGTTGGAAGATGATTGCTTAATTGCTGTCCCACTGGGCCCATCTCAGAAATGAGATGTGTATCTCATAAGCTTATCCCTCAGAGTTATGTTTTAAATAAATTCCGTGTCAACTAGGAGATTTAGATGTATAACTGATGCTGGGTAAGAGATTACAAAATGAAACTGATGAAAAATGGGAATTTCCAGTTTTCTGAAGTAATTCTGTCATAATGAGATGTGTTTTCATCCAGTTTCAAAATATTTTAGTGACAATCTGACTATTTTAATTGCATAATATTTTAAATCCAGAATTTTATTTGAGTTCAATGTTATTAATAGTCATTTATTATAACATCACTACAGGAAATTTCTATTTAATTATGATTGTTGAAAGTGGAAAGAAAATTTGGTCCCATGTCTCTTTTGTTTATGTTCTGTGTATGGAGTTTCCTATAATTTAATAAAACAGAGGTAGTTTGATCTAGAAGGACAAATATTAAAACATAAGTAGCAATTCCCTAGTGATTCTGAAATAAAGTTAAAATAATATAATTTGTCATTACAATAAGAAGCTGTAATTAAGTAACACAAAATAGAATGAAAAAAGTTCCAAGCTGAAAATAAAATTGTCAAAAAAACCCTTAAGACTTTTCCCAAATGTAAACAAACCCTGAAAGTTTTTAGGTTTTGAGTTTAATTTACAAGTTTTCCCAGAGGACTTTTCACTGAGATTGAAATGATTTGGAAAGAGTGTCCGTTTCAACAAAAACTGTTCTTCAAGGCAAAAGAAGATTTCAGCCCCACTGCTATTAGTAGGCACAAATCAACCATGGCAATGCCTGTAGCATAAGATGTACAGTATAGCTCAGACATCCGAATGCCATTCTGCACTTCTTTGGACCAGGGAAATCGTGCAGAGTTATGGGATAGATGTAAAAAACTGCTAAATCTCACTCCTAAATTCATTCTTGGTAATCAGCAGGATATTTGACTCCAAAAGTAGCCCCTTCACAGTTTCCTCAAGTCCTGCACTCTTTGCTGCTACCACCCAGCAGAAGGGCTGAGCTTAACATTTGGTGTATGTTATAACCTGTGCCACAGCCCCTACCTGGAAACTTACTTTAGCACCACCAAACAAAAAAAAACAGCATTTAAAATTGACAGTAACAAGATAGCAAAACACACTTCCTTCAGAAGTAAATGTAAGCTGTAAGTTTTTGCTCTTCCCAAAAGACATAAGCATGTCTACCTAAGGCATGAGACTTAAAGTCAGACAAAGTGTAATGCAGGTAACATGTTTATCAGCCAGTGAGATCCTCCACTTGGACAGACTATTACGAGAAGTTTTGGACTCTTCTCCCTGAGGTCTGCACAACAGGCTGGCTGACACTGGAGATGAAAGTGTTGTATGCAAAGATGTATCTGAAGATAAGTCAGTGAAATGCTAAAGTGTTACATGGGAGGCTGGAGGAGATGATTGATTAGTCCTTTGTGATTGATTAATATCAGCCAGAAGATCACTGGTGCTTGTTTACACCAAAGAGAGGACCCAGAAGCAAAAGCTTAACTTCTTAGCTAAGCATTTTGCTAAGTTAATAACAAATTATATTCCAAATCGTAACCAGTGTGATATTTCTCCTAGGAACTTCTCTTCTGAAGTCTGTGGCTTAAAGACTTTCCAAATCAGAGACTGTACCTTTGTGTTCCATAGCTCTTGGGTGACTTTTCTTCTATGAAATTCTAGCTGAATTTTTAACCAATTCATGAGTTTGCCATCCAGAACGCAGTTTGTCATCCAGGTTTATTATCCAGGTTTTTCATCTAGAATATCGTTACAAAGGCATTGAACAATTTACCTATATACTGTGTATAAAATAATAAAAAGGATTTTGTTTTAAATGGACAACCCCAAAATTTAATTTTTTAGGTCCCCAGTCTTTTTAAGTGCCCTTGTTAAAAATTATTGCATAGACAGCCTGCTGTCAATAGCAATTCCATTATATACAATCCAAATTTATGAATTTGAGCTGTTTTAATTTTTTTTTCCTCAAACTGGAGTTTAAAGAACTTTAAACACACCTACCATTTCAATTATAACCTGTTTCCACAGTCGAAGCTCAATTCAGGGAATAGGATTGTGAAGCTCTGTAATTCTAGGTAAAGTAATTTCTGATTTGAGGAAAAACCTGCTCAGGTCTCAAGTGGGGAAAGCAGAGTAAGCCTTGATTGAAGGGTACTAAACTGATCACATTCTACAGTTATTGAGGACAGTTAAAACATCATTTATAAAGTAATGATTGTTTAAATTATCTTATTGAATCCATTTGCCAATCCCTAATCATTTTTTTATTGCTGATTAGAGGAAATAGCTTTGCTATTGGCATCAGCTTGTCTATGCAATAGATTTCAGCAAGAAGCAGTTAAAAATCTATACCAATCTACCAGCCTTGCTTTGCTTTCTTTCTATCTTTTTTTCTTTAAAAAAAAGACTTTTCAGGTTCAGCCTCTGCAAAATAATTGTTCAAGTCCTGTTGTAAAATAATTTTAAGGTGTGTGCTTTTTTTTGTTGTTGTTGAATATTTTCAAATAAACAGATTAATGTTTATGACAACTCAGATCATGAAGCTGGGAAAATATCTTTTTGTGAAATACACACAGATTAACCCAATGTGACCGGTTACTGTGCTGCTAAATCAGTTGTTTCTATTCCCATGGTAACAGAAGGAGTTACCCCAGGCAGCACTTCTCACTGCAGATGAGCTGGAGACAGACTTGTGCAATGTAGCTGATTTAACCTCCTTGTATTTTAAATTTTCTGTATTTATTTCCAGCATTCACTGCCAAGGTTATTTCTTCTTGTCCAACTGATTCAACTGCTTTTCCTGTGATGGCAGGCCACTGTGGAGAGAGGATGGTGGGAAGAGAGTCTTTAGTTCTTCCAGTTTTACCCTAAGTTTTTTCTACAAACTTTTTTACCAACACCAGCAGACAAATTCTACCCCTCCCGTGAGTTTCGGTGCCGTGCCCCATGCTGTGGCTTTTTCCTTCTTCACGAACTCTGACTCCCTCCCGCCACCAGCGTGGCCATTCCTCCACCCAAAGGAAAGAGAGTATCCACGGAGGTCTTGCTCTCAAATCCTCTCCCAGCTCTGCAGGAACTTATTTAGTTTCACTGACAAAGGCTATGGATGATAACTAAATTATGGCTACTTGGTAGTTAGTGTAGAAGCTAGAAACTACCACTCTAAAAATGCAGATTCCCACTTCCTAGTCTTAATGAAACACTTTTGATCACCTGTATTATGGTTGGTATCCTCTGTCTACTAGCAAGTTATATACAAGATATATATATATGTGTGTGAACAGTACAGCTACATGATAGCCAAGAATGAGTTCTGTTGAACTAGGCAATGCAGATTTTGAAATATCTTGTGTTTTGGAAGAGCTTGAATTCCAGAAATTGGTTATCAGATCTAATTAGCTCGGTGAGAGAGACACACAATTGGCATGTCTGGTGACAAATGACAGCAGAAACAAAAGCATGAACTGAAGAAATCCTGGTTAGCTACATATATATTAAAGTCTATGTTCTCCATAGGTTGCAGTCATGTATTTTCACGTAAGTGAA
This sequence comes from Aptenodytes patagonicus, assembly GCF_965638725.1. Lineage (NCBI taxonomy): Eukaryota > Metazoa > Chordata > Aves > Sphenisciformes > Spheniscidae > Aptenodytes > Aptenodytes patagonicus. The sequence continues at coordinate 10,262,035 of NC_134950.1, read as the reverse complement.
GGTTATTTAGTTTTGCCTAAATGGGGAAAACAATGCTGTAAGTAATCTGTATATTAATGATGTATATAGGTCTCTTCCATCATTTGATTTCCCATCCCCCTCTGAAAAGCAAGCATCATCAGCTGACCCACGGCAAAAAACCCCAAAAAACTTAAATACATTTGTAAATAGGTGAGAAATGTGACTCTCAGCTCCAGGAAACAAGGGAGAAAATGCAGAAGGAAACAAAGACCAAATAAAAGATGTCAAAGTTATCGTGAGTGATAGAGGTGAAAAATTACAAAGAATGCCAGCCCTCAAGAAGAAACTGCAGACTAAAACCTGTCAGCATGATGGAGACATTGGATGCTGAGGTTTTCAAAGCCACCTAAGGGAGTTAAAAGTATGGCAACATGAGATTATTCTGACTTTTGCCAAGGGTTACAGAGCTGTACTTTGAAAAGCAGCAGGGACTCATGAGAGTATATTACTTTACCATTCAGTCTCAACAGGCAGTTTGCAAGATCTTGCAAACTTTCCCGTGAGTGATCATCACGTTTTAGTGAATGGTACTTAGTGGAATAGCTGGAGGCTAATTTTTAAATCCCTCTGTGTCATGGTGAATTGCACTGCTTGTAACTGGCAATAAGATAATATACAGAGCAGAATCAGGACTGGCACATGTGGAATTAGTGAGACTTCAAGTTACTTTATGTATATTGCATCATTCTAGTTTTCTTCAGTATTAGTGGTGTCAGTAGTTCATTTCTAGTTTGCTTTGATCTGTTTGGACTTAGGGTGACCCTGTGTGGTAACATTAACTAAGCACAGTATAGGATTTTTTTTTTATGAGCTAGGAAGCCACACACATATGATACATTTTATCCTATAACAATGGCAAAGAACAAAGAAATAGTCACTTTCCTTCTAAAGATGAACAAGGAAGAACAAAGGAAACGGTGCATAGCCCTCAGGTCTGCTCTTCTTCCTTTTAAGTATATGTGAAACCTTTTGTTATGTTTTAGATATGCAGAAATAATAAGTGGCTCCTATGAGAGGTAATATTTCTGGAAATCTAGAGAAACAACCAGTAGCTGCTGTGTAATTTATGTGCCTTTGCTTCAAAATGGCCCAAGAGTTTTTTCTTCTAATGTCTAACAAGCACTGTTATAATTTGAAGCTGTTGAAACAGGCAACCTGGTCTTTTGGTGGTATTTGCAGGGTTCCACCTCATGTGGTAGTCTGCTCCCCAAACTTGTCATCCCAGACTTATTTTTATTGCTGTTTTTACATCTCCATCATGTAACATTATTTTGATCTATTTCACAGGCCGTAAAAACTGTAAAAAGGTTTTGCATGTGTAAATTCCTTTGAAATCATGGAAGCTGAGCTCGCAGGACTGTGCATACTGTGCCGTACCCTCAGTCCCGAGCATGTTCAGCATTGCTCTGTAGTCCTGGATGGCTGCATTGCCTCGGCTCCCTGTGGAGATGCATTTTTAATTCTTTGATGCCAGCAAAATGATACAACTTTGTCCTGTTCCCCCAAAGTAATGGTGCAGAACAGAGAGTGCAACAGATTTGATGTTAACCCCAAAATTAAATTAATCACAGGTTTTGATTTAAAACAGACAATTCACACCCCACCCATAAAGCTAGTCTTGCTTCACAAAGACTGTGTGAGATTTTTAAAAATAAACTAACAAAATAAAGTAAAATAACACTCTGTCCAAGCTGTTGATCCAGTCTTTGTACACAAAAAGACAGGTTTTTTATACTTTGATCTAACAGCTTTAATGTGAAAAAATGTAGAGGAAAGACCTAATTTGTTGGTTTAGAAAAGCAATGCCACTCATTAATCAGAGCACCGAAGAGAGAAAACATAATGTGACTTGAGTTGGCTTTTATCACACAGGCCTGATGATAAAATATCCACTTCTACTGGAAGCCCCGCCATCCCAGTTTCATTGAATACACAGTAATTCAATCATGACTAGGAATAATTTATTTGTAACAAGGAAGGCTTCTGTTTCTCCATAATGAGTTGATTATATCTTGTCAGAGGAACCTTAAACCCATCAAATGTCAAATGAATTATATCAAACATACTATTTTCATAGCAGCTGGATATGAGTAACTGATGAAACAGAGCTCTCTATTTTCATTTTGTACTGTGAATGATAAAATACAGCTCGTAAAATGGAGCCTGTGACACAAATTCATGCAGGTCCCTCATTTCCTACCTTTAAAAGGTCTGTTTCATAAACACAATCTACTCATTTACTCAAAATATTAAGTCATAATTTGCTGGGGGAATTGCCCACCAGAACATTCTTCTATAAAATATTTGTGCTTTTTTTTTTTTTTTTTATCATTCAAATGAAAGTAACCTCTGTTCACGACGGATGGCCTGATAATGCACTTATCCAAAAATTAGATATGAGATAACATTCGATCCCATCTATCTCTACTAGCACTTCCTGGAAAAAGGAGTGTGGCAGAGGGTCTGCTGCAGGGCCAGAGGGTGGGAGGCAGCCACAGGAGTATCGGGGTATCTGTCCCAAAGAAAACAGATGTGTGGGTGGCTCACAGGGATTAGCTTTACCTCGCAGCCCAGACCAGGGCTTAGGGTGCCTTGCCTGCACTGGTATATGGCATTGGCCTATGGCTAGACCTCTTTGACCTGTCTTGCTGCTCCATCTCACTGAAGCAATCAGCATGGGGGAGAGGGAGAAGAAATGAGTTTCTTGTGAGCACAACTGGAAGAAGAATCATGAAATGATAGCAAACAGATTGAATAAAATCTGCAGCAGCTGCTGGTAAACTATTAAAACAGATCCCGACCAGTTTCAGAAGCATGCAGTCCTTGCTTACTACTATATGAAGCACCCCACTTCGCTAAATGTTTTGGTGTATCAGAGACAATCTTCTTTGAAGTAGACTGGGTTCAGATGTCAAAAGGAAAGAAGAGACTGCCATATATATAGGGAACAATTTTCCCTGGATTAGAGTTGGAGAAAGCAAGAGAGAGTGGGTGGCTCATACCCGTGCACCTGTCAGCACTCCTAGCTAATCGTTCACGGGCACCTGTATCTTGCTCTTTCTTCACTGTTCTATCTGAGCGAATAACGTTTGCTCAATTTTTAAGTAAAAAAGCCCAGCGCTTGTTCAGTATAGATTTTAGCACTTAGCTTTTCCATAGAAAATGGCTGCTGTGGACAGATAGAAATTGTCATCCCTCTTTATGATCTTGGGAATAGTATCTTTCAAATGGGATCTGTCTGTACCTAAGCTCTATGTTCTTGTGATGCATAAAATGGTGAGCTTGCTACTAGCTTCTAAGGGAGAGGGGAGAACAATGGACAGAAGTTGTACACTGGAATGAGTTGTTTGCTACTCCGCATGGGGATAGTGGAAATTGCAGCTAAAGAGCTGAAATTTTCTTCACTTTTACCTTGCACAATAACCTGGGGAGCTGCCAGAACTGACGGAAACTCAGAGCTGGGGAGGTAGCAGGACTAAGCAGGGCAAGGTAAAAGGGAAGCAAGGGCTCCTACCTTGTTGTAGGAACCAACTCTGTGAAAAAATATGCTTTTGACAGATCACCTCTGTGAGTTTAGTAATGGGATTTTTCTAAAGACGGCTGGGCAGCAGCAGGTAGCATCAAAGATGCTTCTGGTTCTCGTTACAGGTGACTGCAACAAAACTGAGTAAATCCAGGTAAGAATTCACTCAGTATCAGTAAAACTGAAGTCAGTGCAACTGTCTCTGATGGTGATCCAAGCAACACTTCTAGAGACTGAAGACAGACCCTGAATACTTGGACCATGCTGAAAGCCACCTCCAAAACTGTGAGATGAATGTGGCAGAGACAAAAAGGAAGTAAGTGGGTTTTGCTTCTAGGAAATCCACACCCTTGGACAGGGAAATGAAATAATGTCCGAGTATCACGGTTTTCTTTTCCCAAATCCCAAGGTCCTTCTTACTTATAAAGTATTTCCTTATTTTATACAGAATTCCTGTGCTTATGGCTAAAGAAACTTCTGAAGAGAATCTGGGGGAGGTATTTCTTTTCCCTGTGTTTCTAGGTATTTCTTTGTTTTATGAAGAAATGTGGGTGTTTTACAGTCAGCTCTTCTTGCTTTGAATAATACATTGCCAGAAGAGAAAATAGGTCTGGGTGTGGAATTAATTAATAGAAACTGTCCCATCTTATTCATATGAACACACCGCAATAAGTGTAAATGTTGGTAAGTGTAAGTTTAATGAGGTTGTTGTCATCAATAGTGGGTTAGAGCAGGTTACACCTTCTACCAGGTAGTATGGTGTTCAGTTTTAGGAAACAATGCAAGATGACATGAAGGTTGTTACCCAGCTCTTTCCCTACTCCACCCCATGCATTATGGTGGGGTCTGTGGGCAGACACCAGAGTAGGAGCAGGAAGGTGTCTTGCTTCAGCAATTCTGGTTCATTTACAGACTTGACTATCTTACTTGGTTACAGAATAAAACATAGTGGCTAGTTTATAAGGCACCATAAGGTACAGGAATCACATTTGTGAAATTTCCTCCAGTCCATACTAGTAGCACTGAAGAAAAAATCAATTGTGAGTAAGAAACATATATATCTTTAGTAACTGCTATTCCTGGTCAGAATGCCAGACCTGAAACCCAGTGGTCGGAACTCCTAAGTTGTTATTTTGTTCCCGTTAGAGTTAGGAGATGAAAGAATTTTACTCAAACATATTTCTATTAACAAAACTGCTGTATTATCAGTGTGATCATTCTCTCAGTGAATGGAAATATTTTGGAATTTCCCAGAAGTTTAATATTTTAAGAGAAAATTCTAGAATAATGTTGTGTTTGAAAACTTGCTAGGGACAATATTATTGTTCTTCTTCTCATATTTGATATCCTTTTTATGTTACCACACTACTTTCTTGATTTACAGATTAATATGTTGCAAAACCTGTATTTTTTACTATTTTCCCAATGTTTTTCTCACTCTGGTTGGTCTGTAAGATCAAACTACCTATCCCAAGAGGTTGTAGTTATGAATGCACCTAATATTTTTTATTACACTGGTAGACTTAATTCTTCGTTAAGACCAGTGAAGAGTCAGAATAAGTATGTAGACTTCAGTGAGAGCTGTTCTGTTTCCTACACCCTGAAAGTAAAGTGGGCCTCTCACTTCTAGAGTCAGCTCTTCAGGAAACCTAGACGCCACTACACTTTAACTGTCTAGATCTAACTGAACTGTGGTTATAGTCAAGTATTTAACAACATTTCACACTTCTCCTGTCATCTGTATTACATAACAATGTGCTGATTTTATAAACAGCAACTACTCATTTTTGTGGTTGAGTTTTACTGGATGCACAAGAGAAACATCTGACTAAATAAAGCTGGAGACAGGAAAATTGAATGCAGAGGAAGGGCAGGCATTCCTAGGCACATGCAAAACCAAACGGTGCCAGGATTTGCAGACTGCAGTGCCACCACGCAAGGCCCCCGCATGCATTTCCAGCCAAGAGACTATAAGAACTCACTTTCTTGTGGTGTTGAAAGTGCTTTTGCTTGGCACGTGCTCTTAAAAACCCTGCGAATGCCACTTATACTATTAAGTGCATAGGGGGGAGGGTATTTAACTATTCAGCTGAAGGAGGTTAGTGATGCCAAAAAGCGTTAAAAATCAAAAGAACCCACATGTATAAACACAAATGTTGGAAGTGTAATAAAACTAGTGAGGCAGACACTCAAGCACTGTAAATCAGATGGCTCTGCTGGCTTCAGCAAAGCTCTGTCAGCCTAGGCTAATTTGGGCTCTGCTCTGGTAAATACCTCCAAAACAGACACCTGTATCTGTGCTCTACTAGAGCTCTGCTGAAACAATTTTCTCTAAGCTATTGTTTTAAGTGTGGGGTGTGTTACACTGTGTGATCATTGTTACTGCTTCAGCAATGTGCAGCAGCATGGAAACTCAGGGAGACCTTTTCCTGCTATGTTTCATACTCTGACAAAGGACTTCTATTCCTATGTCATTGTACTATGAAGGTGGTAGGAGATACCTCTGTTGGATATAGGTCAGCTGAGAAGATGCTGGAGAACATTCATAAACTCAGCTCCTACTAAGAGGTTCTGAACTACCATTTTCTGCAGATTTCTTGCGAGCCATGTGAATGTAAATATTCTGGATTGGAAACAACATTTGGAGTCTGTACTTAAGAAATCTTTCATACAAGTGGGCTACTCCTCTCTTAGACTGGGAAAAGTGAACATTGCAATTCAACAAGGCCAAGTGCAAGGTCCTGCACCTGGGTCGGGGCAACCCCCGGTATCACTACAGGCTGGGGGATGAAGGGCTTGAGAGCAGCCCTGCCGAGAAGGACTTGGGGGTGCTGGTGGATGAAAAGCTGGACATGAGCCAGCAATGTGCGCTCGCAGCCCGGAAAGCCAACCATATCCTGGGCTGCATCAAAAGAAGCGTGGCCAGCAGGTCAAGGGAGGTGATTCTGACCCTCTACGCTGCTCTGAGGACACCCCACCTGGAGTACTGCATCCAGCTCTGGAGCCCTCAGCACAGGAAAGACATGGACCTGTTGGAGCGGGTCCAGAGGAGGGCCACGAAAGTGATCAGAAGGATGGAACACCTCTGCTATGAAGAAAGGCTGAGAGAGTTGGGGTTGTTGAGCCTGGAGAAGAGAAGGCTTTGGGGAGACCTTATTGCAGCCTATCAGTACTTAAAGGGAGCTTATAAAAAAGATGGCGGCAGACTTTTTAGCAGGGCCTGTTGCAATAGGACAAAGGGTAATGGTTTTAAACTAAAAAAGGGTAGATTGAGACTAGAGATAAGGAAGAATTTTTTTACGCTGAGGGTGGTGAGACACTGGCACAGGTTGCCCAGAGAGGTGGTGGATGCCCCATGCCTGGAAACATTCCAGGTCAGGTTGGAGGGGGCTCTGAGCAACCTGATCTAGTTGAAGATATCCCTGCCCACAGCAGGGGGTTGGCCTAGATGCCCTTTAGAGGTCCCTTCCAACCCAAACCATTCTATGATTCTACGATTCTATGAATTCCCAAGGATTAGGCAGTTCCTTTTTAAGGTTAATCCTTTAGTGGTCATATAGAACTTGGTGTTTCAAAAGGCAGATCAGTGTAGCCCAAAGAAGGGCAACGAAGCTGGTGAAGGGTCTAGAGTACAAGTCTTTTGAGGAGTGGCTGAGGGAACTGGGGTTGTTTAGCCTGGAGAAAAGGGGGCTGAGGGGAGACCTCATCGCTCTCTACAACTCCCTGAAAGGAGGTTGTAGTGAGGTGGGTGTCGGTCTCTTCTCCCAAGTAACAAACGATAGGACAAGAGGAAATGGCCTCAAGTTGCACCAGGGGAGGTTTAGATTAGATGTGAGGAAAAATTTCTTCACCAAAAGGGTTCTCAAGCACTGAACAGTCTGCCCAGGGAAGTGGTTGAGTCACCATCCCTGGAGGTATTTAAAAGATGTGCAGACATGGCGTTTAGGGACATGGTTTAGTGGTGGACTTGGCAGTGTTAGGTTAATGGTTGGACTTGATAATTTTAAAGGTCTTTTCCAACCTAAATGCTTCTATGATTCTAAGTGGGCATGTTTCTGTGTATCACGGACAACCTCTCCATAATGCTTGCTATAGGAATTGTACCAACCCTTACTCAGTCCTATTTTCTTCCAAACTGACTTACTGGTCTTTTAGAGGTAGGGATAAGATAAGGCTGTAGTGTAACTTTTCTTATATGATTCTTATATCATCCAACATAACCTATGTTAAGCCTCATGCTGTGAAAGAAAGGTTCATCTGTTCCACCACCTTCTGCCCATACTGGCACCTTTTGTATTCACAGCATACTGAAGGCAGCAGTTACGGAAAGGCCCTGGAAACAGCTTATGTCTCCCAGCACCAATGGGGGTTCAAAGATGATGTGCTGGAAGGCATGTTCCCAGGGACCAGCCCAGCATCACAGGCTCTTGTCATCCATGAAGCTTAGGGCATTCAGGGGTTATTCAGGATATGGCCCTGTGAATACCCTTACATAGCAATAATGCACAGAACAGCCGGTTCCTCATTCATTACCATGTAACCTGGCATGTGGCATGTTGTGCACCACAACAGGTAGGTTGAGAGATCTGCATACCCTTAAAGTAAGAAAGAAAAAGTGACATCATTGTGGGATTCATCTGACTAAGTGGGGATGCCTACAATGTAGGTATTCACAGCTGAGAAAATCATTAGTTCCCTTTATAGTCAGTAAAGAACCTGTCACTGAAGTGTATGAAGCTATCTCAGCTTAAATAGGTGATGTTCTGAGATCAAATGAATGCCAGTCAGCCTCCATTGGCTCATATTGATTACACCTTAATGAGCTTTAACAGGAGCCAAGCAAGTAGCTCAGGACTAGCTCAGATGCAAACACCTGTACTCTGAACACCTACAGTAAGCTGAGATGAATCCCAGTTCAAATGTGCTGAAGGAGACTTTAAATCTATGTAACTTAGAGGGGAAAAAGCCTTTTTTCCTACAGTCTCAAAGTTCAGGCAAGTGTGGAATCGAGGTGAAGTTTCTGTAATGTACTAGTGCAGTAATAGGTATTGCATGAGTGATTTTGGCTCCATCTTTGGCTTCCATTTCTCATTGTTCTCATTATTCCACTTCCATATCAGGGGATACACCCCCTTGGCAACCTTGGCAACCAGGGCAACCTTGGGGATACACCCCCTTAACTGCCCATTCCCTTCCCTCATTTATTGCAGTGCTTGGTTCTAACTCACATTGTAAAACTTAAAGTCACCAATTTAGTTGGAATTGTTGACAAAAATAATTTTAACCAATTTTGTTGTTTGTTTCTTTTTTTCCAGAAGCATAGTGGTGGTTCAAAGATTGTGTCTCATTACAGGTTTAAGAGCTTTAAGGGGGCTTCAGAGCTCACTCTGGACTGAGCCACTTAGAGCTGGACCCTGTCCTTCCATGTGGGAAAGCCATCACACAAGTCAGCTCACTCCTTTGTGAGCCAATGACTTACTTAGAAAACGCCTTAAGAACAGTAGCCCAGTGAGACACAGTAAGTCTCGCGTGGGTCTTTGCCACTTACTGGGTGCTGTTTATCTGTAGAGTTGGATTTAAGCTGCTCCATCCAGACCAAAATTCTTAAACTTGATGCAGAGCTCACGTCTGAGGCTTTTCCTTTCCTTTTTTTGTTTGTGACTCATTGCCAGAAAACATGGAAATATTAAGTAATCTCAGGAAAGCTGGTAGGAAATGTGCCGCTAGGAGAACTTTCAACACAGTAGGGGGGGATTGTTTCAGGAGAAATAAACTTTTTTTTTTCTTTTTTTTAACAATACATGGCTGAGTTCATGGAAAACACCCGGGTCTGATAAATATATGCAAGAGACTTCCACTTGTTGTCAATAGATTTCTCTTTGTTCCAGCTGTCTGCAGCTTCTTATCCTTAAAACCCAGTTTCTTTTGTTGCCAAAATTTTTGGCTGTGAGAGAAGGTTCCACCTTGTTACAGTAATTTAAAAACACCTGTCATCATATATTTTCATATGGCAGTTACACTGGAACTAATCCCCACATAATCTTCTTAATATGAGATACTATGGGCTTACTCTACAGATAGGGGGTTTGCATTTCATGTCTCACTACATTTAGAACTTAATTTTACTTCTGATACTTCCACAGTGTGTCTAAATGTGTCTTTCCTTGGCATGTTTGTTTTTCATCAATTTTAGGGAAGAAAAATAAGCACTACACTTTCTTTTTTCCTTTTAAATAATAGTTATTCCCACCAAGGTTTTCCCTTTGACCTGTTTGAACCCCAGTCTTTGTAAACAGCATGGTGCTCCCCACTTGTTCTCTGTGGTGAGATGAATAGTTGTGTGTTCACGTTTGCACTGTCTCGAGGATGAAGTAAAACACCTAAACACATGCTTGATTTTAAGCATGTGTTCATATCCTGTTGATAACCAGACACCTTCAATGTTACATACAAGCAAGTAAACAATAGGATAACAAATTTTAATTTAGAAAACAATTTCCAATGTCATTTGTTTTTCTGTGCTATTAATGTACCATTATCACATTAGTAATTAAATTTGTTTATTCAAAATCCTTTTGCCTTCCTTCCTGACTGAAAGTCATCAGCTATTTGAACTCTCATAGGCATCATTTTATTTTATCGCACACACTGTTGGTCTCATCTTTATTTCTGGTTCATGATGTTTTATGGGTTTTAACCACTATTTTAATCTCTTTTTAAATATTTAAATATATTTGTTTGTCCATGCTTTTTATTTATTTATAGGTCATTGTCCTGGTTTCGGCAGGGATAGAGTTAATTTCTTTTCTAGTAGCTGGTACAGTGTTTTGGATTTAGGATGAGAACAAAGTTGATAACGCACCGATGTTTTAGTTGTTGCTAGGTAATGCTTACACTAGCCAAGGACTTTTCAGCTTCCCATGCTCTACCAACTGAGAAGGCTGGAGGTGCACAAGAAGCTGGGAGGGGGCACAGCCAAACTGGCCAAAGGGACATTCCATACCATGTGACGTCATGCTCAGTACATAAACTGGGGAAAGCTGGCCGGGGGGGCCGCTGCTCGGGGACTGGCTGGGCATCGGTCGGCGGGTGGTGAGCAATTGTACTGTGCATCACTTGTTTTGTGTATTATTATTATCATATTATTATTATCATTTTATTTCAATTATTAAACTGTTTCTATCTCAACCCACGAGTTTTTCTAACTTGTGCTCTTCCAATTCTCTCCCCCATCCCACCGGGTGGGGGGGAGTGAGCGAGCGGCTGCGTGGTGCTTAGTTGCCGACTGAAATTAAACCACGACAGTCATGAATTCTTCCTATCTGTACATGGTCTGTATGCAGAGGGATAGCTAGTTTAGAGGTATGTGCATATTTTGGAGTACATAAATACATTAAATCCAACCCTTTGGTTTAAAGGGCCATAAGGTGATAAGACCAGGTAACCATTGGTTAGGAAATGCCATCATTAAGTATGAATATACAACTTCAGTTAAACCTTGTGTGCACACGTTATCAAATAGCCTTTAATTACAGAACAAGAGATTTTTTTTCCATGTGCCCTCTTTACTATGCAAAAGCAATTGTATTCATTGAATCCACGTCTTGCATTTTCCCCCTTCAACCTCACTGATCGGTATCTGTTTTCATGCTTTGTTTAGCACACCATCTTCCAACAGTGCTCCAAATATAGCTTCTCTGGCTTTTATGAGATTTCTTCCCAGATATCAGAACACTTACATGTTTGTGATGCTTTTTAGGAGTATCCCAAGTTGTGGATTGAGATCCTTTGAACACCTAGATTAAATACCAAATGAAACAATGCTGCAAACATTGCTTCACTAAACAGCTGTTTGGAGAAGAAGATGTTATTCTCCCCCTACAGGTAGAAAAAGTGACAATAGTCATCATGATTTCTTAGCTTCCTGTTGTCCAGCTATTTTTTTTATACACCATCTCTCCCAGTCTCTGAAAACTAGTTTCAATTTCAGATCTCTCCCAGGAATATTGGTTTCATTCAAACCTAGGAGCACATATGTGGTCTATACATGCATCTTGTCCATGCTCCAACTCCAAACTGAGATGACACAGCAGAGAAACATCAGCTTTCTGCACCCTCTTCTCCAGCCTCTCACATGGTTTCCATGAAAGGAAGGCCCAAGCTGTAGGCCAGAAGATAGCTGTGAGCCACTTAGAACAGACTCCTCACCTGGACAGTAAGGGAAACTGGACCACAACCTTAGTCTATTCATCATTTCAGCCTTCTTTCCTGCTAGTTTTACTCTTGATTTACAGCATCTTAATGAGCCCTATTGGCTCTTTGAATAAATTTCAGGACTAATCAGCTCGTTTATCTCAAGGTCCCCTGGGTCTTTTACCTAACAGGAAAAAGCACTACAGGTTTCTTCACAGCTGGGAACGGTGATGACACTGCAGTACTTCATGGTCAATAAGAAGAACAGTAAGAAACATAGGGAGGAATAGCTGAAGTCCTGGCAAAAACAAGCAAAATTTGTTCGTCAGCCATATTCAGACTAGAAGGCACTGCCTGAGTTGTATTGGTACATCTAGAGACATTCCTTGTATCAGTATGCTGCCATCATATCTCTGTTGGTCTGGCTTTCATTCCATCAGAATTTGAAGGAAGATGCCCCCCCTTCACCACGCCAGGATCTGGGTATCAGACCAGAGAAGGGAGGATTGCTGCTCTCAGTGCTGATGCACACTGACAAACGAGCGTGGAGCAGAAGTTGTGGGGAGAGGCGTACTCGGCTCCTGCTGCACCAGCTTAGCATGAGCTCAGTGAAGAGAGAGGCTTTGGAAGGTCACCTGCCCAAAATAAAATTCAGAGCATTGGTTAACAAAGATTTTTCATTTATTTATAGCTTAGCTACTTATGCTGGGATTTTCAATGAGACAGCAGCAAGAGATCTATCACTAACAAAGCTCACAAACTGCCAAAATTGAAACACTTACTTCAAAACACGGTTTCCATAAAACATGGTTCAATAGGGGCAAAACTGCATATTTTCCCTCTAATCTTTTTCATGAAAATAACTGAACCACTTTTTGCTGGGACTTATAAGTAAATCCCTCTCAGACGTATTCACAAAAAGAATCTCCTGAAACAGAGAATTGTCTAGAAACTTAAATAAAATTGCTTACCCTTGGCGAAGCTAAAGTACTGAAATGAGAGACTTACAGTATGAAATATCAGGCAAACTTTACTATTTTCAAACAGCTAGTCCTCTACACCCCATAAAATGCATATAACATACACAGTTGACCCCCCCCCACACACACACACACACAGTCTTATACATTAACTTATGTGTTTAGGTTTAAATTGATCATTTTCTTCCATGTTTTCTGACTTTCAAGGTGCAGAAAATAGAGTTTCAAGCACTGTACGAAATGCTGCAGACAGGTGCCTCATGTCAATGTGTATGTGGGTCTCATTCATTTTACAATATTCTGTGCAGGAAGGGAGTATTTGCTGGCAGCATTGCTTGAAACCCACCGCTCCCCTGGAAGGACACCTGAGAGACATGAATGTCATTTCAGCAAATGGCCACAAAAATTGCCCTGGCTTCTGTAAATGTACAAGTACCCACTATTGAACTCATTTTACAGAAGCTGCAACACTTTTAAGCTTTTATTTTCACTGGAAATTATGAACTTTGCAACAATACAGTGCCATTTTGGACCACTTCACTAAACCAGTACCACTCATGATGCTTCCTAGCTTTAGATGTTGAAAATTATGAGATTCAGAGCTGGGAATGGCTCTACCATTCTTAATGTAAATCTCACCAAGCACCATGTAGTTCAACATTTGTGAATGTGGACCAAGGGCAGATAGTACGCATAGGGCTTTATATTCTTCATGCTGTTTTCCCCTTAGTGTAAGGGCCCTGAGCACACCTCCCCAGAACTAGAAGTGAGAGCGTGTCCCTCCTTTCCTTTGGGATTTGCTTTTAAGCTGAGGCTTTACCGCTGGCCCTTGCCTGTGCTATGTTGCAGGTGCATCACAGCTACGTCTCTGCCTGGTCTTGTACCTCCTCTCTTCTAGCTTTCTTCACAACAGCTTTTACCAGCAAAGGTAGACTCAGCCAGATGAACTCCTTAAGTCCAGAAAGGGCATGCTCTAAGAGTCTTGAGACTTAGTACATGCATGCATTCTGGTAAATTAAATAAGCTCAAGAGTTTTACATTGCTACCTTTAGACTGGTGATTTTCTCAAGCGCCATTTGTACACTCTGCTCTTTTGATATCATGACCTTTCTAGTTCATTTCCATGCTCATGGAAGCCTTGGCTTTGCTTTGAGTTTCTTGCTCTTTATTTCATTGCTGAATGAAAATTCAGAGATCTCCATTGGTTTTCCAGGACTTCATGACTGTTTATAAATGGTACCTTTTTCCCTCTTTCCCATTAACTTTTTTTGCCTGCACAACTAGACAGACTTCAGCTCTCAGCAGTAACCAAACTACTAAATTTGTAAGACAGCAGTATCTTGGGGTATTTCATGGTTTGGTTTTGTTTCTCTATAGCGTATTTTAAAGAGAGCTATTTACTCTGGCTGTAAAGCCTAAGCCATTGGTGATTTAGAGCTATAACAATATTGATGCAGATGAGTCTCTGTGGAGATATTTGATGACATTATGTAAATGTAATCAATGGGCTCAATAAAGCGTAACAACAATAAAATACTGTTCACATTATATATAAATAAATGTACATGGACACATATATGTGCTTCCTGCATAATTACTGTAACTATGCCTATTTATACTACTGATCTTCCAGCTCTCTATATGCCATCTCTATAGTGTCTGTTTATGCAGCTTTATTGAATCCATAACATCTAACTAACTGATTAGGATCCTGACTTATGCCAGAAAAGCAGGAATCTTCTGAGAGGAAGGAAAAAGAAGTTGAAATTAAAGCAACTCAAAATTGTCAAATGTTACAGTTCAAAATTTTTAATGTTTGTTTCTTAAATCAGAAACATTTCAGTAATTTTTTGTGACATTCTGTCTACATTTTGACTTCAGTAGAAGAAGCTGAGTTTACAGTATTCAAAAGCAGAAAAAAAAAAAAAGGAATAAAATACTGTTAGAGTTTTTGTTGCCAGACTATGACGTTAACTCTCTAATCTAAAATTTCTGCAATTATGGCTTGGAGCTGGATTATCAGGTAGTACGATGTCTGAGCACATGAAGGAGAAACAAAGAATGGAGGAAGCTATGATAGACAATGCTTGCCTAACTTCAAGATACCTGTAATCTGCATAGACTGCTGGGAGAGTATATAGATGTTGAAATGTTTATATGTGAATCCTGATCTCACAGTACTGAACTAGGTCTCTCAACAAGACCTCAGTAAAAACTCTGGTCCTTCATGTTTCTCACTGTGAATTATTTAGGCTTCAATGTTATGTAGTGTGTCACTTCATGTTACTGCTTAGATTTACATTGGAGGTGATTAATAAGTTGGGGCTCAATGTGATCATAACTAGAAAATTACACAATGTGTATTATATTATGAAAATACATGGTATTTCTCAAAACATATGGTATGATATGATTTCAGTCATGAAGGTCATAAAAGGATGACAGCCACATAATACTACTCCTGGGACAACAATGGAAGAAAGCTAGTTTAGTGATTAAGGCAGAAACATGAGAACAAAGCTGGCTAGAAAAGAAAAATTGCATTTGGAAAAATGCTGATATTTCAACATTTGCTTCCGTACTGCTTCAGGATATACTTTTCATAATATCCTGTAGAGAGAACCAAGATTACTCCATCATCATTAACTAGGTTCAAGGAATGACGACTTTCATCAGGACACCACTTCTGATTTGATGCAAGAACTCACAGGGGTCTCCCTGTGAATGAATGAATTCAAAAGGTCTCCAAGTGCTAGGTGGTTAGTGAGGCTGTGCAGTCAGTCTCACTCTGGCCTAATTTAAATTTATTGCTCAAAATGGAACAGGTCCTAAAAGAGGGGATGATGCCCTAGCCCATCAGTTAGGACACTCAGGTGGAAAGTGGGAACTCAAAGTTCACTTGTCTGCTCTGAAAAAGCCATAAAGGTTGTCCAGGATGCCTTATGTTTCTCTTTGAACAAAAACTGCATCTTGGCACAATTTTTACTACAACAATTTGGCATGTGCCCAGGTCTTTGTCTTTGGGATACGTGAGTTCAAATACAGTCTCTTCTTTTTCTGTAGGTATTTTATACAGATGGTGGAAAGAGATAGTAGTTGACAATTTAGATTAAGTTTTAGCTGGGCTGAGTAGTCCTCTGGAGGTAATTATCTCGTTCGGATAGCTATTTAGTGAAGCAGTGTTGACTACACTCATAACTTATTTGTCTCATTTAGGTGTTTAATGTTCTCAACTATGAGTTTCACCTCTCCTCTTTAAATGCGTAATTCTCCCTCTCTCTGACATGGAAGCTATAAAGAGTCAATATAAAAATGATCACAAACCAGATGATAGATGCAGTTGGTTCTGTATTGGTACCAGAGCAGAGAAGTGAAGTATCTTTTAGTGTGGGGAACAGAGCCAAAATGAACACTGGAAATTATTTTTACATAGGACACAGGGAAAAAAAAGAAAATTGAGAGAGAAATTCAGAGACACAAAATTCACAGATTTCTAACAAAATAGAAGAGGGTGCACTGAAAAGGAGAAAAGCTGAACTGGAAGGAGGAAATGAGATGAAGAATGGACATGGGACAGTACACGGTCTGATAAAAGACAAGAAGCAACCTCTGTTACCGTGTTTCAGTATCACTTGACTTCAAGTGCCACTAGGAATGTAAACAAAGGGAAATTTTAATTAAATTCCCCTCCCTTTCTTCCAACCTCTTCAAAAAGTATTTGGGTCAAATTTCAGGCAAAGAACTGGAGGGGCTTTTTTTCTCAACCCAAGTGAGGTGCTCGTTCATAGCACAAGTTTGAATTCATGAAGGTAGCTATGTTACTAGTATTCATGTTTACATTCCTCTTTTCTTTTTGAGTTCAATTATCATGTTATCAGCAACTTGCAACTCAACGTAGAAACTGTTTGAGAAAAAGTTTGGTCCAGTGATAATTCTTTCTTTAAAAAGAAGAAAAAAAAAAAGGGGAGAGAGAAAAGAAAGCCATAGAAGTCTTTGAAACAGCTGGGGTCAAAGGAACTGTGCTTTTTTCTAATTGTCCCAATAAATTTTAAAGATGTTATTACTCTGTAGTGATTAAGAAATGGTAAAAAGAGATGCAATGCTATAACATCAAGGCCATCAAGCTTAATAGTCCTTAACTGATTGTCACCCCGCCCCAACAAAAATAGACATGCTGTTCTCTCCTTTCCCGTCCCTCCTCCATTACCCTTCCCCCCTCACTCGAAGGCTTCTAAAAGCACCTCCAGCCAAGCCAAGGGGAATTTATACTTCCTGCAATAAAATCCAAAGAACAGAACAGCTGGCAGCTGAACTTAAGATTGCTAAAACAAACATTGTGACATTGATGTGGGGAGGGATTTGGTTATTATTACAACACGGCATGGCTGGTTCTGCAGGGAAAAGATACAAGTAGAGCTTTTTTTTCCAGCATGCAAACAACAGACTTAAAAAAAAAACCAGTAAAACAACAGCACTATTTGCTCTAAAAATATCTAGAATAACAAAAAAAAACAATGGGCAAATTTCACAATGTTGTCTGCGTAAAATTTAGAGTTGAATGACTGAAATTACATGAAGATTGTTCCACAGAGATGCTGTTGCCAATAGGCCAGACAGGATCATTATTAATTCATCTACTCTGACAAGTAGAAAATATGCAAATGAATACATTATATCATAACAATCCTAGACATACCACACTCAATTTCTCCAGTATGTTGAGTCCTGTTGTCTGTGATAACTTATAGCAATCTTCCAGAAACCAGCCAACTTTAAGTTGAAGGCTTCATCAGACAGCCCATCACTAAACAAATCAGGGTAGTGATGGAGTAATAATAACTAATCAAAGGTTGGATTGATGACAATGGTTGGTAAACTTATAACAATAGCAAGTGGATTAATACTCCAATATTACATGCTTTTTTGGTTATTATTTCACAGCAGAATATCTTACGTTGTAAATCCCAGCGTAAGTATCCCTGTTTCTATAAGGTTCAAGGGCAACCTCTAATGTTTGTTTAACTCCCCCCTAAAATCTGGAATTCACAGGACAGAGAGTTAGGAGAGGTAGCTTCCTCACTGCCACCTCTCCCCCCTGAGGTTAGGCACCTAAATTAGTGTCCTTTAAATTAGATAGTTTATTAGATAACTACAGTCACACTTTCCAAATAACTCTGCACTGAGAGCACTGACTGACTGCTCTTGACTTTTTCCCAAACCTGATGCCTTCTATTGATGTCTTCAAAATACAATGATGTTTTTGTCTGCAGGATCCCATTATAATAAGCACTGTAGCCTTAAACACTGTGTAGGGTTAAATAAACAATCTAAGTTCTTGTTGTTTGCACTTGCTGTTCTTTTATCCTGTGTGAAAAGAGACATTATCTGGCATAATTTGCGCTGAGTTGAATCTATTTTTCTGGGTGGAATTAAAAGCTTGAGGTGATATTGCAAGACTGCACATGCTGGAAAATGTTACAGTAATGACATAGAAAATTACCAGCCATCCAAAAAGGTATGGAAAAAAAGAGAGAGAATTTCCTTGTTCTATGCTGAGAAAATGGGTTCAGGTTTGGGTTAATCAAAGATTTAATCAGAAGTGTCAAGATCTCAATTGAAGAGAGATAAAAAGCGTATGAAATACAGGTTGCCATTGTTTGGAATGCATAAAATAAATTAATAAAATAATATAAAACCCCATTCACACTTTTTTTTTTTTAAGGTGAATCTGTTTGTTCACACCTGTCCCGAAGTTAAGCAGCTCTGGCTCCGAGGGAAAGGAAACGTTCTGCTTCAGATTCCAGCCATAACAACCTGTCTGTTTACCACCATCTTCAGTTAACAATGCTGCACCCAGGTCATTGCACATTGCGTGGACCTCTTCCTGGTGGATATAGTAGAGGGCAAAGATAGACTAATCTCTCAACTGCGCAAGAAAGGAGTGGTGGAACATAGGTTAGTAGCCTAGGGAGAAAATAACACCTCTGCTTCCTAGTTAGGTGGAGAATCAGCAGTCCCCACAACTCCAGATGCTGCTTCTGACACCCAGATGGTTCCTTGGTGGTTTTTACCTTTTCCGAACAGGTGTGAAAAATCTGTTTGATGATGAATTGCACTAGGTTTCATGGTTGAGTTTTCAGTTAAAGAAGAGAAACCCACTGGTGCTTTTTCACCTGAGAAGCTTTGTCAGGGACATTGACATAACCCAACGATTAACCACATTATCTTCCAGGTTCATTGTTTAAAATAGCTTTCTAAGTTTCAAAACAAATACACAGGGCTGCAACAAGGCCCTTAAAAGAACAATTCTTGGTCATATTTTAATTTATATGTAGCTGAATACAATACAGTTCTGCAAGCATCCACACTGAGAACGATACTTCCCATCACAGACCCTTCCACTTGTGTCTTTGAAACTGGAGTTTAGGTTCTGTTTTAGCTTAAACATGAGCTCTAAGTTTGGCATTAGTT
Source organism: Aptenodytes patagonicus (assembly GCF_965638725.1). NCBI lineage: Eukaryota > Metazoa > Chordata > Aves > Sphenisciformes > Spheniscidae > Aptenodytes > Aptenodytes patagonicus. Next base: position 10,242,847 of record NC_134950.1, on the reverse strand, counting down.
TTAATGGAGCTAAATGTATGCAGGAAGCTGCCTACAGGTTTGACTAGCTTTCTGAAGCAGAACACAAGAGAGACATCCTGAAATGTATGGTTTTACAATCATCGTACAAGCTGGGCACTTCTTCCTTTGAGTCTAAACTAATTCTGTGATGTAAGTACACAAGAGCAGCTACACCATCTCACACCAAAGGTCAGTCTAGCCCTGTTGTAGATCCCTGTGGAAGAGCTAGGGAAAGTATTCAGGGATACTTTCCCAGAATACTATCCCAGCTGCCAATAATTTGTAATTCAGTGATGTTCTAAACCAGACTTAGAATTTTTGTATTTTATAGCCCTCAATGGATTTTTCCTTCACGAACTGGTCCAGTTCCTTCCTGAACCCAGATCCCCCACATCCTGTGGGGAGCAGTCCTACAGTTTAACAATATGCAGTGTGAAGAGTTGTCTCTGGGCTTGCTTCCTGATACTTTCACATGACGTCCTCTTGTTCTGCAAGAGGCAGTGAAGAATTACTACTTTTTCACTTTCCCTGTATTGCTTATGATTTTACAGACTTTTATCATTACTGCCTATTCTCTGGGTTGAAGAGTCGTAATCACTTAGTAGTTACCCAACAGGAGCTGTCCATACATTTTATCATCCATTCTCCAACCTAGTGCTCTCGTGCTGCAGATAATGTGATCTCTCAGATTAAATTTAAACTGTATGGCTAGATCAGCCTTGTCACAAAGAGTTTCAGCACTCCAGGTAGGACCTTCCTACAGAACTCATGCTGACTTTGAGCCTTTTGTGGAAATTATAACATTGATGTTATTCTAAATGAGCATCTTTCTACAGGTCTTCATGCTCTGTCTTCTGCTGGGATGAGAAGCAGAAATATATAGATCTTCCAAAGTAAGACTGGGGGGAAAAGGGGGGGGACAGGACCTTGCTACCATACTGTGCATTGAAATAATCATAAGAATATGTAATTTTTTAAATAATCTGCCACTGAAATGGCATAAAGTCACCTACTATGTCTAGTACTATAACTTGCACTGCCTCAGGATTTCATTCTATCTATATTCATGTTGGTTTCTTTGGTACCTTATTCTTTGTTCATGAGCTGTTAGAGACATGTACAGCTCTTAGCTGCAAGAGGCCAATGTAATCTCCAACATAAACAAAAAAAATAGTAACAAGTGTTTATCCATTTGATTGTTTTTCTGTATTCAGTGGAACTTCAGTAGCCCAGGAACTTCACCCGCTCCCGCGAGTCTGACCATGCCCTTTCCCTCCCAACCAGAGCCTAGCATTTTACACTGTCACTTCCCCACATCCTCAATCAGCCCAGCCAAATCATTCCCTGGTTACTTATAGTTTGGAAAGGAATAATATAGATAGTGTAAATGTTATCCAAACAGTAGCAAAAAAATTGCTTATGATTTTACCAAAATGATGTATCTTTATCCAATATAAAGATATTGACAGTTCCGATCAGTTCCATGTTTTATGGTTAATAATACCTGATGTCTCTCCATTAGCAGATTGTGATCTTAAACCTATGCAGCTTTAACTAACTTAGTAGGAAGATATACTTAAGTCTTCAAGGTTGAAGTGTTACAGAGGCACCATGTTGTGCATAAGGCTAAACCATCTAGGGACTGTTTGTGTGGTGGCAAGGAAGCAACATGAAGTGTAGGTCATTGCATCTCAGTGCTGCTTCACACAAGCCTGTGTACGAAAATCATTGCCCCTTGTGCATATGGAGCAGTAATGATGTAATGAAAACTTATATGAATATATGCTTATAAGCTTTTATGTATATGTCACTATCAGTACTTTTGCCATAGGCGTTTAGAAGGGGTGATTGGCTGATAGGCAACTTCTAACTGTGTTTTAAAGGGTGTCTTTTAATGCACTTTTTAAAGGACTGATTTTTCACTGGCAGCCATGATAATAATAATATTCTTCTATTCTCTTTTAGGATGTCCCAGGAACACAGGACAATTTTTCAGCTGTTTTTAGTTAAATAAACATATGTGCCTAAGCACCCTGGTCTTGTTCATGACTCTGCTGTGGTAGGGAATAAATGGCTGGTCCATATCCCAAAGAGGTAACAGTCTAAATTAGAAGACTGAAGACAGATGTAGGTAATCAAACATACAAACTACACCAGAACAACAAAATTACTTCTCCTGGTAGACAGTTATGGGTCTATTAGGCAAAAAATGCTTTGGAGACATCAGTATGTGCTTTCCGGACACGGAAGTTTTTGGAGTTATGTCATTGGCTGTACTGGCCACCATTAAAATATCCACAGTTCTTTTTTGTCACCTAGTGTTGCCATAGAGTAGTTGGAGGATAAATTAATCCATGGAAACTACTTTGGAAATGCTCTATGGCAGAACACAGCTGCATTGTTAAGGTAAATGTGATGAACAGGGCTGAACTATGTCCTCTACTGCAGGTCTGGGGCAGGTTGTTTGCCAGGGAAACACTGAAGTTTCTTGAAGTGTGCTTAAAAAAGGTCAAGAAAAGAAATGTTGAAATATTGAATAAAATACTTCAGCAGAGCTCCTTGAATTAGGCCAGTAAACTCTGCTGAATTGCTTGTGTAAAAATATAATCTTTTGCATTAAAATTTAATAACACTCAGTTCTGTGTTCTGGTCCATGTTTTTTCAAGTAGCAGCAGGCAATAAGAGACGAGAAATTTCACCTAAGCAGGAGGACTGCTGGTTGAAGAATAATTAGCCACTAGAGTTTCTTAACGGTGTGCCAGGATTGTGTCTTACAGACACTCCCCATAAGGAAATGAAGCTGCATCAGCCAGAAAACTCCTTGGTAGCTTTCAGAGAACAGTAAGAGCATTAATTGCTGACTCTGTTTAGTATATGCAGTATACTCCCACTTGGGAAGGAGGTTCAGCCAGGTGTGTGTATTGTTTGAGAGAAAGGTACAGGAGGAACATATCTTTATCCTAAGCCAAATTTTAGACAGCTACAGCCAATACTGGGAAATGGGAAGGGGGAAAGAGCAATAACACTGGCTAATGGGGTTCTGAAGAGCCCTGCTCATGAATGGAGAAATGAGGAATGCAGAAACAGTTCCTCATTTTTTAAGTTATAGAGTTACAGCAAGGTTATCTTACTGGACCTTTCTAGCAGTTTTCTTACACTGTGTACCATCTGAACTTAGTCTATAAGCTTTCTAAGTCAAGGGCAGTCTCTAATTAAGTACTCCCCCTTCTGGGCTAGGACCACTGAACACTATTTTAAGACAAGTGATAAATTAAAAATGCAGAAAATGCTGATTCTTGGATAAGCTGATTTGCAGCCATTTCATCTGGGTTATCTCTGCATAAATTTGTTAGTAAGAAAGTTAATGTTTTGTCCTTTAGAATATCTTCCCTTTTTCATACACAGAAGCTCATTAATGGAGGTTATGTACTTCCAGTGGAGGCCTGTATTGCCATTAATATAACAGCCTCCAGGGAGCAACCAGAGATACCGCACAGGTAGTCTTGTGTAACAGAAGGAGAAATGTTAAATGTGAAGCTAAACCCTTGTGGACAGTTTGGTCACATGGATTTGTTTCACTTCTACCCACTGCATTAGTGACCTTACAAGTTAGTTCATTAGGGTCTTACGGTATGGTTGCTCGTGGTGAGAAAGGAAGGAAAATACCTTTGGGAACTGCAACCCTACACAGTCAGGGATCACTGTACTAGCATCAAACTAGGAACCCTTGTACCTGTGGCTGTTTTCATTGACAAGGTTTTATTGTTCTTTACCTTTGAGAAGAAATCAATGGCTGCATTTTTTTTTTCCCCAAGCAATATTTATCTTCAGCAGTTTTAAAACCAAAGCCCATGGAAGTCAATTAACATTGATTTCAGTGAATTTGAGGCTGGGGCCAACTGTCTGTGTATCCCAACAGCAGAAGAAGGGGCACATGCTGTCTTCTGTTGCTTCTGTGCTGAGGTAGAAATCTTGTAGATATTCTGCACACATGGGCAGGACAATGCATGGCAGGAGAAGAGGCTGCCCTGAGGTTAGCTATGGCTATAACCACTTAAGTTTAATCCATTGTAGCCTAAGTATTAAAACCCATCCTTGGTTTCCAATATGATCCACATGCCAACAGTTGTTAAATTTTCATCGTATTTAGGATGACAAATTATTTAATCTGGATCATCTGACTTTGCCAGCCATAGGACACAAATCCTAGTTTCATGACTCTCTTTTGGAGGCCAAATTAGAGACCGGGTCCAGAGCTAACTGCCAGACTTAGCTCATACACAGGGGTCCTTGTGTTCTCCCATGTCTACACAACAGTCGTGGTGGCTGGGCTCATGTGTCCATCAAGGGTTGTCATTGGAGCAAGCTGCAATTATGGCAGCATATTCACTGCCAAAACAGATGTCCCTGTCTCCTCTGTGGGGATTTGGTCCACAGGCCAGAGCCAACCCACAGGCCTCCAGCTGGCCTTCCTGATTTAGACCTTTCAAAAAGCTCCAATTAAATAAATAATTGTTATATAATGGAGTAAAAGCTCTGACCTACAGTTGCTTACAGAAAGATATTACCTTCCAGACTCAACTGAAATTTAAGAATATAATAAGGAAAGATAAATCTGTTTCTGACACAAAGACCAGGAAAATGCATGAGGACTTTTAATGAATGAGAAGATATAAAACAGTCCCTTCAGACCAGAACGTAAAATTAAAGTAGTGGGAAACAGACCGGTTTTTTCCTTAAAAGCCTGCAGTTTCTAACCTGCTGGGAAGAAGGAAATGCTCTAAATTCTTCCCTGGTTAAAGTGTTGCAGCAGAAGAAGATCCTGACCAAAGGGACACGGAGGGTCCTGCATTTGACATTTATGAGTGGGAGGCAGCATTACCAGATGTTCATAAAAGTGCAGCTTCCAAATTAAGTTCCATGAAGCCAAATATCTCATTTCATTTGGTTTTCTGTTTCCCCTATTGACTGAGATACAGCAGGATCTACCAAGAGGATAATCCCATACTGCAGGGGGCTGGGGTTCAGCAGCTAAGAGGGCTTTTCCGTCTCTGACTGCAGTTAATCCTCAAGCTTTTATGTGAGAAAGTACAGGAGACTGCAAGCTGCAGATGGATGTATCTTCACATATGACCTATGTACAATCCCATGTCAGCCCAATGTAGTGTATGGTCAGACCTCACTTGGAGAAAACCAGCTCAGGTACCAAATCAAGTCAGTACAATATTTTTCTTGACTTTTCCCTGTTATCTGGAGTGGGGCATCTGGACGGATTGGACTTCACCCACACCACTGTCCTCAGTGTTTCCTCAGTGAGTATCTGTAGCTGCATGTCCTCCCTGTCTGGGCAGCAGGTTGGAGACACCAGTGCTCCTCAGACTTCATGTAAGGAGCAAAGACATTCAATTTCTGGATCGCACTCCAGAGACCTGGCTCCTAAATGTCAAGCATTGCAGCACATTACTTCTAGGCTCCTAAATTTCTTTTCAAATCTGACCTTAAGCAACTCTGAGTTCTAACAGTGGTCTTATTTAGCAGCAAGACAGATGGCCTCAGTCTCTTTTGCTACCTGATGTACAAGGGATCTATTAAAGCACTTGATGTGACTTTGCATCATGTGGATGCAAGGAAACAATTTCACAAATGCAACTTCACACCCTTAAAAGCTAGAGCAGCCACACACACCGACCCCGCCATTTTCCCCTGCTTTTCTCTCCTGCACATGGAGGGAGGATCCCAAGGGGATCCTCTTATTGGGAGCTGAAGAACACATAGAGCCTTGACACAACTAGCTGTACAAAGGCTACTATCATCCCAAATTCCCATTGCAATTAAGTGTGTGTCCATATGCACATACACATATGTATAACACAGTGTGCCTGAAAACCTCTTCCTTTGTGTATTGCTAGTCCCTAGGTCATAGGATTTAAACTCCCTCTTCTGCCTTTTTAAACAGACACCATTCCCTGTCATTTTTTTCTAACAACAGCTGTGGGCCGCATCCTGCCAGCTGTTTGGTAGGTGTCTGGATCAGCTGTTAGGGCTGCATGTCAGCTGGAGCTGGAACAGGGCCTCTTGGCTCAGCTACAAATGTCCTCACATATCTTGGTTAGGGCTACTCCTAAACAAGACTTGCATTAGGTCTCAAGATGAAGGTATAAGTTTTGAAGTGAATTAATCATCTCCATGGGAAAACCAGGAAAGGAAAAGAATCACTAAGATGATGAATTGCTCAGAAAGTGAGTTTGGGTTGTGTGTGTATGCGTCACCACAGATGGATTTCTTACATCTGTGCAACAAATGTTATGTATTTCAGGTAGGAACCCTGGTTTGCCAAAGCCCAGCAAAACAAGGTTGGTGGAGATTTAGTGCTGAATTTTCAAATCCAGTGAAATGGGACTGGTAACAATATCTTCAACTGCTTTAAATCACCTTAGTTTATTGCATGCAGTCTTTGCAAACCAGGGTTGCAGGCTAGTCAAAGAAGAATGGAGAAGAAGACTAGCCTAAGCAGAAGGCAAAATGGGACCCTTCCAACTTTAACATGCTGAAGAGTATAAAATCCAGGCCAGAATTGTAACTACTGAGAGCACAGGTGAAGCAGGACAGCTACATGCTCCCCCTGATACTGTGGGACTCCACCACTGTAGAATTCACCAGGTACTGAGAAACAGCATGTTGTTGCACAGGTAGCCTGCAAAACAAGAATCGAGTGCAAGCCAGGATGGTGATGGTTTTCTTGACAGTTTAAATCCCACCATTCTTAGTAACTTTGCTACTTTGCTTGCAAACTGACTCCCAAGGCCTTCCCAGGTGTCTAAAACATCGGCTGTCAACTATCCAGCTGTCAAAACATGTAGCTTCACCTCTGACAGCTTCTTTGATGCAATTTAAAACCTGCCAGTGCAAAACTCCGTGGCATGTTGGCATATGGCAATGCAAGGACTGCAAAACCTATGCTCAATGCAATATGAACATCAGTAACCAAGGACTGGCTTCCTCAAATTCAGACTAAATTATTCCTGTCTCTGTGTCATCATATTATTCACATCCATTGCTAGGAGGAGGTGAAAGGAGTCACTGTCTCCCATCTAAGAGCTGGAAGTTACTTTCAGATTGCAGGGCCTCCAATATACATAGGAGAACAGCTCCTGGTCAGATGTGCCAGCGCTTGTCCATATCTGGTCTGTGGGTTTCATGACAGAAGCATGAGAGCTGGGAGCTCCCAGCTCTGCCCTGCTAGGAGTTACTTCAGGGGAGAATGGGGTTGGGGATGAGCGAGCCTGGCAGAGATTAGATTGGGGATTCCTCTTCCTTTTTTCCTTTTTCTCTCTTCCAAAACGCAGGTGCATGCCACTGTGCCTGTGATAACATAACTGATAACCGAGCAGAGCTGAAAGCTGGAGCAGCACAACCTCCTTTGTGTGCACTCTGCATTGACGGGGTGCATAAGCAGGGCTTCTCAGGGGATGTGCATCTGAGAGTTACTGCCTGCTAGAACCCATGCGTGCTGTTGTTACCCACATCAATGAGACAGGTCAGTCAGGGGCATGCCGACTTGTTCTTTTCCCTCTGTCTTCACTGTGCAACGCAGATGTGGCATGAGGCCCCTTTCTGCCAGGGGCAGCATTCTGCATGGACAAAGCAGGGTCAAGCACGTGTCTTCACCGCTGGACAGAGATGAGAGGGGTGGTTAGCAGAAGACAAAGGAGGAGAAAAAAATCTCTGCTCTATCTATTTCTGATTGTTTTGTTGTTGTTGTTGTGGAGGTTGCTGATTTATGTCTGTCTGTCTTCGAGCTCTTCTAGGCAGGGACTGTTTTACCCTCTGTGCTTGTGCAGTGCTTAAGACCACAGACACGCTATGCTATCACAACAGTAGTAACAATAGTGGGATTAAATGTGAAGCTTTAATATGCTACGTATCAAGCAAGCCTGCATTCCTGCAAAAATCACCAGTGAATGCATGTGCAGAAAGATCTGTGTGAACTCGGTATTATCCGACCAAGAAGGGACCTATAGAGAACTGAGTTGGTGGAAAGCAGGACAGTAGCAGAGCCCACGCATGTGGCCAGAAGGAAGACAAAGAGGCTCTGGGAGTTACATAAAGCCCATTGTTTTCTGTCCACCAGATTTTTTTTTTTTTTTTCCTAGTGGCAAACACACAAATGTGTGAGTCTCTTCAACCTCAGTCATGTCACAGACAAAGCAATAGGATAGAGATGAAGGGAAGAGTGATGCCTTGCAAGCAAGTCCAGTGGCAATTCTTCACTTCCCAGTAGGACAAGTTTTAAATCTAGAGGTTATATATCTATATGTGTGGGTGCACATATGACAAAGAGATATTTCAGGTGCTTTCCTTTATGTAACCATGAGCTCTATCCAAGCGTCTGCTGGATCAGAGCCAGCCAAGTGAAAGAACGTAACAAAGAAACATACAGAGGATGATGCTTTTAATCCTGGCAAACTTTTCATTGTTCTGATTTTCTCAGTCCTGAACCCTCCCAGCTAGCATTTATCCACTTATCGTCTGGTCACGAAATGAGCTTTCCCCCAGTTCTTCAAAAGACAAACCTCTCTTCCACCACCAGAGCCTAACTTTGATCTCTGGGCTCTGCAGGGCACTTACCCAGACAAAAGTGCATTCAGAGATGTCCACACCTGTTCATGCCTTAAAATTCCACATCTGGTTATTTCAGACTACATCAGCTGTATGCCTCCGTCTCTCACTGCCTCTTTCTCTCAGAGTTGGCACTCCCAGCTCCTCGGCGTGCAGAGCACAGCTGAACCAGCGATATGGTGACTTTCTGATTTTAATGTCTGGACACTGCTGCCATTTCGCCCCTACTTACTAGCACTGCTTTTCTGCAAGCTCAAAAGGGGCATCTGTAGCATGCTTTCTCCCCCTCCCTTCCCCACCATGCATGTGCGTATCATCACTCAGGGTTTTGAAATTTGGGTGTCAGATCGGTGTGTGTCAGTAACAGACCTCCATGAGCTTTTCAAGCAGGGACCAGGAGGATGTACTTGCAGTTGAATAGTTTGAATGGAAAAAGACCCAAAAAAGTAAATTTGGGTGAAAATGCACATCCTGACTGTGAACAGAAGGTCATCAGGGTACTTTCCTATATGTCAGCTAGTTCCAGAAGATAAATGCCAGCTTTCGCTGAATGAAACAGAAGATAAGTGCTTAGAGACAGCTAAGGAGCCAGGGGTGGGTGGCCTAATCCTTCAGCTGTTTCTTCCAAGTCTCCATAAGTGTTCCCACTCCTGTGGTTTTCAGAGATTTTCCTTCGAGACTAGTCAACAGCCTGATAGCATTTCACTATCAGGTGTTTTCTCAATGTCTCCTGTTACCTTCAAAAACCATAAAAAGAAGGATTTCTTCTCTCTTTCTTCTTTTCTGTTTGTACATGGCTTCCAGTCACACATTTTCTTCTTATGTCCATTAGAGGCTGGCAATGGCACACTTTTCTAAGTGATGGTTTACATGACTTCCTATATAAATCAGTGGAGTTTAATAACTGCATAATTAATCTATGTCATGTCTCTAAAATCACATTCTTTTTGCCGTTGATTGCTCCTCCTTGAATTGCTCTGTTTTCTAGTATCTCCCTCAGTAAGGTGGCCATTGCCCAGTGAAATTTTCCAAATTAAAAAAGCACCAAAACCAGAATGTTTCAAGAAATAACCACGTTTATAGGTCTTTGTTACTTCTCTGTTATGACTGTAGCTTCACATCCAATTTCTTGCCCACCTTCATATTTGCACTCCTGTTGGCACACTGACTCCTGATTTGAAGGTCAGTCCTGAGTTTGTTTCTTCGCCAGTTCTGAGACAGTTTTCCACTATATTCTCCAAGACTTCAAGTGGCACAGTCATCTCAGCAGCTGGTCCTCTGAGTTCATTTTCATTTAGACAGGTGTTTTTCCAACTGTTTTGAACCAAAAAACAACACCTTTTACAGGAAGTCTTAGGACAATTTTATGCAATGCTGCCACAGTGGCATGTCATTTAAAAGCAAATAAGGATCAGGCTGAACACTGAAAGTGCTCTTATTTCTCCCATTTTGTTTGCAGCTGTGGGAATGGGGTGTTTGTTTAATTTTTATATTTTTGCAGACTTTTCATGGATTGTCTTGTTGAGACTTATGTGCCACCACTGGTCAAGAAGCTACCAACCAAGTATATCGATCTAAATCAGATTTTTATACATTGTTATTTTCATATGCTTTGTTCTTCTAGAAGGAGCTATTCTTAAACAGGCCACAGAGTTACCTTTATCTCTTTCCTCTTTTTTTTTAGAGTGCTTCCAAAAGTTTGACATTTTAAAATTACTGTTATCAGGAAGGGAGATAAAATTCCATAAATAAAATAACTCAGATGTGCTAGAAGAAATAATATGGCTCTGACAGCAGGTCAGCTGTGTGAGGACATATAGCTATAAAAAGAAGTCCTTCCTAGCTGACTCCAGCACAATCTACATATATGAAACTCTTAGGATTGAAAAAAGCACTTTTCTCCCTATGAGAAAAACACCAGAATACAACTGAGCTGAAGGATTTTCACAGGTATTGACTCACAAAATCTGTACCTTGGAAATGATAAAAATACACTTATTGGAGTCTCATATTTGAAACATTTTGACACAAAACACATGAGGAGTTCCTGGAGCTGGGCATATGCTCATCTCTCTTACCAAAGCAGGTCTTCAGTCTCTATTCAGAGCACTTTTCTTTCCCAGTGAAGCTAACAACACAGCCTGGTCTCTACCCAGAGGGAATCCAGTCTCTCCCACAGATGACAGAGCAAAGAGCAGTGGGCTCCTCTTGACCTACCCTGACAGAGGTGTTGGGCAATGGGTTCCCACAGGTTACTTGGGGTAGGTTGGACGTATCACTTGGCTGTATAGGAACTGGCAGCGCTCTCCCTGGACAGGGCAGATGGGTGGCGGGGAGGAGCTGACAGCTCTGGAAGAGAAAGTCTGAGCTAGAGTTTGTTATGCCTTTGCTAAAGGAGCTTTGAGATGAGACTGACAGCGAGCTGATATGGATGAGTAGCTTGTCTTCTGGAGCAAGGTAGGGTTTGCTTTTTATCCCCTTTACAAATGCACACAAAGGAGAAAGGTACTGCAGATCAGCTGGCAGAGGGGCACAATTACTTGCAGGAGATGCCATTGCAATAACAGAAGATACATTTCAGTGGATGACCAACAAGAAGTTGCCTCCCTGGCTGCCACTAATGCTTTATCACTCAAGAAAACATTCCTTGTTTGTATTTACCTTAACCAAATGCTTTATCAGTGAGAGAACAATTCCTGAGGCATCAGCCAGCCTCCTGTTAAAGGTTGCACATTGTGCTGTGGCTGGGCATGCAAACACAGGCTACAAGGCTGTCAAAAAAGCCAAACCATAGTAGTTGGGGATCAAAGAGTTTGAGACTCTTCTGGGAGCACCCTACTCTACAGATCACACCGACTGCATGCAGAAAGCAGCCTGAAATCAGGGAAAGGCCTCAGCAGGAGGGGGATGAAGATTTGCCTTTCCCTCCTCTATAAACTATTGTTACACTTCAGGGATCTTTGATCTCACTACAAGGGATTGAAGGGAGGGAAGTACTGGGAGGACTCTTTGTTCCTGTCAACACTATCTCAGTTCTTCATCTGAGATGCAGCAACAAGTTTAATTCAAAGACAAATCGTGTGAACTCCATGTGTGTTCCTAGGCCCAGAATCAAGGATATTCTCAGATGAGAATAAATTACAAAGCACGATGGAAAAAGGGAGTGAGTTTACACTGCTGTTAGCAAAGTTACAACCTGATACTCTTAATAATTTTAATAACCTCATATTGTAATTCCTCCCTAAAACTGTTGTCTTTGGTGCAGACAGAGGACAGACAGGATTGCCTTTTTACCTAGCCAGTTTCCCCTGATGTGATGGGAGTGGCAGTGATGTCAGTGTAATGCCCTGAAGAATAATAATGAAGGTTTAAAAAAATACAGTAACACAAAGAAATGCAGTGCTGTGACCACAGCTGGTCTACAGCTCCTTACCCACTGTAGAAACTTGGGCAGGGAAAGGGAGGGGGAGGGTTTTTTGCTGCATTTTCCAGAGCCCATAATCAAGATCGTGAAACCAAAAGGCTACTAACTTAATGGATATAGCTAAAGCTGAACAACAAAGTTCCTGTTTCTGTTCCTATTTGTTCCTGTGTAAACCTTTTAATATACATGACCAGATACTGAACGCATCAGGTGCATGAATCAGTTGCGTTTACATATGTGAGTCTGTGTTCCCTCTTCACACTTGCAACTGGGGCAACATTTAATGGGACATGCTATGGCCTTGCTCATGCTCCGTGTCCACTGTGCCAGACACTCACTGTGAGCCAACCTTCAATTGCATGTGGAGCGTACGATGGAATTGGAGAGTGATGGCTGCTGAGCAAGAGACATCTAGCAGCATCTCATGTCTGGTACAAGATTCACACTACAAACTAGTGTGGTGGCCATCTGACCTTATGTTGCTATTTCACACCTGAGAAAAGATACCTGAATACATGATGTGTGTGTATATGCCGGAAACACACGTGGAAAATAGGTTTTTCTGTTGACAACCCTGGCTCACTTCAGAGAAGTGCTGGAGAAAGGCAGTCTAGTCATTTGCAGCTGTTTGCAGAAACTGATAGGGAGCAATAGTGTAATAAGCTCCTAGTTTTGCAAGGTGCAGAAAATCCCATGTGAGCTTCTCAGCTTCTTCCATGTCTATTGACTGGTGAGAATACCAGGTACTCATAACATGGCAAAAAGGGCTTGGCATGATTCAGATCAGCAGCTGATGTTCCTTAAATTTGTAAAGGGCTGGATTCCTGCCTAAAACAATAAAATAACCCAGGTCAAGCTTTATTCCAGTTCTTTCATGGATATACTAGACCTTTAGAAGAGAAGTGAGGTGCTTGTTTTAATCAAATTGGTGCTTCTTTTTGGAGCTGTGATTTTAGATGTGTCCTTTGCCTCAGAGACATAAAGGAGAGGTATTCATGTTGTTAAACTTCAGACATCTAAGTAAGATCCTCAGAGGAATGTTCAAACTTCTATTGACCACAGCAGCAGCCTCAGCTCCAAAATTACAGTTAGCAAGTGTAAATCCCATTAGGTGTAAACGGCCTTGAATTGAAGGAAATTTGCAACCCACAAGGAGCCTAAATGAAATGGCTGCAAGTTACAGATACACTTATGCAGTGTGAATCTAACTGCAAATCAATGTTTAGATCTTCATGAGAGGCAACTGAGCTAATAATGACAATTTCCAAGGTCACAAGTATGTGACTTTGCTTGTCAAGAGAAAGCAACTTATATTGTCAACAGTACTTGAGGATGGGGGGAAAGTGTGCCTAATATTAAGAGTTACCACAGTTCTCCATGGAGACAAAGTAAGAAGCCAGCTACCTCCCACTGATATCGGTAGGAAGTGATTTTGTCAGGATATGGTGGGATCACTCCCCCCCTGATCGCTAGACCCACAACAGGTGCTGTAACTTGCTGCAACGTACCTGGAATCACTGGAAGACCTATGGCCAACAGCTGGTGCCTTTAGAACCTATTATTCTCTTTGCTACCTCTGCTGAACTAGAGCTTTCTGGAACAGTATGAATTAATTCCCAACAGTTGTGAATCCTGCATAATTCATTTATTCATGTGCCTGTAAAAAGCATTAAAATTTAAGAGTCTGAAATAAAAATGAGTGTAATTGCACCTGTTTTTAGATTCTTTCCCATTCTGCTCTACCATTTCATTTTTACTGCCATTTAAATGGCACAATGTTTAATTGAAAGCTCTGAATTGCTGATTGCTGTTACAATGCAACTTCTCAGTGGGGAAAAATACACCCTTTGTAAATTATTTGGAAATGAAGTGGTATCTTTGCTATGCACAATCTCAGATACGGATGTGGAAAGCCAGAATTAGAGCTGTGATAGTGCCTATAATTTCTGGCTTAATGAAGATTCATAGGACTGGTTTTATGTGTGAACCCTGTGATAGCTCTGGCATGTATGGGGACACACAGTGCACATTTCACCATGACTTTCCCCATGCTGGGTTAATTAACAATTAGTATCCTTTAGAAATTTATTAATTTGTTTAACCATAACTTCAGAAATTGAACATGGCAAATTTCTGCAAAAAAGACAATTAAACATAAATCAGACATAAGATAGCTTGGGAAAGCTGAACTCCATAGAACTTATGAATCCAACCAAAGGGCTGTTGGTCACACCACACGAGCGATGCTCTAAGTATGTAGCACAACATTATAAGGCACTACCGTGCAAAGTGCTATAGCCAGCACTTATAAGGTACCTATAAGGTAGCTCTCTCCTAGCAAGAGTAGGAAAAAGGAGGTGAGAGCCACTGAGGGAGGTCATGCTGTCAGTGAAACACCCATGATCAGGTAGCTAAATGGTGAGTTTATACAATGATCTCAATATGCCACCTCCAGAGGCTTTGAGCCAATGAGAAAGGCTTTCCCAACAATACAGTGGCCTTGGATCAGGCTCTGATCTGCTCTAGTGAGAATTTATATATTTTGGAATCAATTGTAAAGGAATGATGAAGCATAAGACTCAAAGGCTGCTCTTAAAATAGGAAACATCCACTAGGGACAATTGGGATGAAATAAGCAGTGTTTGTGCTCAGGATTCCCTGCACACTCCTGCTATTAATATGATGGAATGGAGCTGTTTGGGTT